>NC_090322.1:49531564-50778313 GCF_040869045.1 Eurosta solidaginis
ATTAGGGTGGACCAGGGGTGACTCTAGAATGTTTGTACGATATGGGTATCAAACGAAAGGTGTTACTGAGCATTTTAAGAGGGAGTGGGCATTAGGTCTATAGGTGGACGCCTTTTCGAGATATCGCCATTAGGGTGGGCCAGGGGTGACTCTAGAATGTGTTTGTACGATATGGATATCAAATTAAAGGTATTAATGAGGGTTTTAAAAGCGAGTGGCCCTTAGATATATATGTGAAGGCGTTCTCGCGATATCGACCAAAATGTGGACCAGGTGATCCAGAAAATCATCTGTCGGGTACTGCTAATTTATTTATATATGCAATACCACTAACAGTATTCCTGCCAAGATTCCAAGGGCTGTTGATTTCGCCTTGTAGAACTTTTTCATTTTCTTCTACTTAATATGGTAGGTGTCACACCCATTTTACAAAGTTTTTTCCAAAGTTATATTTTGCGTCAATAAACCAATCCAGTTACCATGTTTCATCCCTTTTTTTCGTATTTGGTATAGAATTATGGCATTTTTTTCATTTTTCGTAATTTTCGATATCGAAAAAGTGGGCGTGGTTATAGTCCGATATCGTTCATTTTAAATAGCGATCTGAGATGAGTGCCCAGGAATCTACATACCAAATTTCATTAAGATACCTCAAAATTTACTCAAGTTATCGTGTTAACGGACAGACGGACGGACGAACGGACGGACGGACATGGCTGAATCAAATGTTTTTTCGATACTGATGATTTTGATATATGGAAGTCTATATCTATCTCGATTCCTTTATACCTGTACAACCAACCGTTATCCAATCAAAGTTAATATACTCTGTGAGCTCTGCTCAACTGAGTATAAAAAATTACTTCTACCATTAATTTTAGATCATGTTTTTTGCGTGTACACGCAGTAAATTTTAAGTTACCCCGATGTTTTGGTGAAAATATTATTATTCTTGTGTATTGTACGCTTTACAAAGTTTAAGTTTTTACATTGAACAACTGTCATTTTCCTAACAATCTTAAACTCATTTTACCCACGTCTTTGGCAAGCCCACACTCATTTGATGCTACACAAGCAAACAATAACAATAAAATCTACGTAAATATGGCCAAATTATCAATGATGTTTATTAATCCTATTAAAAGCAATAGCAAACTTCCGAAAAGCACTAAAACGTAAACTTGAAATTGTTCCGGTATGAAATACTTCTGTCAAAACTTAACAATAGCAAATCAGCACGTTAAAACAATTATAGTTTGGCATATGTTTGTATGTATGAAATGTGGAATACGAAATATTTTAATGGATTAATATTAACTCAATAGCGGGCCAGTTGACAGTTAGATGACAGTAACCGCGAGTTACAAACAAGCATACAAACAAGTGAAGCTAATATAAGCGTGTTAAAAAGAAAGGATTCAATCGTTCCCGAGATGGTCGGGCTAGTACCTTTATGATGCTTTGTTACCGGAACGTACAGGATCTGTATCCGGCAAAGGACCATCAACATCGATAACACTCCCCAAAACCTTCGGGGAGTGTAATATATTGGAACGATTTTCCGTCATCCCTTGTCAAATTTGGTTTCGAGACAAACAGGTTTCAGCGTTGTGCCATCATCAGTGTCGATTTTCGTTCGAGTGTCTTTATCGTTAATACAACAACAACATCTAGTATTTGCCAATAGGGCGGATTTATTTGCTCACATAGGTACTGGTTTTTGATAGAGTTTTTCAGTTTGGTCGTTGAGCAAACTTCTGATAACACTCATTCAGTCTATGTTAGATACACAGCATTATGTAATGACGCCGTAGGAAGAATAAAGGAATGGCTGATCAATATGGGACTGGAGTTGGCTAGCCAAAAGACAGAAGTGGCATTAGTAAGCTCCAAACGGTGGGCGAACGAGTTAGTCTTAACTGTTAGGGGTCATCAAATTACCTCAAAAGATTCTCTAAAATACTTAGGAGTGCACCTTGACTGTAAGCTTTAAGTTAACTTTCAAAGAGCACTTCAGAGCGGTGGGAGAGAAAATTACCAAAGTTAATGGAGCACTTATGCGAATAATGCCTAACATTGGCGGTCCGAGCGAAGCTACCCGTCAGCTATTGTCCACAGTAACCAGCTCGATAATACTATATGCAGCGCCAGTGTGGTACGCATAGTACAGGTCTACAAGTAGGATATGTAGCAGCACGCACATACACAGTCACGCTCACCTGATAAAATGCTTGTTCTTGTTCGTTTTTTTTGTGGATGCTAATTGGCACTGTTGTACTTCTTAGGTCCAAGAAAAGTGTAGTAGCTGCTAACGAAAACTGCCTAAATTTTTTATCGTAAAATTACAAAGAAATATCCTTATTTACTTTCAAAGGAGCACTTAATTGCATCTCTCTTTAAAATCCATATGTTTTGGACAATTTTAATTAACAAATTGTGATACTTTATTACCGGGGACGATTGCTAAAACACGACCAAAACCGTCGGGGGAGGTATTAATAGACGCGTTTTTGCCTCGCTTCCAATAATTCGAATACTTTTTCGCCTTTGGACTATTGACAACAGGACAAAACGCGTCCTTTCATTTCTCTTTCCACATTTTTGGACGGGTTATTGCAGTCGACCTCGGTTTCAAACTGTTTTTCGCGGAGAACTTTTGAACGGGTAGAAAAACTTAGCACCCGTGTTTGTATTCTTAATACTGGAATAACTACGCGTCCTCAGATACCCCAATTCAAGACTTTTGTATAATTTTTAGGTGCACTACATTTTCATACTAAATTCGTTCAAAAAAATTTACCATCACAGCAACCCATATCTGATATTCCGGTCCTTTTTTGTTTCCCTGCGTCGCTTTCCACGACAGCAACCCCGGTAATTTTGACACTTCGTTCAGTGTCAAACGCACGTTCCACTGAGTTCCACAAAAGTTTGACACTGACCGAAGTGTCAAACGGCAGTGTGTTGGAAAGAAAAAGGAATTGTTTCCTTCTCATACATATCATACTTGTAAACCTGTACTATGGTGGTACGGATCTAAACGGATGTATCAAAACGATATATTAGCAGTATACAGAATTGCAGCTATAAGAATAGCAAGTGCTTATCGGACGGTGTCCGATGGCGCGATCATGGTCCTAACCCGGAAAATCCAAGTGGACTTACTGGCAAGCGAAATGGCCAATCTGTATAACACTAATATCGAGCGACCATCTGAAGACGCAAAGAAAAGAGCAAGGACACAAACAATAACTAAGTGGCAAGAACGGTGGGAGGCCTCGAGTAAATGGCGTTGGACCTTCACGTTAGTTTGGGACGTAGTTCAATGGAATGAGCGGAAGCACGGCGAACTGAACTACCATCTCACGCAGATACCTACTGAGTGGAGAAATTTAGTATAAAAAATGTGCAACAAGAAGGAATGCTGGACTGCAGTGAGCAAAATGGCCTGATGGATGCTGAGGGGGAGCGCAGAGAAATGCGCAGAGAAATGCGCAGGCGAAGCAGTGGCGATTAAGTCGACACTCAGAGCAAATATCGAGAACCTGGACGCAGCGACAACAGTAGGCTCTTAAAAATGAGAAATATGGGACGCCATTCTGAAGTAATGCGAAAGTAGTGGTTTTTAGTCTACGGACTCATGGTTGCTACGACGCACTATGGCGCCTTTTGAGTTTTTTCTTTGCAAAAATCATAACTTTTGAACTAATGAAGATATATTAAAGATTTATACTGCACCTGAAAGCTAATTATTTAAACTTTGGAAAATTTAAAATACAGGGTGCCAGAGTAGCAGGGTGCTTCACAATAATTCGTTAAAAAATTGTAGAAAAATACAAAAAAAAAAAAAAGTTGTTAAAAAAACTGAAGGACAAACTTTGAAATTGTTTTATGAGGATGTATTTGAACATTAAATCAGATAAACTTATGATTTGTTGATGGACGCATTACTTCTTTTAAGGTGTTATACTCATATAAAAGTGAAATGTGTACGCTAGGGGATAAGTATATAAACATTGCTTGAAAATTCATTGTATAAATTTACCTACATATTTTTGAAAAATTCAAAAACCAATTATTTTATTAATACTTAACTAAGAAAAATTATTAAATGTTGTTCAATATTATTGTATTTGAGCCAAAGATGTACAACTTATAAATTTTTGAGCACTGTCCACTTATGATAAACAGTTTTATCTTAATAACCGCTTTACCAATTTCATTGATTTCTGTAAAAGTTTATTACTCTTATGATAGCTAAAGCCTAAGCTTTAAAATATGATTATAATTGCTAAATGAAATAACTGTATTATTTATAATAAATAGTAAACTTTTATTTATTGATTTCTTTTTTTTTTAATAAAATAACAAAACTAAGTACTAAATATTTTTTTTGCAGTGATAGAAAAAGGTGGATCATTGATTTAATCTTAACGCAGTCTTCGTCACTTGAAAATATATCTAACAAGGAAACCATTTCTGAGCTATAGGTGTCTGTAAGATCTTTTTGTGATCTTACATGCCTCATGGACGATATGACTGGATCAGAAGAGATGGCCAACATGTTGAAAAGGTCCTCGTTTTGTCTACTCGTGTGATTTTGGAAGCGTTAGTACTTCTATAACCTTTGGTAATATATTTATATTTATTTAAATAATATCGGCCGGCACAATTTAACTGATGACGGCCGTGGATTTTTCCCATATTCTGAAGCTTCATCTTTTAAACGGAGGGGGACAATAGAAGCCATAAACATATTACCATCTGTAATTGTTCCATCGTCTACATTTATTTTGGTAATTTTGTCATAATAGCCTCAACGAACTCCGCTTTTGTCTTTGAAGCTTTGAACACCTCAAATAGTTTGGAGTTTTCTAGAGACATATTAAAATTTGCAATCGAGTATATCTTACTAAAAAAATATCCCTACTAGACAGCTGACAATCAGATGATTGATCATCTGTCAGGAAGTGCTGTAGGAAAGTCACATCAGGGCGCAGTACGAATATCCCATCAGGTTTGCTCTAGCAGTATGACAAACCTGATGGGTTTGGCTGTATACGTGTGACTTCAGACATGATGTAAACATTTGTCATGGCGGAGGCATCATGCCGGATGTAAACATTTGTCAGAGCGGAGGCATCATGCCGGATGTAAACATTCGTCGGAGCGGAGGTATCATGCCGGATGTAAACAATTGTCAGGGCGGATGCATCATGCCTGATGTAAACATTAGTCAGGGCGGAACCATCAAACATGATGTAAACATTAGTCAGGGCGGATCCATCAAACCGGATGTGCAAATCAATCACAGAGGATGCATCATAATAAATAAAACATATACAGATGTATATAAAAATTCGTTTATTATTCAATATATGTGCACTTTTATATAGTACTTATGATACTATAAAAAGATCTCAAAACGTCCAATTAAATATATATAGCACATTATTTATTCTCACTTAGTTTTACTTATTTACTTGTATATCTGATTACTTTTTTTAATGTTTTCATTGTTCATTAAAATTTCGTTTCTTGAAATAAAGTATATTTACATTATTTATTCTAACTTTACCTATTTACGTATATATCACATTGCTTTTCTTTATGTATTCATTAAAATTTCATTTCTTTAAAAAGCTAATAATTGTTTGTCTTTTCATTCTCAGGTACTTATGATAAAAAACTATGAAAAATATATATATCGCATTATTTATTATAACTTTTACTTATTTAAATGTGTATATTGTAGGGTTCTTATTATCTTTATTTAACTTTGCATTTTAGTTACTTTGAACTTTTTAATTTTTAAATGTATTATCAATATTTTAAGTTTCAATATTGATTTTCAATTTTCAAAAATATTCATTGTTGTGAAAAATAAAAAATAAAATAGACGCATACATTTAGGCGTATTAATAAAATATAGTATAAAGTTTAAAACGTGGTTTCAATCTCCACACTGGCGATCTTGCTTTAGTGATAAAGTGAACTAACTTTTGTGACATTGTTATGCACAAATGGAAGTAAAAAAAAAAGTATATAACAAATAAGAGCAGACAAAAAAAAAAAAAAAAGAGAAATATGTGCGAATTGTAATAAAATCATAACAGATAACGAGCAAAAAAAGTCAATTGTGCAAAATGAGAAGAATCTCAAACTAAGAATTAATTAACAAAACAACAGACATTCATTCCAGTTTACATCGGTCAAAAAGCATACACGCCGAATTGGAAATAGCTTAAACAAAAGCAAAACCATCAACAAATATTTAATCAACAAAATATGACCATTTTGGTGTAACACTCGGACATTTACAACTGAACAATTACGCCATTATCTGCCATTGCATCACAGTTTTGCTCGCCGCAGCTGGTCAAACTATTGAAAATATATTTACAAGGTACAGAAAAAAAAAACGCGATATAGCCATAGCATCCAAGAAAATATTACAATCAATACGAAAAGAATTTCGTATATCGTTACCCGAACGTTTACCTCATATAGAACCAATATCTAATGCAGAAAGTCAGATCCGTCAAGAAGTTTCATAAATTTCAACTCAGTACAAAGATTTGTTACATCGTACGAACTCCCTTCAAGACCGTATATCCAAATTGAACGTGTATCAAAAAGAATTTGTAGAATAATGTGTAGTCTTTCAAGCTGATCCAAATCACTACTTCTGTTGTACCATTTATCATTAAATGCGATGTAAAGTAACAACAACAACAAAAATTAACAACATAACTCATCAATATTGTATCATCCAACTATATTGAGGACACGCAATCTCAACAAAGCCATTGCATAAACACAACTGTTATTTTTGAGTTCCCTGATTGAGCAGCTAAAACATCAAAAGCCATTGCATTAACAGCAACAAACTGCACATTCACAGCAAGTATTTTGGTGAACAGTTATATTTATATTATATGTGTTTATGTATGTATACTAATATATAGATATATTATTAATATTGTTGTAAACTCTCTGTTTATAGAATTACTAGTTTATTTTACTGTTTTGTTAGTTAACTCTCTTTTCATTTAATTCAATATGATTCATTCACCACAACAAAGAACGCAAACATCTTCATTTACTAACAATTTAAACGACACTTTGATAGATTTACTACATGACACTTCTCAAGAACAAATTACAAATCCATATGCAAATGTTACTCAATATGAAATTTTGTCAGTTTCAGTAAAACTTCCACAATTTTGGACTAATTGTCCGGAAGCATGGTTTATTCATGCCGAAACACAATTTAGTACTAAAAACATTACACAAGAAAACAATAAATACGAACACATCATTACAGCACTTCCGCAGGAAGTGATAATAACTATTTTGGATTTTATCCAAAATCCCCCCATTAATAACAAATTTACTGAACTTAAAAAAGTGTTGATAGAAAGACACTCACTTAGCGAAAATTCGAAACTTGATAAAATTTTAAACGATTCTGAGATGGGTGATCGTAAGCCATCAGAATTTTATCGTTCATTAATTATATTAGCCGGATCAAATTTTAGTGAAAATATTTTAAAGAAAATTTGGATGCGTAAACTTCCTAAAAATTTGAGTATGATTTTGGCTAGTTCGAGTTCTAATAATATTACCGAATTAACAAAATTAGCAGATAATATTTGGGAAGTGATAAACAAAAATGAAGTATTTTCGGTTAATAATTTTTCGGATACAAAAGCACAAAATTCTGTTGTTGAAAACTTGGTTAAAACCACCTCTTTGGTGAGTGAAAATTTTCAGAAACTTTCTTTGGAGTTAGGTGAAATTAAAACAGAAATGTATCGGAATCAATCTAGGTCGCGTTCCAATTCTAGGAAGAATTTTAGAAATTCTTTTAGGCGTCGTTCTAACTCGCGTAATAATCCAAATTGGTTGTGTAGATTTCACTACAAATTTGTAAATAATGCTAGAAGTTGTGAACAACCTTGTTATTATAACAAAAAACAAAGATTCAACAAACTAAATTCTTCCGTTCTTGCAGCGACGAACAGCGGAAATTTAGAATTTTCGACGCGTCGCTTATTTATTTTTGATGGAGAAAACAAACAAAATTTTTTAATTGATAGTGGAGCAGAAATTTCGGTATTACCCGCGTCTAAATTTCCTCATACGAAACGTTCCGACATAATTCTCACTGCAGCTAATGGCTCAACAATTGCCACTTACGGGAAAAGGCTTTTAAACGTAAATTTGGGTTTAAGACGTGAATTTTCTTTTACATTTTTGATTGCGGATATAGCCAAGCCAATAATTGGCGCTTATTTTCTTTGTAAATATGGTCTTCTTGTAGATATTAAACATAAACGTTTAGTAGATCCATTAACCAATCTCTCGGTTAATACAGTATCCTACTTTTGTGATATTCCATTACCTAAATTATTTGTAGTTGACAATAAATTTACAAAATTATTAAAAGAGTTTCCGTCACTTATTTCAGAGCCAGATTATACTAAACCTGTTAAACATACAACAGTACATCGACTTGTAACAGAAGGTAGTCTTCCATTTTCTAAGCCCAGGCGCTTAGATCCGGTTAAATACAAAGTCGCGAAAACGGAGTTTGATTTCTTAGTTAAAACAGGCATTTGTCGGCCTTCAAATTCTTCAGTAGCATCACCACTTCACCTTGTACCTAAAAAAGAGTTGAATGATTGGCGTCCATGTGGTGATTTTAGAAGATTGAATATTGTAACTGTTCCCGATCGTTATCTCTTACCTCACATTCAGGATTTTAATATGAACCTTCATAATAAAAATATATTTTCAAAATTAGATTTAGTTAGGGCATATCACCAAATTCCTATGGCTGAAGAAGATATTTATAAAACTGCTATTACAACTCCTTTCGGTATGTTTGAATTCATGAGAATGCCTTTCGGACTTAGAAATTCTGCACAAACCTTTCAACGATTCATAAATGAGGTAGTAGGTGACTTAGATTTTGTATATGCTTACATCGACGACTTACTTATTGCAAGTACAGACGAAGAACAACATTTAAAAGATTTACGTATCCTTTTTCAACGCCTTCCAGAGTACGGTTTAAACATTAAACCAAGTAAATGTACTTTTGGTGTAACGAATATATTTTCTGGAACAGGTATTCGACCTTCCGATGAAAAGGTATCAGTTATTCGCAATTTCGAACGTCCAAAATCAGTTAAGCAGGCACAGAAATTTATTGGTATGGTAAATTATTATCATAGATACATTCCAAAACTAGCAGAATTTACAAATAAAATTTATGATCTAATTAACAAAGTAAGTAAGAAACGTGACAAAACTTTGGTATGGGACGAGAATTCGAATGAAGCTTTTGAATGCATTAAAGATAAATTTGCATCTACGATATTGTTAAATCATTTTAATAAAGATGCTAAATTATCTTTAACGGTAGATGCATCTAACACAGCGATTGGAGGCGGTATACAACAAAATTACAATAATAAAATTGAGCCCATTGCATTCTTTTCTAAAAAAACTTTCTCCAACTGAAATTAAGTATAGTGCTTTTGATAGGGAATTATTGGCAATTTATTTAAATATAAAACATTTAAGATATCTTTTGGAAGGACGACAATTTAAAGTTTATACGGACCATAAACCTTTGACTACTGCTTTAAATTCAAAAACAGAACGAAGTCCTAGACAAACGAGACACTTGGAATTTATAGCACAATTTACTGATGACATACAATACATTAAAGGAGAATCCAATGTTGTAGCAGATACGCTATCTAGAGCTTTTGAGGTTAATGCAATATATAATACAGAACTGAATTTTAAAATTTTACAAACTGAACAACAAAAAGATGATGACCTAAATCAACTTGTATCTGATTCTCAACATCTAAATTTAAAGTTAATTAATATTCCGATTTTAAATTTTTTCAGGAGAAACTCCTAGGCCATTTGTACCGAGTAATTTGCGAAAGACAGTATTTGATATTTTACATGGAATAGCACATCCGGGTACAAGAGCTACACGACGGCTCATAGTTAAAAAATATTATTGGCCTAATATGAATAAGGATATTAATATTTGGTCAAAAGAGTGTCTTAATTTTCAAAAGTCTAAAGTTTATCGTCATACAAAATCCCCTGTTGTCAAAATTCAAATTCCCAAGAATAGATTAGATATAGTTGGACCATTACCTATTTCAAAAGGACATCGCTATATTTTAACGATTATTGAAAGATTTATCCGCTGGCCTGAGGCATATGCATTAAAAGATATTTCAGCAACTACAATTGCAAATAAGTTTTTTAGAGAATATATTTCTCGGTTTGGAGTTCCGTTAAAGATAACAACTGATCAAGGTAGCCAATTTACATCGAAATTGTTTTCAGAGTTAACTAAATTACTTAGTAGTCACCAAATTACAACATCCGCATATCACCCCCAAGGAAATGGGATGGTTGAAAGGTTTCATAGACAATTAAAGACTACTATAATAGCTAGAGAGGACACAAATAATTGGTATAACGAGTTACCTGTCATATAACTTGGTTTGCGATCTATTTACAAAGAAGATATTTCGGCTACACCAGCGGAAATGGTTTTCGGTCAGAATTTACGTTTGCCAGGGGAACTTGTTGTGACATTAGCTAAAAATTTCTCATCAACTGAAGTTTTAAGTAATTTACGTGAACATTTTCGAAATGTTAGATCAAATTTAAGTCATCATAAAGATGCTGATAGTGGAATTTAACTTCAAACTTGTAAATTTGCATTCGTTCGAGTCATTAATAAACATTCATTACAACAACCATATGAAGGACCTTACAAAATTGTGGAAAAAGACCAAAAATGTTTTAAACTTGAAATAGATAATAATGTCACGGATATTAACATCACTAAGTTATACCATCACTAAGGCGATGCCAAGGCCACGATAAGCAGTATTTACGTCAATAATCAAATCATGTATACACATATATAAGGCAGCCGAAAGATGTCACACACAGATGCATTTACTTATACGCCTATGTATGCGCGAGAGACTGTAAACTACAAACATTCACATCAATAATTCAATCATTATGTATATACATAAACGAATAAATAATTGCGTCTACACATATGTACGTATACGAGCAGCGGAGCGACAATGCACAAACACATGCATATATCTTATCTGAGTTGTCACAAGAGAGAGCAATAATTTGTGCACGTAGTTGTGGCTGGCGATTTTGTAGCCGAAACTAACTAGTAACTTCTGGAAATGGAAGAGCCTAGAAGTATGCAGCTTAAACTATAAAAGCGGGGCAGGCGAGTAGGAAGTAATTCAGTTTGATTTGAGTTGTCAAGCAGTTTGATTAAGACGATATCTAGCGAGCAATAGCAGTGTTATTTTGAATAGTAGAGTTTCATTGAGCTATCAATCAGTGTGGTTATTAAGCAAGCTATTCTTTGCACAGTTTGTTATTATGAAGTACTTTAATAAAGGCCATTTTGCATTATTACAAATTGGAGTTACTTATTCAACAGTTTAGTGATTCGAACTTAGCAGAGGATTGCAAATAAGAGGATTTGCAGCAAATTCGTTACAATTGGTGTCAGAAGAAGAATTGTTGAATAAATTCCAGAGGACAACAAGGACATGGCAAAGTTCAGTGAATTGAAGATCCAGCAACTGAAGAGGGAGTTGGAGAGCCGTGGATTGAATACAAGCGGCGTTAAACTTGAACTTCAGGCACGGCTACGAGAGGCAATGGAAGCAGAAGGAATTGATGTGGATGAGTATGTCTTTTATCCTGATGGGGACGAGACAACAACAAATATTGAAGAGAAAAACGAAACATTGCAGTCAGTTACGAGCACAGACTTGAGCATGATTTTGGCTGCAATATCTGCACAAACATCGACTGTAAAAGAAATGTCGACACAGATTACATCCAAGGTGGAAACACAGCTCGAAGAACAGAAGACATATATGGCATCCCAACTGGAAGAGCAGAAGACATATATGGCATCCCAACTGGAATCACAGGAGGCACGTATTTCAGAAATGACGTCGCAAGTGTCATCTCAATTGGAAGATCAAAAGACATATATGGTATCTCAATGGGAAGCGCAAGAGGCACGTATATCTGAAATGTCGGCAGAAATTTTGGAACAGGTATCATCAAAACTGGAAGCGCAGGATGCAAAAATGGCTCAATTTCAGGCAGAAGTAGATGAATTAAAAGGTCGTATGGAGCAGTTGCAACTTAATCGGCCGGCTGCTTCAGCGAGTAATATGAAGGTAAAAACTCCATCTTTTGACGGCTCTGTTCCTTTCCAGGTCTTCAAGCTACACTTTGAGAAGACCGCAGCAGTGAACAACTGGAATGCGGAAGATAAAGTTGCTGCACTGTTCGTGGCATTGAAGGGGTCAGCAGCGGAAATCTTACAGACGATTCCCGAAGGAGAGCGGAACAATTATGAAGCATTGATGGCTGCTGTAGAACGACGTTATGGAAGCGAGCATAGAAAACAGATATTCCAAATTGAGTTGCAAAACCGCTACCAAAAAGCAAATGAGACATTGCAGGAGTTTGCTTCAGATGTTGAAAGGTTGGCTCATCTCGCAAATGCGGACGCACTCGTGGAATACACCGAGAGGGTAAAAATCCAGAGTTTTATAAATGGCATACGAGACGTGGAAACGAAGCGAGCTACATACGCGAATCCAAAACTGACATTTGCTGAAACGGTATCACATGCATTGACTCAGGAAACTGCCTCCCTATTGAGTAAACCAGCATATAAGGCTCATCGTGTAGAAGTAGAAAGGCCAGAATGGGTAGACACAATTTTGGAAGCACTGAAGGGATCACAACAGAAAAATGCCGGAGTTATTAAATGTTTCAAGTGCGGCAACCCAGGTCATATTGCACGACATTGCAGCACCGGTCCCAATAGCTCCAACAATGTGGGTGGCCGTAAACGCAGAGCTGAAGGAGATGAGCAAATCTCCAAGTCCACTCAATCGTTAAACTAAAGCGAGTCAGCCGCAAGGGGCGACAGCTGGCTCCCTCAATTGAATGCCCCATAATCTCTATCTCACAAATTGGAAGAAGGTCAAACAATCTAACTGTCGGAGGACATGTGGATGGAAAGGAACGTTTACTGACTGTAGATACGGGTGCATCTCATTCCATCATTCGAGCGGATTTAGTCAACAAGAAGATAACACCATTGCATGGAGCAAGATTGCGTACAGCCACTGGAGAAGACAGCACGGTTCTAGGAAAAGTATCATGTGAAGTCGCAATTGGGAACGTCACGGTAGTACACAATTTTATAGTGGCAGAGATTGTTGATGAAATCATAATTGGAGTGGACTTCTTAATCGACCAGGGCATCAAGATCGACATGCAAAGCAAGACGATGCGATATAAAAACATAGATGTACCACTTAATTTCGGCTACGAGAGAGGCTACAGCAGTAAACGAGTGCTGGTGGAAGAGAGTCAGCGAATACCACCAAAATCCGAAGCAGTCATCTGGGCAAAGGTTGATGGAGATTGTGGGACAAACAAATTGTGGGTTGTCGAAGCAGCAAACAAATCAGCACTGAACATACTTGTAGGAAAAACCCTAGCTATGACAAAACAAGATGGACGTATTCCGGTAAGAGTACTCAATGAGTTCAATTCACCACTCAAACTGACTAAAGGAGCTATTTTGGAAAGATGCCAAGAGGCTGAAGTAGTTATTAACTGTGAACAGCTCCAGGAATACGTTTCAGCTAGTAATACTAATCTTTCAAATGACATCACGGCATGGACGCAGGGGCTAGAGGAAGCATATCAGAGTAAGGCAAAACAACTGCTCCTAAAGTACGCGAACATATTTGACCAGGATGGTTCTAAACCAGGCCGCACCAACGTTGTGAAACATCAAATTGACACTGGAGATGCGAGGCCGATCCGTCAAGCTCCACGTAGTGTTCCACTGGCGAAGCGGGAAGTTGTGAGTCAAATTATACAAGAAATGAGCTACAGCGGCGTCATCGAACCATCAGCTAGTCCCTGGAGCTCACCGGTAGTACTTGTAAAGAAGAAGGATGGAAAAATGAGGTTTTGCGTGGACTACCGGAAGTTGAATGACGTTACGAAAGAGGATAGCTACCCACTGCCAAGAATTGACGACACTCTGGACTCGCTCTCTGGTACGAAATGGTTTTCCACACTGGACTTGAAAAGCGGCTACTGGCAAGTGGAGTTAAAGGAGGAAGACAAAGAGAAAACAGCCTTCAGCGTCGGAGATGGTCTTTGGCAATTTACAGTAATGCCCTTTGGACTATGTAATACACCAGCTACTTTCGAGAGACTCATGGATCAGGTATTGAAAGGACTACATTGGAAAACATGCTTGGTGTACCTGGACGACATCATCGTATTGGGCAAGAATTTCGATGAACATCTTAAGAACTTGGAGGAAGTTTTCCAAAGAATAGCTGGCGCTGGTCTGAAGTTAAGTCCCAAAAAGTGTGCGCTGTTTAAAAAGGAAGTAAATTATTTGGGTCACAAGGCAACGACAGAGGGCATCTGCACTGCGAACGAAAAGATAGAGGCTGTAAAGGATTGGCCAAGACCACAGAACCTACATGAATTAAGAAGTTTCCTTGGGCTGTGCACATATTACCGCCGATTTGTACAAAATTTTTCCAGCGTAGCCCATAGCCTCCATGAGCTTACAAGAAAAAATAAAGCTTTTGAATGGAAGAAGGAGCAAGAAGTGGCTTTCCAAACATTGAAGGAGCGTTTGTGCACTGCCCCAATGTTAGCATATCCGATTCCAGGAGCAACATTTATTCTAGATACAGATGCGAGTGGATATGCTATAGGAGGCGTTTTATCACAACTGGTCGATGGACAGGAGAAGGTAGTTGCATATTACAGCCGTTCGATTGGAAAACCAGAGAGGAACTACTGCGTTACGCGGAGAGAGCTGTTGGCATTGGTAGAGTGCGTTAAAAATTTTCACAAATACCTCTACGGCCAGCGATTCCGTGTCAGGACAGATCACGCAGCTTTAAAATGGCTACTGCAGTTCCGTAATCCGGAAGGACAATTGGCACGGTGGATCGAGCGACTACAAAGCTATGACTTTTCCATTGAGCATCGAAAAGGTAGTACCCATGGAAATGCCGATGCAATGTCACGAAGACCATGTAGTTTGGAATGCAAGCACTGTTCAAAAGCCGAGGCTAAAGAAGACATTATAGATGTCCGGCTAATGACTATAACATGTACAGATGAATGGGACAAGGAACAGCTAAGAAAATGCCAGCTAGAAGATGCAGATCTGTCACGTGTTATGCAAGGGCTCGAACGAAATGAAAGACCAAACAGGGAAGAGATGTCAGCAGAGAGTCCCATTGCGAAGTCATATTGGGCACAGTGGAACAGTTTAGAATTGATATCCGGTTGCCTACATCGAGTATGGGAGAGTGAGGATGGTAAATACAAGAATAAACTGATAGTTGTTCCCAGAAAGAGGATTCCTGATGTGCTCAGCGAGCTGCATAATGGTCCAAGCGGAGGTCATCTTGGAATCACGAAGACGCTCGAGAAGATTAAACAGAGATTCTATTGGGTTGGTTGCCGTCAGTCGGTCACTGAGTGGATTGCGAACTGCGAGGTTTGCAGCAGAGCGAAAGGGCCCAGAACACGAAGTCATGGCCAGATGAAGCAATATAACTCAGGTGCGCCATTTGAAAGGATCGCTATGGATGTCGCCGGTCAATTTCCTACTAGCAACGGCGGAAACAAATATGTACTGGTAGTTATGGATTATTTCAGCAAATGGCCAGAGGTATACCCAATCCCAAATCAAGAAGCGGAAGCAGTAGCAGAAGTGTTTATAAACAATTGGGTTGCAAGGTATGGTGTACCAATGGAGTTACATTCTGACCAAGGCAGGAATTTCGAATCAGCTGTGTTCCAGGAAATGTGTAAGTCATTGGGCATTCGAAAAACACGGACAACTGCATTGCATCCTCAATCCGATGGTATGGTAGAACGATTCAATAGAACATTGGAGGAGCACTTAAGGAAAGTAGTGGACAAGTACCATAAAGAAGGGGATACCCGCATACCATTATTCTTGATGGCTTACCGATCAGCAGTGCATGAGACAACGGGCCAAACCCCTGCAAAAGTAATTTTTGGCAATGACCTTAGACTGCCAGCTGATTTGAAGTTTGGGATAGATGCCAATGCGGAAAGAAATGTCACCACTAGTGATTTGGAAGAAGAGCTAAGAGAAATACATGATCTGATAAGGCAACGAACAAAGATTATGAGTGACAAGATGAAAGCCAGATATGATAAAGCAATTAATTCAGAAGGTTTTCAGGAAGGAGATTTGGTGCTGTTATACAACCCGCAACGAAAAAAAGGTTTGTCCCCGATATTGCAGTGTAATTGGGAAGGCCCATACAAAGTTGTAAAACGGATCAACGATGTAGTGTACCGCATACAAACCATCGGAAAACCACGAACCAAAATTAAAGTGGTCCATTTGGAAAGGCTGGCAACGTTTAGATCGGGAGATTTTTCTGATCGGGACGATCAGACTTAGGTGGAGGGCAGTGTCACGGATATTAACATCACTAAGTTATACCATCACTAAGGCGATGCCAAGGCCACGATAAGCAGTATTTACGTCAATAATCAAATCATGTATACACATATATAAGGCAGCCGAAAGATGTCACACACAGATGCATTTACTTATACGCCTATGTATGCGCGAGAGACTGTAAACTACAAACATTCACATCAATAATTCAATCATTATGCATATACATAAACGAATAAATAATTGCGTCTACACATATGTACGTATACGAGCAGCGGAGCGGCAATGCACAAACACATGCATATATCTTATCTGAGTTGTCACAAGAGAGAGCAATAATTTGTGCACGTAGTTGTGGCTGGCGATTTTGTAGCCGAAACTAACTAGTAACTTCTGGAAATGGAAGAGCCTAGAAGTATGCAGCTTAAACTATAAAAGCGGGGCAGGCGAGTAGGAAGTAATTCAGTTTGATTTGAGTTGTCAAGCAGTTTGTTTAAGACGATATCTAGTGAGCAATAGCAGTGTTATTTTGAATAGTAGAGTTTCATTGAGCTATCAATCAGTGTGGTTATTAAGCAAGCTATTCTTTGCACAGTTTGTTATTGTGAAGTACTTTAATAAAGGCCATTTTGCATTATTACAAATTGGAGTTACTTATTCAACAGTTTAGTGATTCGAACTTAGCAGAGGATTGCAAATAAGAGGATTTGCAGCAAATTCGTTATAATAATATTAAAACTATTCCTATTGATAGATTAAAACCTGCAATAATTGAGACAACAGACACAAACAACACCAAGAATTTACATAAAAAGAGAGTTACATTCAATTTGTTTAATGATAAATTTTCTTGAAGGGGGAGTAATGTAGGGTTCTTATTATCTTTATTTAACTTTGTATTTTAGTTACTTTGAACTTTTTAATTTTTAAATGTATTATCAATATTTTAAGTTTCAATATTGATTTTCAATTTTCAAAAATATTCATTGTTGTGAAAAATAAAAGTTTAAAACGTGGTTTCAATCTCCACATATATCATTACTTTTTTTATGGATTCAGTATTCATAAAAAATGTAATTTCTTAAAAAAAAAACATAAATTGCATTTTTATATCAGATTGCTTTTCTTTATGTGTTCATTATTAATTAAAATTTCATTTCTTTAAATTTTGTTCACAACATGTTTTGTCAAAAACGCTTTTATTTATTAGTTATTTGTCCTTTTTGTCTCAGGTAGTTATGAGAAAAGCTATATAAAAAATTCAATTAAACATTGGGACTAAATTAAAAAATATTTCGAAAACTTAAAAAACTTCATTTAAATATCACATTATTCTAACTTAAAAAAAGTAACTGACTAACCTAAAAATATAACGAAAACTTAAAAACTTCGTTTGTATATTACATTAGCCTAACTTAAAAACAGTTACAAATTAATTTAAATATATTCCGCAAACTAAAAAAATTCAAAAACATAAAAAACCGAAAATTCAAAAGCTACAACTTAAATGAAAAAGAAAAGAGGAAACAATTCATTGCGCTGGTGGGCTTGTCTGTGCAGTAACTAATTTTTGCTTTTTGCCGAATTTCCTTTGTGCCATCTTATGGTGGCTGAGTTCAACCGCCTTTCTCATT
The DNA here is from genome assembly GCF_040869045.1 of Eurosta solidaginis. Taxonomy (NCBI): domain Eukaryota; kingdom Metazoa; phylum Arthropoda; class Insecta; order Diptera; family Tephritidae; genus Eurosta; species Eurosta solidaginis. Next base: position 49,549,814 of record NC_090322.1, read on the forward strand.
CCTTTTTCATACGATGCATGTCCTTGGTGTATGAGTACATTTAAAAACGTACCAAAAACCAATATATGGAAAGCTTTTGGAGACTTTTCTTTCCAGCTGCTCTCGCCCAGTTGTACTCTTCCATCAAAGTGTCACTAAAAATTTCTTTTACTACTCGGGGTATGTCCTCTGAAATGCCCTTAATTTTGAACATATGAGCCTTCTAAAGTATGAAAGCGAAATTAAATTAGGGTAAAACATAACTTTTTGGGTCAAATTACCATTGCTACAGCATACTCCTCTACCTTCAATCTTTCTTCCACCCTTAGAATATCTAATACATTCTGGAGAGGCAATGCGCTGGCAACTTCATCCATCTACTTGTCTCTGACTTCCCCAGTAATTTTGCACACAGAGATTTCCACCTTCTACAGCGTCACCTTGCACTCTCGCATTAAGTGCTGTTGCGCCAAAACTTCACTCTTCGGTACCGCCTGTTTAAAATGAAGGTTTATTGTTGAAGTATATATATTAACAAAAAACGAGTTGAAAATCGGTGTTACAAAATATTATATACTCAGATGTGAGCTTTAGCAACAAAGTAGTTTGGTTGAGATATGGTCGGTACCTTTTTTCGTTATCAGCCTAATTCTCAATGTTTTTCCCGGAGAGATTTTTCCCGTTCTCCATACAAAAATGGTTGAGAATGAAAAATTTTTGTATGGAGAACGGGAGAAATCTCCCCGGGAAAAGGATTGAGAATTGGGCCGTATATTTAAGATAATAATATATCGTTGTTGGACGGCCATAACCGTTTAGACGGTTAAGCGCCAATTAAGTAAGAAGTAAGTAATCTATCGTTAGGCGAATGAATCCAATATTCTGCATAGCTAAGATTAGTATATACACAAAAAAGCCGAAGCCATTAGAGAATAATTGAAGCGAAAAGTAAAATTAATTAAATAAAAACAATACTTTCATCTTGCTTTATTTCCTCCACCATTTTCATTAGTACGCTTTGATTATAGCTGTGTGTACGTTGCTAAGTTTAAAGAATACAAAAAGTACTTTGCATGAATATTGTAAAATGCAAATATCTAGTTAAATACAATATCATTGTGAATTTTAATGCTATTTTTCCTCCGTCTCCTATTACCCTACTTCTTACATTCTGTTCAATTTGATCCATCTTATAAATAATCTCCATCAAAACTCTCAGCACATCTATAAAAAGAATAGTATACGTTTAATATCGTATACAAAACAATGAGGCGTATTCATAGTCAAAACTTAGTTAAGAATTAAAAGTTAGTTACAGCTTTTTGACATAATATTCTATTGGCTATCTGTCAAAAAAGCTTCAACTGACTTTAAGTACCAACTAAATTCCGTCTATGAATATGCCCCAATATGTAATATACAACACAGCTATCTAACCGATAGCTTTCTTGTTGGGCATTGAAAACGATAGAAGTCAGCTGATCAAGCTAATTTTGTTGCACATATCTACCTTTGGCTAAAATATTCGTGCAACTTTAAGAGACATTTAGGAATAATTAAATAACTCTAACCGATATCAAACTGGATGTGAGACAGTTCTCAAGCCCAAAAAAAGAGAACCACTTTTGTTGTAATGCAAAATATATAAATTGTGCAGTGAATTGTTAGCGAGGGGGGTTATTCTTTACTTTAGCTCACAACTGCTAAAACTCGTCCAAAAATATCAGGTGTCAAAAGACGCACTTTGGACCCAGGATAACGAATCCGAAAGCGGAAATGGTAATAGTCTAGTTGAGGGGTCGACTGCTAATACGCTACCAAAAATATCGAGAGAGGTGTCAAACGACGCGTCTTGACATCAGTATTAATAATCCGAAGGCGGAAAAATTTTAACGCGTTCAAAAGATATTAACGAAAAACCGAAAAAAGACCCGCGGGTACCTCCGAAACCGGGGGTCGGATCCATAGTATTTTTGCGCAGAACACCTTTTTGTGTTGGCGGCATTCGGCCGCGCTTATAAAAAATAACCCTGGGCTACGCCATGCCAAGTTCGGGTGTGTGGTATAACCGTGGCTACCGCCACGGTGATGCACAATTTTGTTTGTGGGTACGAACACAACAACAACCACATGGAAATCGCCAACTTCAACTGCAAATATCTCCGGACAGAGATAAAATTTTTCTTTTCCGCCATTGGATTATTGTTCTCGAGATTAATACGCGTCTTTTGACACCTCTCTCGATATTTTTGGTAGCGTATTAGCAGTCGACCCCTCAACTAGACTTTTACCTTCTTTTGCTAAACCAGAGGGCCCTTTATTCAATCCTGCGCTATTAAATTTAATTGTGATGTTACACCTGGATATTATACCCGTCTTTGTATTAAAGGGTGCATCTATACTTGTAAATGTAACTTCTGGCATGATATTACATGGAGCTTTCATCTTGGCAATCATTTCTTTGCTTGGACAATGGAAAAATATAGAAATATTACATCTGGATTATCTGTTTTCTAAAAAATAAGTCTGAAATAGGTCGGTGTGCAATCCCATTCTGCGATAGGGCAGCAATCGATGTGCAAATGTATTAGGGCGGACTGAATAAATATAAAGCTTTCTCTTTTGGTATAGTAAAAATATGGTTAAGGACATTCAAAGAGATGGTCTATCAACATTTAAGCTTTTAATTTTAAAGTTAAGTGGTGTTTATCACGATTTTTGTTTTCACCTACAAATAACATGGAGATATTTGATTTTTAACTATATCTGGGCAAATGATTTGTGTATAAACGAAAGGTAGTACTCTAGAAGGGGGGTTTAAAACAACCAAATGAAAATTTAAAAAATTTACCTCCATTGGGTCCTGCCATGTTGACTTCAATTTGGTTGGTTCCAACATTTTCAGCCTGATCTCCTTGTAGCAGTCCTTCAGCCTGATCGACTCCCATTCCTGCTGAGGAAATGGCAGCACCTTCGGCTTCAGATGTAGCCTCATTAAAACGTCTATTCGTTGCAAACACTATATTGAAAGAATTCGCTGAAAATTATTGAAAGTTAACTTATGTACAAATCATGTACAAGAGATTTTCTTACCATTATTTGTAGATTCCATAACTGCACTTCTTCTTGTAACTGGACTCTTCAAAAATTTTAGAATCAAAAGCTAAAGGATACGTTTTAATTATATTTTTAAGATTTATTTATTCGAAAGTGTGGAAAGTCTTACTTTATTGAAAGTTTATGAAACAAGGGTTAGGAAAAAGTGGCTTAATTGGAAAACTCATGGAATAGGTGGTGAAGAAGGGGTATAAGCAAAAATTTGCTTTCCTGAGGGATACAGAAGTACTTGTAATCAAGATCTTCTCTCTTTAAATCAACCAAATTTCAGCTTGGCTCACTTGCAACACCAATACCTAAACTATCGGAGGAGCTAACAGGTACATCGAAAAAATTTTGCGTTTTCCGAAAAAGAGTACATTGAACTATTTCCAATTCTCCTGACCCTATAAGTTCTACTACCTTCATAGGGCCGACTTTTTTGCTATAACAAAAACAGTCTTTATCCTTCTTTAAATCAATATCGAAAGAGCCTAGCTTGGAAGGCTTGTGAATCGATGAACTTACATCCTGCCTTTCTTTCAACCTTAAAAACAGCTGTTGCAATATTTGATTTGGTTTTCTTACTATCTTTTTTAAAAATTGCATAAAAATTTCAAACCTGTAAGCAGAAAAGGAATCTAAAGGACCAAGATCTTTGACACATTCTGACAAGTGTAATAAGCCATGAATGTTGAAAGTAACGCTTTCCTTCCCAAACATTACACTGAACTGCGTGACGAAATGCTCTAATATATCTTGGGCAACATCAGCCTCAGACCTAAACGACCCTTCACTTGTAAGAAGTCGAATGGCGGTATGTAGTAGTAGGAAAAGGAAGTACAACTCACTACTTATGCAGTCTTTTAAAACAAAAATGCCTGTGTATAGCAGGAACTGTCTGAATTCCGTTGCTTTCCACCGACTAACTTCATCTAAACTTCTCGCAGTACGACAGAATTCAGACGGAAAGTAATTCGAAATAAATTTAATATTTTCATTTATCTTTCGGATATTTGTATCGCTATTCAAATTTTTTAAAAACCTTTTTACGACACCTAAATCTACCAAATGCATACAGTCTAGTGGAAACTGAGAAACCATTTTAAAGCCGGCATCTTCTAGAACGGTTTTCTGTTGCCTGAATTGAGGACTGTGGTGAGACACATGATCTCTTTTCTCAAAACTTATATCCGTCCTGGGTATACCAGACGTTGTGGGTAAATATACTTTCCCAACCAGGTCACTCCCTATATGACACCTGGGGCATCCATGTTGGGCATTAAATGACATAACACCACTAACAAACGCCCTAGCTGGGGAGTCGCAAATGAACAACAACACTTTATTGGGACCGACAACAATACCGTTTTCTCGCAGGGATTTTGCCTCTGAAGCGAACTTAGCCATAAAATCATTAATATTTTCAGGCTTTTTAAAACCTGAGAAGCTAGCTATAACAAAAGGATCAACACTAGGAAAATGTACTAGTGCTCCAAGAATAGGCCATAAAACTCGACTTGAACTTTTAAAAAGTTTGAGACCATCTACTCCCACATCAATTAAAACCTCTTCTTGTGCCTCTAAAAATGAAAACTGTTTAGAAACTAACTGGTCTTGTATACCAAAGTACAAAAATTCACCATTTGGCATAGATTCTACACTGGCTTTTTGTCGAAAGGTGTCTAAAAGAGTTTTGGCACACAACGGCACATCCTTTATCCCACCCTTTTGGAGTGCCTGAAGAAGTCCGTCTACAATATTATGAGGAACTTTAAAATCTATTGCCCAACTTATTAGCAAGACGTTCAGATCCGTACCTGCACCCTCTTCTACATAATACCTTTGGGCACCTAAACACTCTTCTACGCTTTCATCACTATCACTTCGAACACTATCTACTGGCAAACACTGACTGCAAAATCTCACTACTCAAAGGATTAGCCTCACTTTCAAAGGATTAGCAACACTTTCCAAAGCATTAGCAACACTTTGCACTTTATCTTGAGAGGACTTCTTAAGTTCTTTAAACATTTTAACGTTATCGTCAAAGAGCTTTTTCTCTTTCGATAAGCAATTAGCAAAATGCCTTCTTTTCATATTTTTTTTTTTATTATATTAACCTTTATTTTATTTATTAATTAATTTAAAAATCCCGTCGCGCTCTGAAATTTTTAAGTCTTTTGAGTTTTAGTGTTCTGATATTCTCCAAATATCGTCCTCGTGTTCCCAAAACTGACCGAAAATAATGCAAGGGAACACAAATTGAGTTATTTATGGACAGGTACGCACAGTTTCCGGCAAACATGAAAAAAAATTAACAACACCAAGTTTGTATGTATTAGTAATCGCAATACTTTTGTGTGAATGTGTTGGTGAACACATCAGTGTTCTGCTCACGCGTCTTGTAGGGATGTGAGCTATATTTATGTTTATTTAAATAAACAGAATACTTTATTCTATAGACTCCAAAAAACGAATAATTTTGGGCGTTATATTAAACATTGCTTTATATACTCAAATTATGGAAATGAGTTCCAGGTATGTATATTATGCAGCTTGTAACCGAAAAATTGGTTTTATTAAGAAATTCCAACAACAAAAGTGGCCATACTAAATTCGTCACCTTCTTACCCATACCTGCTCAGCCGCTTATTTATACCCAAGGTTGCTTCACTTAATTTGACGTAAAAAGTGAAATCGCAGCTGGACGCAGGTGGACCTTATGAATTCAGGTACTGAATATTTAGCAAATACCTACTGTAAATTTCACGGAGACCTTTTTGGTCCTTTTTTTATTTTCCATCAAAGTTCGAAAAAGGTCCTAAAATTAGGCTTTTCGAAAAACAGGTAGATCTGAGAACTTTTATAAAAAAAAATTTATGTTTTGCTTCAACCTATATTATAATACAAGAAAGCAGTAGCAGGCCGTTTTATTTAGAGACAAAACAATTTTTAACACAACAAAAAGAACAAAAACCACAAATTTTTGTAAGTGTTGAAAATTAATCAACTTTGAGTGGCTCTACCTCCTAAAATATCATCTGTTTAATAAGAGTTATATATTCGTAATCCCTGGAAAATTCTCTATTAGATACACGTATTAGGTTTATCGAACGCTTTATTGAAATTTTTGATTTTTGTCAGGCTTTTCGGGCAGAGGCGTCATAGTGCGTCGGCAGCAATTATGGCGCATTAGGAATTTTTCAGCCCTCCAGCACAATGAAAGTTGGCGTTTGACGATATCGTATAGAAATTGGTGTGCCTAGGAGAGTGACTCCCTACTAGGATTTATTTAAATTTTTCTCATCAATGTTTCATCGACTGAGTTGAAAAGAGCTCAGCGCGGATACCGGTTAGTAAACGTCTTATCTTAGAAATTACCATTTATTAAAGTACTTACTACACTTACATAAATTTACAATATCTTGTACCGCTATCCTACAAAGGATTGCCTTACGTACCTACAAAGGAATGTGACCTTCAGATTTAACTTTAAGAAATATATAACGAAAAGCACTGCATCAAGTACGTCTCTTTTACAACAACAAGTTCATTTTGATTGCAGCCGGGTGGAGGCGTTTATATATAGATACTTGAATGTATATGTATGTAAAATGATTCAAGGACACTTACCTGCTGACGCGATTGTGATGACGTTTTTTTTAGAATAATCTTAATATGTGTTACTGATTATGGAAGGAAGGATGGATGGATATGTTGTAGTTGGTTGGTATTTTGAATTCACTTTAAATTTAAGGGTTTTCCAAAAAAATGTTATTCGTAGTACCACTTTTGTTTAATTATTTTACTTTAAGAGATACCACACAAACACATTAGCAATTTGAAGGCGCGTTATATAAAGTTGAACTATAATCACTTCCAAGAATTTCGAGTTTTATCCGGCTTTTAAACCTCACCGCTTCTCAATATTACGTTCATTTCCTTGGTACGTCCGCGCGTAACTGAGCCAACAAGCTGCGCTATCAACCACGGAGTTCTCCTGTAGATACAATTCATTGCCTGTTTTCGGCTGCTGCACGCACACACACCTCCTCATATATTTGTACGCTTCTACCAGCAGCTGTTGGCAATGATTGTAGATATATCACTTGAGGGACGAACAACTCGCAAAGCCTCTTAACTTGGCTTTAACACAGTGACAAGTATTTCCTTTTTTTCGCTTTTGTGAACAAAGTTTCTTTTTTCATGCGCTGGCTGCTCACTGCGTTACGCAAAAGCTCTTCCGTTTCTTTAGATATCTCTTCATTCTGTTTATTGTAGTTTTGTTTTGCTCTCGTCATTCGTTTGGCTACTTATAGTAGCTTTTTTTTTGCCATTTTTCACGGCCAACATAAAACCTCTGCAAAAGCGCGCATCGTGAGCTTTTTTGCTGCTTAAATGGCATGTGCAGAACGAAAGCTGATTTGCGAGCTAAAGCAACAGTGCCACTTAATTGTAGTTGGATACGCGGGATACGTCTTTAGGTTAGGTTAGGTTGAACTGACCGATCAATAAACACCTCACATAGACTGAATGTGTCCATAGTGTTACAAGAATTTATTTGATGAACGAAACGAAAACCCCCCATTAGGTACCAGAACTTATATTACGAAATAACTCCATCCTCTTGTGAAATACTAGAAATTTTCTAGAACCTAGCTTTATTGCTGTCTCTAGATTTCGCAACTCTGACGCCCCTGATAGTGCGAGCGCAAGACACGAATAGGGAACAGAGAACAGAAGCACTTCCTATAAGTGATTTTACTGACGAGGCCTAAAGCAGTGTCCAGTTAGTATGCCCAGCGTACGCCTTAAAGTTTCTCTTTTTAGAGATATGCGCAACCCTGTGCTTTCTCCCCAGTGTATTGGGACGTCTACCATAGGTAAATCGAGGGCAGCCCCTTCTTTGCTCACTAATGCGCCGTGTTACCTTCTATCCCTATTTGACCGGGAGCTCAGTTTAAAGCGTAGACTCCCCAATGTTTGTTTGCATTCCAGGACATTTCTTGATGAAGTATGTGTGAGATTATGGCCTTATTGGGCGCCTGGCTATCAATATATATATTGATGCAGCTTAAGGCTTCCTCCAGAGCTTTTGCTCTTTCTTCACGGCTACACATTCCAAGATCTCTTTCGAAGTTCAGGTATGGGGCCATGTAGTCTATATCGCCCTATATTAGATGACGCTATGCTGTTATGGCCATACGACCTGAGCTCAAGCTGTACCGAGGCCTTAAGCCTTGTTGCAGTTGTAAGCGCTGTATATTGGTCATTAGGTCTGCAGGAGGAATGTGCAGAATGGTCGCTGTCGGTGTAGTTTTTAGGGCTGCCGCTGCAGAAGGCGCAGGTAGCGGAACAAGCCGGTTTTATATCTGTCAAAAGACTGCCCACTCTCGCGAAACTCGCTTAAACCTTCTTGGTGTTTTTGCGGTTACAACAACAAAATTCGGGAACCATATTTTTCTTCTTCTTGTAGCGATAAGGTGACTGCCCGAAGGTGTTGAGGTGCTTTTTTAATGTCGATAGTCCTTTGACGGATGCACAACGTTCCGGGGAGTAACATCATTTCGGGAGCAACTTGGGATCGTAAGTGCCTTGCCTGAGGTTGAAAATTGGTTTGGCAACCCCTTGAATATGTTGCACTACACAACACCTTGAGCGCTCACACTCTTCGGGTGCGAGCTGCAGTTCTTGCAGCAGTGCTAGTTTTCATGGCAGAGCAACACGTTGTTTGACAAAATTTTAAACAGCTGTGGCAACGTACTGATATACCCAATGTATGTTCTGGAGTGTCCGTGTTCGACATAAACCCTCCAACCTACAACTTATTCGTCTAGCAGCAAATCTCAATTTGGTCCAATGGAAGAAACATTTCCGCTGAAAGAGAAAACTTGCCTAAGATCAAAAAACCTGGCCTAGGGACCGAAAATATTCGAAAATAATATAACGAATTTTTTTTTAATTTTAATATGCTCATTTATTTATTTTCTATTTTTATCAATAAAAACCATCATTATCATTTTTTAATTTTTTTCTCATATACGTTTTTTTGTTGTTTATATATATCATTTATATATGTATATATAATTATAAAATAAAAAGCAAAATAATAATTGTAATTTTAATAATTAAAACTGTTGATAATAATTCACACAATTGCTAACTAAATTAATTAATTAATTAAATCGATTTAAATTAAATTACACAAAAAATAATGAATTACTTATATTTTTTGTTTTATATAAGTTTTGCATTTAATAGCGTTTCTTTTAACATTTAATATATATTTATATATATATATATATATGTGTGTATAATTATACATTTTATAATTAATTTTTAAATATTTTTAGACGCTTGTATTTTATGTATATTTTTTACCATTTTTCACATTTTTTTAAATTTAGTTATTTAGTTTGCTTGTTTTTTTTTTTTTGTTGGAGAATTGTTTATTACTTTTGTTGTTATTATTAGACGTAATTGTAGTTGGTACAAAAAAAAAGAGAAAAATATATAAAAAAAAAACCAAAATCTACGCAGATATTCCGTTGTAATTAAATTCTAAACACTCTTTCACACATACATACACTCTACTATATATATACGTTGTATTTATACATATGTGTTTATAAAGTAATTCTTAAAGGTGTAAGTAAAAAAAATATATTTGAATTAAATTAGCGTGTAAGAGACACAACAGCAGCTGGGCATTGTATGTAGATTTTAGGGATCCGTTTGTTTTGAAATCCGTTAAAATAATGCAAATTTAGATCATGTAAAGAACTTTGTGTTATATTATGAAAAGTTATATTGTGATAGAATTTTCGAAAACAATTGGATGGAGAAGGTACTGAAATCAATTTAGAACAAAAATTCGAAAAATATTTGAAAAAAAGTTTGAATTGAGGAATTTGAAATGAAAACATTATATTAAAAATTTATATCGAAAAATTATATAGAAATTCGAAAAACATTTAAAAAAAAGTTTAAAGTAAAGAATTTGAATAAAAAATAGAATCTAAAAATCTTTTAAAAAAATTAAATCAATAAATTTTTGTTCGAATATAATACAAGAAAAAAATTTCGAAACATTTTTCAAGCCAGTTTTTAGAAAAATGTTTCGGGGAGATGTGAACTGAAAGATTTTAACATAAAAAGTTTAAAAACATATTTTAAAAAAAGTTTAATTAATTTCGCAGTGTTCAAACGAGGATTGAATTTGTTTCCAAAAAAATTTAATTGTTAAAAAATCTGTGCTGAAAAATTATAATAAAATTATACTGAACAAATTATATAAAAATTAAAAAAAAAAATTGAAAATGTTTGAATTCAAGAATTTTAATTAGAAAAAATTTGAATGAAAGGTCAATAAGAAAAATCATAAGAATAAATTTATATAATTTTTAGAAAAATGTATACGGGAGATTTGAATTTTACAATGTTAGCTAAAAATGTTTATAAACATATTAAAAATAAATTTTTTTAATTAACTTCGAAATGTTTCAATGGAAATTGAATAATTTTACAAATTTAAAAAAAAATCATTTTTGGAAAAAATGATTTAAAAATGTTTTAGCTAATTTTTGGAAAAATGCTTAAAATAATTTGAATTAAAAAAAAATATTATAGAGCAGTTGTGAAAAATGTTTTGAAATTTTTTTTAATAAGTTTCTGTTTTGATAGCTTAGACATTTAAAAAAAAATAGGGTTTTAACGTTTTCAAAAAGTTAAAATTTCTACACCAATAACATAGCAGTGAAAAGCTGTGAAGGTTTTGGATTAAATTTATAATAAACTTGATACAAAAAAGTTTAAAAACATGAACATTTTTGAAATAAGTTAGGTTAGGTTGAGTTGGTCGGTCCGTGACGGCCTCACATAGACTGAAATAACAGTTTTTCCAGAGTTTTGAATGAAAAAGAAAATGCGAGATAAAATTAGATTATTACACAATTTTTAATAAAATATAAATTGAAGGCAAAGTTAACAGCGTAATAAATTTTTAAACGATTCAAAATTTTGTTTATTTAAAAAAATAAAATTTTATTTTTGTTAAATATTTGGAAAAAACTTTTTTTGAATAAATTTTTTTTTTTTGTTTAATATTAAACAATAATTATGCAAGATAATAGCAAAATATTTGAAAACAAAATTACTGTTTAAAAAAAAAAAAATAAAAAAAAAATTGCAAAAACAAAAAAAAAACGAAACTTTAGTTTCAGAAAAATGGGTTTTGTTTTTCAAATATTCATTCCCAAATAATAACAAAACTATTTTATATCATAAATAATAACAAATACGTGCTTTTTCCGAAAAATGAAAATTTGTTTAGTACGTTAAGATTTTTTTTAATATTGCAAAATATTTTATAATAGCTATTCTTGCCAGTCAAAAACTTTTTGATTTTTTATTTATTAAAAAGTTTTTTATTGAATAAAAAGTAGCAACATATGTTAAAAATTAGCAAAAAGTAGTTTCATTAGAAAAAACCATTATTTAATATATTAATGTATTTCTTTTAAACAAAATTTATAAAATTTATTTGAGATAGGAAAAATAAGGTGTTTTTCAAAAAACAAAAACTATAATAATTTTTGTTCGCAACAGCTTAAATTTGAAAACCCAATTTTATTAAAAACAAAAAAATATTTCAAATCAAAACTCGAACAATTTTTAAAAAAATTTCAGATTTTTTTTTTGTTCAAAAATGTTTCAGGCAATCTTCACTGATTTGCAAAAGTCGCCAATAAATATTAATTAAGAGTCGTTTTTGTTTTAACGGCCTATTGATAAAGTATTGTTCTGACCTTGAGCTCGAATCAATCAATTATTTTTGGATTTAAAATTTACAGAAAAAAGTTCTTTTCAAATTGTGTGTGTGTTTGATAGCAACGAAAAAGAAACCAAACAAAAACAACACTTCGTTTTAACGCACAAACTAGAAATGCGCTAAGTAATTGAACACTTCAACATAAAGTAAACGAAAACTTAACATGTTGTGCAAAAGTTTAAATACTGTATGTAAAATCTAACAAAATTCTTTTTTTTTCAAAAAAAAAATAATAATAATAAAAAAAAAGTTTCGGGTTTGCTTTAAAATGTGAAAACGCGAGGGCGTGGCCATTATGTATGTATAAGTGCATTATTTTTTTGCATTTCTTATTTGTATTTAATGCTGTTGTTTTTTATGCAAATATGGAATTTTTAGCAGTTTTTTTTTCGTTTAAAAATTAAATAATTCATTACGCGTTTGAAATCAATGTTATGTATGGGTGTGTTGTGTATTTGTTCCTTTTGTGTTTGTGTGTATGTATGCATGTAAGGGAGGCGTGTCTCATATTTACACGCTTTTTATCAGTTTATATATTTTTATTTAATTCTTTTTTGTATTTTTGCGCTTTTTCCTTTTCTTTTACTTTATTAGTTTTACACATTTTATTTTTTTTTTATTATTTTTAATAATAATATTTATATAGCTTTACATTTATGGTTTAATAATATATATATATATACCACTTTTTGTTATTTAAATTTATTTTTAAATATATTTTTAGTACATATTTAAATTTACCCTTTTAAATAACATATTCGTGTAGCATATTTTCAATTTTTTATGTTTTTAATTTATCATTGTTTAATTTTACACGTTCGGCTAGCTTGTTTGTTTGTTTTTTTTTTTTTTTTTTTTGTATATTTATATTCAGTTTATTTTGTTGCCACAAGCTTATGTAACTAAAGGCATATAATTACAAAGTAAATATAAGTTAATTACTATATACATTTATATATTTAAGTTTATTTTTATTTTTTAATTTTTATTAATTTTTTTTCCACTTTTTTGTGGCTGATTTTCATTATTTCTTGCTTAATCGCACCGCTGCGCTGCGCATCAACAACAAATCTCCTCTGTTGTTGTTTGTTGACTTTTTACTGATTTTCTTAACTCAGCGCTCATAAATTCATCAGCATCATTGTTCACCCTGCTCTCCTTTCTCCAATCCTCCACCAGCTTATTGGCTCCTCCAAAAGCCAAAAAGCTGTTCTTTAAACAACACTATCAATATATTCAACCTTTACAGCATATAATTTGTTCTTCCTTCCTCTTAAAATTTTATGTTTTTGTAAACTAAAATTTTTTTATAAATAAAAATTTTTTACATATTCATTTTTTCCTAAATTTTATCAACTTTCAAATTCTATATTTGCATGCCTTATTTCTTGCTCACTTGCTTTTCACTACTCTCTTTTTTAAACCCCTCTCTCTCTCTTTCATCATTTCTTCTTGTTTCTATATATATATTTTTACATTTACATATCATTTATATGCAACTTTCATTTTCAATTTTCTTTAACTAAGTAGTGTATGCTGTTGTAAATATTCAAATATGTTTATTGTTTGTTTGTATGTTTTTTAGTTTTTATTTAAATTTTTTTTAATATGATTAGCAAAAACAAGCGTTTCGTCGTCTCTCTTTTTTACCACTTTATTATCAATATATATTTATACATTTGTTAATATGTAATTTTTAAATTAAATTTTTTATGTTTGTATACTTACGTTTTATTTAAATTTAATTATAGTATAGAAAAGCTGAAATGTTTTTTTTTTTTAATTAATAACTATTGAAATTTTTTCTGCGCCAAACAGCAGCTTCTTGCTTTTAGTCCAAAACTTCAGTTTTAAAATTAGATATTAAAATAAGTTTAAATATTTATAGTTGCATACTTTAAGCTTATACATAAATGTATTTACTTTTTTTATTTGTTAAATCAGCATATTTTATAAATAAAATGTTTAATATTTCTTTTCTCCATTTTTTTGTTTTTTGTTGCAATAAGTCTTAGCGTTTTTTTTTTTTTTTCTCTATAAATAATTTCCATGTACCGGTCTAGAAAATAACACACACAGTTTTTGGCTACCCCTGAAATTAGTAGGTTCTCTTCTTATTGTAAAAAAATACTAAAACATTTTTAAAAGATTTTTTTTTTTAATTAAGAAACTTTTTTTCTAAATTTAAAATTAAAAAAATTAAAAAAAAAATTATAGAAAAGCGTATTTTTAAACAAGATCGAAACTTCTATAAATAGTTTACTATACAACTTTACAAAATAAAATTTATAAGACTTCTTTATATTACAATTAAGCAAAAAAAAAACTGGACAAAAAAATAAAAACGAATAAAATAAATTTTTAATATATTTTCCGTAAGTTTTCAAAATAAAAGCAAACAAAACAAAGTTTATTGGTTTTTTTTTCAATAATGAAAATAATTTAGTAAACAATTTTTTTATGTCTTAATTTTTTTTTTCAAACATCTTTACAAAAAAATATATATAAACCTGCTTAAAAAAAAGACTTTTATTTGGTTTGATTAAATTCTTCGCATCAGGTTTAAAGGCTTTCAAATTTTTTGTGTATATCAACATATTTGCTTTTCACAACAAAAAAAATTTTAAATTTTTTATTAAAATTTTTTGCCAAAAAAAAAAATTTTTTTTCCAGCGTAGTTTTTTTTTTTTTGGTAATACAAGTTCTATTAAACACTTTGGGTGTTTTTGAAACAAATATGAAATAAAGTGTTTCTGGAAGATATTCTCAGATGGAGGCGTTGATGGTAGGCGAGATAGGTTGATATTCCACACAGCCGTCGATTTGCTGTAATATGTTGCAACCAAAACTTATCTGTATTATTTTCTGTCCATTTTTTCTCATTTTTCTTAAGTTTGGCTTATGTGCCTATATTTGTATGTGTTTGCGTTATTGATTGTTTTAATGCATTTTCACATTGTAACTGGTATTTTATTTTAATGTATTTTCGGTTTGAAAAAAACAAAAAATCGCACATCTGCTGTATTTTGTTGCCCGGATATTATTGCATGCTGGTTGTAAGGGAAATTTTCCAAATAAATTTGTTACTTTTCGATGTGCACTGTTTGAAAAAAAAAATTATAAAATAAAAATAATTTTAGGTTGATTAAAATTTAAAAAAAAATATTTTCGAAAATTTAGGAATGTTATTGAAACAAGTTTCATTTTAGCACGAAAGTCTGAATTATACGCGAAAAAGCTTTCCAAACTCATTGAAACAATGTTAGGTTTAAAAAAAAATCTTATTTTTGTGTGAAAGTTTTATTCGTGCAGATTTTTTTGCAGCACAAACTTATAGTATCGCACGACACAGTTTGTTCTCATCTGCACTTTGCGACCATTCCTGCTTTCTAAGTACCACATGATTTTTTTTATGAAAATAAGCAGGGCTAAGTAAATCATATCAACAAACATAAACTTTCTCGAAGATGGCAATTTTTCGAACACTGAGCTTTTTTTGAAAATCCTTTCTTCCAACATAAAAGATAGTGCCTGCTTCGATAACTTTGAGCAAATTTGAATATTTTAAGCTTTTTTTTTACTAATTTTATAATAAGTTCGAATATTTTTCTAAGTATAACGCTTGCTAGTGTAGTGATAGCCAAATTGTGTCAAAAAATAAGAAGCATACGAGAATCCCAACACGAAACATAAATAAAATTTCAGCTCCTTCAAGACAAAAAAAAGAGGTATAACTTCGAAAAAATATAATTTCTAAAAAATTTCGAACTTCGAAAAATTATCAAATTGCATATTTATTTATCGTTGTCTGCCAATAAAGAAAATGTTTTCACAAAAAACTTTTTGTCGAAGAAATTTTGTACACTGGAGTAGCGCATTTTACTTTAGAAATAAGTTAAAATATAAAAACTATCGAAATTCCCTTAAAAATTAACCAGCTTGCATTTTATTGCCTATATGTGGCGTTTTTGTATTGCACACGCAGTGGTACGAGTTTATTGTGTACATTGGTAAATGCCTACTATGCAGATGAATATTTTTCCATGTTTCCAATTTTTTTCGTATAATTTACCAATATTTTGTTGCTGTTTGAGTTTCGATTATTTTTATCAAAAAATGTATGCACATGTAGGTAGGTAGGTTAATGAGTGTATATCGAATGCTCTATATAGATCACAGCGCTAACTCATATTTTTGGCAAATCACAACTCGAATGTATTTTGCTGTTTATAAAATTGCATACATACGCACAAAACTTTATTGCATTACTATAGCAAACTACGATAATATAAGTTTCATATAACTTATCGCTGTTACTGTACAATTTGCATGAAATAATTTTGTGCAGCTGCCAAATTTCAAAAATATGTAATAGAGCATTTTCATATTTCGGTGACGATAATAAGGTTTAGGTGTATATTGCCAATACAAGTGGTTTATAAAGTTGTTTTTATTGTTAGGTGCTGTCAGATTTTCTTCAAATAAGCAAAAGCTGTAAGAAATTTGAAACTCAACTTAAAAACGCGCACATGACGGTTTATGTTTTGAAACATAGAGAAAAGCTTTTGCTCTTCAATAAGGTATTACAGTTATTTTCTTATATAGCTATTTAAGATAAAAATATAATTCCATTCCAATGTATGAGTGGGCTGACTATTTTGGGTGTGTGTATGTGTCTATTGATTTGTTGATATATTCAGATTTTTTGTTACTGCAGGCGTACACTGGACTATTATAAGAAATGCATACACATTTTAAGACGGCAGCTGCGCTAAGGTAATTATTAACAGCACCATTGTTTTAGAAGTAGTTATTGCTATTGTTACTACTATTGCCATTGCTATTATTGTAATTTCGATTTGCTTGCAGCTGATAATGTTGCTGTTGTTGCAACTTTTGTTGCTGTATATGCTTTTGTTGTTGTTGTTGCTGCTGGTGTTGCATACGTTCGCGCTCACAATGCCACATTTGTGGGGCCGTTTGCTGTTGCTGCATGTGATGTTGCTGCTGCTGCTGTTGCTGTGTCGGTAGCTGTTGTTGTTTTTGTGGCGTGCATCCAGACGCCTGCAGTCATAACTAATCTTCGTCACTCAATGCCTCATATTGTGCTGACAACAATGGTTTTGGCTCTACCGCAGTCGCTCCACCTGATTGTGACGCTGCCGATACTCCACCAGTCGCTGACATACTCACGCCGCCACCAACGGCGCCACCCATTGTATGACCACCAGATGCTTGTTTACCCATGTGCGAGGCAGGTGCTTGATGTGCCAACGACACCAACTGTGCCGATGTCATTTGTGATGGTGGTGGCAGACCGGCCACTGAACTGGGCACATTTAATGCGCTATAAGGATACGCATATGTCGTAGGCGCGAAAGTAGTCACAGGCGCTTGATGTTGATAGGCGCCCAATTGTGGTGGTTGTGAAGAGACTATGTTGTGGTGGTTATCGTTGTTGCTATTGCTGTTATTGCCACCACCGCTGGATGTTGCCGCAGACAGACGTCGATTATCACGCCCATCGTCATATTGATTTGGTGTTTTACGCATTGTGCTACCAATTGAACCGCTACCATCATGCATATCCTTGCCGCCGCCGCCGACCCCCACACGATGATCATTATGCGCGTGCTGATGCTGCATTTCTTCATCCTCAGTACGCATTACTTCAACAATGCGATTTTTAACATATTTCATTGTATCGAATGGATGGTTTTGTGTCACTGAGCCACTTGAAGGCATAACTACACCGCCGCTGGCACCCGCATTCCCACTGCCACCGCCTGGCATACGTTGGTCATGCGGGGATGGTATCGATGAAGATCCCGCACTGCCAGCGCTACCACTACGCGCATGCATACCTAAAGGAGGTGCACCGCTTGATGGTAGCGGTGGCCCATGCGGATGATAATAATGACTAGCAGCAACAGCTGCTGCTGCCGCAGCTGCTGCCTGATCATGTGGTGGTTGCATCATTAACTCATATTTACGTGGACTCACTGTCTGTTGCATGCGTATGATATTACGCTCATCGGCTGGTGTATTCGCACGTCCTCCACCACTACCGCCAACAGGAGCGCCACTATTTCCAGGCTGACCCGTATTGCCGCCGCCACTAGTGCTAGCATTGACGCCAGCTCCAGCATTTTGTTGTGCCTTATTACGTTCAGCTGCTGCAGATACAGCGGCTGCTTCGGCCTCCTTCTGTTGCATGCGACGATTATATTTAGTCCAATGATCGGTCATAACGATGGGTTGCTGCTCTTGTAGATAGGGCATATAGTTGACATGTGGTCGCAATTGCATCGGATTTGGACAGTAATCATTCGCTATTATCGAATCGGCTAGCTCACCAAATGTGATGTTGGTTTTAAGCATTTGCTGTTGCTTTTGCGCTTGTGAGTTTGGTGGCAGAAGTGTGCCACCAGCTTGCGTGCCAAGCCCACTTGGTGGACCGCCCTGAGAGCCAACGCGGCTACTATGCGCAACATTACTGCCACGTGAGCTCACCATACTTGGCATATTATCATGCTGATTGCTACCACCGCTTGCACGATCGTTATCCAAATCGATATTGATGACATTGGGTGAATTTGTTTTGACATTATTCTCAGCAGCAGCCAGAGAAGCAGCACTTGGATGCTGACGTGCTGATGGTGGCAATTCACGTGAGTTATACTGTAAATAAATGAATGAATACATTATTTTAACTGCATATGGCTTAACTTGCAAATACTCACATAAGGTGGTCGATTCATACTCGCTGGATTCGGCTCTGAGCTCCCCTGTATAATCGATTGTTTTATGATGGCATCGATTAAGACCTGCGCCGACAATGTACTATCCGGTGGTGCCCTGTGATAGCTGCGCGTTAATAGGAATACAAGCACGTACACAAACATATAGATAAGAAAATATGATCAACGCAAAAATGGGTGGTGATCATAACATTCATGCCGATCATGCGGTCGACGACGTACAATGACCAACGATGGTGATGTTGGTTGATGATTAATGTGTAGCGTAATATTTCATGAGTGACGTTGATTATGGTGAAGGCATTGGTCGTCGTTGGTCATATCACAGACATTGTTGTAGAATACAAAAAAAGAAAAAGAGAGACAAGAGAACATAGTTAGTATGAATGAATGTACCATGAAATGTGGTTTAGAACAAATAATACAATTGATTTCCTAAAACTAGATAAGCTGAATCCTTAGATAAATATATCTGTATGTAAAAAAAGACGTGGGAGAAATGCTGACGAGAAGGCAGAACTTTTTTAATAGTTTGGCAAAATGAGTCTCTAATAAGAAAATATTCATAACATAAAAACATATTTGTAGTTCAAAATCTCTACTGACTGTTAGTAAATTTCCACACTTCTCTAAGAAGAAACTCTTATAATCCACTTCTCTACAGTCCTATTTAAAGTAGATTTCATTTTTCGTTAGCATAAAATAAATTAAAATACCATAGCTATTACTTTTAGAAGAACCTTTCCTCATCATTTCGAACTTTACCCCCGAACCAAATCGAAAATATGTTTTAAAAATATTCCTTGTTCTCTTTGTATACGTTGGTTGATTTGTTAGTGTATTTTGTGATGTGCTATTTTATTTCATGGTTGCCGCTCTTATTATCGTTCACTTACAGATCTCTTTCCCGATCGGGTATTGCACGCGGCGGTCCTGTCTCGGGTCCACCACGCATGTAATGTTGGGCCGCTGCCACCGCACTCATACGCTCCGTCATACGTCGCCCGGCTGCATCACGCTCATTTGCCGCTATACATTCTACCATGCGTTCACGTTCACGCTCACGTTCGCGCTCCCGCTCTCGCTCACGTTCACGTTCTCTTTCGCGTTCACGTTCTCGTTCACGCTCACGTTCCCGCTCTCGTTCGCGTTCCTTCTCACGTTCACGCTCACGATCACGCTCTTGTCGCTTTTGTTGCAAATCACGATCACGTTCAATCGCGTGCATACGCCGTTGTAAATCTGCATTGGCTGCTGCACTTGCTGCAGCTTGTTGCCGATATTGATGATGCTGTTGTGCTGCAGCAGCTGCTACAGCAGCTGCTCGCTGATGTTGATGATAGTTTAATTGCATCATTTGATAGCGTATTTCAGGCGGCGGTTGTGTAGGTGGAGCGTGTTGTTGATGTGGTGGCGGTGGTGCTTCGTGTCGCAGCTGCTTCTCTTCTTTCTGCTGTGAGGGTACCGGCAGTTGTGGTTGCTGTACGGCCACATCGACGAACGATGAGAAGGCGTCATGACCGGCTAAAGGATTGAATAGAAAACAATATAATTAGTGAATTTGATCAATATTAAAATGGCTTTGTTCGAATACTGACCTGGCGGATAATTATGCTGCATGACATGTAGACGGTTTTGTGGTATCGTGGCAGGCGAAGGCGGCTTCGAACCAGTATTATGGCGCTGTATTACGCCCTGGCGTGGTGGTGGTGGTGTACGATGTGGACTTGGCGTGCTGTTGACATATGAAAAAAATAAATAAATAAATAAATGTAAGGCGCGATAACCTCCGAAGAGATCTAAGGCCGAGCTTCTCTTCCAATTTGCGTCGTGCTCCTCTTGATTTTCCCTACAAATTGGCCGGAGGGGACCTACATGTTTTATGCCGACTCCGAACGGCATCTGCAAGGCAGATGAGTTTTCACTGAGAGATTTTCATGGCAGAAATACACCCGGAGCGCTTGCCAAAACACTGCCGAGGGGCGACCCCACTTCGAAAAATTTTCTTCTAATTGAAAAACCTTATTTCTAAAATTTTGATGTTGCTTTGCCCGGAAGTTGAACCCAGGGCATACGGTGTGATAGGCGGAACACGCTACCATCACACCACGGTGGCCGCCACGAAAACGACATATGAAGCATAGTTAAAAAATAGGAAACTAATGAGTTATTCTAAAATTTTCATTTTATTCTATATTCGAATTTAAATTCGTAACTCGAAGTTCTTAAATATGTTTTTATAAACAAAGAAAATGGTTTCTTATTGACACGTACATATATGTATATCTATCGAACATGAATACTTTATCGAGCACGCATTACCGAATTCGAAGATGCAACTAAAAACATTAATTTTAGAAGAAACTCGAATTTTGTAATGTATTAGCCAGAAAAAGATTCCTTGACATATACATAAATTACAACCATTAATTCTGGACTTCGGATTTCGCAACTCCAAAACAAATTTTTTACTCTGAAAGTTTAAAATTAAAAAGTTTCTGTCCACCTGTTAGTGTGAATGTGACGTCACATGGAATCGGAACAAGGCAGTATCTCTTACATCGAATTTCGCAAATCAATACAAACAAACGGCTTTGAAAAAGTAAGTCTCGTTAAAATTTCATTATATGCTTTTTTTGCGAAATTCTCTTGAATTCGAAAACCGGAACATGGCAGTATATCTTATTTCGAAATTCGAAAATAAAGTCAATCCAAGAGCTCTGAATTACATACTGTCTGAATAAAATTTCACTATATGATTTTTTTGTCACTATATTGTTTTTTTCAGCTTACCTGTTCACATGTTCTGCGGGCGATGCTCGACTCGAGTATTCTGTTCGTCCGCGCTCCTTGTCATAAAATACCAATGCGCTAGCTGAGCCGCTAACACTATTGCGTGGCGATGGCGACTCCTTATCCGAACCGCCACCTCCGCCTCCAGTGCTATTACTACTGCCACGTGATACATTTCGCTGTTGGCCCTGCATCTGCTGTGACGTTATGTAATCGTGCAATACAATTTGACGCGTGCTCAAAACAGGCGACTGATCCACAGAATAGGGTGAACGTGCATAGGGTGAACTTGCGCCATAACCCTGTGGTGGTGGTGCTTGTGGTGAGGACTGTTGCGGTGGTGGTAAGACACCTGGATGACCGACCACTGGCATTTGTTGCTGCTGTGCTGGACTTTGACGCTGCGATGTTTTATAATATTCATATGATCGCTTGCTTTCCAAATGATGTGAAGGCAGGTGTATCGGTGTGCCCTGTGTAATGGAGCCAAGTTTGTTGCTCGCATCGCTACCGGACGGTGGAGTTTGACGTAAAAGATTATCGTATTTAGGACTCAATGTTGTGGGCGATGAGTGTACAATAATCTGTTGGGCATTATTCACAGGTGTACCATGTGTTATGGAACCTTTTGGACCCACCATCATTTGTTGTTGCTGCTGTTGTTGAGATGGTGATGCCGTTGCTGCATGTGAAGGCGCACCATGTATCAATTGTGGGCTGAGTTTAGGTGCCATTTTGGCACCACCTACTTTACTACTATTGCTCACAGCGCCCGGTGGCAATTGCATATGCGCCTGGTGTGTTGATGGTGGCGGTTGTTGCGGTGGCGGTTGTCCGCCAGCCGCTTGAGATCGTGCGCCCACACCAGATTGCGTTATGGGAATGGGTACAGCTTGCGGCATATACACAGAACCGTGAGGTCCCTTGCCAACAGTTGCTGGATGTGGATGATACATATATGTTGGATTTGAAGAACCTACTAATTCCGGCCCACGGTACATTGACGCGGCATTGCCAACATGCTTCACAGAGCCTGGAGGTGGTTGATGACGAGGGCCATTATCATTATTCGAAGAATTCGCCCCACTGGATGAGGAATGTGGCGAAGGACCATCGCGTGATGGTTTCTTGATGGAGAGGTCAAGTGTTTGTGGTTCGGGTTCATTGTTGCGCTGCTGTGACACAGCTGAGTAACGCATTGCATCCGGTGGCGGTGCAGTCGTCTTACCAGATTTTACCACTGGTGTTATAGTGGCCTTGATCTCATGCTGATGCAACATACCATGCGGTGGAAGATGCTGATGTGGCAGATGGGAATTTACAACAGATATTGTAGCCAAATTGTCGGGATGTACCACAGCGCCAGGTGGTCCTTGACTACCAGGTGGACCTTGTACAGCATTGATGGCAGATGTATTTGATTGTCGTGCACTTAAACCGATTGGCTGACCATGCGCCTGCTGCTTTACAATGGAACCGTCATTGCGGAATTCACCAACTATTGTTACATCATTATTTGAATTGTTGTTTATGCTGTTGCTGAGATCAACACGACTGCGTATCGGTTCCATGCTGCTAGATTTAACGCCATGCATAGGCGACGCATTCGGCATTTGTGTTGGCATTTTTACCGGTGGTTGGCCCTTCGTCTTAAGCGACAATTCAATTACAGAATACAGGACATCCTGCACATTTGCGCCAGTTTGTTCACGTGGTGGCATAGACATTACTTGTTGTGGTGGTCCATTTTGCTGTGCAGTATGGAGTTGTTGTTGGGCGGCATTCGTTGGTGGTGGTGCAAGACCAATGTTACCCGTTACACCAATACCACCACCACTATTCAGTATTACTTTTGGACTTTGACGATTCGCTGGTGAATTTTCGTTCTCTTCATCTGCTGTTTCAGTGGCTGACGAATCATACTCCTCTGAGGTTTTTTGTTTCTTCGGCGCTTGTCCCAGTGGTGGCAAAAGCCTTTCATCGGCTTTAATTCCAGAGGATGTTATTGTTATCGTAGTCGTATCAGCTGCATTCGTAGCCACACTTGCCACAATTGGTACTTGTGGTTTTTGTACATCCTTTGTCATTGAGTTGTGTCTTTGCGATTCGGGACTTTCCACCGAAGCAGTATCACTGCCGCCCACTTCACGTTCATCACACGATGAAGTGCTCACATCAGACTCATCGCAATCCATACGACGATCTTCATCTGTTAAGTTTATATGTGGATCAAGATCCAATTTACGTCGTATACGCATAAGGCAAGCCGAACAACAACGTGTCGCTTGCGGTGGTATTTGAAACTCTTGAAAGATCGGATCTCGTATATCGGGCGCGAGTTCAAGTAGACGTGGCGGAATGTTGTGTAGACGTTTGGCGCGATCTTTCGGATTCGGGCACGTTGGAATGGGGCAATTTGTGTAGCGATTACGTACCGATTTGCATTGGCATGAATTGCAGACGCGCGCCCCCGCCGGTATTGTGTCATCTGGAATGCCGTACTGTTGGCCGCGACCCTTTTTGAGTGGACGTGTGCGCGGGCAGGCCTCTGCTTTGCAAACGAAACATGTGGCCAGTTTATCTGAAAGAGAAGAAAAGTACAAAATTTGCTTTGAATAAATAATATTTATAAGAAATAGAAAAAAATTTTATCCTAGAAATATGAAAAGTTGATGCAGTTCTAAGCGTATGACGTTGCATTAAGCTCGCTGCAGAAATTTGCTCCCATGAGATCATTGTGTATATCGGAGATCTTTTTAGATAAAGTTATCCGGCCTATCCTCTAATTTAATATACACTATCTGCATTGGGAAGATGGGTTTAGAATCAAGATACCTATCGTGGATTGGTTAAGTTCAGGTAAGAATGAGGTTGAGTTGAATATAAGTTCAAGTTACACTCGGTTGAGTTTAAATTGAAGTAAGTAAGGGATATTGTGTAAAAAGCGCCCAACCGACGGGCGCTAATTAAGTATCTTTAGATTTTAAAGAAAATTTAGAAGAAGCCGTAGGCTGGAAACTAAGAAGACTTGAAAAATTAAAGGATAGACTACAAGCATGAGTACGTATCTGCCTTTAATATAGATTTTTCTGCTGTATATTAAATAAACGACTTGCTGTTGAGTAGATCAAGCTCTGGTAATAATGGAAGCAATTGAGTTGAGGATAAGATCAATGTTGGTTTGCGTAAAGCGTGAGATTTCATGTGGAAAGCGCCCAACTTGCGGTATTAGCAGTAGTTTTGTATGACAACTAGCGAGTAAGCCGTAAGCTGGCCACTAAGAAGAGAAGTAGAATACAAAGGTATTGTAGAAGAACAAGCACGTCTCCTAGGCATAGCTGTGATTTAAGGGGATGTGGTATTAGGAATGAAGAAAACAACCTGGATTAGGTAGGTTAAATTTAGGTAATGTTCGGTTAAGGATAAGTTCTAACAGGATATAGTTGAGGGTAAGTCTCATCAGAAGCTCGACCATCCTATGAGAGAAATTGAAATTAGAGAACCTAGGACAAACATTACTTTATGACAGTGTGTAGTTTCTTGTACAACTCATAATACAATTCAATTCAGCTTGTTAGCCTCAAAGTACACAAAACATCTTTTAAATTTCTAAAAAATTTTAATGGTATGCAAACATCAGCAATGTGAAGGAAGAAAATAAAAATGTGTAATTAAATGAAATAATAAGAGCTTTTTAGGCAGACTATACTAAGGAAATCCGTAAGCGAATATGGGAAGCACATCGCCGTTCCAAACTGGTGAGGGCAATTAAATACTCGCAAATGCACTTCAGCAGTAAACCGAAAAGAGGGGGGGCCACTTCAAGTACAAATGCGTCAATGAGCCAAATAAAGGCGGAAAAGTAAGGTATAGGAAAAACCAACAAAATAAATGAGTGTATGTGGACGAAATGTGTGTAATGGGAGTTGAAAATTCACGTAATTAAAATTTTCAAGGATATATGGAACAAAGAAATAATGAAAAAAAAAAAATAATAATAATAATAATAAGTTGCACTGAGTGTGGTTTATTTATTAACAAAAAAACAATGGGAAGAAAAAAGGAAGCAGTGTAAATTTCATTATATGCATATGAGGAAAACAAACCAAAATCACATTCACAAAAGAAAAAAGGAAAACAACAGCAATACCCTTTAGAAAAATAAACAGACAAAAAAACTTGAAAGTTTAAGTTAATTATTTATATGCAAAGTGCTTTCTTCCAGCGTTCCTTAAATAACAGAAGGGCGGCTGCTTGCAACATACTGACCCTATGCGCTTGCTATTTACCATTTTTATTTGTTTTTTTTTTTTTTTCTTCAAAGTAATTTTTAATTTTTTTATTTTTGTGTAAGGAAGGGAAGCTCGGCCTAAAATCTCTTCGGTGGTTACTTCTATTTATTTATTTTATATATTTTTTTTTTATTTAAATTTTTATTCAAATTTTTCTTTTTTATATTTCTATTATTTTTCTATTTATATTTTTCAATACATTTTTTTATTTTAATATTTTTTATTACAACTTTTTATTCAAATGTTTCCTTTTTTATTTAAATTTTTATTCAAATTTTTCCTTTTTATGTATGAATTAAGCGGGAAAACATTTATTTGAAGCAATTTTTGATTTATAATTTATTTAATAATTTGGGAAAATGATGATGTCACGTTGTTTAAATTTTTTCCTTTTTATATTATTATTTTTTCAAAATTTTCATTAACTAAATTTTTTTTATTATTTTAATATTTTTTTATTACAAGTTTTTATTCAAGTTTTTCTTTTCAATATTTTTTTATTTAAATTTTGTATTCAAATTTTTCCATTAAATATTTTTTTAAATTAAAATTTCTTTATTATAATTCTTCTTTTTGTGGTTTTTATATATATTTTTACTTAAATTCTGTATCCAAATATTACCTTTTTATATTTTTTATACATATAAGTTTTTATCTAAATTCTTCGTCAAATTGTTCTTTTTTTATTAAAAAATTTCTTTCACTGTTAATCGCTGTTAATTTTTTGTTATTCATATTTTTAATTTATGTATCAGCTTTTATTTAAATTTTTATATTGTTATAATGTTCTAAAATTAACTCTTCTCTTTTTCATTTACATAAATCAATTTTTGGTTTATACTTACAATAAAATTTGTTTTATTTCTATTTTTTACAAACAATTTTTTTAACGATACGTCAAGGTAGGTTAGGTTAGGTTGAACTGGGTGGTCCATGAGGACCTCACATAGACTGAGTAAGTCCGTAGTGTTACCAGAAGTTTGTTTTAACGACCAAACTGAAAAACCCTATCAAAAATCAGGCCCTATGTTATAAAATAACTCCGTCCTCTTGGCAAATACTAGAAGCTTACTAGGATTTAAGCCACTTGCTGCTTCTAGATCTGACAGCTGTATCATTCCTAAAGCTGGAGTCTTAGCCTGGCAAGCGCAGGGCAAGAGTACAGAACGTGCTCGATCGTTTCCTCCTCCACCCCGCACTTCCTACATATGCTATCACTGGCCAAGCCTAATTTAAAAGCATGTGACGCCAGAAGGCAGTGTCCAGTCAGAATACCCGTCATGAGTCTACAGTCCTCTCTTTTTAATGATAGAAGCAACATTGTTAGTCTAAGGTTGTAAGACCTGCACATAATCTTCGACACTTTACAGCCCCGCGCTTGAGCCGACGCCTTTCCTGCTTGGTCGATCATGTGCACCTCTCGCCTTCGCTTAATTTCGCCCAGTCTAATTGGTACGTCTACGGAGCAAGCTTCAAGGGATGCGCCCTTTTTAGCTAGTTCATCCGCTTTTTCATTCCCATCTATTCCCATATGCCCTGGGACCCAACATAGATGTATGCTTCTCCCTGTCCCGATTCTCTCCAGGGACTGCTTACACTCTAACACGTATTTAGATGCTGTGCTATACGAAATTATTGCCTTAATTGCTGCTTGACTGTCAATACAAAAATTAACACGATTGCAGCTTGGGCTATTTTCTTCAAGGGTTTCTACTGCTTTGGTTACGGCTACTATTTCCGCTTGGAAAACGCTACAGTAATCAGCCTGTACGAACTGTTTATTTCCGGATCAGCACAGTATACCGCAGACCCTACTCCTTCCGCCTCGTCCGCCATTTGAGTACCCTTGCGCCTCTATTGTGGCCTTAAGATCGCCCTTGAAGCACAGATAGGAAATCAGGTAGTCTATTCGTCTTGTGATTGATGACGCTATACTACTATGGCCGTATGGTCGGTGCTCAAGCTGTCCCGAGGCCTGAGCCTGGTTACAGTTGTTAACGCTATGTTTTTTGCTACCAGGTCTACAGGTGGAATGTGCAGAATGGCATACAGTGCAGCTGTCGGGGTTGTTTTCAGGGCTCCCGTAATGCTAAGCATTGATAGTCTGCATACCCCCTCTAATTGTTTGAGGTAGGTTGCTTTTTGGGTGGCTTTCCACCAAACAAGAACTCCATAGTATAGGATAGGGCTTACAATCGCTGTAAAAACCCAATGAGAAAAAGAGGGCGATAAGCCCCACGTACACCCCAGCATTCTTTTACATGCATAAAGTGCCGTTGAAGCCTTCTTCACCCTCTCCTCCACGTTGAGCTTCCATGACAGCTTACTGTCTAGGATGATTCCTAGATACTTTGTGCAAGGTTTCTCCTGTAGGGTCACCCCTCCTAACTTAGGTCTGATACAATTTGGGACCTTGCACCTCTTTGTAAACAAGACCATGTCACTCTTATTCGCGTTGACTTTCAACCCGACATTTGATGCCCAGGTATGAATATCCCGAAGCGCCCGATCCATCAAAGAGCTAATCGTTGGAAGGCACTTTCCACTTATGACAATTGCAACGTCATCCGCGTAAGCCGTAAGTTTTATCAAAAATTCATCATCATTCATCAAATCGCCTGAGCAGTTGGTTGATGACCAGCGTCCACAGCAGAGGTGATAGCACCCCTCCCTGCGGCGTTCCCCTGTCCACTGATTTCGTGGCCTCGTACAATCCCTATTGTGATGTAATCTTCCTACAATTTAACATGCAGCCAATCCATCTGGTTAAGGCTGGATGTACTTTGATGTAATAATCGCCCATTTAAAAATGGCTAAGAAGACTCCTAGAGCATATTCCTTATATTCCAGGGCTTTCTCTACGCTTATTACCACCCTATGCAATGCGGTGTCTACCGACATGCCTTTGGTGTACGCATGTTGTTGTGTGGAGAGCAGCTTTTCATCCACGTTGGACTTTATGTGGGATACACGTGACCGATCTTCCCCGCCTTTGGTAGGAAAGCTACACGAGCAGTTCTCCAAGAGTGCGGTACATGATTCAGTCTTATGCACCCATTGAATATTATTTTAAGCCATTCCACGACCGCCCTATTGAAACTTGTAGCATGGCCGGGAATATACATATCTGGACCCGGCGATTTAAACTTAGAAAATGTCTTCACTGCCCATTCGATCTTGGTATCGGTCACCAAGCCCGGCACTACCCGCTCCGTGATAAAAGTGTGAGTGCTGCCTGCTGGCTCTTCTAAACCATGTATCGAGAAGCACCTCAAGGGATTCCTCATTATCATTTATCATCATTCCTCGTTCTCTTTCTTTATTAGTCCCTGGACTATATTTCCTCTTGCTAGGACTCTTCTCAACCGTGCTGTTTCGCTGGAGCACTCTATGTCCGTACAGAAACTTTTGCATGAGATTCTCTTCGCCCTGGAAATTTTGCGCTTGTAGACGTACGTCAAGGTAAATCTTTACAAGATGGCAAAGCGAATTCAGCCCAATTCGCCGTGAAGAAGGAAGTCAAGTCAAAAGAAAATTAGCATCGATTTCGATTAACTGCCATTTTGTGGTACTAAGGCGTTGCTTAGAAATCATCAAGAAAAATCAATCAGCTGATGGGATAACACGACTTGCAAGGAGAATTCAGTATATATGTACATACAACGCTTTGGGACAACAAAATGTTATTTAATCGAAATCAAAACAAATTTACATACCAGGTGGTGGCAAAGGGAATTCAACCAATTCGCCGTGCAGAAGAATGTCAAGTCAAAAGAAAATTTTAATTGATTTGATTTCGATTAACTGACATATTAAAGTAGAAGGCGCTGTATGAAAAATAATCAAGGAGAAGAAAGCAGCTGTTGGGATAACAACAGCTGGTACCGTATTCGCCTTGGTTTGACTTGGCATTCTTCTTCACGGCGAATTGGGTTGAATTCGCCTTGTATAGATTTGCCTTGACCACCTGGTGCTGAATCTTCGTCCCACACGTTTTTTTTTACTTATTTATTTTTATGTTTCTTCCATTCTTCCCAAGCATCGCCTTAGTAATCGAAATCGATGATAATTTTCTTTTGACTTGACTTTCTTCTTCACGGCGAATTGGGTTGAATTCGCCTTGTATAGATTTGCTTTGGCCAACTGATGCTGAATCTTCGTCCCACACGTTTTTTTTTATTTACATATTTATTTTTATGTTTCTTTCCTTATGCGATTTTCAATTTCTTGCACATGCTAAGTAAAAATCACAAATTATACGCCCAATTAAGAATATCAAAGCAAAATAGTTATTTTTACTAGTACCAGCACATGCAGCGGTCAATCAAAGCATTATACTTAACAATAAACATCAGGGATATTTTGTTATGTTTTTTGCTTTTGCATCATAACAAATTGCTGTTTGAAGTCAACCATAATAATTATAAAGAAGACGCAAAAACACGCACTGCGAACAATGAGTTTTGAAAAATGTAAAAAATGAAACGCTTCAAAGGGTCTTGACCAAAATCGTGGGATTAAGCGATGTAGGTAAAGGTCTTCGGCTTGAGATAAACGGTTTTTGGCATTTATTTAAGCTTCAAAGGAGGACAAGTGGAAATGGCAAAAGTGTTTGGACAAAAGAAAACAAAAAAATTTGTGAGACTGAATTTTTGTTCAAAGAATAATTAGGAAGAGAGCACACTTTCAAGCCCTTTTGGGTATTTTTTTTTTTTGTGCTCTGTCAATAATTATTTCAGTTGTAGATTTCCAAGTAAGGAAAGTATTTATGTAATGACAAAGTTAGTATTTTAACTAACCAATAGTAAACAATTTTAATGATAACCCATCTACTCTGCTTTACCCTACGTACTTACTTTTTCATATCTCATACGCAGTACACCCAACACACAAACATACACTATACCCACAAAAAGCCACTTTAGCATCCTTTCCATCGTTCATTTATTATTAAAAATTCAACGCCCTCACTTACAATGAATAAACGCAATCAGCATTTCTCTTAAATGCAATTAAAATTTTCACCCTCTTCACTTGCCATCAATGGCACCAACAGCAAACAGCACACCAACGTACCGCTGCACACACCACATACCTACTTACGCTTTTCTTTACATTTCATTAAAATAATTGTACATAATTTGTGCTGTAATGTAAAATAAAAAAATAAAAACAAGGAAGCTCATAAAAAAAAGTACAAATTAAAAAAAAGTTTTAAGCAAAAACTTTTCAACACTCAACTTCGCAACAATATTGTCAGTTCATTTGTGTGCCGCTCTTTGTGTGTGTGTGTGTGGGTGCGTGCGCTGTGTAAAAGTGGACTACCCCAAAGGCTATCACTCCGTTCTTCATAAGGTTTGCTTATTAAAATTTAACCACCAAATTAGCAAATTAACTGACACTTGGGTGAATGCGCACACCCGCAAATAAACAGACATAAAGTGGTATCTGATTTTTTTCCATGCCCATACAAAGAGCTCATGAATGCAATAAGAACAGGAGTGAGTTTGTGTAAAATACATATTTTCCTTGCGTGGCGTGGGAAGTTGATCCTTTAAATGTCAGTTAAATGAGAGTTGAAGTGGGACGCACAGCGACGAATTCTCCTTTTTATGATGCGTTTGGTTTTAGATATTTTGAGTACCAACAGGTGGTTGCTTAGTTGAATTTAATAAAATAATTAGACAAGCGATGAAGAGTATAACAGACAAAAACTAGTCAAAAGTAATTATAAATTTGGAAGAAAAAAACGTAAAAACATTTAATTTCGTTTTGAAATTTGGAGGGCGTCTCGATGAGCTATCAGCAACCGATTCAGTTGTAGGACTGCCGGAAATTTTTACATCAAAATTTTCATATGGAAATGAGAACACACTTTCTAGGAAGATTTATTTAGAACAAGCGCACCCGCCAGACTTTTGTGCTGTTTGAACTTTGGTTTCATAACGCGTTCTCTCTCATTCTATTTCTCCCTCATTCTCTCTTCCAATCTACCTTTTCTCACACTAAGATTCTGGCCACATCGCGTTAGCGTGATAAAGAAGTTTCCTGAAACGTCACGTGATGCAAATTCATTTTGATAACAAGTCACAAGGCAAGAATTCCCAAGTTAAACTCATCTGAAATGTAGCACAGCCACATTACAAGGAGTTAGTTTGATACAAAGTCAATTAATGGCATCACTTCATGAGTTGATCATTTATTAAAAGTCACATATAAAGAAATTTCCTGAAACGTCATGTGATGTAAACTCCTTTTGATAAAAAGTCACATGACAAGAAGCCGTAAATTAAATTTATTTCATTAGCAGCACAGCCACATTACAAGGAGTTAGTTTGATACAGAGTCAATTAATGGCGTCACTTCATCAGTCGATCGTTTATTAAAAGTCACATGGTAAAGAAATTTCCTGTAACGTCATGTGATGCAAACACATTTTCATAAAAAGTCACATGACAAGAAGCTGCAAATTAAATTTATTTCAATTGCAGCACAGCCGCATTACAAGAAGTTAGTTTGCTACAAAGTCAATGATTATATCACTTGATCAATCGATTGTTTATTAAAAGTCACATGATAAAGTAATTTCCTCAAACGTCACGTGATGCAAACGCATTTTGATAAAAAGTCACATGACAAGAAGTCGGAAGTTAAATTCATTTGAATTAATTCAATTTATTTGTTCTTTGTAGTCAAAACGGATGGCAAACGCATTTGACGTTGTATGTATATATGACAAGCCGTATTCATGATATGATCAACTCTGTGTTCGAATTTAACTTGGAAAAGCAAGCATTAGTTGGATACAAGTTTAATTTATTCCCTCATTTGATCGCTCGGTCATTTATTAAGAGTTACAATATAAAGAAATTTCCTGCAACGTCACGTGATACAAATTCACTTACGAAAAAGTCATATGACTCGCAAAGTAAATTCATCTGAATTGTAGAGCAACCACATTACAAAAAGTTAGTTTGATTAATACGAAGTCACATAATAAATAAGTTTCCTGAAAAGTCGCGTACTTCAAATTCCACAACATTACAACGTTTTAGTTTGATACACAGTCACATCATAGTGTCCTTTGATCAAGAACGTTTGATGCAAAGTTGCACCAATGGAATTTGCTGAAGCCATTTGATTCACATTATACGCGGGGAAGTTAATTGACAAAAAGTCTATTTTATTAGATATCACAAGAAAATTCACTTCATAAGGTATAACTTCAACGAAGAAAGAAAAAGCGGCGCTCAGTACCTTATTCTTATGACTATCGTGCCACACATATATCGTTCATATCAACAGCAACTGTAGTATTGAGGGACATTTTTTTGTTTTAACTGTTTTCATTGGTATTCTTAGGGTAACGTTAATGATTTTTAGTTAACACAGCAGAGCCAGGCGGCCTCTTTGGTGTATTTCATGAACTTTTGTTTTGTTGATTTGACTAATTAAACGCTCAATACAGACTGAACAATTTATGCAAAATTGATTTAACCGCTATTTGCGATGGATAAAAATGTACAGAAATATTTATTTCAGTGTATGTACATACATATGTATATGGAAAAATTCTTGTTTATAAAAAGCCATAAATTAAATAACAAAATTTGTAATAACATTTAAATTACAGAAAGTGTGTTAGTGTTTGAGCATTTTTTATGTATTAACAAACTGCAGCATAGGCATTTTTGTGCAAATGACATGCTCGTCATATGCTTTGTAGTATTTGTTATGTTTGTTGTATTACAACATTGAAGTCTCACATACGCACCAACCATTTTCCCGCTCTCCAATTAACAACAGAAGCCATTACCGTTACCATTTACCCATCATTTACCATACACTGCACATATATCACATGCACTTCCCATACTCGCGCATAATCGCTTAATCCCATCAATCATATATATATATATAAGGCATTTGTACAATTATCATTTGAATTGTTTGCATATATTGGGCGCAACACTTTTGTATGTATGTATGAATTAAGTGCTGATATCGGCACAATTGTTTATTCGAATGAATTTACAAAAATTAACTCATGTGCAATTAATTCGTATTAATGGAAAATTGTGTTAATTAAATGATGTTAAAATGTATAAAAAAAAATATATAAAAATACTATAATGAATGTGTATACAATATCCAAATAAAACAAAAAAAAAGTTACATACAAACAATATATGTACATATATGCATTGAAAACATTATTACCACATGCATATTAAACTGAAAATAAATTGTAAAAACAACACACACGCAAAGAGCATATTAAAATGACCGAATATAGCGCTATCCTGCTCCTGCTGCTGCTCCTACGTCCTACACTTATCTCTCTGCATCATATATTCATCAATGCCGCCATCGTCACCGCATTTGCCGCGCAATTGTAATTAATTACATGATTTTATTTTAATTCATTACAATTTTCACTCAGCGGAAATTTTTCGTTTTTGGCATTTTTGTTGTTATTTTTATTTTCGATTTCATGGTATTGATATTCGATGATACTCACTTTAGCCATTAACTCTTCATCAATATTATTGGCTGTGTATGCGGAAATGTATATACACATAGTTTGTTGACAAAAATATAAGATCATTATAAATTTAGTTTTTAAAAAAATATTATTAAAATGCAAAAAAAAAATTAATAGTTCAACTCCGAAAGGTTAAGTGATTGTTTGCTCTAGTTTCTAAAACGGCAGAAACAGCTCCAGCCGGCAAACAAGTATTATTATACTCAGTTGAGCAGAGCTCACAGAGTATATTAACTTTGATTGGATAACGGTTGGTTGTACAGGTATAAAGGAATCGAGATAGATATAGACTTCCATATATCAAAATCATCAGTATCGAAAAAAAATTTGATTGAGCCATGTCCGTCCGTCCGTCCGTCTGTCCGTTAACACGATAACTTGAGTAAATTTTGAGGTATCTTGATGAAATTTGATATGTAGATTCCTGGGCACTCATCTCAGATCGCTATTTAAAATGAACGATATCGGACTATAACCACGCCCACTTTTTCGATATCGAAAATTTCGAAAAACCGAAAAAATGCGATAATTCATTGCCAAAGGCGGTTAAAGCGATGAAACTTGGTAGATGGGTTGCCGTTATGACGCAGAACAGAAAATTAGTAAGATTTTGGACAATGGGCGTGGCACCGCTCACTTTTACAAGAAGGTAATTTAAAAGTTTTCCAAGCTGTAATTTGGCAGTCGTTGAAGATATCATGATGAAATTTGGCAGGAACGTTACTACTATTACTATATATGTGCTAAATAAAAATTAGCAAAATTGGATGAAGAACACGCCCACTTTTTAAAAAAAATTTTTTTTAAATTCAAATTTTAACAAAAAATTTAATATCTTTACTGTATATAAGTAAATTAAGTCAAAATTCAACTCCAGTAATGATATGATGCAACAAAATACAAAAATAAAAGAAAATTTCAAAATGGGCGTGGCTCCGCCCATTTTCATTTAGTTTGTCTAGAATACTTTTAATGCCATAAGTCGGACAAAAATTTACCAATCCTTCTCAAATTTGGTAGGGGCATAGATTCTATGACGGTAACTGTTCTCTGTGAAAATGGGCGAAATCGGTGGAAGACACGCCCAGTTTTTATACACAGTCCACCGTCTGTCCTTCCGCTCGGCCGTTAACACAATAACTTGAGCAAAAACCGATATATCTTTACTAAACTTAGCCCACGTACTTATCTGAACTCACTTTATTTTGGTATAAAAATGGCCGAAATCCGACCATAACCACGCCCACTTTATCCATATCGAAAATTACGCAAAATGAAAAAAATGCCATAATTCTATACCAAATACGAAAAAAGGGATGAAACATTGTAACTGGATTGGTTTATTGACGCAAAATATAACTTTGGAAAAAACTTTGTAAAATGGGTGTGACACCTACCATATTAGGTAGAAGAAAATGAAAAAGTTCTACAAGGCGAAATCAACAGCCCTTGGAATCTATCTTGGCAGGAATACTGTTAGTGGTGTTGCATATATAAATAAATTAGCAGTACCCGACAGATGATTTTCTGGATCACCTGGTCCACATTTTGGTCGATATCGCGAGAACGCCTTCACATATACATCTAAGGGCCACTCGCTTTTAAAACCCTCATTAATACCTTTAATTTGATATCCATATCGTACAAACACATTCTAGAGTCACCCCTGGCCCACCCTAATGGCGATATCTCGAAAAGGCGTCCACCTATAGACCTAATGCCCACTCCCTCTTAAAATGCTCAGTAACACCTTTCGTTTGATACCCATATCGAACAAACATTCTAGAATCACCCCTGGCCCACCCTAATGGCGATATCTCGAAAAGGCGTCCACCTATAGACCTAATGTCCACTCCCTCTTAAAATGCTCAGTAACACCTTTCGTTTGATACCCATATCGTACAAACATCCTAGAGTCACCCCTGGCCCACCCTAATGGCGATATCTCGAAAGGCGTCCACCTATAGACCTAATGCCCACTCCCTCTTAAAATGCTCAGTAACACCTTTCATTTGATACCCATATCGTACAAACATTCTAGAGTCACCCCTGGCCCACCCTAATGGCGATATCTCGAAAAGGCGTCCACCTATAGACCTAATGCCCACTCCCTCTTGAAATGCTCAGTAACACCTTTCGTTTGATACCCATATCGTACAAACACATTATAGAGTCACCCCTGGCCCACCCTAATGACGATATCTCGAAAAGGCGTCCACCTATAGACCTCATGCCCACTCCCTCTTAAAATGCTCAGTAATACCTTTCGTTTGATACCCATATCGTACAAACATTCTAGAGTCACCCTTGGTCCACCTTTATGGCGATATCTCAAAAGGCGTCCACCTATAGCACTAAGGATTACTCCCTTTTAAAATACTCATTACCATCTTTCATTTGATACCCAAATCATACAAACACATTCTAGAGTCACCCCTGGCCCACCCTAATGGCGACATTTCGAAAAGGCGTCCACCTATAGACCTAATGCCCACTCCCTCTTAAAATGCTCAGTAACACTTTTCGTTTGATACCCATATCGTACAAACATTCTAGTCACCCCTGGTCTACCCTAATGGCGATATCTCGAAAAGGCGTCCACCTATAGACCTAATGCCCACTCCCTCTTAAAATGCTCAGTAACACCTTTCATTTGATTCCCATATCGTACAAACACATTCTAGAGACACCCCTGGTCCACCTTTATGGCGATATCTCGAAACGGCGTCCACCGATTGACCTAAGGCCCACTCCCTCTTAAAATGCTCAGTAACACATTTCATTTGATACCCATATCGTACGAACAAATTCTAGAGTCAGCCCTGGTCCACCTTTATGGCGATATCCCTAAATGGCGTCCATCCATAGAACTATGGCCTACTCTCTCTTAAAATACTCTTTAATACCTTCCATTTGATACACATGTCATACAACCACATTCCAGGGTTACCCTAGGTTCATTTTCTACATGGTGATTTTCCTTATTTTGTCTCCATAGCTCTCAACTGAGTATGTAATGTTCGGTTACACCCGAACTTAGCCTTCCTTACATGTTTTTTTCTGTTTTCGATCATGTCTTTTATTTTTATTGCTATAGTTCCATTTCTTCTTGTTTTTTTTTTTTTTGTTTATGTGTATATATTTTTCAATTTTGAATGATGGTTTGATTTTTGAAATTTATTTTAATTTTGGTTTTTTAATAAATCTTTTTTTATTAAGTTTTTCTATTTTAATTTTTTTTTTATTATACATTTTTTATTAAATTGTTATTGTTTGTTATTTAATTTTTTTTATTTTTAGTATATTTTAATTACTTTGTTACTTTTCATTGCTTTTTTAATTTTTTTGTTAGTTTTTTCCTTCATGTGTTTTTAGTTAAATTTTTTTTATTTTTTGTTACTTTTTTGTTATACTCACCTTCGTATGATGGTTTAAACTTTATTATTATTTTTTTTTTAATAAATCTTTTTTTTTTTATTATTTTCAAATTTTTTCTATTGTTGTTGTTGTTTTATCGGCCTTCATGGTTAATGTTTAAATAATAGTCAAGCTCTAGGACAGATCATCAAATATATATAAATTTAAACCACAAAATGATTATGTGTAAACATATATTTGTCAATTTTTATTTATGCCGATATTTCGACTTCATTCTGAAGTCATCTTCAGGACTGAAAATATTAATAATATTAAAAACAAGAAACATATAATATTTCCAAAGCACACACTTACACCGTGGAATGCACCTGGTCGACTAACTTAACAATTTAAAAAATATACATAAGTACAAAGGAAGAGTGTTTAAGGAACTAATAAACAGTAATGTAAACAAAATATTACACAAACAACAAAACGTTAATTTATAAGTAGGCGACGCCAAACATGATGAAATGTTCGAACGGACAAACTCTCACGGACCATTGTTATTGCTGCTTATTAAATTCCTGTAGGCAGAGGTGCACTTCTCTGTGTCCGCTTTAAAGCGTAGCTTAAGATTTCTGAGGATGACTTCAGACTGAATTCGAAATATTGAAAAATAAAAACAAAATAAAATACTCATCCAAGTGTTTTATTTAAGAAAACCCGGCCTTGAGCTCAACCAAAAATTTCAGTTTTTCTAAGCACTAACGGCCAATAACGAAACAACATAATTTTAAATTAAGTTTCTATCGAATTATTTTATTTATAAAAGTTAAAGCAAACTTTTTATGCGGTTTCTATAATTTTTGTTTTTAAATTTAAAATTTTAAAGTGGTACGAAAATTGTTCATATTTTATAAAAAACTTGATATTATCATAGGTTTTAGTTATTTTTTATTTGTAATTTTTTTTATACAATTTTTTGTTTTTCCTGCTCTTATTTTTATTTTAAAAGCTGTATAAAATTGAATGCTGCTTATGAGCTTAAGTCGCTTGGCGCATCAGCAGCAAAGTATAACGGGATTCCATTGTTGTCAGAAATATTTTTTGCTGCCGTCCATTCAAACATGCTCACAACAAAACGTATACAGCCAGATCGTTGCTTTTATTTTATTTTATAATCAAGCTATATTAACTGTGTGGCAGAAGTGGTGAGGATGCAGCAGCACCACCATATGAGAAATGTTAAGTCAAATTATTTTAAATTACATTGTATGTGATTTTATCACGCTCTTAACTGGCACATGAAAATCGCCAGCAGCAGCAGAGAGCAGGCTAAAGACAAAATGGCAATTGACAATGAGAATTGATTGGTTTGGTTTTGTTTGAAATATAGATTGATACAAATTGTATGGCTGTGATGTATTTTGATAAATTTTAGCTATTCATAACCAAACCCACATTTTATTTATTTATTATTTAAAGTCGACGACAAACTATGGTCGACTGCATAATATAAAAGATATATAAATATACAACTCAAAAGATAAAATTTAAGATATATCGAGATTTCAACAATGTTATATTACAAACAAAGAAATATTAATGAACATTACTATTTAATTTCAAAATATAATAATAATAAGAAATATGAGTAGAAATAAGATCTTATGCCGAAATCTTATACTGGCGGAATGCATCAGATTCCGCTCAGCATGATTTCGGAATGCAGTGGATTCCAATCTCCCTGTTGGAATGCAACAAGATTCCAATCAGCATGTCATGGGAATCCGGCAGTGCTGAGAGTAGTGTAATGAGGATACGCCATCACAAGGCGTAAAAAAGTAACATGACCTGTGTTGTTGGAATGCACCGGATTCCAATCAGCTCGATGCCTGACCCATAAGATTATACTGCCGGAATGCATACGATTCCGGTCAGTGACTCATGAAAAAGCATGTTTTTTACGTTGTTGGAATGCACCAGATTCCAATCAACACAGTACTGTCTTGTTCCTTCTTAATGATACATGTTGATAAATGTTTCTCCATCCTTAAGCGAGATAGTTCCTGTTTTTTATCGAAGGAATAAAATGCCGGCAAATTAAATTAGCTTGTATCTCTTAAATTAGATAGGCAAGTATTGCATTACGTATAGTGGCAAAAGTACATTCAAGACTGATGCAGCTATACAAGTCATTGTAGTGCGCGCACCAGGTAAGAAGAGGATTATTTTTAACAAAGTTTCGTCGACAAAGGGGTAAATAGAAAGGAACGTAGTGTGTGGATACTCTAGGGGGAACCGCAAAAAACAAGCGGCTGTGGAGGTCCTCGGAATCAATTTCTCCAATAATGAGCTTATGGATGAACAATACCCCCAGTAATATTCTCCGATTTTCCAGAGTGGGTAAGTTAATAAGAAGTCTACTTCTGTATGGAGGAAGGTGGAGACTTGAGTCCCAATTAAGGCCGCGCAATGCAAATATCAAAAATTGCTTTTGAACTGACTCAAGACGCTTTATATGCTTTTGAGAAACAGGGGACCAAACGCATGAGCAATACTCGAGTATTGGACGAACCAGCGATGTGTAAAGAACCTTAGTGAGGTACGGATCATCGAACTCTTTATCCCATCTTTTAACAAATCCAAGTAAACCCAACGCTTTGTTGGCTATAGATGAAATATGCATGTTAAAATTCAATTTCGGATCAAAAAGGACACCTAGATCATTTGCAATAGATATACGCTCCAAAGGCGTACCATCTATTACATAAGATTTCAATGCTGGCTTCACTCGGTGAATTGTCATATGTTTACATTTAGAGCAATTTAAAGCTAGTAAATTTGTTGTGCACCAACATTGGAACGAGTCCAAGTCGGCCTGAAGAAGATCCAAGGAACTCAAATCGGTAGGACAGTAAGTGTAGCAAAGTTTTACATCATCCGCATACATTATAGTATGGGAATATAATATTGTCTGTGGCAAGTCATTAATGAAAAGGGCAAAGAGCAAAGGGCCTAGATGACTTCCCTGGGGTACGCCGGAGGAAACTCCGAACGATTCCGACAGATTGCACTTGAACAGGACTTTTTGGGTCCGGTTAGAAAGATAGCTTTTCAGCCACATTAATAGGTGAAACGGAAAGCCCAGTAAATCAAGCTTATGAATAAGCAACTCATGGTTGACGGTATCAAATGCTTTGCTGAAGTCCGTGTAGATGACATCCGTTTGCTTGTTCGCTAAAAATCCTTCCATAACTATAGAGGTGAATACAAGCAAATTTGTAGTGGTTGACCTTTGACGAATAAAACCGTGTTGGCATGCAGATAAAAGACTAGAACACTGATATTGCAGTTGACTGGTGACAATCTGTTCAAAGACTTTAGGAATGACTGAAAGTTTAGCAACACCCCTGTAGTTTTCAACTTTTGACCTACTACCTTTTTTATGCAGGGGTATAATAAAAGACTGTTTCCAAAGTGCCGGGAATGACGCAGATCCCAGAGATAGCTCAAATAATTTTAAAATAGGCTCATACATGTTTTCGGCGCAGTACCTAAGCACGCAACTAGGAACACCGTCCGGTCCCGGAGAAAAGGTGGGCTTCAAAGATTGAAGACTCTGAAGAACAATATTACCATCAATAGCAGGATTCCTAATGTAATTTGAGCTATCCAAGTGATAGGGATATTGACCGGAATGAAAACCACTGGATGGATACGTGGGCTTAAAGAACTCAGATAAT
The DNA here is from genome assembly GCF_040869045.1 of Eurosta solidaginis. Lineage (NCBI taxonomy): Eukaryota > Metazoa > Arthropoda > Insecta > Diptera > Tephritidae > Eurosta > Eurosta solidaginis. The sequence continues at coordinate 49,591,219 of NC_090322.1, forward strand.
AGTTCAGCAACGTCGTCATCAGTGCAAGCTTTTTTACCTCCAAAGGTTAATGAGGAAGGATACCCAGAAGTTTTCCGCTTTGAATTTACGAAACTGTAAAACTTTTTTGGATTTCTAAAAAATTGGGCTTTACAACAACTCAAGTAATTTTTATAACAAAGCTGATTAAGACGGTGAAATTTAGAACGAGCTATTAGATATTTAGAGAGGTCTGCAGATGCTCCAGATTTCTTGAACCTCTTATAAAGCCTAGATTTAATGTTATTAAGTCTGATAAGTTGCCTTGAAAACCAAGGGGGCTTATTCGAACATAGGGTATAGCGAGTAGGAATGCAGGTATCAAAGAAGCCATCAAGCGTACTGTAAAATATAGAGATAGCCGAATCGACATCAGTGCAAGCATAGAGATCCGACCAATCATGGGAAGCCAACAGATCATTGAGCATAATGAAATTCGCTTTGTAGAAGCATCTAGATCGGGGACGAGACTGTACTTGAATCCTACAGAGTAGGCTGATATCAAGTGATATCTCTAGCGTAGGGTGAAGAGGGTCTTCTGGAAGGGATAAAGGAGGTATTCGCGTAAGGGCAGTACCCACCGAGCATTCCACAAATACTAAATCCAGCATTTTATTTCCACTATTTGGAACATTGTTAATCTGTAAAAGAGATGAGTCTAACAAGCAATTGAGAAACTCATGTTGAGCAGTGGGAGTTAAAAAGTTTGAATCACTTATATTAAACCAACTAACTGTTGGCAAGTTAAAGTCACCAACAACAACAAGTCGATCGTTATCTCCCAACTGCGAATGCAAATCACAGATGGCCGAGCTATGACTAGCATAAACATCCATATCCGAACGAGGTGGTATATACGAACAGCAAACAATTACGCTATAGCTACCGAATGAAAGCCTAACTGCTATGACCCTGCAAAAATCGTTGGACCATGTGGTCCACTGCAGTACTTACCATTCTACTCCACTGTAATGCAGCGATGGACCAACTCATGTTTCTACACACCTGCAAAAATCGCGAGTACTCCATGCATGCATGTATGTTGTAAGCCGATCATTCCTCGTTTTTAACGATTGTAATCACTACACAATGTTTATTGGACTGTGGGTACTCCATGGATTACTCTGATGTAATGCGGAGCTGGAGTATATGGTCCGGTCCTAGGACATCGCAATGTTAATTGGACCATATTTTTTGTATGAATTGTGGTTAATTTTGGAGCACTCGCTTGGTCCATAGTGAGTACTCCATACATGCATGCATGGAGTAATCGCGATTTTTGCAGGGGAATTCGATACGAGAGATATTGTCCAGCGAAATCAACTCAGACGATAGGTTAGATTCAACAGCAATAAGGACACCTCCCACTCTAGAGATGCGATCACGCCGATAAACAGCATATTTATTTGAAAAAACCTCAGAATTGTAATTATCAGGCTTTAGCCAGGTCTCCGTAAAAGCTACAACTTGTGCAGAAAAGTTGAAAGAATTAAGGAAGAATGGAACAAGTTTTGATCGTAAACATGAGAGGATGAAATCATATGATAGAGTATTTTATGTGATATGAGTCCAATTTTGAGACATGAGGTGGTCTTTGCAAAGCTGTATTTCATTTGGTAGAATTATATATATTGAGCATAAAATAAAGGTAAAGTGATAATAGCTCGTTAATCGATAAGATCACATGCGATAGTTGTATGGAAACTATAGTGAACATCACATGATTACCTGCTATGGTGATGTGATATTTTTATAATTTCCTACCATTGTCTTTATTCTACTATTTTCAATCTAAACACATCTATAGAGCTTATTGGTAAATCTTATTTTCTATAAATACCGTTATTATTCAATATATTTTTCATGATTACAAATATCGCTTGCATATCACCTCTAATTGATTTGTATATACGCTATGCACAAAATTAAGCCAATTTATAAAATACTTTAATTAGTGACTCAAATCGACGTTGATTGCTTTATAACATACACAACCACATATGCATGTAGGGCCAGAACAAGGTAAACACACACTAGATTGTATGATAACGAAAAAAGGGCAAATATGGGTTGTACCAACTGCTTTTTTGTTTCGCTAACAACAATAACAACAACACCAGAAACCTGCAATGTTTGATTGACTGCAGATCAGATTGATAAATATTTATATAAAATACGTACATAAACGTGAGTGCTAGCAATACAAGTTGCATATGTGTGCACTCAGCACAATTACAACCATACAAATAATTGTGTACATACAAAATATGAAATGTAAATATTATAGAACATTTTGTATCAGTTAACTATAGGTAATTCAATTTAACACGTTGCCGCATATGTTTGTATGTGTTTTAGCACCAGCATGCAATTAAACCGTACAACACCTTTAAATATACTCGATGCGTTTGTGTGTAATTTATGATGAGTGGGTCGTTCTATTGACCAAATCAAATGCGTTAAAATATTTGTTCCATTACTTTCAGGGTTATTCATACATCTCATAGGAGCACTAATGCATTTATATGAAAAAATTTAAATGAATAAAATAAAATAGTTCTAAACGAGATACTATTTGAACTCGATAGAAATGGAGTAAAGGTAGTGGCTTATGCCGACGACGTAGCTAAGCGAAACTATAAAAGATGCGCTAAGCAGGTTACACACCTTGGCTGCAGGGAACCGCCTCAATATCAACCCATGTAAGATAGAATAGAATACTCTTCAGTAACAACCAAAATACCTCATGTTCGTTGTCCTCACTTAACGGCAGTGAACTTTTCCTCCAACGGCACTGAACTTTTCCTACAAACTAGATTAAAGTACCTTGGCGTCGAAAACGATAACAAACTAAACTAAAAAGTCAATATTGATAGAAGAGTATTGAAGGCATACGTTGCATACTACTCGTGTAAGAGAATAATTGACAGGAACTGGGGCCTTAGGCCAAAGCTTATAATATGGCTCTACATACCGGTAAGAAGACGCATCCTGGCGTACGGCGCGTTAGTATGGAGGCCAGCACTGGTCAAGCAATACAACGTCAAGAAACTAAACAAGATGCAGCGGGAAGCATGCGCTCCGAAGTCAGGTTTCCCTCAAGATCGGATTGGTCAGCGACAAAGGTTACAAAGAGAGCGTAACCACACTCTACACTGACGAATCCAAAATGACCTGCGTTATTGGTGCGGTGGGTTTCTCCGAACAGGTAAAAGTCGCAGCATCCATCCGTCTTCCCAACTCAACTAGTATCTTCCAAACAGAGATACTAGGTATAGAGAGAACCTGTATTTTCCTGTTAGAGCATTGGATAAGCGACGGTGAGATGCGCACATAATCAGACAGCCAAGCATCGCTCAAAGCATTAGATTTACCATATACGTTCCCTTAGCCTGTAGAAAATTCTTAGAGTACGTTACGCGAAACAGCAAACCTTGCGTCCATCATGCTCACTTGTGTATCCGAACACAGGAACATTGACGACAATGAAAAAGCGTTTGAACTTACAAAGGACAGTGCCTTATTAGACACCTATATGGCAGTCACAATGCACCGGCCACTTTCATCAATAAAGAGTGGCATTCTTATCAATCTCAAGAGAACCTCGATTTGCAATGCAAATTTACCAAGCAAACATGGCCTATTTTCAACCAGAGAAGAACAGAGTCGTTACTGAATATGTCTAGGGCAGAGGTATTGAGATATTCAGCATCACATCCACCATTACAGGACACTGGCCAGTTGGCTCACACGCATTACCTGCGCGTGTACGAAATCGTACGATTGCTTATAAGTAGTGAGATTCAGGCGCAAAAATAAAAGCCATTTGGTATATTTCGGCTTATTTAACACTATGCCTGTAATAAATTAATGCTGCACAACTACAAGAGCAATCTAAACAGATGAGACAACAAACAGCGCACACAAGAAGAAAGCAGCTAAGAGCGTAGACGACATGACACACACGTGTAAAGAACAAAAAAAGAGCGCATACAGATGAGAGAAATATAAATAGGCGAAAAAAAGAAACTGAGAGTATAAAAGCAGCGAAATCTAAGGAATAGCCAAGCAGTGCATGGAATACTAGCGATTTTTGCAGGGTCTTGATAAAATAATCGAAATCAGTTAGAATTTAATAACTAAGACTGCCTAATGATAAGTGCGACACTTCAAATATATATGTGAGTTAATTAAAATTTTACTAACAGTTGGCCTTAAAAAACCATTAGCAAAAATATAATCATTTCACTTTCATACTTCACTTGCTCATCAAAATCGTCTATGCAGCAATCACCAACCAAATTAAATTTATGCTAATAAAATGAATAATTAATTTATGACAAGAAAATGGACACACAATTGCCCATTAGCATAAGATAGAGCCATTAAACGTTAAATAATCATCGTCCTCATTGCCCGAGAATGTATACGTAAAGCGAGAGAAACAAGAAAACCAAAAGTAACAGACCAATCAATATTTTAAAAAGAAATTTGTGATCAATATTGGCCAAAAGATGCACCCACAGTATGCCTCCTTATTTGGATTAAAATGTCATGAGCTTTATAAAAAAAAAAATAGCAAAGAAAAAAATATTGTTCGTAGCAATATTTTGATTAACTGTGATACAAAATTGAAAATAACTTCAATAGAATGATAGAGAAAGGAACTAAGATGAACTGTGGCATCATACCTGTTCTCTAACTACGCTCCACTTGCGACGACTTTTTCGCGCTGCATATTATTTATATTGACTCTGCGGTTGAAGTTATTTTCATCCATCAATTGCAATCACAAAAACTAACGCAGCCTCTTATTATTTTATTTTTTATCAATTTTATTAATAATTCAATCAGAGAAAATCATAGCATATTATGCGACAACAGTTGGCAGCAAAGAAAAACAAGAACAAAAATGATTTCTTTTACTTTTACTTTGAAATTCTTAGAAGGTGCGGTTTTCCTGCTGCACCAGCCTCCATGACTTTGACGCGCGTGCTCTTTTTTTCCTGATTAATTTTTTTGCCAGCGACGTGGCAGCAATGCATATTTACTCAAGGGAAAAAATTATATAATTCCAGTAGTGCGATTTCTTTTTCATCATCGACAAAGAGTAAATATTAAATACCTAGCGTCGCGCAAATAATCGCCCCGCTGCAGCTGCTGCTATGCATGGTATGGCAAAGCAAACCTATGGAGAATTCGAGCGCCAAAAATCATGAAAAAAAAATAGAAAAAACGATTTTTTTTTTTATCTACTTAATAAGTGATGTATAGTAGGGTGAGTCAAAACACTAAGGCATGCTTATAGCATGGGAAGTCGGTTTGTCGCTTATTAAAATATCTTAAAATAAAATTACAGAAAAATCTAAATTCTTTAAAATGTTTTTCATAAAGAAAAAATAAATTTTTGATGGCAAAAAAAGGGAAATTTAGATTCAAAATTTAATCTTGAGAAAACGTTTAGGAAAACAAAAATATTAAATTTATTGGAGATAAAGAACAACAAACAGAATTAAAAAAAAGCACTTTTTGAAAAAGCAATAAAAGCAATTATAAAAAATATAAAAACAATTTTAAAAGAAAATTTTATTAAAAATATCTCAAAAAATCACAAAGTACGAAAATAAAAAAAATATCACTTACAAACGCAATTTTAAAAAACACGAATTAAACATTTTCTTTTAAAAAAATACAGTTTTTCAATAGTCCATGAAAAAAGGTTTAAATTCATTTTAACAACATTTTAAATAAAATAATTTTTTTTATTTCCTAAAAAACGTATAACAATATAACAAATTAGGAAAATGTAAGCTTTCAAACAACGTTTTTATTTCAAATAAAAAAATTACAAAAAACAAATAAATAACTTTTTAAAAACAAGAAATAAAACATTAATTTTTGGAAAAATTATCTTTTTTATCCGTTTATTTCTTCTTGATTAAGATTTAAAAATTAGTTTAAGGGAAAATAATTTAAAGTAAATTTGAGCAAAATTTAAGAAAGGACTTTTTTAAATCTAAAAGAAAATGTATAACAATATAACATAGTAAGAGCAAGTAAGGAAATCTAAGTTCGGGTGAAACCGAATATTACATACCCAGCTGTACACTTGTTCTTTGTTTTGTGTGCTTAATAGTGTTACAAGGCTGCGAAATAATACATATGGTTCTATTCTGAACTAATTTTCGTTTAAAAGAAGCAAAAGGAATACAGAGGCTAACACCAATAACCTTGACGGGTAATGATGCAGTTTTCCTTCAGATATGGGGATTTCCCTATTGTTTACTAGTAAGTATATACAAAAAAAAGTATATAAACGGCAGGGTTATTAACGAAATTTTCCAAATTTTACTAGAAATAGCTTATTACCTGCATCTACGCACTTTTACAAAATCTTTTATATAAAAGAAGGCGATTTCACCGATTTAGTCCATTTTTACTGAAAATATTTCCTGCATACATGTGCACCAAATTTTTTGTCGAGTTATGGCTTCAGAAACGTTGGGAAGTGCATTGTAAGAAAGGGGCAGTGCCACGCCCAATTTTCAAGATTTGAATTTTTTCCCATTTCTTGTTATAATTCAATTTAGAAAGTAAAATTCTATTGATACGAAGCTCTTTTTCGCTAAGATATAGCTCATTGTTTTCGTCTACGACCCTTTTAAAAATCTTTTATATAAAATTGGGCGTGGTCTTTAACCGAACTCGTCCATTTTTTCTAGACATATTTCCTGCTATAGGGAAAATTTGTGTACCCAATTTTATTACGATCCGTTAATTTTTCTTCGAGTTATGGCTCCCGAAACATAGAAAATTTCTTTGTCATAAAAGGGGCGGTGCCACGCCCATTTTTCTAAATTTGAATTTTTTCCTACTTATTGTCATAAATCCACTTGGGCAATGAAATACCATTGATATAAAACTCTTTTTTGCAAAGATATAGCTTATTTTATTCGTCCACCCCTTTAAAAATCTTTTATATAAAAGTGGGCGTGGTCCTTAACCGATTTCGTTAATTTTTCATTTCTACAAAGCATTTCTTATAGGCAACCTCTCTGCCAAATTTTGTTACGAGAGGTTTAACGATTTTTGATTTATGATTAATAATATTTGTAAAATTGATTTTATCACAAGTGGGCGGTGCCACTTCCATTTTAAAAAATGTTTTCAAATTTTTATGAAGAGTCTCAATATCAGTCCACACGCCAAATTTCAACATTCTAGGTGTATTATTTACTAAATAATCAGGTTTTTTGTGTTTTCCAAAATATTATATATATAAAAAGTGGGTGTGGTTATCATCCAATTTCGCTCGTTTTCACTACCAATCTATTCTGGGTCCAGATTCGTGTACCAAATTTGGTGAAGATATCTCAATTATACTAAAGTTATCGTGTTAAGGGACAGACGGACGGATGGACATGGCTCAATCAAATTTTTTTTCGATACTGATGATTTTGGTATGGAAGTCTATATCTATCTCGATTCCTTTATAACTGTACAACCAACCGTTATCCAATCAAATTTATAATAGCCTGTGTACAAGTACAGCTGGGTAAAAAAATAGAATTTTTTGAACAAATTTTAACATGGACGGTTAATGATCTTGATTGAAAATTAATTATTTTTTATACCAAAACAGAGAATTTGTTTTTCAAAAATTTAAAAAACATATAGTATGGAAAAAAATCCTCAAAAGCAATCAGGAAAAAATTTTAAATTTATTTTCACAAAATTAAAAAAAAAATTCTGCAAATTTTCTAGAGTAGTAAAATGAATTAAAAGAAGTTATTTATTTCTTTTGGAACCAAAAACAAGAAAAAAAGATTCTGAAAAAGCAGTCAAGAAAAAATTTTGCATCTTTCTCCAAAATAAAAAAAATAATAATTCAAAACATTTTGCAAAGTAAATCAGATTAAGAATTAAAAAAATTGAGAACAAAATTTAAGGTAGCAAACGCATTTTAAACATTTATGAAAAAAGTTTTTTTTTTAATTTTCTCATTTTTTTTTATTAAAACTTTCCTAAAAATGGGCGTTCATGGAATGAAAAATAATTGATTCAAAATTTAAAAAAATGTTTTGGGAAAATATTTCAACCTATTAAACAAAATTTTAACGATTTTTTTATTTTAAATTCTGGATAAGCATATAACAATAAAAAAAAAAACATCCTAAAAAAGCATTTTTTATGTATTGCAACAAAGTTCAAAATAAAAAAATTCATTCTAAAAGTTCTACGAATTTTTTAAAAACAATAAAAGAAATAGAATAACAAATTTAAGAAAAAAATTGAAAAGCGAATGCAAACAAAAATTGCCAAAAAACGTTTTTGAAAATTCGTTTAAAATTCAAAATAATAAAAATTTACTAAAAAAAAATATTAAAACTTTATTAAACATTTACTTCCGTAGAATGAAGATGACATTATTGAATAAAAAGATTTTTTGATTTGTAAGATTCAAGGGAAATTTTTGCAATAGTTGTCAAATTCATAACATTTCGTTCGAATAAAAAAGTAAAAAAACAGTTAAGAAAAACTAAAGAATTTAATTATTTAATTAAAATTTTTTAAACAGTTTAAAATTAAAAAGCTTCCAAAAAAATTTAGTAAAAACTTTCTTAAAAATTTACTTTTGTAGAAATAAAAATTGGAAATTTTTTAACAAACGGTATTTCTGATTAAAAAAAAAATTAATTAATGTTAATGTCTTAAGCTGACAAAACTGTACGTTTTTTATAAGACAAAACCCTGGACTCAGAGGAAATTGTCGCTATTGTAGGCAATATTTATTTTTAATTCATAACAATTAGAGAACGACAAATGACACTGAAGATGGCACAACGCCGAAACCTGGTTGTATCCAAACCAAATTCGACAAGACATGGCGGAAAATCATTCGTATGTTATCAACAAACCAAATTGAATCATAACATTTCGTTGGATCGAAAGCGAAAAAAGCATTTTGTCTTATGGCTACTTTTGGAAGTCAATCATCAAAATGTCTTATATTTAATTTCGCTCCACCCTAATGTACACAAGAAGACATGGGGTAGGTGGAGCAGTGGCTAACAGCTTGTAGACGCTTCATTTCGTCAATGCCTATGTTTTCGTGAAATTCTGAGATCTTCATCGTTTTTTCTTTCAAGGTTCCGCGTTCACACAAGCCAGCGCAAGATACTTCCTACCAATTTTGGTACAAGTGTACAAAAAAACGTAAAAAGTTTAAAAAAATATATAAAACTACTTAAATAAAAATCAATGCAAATATTGAAGGTGAACAAATATCGTAGAATATAACGAGCGTGTGTGTGTGGAGTAGTTTGAGAAGTAAATATGGCCTCAAGGTAGAGTTGCATTGTAATGATTACTATAGGCACGAAATTATTCTCGATTACGAATTACATTACAGAGATTGTAGTTTTCAAAATGTGACTTTGGTCTATATAACAAAGGAATTGATACCGCACAATTAATTTCAGAAGCATTGTTTAATAATTGGGGAAAAGTTTTAAGAACGTGACATCAGCACGGGTAAGACAACAGGTGTTTCGATTATACTTTGTAATTCTCTTCAAAGCCTTTCCTACCGGGATTGGTATTGGAACTTGCACGCCTGCGATGGTTGAACATTCAGCCAACCCAATGCCTTTGTTGTTGTGCAGCTTTTCCCCAATTGCGTTATTTGCATAGTTTTATTCTTTGGACAGTACATACTTTTGTTGTCAAAGCTACGCTTTGTTGTTGGCGAGTTCTTTTTTATGAACTGATTTCACTAACTTTCAATTTACTTTAATTAAGCCAAATTAACTAAGCAGCACAATTTACATACATAAAAATATATAGCCATGCTTTAATATGCATGTTTATTGAATTTTTCTTTTCTTTTCAAAAGAAAAAAAAAAATAAATTACACAAACCACTGACTTTTCTTTTAACTTCATAGCCAATTAAATTTAAATTCCATAACGTTTGCATAAATAAGACTAATTAGCACCGTTGGGAATTGTTTGTCGAGTTTTTGAAAGGTGGTGTGTTGTTGTTCGTTAGCAAATGAAGACACAAGTGCCAAAGGGGACTAGGGCAAACGGAGAGTCAAATGCGGTTAAGTTTTCAAATAGCGCGTGGCAAGCATGTGTAAAAACTAAAATGCTGGTGGTATAGAGTAGTTGAAGCGCTTACAAGTAAGTGAAAGTTTGAGTTGAATTGTGCATCATTCTTGGGAGCGAATAATTTAAGACGTTTGATGAGTTCAGATATCAATGTGTTGACACTGATTGAACTAGATGTTGTATGAGACGATTGAAAAGTAAAATATTGTAACGGATGTTGGGGGATTCCTGATTATTTACACACCTTCTACTAACGTTCGAATCGCTGACCTGTCGAATAAATAACTCCAATATTTATTATTGCAAAATTGTTTTTATTTAGACTACTTTGGGAGTAGTACAATTATACTTCACAATTATACTTAACTTCACAACTAATAAGGTGTTTAAATAAAACTGATTCCTCAGCTTGCGCTGCTTTTATACTCTCTGTTGCGACGTTTTCATATTTCTCCTAAGCTCTAGACTTTTCACGAAGATGGAACCGTTCTATCGAATACTTGGTTATTTAGAATGGTTCTTGGAATATTCTTCGTTGCCTTGTACATAAGTGTGGCTGCTTGCCGTTTTTGTTGTCGTGATTCTTTACTAACAGCATAGTATTGTGAACATTCGCCACAATATTGATATTCACGTTTAAAGCTTTGAGCATAAATTTTACACCATACATTTAGGGCATTTTTCAAACTTTTTGTACTAAATTGAAAACTTCGAAATTATAAATAAAAAAATTAAATCTCGTAGCACCACTGGTTTTAAAACAAAACCGAAAAGTTTAAACTCACTCTTGAAAGCATTTTGTTATACACATTAAGTGTTGTAATCAGAGATTGCATTTAACGGTTAACCAGAAAAAAACAATGCAGTTTATCACGGATAACAATATATCAAAAAACAAAAATGGTCTTTCTCATCACTGAGATCGTAGAGTAGAATTTATTGTCTAGTGTTATTTTAAAACTGTTATTTTGCGACCGAAATAGGTTTCGGAAATAGTAAATCTCTCTTCTGCTCTCTTAAAATTAACATAATGTAAACTCAACACTAGATTATTATAAGGGTCTGGTCAGGGACCACTTCAAGAACGTACTTTACATCATTTCTGGTCTGTTTGGGTATAATTTTCGGCTCATTACAAGACTTTTTTGTAGTAAACTTGGGATCATTGCGGGACTATTTGGAGATCATTTAGAGTTTGTTTTGGATTTTTTTCAGTATCAGGTACTCTTTCGAAATGGTTATGGGAGGGCGTTTCGAAAATTTTCAGGATTATGATTAGACTATTTTGCGATCGTTATGGGATCATCTTTGAATCATTTCGGAGCCATTTCAAAATAATTTAGCTGGGTTAGAAAAAATTCATTTATGAATATGAAAAGTGTGGGGCTGTATAATAATCGGATTTTCATCGACAAATTATCGACTTGACATCGTCTTGTTATCGATAACAACTCTTATCGAAGAGTTTTCGGCATACTAATGGTCAATTATCGACGTGTTATCGGTCTACTATCAAAAAGTTATACATATTGTGGCGAATGTTGACATCACAATGCTGTTAGTAAATAATCACAACAACAATAACAGCAAGCAGCCACACTTATGAACGAGGCAACCAAGAACATCCCACACACATAACCAGTAGCTCGAAGTGAGGAGATATCCCACATACACATATGTAGTCATCAGCTAAAAAAACAAGTGGTTACTCACACATACACACGTGTATGGCTAGTAGAAACGCATAAACTACAAATGTACATGTACATATATAGCTGGTAACCAAGCATGAGATACAACTGGAATTACTAGACCTTATGACAAATGTGTGAACGAGAAAACCGAGAGTATAAAAGCAGCTGAGGAATTAGTAATCAGTTTGATTTAAACACGCTTTTGTGAATTACGTGATATTGAAGTATAATACTACTCCCAAAGTAGACTAAATAAAGACCATATTGCACTACTGAATATTGGAGTTATTTATTCGACAGTTCAGCAATACGAACGTTAGCGGATAATTATCAGAAATCCCCAGAATTCGGTACAATATGTTATCAAAAAAATCTCGGTTTTTTATCGAAAAAATATCGATGTTTTTTTCGGTAATTGCCATTTCCCTCAGTCTATGCAAAAAAAATTTAAAAACACAAGTATTCACTTATCAGAAAATATTAAAGCAGGATTCTAAAATAGATCTATGCTTGGCGAACTTAGGCCAAATCGGAGCACAGAATTTGTTCCTCATGTTTTCCAATAACTATACAAAAAAACCAAATTATAAATGTTATTTGAAGCTTATAAAAGGGCATGCGTCTTCAAGACTAATACATATATGTAGATAGTCAACAAATTGAAATTGAAAACTACTTTTACTCATACCTCATCTACTTGAAGTATTTGCCATGCAAACAAAAGCAGCTTCAATTCACTCACCTTTCTACATATTTGCAAAATAATAAAGCATCCTCCACACTTCTGTAATTATTATTCATTAAAGTTGAGGCATATTTACATTTCATCATTTCAAAAATGCTTTCTTTATTATTTTACAAATTAGCTTTATTTTGTTAGCAGCGTTAAATTTTTGATGACCCACCACCAAATGAAGATCAACAGAAAATCTAAAAATAAACTAAAAAAGGAAAAACAACGCGATGAAAAATTTGCGCCAACATAACTGACTTTTTCAACTATCAACAGTCAAAACTGCGCAAAGCACGTACGTAATTGTTATAGTTACAACGAGTTGGGGTTGTTGTTGTAAAACCCGTATTGTTTTTATTTTTATTGTTGGCATTTTTCGTAGAGCACAGCGATAATCAAAAGGGTGTGCAATTTTAATTGGCCAATTTAATTACCAGTGCAAGCAATGTGGCGCAACGAAATGCCGCTTAAACAGGCGGAGAAGGGAAGAAGTATTAGCAAAGAGAGGAGCACATAGGAGCGAAGAATAGAGGAGAATGATAGCATGAATAATAGCAAGAGAACGATATATAGTGAGAGCCACTTACAGAGGCAACAACGAACCAGCATATATTGCTGACTTCAGGGACCGTAATGGTTATAAACTTTATAAAAAAAGTCAAGCAAGAACTTTTAGAAGTGGACTTTTACTTCTCAGGTTGAAATTTAACTTACATTTTTTGCATAGCAACAAACAACTTTTTTTTCTTTTTAGTCAAATAATTGAGCAAATTTTACTTCAATGCTTCAATAGAAAAAGTTAAATTTTCAAAATTTGTAAAATCAAAATTTTATTTAAAATTGTCAAAATCAAAATTGAAAATCAGACTTTGGTTTTTTCGTTGGCAAAATATAAAATAATTTGAATGTCTTTCGTAAATACTTTAAAGTTAATGTTTCGCTTTATTTTTAAGTTAAATTTTGGCTTTGATTTTTTTTAATAAAAAATTTAATTTTAATTCAATTTTTTTAAATACAATTTTAACTGTTTTTCATAAAAAATAAAATTTTTACTTTATTTTTTAATTAAATTTTAATTTGTGTTTTTTTCTTTTATTTTTTTAAGTCAAAATTAACTTTAATCACAAAAAATTATGAAAGTGCAAATAAAACTTTTATTTTTCTTTTTTTTTCAGCTAAAAACAATATATTTGACTTGTTTTTGAACTCTAAAGTGACTCAATAGTTACAATTTTCAATTTTTCTAAACCTTCTTGTGGTCAAAAATATTACGTAACAATTTTAGTTTTATGTTTCAAGTCAAAAGTAACTTTCATAAAAAAAAAAAACAAAAATAAAAGAGTCAAACTAAATACACAAATTTTTCAGTCAAAGACAAAAAAATCCGACTTTAAATTTCAGGTCCAAATCGATTTACGTAGCTCCAAACAAACTTAAAAAATAATTCTTAAAAATCTTGTCATCGTGTTTTTTGTCGACTTGTAATCTAATCGATGGGTTATACGTGCATCATCGAATTTATATTGAAGTTTTATCGACATCTGTTTCATAATATACCGAAGATTTGTAGTTAACATATCGCTAATAGTATGATAAAAAATTGGTAGTACTTCGATAAGAAATCAATAACTTTTCGACAAGTCTATAAGTTTTCTCGTAGTTAACCGATAACCTTTTGATAACAAATCGATAATTTTGTTATAACACTCCGACAGGAAATTGGCAAAATTTTGATATCTATAACTGTTCGTTGATAAATAGATAACTTTTCGATAACAAGCCGATAACTTGTCGATTAACAATCGATTTTATTTTATTTAATGTAATTTTATTTTAATTATTTCATTAAATTTTATTTTATTTAATTTCATTATTTTTTTTCATTTCATGTGATTTTATTCAATTCATTTCACTTTATTTTATTTTTTTATTTTATTTTACTATATTTCATTTTATTTCATTTCATTTTATTTTACTTATTTTTTTTTAATAAATTTAATTTAATTTAATTTGACTTTATTTTATTCTATTTTTGTTTTTAAATTTAACTTTTTTTATTATATTTTATTATAGTTTAATTTAATTTTAATTTATTTTATTCTATTTTCGTTTTTAAATTAAATTTTTTTCTTTTATTTTATTTTAGTTTAATTTAATTTGAATTTTTATTTTATTTTTTTTAATCATAACGGATTGCCCAGTGAACCCTGTTTTTAAATAGCCTAAGCTCGCAGTTAGGGAAAGCAGCTTCCCCAGAAAGACGCACGTCACTCTATCTCTGGCTCTTTATTTCCAACAAAACAGCAATGTATACACCTCTTCGTGCACTTGCATGCATAAAAATAAGCATGTGCTCATTAGATGTGTTTGCATTGAGTCGCTGTGTGATTTCGCTTATATCAACCCTACCACGTACCTTGTTCCCACATTACGCTACAGTGTAGTGATGACACTTACGCAGTAAACTAACAACCCACACTACGTCTGCATACATATATCCCCCATATAGCACACCACTTACAAACGACTACGCTTACACTTTGCACTTTACGCTTACTTTCTAGATTCCCCCATACCGTGAGCAAAGATGTTTACACATCAAAAGTAAAAGTAAATATTTTAAAACTAAATGTTAAATTGCGTCCCTGATTGAATTGATGAGAAGTGCGCCAGAAAAATTCTACCAACTATGTATGTATTTGTTGTAGGATGCGATGCTACAGAGATGAAGGAACACAACACGTATGTGTGTTAAGTTATTTGTGGAGCAGCGATAGTAATAACATTGATGCCACAAACACTGCGTATTTTGCCAGCATTGGTAACTAAGTAAAATTTCAAATATTTTCACAAGGATTAATGGAATGAACAAACGTGCACACAATTATGCATATAAATAAACACAAACAAACAAAAGTAACGATACAGCTGCCATTTGCACCAGCGTTAAATTATGAGAGGAATATGTATGTACATATATGTATGTATGCTTAACTCACATTTATATACATACATACATACATACATACATATGTGAATATCTGAGTGTGTGTATCTGTTGTTCACTTGTTGGTTTAACTGTAATATTTTTAATTGCTTAACTTATTTGAGATTTGATTGAGCATAAGCGTAGAGTTTGTTATGCATATGCATTTTTCCTTACAAATGAGCAATACTGCAAAACACACATACATGTACATAATATACATACTTGCAATATGCAGGATTCAATTTTTAAGTAAATTGAGAGTAAAGACTAACGTTTGCTTAAGGCAAAAGTATGTTTTGTGATTTTAATTAATTTGACGAAAGTTTACTTTTCAATTGTACTAGTTTTAATGCTATTGAGAGGTGAGTAAGCCATAAGAGGCTAGCTGTAACATAATTATAGTTGAATTTACTACGAGGTTATACAGGGCGTATGTGTAACTTTTGATTTTTATACCCAGCCGTAGTTGTACACAGGGTATTAGAACTTTGATTGGATAACGGTCGGTTGTACAGGTATAAAGAAATCAAGATAGATATAGACTTCCGTATATCAAAATCATCAGTATCGAAAAAAAATTTGATTGAGCCATGTCCGTCCATCCGTCCGTCCGCCTGCCCGTTAACACGATAACTTGAGTAAATATTGAGATACACAAATTTGGTACACTAGCTTATCTGGACCCAGAATAGATTGGTATTGAAAATGAGCGAAATCGGATGATAACCACGCCCACTTTTTATATATATAACATTTTGGAAAACACAAAAAGCCTAATTATTTAGTAAATAATACACCTAGAATGTTGAAATTTGACGTGTGGACTGATATTGAGACTCTTCATAAAAATTTGAAAACATTTTTTAAAATGGGAGTGGCACCGCCCACTTGTGATAAAAGCAATTTTACAAATATTATTAATCATAAATCAAAAATCGTTAAACCTATCGTCACAAAATTCGGCAGAAAGGTTGCCTTTACTATAAGGAATGCTTTGAAGATTTTTAAAAGGGTCGTGGAAAAATAAAATAAGCTATATCTTTGCAAAAAAGAGCTGTATAACAATGTTATTTCATTTCCCAAGTGGATTTATAATAATAAATAGGAAAAACTTCACATTTTAAAAAATGGGCGTGGCACCGCCCCTTTTATGTCTAAGCAATTTTCTATGTTTCGGGAGCCATAACTCGAAGAAAAATTAGTTCAGAATCGAACCATATGTATATGTATTATTGCGCAGCCTTGTAACACTACTAAGCACACAAAACAAACAACATCAAAATTTCAAGGTTTCACCCGAACTTAGACTTCCTTGCTTGTTTAAATTAAATAAAAACGAAATTATGAATGACTAAAACTCAAGGAGCAGACAACTAGCCGACCAAACGAATGTTCTATTCTTAGCATTATTTTACATGTCTTTAATTTGAAATTTTTCTAAGAGCAAATATGTTGTTGCCATATTTATACTCAGTTGAGCAGAGCTCACAGAGTATATTAACTTTGATTGGATAACGGTTGGTTGTACAGGTATAAAGGAATCGAGATAGATATAGACTTCCATATATCAAAATCATCAGTATCGAAAAAAAATTCGATTGAGCCATGTCCGTCCGTCCGTCTGTCCGTTAACAAGATAGCTTGAGTAAATTTTGAGGTATCTTGATGAAATTTGGTACGTAGGTTCCTGGGCACTCATCTCAGATCGCTATTTAAAATGAACGATATCGGACAATAACCACGCCCACTTTTTCGATATTGAAAATTTCGAAAAATCGAAAAAGTGCGATAATTCATTACCAAATACGGATTAAGCGATGAAACTTGGTAGGTGAGTTGAACTTATGACGCAGAATAGAAAACTAGTAAAATTTTGGACAATGGGCGTGGCACCGCCCACTTTTAAAAGAAGGTAATTTAGAAGTTTTGCAAGCTGTAATTTGGCAGTTGTTGAAGATATCATGATGAAATTTGGAAGGAACGTTACTCTTATTACTATATGTCTGCTTAATAAAAATTAGCAAAATCGGAGAACGACCACGCCCACTTTTTAAAAAAAAATTTTTTTTAATTCAAATTTTAAAAGAAAAGTTAATATCTTTACAGTATATAAGTAAATTATGTCAACATTCAACTCCAGTAATGATATGTTGCAACAAAATACAAAAATAAAAGAATATTTCAAAATGGGCGTGGCTCCGCCCATTTTCATTTAGTTTGTCTACAATAATTTTAATGCCATAAGTCGAAAAAAAATTTACCAATCCTTCTCAAATTTGGTAGGGGCATAGATTCTATGACGGTAACTGTTCTCTGTAAAAATGGGCGAAATCGGTTGAATCCACGCTCAGTTTTTATACACAGTCGGCCGTCTGTCCTTCCGCTCGGCCGTTAACACGATAACTTGAGCAAAAATCGATCGATACTAAACTCAGTTCACGTACTTATCTGAACTCACTTTTTATTGGTATAAAAAATGGCCGAAATCGGACTATGACCACGCCCACTTTTTCGATAACGAAAATTACGAAAAACGAAAAAATGCCAATTCTATACCAAATACGAAAAAAAGGGATGAAACATGGTATTTGGATTAGTTTATTGACACAAAATATAACTTTAGAAAAAAACTTTGTAAAATGGGTGTGACACCTACCATATTAAGTAGAATGAAATGAAAAAGTTCTGCAGGACGAAATAAAAAACCCTTGAAATCTTGGCAGGAATACTGTTCGTGGTATTATATGTATATATAAATAAATTAGCGGTATCCAACAGATGATGTTCTGGGTCACCCTGGTCCACATTTTGGTCGATATCTGGAAAACGCCTTCACATATACAACTACCGCCACTCCCTTTTAAAAGCCTCATTAATACCTTTAATTTGATACCCATATCGTAGAAACACATTCTAGGGTCCCCCTGGTCCACCTTTATGGCGATATCTCAAAAAGGCGTCCACCTATAGAACTAAGCCCCACGCCCTTTTAAAATACTCATTAACAACTTTCGTTTGATACCCATATTGTACAAACGCATTCTAGAGTCACCCCTGGTCCACCTTTATGGCGATATCTCGAAAAGGCGACCACCTATACAACTACCACCACTCCCTTTTAAAACCTTCATTAATACCTTTAATTTGATACCCATATCGTACAAACACATTCTAGAGTCACCCCTGGTCCACCTTTATGGCGATATGTCGAAAAGGCGTCCACCTATAGAACTAAGCCCCACGCCCTTTTAAAATACTCATTAACAACTTTCGTTTGATACCCATATTGTACAAATGCATTCTAGAGTCACCCCTGGTCCACCTTTATGGCGATATCTCGAAAAGGCGTCCCCCTATAGAACTAAGGCCCACTCCCACTTAAAATGTTCATTAACCCCTTTCATTTGATACCCATATCGTACAAACAAATTCTAGAGTCAACCTTGATCCACCTTTATGGCGATATCCCTAAATGGCGTCCACCTATAGAACTATGACCCACTCCCTCTTAAAATACTCTTTAATACCTTTCATTTGATACACATGTCATACAAACACATTCCAGGGTTACCCTCGGTTCATTTTCCTACATGGTTATTTTCCCTTATGTTGCCACCATAGCTCTCAACTGAGTATGTAATGTTCGGTTACACCCGAAATTAACCTTCCTTACTTGTTTTAAATAATAAATAAATGTAAGGCGCGATAGACTCCGAAGAGATTTTAGACCGAACTTTTCTTCGAATTTGCGTCGTGCTCCTTTTAATTTTTCCTACAAATTGGCGGGACAGGACCTACTTGTTTTATGCGGACTCCGAACGGTATCTGTAAGGCAGATGAGATTTTACTGACAGCTTTCCATGGCAGAAATACACTCGGAGTGCTTGCCAAACACTGCCGGGGGTGGCCCCGCTTAGAAAAATTTTCTTCTAATTGAAAAAACTTGTCTCTAAAATTTTGATGTTACTTTTCCCGGGACTTGAACCCAGGATCTTCGGTGTGGATGGCGGATCACGCTACCATCGCACCACGGTCGCCATATTCTTAGATCTGTGTAAAAACAGTCACTAGTTCCAAGTATGTAGTCGGAGAGTTTGTCGTGAGACAGGTTATTTTAAATTAAATGGCCTTAGCACTAACGCTATAACTAAACGTAACCAAAACCGCAATAGCTCAACCGTAAGTTTAGTCCCATAACCGTACCCGTAACAGAAGGAAGTGGCATAATCCTGAGCATAATTATAACTATAACCGTTACCATAATAGCACCAGAATCGTAATTATAACTGTTAACGTGACATTAACAGTAACTGGAATACAAGCCATAACTGTATGACAAACCGTTACATAGCCGCAGCCTGAACTATAGTAATAGGAACTGTAACCATTACCGTACTCGTGAATGTGACTCTTAAGCTAAGAACACACTGAGCGGCGCTTCACTTTTTTTCTTATTTGATCAGCATTGCAGCTCATGACCGCGCCGCGCAGTGCTGCTGCCGCTTAGTGTGAATTGCTCCATAAGAATACATGCAAAGTATATTTTGCCGCGTAGTGCAGTACTGCTCAATGTGTCCATACCTTTGCTGTGAGTGTAACTGTAAAGAGAGTTAACGGCACACCAATTAATTTTCGACATCACATGCAACTCTTTGTTATTCCTTCGCCTTCTGCATCCTCATATTAACTTTCGTCGTCTTGCGTTCCTTTCTTCTTCCTCATTTTCGTTATTTTTCCGCTTTCTGTTCTTCTTCCACTTTTGCTCCTTTTTAATTCTTCTTTTTATTTTTCTTCTTATTCTTATACCTCTTCTTATTTATTTTCTTCTTATTACTGCTCCTTTTCTTCTTACTCTTGTTCCTTTTCTTAATCTTCCTCTTATTCATTTCCATCTTCTAAATGCTTTTTACTCATCTTCATTTTATTCCTCGTCTTCTTATTTCTTAATTGCTCTTCATATTTTATTCCTTTCCTTTCTAATTTTACTCCTCTTATTTTATTAAAACTTATTTTCTTCTCTTCTTATTTCTCTTTTTCTTATTCCTCTTCTTCTTAATACTTCTGCTTCTTCTTATTACTTCTCTTCTGCTTCTTCTTTTTCTTCATATTTCTGCTTCTTCTTATTTCTCTTCTTATTACTTCTCTTCTGCTTCTTTTTCTTCATATTTCTCCTCTTTTTATTTCTGCTTCTTCTTATTTCTCTTATTATCACTCCTCTTCTGCTTCTCCTTTTTCTTCATATTTCTCTTCTCCTTTTTATTTCTGCTTCTTCTTATTTCTCTTATTATCACTTCTCTTCTGCTTCTTCTTTTTCTTCATATTTCT
Organism: Eurosta solidaginis; assembly: GCF_040869045.1. NCBI lineage: Eukaryota > Metazoa > Arthropoda > Insecta > Diptera > Tephritidae > Eurosta > Eurosta solidaginis. Next base: position 49,612,090 of record NC_090322.1, read on the forward strand.
CTTCTTTTTATTTCTGCTTCTACTTATTTCTCTTCTTATTCCTCGTCTTCTGCTTCTTCTTTTTCTTCATATTTCTCTTCTTTTTATTTCTGCTTCTTGTTATTTCTCTTATTATTACTTCTCTTCTGCTTCTTTTTCTTCATATTTCTCGCCTTTTTATTTCTGCTCTTCTTCTCTTTTCTTATTGCTGTTAGTCGTCTTCTTAATCCTCTTCTTATTTTTTTCTTTTTATTCATTTTCTTTATTTTACTCCTCTTCTGCTTTCTGCCTTTTTCTTATTTCTCTTCTTCTTAATACGTCTGCTTATTTATTAATTCTCTTCTGCTTCTTCTTTTTCTTCATATTTCCCTTCTTCTTTTTATTTCTGCTCTTCTTCTTCTATTTCTCTTCTTATTGCTGTTAGTCTTCTTCTTAATCCACTTCTTATTCATTTTCGTTTTATTCAATTTTTTTTTATTTTACTTCTTCTGATTTCTGCCTTTTCTTATTCCTCTTCTTTTTTTCTCGTCTTTTTCTTATTCCTGTTCTTTGCTATAATCGACTTTCACATTTCCGCTCTCTTTCCCTTCTCCTTACCTCTACCCATTTTCTTTTCATTACTTCTCTGCTTCATTCGATTTCATGTCCACTATCTGGGGCGCACTTTCGTGAGAGGCCCTCGCACATAGTAGAAAGTCGACTGCATAAGGTCATTGAGGGTGGAAAACATATTTGATGCTGCACGACCTCAAAATAAACTAGGCTGCTCCTCACTGTATTATGAGGGATCTTATGCGAAAGAACTAATAGAGAAGATGTGGAGCTTGTGCGCTGCCTAACCAAGATTTTCTTTAACACAAATTATTTCTAAACGTTAAAAGCATCGCGTGACAGAAAGTTGCCATCACCTTCAGCATTTTTTGCAAATTAAACGAATGAGTGCCTGCCAAAATGTGTACAAAATTTACGACTAATATTGTTGTAGTTGTTGTAATACTGTTGCTGTTTTTTTGTCATCTTATGTTGATTGTAATAGCGTATCGTATACATATATACATACGAAGCACACAAAGGACCTGTGCCACTAATCCGTTGAGTGCCTAATTTCGTTGATGTTGTTTTACAAAATGACCTTTTCCAACTCAAACGGCTGTGTATGACAACTTTTTGCGTACTAAATTTGCACGATAAAACATACTATTTTTGCCAAATTTTCAATCGGGCCCAACAACAATGGTGGAGGGTGGTGGTAGGCGATGTACCGATAACCGCATAGCAAGCGGCTGCGAAATTAGTGCGCAGTTAGCACAAATAAGCTAGAATACGCTACATGATTCTGATTATGGGTGGTAGAGCAAAGGACCATCAATATCGATAACACTCCCAAAACTTTCGGGGAGTGTCTTTGTCGTTAATACAACAACAACAATAATAGCAATCACACCTTCATACATAGCTCTCGTCACAGGAACAATTTGCTGATATACTATGAAACAATGAGAAAATTACTTGAAGTCTCAGAAAATGATACAGAGGCGGTTATGCAAACGCCCTTGCGAATAGCCGATATACACTGTTAAATCAATGGTCACAGTAACTGTAATGTTACGTACATATCTGCCGTTAGTGGGAGGCTAGCTGTTCTGTAGAATTTTACTGCGAGATCTGCTGCTACTTAGTCGCAACATAATTAGCAGGAAAATATAATGAATTGATTCCAATTTTCGTAGTATTTTCATTGACTCATTCGGCCATGGATAAAAGCTGCTGTGACGGAGAGATTACAAATTACGCTGTTCTTCACAAATTACGGTATCAGCCAACATTACTTGAAAGCTGCATTCGCATAAACTCATTTCCTTATTCGTAACAACCCTACTTTGAACGTTTGTGTGCGTCGGTGTTGCAAACAATTAACGTAATTTCAATGTTGCTAAAAATTTCATAAACCACACAACAACCAAGCCACCAAACAAACGAAATTTATACACATGAATACACATCTCTCACTCTCCCTCAGTCTCTTGCGCACTCACTCTACCTTTTTTTTCTCCTAACACAGACATATTAACATTATTTGAAATCAAAACAGGGGTATGAGAGAAAAATTTCGATTTTTGCGCCAGATATGATGATGTATCAAACGGCATAAAAGCGAAAAGATGATGTTGAAAATATAAGTATTACATTTGTGTTATCGATGTATTTGTGACTGTGTATGTGTTGAAATGCATATTTGCGCTTGCGATTAGCGATAATTCTCTGTATTGTTAGGAAAGATTTTCGGTAGTAATAGAAGCACTTTGTTTCATGACATTTGTTCAAATAAGAACAGTCCATATTTTCGTCGCTTCATAGCCGCGATTTGATGCCTAGTTTTAGCTGGCATTATGCAATCAACTTAAAATGCAATAAAGAAATTAGTTCAGCGGCAAGAATGATATATCTTTCTAAATAGAAAATTTGCCAATGACGCGAAGGTGTGTTTAAAAACATATATTCGCATTGCTTTGTGCTTCGACTTACATATGTACATACATAAAAACACTTTGTTTTGGTTAATTTGAATTGCTTGTAACGAAAGGTAAATGCAAAATCTAACAACAATGCATGGATATAAAAAAGCACAAAGTGGAAAGAGGAAACAATACTACACCACACTATGGTAATACTAATAGCACTTTTATGTTGTTGTTGTATTAGGACGAGTATTCACTGATTCTAAGAATCCAAATAGAATTTTTGAGTGGCCTAAATGGATGACATTTTCGCTCAAGCTAGGTTTTTTTTTACATCTTTTTACAATTTACATGTGCAGGTTAATGTATGTAGATTATAAGCCGATATTTCGATAATGGATTTATTTTTTTGTGAAAGTTAAAATAACAAAATAAGAAAAAAAGCAAAGTTTACAAACCGCAATTAAGTTAATCTATTAAAGTTTGCAAAAAGTGACATTTTTTTTTTTTAATAATTTGGGAAAAATTTAAACAACGTGACATCAGGACGGACAAGGCGACAGCTGTTTCGATTATACCTTGTAAATCTCTTCAAAGCCTTTTCTCCCGGGAGTGGGAGTCGAACTCGCACCCCTACGATAGTTGAAATGGTTGTAAACGCATTCAGCTACGTCATGCCTGTTGTGAAGTCACATTGTGACATTTTTTGTTTCACACACACGTTGCAAAAATACGTGCATATTAGTTAAATATATTTCATTTCTATTTCAAAGAACAAGTTTGTCATAATAACACATAAAATTTAGGGAAATAGCTGTGAATGAATGAAGTTCGAAATATCCAGACCCAATGTACCCCTCGATACCTTGTCGTGATCGAAAATTGGTTTGCCTTTTCTCTGTATACCATTCTCGTCTACTTTATCCTACGTTTTTCCTCTTACTCTTGTCCATCCCTTATTCCATTTATCTCACTCCCACTACAATTCTCAATTCTGCTCTCACCTCCACTCCAGCTCCAACTCTCACTTCCACCCAAACTTTCACTCCCACTTTCGCTTCAACTCCCACTCCAACTGTCACTACTACCACCACTCTAAGTTCCACTCCCACTTCAGCTCTCACTCCCTATTTTCATACTGGCAAAAGGGTTTTCATCATTTATCAACACCTTGTAACAAAATTTTATAACAAAACAGTCGACCTAAAATGTAACGTATACATTTATTTATACAAGTCTCTCTAATGATTTAATACGAAATTTCTCTTCTTATTTCCACTTCTATTTCAGCATGAGGAATAAGTTACTCATACGCCGTGTGTAACAAATGCATAGATTCAGACATTTTTATTTATTTTTGGTATTTTATTTCAGGTTTTATTTAATTGTAGTTCGTTGTAGCTGTTTTTATTCTTTTATCATTTTTTTTGTTAATTTCCTTTAAAAAAAATTTTTGTTTTTCAATTTAATTTTTAATTTCTTTTTTTTTTTTGTAACTTAGTTTTGTTTCATTTTATTGCTATTTTATTCATAAAGCATTCATTAACTTCACATTAGTTTCCTTTATTTTTGTTAATTTACTAGCATTAAAATTTTTTTTTTTCATTTCATTTTCTTTTATTTTACTTATTTCATAAGGCATTTACTTTTAATTTGTTTTTCATGCAACTTTTTTGTGTTATTTAATTTTTTTATATTTTATCTTTATTATTTTATCTTTAAAATTCTAATATTGGTTTATTTTATTTAAGTTCGTTTTGTTGTATTTTATTTATTTAACTTCGGTTTTTAATTTTTGTAATATATTTTTTTATAAATTTTTTTAAAATATTGTTCAATAAAATTTAATTTTGTATGAATTAAGCGGGGATTCTCCTCATTGCTTTTTTTATTTCAAATGTATGAAAACATTTATAACATATAACATATATTTATAATTTATAATTTGGGAATAATTTAAACAACGTCACACCAGGACGGACAAGCTGTTTAGATTAGAGCTGCAAAAGTATCGATATTCGTCATACTCGATATTTTCGATATTTAAGAGGGAGGGTATCGATATATCGCGATATATATAAAATTTTTTGTTATAGTGAAAAGCGATTAATCAATCTAAAAGCAATATCAAGTATATATCAGACATTTATGTAAATATAATATATACATGGATATGGGGTATTCCATCCCATTTCGACCAATTTTGAACCCGACCCCTTTAGAATTGGCCGAAAGTTTTTCTACTTTTTCTAGCTTACGAAAGACGTTTTTCAGAATTTTTTCAAATTTTTTCATCCAACTCAAAAAAAGTTATGAATTAAAAAAAAAACACCGTTTTTGTTTTCAAAATGCTATAACTTTTTCAAAAATTGACCGTTTTTTTTTTGTTTTTTCCTATTTGTTTTATCTATTTTTTCACACTTTATTTAGTTTTTATTTAATATTATTTTTAAATTTTATGTTATGCTTGATTTTATTTGTTTAGATTTTACATTACTTAATTTCTAGTTTTTTAAATTAAATTTAAACCATTTTTTTACATTTCTTTTATTTTGTTTCAAAACATTTCAATTTTTAATTTTTTTTATTTTATTCAGTTCGAAAAAAAAACATTATTATTATACCAATTTTGGTTTACTTTATTTCAGTTCGTTTAGTTGTACTTTATTTATTTAACTTCGTTTTTTTAATTTTTTTATAATACTATTCAATAAAATTTGACTTTGTTTTTTTATTTTATTTTTAATTTTATTGTTATCTTATTTCATAAGTCATTCCTTTGGTATTTTTTTTCAGGCCTTTTTTTCGGTTTTATTAAACTCTTTAGGTATACTTTGTTTTTAAGTTTCTAATTTTGTTTATTTTACTACAGTTCGTTTTATTTTAATTATTTTACGTCATTTCTAAAATTAATTTGTTTAATATTCTTTTTACAAATTTTTTTTAATCTTTTTTTTTAGTTTTTGTTTGCTTTTTATTTTTATATTTTTTCCTTTTTTTTATTTTTTTATCTATTTTCTCACACTTTATTTAGTTTTTATTTAATATTATTTTTAAATTTTATTTTATTCTTGATTCTATTGCTTAGATTTTACATTACCTAATTTCTAGTTTTTTAAATTAAATTTAAATAATTTTTTTTTAATTTCTTTAATTTTATTCAATTTAAAAAAAAAACACCAATTTATTTCGATTTAAAAAATGTTACTCATACGACCTGCTCATCATTTTACAATTTCTCGCTATATGTAGTACATACATACATGCATACATATGTACATACATACACAATTGCTGGCTCTATTTCTGTTATTAAATAAACAGTTTTCCCTTTAGTTAAGCTTACCTCATCTGACTTCCTCTCCCGCGCCCTGCTACAAATCATTCCAGAAACACTCACATACATTCGCCAAATATCATGAAAGATTATAACACTACCAATGTCCTGCAGTCTATTTAAAGTTGCATATACATTTATATTTGTTAATATATGTATATATGTATGTATATTCATGCTAAACATATGCAAATTGCATATGTGTTTTGTATGTACATATATGTAGGGATAAAAGAAAACCTCGTACACAATGTTGATTATTAATGTTGACCGTCAATTTTGTTTTAATTGTCCTAAAAGCTTTCACCCCGCTGGCATACACACATATACATACAATAATTTATAGTATGATGTTTATACAAATTTGCCACTTATATCCATTTATATGTGGATTTTACACATACGGGGGCATATAAAAACAAAAAAAGGTGCACTAATGGCAGCAGTTGGGTCCAGCATTACTTTTGTCTGCGAAAAATTCGCCTCCCTCTGGGTGCACACCCGAACTCGAATGCTGTGCCCTCCTTCTCCACCAACTACAAACGTTTGCCATTTCTGTTGAGCTTTTTTTGACATTGACAAGGGGACTTGCATTTGTGGGGCGTTGCAAGAGTATGAGTGCATGGTTTTTCTTGTAAGCGGAAAGTGCAAACAATTAAATCCAATGGGATAAACCAATTGAGTTGAGGGGTAGCCTGAAGGCTGTGTCCAAATAAGAATGTGTGGAATGTGTATATATATGTTTGTAAATATGTGTGTACGTATGGTATATTTATATGGTGTAGGAAGTTAAAACTACCATATCGCAACAAAAAAAGATAAAAGTAATAAGATTTTGCAACATTCAGCGATAAACCGAGCAGTAAAAATCAAATGCAATTTCCTACGAAACGCATAAATGAAAACATCAAAAACTGAGCATGAAAAAATAATATTCTCAGATTAGATAAAAAAATGTTGAGCTCAATTGTCCAAGACGCATGTTATTGAAGAGTAGTATCTATCCAGCATTCATGAAGGTTTAATAACTAAAAGTTGATAATTAATAGTTAACAGTTAATAGTTAATTGAAAGCAGTTGACTGGAGTACAACCGAAGCCATTATTTTTGTCTTCGCTCACAGAAATACCGTTTCATTTGTTGTGTGTTTGGTCCATTATTACTCTTATTTTTAATTTTAACACGCTTTTATTAGCTTCACTCTCTAGGCTAGGCGCTCAAATGAGAGTTAGACCCATCTAGCGGCATATATTGAAGTCGTTAAATAACTCGCTACAAAACGAGTTGTGCTTAAAGCGGAGACACGAACCTCTGTGCTACGGTGCTATCAACATCAAATCTCTAAGCGGATTGTAGATACTATAACTATATTTATATTCGAAAGCATACGATACCGTCCACCATGAGTTACTTATTCATAAGCTTGATTTACTGGGCTTTCCGTTTGACCTATTAATGTGGCTGAAAAGCTATCTTTCTAACCGGACCCAAAAAGTCCTGTTCAAGTGCAATCTCTCGGCATCGTTTGGAGTTTCCTCCGGTGTACCTCAGGGAAGTCATCTAGGCCCTTTGCTCTTTACTCTATTCATAAACGACTTGCCACAGATAATATTACATTCTCTTATTATAATGTATGCGGATGATGTAAAACTTTGCTACACTTACTGTCCTACCGATTTGAGTGCCTTGGATCTTCTTCAGACCGATTTAGACTGTTCCATTGTTGGTGCACATCAAATTTACTAGCTTTAAATGGGTCTAAATGTAAGCATGCGACATTTCACCGAATGAAACCAGTTTTGAAACCCTATGTAATATATGTTACCCCTTTGGAGCGTATATCTATTGTAAATGATCTGGTCGTTCTTTTTGATCCGAAACTGAGTTTCAACATGCATATTTCATCTATTGCCAACAAAGCGTTGGGTGTACTTGGGTTCGTTAAAAGATGGGCTAAAGAGTTCAAAGATCCGTACCTCACTAAGATTCTTTACACATCGCTGATCCGTCCAATACTCACGTATTGGTAATGCGTTTGGTGCACTGTTTCTCAAAATCATATAAAGCGTCTTGAATCAGTTCAAAGGCAATTTTTGATAAACGCATTACTTGGCCTTAACTGGGACTCAAGTCTCCACCATCCACCATACAGAAATAGACTTCTTATTAGCTTACCCACTCTGGAAAACCGGAGAATATTACTGGTGGTATTGTTCATCCATAAGTTCATTATTGGAGAAATTGATTCTGCTGACCTTCTCAGCCGATTGTTTTTGCAGTTCCTCCTAGGGTTTCCAGACACTACGTTCCTTTTTATTTACCCCTTTGTCGTCGAAACTTTGCTAAAAATAATCCTCTGCTTATCTGGTGCTCGCACTACAATGACCCGCCACTGGGGACACTTATATAAATCCTTAAATAACATTACTTTCTGTATAATAGAAATTGTAATGCCTATAATTATATACAACTTACTTCAAATTTTTAGCAGTCGACCGCTTTGTTTTTGAGTGGACTATAATTTTAAATAAATAAATATTATTTATTGACGCATTTGTGATTTTTTTATTTCTGTTCATTAAGTTTGTTATTCTTTTAATTTTATTTTTTCCATTTACTTTTTTTTGCATTTCCTTAATTCAATTACCTGGTTTAACTTTTTCTTCGTTTTACTTTTTATTTTAATTTTTAATAAATTTTTTTTTATTTGTCTTTCATTGCTTTATTTTAACGTTTCACTGTGCAATTTCATTGTTTTCATTTAAATTTATTTATTTTTCTTTACAATACTTTTACCATTATAATTGGATATTTGTTTCCTTTTATTAGTTTATTCCTTTTGTTTTGCATTCAACTATATTGGTATTGTTTTTTATTATTATTTTTTAATATCAGTCCAATTTATTTTTCGGTTTGTTTTATTCTATTAAATTTTTTTTAGTTTTATATTTCATTGAATTTTTAATTTGAAAAATTTTGTACAAAATCTCTCGACGTTACAAAATCTCTCTTTACTGCTTTAGTGAGACCTATATTGGAGTATGCATCAATCGTTTGGAACCCGCGGTATCAAATCTATCGTGACAAGCTTGAATCGGTTCAAAAACAATTCCTACTTTTTGCTTTGAGTCATTTGGCTTGGGATCCAACAAGAAAACTTCCCTCTTACCACAGTCGGTTAAAGCTTATAAACCTCCCTTCTCTCGAGAGTCGCAAGGAAATGCTTGGTGTGTTGTTTATGGTGAAATTATTGAGTGGAACGGTGAATTGCCCGTTTTTACTTAGCGAGATCAAATTTAATGTTCCCATGAGGCTATCAAAGCATTTCATCCGCTTTTTTTGAGCACATGTAGGTCGAATTTCGAAATGCACGAAGCTCTTCGTTGTTTGTGCCTGGATTTTAAAAAGCATTATAGTAATTTTGATACGTCGGACTCGCTTTTCAAAATAAAGGTGTATTTTATTTGAGTTAAATTAGTATATATGTATACATATTTCAAATAACTAACTATAACTTACTGTTACTCCATTTTATGTATATATAATATAGCAGCTCTTTCTGAGCAATTCGCGCCAGCGCCCTTCTGAGCACCTTCGTCTGCCCCTACTGGGCATACGTATACAAAACTCATACCCTCTTGTAAAGTTAAGTTATTTATTTAAATTATCGCGCATATAATTATACATGTCACCTCTTAATATCAAATATGTAACTATAACTCTTAAGATCGTTTACTTAATGTTTTACACTGCACATTCCTTTTGTATAAGACATACTATTTGTAAATGTACTGCTATTTGCTATTTAGGCTGTTTAAATTGCTCAATTTGTAGACTATTAAATAAATAAATAAATATATATATATTTCTCATTTTTGAATCCATATTTATATTGTTTTGCATTCAACTGTACTAGATTTTTTTTAATTTTGTTTCACATCAATTAAATTTATTTTTTATTTTTTTCTGTTGTTTTGTTTTTTGTTTTAATATTGCATTTTTTTAAGTTTTGCATTTTATTAAATTTTTTTACATTTAATTTTTTCAACACATATTATTTTTCATAATTATTATTATTTTTAATATTATTCATTGTTTTTAGTACCTTTTTTATTTTGCTTTTAACTTTTTTGATTTTTTATATTTAATTTTTTTGTTATTGATATTAGAGATAATTCTTTTTATTTATTTATATTTTTTACTTTTTGTATTTTTTTTTTCAATTTATTTTTTTCTCAAAATATATTTTCTTTGTTTTCATTAAATTTTTTTGTTTTGTTTTGTATTTAATTTTATTTATATTTTATTTTTTATCATATCAATTCCCTTAATTTTTTTGGCTTTTTTTAGTTTTGCATTTTACTGAATTTGAATTTTACTTTCATTTTCGATGCTTTATTATTTTATTTTACTTAAAATTTTTTAATTTTTTTGATTTAATCGTCTTCATAGACTTTTTATTTTTTTCATTTTTTTCGTTTTTGTTTTATCGGCCTATTGATGAAGGTTCGATTCGAAACAATAATATTTATGATAATTATTGTTTTTTTCAATTTTTCTTTTTAATTCGAAGCGAACCTTGGAACAATTTTTTTTTTTTTTATACTTTTTTATTGACTTTTGTCTTGGAATTTTGGCCTAGTAAAAATAATTATCACAATTGTTTTTTTATTTAATTTTTCTATAATTAAAATATAATTTTTTCTTTAATTTGGAATAGAAGAAAGAAATTTTCAGACACCTGCCATAGCTTCGTAGCTGATGCATTTGAACAACATTGGCAGTAGTTCGCTCTTGAAACGATCAATGAAATCACTTTTTTTTTTTTTTTTACAGAAAAATCATTAAGATTAATCGAGAATCTGCAATTTCTACAGAATATTCTTAACTTGAGACCAAAAGTGTTTCTTCTGTTGAAGTTACTTAACAAAATTTTTTATTGACAAAAAACTCGGTTGAATTAAACTCGGTGGGATAAATTTTACTGAATGTATGTTAATACAAAAACTAAACACCTGATTTGTTGATTGTTTGAATAAATCAATTACTACCTTTTTAGTATTTACCGCATGGAAATAATGAAAATCGGAAACTAGGTATAGAAACCATAGAGAAAGGCACAGTCTCGTTGTTTTTATAGAGTACGGAAAATTTATTTTTTATATTTTTTGGACTCGTCATAAGGTAAGTGTTCTATACATCGTGATACGCTTGTTGACGCAGTTGATTTTAGCGCAATCTTAAATGTCACATCACTAAAATGAAAGGATTAAATATGGCATACGAAGCGAAGTGACCCCTTATGCCACAATGACGGCAACACAAAAAAGTCAAAAAACAGTGGCGGCAGGGAGGCCAAAAGGTAAAGCCAAAACCATGCTGACCAAGTAGAGAAGATGTGGAAACATATGCGCTCACGCCACCGAACATTGAAACAGCAAACGTGCGATTTGCACCCAAACTCAATTCCATATGCAGGGTGTGTTCCACTCCACTCCTCTCAATGCACTAGTTGCTCTACTGGTTTTTGGTTATATGTACACATATCGATGTATGTACATATGATGGAGCATAAGCCCTCGCGAATTGTTGCACTGCAGGTGCATTGTTTTTTTTTTTTTTTGCGAATTTTGTATGAGCGCTAATTATTTATTGAAAATGGTTGTAAGCGATATAACAATAAAAAAAAAAAGGTTGGTGATGGCGCACTACAATTCACTTGAGTGCTGTGACAGCGGCAAAAAGAGACACTCACCCACTTCTTCGCCCGCCGTGAATTCAAAGGCTGCAAACGCATGGCAATTGTAAAATATTAAAATTTGTATGCAATTTATAATTTACGAATATTTGCCATTTTAATTAATTTTTACACATGATTGAAATTGAATTAAATAAAAAGACAACAGCAACAACGCACAAAAAAACATATTGGATATGCAGTCTGGCACAGCAGCGTACGAAGGACAAGCAAACAAAATACAGCAGACTAAAAACTCAAATGGATAGAGTGAAAAAAGGAAGTGAAATGTAAATAATAAAATGAATGCAGCTCTAGGTAACAGTGGAGCAGCGGCGGAGAGGAAACAATGCGAATTTAATTGGAAATCGTTTTTCCTGCGCTGCAACTTCACTGACAACTGCAATGTGGGCGACGTATTTTTTTTTTTTTTTGGTAATAAATTTTATCATTTTAATAATCGGGGATTGCCCATATAGCTTTTTTAAATGTATGAAAACATTTATTTGAAGCAAATTTTTAATTTTTATAATTTATTTAATAATTTGGGAAAAATTTAAACAACGTGACATCAGGACGGACAAGGCGACAGCTGTTTCGATTATACCTTGTAAATCTCTTCAAAACCTTTTCTCCCAGTTCGACTCCCACTCCCGGGAGAAAAGGCTTTGAAGAGATTTACAAGGTATAATCGAAACAGCTGTCGCCTTGTCCGTCCTGATGTCACGTTGTTTAAAAATTTTTCCCAAATTATTAAATAAAATAAATTTTATCATTGTAGCGTATCAAAGTGTTAATGGAATTTTGATTTTTGAGGTTTTATGCCCAGAAGCAAACTGTTGTGAATTCGCATATAACTGCACTGCATACATACATACATATGTGCATTTGTGTTTTTAAGCTGAATACTAAATTTATCTAATTACTGCGTCATAATTGCATTATTTAAGGAACAGTCTGTGTTTAAGAAGGATTTAAAAAAAAACTAAATATTGTTTGCATTTTATTATTAATCGATATAACTGAAGCCGATTGAGAATGATAAGTCATTAAAAATACACAATTGTAAAAATCAGATAAAAAGAAGCGGATTATTAATGTAAACTGATTAAATAAGTTTTAAATTAAGCGCATACACCGGTGTTCCCAAAAATAGAACCAACTAAAACTTATCACTAATTTTGTTTATTTATTTACTAGTGTATCGGCAGATTTTGTCCTGCATGAAAATTGGTTTGCCTATATTCAAAAAGTTGGCCTCGTTTCCCCTCTTTCCTCTTCATACCTCTTCTCACCAACTTTATCGTAGTTTTTTCTTATTCTTGTACATTCCTTACTCCATATAGTATCGCCCTCTCTCACTCCCACTCACACTTTCACTTCCATCTGTAGCCTCACTCCCACTCGCAGTCAAACTCTCACTCCCACTCTCACTTCCGCTCTCAGTCCTATTCGCAACCTCACTCCGACTTTCAGTCCAACTCTGACTCTCACATTCATTATCACTCCCACTCTCATTCTCACTCCCACTCAAATGTGGAATCTCCATAGTAAATTTTGGATACCTCCTTCAAACAATTGCGGGGATAAGACGAACTTAAATTTTTGCCAATAGGGGCGTGGCACAGTCCACTTTTTCTAACAATTTTTTTCAAAACCGTCATTGAACCATAACGAACAAAACAAACAAAAAATTATCGAAATCTTTAAAAAAATTAAACTTTTCACTTGAAATTTTCAAAATTTATCTAACAACAAATTGTAAAAAGAAAACTCTGTAAATCAATTTCAAACACTTTTTCGAAAAGATTATAAAATTCGGGTCATTGAAAATCTTCAAACGAATGCAAGTCTTTTACTTCGAGTTTTCAGAAATATCTTTAAGCAATTTTATAGTTCAATTAATTTTAGTCTAACAAAATACTACATTGGTTTTTGACAATTGCCTATCCGAAAGGTGTTTCATATTTTCTACGTACACAGTAAACCAAACGCAAAATTTACATATAGGCATGTCCCGGTTTTCATAATAAAATTGGAATATATTCCTCCACAACTTCCGAATGTGAAATTGACATATAAGCCTGTTGCAATGGTCTAATTAAAATCCACTACTTATGATTTATATTCGTAAACAAAAAAAAAACAAGTAAGAACGGGACTGTCTTCGGCAGTGCCGAAGACTTCATACCTTTCATGAATGGGGCTGAACAATAATCTTATCCCGTTCGTAATCTCCGAATAATCGGATGTATAAGATAAGAAATATATAGTGAACAGATTTGCATACCTTAACGATTTTTAAGATAAATATAAAATAAAAACAGGTAGGTACTTTGTGTGAGGATGCAAAGTTTCTGGTTTTTTGTGGTCTGGGTGTAAAAACTATGACTGCGAATCACGTATTTCAACAATATATGACGTAAACGTAACTATTTGATGAAATTTGATGAATTTTGAAGCTTCTAGCCGTAAAAAGGGGGGCAAAAAATTTAGTTTATATGGGGTATATAATATATATACCACCGATCTCTATGATTTTTTCAGACAACAATATATGCTATATACGTAAGCATATGGTGAAATTTGAAGCATCTAGCTGTTAAAAAGGGGCAGAAATTGCGCAAAGTTTCTTATCTGAACAATCGGTTGTATGGGATATATACTATATATACCACCGGTGTCTATGATTTTCGCAGACAACAATATATGCTATACACGTAAGCATTTAGTGAAATTTGAACATATCTAAACGATTTTTAAGATAAATATAAAATAAAAAATAGGTAGGTAATCTGTGTGAGGATGCAAAGCTTCACGTTTTTTGTGGTCTGCATGTAAAAACTATGACTACGAATCACGTATTTCAAAAATATATGACGTAAACGTAACTATTTGATGAAATTTGATGAATTTTGAAGCTTCTAGCCGTAAAAAAGGGGCAAAAATGACAGTTTATATGAAGTATATAATATATATACCACCGATCTCTATGATTTTTTCAGACAACAATATATTCTATATACGTAAGCATATGGTGAAATTTGAAGCATCTAGCTGTTAAAAAGGGGCAGAAATTGCGCAAAGTTTCTTATCTGAACAATCGGTTGTATGAGATATATACTATATATACAACCGATTTCTATGATTTTTTCAGACAACAATATATGCTATACACGTAAGCATTTGGTGAAAGTTGAAGCTTCTAGCTGTTAAAATGGGGAAGAAATTGCGCAAAGTTTCTTATCTGAACAATCGGTTGTATGGGATATATACTATATATACCACCGGTATCTATGATTTTCTCAGACAACAATATATGCTATACACGTAAGCATTTAGTGAAATTTTAACATATCTAAACGATTTTTAAGATAAATATAAAATAAAAAATAGGTAGGTAATCTGTGTGAGGATGCAAAGCTTCACGTTTTTTGTGGTCTGCATGTAAAAACTATGACTACGAATCACGTATTTCAAAAATATATGACGTAAACGAACTATTTGATGAAATTTGATGAATTTTGAAGCTTCTAGCCGTAAAAAAGGGGCAAAAATGAGAGTTTATATGAAGTATATAATATATATACCACCGATCTCTATGATTTTTTCAGACAACAATATATGCTATATACGTAAGCATTTTGTGAAATTTGAAGCTTCTAGCTGTTAAAACGGGGTAGAAATTGCGAAAAGTTTCTTATCTGAACAATCGGTTGTATGAGATATATACTATATATACAACCGATCTCTATGATTTTTTCAGACAACAATATATGCTATATGCTTAAGCATTTGGTGAAAGTTGAAGCTTCTAGCTGTTAAAATGGGGTAGAAATTGCGAAAAGTTTCTTATCTGAACAATCGGTTGTATGAGATATATACTATATATACAACCGATCTCTATGATTTTTTCAGACAACAATATATGCTATATACGTAAGCAATCGGTGAAATTTGAAGCTTATAGCTGTTAAAATGGGGTAGAAATTGCGAAAAGCTTCTTATCTGAACAATCGGTTGTATGATATATATACTATATATACAACCGATCTCTATGATTTTTTCAGACAACAATATATGCTATATACGTAAGCAATCGGTGAAATTTGAAGCTTATAGCTGTTAAAATGGGGTAGAAATTGCGAAAAGTTTCTTATCTGAACAATCGGTTGTATGAGATATATACTATATATACAACCGATCTCTATGATTTTTTCAGACAACAATATATGCTATATGCGTAAGTATTCGGTGAAATTTGAAGCTTCTAGCTGTTAAAATGGGGCCAAAATTTGCGAAAATATATATATATATATATATACTATATATATATACTATATATACCACCATATATATACTATATATACCACCGATCTTTATGATTTTTTCAGACAACAATATATGCTATATACCTAAGCATTCGTTGAAATTTGAAGCCTCTAGCTCTTAAAATGGGGCAGTAATTACGAAAAGTTCCTTATCTGAACAATCGGTTGTGGGTGATATATACTATATATACGACCGATCTCATCAATTTTTCCAGGCAACAATATGTGCAATATACGAAAGTATATGGTGAAGTTTGAAGCTTCAATCTGTTAAATTGGGTAAGATATTACAAAAATCCTCTTTTTCTGAAAAATCGGTTGTATGGAGGATATATGCTATAGTGGTCCGATCCGGTCGGTTCCGACAAATGTCTAATCGGACACCCAAATACACCCGCTCACCAAATTTTATCAAGATATCTCAAAAATTGAGGGACTAGTTTGCATACAAACAGACAGACGGACAGACGGACAGACGGACATGGCTAAATCAACTCAGCTCTTCAACCTGATTATTTCGGTATACTTAATGGTGGGTCTATCTATTTTCCTTTAAGGACTTACAATTTTCGGTTTCGTGACGAAATTAATATACCATTTCATTTTCATGAAAGGTATAAAAATAGGTAGGTAATCTGTGTGAGGATGCAAAGCTTCACGTTTTTTGTGGTCTGCATGTAAAAACTATGACTACGAATCACGTATTTCAAAAATATATGACGTAAACGTAACTATTTGATGAAATTTGATGAATTTTGAAGCTTCTAGCCGTAAAAAAGGGGCAAAAATGAGAGTTTATATGAAGTATATAATATATATACCACCGATCTCTATGATTTTTTCAGACAACAATATATGCTATATACGTAAGCATTTTGTGAAATTTGAAGCTTCTAGCTGTTAAAACGGGGCAGAAATTGCGCAAAGTTTCTTATCTGAACAATCGGTTGTATGAGATATATACTATATATACAACCGATCTCTATGATTTTTTCAGACAACAATATATGCTATATACTTAAGCATTTGGTGAAAGTTGAAGCTTCTAGCTGTTAAAATGGGGTAGAAATTGCGAAAAGTTTCTTATCTGAACAATCGGTTGTATGAGATATATACTATATATACAACCGATCTCTATGATTTTTTCAGACAACAATATATGCTATATACGTAAGCAATCGGTGAAATTTGAAGCTTATAGCTGTTAAAATGGGGTAGAAATTGCGAAAAGTTTCTTATCTGAACAATCGGTTGTATGATATATATACTATATATACAACCGATCTCTATGATTTTTTCAGACAACAATATATGCTATATACGTAAGCAATCGGTGAAATTTGAAGCTTATAGCTGTTAAAATGGGGCCAAAATTTGCGAAAATATATATATATATACTATATATATATACTATATATACCACCATATATATACTATATATACCACCGATCTTTATGATTTTTTCAGACAACAATATATGCTATATACCTAAGCATTCGTTGAAATTTGAAGCCTCTAGCTCTTAAAATGGGGCAGTAATTACGAAAAGTTCCTTATCTGAACAATCGGTTGTGGGTGATATATACTATATATACGACCGATCTCATCAATTTTTCCAGGCAACAATATGTGCAATATACGAAAGTATATGGTGAAGTTTGAAGCTTCAATCTGTTAAATTGGGTAAGATATTACAAAAATCCTCTTTTTCTGAAAAATCGGTTGTATGGAGGATATATGCTATAGTGGTCCGATCCGGTCGGTTCCGACAAATGTCTAATCGGACACCCAAATACACCCGCTCACCAAATTTTATCAAGATATCTCAAAAATTGAGGGACTAGTTTGCATACAAACAGACAGACGGACAGACGGACAGACGGACAGACGGACATGGCTAAATCAACTCAGCTCTTCAACCTGATTATTTCGGTATACTTAATGGTGGGTCTATCTATTTTCCTTTAAGGACTTACAATTTTCGGTTTCGTGACGAAATTAATATACCATTTCATTTTCATGAAAGGTATAAAAATAGGTAGGTAATCTGTGTGAGGATGCAAAGCTTCACGTTTTTTGTGGTCTGCATGTAAAAACTATGACTACGAATCGGGTATTTCAAAAATATATGACGTAAACGTAACTATTTGATGAAATTTGATGAATTTTGAAGCTTCTAGCCGTAAAAAAGGGGCAAAAATGAGAGTTTATATGAAGTATATAATATATATACCACCGATCTCTATGATTTTTTCAGACAACAATATATGCTATATACGTAAGCATTTTGTGAAATTTGAAGCTTCTAGCTGTTAAAACGGGGCAGAAATTGCGCAATGTTTCTTATCTGAACAATCGGTTGTATGAGATATATACTATATATACAACCGATCTCTATGATTTTTTCAGACAACAATATATGCTATATACTTAAGCATTTGGTGAAAGTTGAAGCTTCTAGCTGTTAAAATGGGGTAGAAATTGCGAAGTTTCTTATCTGAACAATCGGTTGTATGAGATATATACTATATACAACCGATCTCTATGATTTTTTCAGACAACAATATATGCTATATACGTAAGCAATCGGTGAAATTTGAAGCTTATAGCTGTTAAAATGGGGTAGAAATTGCGAAAAGTTTCTTATCTGAACAATCGGTTGTATGATATATATACTATATATACAACCGATCTCTATGATTTTTTCAGACAACAATATATGCTATATACGTAAGCAATCGGTGAAATTTGAAGCTTATAGCTGTTAAAATGGGGTAGAAATTGCGAAAAGTTTCTTATCTGAACAATCGGTTGTATGAGATATATACTATATATACAACCGATCTCTATGATTTTTTCAGACAACAATATATGCTATATGCGTAAGTATTCGGTGAAATTTGAAGCTTCTAGCTGTTAAAATGGGGCCAAAATTTGCGAATATATATATATATATATATACTATATATATATACTATATATACCACCATATATATACTATATATACCACCGATCTTTATGATTTTTTCAGACAACAATATATGCTATATACCTAAGCATTCGTTGAAATTTGAAGCCTCTAGCTCTTAAAATGGGGCAGTAATTACGAAAAGTTCCTTATCTGAACAATCGGTTGTGGGTGATATATACTATATATACGACCGATCTCATCAATTTTTCCAGGCAACAATATGTGCAATATACGAAAGTATATGGTGAAGTTTGAAGCTTCAATCTGTTAAATTGGGTAAGATATTACAAAAATCCTCTTTTTCTGAAAAATCGGTTGTATGGAGGATATATGCTATAGTGGTCCGATCCGGTCGGTTCCGACAAATGTCTAATCGGACACCCAAATACACCCGCTCACCAAATTTTATCAAGATATCTCACAAATTGAGGGACTAGTTTGCATACAAACAGACAGACGGACAGACGGACAGACGGACAGACGGACATGGCTAAATCAACTCAGCTCTTCAACCTGATTATTTCGGTATACTTAATGGTGGGTCTATCTATTTTCCTTTAAGGACTTACAATTTTCGGTTTTGTGACGAAATTAATATACCATTTCATTTTCATGAAAGGTATAAAAAACAATGTTAAATTTACAGTAAAGAAAATGTTAATTTTACATATAGGCCTGTAAATTTACATAACGCACTGCTAAAAATTTAATGTTACTGATCAAGTTCTGTTGAGCACGCCTGAAAATATTCCACACAATTTGGATTAAAAACATATAATATGACCCTAATTGTGTATAAAAGGAATAGCAACAGAAAAAGCAATACATAGAGGCATGCTACAAAGCGTCCAGCGGAGCATTCATATGATTGAGAGGATGGAGACATCTGCCTCAATAACAACAAAAAAAAGTTGTATAAAGCAATATAAGCATGTTTCGCTAATTAAATACATGTAAATCTTTTTCTTTAAATTGCCTTCGAGCGAAAATAGGTGTCTATATATAGAGATGGTTTGTTGACTAACAAAATAAATAAACCTAACATAATAAAGCTAAAAATAAAATTGTCAAGGATATGTAATCAAACCAAATCTACTCCTTCTTCTTGAAGTGAGTACTCCATTCTTTACAAATACGTATTTGGTTACCAATTCAAACGATCTAAGATAGCTCAAGCGATAATACTATTTGAGCTGTCAAAAAGGGCATGTAAACACACGTACTAATTTACAAAAATAGGCAAATAAAAAGTGTACGATAAAAACATACAAGTATAACCGTTATCATAATCAAGAAACCAACCATGGCTAAAGCGCAAACAAACATGAATAAGGACACATGAAGAAAAATACTAAGTACGTCATGTCCAAATGAAACCTCAAGCCACAGCAAAGAGTAATTAAAATCAACTCAAGCTGACACAAATCGATTATGAAAAGTGACAAGAAATGGGAAAGGGAAAAAGTAAAGAAAAAGTATTGAAAAAGTATAAAGAAATAAAAAAATGGAAGTTGGCTTACCAATTTTGCATATGAGACTAAAGTAGATACTATGCAAGGAACACAAAAACCTCACACAGAGCAGTTAAAGAACTAAACATATCCAAGCTAAGAAATAAATGGTAAAACACAATCCTGTAACAGAAAAGAAAAAAGTGCATAAAAGTCAACCACACAAGGCAGTCAGAAACCCCAGAAAAGAAATAAGAATTCAAAGAACAAATATATTTGACAACAAGAAAGGTTTTCGATAGCACAAACAAAATGAGCGTACAACAAATCAATTAAGGCAATTGAAAGCGAATTCTGTCCAATAACACCATCCAACAACAAAAGTCCACCAACAAATAAAGAAGATAAAATTCGAAAATCAAAGTAGCAAAAACGGCAGTAAAAATTCTTTGTAAATTTGACAACTGAACACAAAAAGTGTGCACACTCTCGCACACACACACACACACATAATAGCCAACGGATAGAGTACAGCAAAGCAGCGAAGAACAGGCAGCACGCAAAGGCAGCAAATCAAGAACACGGTTGCGCCGTTGCTACAACGTGGCATATAAGTTAAGGCGTTTAACACTAGCAATAGAAAAAAATATGATAAAAATATTGCGCGCTCATGTTAATTGGCTCATGGCTCATGTTAATATGAGGAGGGTGGTGTGATGCAAACAAACAAGACATTTGTATGTAAGAAATAACAAGCAGTAGCAAGAGCGCGTGTTCCTCGTTTGATCCCAAGAAAAAATTTTGAAAATGCGGCACGCTTAAAAAAAAGAAGAAAAAGCAACTGTTGACGCACGCGACGACCCAGGGTTTTACAAAAAAAACGTACGTATGTGTGTATATGTTAAATTTTATAAACGTAAATAGTTGAGGGTGATATTACAATTCAACACACACACACATACACTTGCAACATGCAGTAGAACGATTTGTATGCAAATTGGATTAATTTGATGCAGTTATTTAAGGCAATTAAAAGTAAACAAACTAACACTGCAGCTATTGCAGCAAATTGATGGTTTAGTGAGAAGTTTTTGTTATAACGAGTGAAAATGTAAGAGAAGAACGTGCGCCCGAGTATTTAATGTGCTCGGATGCTGGAGAAAGTGTTTGAGAGTGGAATAAACAAGAGTTAAGGTGGTGAACATTTTATTTTTTTATTTTACTTTAAAGGTTTTTATTAAACTTGCAGTTTTCATATTTTTTTTTTGCAATTTTTTCACAAATTTTTTGGGGTTTCATTTCATTTTAGTAAAATTTTTTTAATAATTTTGTATTTAAGAATTTTTATATATGGTAAGATTTTTTGAAGATCTTTGAGTAAATTATTTTAATTTTTAAATATTTTATTTATTTTTATTCTTTACTATTTTTTATACTCAGCGTGCTTTGCACACAGAGTATATTAACTTTGATTGGATAACGGTTGGTTGTACAGGTATAAAGGAATTGAGATAGATATAGACTTCCATATATCAAAATCATCAGTGTCGAAAAAAAAAATTTGATTGAGCCATGTCCGTCCGTCCGTCTGTCCGTTAACACGATAACTTGAGTAAATATTGAGATATCTTCACCAAATTTGGCACACGAGCTTATCTGGACCCAGAATAGAAAATGAGCGAAATCGGATGATAACCACGCCCACTTTTTATATATATAACATTTTGGAAAACACAAAAAACCTGATTATTTAGTAAATAATACACGTAGAATGTTGAAATCTGACGTGTGGACTGATATTGAGACTTTTGATAAAAATTTAAAAAAAATTTGTAAAATGGGCGTGACACCGCCCACTTGTGATAAAATCAATTTTACAAATATTATTAATCATAAATCAAAAATCGTTAAACCTATCGTAACAAAATTATGCAGAGAGGTTGCCTTTACTAAAAGGAATGCTTTGAAGAAAAATTAACGAAATCGGTTAAGGACCACGCCTACTTTTATATAAAATATTTTTAAAAGGGTCGTGGACGAATAAAATAAGCTATATCTTTGCAAAAAAAACGCTTTATATCAATGGTATTTCATTCCCCAAGTGGATTTATGTATAACAATAAATAGGAAAAACTTCAAATTTAAAAAATGGGCGTGGCACCGCCCCTTTTATGACTAAGCATTTTTCTATGTTTCGGGAGCCATAACTCGAAGAAAAATTAACATATCGCAATGAAATTGTGTACACAAATTTTCCCTATAGCAGAAAATATTTCTGAAAAAATGGACGGGATCGGAATAACTTAGCAAAAAATAGTTTTCAAGCAATGATATTTCACTTATCAAGTTTTATTGTAAGAGGAAATGGGGATACATTTTTTTTAAACCGGCGGTGCCACGTGTTATGTAGAAAAGTAATTTATCTGAAATGAAATGTGCAATTGAAGCTCACGCTGAGTATATAATGTTCGGTTACACCCGAACTTAGGCACCTTTACTTGTTTATATATAAAATTGGGTTTTTCGTTTTTGTTAAATTTTTGTTAGTTTTTATTGTTTTTTATCTTATATTTTTATCTTTTTCAAGGTATAGGTTTTACAAGGCCTACATAAATGTACTTTGACTGAATCCAAACTGTTTTTTCATGTTTAGCTTAAAATAATTTATTTTATTGCATTACGTTTTTTAGTTTTATTTCTTTATTAATTTATTTTTTTTTTTATTTTAACTTTTAAGTTTTTTTTAGTTTAATTTTATTTTTTTCTTTTTCTCTACAATACTATATAAATTTTCTTTGTCTGAATCCAAAAATTTCTTTAAATGCTATTTTTTATTTCTATTTCAGTGTTTTGCGATTGGTTTTAAATTATTTTGTTTATTCTTTAGCTTAGATAAATTTCTTTTTCGTTGTAGTAGGTTGTTGTTTTTTTTTTTTTTGTTTATTTATTTTTATTTCTTTGTTAATTTTTTTCTTTATTTCAACTTCTATTTTTTTTTTTTAGTTTTTTTTCATTTGGTTTATTTTTTAGGTTTCTTGGTTCGAATCTTAGGTTTAGGTTTTGCAGAATCATATGTCCATATGTGTAAATTATGTTAATAATTTTTTTATTTTCAATATTTTGAGTAAAAAAATTTTATTTATTTTTTTAATATTTTTTTCTTTAGTTCTAATTTGTTTCTTTTTTATTATTTTTTTATTCTTCAGTTTTCATAATTTTAATTTTTTTTTGCAATTTTTTTAATTTTTTTCTTTAATAAAATTGTTTCGTTTAATTTTTTTTTTTTTTACGTTTTGTTCTTTTACCTATATTTTTTTTCTCACTTAATTTGTTTTCTAATTATTCCTAATCTTTTTATTTTTACTTCAAGAGTTTTTCCATTATTTTTTCTTTTTTATATTTTGTACAAGTATTTTTTATTGATACTTATATTTTTATGGTGTTTACATTTTTGCCTGAAATTTTCTTTTTTTGTACCATATTGAGGATAGCAAATATTTTTATAATTAAAGTTTTTTTATTAATAACTTTATTTTATTTATTATTTTGTTATTTTAATATAGTTTTTATACTCAGTTGAGCAGAGCTCACAGAGTATATTAAGTTTAATTGGATAACGGTTGGTTGTACAGGTATAAAGGAATCGAGATAGATATAGACTTCCATATATCAAAATAATCAGGATCGAAAAAAAATTTGATTGAGCCATGTCCGTCCGTCCGTCCGTCCGTCCGTTAACACGATAACTTGAGTAAATTTTGAGGTAAATTGATGAAATTTGGTATGTAGGTTCCTGAGCACTCATCTCAGATCGCTATTTAAAATGAACGAAATCGGACCATAACCACGCCCACTTTTTCGATATCGAAAATTTCGAAAAACCGAAAAAGTGCGATAATTCATTACCAAAGAAAGCTAAAACGATGAAACTTGGTAGATGGGTTGAACTTATGGCACAGAATAGAAAACTAGCAAAATTTTGGACAATGGGCGTGGCACCGCCCACTTTTAAAAGAAGGTAATTTAAAACTTCTGCAAGCTGTAATTTGGCAGTCGTTGAAGATATCATGATGAAATTTGGCAGGAACGTTACTCTTATTACTATATGTACGCTTAATAAAAATTAGCAAAATCGGAGAAGGACCAAGCCCACTTTAAAAAAAATTTTTTTTTTAAGTAAAATTTTAACAAAAAATTTAATATCTTTACAGTATATAAGTAAATTATGTCAACATTCAACTCCAGTAATGATACGGTGCAACAAAATACACAAGTAAAACAAAATTTCAAAATGGGTGTGGCTCCGCCCTTTTTCATTTAATTTGTCTAGGATACTTTTAATGCCATAAGTCGAACAAAAATTAACCAATCCTTTTGAAATTTGGTAGGGGAATAGATTTTATGACGTTTCTGTGAAAATGGGCGAAATCGGTTGATGCCACGCCCATTTTTTATACACAGTCGTCCGTCTGTCCTTCCGTATGGCCGATAACATGATAACTTGAGCAAAAATCGACATATCTTTACTGAACTTAGTTCACGTACTTATCTGAACTCACTTTATCTTGGTATAAAAAATGAACGAAATCCGACTATGACCACGGCCACTTTTTCGATATCGAAAATTACGAAAAATGAAAAAAATGCCATAATTCTATACCAAATACGAAAAGAGGGATCAAACATGGTAATTGGATTGGTTTATTGACGCGAGTCACCCCTGGTCCACCTTTATGGCGATATCTCGAAAAGGCGACCACCTATACAACTACCACCACTCACTTTTAAACCCCTCATTAATACCTTAAATTTGATATCCATATCGTACAAACACATTCTAGAGTCACCCCTGGTGCACCTTTATGGCGATATTTCGAGACGGCGTCCACCTATAGAACTAAGGCCCACTCTCTTTTAAAAGACTCATATTAACACCTTTCGTTTGATACCCATATTGTACAAACAAATTCTAGGTCCACCTTTATGGAGATATCTCGAAACGGCGTCCACCTATGGAACTAAGGATTACTCCCTTTTAAAATACTCAGTAACACCTTTCATTTGATACCCATATCGTACAAACAAATTCTAGAGTCAACCCTGATCCACCTTTATGGCGATATCCCTAAATGGCGTCCACCTATAGAACTATGGCCCACTCCCTCATAAAATACTCTTTAATGCCTTTCATTTGATACACATGTCATACAAACAAATTCCACGGTTACCCTAGGTTCCTTTTACAACATGGTGATTTCCCTTACTTTGTCTCCACAGCTCTCAACTGAGTATGTAATGTTCGGTTACACCCGAACTTAGCCTTCCTTACTAGTTTTTTATTATTGTAGACTGTGTAGTTTTAGTTTAAAAAAATTGAATTTTTAGGCTTTGTTGTAATATTTGGTATATAAGTAAATGATTGTTATTTTTTTATGTTATTTTGTTTAATTTAAGCAACTTAATAATATTTTTCTTGTTAATATTTTTCTCTATTTTCTCTATTTTTTAATTTTTAATTTTCTTAGGTTTTTGCTTTTCAGATTTTCAGAGCAACTTTTTTTTCTACCAGTTTAAAGTCACATTATTTTTTCGAACAATTCTTTTGCTGTCATAATAAAAAATCACATTCTTATAGCCGAGCGAAAAGGTTTTGCTCGCTTTACTATTCTCTCTCATTGCTCACATTTCCTCTCTGTTTACATTGGAGAACATATAATATTGCTCACCTGCAAATATTAAAATCCTTTCACATACACACATAGCCAACCAAATACAGACTATAGTTAATCCTACAAATTGGTCGAAAATATGAAAATTTACACTCGACAGTTGCGACTATTGGGAATGAAATTGGGGCTGAAGTGCAGGAGGCACATACTTCTTAAATATGTGTTTGTAAACGTGTTTGTTCCTGTGTCTGTGCTCGTTTACATTGTGAAAGCCAAAAGGGACACCAATTAAAGCAGTAAAATATGCGTACACAACCAACATACACATGACGCGCGCTCATAATAGCTATGATATGAAAGGACGACAGACAGCACGAATGTCGATGGCCGAAGATGTAGCTATTGAAACGCTGCTTTTTGCCTGCTGCTGCTGTCTGATGGTAGTGATGATGTTAAACTTATACAGCAAGGCTGTACGCCTGAATGTATGCCACACTAAAGTTCTGCTATAAATAAACCCGCGCAATTATGGTCATAAATCAGTACAGAAAGAATTTCGAACGCGTGCGGTACATAGTAGAACGCATCAGAGCGAGGGTATTACGACAAAAGAGGGGCGCGTTTAACTGAAAACTAATTGGCCAATTAAAATTGCACATTGAATAAAGCGGATATTAAAGTTTAATTTGCGCATAAATGTTTTTGTGAAAATTTTCCACGCGCACTCTTTTATTGAGTTTTGATTCGAAGAATTAGCGCGCATACAAAAAGATTAGTGTGCTGATTATTACGCGTGAGGAAAAAATATGTTCACCAATTGGCTAACAGGCACCACTGGCGGTAGCGCAAGCGGAGGTGCTTCTAGCAACGGAAACTGTAATGACGTTAACTCAGGTGGTGGTAATAGCAACGGCGCTGCCACGGCGCCAAATTATACCGAATCCACAGTGATGCCGCCTACTGTGGCCGCTGCGGGGTCGGTAGCGTCCAGCGTTATGTCAACACCGCCTGATGTGGTGCTAGAAGTTGGTCCCGCAGGACCAGCTAGTGTACGTTTTGTGGCGCATAGCATTGTGCTGGGTATGCATAGTGGTTATTTGCGCTCAGCGATACGCCTGGATGATAGCGCTGCAATGATTGGCGCCGATAATGCCCTCGTGTTGTATTTGAGTAACGTGACCGCGGAACAATTTGCGCCGCTACTTACCTACATGTATACTGGCTACTTGGGTTTAAATGTTGAAAATATATTTGGAGTGCTGTTGGCGACGCATGTGCTGCATATGTCGCGTGCATTGGAAATTTGTCGGTAAGTAGAATTGTTGACGCGGCGCATTTATTTAAAAAAAAAATATTCCGCAAAACAAAATCTCCTAATAAACAGCACGCGCTTTTTTCAATTTTACGTAGGTCATTTTTGGCGCGCGCACAAACCGAAGGATATTTGGCCGGTAGTGGTCCACTTAGCGTTACAGCTAATTGCAGTACAAAAATTATACGTCCCATACCAAGCAAAGCTACAGTTCCCAATTTTGGCTTTTTACCGCTTACAGCAACGCATCAGTTACCGCTGCCACATACTGCTATTGCAACGCCGCCCAGTAATATTGACGCCTTCAAACAACTGCAGCAGGCCTACGGTGCAAGCGTCGCCTTAGTCGCGCATAACCGCTGTGGCAACGCCAGCGAAGAGCGACCACCAACCACCATTGATATCGAAATCGAACGTGCACCTTCAACAGTGCGTAATACACACGCGGCAGTTGATGAAGATGACGAGGATGTAGAAGTTTTCATCGATAACAATACAGAATCAAACGATGTAGATGGCGATTTAGACTGCGCAATTTCGGTAACTTCACATTCATCGCATCGTGATAAAGATGTTGGTGCGCGCAGCAGTAGGCAGCACCTTGAAAACAGCGCGGAGCGTGAAATACTGGTTACAGTTGCCGAGCCGCCCATGCCCTTTGAAAAAGCGCGCGCTGCGCGTGATAAAGAAATTGAACGTGCAGAGCGGCATAAGACAAAAACTGTCATAGGCGACAGAGGTAACGCTATTAATACAACAAGTAAGCGCGAACGTCGCAGGCAAACGCGAACGCAATACAAATCTGGTAGTTCACGCATTTCTGGTTTACAAATCGCGAAAGCGCCTATACCAGCTTCACAGCTAGATAATAATGAAAGCTCTAAAGTGATCATAGATGTGGCAAGTTGTGACGGTCCAGTACGTTTTAGGCGCATATTAAATACAGCATATGGTCACAAGCCAGAAGATTACGCAGTCATGCCAGAACGCACGCAACAAAGCGTTTCACTATCATTTCATCAACAAATGGCAAAAGCGATTAGTCAGCAGCGGCAGCTAGCCACAGCTAATGAAGAATCGGAAAATAGTGAATCTAGTGGTGGCGGAGGCGGTGGAGGAGGCTTGTCAGCTGGTGGCGTTGGTAAGCACAGCAAGAGCGCCAACAGTGAAATTTATGTTTGCGTTTATTGTAAGCATACTTTTAAATCACAATATTGCTATCAAAAACATGCCAAGCGTCATCTAAACCCGCTGAGTCTTAATTGTGCAGCAGCAGCGGCAATGTTGGAAGTTAATCAAGCTAGTGCAGCATCAGATGGTGATGACAAAACAGCAGGTGCAACAAGATCAGCACACAACGGTGCTACAAATAGTGGTTATAATTTAACGCGCGACAACAGCGCTAGCCTAGCGCTGCCTATTGTAACAAACAAACAGAGCGCGAACGAACTGCTGCGTCGTGAAGTGCGTCCACTAGATATGAATGTACAGTATTATCCGTGCAAAACTTGTGGCAGTAAATTCCCTAGCTATTACTTTGTGCACAAACACCGGAAAATGTGTCATGCAGACGAGGAAGCGGCTGCAGCGGCAGATGCGGCAAATAAGCGTGAAAATAGTGGTGGTGAAAGTAAGCGCGAAAAAACGTCAGAAAAGAACGTGGATTAGTGTAAGGGGAACAAAAAAAGTATAGGTTAAGAAAACGTAAAAAAAAAACAAGAGCACTGTGCAGTGCAAAGTGTTTCATAGGAGGAAACAAAGTTTTCTAAGCTCAAGTTTACAAATTCACAAAATAATGTGTTGATTTAGTTCTTAAGTATAATGGCAGTTGCTAATCTCAGAATCAATAAATTGAACCAAAAATATAACAGAGCAAAACCAGTTCTTAAAATGAAGCTAGCATACAAAGAAAGTAAGATCCAAAGAATAAACTATGCAAAGAAGACAATTGGCAGAAGTTGCATAACAACAAAGACATGGCTTTGGCTGAATGTGGTTGAGTTAATAGTTGAGCCATTACAGGAGTGCAGGTTCGAGTCCTACTCAGGGGGGAAAAGGCTTTGAAGAGATTTACAATTTCAACTAGCTGTACCCTTTGCCGTCCCAATGTCACATTGCTTAAATTTTTCCCAAATTATTAAATTAAACAAAAAATGTTGAGCAAGAAAATATTAGTGCTTGAAAATGCACGAATTTAATAGCAATTTAAATAATAAATTAAAAAACAATTGTACATAATTAAATCTAGCACTGAAGTAATAAAAAACAGAAAAGTGTAGAGAATTATAAAAAATGTGAAGTAAGCAAATTAAATAAAAATTCATATTGTGCTATAAAAGATTGCACTGAATATTTTGAACTTTCAGAGGGCAGACTTTGATTCAATGTTTGTAAGTATAAAACATGGGTCTCGAAAAATAGAAAGTGACTACCCTTTTGCTTACGCAATGGGAGCACAACTGAGCTATGAAATGAAGACCCCAGGTAAAAAAACAGAAAAACCTTTGCAAAATTGTATAAACAAATCGGAAATAAGTTGATATAACACCGCGCTGCTGTCTGTACACACAGTGGTCTGGATTTGCCCTTCAGTGGACTTAAGGAAATGAAAAAAATATTAGTAAATAACACAAAAACTTTGATGGGGATCGATTTTAAGTTTCATTACATGACGTTTTTTAATATGAGTATTTTTTCATAAAGTCTTAAACAAAAAAGTTATATCAAATAAAAAAATTTTATGTATGGGATAAATAAATCACATTTTACCGTTAACTCATTTTCCTCACATTTCCTCAAAACTTGATTAATTTATTTATATAGTTAGGGTTATATACTATGCAATGTACTCAGTTTCATGGTTCGACAAGGATCGCGTTTTTATTTTTATTTTTTTTTTTATTATTTGTTTTTTGTTTTTTTTTTTAGTATTACGAATCACTTTTTAATTTAGGGTAGAATTTAAAAACAAAAATATTTTTTTGTCTTTTGTTTTTATATTTATATTGCGAACCACTTTTTAATTCTGGGTAATATTTAAAAAAAATATTTGATAAATAATATTATACATTTAATTTTTTTGTATTGAATTTACATTTAACAATCCAAAAAAGGTTCAAATCAAAAATTTAGCTATTCCAGCTTGTTAGTTAATTTTTTTTTTTTTGTTTATATGATGCTGATCCAGCTTGTTCGTTAGTACCAAAAGAGTAATTAAAAGCAAAAATTATTCGATCGGTCAATAGTCCATGAAATCTCCAAATATACATATTATGACCAAAAAAAAACAGCAAAAAAAAACTATTTTTATTATTTTAAGTAAAGGTTGCGTTTCATATGTAGTATGTATATTCGTACCCAATTAAAATTATATCCTCTAAGATTGGGCGAGTTTTCGCGAATGTTGAACACATTTTTAAAATAAAATTGAAAGCTTCTGGGTTAGACTTTGATACATATTTTTATTGAGAAATAATAAAAATTATTTTAGTGAAGCCAAAATTGCTGGAAATTGGAAAAAACACCTAGATGTACACATATGCTCGTTAGGGTATGTCGATATGAAACCCGGTTACTATAAGTGTCATAACTTTTTTAAAAAAATATTATATAACAATAAATTATGGAAAAATATCACAGAATATGAAAATGTACATTTAAAGTCCTAAGTCCCAACTTTTCAATTTCGGTCCACTGTGCATCGGTTTGGTCGTCTACTTTAACCTCACTTTAGAGCAGTAATCACCAAAATTGATACTGTGACTATATTGGTAAGAGTATTACCATCGTAGTGGTGATAGTGTAGTCGTTGATTAGCGAGCAACAGGCAAGACATATGCACGCATATTTGTTAACTCGCAACTGAAATAAACAACAGACTCCTCCAATGTAAATGCAAGAGAACTATAACATGTTTGAAGTAAACGCGAATAATTATTTCACTAGCTGCCGACCTCTGCTTTACATATATATATATATTTGAAATTCCGTCTTCTAATAAAATAATAGTTACTTGTAGAAACCGGCTAGATCGTTACACTGAGACTTATTGAGTAAGCTAGCAACTTACCCAACATTGCAACGCTCGACACCTACCGTCGCATTATTTCTAATTCTTATGTTTACAATTTGCTTCTCAAGTAAAAAATATTCCTGTAAAATTTGGTAAACTAAGTGAAAAGTTTATGCTGTCAAACAGTTTTGTTAATAAAGTTTTGTGATAATTGGGTACATTTTACACAGTAAAATCCACCTAGACAGCAGTGCTCGGCTTTGAAGATGCCTTCAACAACGTTCAAACGAAGGCCATCTGTATGGCACTTATACTACATAAAACTCAAGACCCTATAGGTGCATATATCGATTCTATGCTCATAATTAGGGTCGCCAATGCATCTTTAGGAGATGTCTCAGTTTGTAAAATTGCTACCAGGGGTACACCTCAGGGCGGCGTGACATCACCTGTTATTTGGATACTGGTAGTTAATAAAATTTTAGAAATCTTTAGGGCGAAAGAAAAGAGGGTAGTCGCCGACAACATAGTGATTCTGATCACGGTCGAACTTCTGCCAATGATTGGCGAGCTCTTGGATACGGTACTTTGCAGTATTTCACGATGGCCAGGGCAAAACGGGTTGGGGGTAAAACTAATAAAAACGGAACTTGTCATCAAAAAAACAAAAATTCCCTTCTTTACTGAGACTAAAAGGCAGTGTTTGGCAAGCGCTCCGAATGTATTTCTGCCATGAAAAGCTCTCACTGAAAACTCATCTGCCTTGCAATGCCGTTCGGAGTCGGCATAAAACATGTAGGTCCCGTCCGGCCAATTTGTAGGAAAAATCAAGAGGAGCACGACGCAAATTGGAAGAGAAGCTCGGCCTAAAATCTCTTCGGAGGTTATCGCGCCTTACATTTTTTTTTTTTAAGGCACAACGATAAATCTCTCACCTGAAGCCAAATATCTTAGCATGATACTCGATTCCAAATTAAGCTGGAAAAGGAACCTTGAGGTGAGATCAAAGAACGCACTGGCAGCATACTACACCGGCAAAAAGGCTTTGGGGAGAAACCGGGGGCTGCCACCGCATATCATCAATGGCATGTACAACATAGTCCATTCGACTGATACCAATGTACGGAGCTCTTGTCTGGTGGGAGGCGCTAGACAAAAAGAGCAATGAACAAAGGTTTGGGAAGGTGCAAAGGCTAGCATGTCTAGGTATATGAGGCGCAGTGAGCAGCGCACTTCAGGAAGGGTTAAACGTAATTTTTCACTTGATGCCTCTGCAAGTATTCGTGCAGGGATTTGCCACAAAAGGTACTCTACGTTTAAAAGAATTCAACATGTGGTAATCAACTAAATACGGACACGCGACGATATTAGATTATATGACAAGGGGTTAATTAAACGGAATCACAACTGACTTAACGTAGGACACCGACCATATCACAGCAGTTTTTGACTTTCAGGTGTAGAACATACACAACAGATATTCTTCAAGGGAGGAATGGGAGGAAGGCCTAGCCAATGGTAGGGACATTACAATCTAGACCGAAAATCTAGACAGACACGCTCGAAAATGGAAAATCGAGCTGCAGCAGGAATATATTCAGTAGTACCGACTTTCTGACTCATGCAGTGTCTTACAAGTATTTGCGAAATAGCACCGATGCTCCGACGGTGGCATATGCCAACAAGCTCTCTCTGCAGAAACTGTCAGAATGAGGAGGAACGGGAGTTGATTCATTTTTCTCCGCCGATGTTCAGGACTGCAAACAAAAGATGACTCAGATTTCCGGGGGCACGTTTTTTCGACAGTCTGGCAGCGGTTGGGAAGGGGGATATTTCACTCCTTATTAAGTTCATCAGGGGAAGCAAGTGGTACGTTGAGGGCCATCAGGAAGTAATCTTTTTGGACGAATTTGCCGCCATCTGGCACTCACTGGGGGCACACGCAATGGATAAAAGTTTCTCAGAGTGGAAGTGCCGGAAATTCCCATGCACACACTCTTAAACTTAACCTAATCTTAAAAAAAAAATACTTGACGCGATTTACCTTCGAAGAGATTTAGGCTGAGCTTCTCTTTCAATTTGTGCCGTTCTTCTTTTCAGTTCTTCTACAAATGGACTGCACGTAGTTCCCACATATTTAATGCCGACTCCGAGCAGATGAAAGGAGATGAATTTTCACTGAGATCGTTTGCCAAACCACTGCCGAGGGGCGACTCCCCTTAGAAAATTTGTTTCTAAGTGAAAAAAACGTGTTTCTTAATTTTTGATCTTGCTTTGCCTGGGACTTGAACCCATAAACTTCCGTGTGGTATGCGAAGCACGCTACCAACACACCATTTTGTTTTGTTGATATTCCGTAGGCTTGATTATTAATATTTTTTGGAAAGATTTTCCACCAACCCTAATTAAATTTTCTTTAAAGACAAACTGTCTTCGGCGTTTTACCATCTTTCTGTAAGAACGAAAAATTACACTGAAGATGGCACAAAGCTGAAACTGGTCTGCCTCCAAACAAAATTTGACAAGGGTATACGGAAAATCGTTCCAATATACATAGAGCTTCCTCTGCTCCTGCTCTGCTAAAGTAAAACGTCTACAGGCGCCTAAAAATATGCTACACGCAAAAGCTTTTCAGATCGATTAGAAATGCACGGAAATCCCAGTTTATTCTGGGTTCATTTCATGACTTATCATCAAGTTTACAAAGAGAAGTTACTTATTAGGATTACATCTTATCAGTCCTACTTGTTATTATTAAAAATGTTTTCTACAAATCATTTATTTTTCGCACATTACTTTTTTTTCACATCTCATAGCCTCTCAGCCTAAAAATGCATATAAAGCATGGAGCGTCACTTCTTAGAATGCGTACGTTCACAACAAAAATAATATTTGAAATAATTATAGGCTTATTTGCGCCTAACAAACGTAAACAAGTGCACCGAGGAGAGTTGAAGGAGGAATGCGACAAGAAATAAAAAAACAAAATAAAAAACTAACTAAGCCACAACGGATTTGAGGACACTTCAAATATGGTGGGTGGACTAACCAAAAGTTATCCACAGGAAAATGCCACAAGTGCAGCTCAACATTTTACTATAAAATTTTAATTGAATACAGTCTAATTAACGCATACGAAGAAAAGAAGACAAAGCGACGTAAAAAGTGCCAACAAAAACCAAATTAGGGGGTTGGTTCGTAATAAATGAATATCGTGAGAAACGAAAAGGCAGGGATGGAGAAAAAGTAAAAGAGCAGAACAGGTTGAAATAGAAATAGTGGGGTGGGAGGAAGAAGGCAACGCAACTATTTGCAGTATAACAACATAATTCAAATTTAGAGGAGCTTGCTTTTGAAATTATTTAAATTTCAGAATTGCATTGCAGAAATTTAAGTTAAAAAAACAAACCGGCAAACTGTTTTAAAATTAATTTTAAATTTAGAAAACCCTGCCATACAAAGCTTTTTGCGGGAAAGCTTTTTATATAGAAGTGAAAACTCTAAGCTGAACAGATGGCGCTACGGCCAGGTTATCACTGTACATAGAAATAAAAAACATCATTGTATTATTAGGCACGCCATAAGGTAAATAAACGAATAATGCCCAAAAGCACTTCATAAAATCCATCCTTCACTGGAAAGCTGATTTATTTGTAGTCTGCACTAATTTTGCATGCGCCTAAAAGTATATTTCCGATTTTCAAATAAAAATGCAGCGCTAATATAAAATTAAAGAGGAACACACCTGCTCATTGAGCAACTGAATGTATTACAATCTTTAGATCTCCCTACAGTCCTTTACTATCCTCCAATGAGGCTAAGAGGCCAATACCGCTAATACAAAAACTGTTTCATAAATTATGGCATTTAAAAAAATATTTCCTTTCATGGAAGATAATTGAGCCGTTTAATGAAAAATGTTCCACGGAGAATTGGTTACATATCAAATTATTTGGCAATGACAAAAGCCAACCAAGGAAATCTGTATTTTTATTATACTAAGCATATGCTTATAAGCATATAGCCCTAGCAGTTATTGTTGATGAGCTTGTGTGTCAAAAATATGCTACTAAGGCTTGTAATTAATTCGATTTATGTATATAAATAAATAAATGCAAGACGCGATAATTTCCGGAGAGATTTTAAGCAGAGCTTCTCTTCCAATTTGCGCCGTGCTTTTTTAATTTTCTCTACAAATTGGCCGGCCGGGACCTACATGTTTTATATCGACTCCAAACGTCATCTGCAAGGCAGATGAATTTTCACTGAGAAGCTCTTCATGGCAGAAATACACTTTGTTTGCCAAATCACTTCCGAGGAGCGACCCGCTTAGAAAAACTTTCTTCTATTTGATTTATATACGATAGTGTAACTTAAGGAAAGTCGCACAGCTTCAAAAAGGGAGGAATCAGCTGAGAAATTGCGGATGTTATAGCTAAAAAGATGAGCAAGAAGCTTTGCGTATGGTGTTTGAATTTAAAAGTTTAACTCAGGGGTTGTCAAAATTGAAACTGTGGCTGTGTTGGTAAGAGTAAAATCATCGTAGTGGCAGTGATTAGTCGATGAATAACGAGCAACGAGGCAAGATGTATGCACGTATGTTTGCTGACACTCCAAAAATAATTTGAAACAATTAAAACATTCTGCGCATGAGCGTTTGTTTGCAAAATATGTTCTTTGAAATACGGAAATAAACAACAACCTCGATATTGCTACTCTGCTTCTTAAGCGACTACTAAAGGAAAGAGACAATAAATTCGAAGTGAGCGCGATTAATTAGTTCACCAGCTGGCGACCTCTGGCTTAATTAGAAATAGTGATAGCTCGCACTGTGGACTAATTAATTGTATGCTTTGTTCTTTGAAACATTGGTAGAAATCTAAACTGAAACAAAGAACACATATTACGTTATTTCAGCGGGTTGAGGGACTTAGAATAATCTCGCGGTAGGCATGTCTATTGTGGAAGGCGACTAAAATCCACAGATCTAAAAGGTTCAATGTAATCATATCAAGATCCCGAGATGGTTCAGCTAGTACTTTAATGGT
Source organism: Eurosta solidaginis (assembly GCF_040869045.1). Classification (NCBI taxonomy): domain Eukaryota; kingdom Metazoa; phylum Arthropoda; class Insecta; order Diptera; family Tephritidae; genus Eurosta; species Eurosta solidaginis. The sequence goes on from NC_090322.1 coordinate 49,648,396, forward strand.
ACTCATATCACGAACGTACCATATTGATATTTTGCGAAGGATCATCGTTATGGATAATTCTCCCAAAACTTTCGGGGTGTGTCTTCGTCGCTAAAAAAAGAAAACAATTATATATTTTTCCTTGTTACTGCCTGGCGAAGCCTCATACAACGACGAGCATCTAGTTATAAATATTTTCAGAAAATAAATCTACAACGAGAGGTAATTTTGTCTGTCATAAATAAAAAATATTAATAAATGAGTTGTAGAATTTTAAGCGAAATAACAAAAGAACCAAGAACTAAATTTAAAAAAATAAACATATCTACTTAAAACGCAACTTTTTTAAATTAATTATACTTAACAACTAAGTCAACAAAAAAAACTGGTTTAAAAATTAATTAAACACACGCAAGTGAACTAATTTTATAAAAAAAACTACAGTTTACTAATTCAAAGGTGACAACAAAGCAGGCAAAAAAAACGACAATTTAGAAATATGAAATTAGAAACAAAAAAATTATAACATTTGCACTTGATGTCGCAAAAAAATGTATATATGCGCCAAAATGTTATCAAAAAGTCATTAACATCAATTAAAAAGCATTAAACGTGTAGTGTGAGAAAAAAAATTAATATTGGAAATTCAATTGAGAGGGAGTTTGTGGCAACACAAAAAACCAATCAGTGAATTATTTATGAGACGTATTGTGTAGAAGAGGGGTGCAATACGTTGATGCATACATGTACATATATGAGAATGGCATAAAAATCCGTATTTGAGTATGTTGCAAATATATGTATTTCAATGCGCCTAAAATGCGACTAACAAGCAACACTAACTGCATGTGAAAGCAGAAGCGGCAGCGCTTGAGGCCCATTTCAATGCAATTTCAACGATGCGAACAATGTGGGGCATTCTCTATAAAAAATTGAAAAATTCAAAAGCTTTTAAATATACATACAAAACTAATTTGAAATTCTTGTTTTCATTTTAAGAAGTGGCTTCGTGCGGAAAAAAATTATTCTAAATATATCGTCTACACTTTTCCAACTGTATTTGAGAAAAAGGACAAATTAATTTGAGAAAAGGGCAAATGTATTTCAGAAATATGCAAATTAAATTGAAAAGGCCAAATGTATTTTAGAAATAGGCAAATTAAATTGAACAAGGGCAAACCGTTTAATCGACATTTTCTATATGTTTAAATAATTGAAACGAAAAAATTTACGAAAAAGTTATTTTGAAATACGAAATTGATAAAAAATATAAAGCAAATATTTTTTTTCAATCTAAAGGTATTTGAAAAAATAAAAAAACTTCCTAGACAACAGCTTCAATGTAAACAAAAATTTAATTGTATTGTTAATTTCAATATTCAATCAAATCAATACTCTCAACAAACAAACTATGAAATAAAATATTCGTATAAAAATAATACAAGAAATAAGAATTAACATTTTTTGTATTCAAAATTTTCAATATAAGAATTAAAGTATAAAAATGTATGGAAAACAAATTTTATCTGCATTAACTAAAATTTTTTTGAAATTTTATTTGTAAATAAAAACATTAATTTTGATACATTTTTCTTCGACTTTTTAAACTTGAGAGTCTGCGAATGCATTTCTAACTAGTGATACGTATCGATAAATGAACGAAATCATTATTCTCATCAAACAAATTTTAAAAAATAAAAAATTTTAAAAATTAATTAAAACTTTTTAATTTGTTTTTTTTTTCATTTTAAAATTTAAATATTAAAAATAAAGCACATTTTTTAAAGCAAATTTTGCGAACATATGAACATATTTACTAAAAAAAATAAAAATTTTTAAATTTGTTTTTTTTTTAATATGCATTTGCAAAAAATAACACAAAACTTGAAAGCTAGAGGCTTTTTAAATCAATTTTTTAGTAAAATATGTAAATAGTTAACTATTTTTTTAATTTTATTTTAACACTTGCAAAACAAAAAAAGCTAATAACTTTCAAATGCAGTTGGTCTACTTAAAAAAATTAAAATCAAAAAATTTCAGATAGAACTTTTTTTTTGATTATTTTTAAATATTTTGTAAATAAAATTGTAAGTGTTTACCGAAGTTGATATTCGTGCGGAATGAAATATAACGAATAGCAAAACCGAATAAAATTAAAAACAAAAAAAATTATTCAGAAGCTTTCGTACTGAGATTTTTGAAAACTTAGAAACAGACAAATTTGAAAATTAAAAAAAGATATTTTAATTAAAAATAAATAATTGAATTTTTTGTGTCAATATTAACAAAGAAAAAGTACGCACAACCGTTATTATCAGCAAAAATGCAGGAAAAAAATTGTAAAAAATTGCTAATGCCCTTTAAATATTATAGAAATAAAGTTTTTTCTATTTAAATATTTGAAGTAATATTAATACAAAAACTGAAAATATGCGCAATCTTTACTCATTTTTGACGTACGAAAAAACACAATGAAAATAAAGCACTGCTTAGAATACTTCTCCTATTAAACATACAAAACAATCCACAAAAATATGTTAACTGCTGAACAGAATCAATATTTCAATTGTTAGCAAATTCTTCTCGACAACAAAAATAAAACAGCAGCTATGTGTGCTTGCGACAGCAATTAAATTTTACTACATAGTAAAAAATATTTGCTTTTTTTTATTTAACATTTTTTTTGCATTTTGTAGTTTATTTGTAGCACACATTTTTTTTTTTTTTTTTTGTTTTTTGTTAGATTTTTTCATTTCACTGCAGTAAAATTCAGTTAATTAAAACATTTTTGCTAGCATGCGCAATGAATTTTGTCGCTTTAAAAACGGAGCAAATAAAAATTGGTGCAGAAATTTCATTTTGAATTGCGCCAAAAAGTATGCAACGTTTCTTTCAGCTAAACTGCCGCCCACGCCAGCTGCAAGGGGATTATGTATGTATGCATTCATGAATTTTTTTATTTTATTTAAAGAGACAATTTAAATTTACCATTTCCGCTGTTGCATTTTGGCACTGCACAGCGGTAGAGCAGGACGTATGCGGGAAGCTAACGTGAGTGGGGAACGCACAGGCGCAAAGTGCAAAAAGCAACAGTCGATGCCATATTTTTTATTTTTTTGCCTCAATATTGCAGCAAATGTGGAAAGTGAGTTAATTGCTTGTTGTACCGGGCATACATACATATGCACATAGAATTTCTTGTTGCATGTGCATGGGTGTGCAAATGTTGTACCGAAGGGGGCTTGAGTTGTGCATGAGTGCATAGCACGGTAAATCGTTTCGATGTCAACTGGATTTCTTCTACCTTAACATATATTTTTTCCACATTTTTTTCGAACTTCATCTGCACACAGACACATACATGAAAACGCATACATTAAAAAAGCGCTGTACATGCATGCTAATGGAGGAAATGCATAAATGCAAGCAATTGCCGTTGGACAATTGATGCGTGGACCGAAGATTGTAGCTTGCTACAGGTGATGCATGAGAGGCATACTTATATTCACATGTTTGTAGGAAACTAAACCCAGCAGCAAATCAAACCAACTAAAAACAAAAACTTTTGTATACTTAGAATTATTGAAATCGTCATTTTCGTTCAAGCACTGTCACTCCTGCAGTTGAATTCCACCACTGAAACTGAAACTTCTAGGCTATATTATCTATCTCATTTAAAAATGCTTGAGATCAACTACAACTATAAATTTCTCAAAATGAATGAGATGTTGAAGAATAGTTGAAAAGTGATGTTGAAGATGAACTTGAAAACTTTAGCTTTCTTAAAGTTTGAAGATACGATTCTCGAATGATGGTGGATGTTACCTTGAGATCTTTAAATTCTTCAAAGGATCTGAGAAAGAATAATTTGAGAACGATGGTGGATATTAACTTTCCTGTTTCTAGTGCACTCGGAATCATTAGTAGTACGCCTTCAATGTCTTCTACATGCATTAAACGGGCGACTTTAAAATGGCGATGTCCTAGGCACTGGAAATTGTCCCCCGCTACATAATAAAATAAATGTAAGGCGCGATAACCTCCGAAGAGATTTTAGGCCGAGCTTATCTTCTCTTACAATTTGGGTCGTGCCCCTTTTAATTTTTCCTACAAATTGGCGGGACGGGACGTTCTTGTTTTAGCAAGGCAGATGAGTTTTCACTGAGAGCTTTTCATGACAGAAATACACTCGAATTGTTTGCCAAACACTGCCGAGGGACGACCCCGCTTAGAAAAATGTTCTTCTAATTGAAAAACCTTGTTTCTAAAATTTTGATGTTGCTTTGCCCGGGGCGAGAGCCCAGGATCTTCGGTGTGGTAGGCGGAGCACGATACCATCACACCACGTCGGCCGCCGAACTAAAGACAATCTAGTTACTATCGAATTAGTTCTTATTTGGAACTTTAATTCTGAACCAGAAATTTTTATCACTAGTTACTGCTTTCCCATCAGTGTTTGAACTATAAATTTCTTTGATGTTTGTTTTGAACTCTCCACTGGGCCGAAGTCCAAAAATATATGTATCGTTCGGTTGGAAACTTAACGGTTGGATGTCGAGATGAGCAGAAGATATATATATATATACTCGCGCCCATTTTCATTTTGTTTTTCGAACATGGAGAAAGGATTGTTGATCGACTAGTTATAGGAAAACACAAGATTTTCTTATTGCGAGATAATTTGCAACTAATATGTAAAAGTGTATACCTACATATTGTTCACTGAAAACGGCGGCTGGGTTTGCAGCAGCCAAACCATTTCAACAATATTCAATAATAACTGAACTCGATACAGGGTTTCGATTTTTAAAACAAAAATAAAATAAGAATTATAAACAAAAAGATAAAATGAAGAAAAACGCGCACGAAAATGTCCGCGCTTTCCGCTAGCCGTTACGTTAACAAACAAAAGAAATCGCATAAAAAATATGCAACAAAAAGAAACAATGGTTTGTGGCGACAGCGCTGCATACAAACAGGCGGAAGTGGTGCGTTATGGGTAAAAGAAAAGAAAATAAAAAAATAAATATATATATTCAGTTAAGTTATGCAATAAATGAACTCTGTGAATATATGTATCCGTAATATTTGTTATTTAAAAAAAAGCGGGAAAAAAGCGACATAACAAGCAAAAGGCAACTTAATCGTTGCATACTTTTAGGTGCAGATGAGCAAATAACAGGGTAACACTGAGAAAGATTTTTTCTAGGGAATTTTGCCTTTCATATACTATCACAGTCTTTCTTATAGAAATGTGAGCTTTTGTAATCGTAGAAGGAGCATGAGGACGTGTGAAGCATTCCAGAGATCGATCAAACACTGAACCTTGCGTTGCTCTACCTTCAATCTTTTCCTAGTACTAGTGCTTCCAGAGTGTAGTCTCTAGTGGGCGTGTAAAATGTAATTTTGAGGTTCAATACGGTCAATTAAACTACTATCAGTTCTGCTCAGATGTGCTCTTATCGGAAAACATGTTCACAATGAGACAGTTCTTGCACATATTCTACGCCTGGCGAGAGGCGCTTGCTTTAGAATGCTACCCTTAATTTTTTCTGCATACCTATCATGCGCCGTTGGCTGAAAGACGATGGGGAGCTGTAGTTTCCTTTACCGCATTACGAGCATTCTCTCTGGAGCATTTTAAGTTTTCTGCTGTTCTTCTGTGAATTTGGCCTTGAGAAACCGTGTCTCCTTCGTTCATTACTCAGAATTTGGCATCATTGGTACGTCACTATAGCGTAGAACTGCAATCAGTCTCATGCAATTACAATCTTACCGCACAGGCTTGGATGCGGGGGAAATTACATTGGAATTAAGCACTCCTGTCCAACCAGCAGTTTGTGCTGCCTTTCCTGTGAAGACCACGATATCATTATGCCTCAGAATTAGGTGTGCCTTACAATCGCTGTGGACAACTCGGGCACTATCTGTGGCTGCAGGCCTCATATTTAGTTAACTGTTAAGCATTTGCATTTTACTGATTTCGCGCATAATTCTTTTATTACAATACAATAATTTCGGTATTTCAAGTAGAAGTATGTTTTCGGGGATTCTTAACTTTTTGTGACACTCAGCTCACTAAAAACGGCAGTAAGTACGTGAATTAGTGAATTTTATTCATCAAAATGATGAATGGCACTACACGACTAACAAAAGTCAAAACCTTTTTCTAAGATGCACCCCAGCTCAAAAAAAGGGTGCATAACTGTTGTTCATCATTTCAATCGGCGAAACCAACAAAGGCCACTTGCAGGACAGAAAAATATCTTTTTAACTCATAGTTAACCTGACAAGAGGGGCTAACTCATACATGTTTGACCAATTTTTCAAATTAACTCTGAGTTAAAAGAGATAACTTGCCATTCTACAAGTTTGCCTAAGTTGCCAAAAGAAGGAGTTACCTCTGTATATTAAGGGAACCAAATTACGTTGCAAATTTTTGATTTTTAAGCTCTCGCCTACAACACTTTTAACTTGATATTTAGTGACGACCGTTTTCCATTTCTTCAGATATATTTTTGCAGATTGGTATAATAACAACTTGGCACGATATTTTTACCTCCAAGGAGTTTTGAGACGTAGTTTTAACTTGTCTTCCAATACTTTCAATACTTTGTGTGAACTACTTTCGATATTTTCCTACAAAGTAAGCCTAATTAGCAGCATGTGAGATGCGCCTTTAATTGATATCTAAACTGTAATTTGGCCATTTACGTTTCTCCTAGACATACTGTAAATACTTGTGAGGTGAGTACGTAACATTATTTTAGGCGCGGACAAACTACATATGCTGTAAGCACGCAGTCACCGGAAGTATTACAGATTCTACACGAAGGACTCAGTAAAGTTAAGGACTATCTACACAAAAACATTCAAACCTTAGTTGTTCAGAAGTACATACAGGAGCAGGGAGAATAGACGGCAAAGCAGTAAAGGAGACCAAAAAAGCCATTAGCAGCAAAAAAGTGCGGAAACAATGTGAATATGATAGCTTAAAGGTGAACGAGGTAAAAAGGGACTTATTGGTTGGTCGGCCTGCTGTCAAAAAGTGTCAATTTAATTAAAAATGTTAAGTTTGCCGCAAGAAGCAGAAATGAGCATACACTAAAGCGCACGTTAATACAGCAACTAGGAACACTGACCTTTTAGGAAGTTAAATTGTATATGTTAAATGTGGAAAATGACCTTAAAATAGTCAGAATTGCTCCGATTTTTAAGGAAATAGTGGGTTTTAAAACTTTCCTCTTGCATTTGTTGGAGCTTTTAGGCCGATTAGTAGAAGCAAAAGTAAAAGTTCTTACTTTTTCCTCCCACGCGTTTCGGTGTTATTTTCTATCTTCTTCAGGGAGTCTTCTACAATTAAAACTAAGCTAAGATTTCATGGGAAAACTGTGAAGGATCCAATAATAAATAACTCAAATAAAAGTTCTACCTTCTTTGTTTTTTTTTTTTTTTTTGACAAGTCGACTCAAATAGATTTGAAATCCTTTAGTTGGCGCCCGAGCAGAAACCGTAAATTGGTAGTAGAGTGAAATTGAATGAAACATCTAAATTAATTCAGCAACAATTCCTTCTCAGTGATTAAAAAAAAAACTATAAAATATAATTAACTCCTCTAATACACAAGAATAAGGCCCCTATTACCATTCGCGGCGTATAAAATTTGCGACTAGACTTGTCTGGTCTTCGACAAAATTTCAATTCTAAATTATGCTTTGCGACAAATTTTGTTTTCCTTTGGAGGTAAGGACGCAGATTGACAAGACTACTCGCTAGCGATAATACAAGGGTAGTAAATTTCGAATCTTTCTTAGACTATAAGGAGCAATTTCTCAGAAGATTAGCCAAAATATACATAGCGTAGAAAAATAAAGCACTTAAGCGTATAATAAATTCAAACGTCGCAGTACTTAAGCGGTTTTACTGTATGTGGACAGGCCTTTTGATAAAATCCAAAGAAAGTAAACTGCTTTGCAAATATGTGCTTTTTCCTGAATCTCTTAATGCATATTTATACAAATCTCCACTCATTGCAGTTAATCATACATAAAATGCATTATCGGCTGAAGAAATATGCTCTGGCGGTTTTTTACCCAATCAATCGTTTCACGGTATTTACCGTTGCATTTTCATTTATTAACGCCGCTCATTATAAGGTATTTTACTTTTGCAATTGTCTTCATTAAAAAAAAAAAAACAGTTGAATAAAAATTACCGCATCAACTTTTCATTAGCACAAGAAAATTAACAATTTTATCGTTGAAGCGGGAGCATAAATAAGTGATTATATTTTTGTTGTTGTTATCAATTTTAATTTTGTTCAACTTACCTTTAACATCGATAGCATTATTGCCTTCAGTCGTTGTAATTGTTGTTGGTGCTGTTGCTGTTGCTACAGCAGCTGGCGTCGCTGCACATTTTGTTGTTGATGTTGTTGTCAGCGATACACCAACATATGATGTTGCTATTGCACCTGTGGTTGTTGTTGTTGCCGGCGCCTTGCCAGCACCAATTAACATATCCATTGCGTTGCTATTGTTGTTATTGTTGCTGTTGGCAGTATTACCGCTAAGCGTATGAGGACTTATAACGGAGTTTGATAATATGGAGGAGGAAGAAGAGTTGCTGCTGTTGCTACTGTTGATTGTTGTATTTGTGTTGGAGGAGATGGAGGTGATAGCTGAAGAGAAATTTGTCGAAGAAGCATTTGAGTTTGTTGTAACGTCAAGACGCTTCCGTTTTGGATCACTGTGAAAAAGAGAGTGAATAATAAAAAATTATTATATATTTCATATAGTTTTCGGTATACGTTATTTTTTTCAATTAAAATTTTATATTTTCTAGAGCTTCAGTAATATGCTTTTTTAATTACTTTATAGTTTTTTTTTATTTATTCTTTTTATTTTTTTTTTTTAGTTATTTTTTTGTTTTGTTTTGTTTTTTTTTTTTAACACTCGAAAACCATTTCCGCAATACAAAGCGCTTTTTGATTTTTTTATTTGTTTTAAATATTTTTATATTTTTTTTTCTTTTTTTTTTATTTAAAATTTTTTTTATTTTATATAGAATTTGATGGCTTTCGAATTTATCAACCGGTATAATGTGATTTTTTTTTGTTGTAATTGACTATTCGACTTCACGGAGATGGTTCGTTCATCAGATAGTTTTTTCCTTATTCCGCTATTTGCACAAAGTGACAATAATCCGTCAGTTTTGCCCTTGTGAGTGTTGGACTATTATGTTGCTTTTGACACTTGTCATTTTTGACATTGTATTTGAAAGCCATGTAGCTAAGTTTTTCGATTATATTTTTTGTCATACTTTTTTATTATTAATACTTTTTATATATATTTTTTTAGGTTTAGTTTAGTTTTCAGTTTTTATATTTTTTATATTTATTTAATTTTATCTTTATTATTTGTTTTTTTCAATTTTTTAGTTCTATTTTTGTTTAAATTTTATTTTTTCTTTTCTTAAATTTTTATTTTATACTTATATTTAAGAATTCATGAGCTTAACACCGGCTTATAATAATTGAATTTTAATTATATGTTTTTTCTAAGAGACACTGAAAAGAAAGAAACATTTACTGGCATATTGCGATGGACCATTTCGAAAACCGCCAACGTAATCATCATCAGGCAATTTTTTAATGTTATCAAAGGTTTCACCGGGATTCGAACCGTGAATCACATGGTGAAACTGCAGTAGCTTTTAACCACAGTTTCTCTTAGAAAAAACATATAATTGAAATTCAATTATTATAAGCCGGTGTTAAGCTCATGAATTCTTAAATATAAGTATAAACTGAACACACCATTAAACAAACATACATTTTTATTTTATTTTATTTTTCTTACTTTTGTTGTTTTTTTTTCTATACTTCAGTTTTATTTTCTTATATTTTTAATTTTTATTTTATTTTATTTTTATCTTTTCTCTATACTTTTGTTTTTGTTTTATTTTTTTCTTTTTATATACGTTTGTTCTATTTTATACTTTTGTTTTATTTTGTTTTTTCTTTTTTCTATATGTAGGTACTTTGGTTTTATAATTTTTTCTTTTTTCTATACTTTTTTTTGATTTTTACTACTTTTTATTCTTATGCCATATGATTTTTCATTTTTTATCTTTTTTTTTCATGATATTTTTTTGTTTCTGACACATACATGACTCTCTATTTAATACTTTTTTATTTTGAATACTTATTTTTTATTAGTTTTAAATTTTTAATATTTTTTATTTTTATAATACATTGTATTTTTTATTAATTACTTGAGTTTTATGCGTTTTTATATTTTACATTTTTGAATACTCTCAAATTTAAATTTCTTTTTGTTAAAAACTTTTTTTTTAATATTTTCATTATTATAATTTTTTTTTTTGCTTCTAGTTTACTCCTTTGGGATTATTTCTCTATTTTAGTTTTGTTCTTTTATTGAATGTTTCTTTTGTTCTTCAATTCCCCTTTTTTTCCTTTCATTTATTGTTTTCTTTTTATAACTTTGAACCTAACTAAACTTTTCTATTTTATTACTATTTTCTTCTACTTTTTTCTTTATTTTATTTTCTTCAAATATGTGTTTTTTGACTTAAATTCGGGTTTTTATTTGATTACAATCATTTTAAGTTAAATATTTTTTTCTGTTTACTTTAAGGTTTAGTTATATCCTATATTTTTTTTATTTTTCGGTAGCTTTAAGGTAATCATTGTGAATTCATTCAAGTGGCGAATGTTTGATAAAAAACTTCACAATAGTAAACAGCCTCGATCACCTGTTCAGTCGCTGTTCGATTACTTAAATCATTTGCTCAATAATGTTTTTCAAAAAAATTGTTTAGACGACTGGTATATTGCATTATTTACATATTTTAAAATGTTTACATAACTAGCTGCTCAAATTTAATCTATTAACTTGATTTTAGAAATGAATATTAATATGTAGTCTGATTTTCTGTATACACATTTAAAAGAAAAGCAGATTTGTAACACAAATGTGGAATTCATTGCACTTCAATTTAATAACCGCGAGCAAACAACAAACCTTTCTTCCATTCTCTGGCCATTCGCGGCAGCCGTTCTCCCTGTCAGCTATTATTTGACAGGTAGGTATGGCAATGGAGGAATAGAAAGGTTTTTCACTTGTATGAATTCACAATGAAGTTTATACTCTTTTATTTTCGGTTTTTTTTTCAAATACGTAAACCTTTTTTTGGCATTTTTACATTCATAGACTTTAATGTTTTTCAAATTTTGTACTCACCTAACATCTGAGTTGCCATCATTGCCGGCGCCAATGCCTTCCACTTGCGCCGCCTTGAGCTTCTGCCCAAGAAAATTGCCAGCAGTTGTTGAGGTAGTGGGGGTGGCCACACTATTACCGCTACTCAATTTACCAGCATCTACACCGCTGCTAGTCGCATGTATCACCGCATTCATACCCGTACCAGCTGCCGCTCCTGCTGCGCCGACTTTGTCGTCTACAGCAATCATTTTCACATCTTCATTATTGGATGCTGCCACTGCAGCCACAGCCTGTGCCATTGAGGCCGCATAAATTGTTTTGATGCCGTTCGGTGTTGTGCCGGGCAAATGGTGCGTAATGCCACCTGCAGATGTGACGGCATTTGTTGTGGCGGTCGCTGGTGGAGCAGATGTGGAGGAGTTGTTATTATTGTTATTAGTACTACTACTAACGGCATTCTTTTCGTCTATTAACAGCTTCTTACTGCTATCCACATCCATCATTTCGCTATTATTCGCCACCACTGTTGTGCTTGCAAGCTTTTTACAACTTTCCTCGGCATTCGCAATCGCGACACTACTTGTTGTGGTTGTTGTACCGGCTGTTGCTTCAATTGTGCTTGTAGCATTCACTTTAGGTGCATCGTCGGTTTTCGCCTTTGCTGCAATACCACTTTGTGCGGCATCTGTCGCCGCACTTGTCGCTGTTGTTTTCTGTTCAGCAGCGGCGCCTGTGGCTGTAGAGCTTTTAGAAGTTTTATCAATTTCGTTAGCTTTTGCTGTTGGTGACACTGTGGTAGTGCTGCCAGTTGTTGTTGTGGTGGTACTGTTGTTACTATTGGACGTATTATTAGATTTCTGTGTAGCATTTGTAGACGCAGCTGCTGTAGCTTTGGCTTTGGCTGCTGCTTCAGTCGTATCTGCAGCGGTCGGTGCCGATGCTGTTGTCGCCTCTCCTGTTGCCGCCGCATTAGAATTATTCGTACCTTCTGCTTTGCTTGAGGATGTCGACTTACCGGCTTGTGCACTGGCTGCCGCTTTTGCTGCATCTGCTGCTGCACGTTCCGCCGCACGCTCTGCACGTTCAGCTCGCTCCCGTTCTGCGGCAGCCGAACGGCCACCCGTCTTCTGCTGCTGTTCACGCTGCAAACGCGTCGTCACACCTGTTGTTAGCGAATCGATAATGCATTGCGTTTGCTGTTGTTGGGCCTTCTGTGGGTTACGTGATGAGCGCGTACGTTGACGTGATTTACGCAATAGTTGCTTATAATTCTCCGTCTTCTTACTGAGGTAGTAGTAGCGTACGCAATCCTGTGCCGATTTACGATCCAAACTAGCGGCTATAGCGCCGAAGTTTTTCGGATGTTGCAAGAATTTCTCCTTAAAAATCTCTTTCTCGCCTGCCGTCCACACATTCAATGTTTGACGCTCTTTATGCACTGCCACCATATCCTCAATGTAGCCATTTTCGTTGTGATAGACGACTCGTCGTTGACGCGCATCAAACATTAGCGGCGGTATGACAGCGTATGACCGCATTTTCTTATCCTCCATAGCTTGTTCCTGCAAACCGTCCATGATTTCTTCTAAATCTGCCTCAGACTTAATGCGTGAGCCAACGCGATTAAAACGTTCTTTGTCCTCACGCTGTTTACGCAGCTCCGTAAACACTTTTTCGAAGAATTCACGATTCTTAGCTTCACGCGCCTTCCGCTTTGCACTACCCTCAGACTTTTCGACACGCTTCTGCCATTCACTCGACATTTGGGCATATGTCTCCACCAGACCTGTGTTGTGTTGCCAGCGCTCCTGCTTCAGCTTACATATATGCTCTAAAAGTGGTACGCGTACTGTCGTCTGATGTAGTTTTAACAGCATCGTCAGCTTTTCCACATCCAAGGGTTGATTGTACAGTGGTAGAATTGTGTGTCTACCGCAAGGGCTAAGAATGGAATGTTGCGCGGCGGCCGTTTCACGGTTCGCCTCATATATCTTTTGCGCCAATGTTTGCAATCGCCATGTGTGCTCCATCTTCGCAGCGTCATCATTTTCGGCATTAAGCAGTTCTTTTTCACGCTGTTTCTTGCTTGACGCCACTTTATCTTTTAAGCCTTTCTCTTCTTTACGCAGTGTTTCCATTGTGTTTTCAGCGCTTTGTATTTCTGCGTCAACTTTTTGTATTTGTGTTAGCAGATCTTCTGTGACAGCGCTGCCGCGCTCTTCAACATTATCGCTTGGCAGTGTGGGTGAGATGGCTTCGACTTGCGGATGATAACCTTCGGATGAGGATGATGATTTCGTTGGTGGCTGTGGTGGTGGTGCCACTGCAGGTGCTGCTGGACCACTTGTCAGCAAAGTGGCAGATGTATTTGCCGCTGCATTAATTACACCTACAACGCCAAGTCCAACACCAGGACCAGCACCACCCACAACGTTGTTGCTACTACTGCTGTTGCTTCCGCTACTTCCGCTACCAATTACAGAACTATTGGGCAGCCCGCGATTCGTTGGTGGTGTTGCCGACTTTTGCAATAAGGGTGATTGCGTTTCAACTTTCAATTGCGTCATAGCTACCGGCGCTGGCTGAGCGTGCACCACGTGACTACTGGACACAACAGTTAAATGCGAATGTGGTACGTTTTGTGGTAGAATTTGGGACGCACCGCTATTACGTAGACCTCCGCTATTAGCGAGCAGTTGTTGTTGATGCTGCTGCTGTTGATGGTGCTGTTGCGCGGTAGCTAGCGTAGCAGCCACTGGTGAAGGCTGACGTGGCTGTTGTTGCGCCGCATTCGCTACTTTAGGTGGCAGGTGATTAGTGTTGCTTACTGCTGAGTTCGACGTCACATCGGTCAGACGAAGCTTTTTGTATGGCTGTCCTCCGGGATCTGGTGGCGCTTGCGGCAGCTGCGTATGCTGCTGTTGCTGCTGCAGCTGTTGTTGCTGTTGCTGGTGCTGTAACTGTTGATGCTGCTGTTGTTGTTGCTGCTGATGTTGCTGGTTTCGAGCATTCGCAACAGCAACAACATTAGCATTCGTCAGATACTCACTCGGGTAGTGCGGGTGTGCTGGGAGTATTATGCGCTGACGTATTAAATTCGCATTAGTCGCCGCGGTACTCGCATTAAGAGGTGCAGGCGCCCCTCCTCCGCTGCTGCTACCTCCTGCCGCATTAGCAGTGCTATGCGCGTGCGCTGCATTAACGGCGGCATGTTGTCCGCCCGATGTTGGCTGCTGATGCGCAAAATGCAAAGCATCAAGGTGGGCTGCGCTTCCAATATTCGTGGGTGGAGGTGGTTGCAGTCCGCCGCCCGGCACTTGTACAACGCCGGCTGGTACCTGTGTGCTACCCGCACCGCCACTACTGCCGCTTGATACCGCAGCTGCTGCAGCAGCAGCCGCGGCTCGCTGAAAATCAGGGGCCATTTGAGGTATTCGCGTGTAGGGATTTTCGCGGTACTGCGGGCCAATGCCATACGTATTTTGTTGGATGTAGGGATGTGGTGCTTCGCGTACCGTATTGAGTTCTGCGTATTTGGCGTACGTATTGGCGGCGGCCACTGAGCCAGGACCGGGTCGTGGTGGAGATAAGGGACTAGCTGCCGAACGCGCGTTCTGTTGTTGTTGCTGTTGCTGTTGCTGCTGCTGTTGTTGTTGTTGCTGCTGATGATGGTGCAGATGATGTTGAGCTGCTTGTTGCTGCTGCTGTTGTTGTTGTTGTTGTTGTTGTTGTTGTTGTTGTTGTTGTTGTTGTTGCTGCTGCTGCTGATGCTGTTGTGCGGCTTGTTGCTGCGCTGCTTGTTGCTGATGTTTTTGATGCTGGTGCTGTTGTTGTTGGTGCTGCTGGTGCATTTGATGCATTTGATGATGCAGCTGTTGTTGGGCGGCGGCAGCGGCAGCAGCAGCTGCTGCGGCGGAGTGAGAAGATGGTGGTCCAAGAGCGCCGCCGCCCTTCGTGTACGTTTGGGACCCATCGATTGGCCTGTAAAATCAAAAGTGGGAGGAAAACCAACCGATTATTAGATTTGTATGTAATGAAAGTGGAATAGAGGACAAACAATTATTTATTTAAAAACAAGATATCGAATTGGAGGCGATTGGTTAACCTAAAAATAAAAAGAAAAGGTTCGCATCACCTAGGCGGCGACTAGAAGTGAAACTTTTTTGGAAAATTTACAAACAATTATACACATCTTATCCTATATACCTTTAATGTTACTACATAGATATCTTTTTTTAAAATCCTAACTAGACCCGTGCTAGAACCAAACAAGTCAGCAGTATGCTAGATATGGCGGGCTTAGGTGCTATTTTTTCTCTCACACAGGCCTAGTTAGTGATCCTAGTGGTTGTTGTATTAACAGTTCTTCGCCCCTGCAACAAGCAAAGAAATTCTCTGCCAAGAGTCCGACGAAACTGGCAGTTTGGACTATAGGAATGTTGGTGTTAGCAGCATTGATTTCACATTGGAAACACCGCATGCAGGGCATACACACATCACGTATGATTCTGGATAAGACTTTAACCTGTTACAGTACCAAGATAAAAGTTGAGTTCAGTGTGACGCGGACTCTCGGAGATGTCTTTTTTATTTTGGGCAAAAATTAGATATTTTACCATGATAACAGGGTCCGGGGCTTGATTTTAGTCTACAACCAAAGCATGGAAAGTAGGGCCGAGATATTTTAAAGCAAGTCCGATCTAATCTGAACACTGTCCCTGTAGAGTTGTACAGAAACATAGCTACAACCAGAGCAGCATTTTCACTCCATATTGTTTTGTTTGAATTCCATCATTTGAGAGGGATCTTGTTAAAACTAAACTTCTTTAGGTCCGCTGTAAGAAAGAAATTTCTTCGGATTTGAAAAGGTATGCATATTATTTGACAGCTTTCGAATCGCAATTCCTTTTGTAACTAAACTTCTTTAGGTCCCCTGTAAGAAAGAAATTTCTTCGGATTTGAAAAGGTATGCATATTATCTGACAGCTTTCGAATCGCAATTCCTTTTGTATCGAGTTACAGAATAAGGCCACAGATTCGCCTTCCACTAGCTCTGAATGGAGAAAGAAAATCCATAGTAATTTTGACTCGCGGGAAACATAACCAGAAGTTAAACTACTACTTTTCTAGGGGGAGCATGCCAATTGGCGCTTTCTGCAATACGCGAAATCTTGCCTCCAACACGTTACCACTTGAAACCATAGCACAGATGGTGGAACCGCCATCACAAGCGGAAAAGGGTGAGGCATTCGTTTCGTTCAGTGAGTGTATCCGTTTCGTTCAGCAGCTTAGACCAATTGCGGTGACAACGCTGCTCTTCTCTTCGGCCCTTTCTGTAAACGCGCCCTTCTGCTGTCAATAGTAAATAGGTCAATGGTGACCCATTTAAGACGTTTGTAGCTTCTTCTTCTTAAAGCATTGCTACACAAAATGCCACGAACGTTTTAAACAATTTTCGGGCCGATGAATGGTTGAATGTAGCCTGAAATACTTTGTTTGGTAAAACATTGGCAAGTATTTTTCCGCCAGCGTGTCTAGATATTTACATATTACCAAGAATTATTTTCTTATTTATAAAACTGTTTTATTTTTTTTTTTTATTATTTATTAAAGTTTGTTTTTAATAACTTAAGTTATAATAACGAAGGAATACAAAAATGCTCTTATAAACTATACATTTTTATATAATTACAGAAAACGCTCCAGATAAATTATTGTATCTCGATACGAAAATAAATTTGGAACAATGTATAAACATTTTTTTCTGTTTTTAGGCTTTGAGAGTAACTTTCAAATTGAATTATATATATTCAATGATCTTTCCAAATCAATCTCTTATCAACCTCACCTTCGAGCGGCGAATCCCGTTTCACTAACAGACGAGGCTCTGGCGATCCCAAGCTCCTCATGGAATTTGGGGGTGGGGAGGGAGGGATGGCATGAAGGTTTAATGTGGCCATATAAATCGTTCCCGAGATGGTCGGGCCAGCAGCTTAATGGTGCTGTGTTAACGGAGCGTATCGGATCTGTATCCGACAAAGGACCATCAGATCGATAACACTCCCCAAAGCCTTCGGGGAGTAACCTAATCGCTACAACAACAACAATAACATGGAGAACTATGCCTATTTCGGACGAAGCTTAACCGATTATTTTATTAATATCATATAACAAACAATCAATGAATTTTATTGAATGAAAATTTATTCAAAAGTTCAGCTTGTAACAAATAGACAAGTTCGATCGTTCATGCTAACTTCGTTATACAAAAAAACTATTTTCTATGTAGTAAAATGTTCACAGACCATGATTCAATAAGGAGGTTCTGCAATCAAATAGCTATACTACACTGTCATAAAGAATTGTTTTGATTCTAAATGTAATTTTCTTAAATGTAAAAATATTTATTTGAAATAGTACCTCAAAAACGTTTGAATTTCAAATGCAAAATGCAATTATGTTATATTAAAAAAAGTTTACGCCAAGAGACCACAATCAGGCAAAAGCATTGAGGTGCTGTAATTCAAAGGGTTGTTAAGTGCAATAGAAAGCGCTTATCCAACCCTGTTGTCAAGACATTAGGCAAGGTCCTTGCGTCCCAAGTTCCTCGCGTAATTATGGATGAATGGATGAGCTAGAAGTCTGAACGTGGACATTCAAAATCGTTCCCGAGATAGTCGTGCTAGTACCAGATCAATATCAAAAAATGACCATCACCTTCAGGTGACACTTCTATAAGTACCCCAACATTGTGGTGCTGTCCAATGCCTCACTGTTTTTTTTTAGATGTGAACCCTAGATTATGACGTCATCTGACATTCCATGTCAATTCGATCACTTGGCCTTAAAGGCAGAAATAGTTCGTATATTGCTAGAGCTTGGCCAAAACAGAACGCAATATATTCTCTATCAAAAAATGTATGTTCAATATTTAAAAATAAAAATTGGATTATTTTTAATAATTTCTAATTAACATTGTCAAATTGACAGAGCAGCTTAAACCCCAAAAGTGCAGGGTTAAATATTTAATTTTATAACCCTGGGTTAACTGTTAACTTGTCATTGTGCAAGGCAATAAATTTTTAACCCCTCATGTCAGGTTAACTCTCGAGTTTAAAAGATAAACTGCCCTTCTGCAAGTGGGCCTCCTAAGCCACTTAACTGGGGTAAAATGTCGTTCACACTTTAGTTTTAAGTTATACAAAATTGGTCAAAAAAATTCACTTCCTAATATTACTTTTGTCTATCAAAAGTAATAAAAGTTACTTGCCCAGATAAAATTGAAAGTATAACAATTGTTACTTATAAAATTAGTGTGTTTTGTTAATATGCATTAATTGAAGTGTAAACGCACAGCTCTTTCAGATTACAAATCCTTTCATTATTCAATCATAGTCTTAGTCATAAAATCACCAACACATCTTATAAATTTAACGTTCAAAATTTTATGAACAGCCTAGTTGGATGGTGTAATGTAAACCTCATGTCACTAAACCTTCCGAAGTGTAAGTTCATGTGTTTTAAACGGAAAACCTTTAAATCCCATCAGTATGTGATTGGAGATTATGTTATTAAGCAAGTCACCAACTTCACTGACCTAGGTCTTACAATGGACCCTAAGCTTGATTTAAGATTACATATAGAAAATTGCGTAATAGGGCTAAAGGTACTTTGGCGTTCGTGAAAAGGTGGTCTAAGGAATTTAATGATCCGTACGTTACTAAAACTCTGGTGAGACCAATATTGGAATATGCTTCGATAATCTGGAGCCCACGTTATCAGATTCACTGCGATAAGCTGGAATCGGTCCAAAACCAGTTTTTGCTTTGAAACACTTGCCACAAACACTATTACAGTTGCCTACATTACAGAGCCGTAGGGAGATGCTTAATGTCTTATTTATAGCAAAACTCTTAAGAGCGATGATAGCTAGCCCATTTCTGCTTGCGAAATTAGGTTCAATGTGCCAGGCAGACCGTTTAGATATTTTCAACTGCATATAATTACATGCAGATCGATTTTCGAAGTGCATGACTCACTTCGTGGCATTTGTCATGATTTCAATAATCACTGCAAAAACTTATATGCTTGCGACCCGATTTTCAGAATTAAAAAGTACCTGCTTACTACATTAAATATATAAGGGATTCAAGGGGTTGTGTAGCGCAATATATAGCTTCTCCAACCCAATTGTCAACCTCACCTTCGAGCGGCGAATCCCGTTTCACTAACAGACGAGGCTCTGGCGACCCCAAGCTCCTCATGGAACTTGGGGGTGGGGAGGGAGGGATGGCCTGAAGGTTTAATGTGGCCATATAAATCGTTCCCGAGATGGTCGGGCCAGCACCTTAATGGTGCTGTGTTACCGGAGCGTATCGGATCTGTATCCGACAAAGGACCATCACATCGATAACACTCCCCAAAGCCTTCGGGGAGTAACTAATCGCTTCAACAACAACAACAACATTAAATAAATAAGGTGAAACCCCCTATACCTCTGTGCCCCTTTTCGACTTTGAATTTGAATGATTTAATAACTATACAGTATATTTTTGTAATTATTATTTAAATGTATTTAAGTCGCCAAGACTTTTTGTTTGTTTTTTTTTTTTTTTACTCAACACATTGTATTGTGTAATTATTATTTTATTTTGTTTTTATGTATTGTGCCTATCTGTGGGGACTATGTCCTGCAGATATATATAAATAAATAAATAAGGACAACTAAACTTCGCTAGAGTTGTGGAGAGGGCTGACAGTGACAGGCCTTCGTGGGTTATAAATCCAATACTTTCTTCTTGTAGCGATAAGGAGACTCCCTGAAGACTTTGGAGGGTTTCTTTGACTTTGATGGCTATTTTTCGCCGGGTATTGATCCAGCACGTCCCTATTAGTACTAACCCGATAGTGCCGGGAATGATTTGATATTTTTACATAATTATTTTTTATATTATTGATATGGAATTACATAATTATTATTCCATCTAATAATTAATGCCAGTTTTGCCATATTCTTTTAGAATTCGACTGATAATAGCCTAACCAACAAAAGAAGATGGATTCAAAAGCAAAATCCACACGGACCACTACTACCGTGCAGGAGATTGGATTTGAAATCAAGCAACCTGCCATAACTGGTCAGGGATCTAGACAGAACTGAACTGCCAACTTCCGTTTAATGAAGAACAAGGAAACTCAAGGGCATATAATAGCAGGTTCTCCAAAGGCTTAAAATAAAAGAACCTAGGAATATAAGCCAGGATAATACTGTATTCTGAGCTATGATTTTTGTTGAAATATACCAAACAATACAACCCTGTTATGTCTACACTCACTTATGTAAATTATCATACATGAAATAAACTCATTCCTTTTTTTACATTCAACCGCATAACCACGTTTTTATTATAGGTTATGGGCCCAGAACGCAATAACAAATTTTAGTTAAATGAAATAAGTTGTGAACATATTCTACAATTTTAAAAGAATCATAAAGTCGTGGACTGCAATTTTTTCGCAGAATAATTTTTTCACTTAAACATGGCGACTACCTATTTGTTGAACGTGCCAAAATTAAAAGGGCGAGAAAATTATGGCGAATGGTGTTTCGCAGCAGAAAATTTCCTAATCCTTGAGGGATGAAACATTGCATCAAACCAGATTCGGTAAATGGAGTAGAAGCTGCAGACGACGAGAAGACAAAAGCGAAATTGATCATGACAATTGATCCATCATTGTTCGTCCGTGAAAGGGGTTACATCATCAAAAGAATTGTGGGAAAAGCTGAAGAATTTGTTTGACGACAGCGGATTTTCTAGAAGAATCAATTTATTGCGTAATTTGATATCGATACGTCTCGAAAATTGTAGCTCGATGACATCGTATGTAACACAAATAATTGATAATGCACAGAGGTTGAATGGAACTGGTTTCAATATCAACGAAGAATGGATTGGTTCATTATTACTAGCGGAATTACCTGAACGTTTTTCACCTATGATCATGGGGACCGAGCATTCAGGTATACAAATTACGTCAGACTCAATAAAAAGCGAATTAATAGATATGTAAACAACAAATGTACAAGGGAACGATATTGAAGGTGCATTCGCAGTACACTCAAAGGGCGACAAAATCCCCAACATCAGCGGAACAGAGCACAAGTCGAAGAAGATAATAAAATGCTATCGCTGTAAAAAAACTGGCGAGAAAATAAGTCTTGTAAAAAAAATAAAATAAATGTAAGGCGCGATAACCTCCGAAGAGATCTAAGGCCGAGCTTCTCTTCCAATTTGCGTCGTGCTCCTCTTGATTTTCCCTACAAATTGGCCGGATGGGACCTACATGATTTTATGCCGACTCCGAACGGCATCTGCAAAGCAGATGAGTTTTCACTGAGATCTTTTCATGGCAGAAATACACCCGGAGCGCTTGCCAAAAACTGCCGAGAGGCGACCCCGCTTAGAAAAATTTTCTTCTAATTGAAAAACCTTATTTCTAAAATTTTTGATGTTGCTTTACCCGGCGTTTGAACCCAGGGCATCCGGTGTGGTAGGCGGAGCACGCCACCATCACACCACGGTCTTGTGTTCAGGTAAAATACAAATAACGACAAATACAAATAAATGCAATTACGAAATAGAAGTTGAGAACGTACTTTGTGTCCCGAGTTTAACAACAAACCTTCTTTCTGTGAATCAACTTATAAAAAGGGTAAAAATGTGAAATTCACTGGCAACGGCTGTCTAGTATTTAACAAAACAGCGATTTAGTAGCAACGGCTACATTAATAAATGGGGTATACAAAATAAATTTAGCGCAGAAAATGGAGATAGCGGCTCAAGTTGTTTCGGGTGTAACATGGCATCGCAGGTTAGGTCAAGTTAATAAAGATTATCTAAATCAAACAAAAGATGCCGTATATCGTATGGACCTAAATGAGAAGATTGATGTAAGCAAGTCATCGTGCGAAGTATGCTGTGAAGGTAAGCAGTGTCGCCTACCATTCAAAAGCGCAGAACACAGAAGTGAGCAATTGCGAGACATAATTCATACAGACGTATGTGGACCTATGGAAAATGCTTCTATAGGAGGATCCAAATAGTTTTTGTTGTTTGTTGATAATCACAGTCGAATGGCTTTCGTTTACTTTATGAAGCAGAAAAGCGGAGCACTAAAATACTTTAAAGAATTTAAGGCCCAGGTAGAAAACCAAACAAAGAAATCCATTAAGGTCATAAGAAGTGACAATGGTCTCGAGTTCTGTAATCTGCAATTCGAAAATTTTCTGAAAAATCAAGGAATAGTTCACCACAAAACCACGCCTTACACACCTCAACAAAACGGATTATGCGAGAGGTTCAATCGCACCATAGTAGAAAACGCTAGATGCTTACTCTTCGATGCAAATCTAGGTAAACGTTTTTGGCGTGAAGCTACAAATACAGCAACATATTTGCAGAATCGTACTGTGGCACCGGCACTTGGCGGAAAAACGCTTTACGAAATTTGATATGGTTACAAGCCAGACCTTACTCATATAGTAAAGGTCCACATACCGAAAGAAAAAAGAAGAAAATTGGATAAAAAATCACAGAAATGTATACTTGTTGGTTACTCGGAAGTCACTAAAGGATATAGAGTTTATAACCCAGTACATAAAACTGTCTTTACTAGCCGAGACGTAATTATAATAGAACCAGATATGAAGAGTGTGTAGTTCAAATTAACAATAAATGCGAAAACAATCTCGATTTAGAATCGAAATCGGAATGCACTATTGAAGTTAAAGAAAATTTCGATTCAGTGGGGGATGCTGCTAAAGAAAACACCTTGGTAGAAGAAGAATCGTCCGAATCAGAAAACACCTTGGTAGAAGAAGAATCCTCCGAATCAGAAGTTACGTTGAATGATGACAAAATAAGCTACATTGGAGATTTTGAAGGTTTCTCAAACCTGTGCGTTAATGACGTCGCTAATCATGATGCCACTGGTTTAACACTACAAGAGGCTTTAGCCGGACCTGAAAGCCACAAATGGAAAACAGCGATTCAAGAAGAGTTGCAGAGTTTTGAGGAAAATAACGCGTGGGAGTTTACCGAAAGGCCGCCAACAGGTACTAAATGGGTATTGAAGAAAAAATACGATTGCAATAATGATGTTCGTTTCCGGGCACGATTGGTAGCCAACGGCTATTCGCAAAAACAGAAGGCATAGATTTTTTTGAAACTTTTTCGCCAGTGGTTAGGCACACTACATTAAGAATGCTTTTTCTCTGTCAGTCCAACTTGGACTTAACACGACTCATCTCGATGTAACAACTGCTTTTTTGAATGGAGAAAACAATTTACATGACAATTTCAGAAATGTTTTCTAATACTGATAAAAATAACAAGGTGTTAAAATTAAAAAAGGCAATATATGGCCTCAAGAGCTTGGCACAAAAAGGTAGATCAGTGTTTATTGGAAATTGGTTATCTAAGATCTGAATTAAAACCATGCATGTATACAAAAATAGCAGATGAATCAAAAACCATTGTTACACTTTATGTAGACGATTTTTTTGTTTTTTCAAATGATACAGTTGAAACTAAGTTGTTAACGAAAATATTATCAAGTAAGTTCAAAATTAAAGATTTAAGCGAAATCAAAAAATGTCTTGGAATGCATGTATTTACGAACAAATCTGAAAGAACAATGTCTTTATGTTAAGCAGCCTATGTTGATCAACTATTACAAAAATTTAATATGATTCGATTGTAAAACAGCAGTTATCCAATTGAGAGTAAATTATCTTTAAATCAAGAAAAATATTGTAAAACTAATTTTCCGTGTCAACAATTAATAGGAAGTCTTATGACAAGACCAGATATTGCCTACGCAGTAGGATTCCTTAGCCAATTTAACCAGTCATTCTCAAAAGAGCATTGTACATATGCTAAGCGAATTTTAAGATATTTAAATCGAACCAAAACTTATGGTATAAAATATGCATATCAAAAAGACTCAAAAATTTAAGGGTTTGTTGACGCTGACTGGGCAAGTAATACTGTAGATAGGAGATCGTATAGTGGGATATGCTTCACATTGTCCAAAGGTATAATTTCTTGGGAGACCAAGAAACAAAAAACAGTAGCTTTATCAAGTTGTGAAGCCGAATATATGGCAATATCAGATGCTTGCAAAGAGGCTTAGTATTTAAGAAATTTACAATATGAAATTACAAAGAATATGTACACGATTAGTCTATACAATGATAATCAGAGCGCACAGAAGCTAGCGGCAAATCCTATACTTCATAAAAGTAGCAAGCACATCCATATTCGATACCATTTCAGTCGAGAATCTGTAAACAATAAAATAGTTAAAATAAAGTATTTGCCTACAGCTGAAATGCCTGCTGATCTATTCATAAAAGGCTTATGAAAAATTAAACATTACAAATTTTTAAGTAAGCTGGGAGTTCAGCAAATCGAAACATTGTAAATAAATATATATTGTTTGCTATAGTGGGGGTGTTGAAATATACGAAACAATACAACCCTGTTATGTCTACACTCAATTATGTAAATTATCATACATGAAATAACTCATTCCTTTTTTACATTCAACCGCATAACCACGTTTTTATTATAATTTTGAGCTATGCCACTAACATGTCATAGCCAATAGCAATGTACCTAGGAAGTATCTGATGGACGTATGTTAAACGAGTTCCCTACGCAACGCAGACACCTCAACCAATTAATGATGCCGCCTAAGTAATGCATTTGAGCTGCTAGGTGCGTCAACTGATTTCTGGCTCAACGAACAGGACCTTAAAGTCAACGTCGTTTATTGTGTTAAGAGACTTCAAATATCTACAAATCGAATGACGCAATCATAGAGTTTGTTGTACCAGTAAAACCCACTAGCAGAACAGCGAGTTATCTTTTTAACTTGAGTTAATGTTCAACTTTGTCAAAAATTTGAAATTAACTTCACATGAGAAGCTAATTCTGAGTTAAAGAGATAATTTGCAGTTCTGCAAAATGTTTTAATGGTGTACCAAATGAAATTTTATCCTAGGCATTTTGTAAATGGGATAGAGGATTAAATTTTGACAAGTTTAAGGAATAGAGCAGTGTCAGTCGAATCGGTTGTCGTGGAAGCAATGAAGGGCAGCAAAGAAAATCAATAAGTTGGATTTTTTTCTCTTTGCAACACGCGACTCAGTAAACCTTCACACAATCTTGAAGCTACTTTCTTAAACTAATTCTTAGAAGTATGTTAAGCAACTAATTTAAACGCTGTCGTTTCGAAGCAATGGCTGTACGTTGATGTTGTGGTGTCGACGTTTGTTGAACCGCATTCTGAGCTGTAGAATTCATTGGCATAGCCTCGGCCAGCATAGCAACAGTGCGACGTAGCTCAGCCAATTCGGCTTGCATTTTATCAATGTGGTTCCTGTGTGATAAAAGTAAAAAATATGTTTTAAGAAAATGTACGTACAAAGATATAACAATGCTAAAATAAAAACTTACTTATCTCCACCAACAGGAGTTGAAACACCAACAGCTACCGACGGAGGTACAACTGGTGAACTCTGCAAATTCGCTAGTGGAACTGGCGTGATTAATGGCAACGTTGGTACTACAGGTGCTGCTATTTGAAGTGGCTGTTGTGAGGGAATTTGTGCGACAGATGACGTTGAAATATTCGTTTCCACAAGCTGACCAATTGTATCTCTACTTGCTACTGCTGTTATCTTTAAATTAGGATGCATGCGTAATGGTAATTGTATAGCTGGTGATTTTGTTGCAGATGTTGATATGCTATTACCGACGTTAGCTGTAGTAATAGCACCTGGTGTGGAGCTATTCAAACGCGCAGTTATATTTGAGGTGTTTAGCTGTGCAGCGTTTGGTGTGTTTGTAGCACTTGAGGTATTTGTAAGTGCACGTACATTTGGTGATGTTGCCGTTGATATGGTGTTCACGCCAACTGGTGTCGGTGCGTTACTACAAATTATAGGTACACTAGGGCCATGACCGGCCATTAGCTTTTTGAGCATTTGATCGGCGCTTACTTTTTGTGATTCGAGCAGCTTACGCATTGTTGCTGGATCCCCTTCATTGATTTTACGCAGCGAATCACCATCAGCATCTACGACGACATAATTTACAATGTGAGCATGCGTATTTGGAACAATGCGAAATATGGTTTTTGGTTGTACACTTGTAGCAGGATTTGGATTTTTCAAATCGCTCAACTTAGCGGAACTGCCCTCTACTTGAAAGACAGTTGTGAAGCCATTTATAAGCATGGGCTTTTCCATAACTGTTGGTTCAGTGACAAACTGTGTAATTTTACGTTTCGGCACCATCGAGACAAGCTTGATCACATTACAATCCGCGTTCTCGCAACGGCGCTCAACATTATTGCCCCCGCCCCCGGTGCCACCAGTAGCCGAGTCACCGATAGCGGGATTTGATAATGTTGCTACTGCGGACATGATTATAAATTTAATATAGCAAATGTTGTTCCCGTATTTGGTGCTGTGAAAAAGCGAATGACAAACGGAGACCCTTCTTGAATTCGAGTTTATGATCCACTAATGAGTTGATACTAGAATTAATATTTATTATTCAGTTATGAGTATATTCAAAAGTGTATGGTATCATTTTACAAGTGTGAGTAATTGGAAATTGGCGCATTAATCATGCTAGTATTAAAAAATTCTTGGTCCACTTGCAGACCTCGCCGATATTTTGGACGCTTTAGCAGTTGTAAAGTAAATAATTACCAAATAATTGTGTATTAGTACTTTGAAGGCCTTAACCCCACGACCGGTGTAAACCGCTATACGTTGAGGTTTGTAGCATTGCTTCGCCCCATCCAGAAGGAGGACTTCAGAGTGTCTTTAATTTCCTCTAACAGGAAGAAAACTTGCAGTTTCAACAGTGGTGCACCAGAGTGAGAGGGATGTTAAGAGGCATTGTGTCCACTTTGCAATTAAAGGGATGGTTGGTGTCATGTGGGGTCATGGATGATGAGCAAGCAGGACATACACTATGAAAGTCGGATTTGATTCTGAACAGGTAAGTGTTTAACCTGTTGCAGTATCCAGATCAATGTTGAGCTAGATAGGCGCGAGTTTCCCTCGGGAGAATGCGTTACTTGCATACCCCCAATAGGCTTGAGCTAGTATATTGTGCTGTTATCGCCTTTGTTGCTGGTTGACCGTCAGAAAAGTTAGTTACTTTGCCAGTTTTTCTAAGCCTCGAGTGTTTTGCAGGCCTGACAAATTGCGAGGAGCTCTGCTTGCCAATAGTTTCCATCTACCACACCTTAATAATTTTCCTGCGTTGGGAGTAGTTTAGGATGCCGTTATTAGTTAGAACCGTGTCCCTCTTCCAATCATTCCTACTTTGATGATAAAAATTAACACCGCCCTGAAAATGTTGGGCGAGCTGTCAAAACACGCTCTTTGAGCATATGATCACGAATACGGGTTGTTGTTGTAGCGACAAGGAGACAACCCGATGTCCTTGGGGAGTGTTATCGATGTTAATGGTCCTTTGCTGGATGCAGATCCGCTACGTTCCGGTAACAAGCACCATTAATGTATTAGTCCGACTATCTCGGGAATGATTTTGTACTACCACATGAAGCCTTCTAGGTCATCCCGGCCTCCCACATGAAACCTTCTAGGTCATCCCAATGGTATTTTTGTCGCCTCTTACGACAGGAATCCCTAACGACTGTATTCTAGGCCCCCTAACCCGCTGGGTGACGAATACGGGTAATTGTTTATTTTGCTCACAACTGCTAAAAACACATGCAACAATATAGCAAGAGATGTAAAAGATGCGCCTAGGACCCAGGACCACGAGTCCGAAGCGGAAACTTAAATATTTCAGTTTAGGAATTGTGAGCTAAAATAAAGTTACCGAGGTGCCACCATCTTGTAAAATAAAACCACATTTTTGTAAAATAAACAAACATATTTTAAACAATTCTCACTTACCTTCTACTACCGAAGTGAACGAGTGCTCGTTGTTAGTTTGAAACTCTCTGTAGTATTCTTATGGACGACAATTAGTTTGAAGGCAAATGTAGCTTTGTTGTAGCCCAAGAGAAAAACGTGCAGTTTTCTCAAATACACAGCCACCCTTCTTTACGAGCAATAAGAAATAAATTCTTTATTTAAATTAAAGCATACAAGACACATTTCAGATTTAAACTTTCTTTTTTCTTGAAAAAAATAAAATAATTTGAACTTTGCACCAAATTGCGGAGTTAGTTTTCTACAACCGCATTAGGGGCATCTCCTTACACAAGTGAATTGCAGTTATTTTCCACAATATTTCCAACTCCAATATGCGAAAACTGTGTCGCTTTTGTGGCACTGTCTTTCTTTATATAAGTTTTTTTATTTATTTAAATCTTTTCAGCTAAAGAAGCTTTTGCAAAGCGGCAGCACCCAATTTACGCAACCGAACTACACGCAAATTTTTTAAGAAATGCCAAATAACGCGACAAAGTAACGAATTACTCGCTACGAGCGAGTTTTCCAGTATATAGACATCTTGCTTTGATCGTGGTGAGTTTTTGCTTGTACTATTTAAATACTACTAGAGAGAGGAGCACAACTAATATTTCTGTATTATTGTGGGAATTAAAACCGTTTCGTAAAAATACATGATGGCCGCCTGGCGCGTGTGCCTGCTATTGGGGAGCGTACGCTCGAATGAGATAGCCATGTATATTCGCATATATTTGGCCCACTCAATTTCGTGTTCTACGTAAAAGCGTGTTGGTAATTTCATGATGGCCGCCAATAACTCCATGACAACGAAACGGTTTAATTATGTTTAACGAACATGTTGGCGTTGTAATCAATATGCGTGCAGCATGTTGCATGTTGCTTGTTTTTGCGCCAACATGTTGCATGTTGCAAGTGTATTTTTAGAAATGTTGCCAGCACACATGTTTGATTACTCCGGTTTATATTTTATTTATGTTTTATGAAGAAGAAAACTAACACTGCTAAGGATAACATTTATTGTTATGCCATCAACTACTTTAAAGTTTAAACATGGAATACATAGCATCCCGGCAGGTAGCCCCAAAGTGGCGGCCCTACCGCGCAAGACATCCACGTTACAGCCCATAAACCCCATATATGTAATACTCCTATATTGCTACAAAAGGCTAGGTATCGGCTTCAGAGTGCCGATATATTGCTGTTTAAACGTTTTTGTTTTTGTATTCAATAATCGAAAGTACATAAATTTGAATTTTTTCTTGTTACACTTACATATGCTGCTACAATGACAAAAATTTTATAGGCGGTCTTGATTTCGAATTCAAAACACATTGCATGGTTCAATTATATGGTTGGCTCATCTCATCAGCTGATTTTATTTATTTCATTGCATGGCCGAAGGGATTGTCAAAAGGAGATGGCAAACTCAAAATGAAACCAACACATTGGCAACATTTTCTTACACATACAAAAACTGCTAAGTTTTATGTTTCCATTCCATATAATTCGCACCAACACCAATACACAGATTTTGACAATTTGAACAGACATATTTTGTTGCTTTACAGATGAGCCAACCATATAATTGAACCATGACACAGTGCGAGCATTTTCTATTAGCAATATAGGAGTATTACATACATACATATATGATAAACCCCATATTATCTAGGAAGATGTTTGTAGTTATTAATTCGCCCGCAGTCCCCCTACAATGACTACTTTCGATGGGTATTCGAAGGATTGTGTAGCATAAACCTTTGAAGGGGTTGCAAGCGCAATTTATAGCTCCTCTAACCCAATTTTGAACCCACCTACCCGTGGCGAATTGTGTTTACTTAGCAGGCGAGGCCCTAGCGGCCCAAGTTCCTCACGGAAGTAGAAGATAAAAGACCAATAAGATTCGTTCCCGGTATGGTTTGCCTAGTAGCTTAATAGTGCTAGTTTCGGAAACCTACCGGCAAAGAACTATCAGCATCGCTACAAGAAGAAGAAGAGCCACAGATCCGAAGTTTCAAGGGGTAAGCAAAACGGAAGACGATAGTTTCGCAGGGTCCAGGATTCATATTCGGCAAAGCTTTGCAAACATCCCGAAACCTTCGGGGAGTGTTTTTGCGATTATAACAACAACGAGCAACCAGGCAACATTGACAGTTTAAACTTCGGCTGTTTTAAAATCAGTCGCCTGAAGGCATTCACTTTGTGGTCGCTTTCACGTGCAATAGCCCACTTTTAGCTCCCGTTAAAGTCCCTTCTAGTTTCAGAAGTACGGTATTGACAATTAGAGAGTACCTCTATATGCATACAGGATGATGCGCGAACCTTCCATATTTGATTTCATACTATCGTCAACGGACTGGACCAAATTTCAGAAACATTTGTAATAAAACTGCGGCAATAGAAGGAGGTAGCCACTATAGAAGAACTGGAGCAATCCAATAACATCCAATCAAAGATGCTTTCGACTGGGTACAACAGAGAATGCCCCCTAAGACGATTCAGAGGAAACGCAAAGCTGCCATAGTGGAGCAAGGCGCTGGATGTTCTTAGAGGATAGGTAGAATAAATGTTTAAGCTGGGAAAAGTCGTGGAAAGCGAAGCGTGCAGGGACGAGTCTAGGGATCCCCAGCGGGTTAGGGGGTTTAGAATATGCCCGCGGCAGGTATGACTGTCGCAAGAGGCGACTAAAAATCCAAATTTATTTAAAGAGGTTGTGTAGCGCAACCCTTGCAAGTGTTTGCCAGCGCAATATATAGCTTCTCCAGCCCAATTTTCAACCACACCTACCCGTGGTGAATCCTGTTTCTTTAACATCCGAGGCTCTGGCGACCCCAAGTCCTTCATGGAATCCAGGATAAGGAGAACAATACATCTATTGGGTCCCAGAACATATATGAATGAAAAAGCGGATAAGCTAGCTAAAAAGGACGCATCGCTCCAAGTTTGTACCGCCCCATTAATATGGGGGAGATTAAGAAAAGGGAGAGAGCTGCACATGATCGACCAAGCAGAAAAGGCGTGAACCCATGCGCGGGACTGTAAAGTGTCGAAGATCATAAGCAGGGCACTGTAGGCTCGTGGCGGGTATTCTGACTGGACACTGTTCTTCTGGCATCACATAATTTTCAAATAATGTGAAACTTTATCAAGATTGGTTTGAAGAACGCCCTCTCTCAGAATTTTATATTCGGCTAAAAAGCGGCCCATTTCAGGTTTTTTTTTGCAAAAACGCTCTCTTTCAGTATGAGCTCAATACGTTTTGCGCTGAGATAGGGCGGTAATGAAAAAAGTGAAATACGACGCGATCTTCGATCGAATTCTGGAATAGTGTTTCCGAACTTTACTAGAACGGGCCATTGTCACGAAAAGATCAATCAGTCAAGAGTCCGTTGTGTTACCAGAAGTTTCGTTTCATCCTCCAACCCGCACTTCCTACAACTGCTAGCCTACTTTGCACGAAAGGAGCTTAAAATAAATTTAATGACACCTCAAGTAACTACGTAATATGTATAAAATTAGGGAGATTTGGAGTTCTTATCAATAAAAAGAGACAAATAGATAAACAAACCAAAATATGAAAACAGAAATTAAAAGACTCTAAGACGCTCGTTTAAGTTTAATCAAATAAGCATTGACGGCCTTTCGAGATTTAATTAAACAGTTAGTTTTCGTAACCATATGTGCAAATATGTACTTACATTTATAGATATTGACATATGTACGTATATATGTATGTACATATATTGTACCAACAACCCCCAGCTCCCCACACCCGAATCAAAACGCAAAGGTCACAGCGGCAGCAAGAAAAACATGAAAAATACCAACGAGGGGTAAATTTATGGCGAAGAGCAAAAAGTCCATTAATGTTAGAAAATATAACAGTAAACAAAGATTGCAAATAAACGAAATCAAAGAGATACATACATAACTACACCATATATGTATGTACATATATACATACGTATGTAAACAGCAGGGAAAAAAAGTTGAAAACAGCTGCCAGTGTGAGCCAACCACCACCTACGCAATTCCGATAAAATACTGCACCCTTATTGATGGCAACAGCAAAGTAAATAGATACATTCTTCATGCATACATACATATATGTATATGTTCGTAACTTATATAAACCCAGAATCGCATAACTTACATTCATATATACATAAAACATGTACTATATACTACATACATAAAGACGTACGGATATATATACCGCTTCATACCTACATTCATACATACATACATCATGTGTTTGATTCAGTAAATCCGTATGGCCAACACACTCGCATACATAAATTTTTATCGATTTTCCAACTTACTGCAATCACATTGAGAAGAATAACCCATCATAATGTCTAAATTAACTACCCACTGAATAAATGAAAAATAAATTTAGAACCTACATACATACATACATTCCAATGCTAAAGCCAAGCGAGTTTCATGTGTACCCATGAGTAAGTACATCTTCATCAGCGTATCTAAGACCAGCCTTTTCATTTGAATAAGATAGAAACAGACAAAAAAAGGCTCTCCAACCTGAAAACTCCGATATCCACAAATTTACAACCTCTAAGAGAAAAGCCTATATTATGGTAGTTTCAGACCTGAGAAGATAATTCCGTAGCAGAACTTCATAAGCCGTGATGGCAGAATCTAAGAACTTATCTACAATTACCGACGTATGCTGGAGATGTTGATATTAGTGACCTTAACAAATGAGACTTGAGGAGTTCTGACTCTCCCGCATTAGATAAAGAGATAAAAAAGTGGGTCTTGCGGTAATTGAGGACAAGACGAAGTACTTGCGACGGAGTTGGCGCATTCCCACTTTGGCAGCCATGTCATCGAGTCGGCGAAGGACTTGAATAATGTTGCTGTTTGGGGTCAAGTTGTTTGACAATAACATTCTTTTAGTTTGCTTTCCTTCGTCTTCCTACGATATTTCAGGCTATCAGTTAGCCTCAGTTAATGAGTTAATGTTGATTTAGAGGTCGGTTTGACACCAAATTCTCGTTTAGCAACCACATATGTTATGTGCTTCCAAAAGCTTATAGTAATCTTGTTTTCCTTTGTAGGTACGCAAAAGAGAATCCAATATTTAGCTGTCACTCAGCAAGAATAGAAAGGGTTCAAAGAAAGTTTGCCTGCTTTGGTCTTAGCTCTCTAATTTTTATTGAACCAAATCTTTGTTACCTTGCACGGTGTAAACTTTGCCAATCTGCAAACACTCGAAACAAGTAGGGTTTTCCAGTAGCTCATGTTTGCTTATGATCTCATTGCTGGCTCTCTTGACTGTACAGCTCACGGTACAAGAATATCGTTTAATATTTCTTACAGATGCCTTCGCTTATTTTTAACTTTTTATTCCCGCGCTGTGTCAGAATTCAAAAAGCTCTCAAATAGTCTAAATATTGATTTTCCATGTCGGGAGATGTTCAGGTTGTTGTTGTAACAGTGCTTCGCCCCATCCACTGCGACTACTCACAAATTCTCATCAATATCCAACAACGGGAGTCCAAGGGAACTTGCAGTTTCAACAGGGGCGAACCAGAGAGAAACGGCTGTTAGAGCCGTTGGATCAACATTGCAATTGTAAATATGGTTGGTTTCATGTGGGGACACGTTGCAAGCAGGATTTACATTGTGTATGTATTTCAAGGTTGATTATGGATAGGTAAGAGTTTAACCTGTTACAGTATCCAGATCGAAGTTGAGCTGTAGTCATGCGCGTCTCCCTAGGCAGATTGCTTTCCTCTTCTGCGAGTTTGGGATAACCCCAGTCCCATCACTTTACAACAGTAGAAAAATGAACACTTCAGTGAAAACTCACTGTAATATAGAGTTAGCGATTAACCCAAGAACAATCCGAATAACAAGAAATTTATTACCATTAATTAAAAAAAAAATTTGCATTAACAAAATAAGAAGCATATAAATAGCGTAGTAATTAAAACGAAAAACAAATAAAAAATAAGCAAATGGCAATAAACATAAAAAATATGTTTTCAGCAAATGGTAGGTGAAATTTGGCAACATCGCATCCACTCAGTTAATGAACGACATAAATTTTTCACACAGCAATTAAACAGCCAATGCAGCAGCATTATTAACACTAACAATAGTTGCTGATATAATACAACAAGAACAATAATAATAGTTGCTACTAAAACAAAAACAACAATAGGTGCTGCTTTAATAATAAAAACAACAGCAAAAAATTTCAACAATAATAGCCAGTAGTTTGATGATGATAGACTGACAAATTAGGTATTGAAGACAAGAAGTGTAATTGCGAGTTGGAAATAATTCAAAATATGTAATATCGTTTAATTTGAATGAGTAATTGATTAGTAGGGGAAATGTACTTGCATAAAAATAGAATCTTGAGTTGCAGACGCAAGCTTGTAGGGTAATTGTAAACTGGAAGAGCGGCGAACAATAGTTAAGTCTCAAGTAATTTTAAAGGTTAAGTGGACAAATGTTAAAATTAATTTGCTATATGTGCTTAGGAATACATACATACATACATACATACATATACTACAGCAGTATACATATACATACATATACTACGTACAACCCCAGCGGGTTAGGGGATCAGAATATACCCGCGGTAGTAATGCCTGTCGTAAGAGGCGACTAAAATACGAGATTCAAGGGGCTGTGTAGCGCAACTTTTCAGGTTGCCAGCGCAATATATAGCTTCTCCAAACCCAATTGTCAACCTCACCTGTCCGCGGCGAATCCTGTTTCACTAACAGACGAGGCTCTGGCGACCCCAAGCTCCTCATGGAACTTGGGGGTAGGGAGGGAGGGAATGGCCTGGAGGTTTAACGCGGCCACATAAATCGTTCCCGAGATGGTCGGGCTAGCACCTTAAGGGTGCTATGGTACCGGAGCGTACCGGATTTGTATCCGGCAAAGGACCATCACATCGATAACACTCCCCAAAGCCTTCGGGGAGCAACCTTATCGCTACAACACCAACAACAACAGCAGTGAACATGAAAATAGCAGTTTGTATCAAATTTTGATAGTTAAATTCTTTTTTTTATTTTCGATAATTTAACTTTTCTTTTAGAATTTTCTATCTGCCTCTCCCAAGTACATACTTTCAAATGAGTAAGAATATTGACAGTTGTCAAACAAAACAAAGTCAGTAGAGGTCTCCTCCTTCATCTGCTTCCAACCTACGCTGTCCTTTCAAATACTTGCTTGGCCGGAGCCTCTTCGTCCATTTGCATAACATGATCCAGCCAGCGAACCCTTCGGGATAAAGTGCAATGAACGGCGTAAAGCGCATACATACCATAAATGTTCGCTCTCTCGAACACTTCAAGAGCCATCTCATCTTCTCTCGAAACCGTAAGTGGTTTCGATCCAACTTGAAGAACGTGATATTTATTCTTCGAGATAGGAGTTTACTTAGTCCAAAGTAGCACTAGTTGGTAAGAGTTATACAAAACAAAATAAGTCAGTTATACTACGTTTTACTTCTAAGCTGTCATAGTTTTCGTTGTTAATGCCAATTCCTAGATAGACGAAGTCATTCACAGAATCGAATTTATGTATATCTGTTAATAGTGGCGTGGATACAAGGGCGCAAATGCGCCGCTTCTTTCTTGGATGAAGTCATTTCGCACAAAACCCAATTTTTCTGTCTCTTTATCTAATCCAGAGAAGGCAGAACTCACGGCGCGTTTGTTAAGGCCAATAATATCAATATCATTAGCATACGCCAGTAATTGTACGTTCTCATAATACATTGGGCCAGCTCGGTTTGAGTAGTTCGGCTAGAATTATCTTCTTCAGCATTAAAAAAAATGGCAGTGAAGGGAGTGGCCTCGTTTGGTTTCGAACGCGTCGCAGAGGTCCTTCTCCATCCTTACGGAGCTGTTGGTTTTGCTCAACGTTATTCAGCAGAGCCTAATTTACTTTGCAGGGAACTTAAATTCAGACAAAGCAGCATACAAGCAACTACCCTTCGCGCTGTCAAAGGCTGCATTGAAGTCGAAAAAGAGATGATGATTGGCGATTCTGTTATCGTGAGTCTTATCCAGGATCTGACCGATCGTGAAGATCTGGTCGATAGTAGATTTACCAGGTCTGAAGCTGCACTGATAAGGTCCAGTCAGTTCGTTGACCATGGGCTTCAGTCTTTCGCACACTACGCAAAATAGAAGCTTAAACACCTTTCTTGTGGATTGGACAAAGCACACTTAAATTCCTATTTGGAGGCATGCCCTTAGCCCACCATATTTTGCATAGGATGCATTGCATTGCACTATTTGCCACCGTGTTTGAGCAGCTTGGCGTCTCTCTTCCTTGCGTCCTTCGGACTAAACAAAGTTAACCTGAAATAGCAGCCACCCTTGAGATACAACCCGGACCATACTGGGTCACCTTTATATGTGTCACTGGTAAATAGAATCTATCTTTGGGCAGATTGCCTCCTTCCTTTGTGTGATGGGTGACGATTGAACGTCAGTTACTAGGGCCGTTCCATTGGTTTATCGAGCTCTCGCTCTGGCTCAAATCTCATTGGAACGATCTGGATCAACTTTATGAGAGCTGGCAGCACTAATATAAAACATCTGTTTTGTTGAAAATAAGAAGAAACGTACACAAAATTTTAAGATACTGATAGAAAAACGCAAAATTAAAAAAAGAGAAAATGGAAGATCAATTCTTTAAAGTAAGTAATATCAAATATTTTAAAGGGATTACTATAATTTTTTATTTAATTATAAATTTATAGCTGATGTGTGAAACGTCATCGTCCGAATCGGCAAACACCAGCGGTGGGACGGAGGAACTTTCTAAATTCTTCTGCGAATACAATAGACACTTCTCTTTCTTTCTACAAGTTATAGAAAGTTATAGTGACCAAGAGTTCCGACGGCATTTTAGACTGAATCGCTCAACGGCACGCCTGTTAATTGGTAAATTTTACATAAAAAAGTTCTTTCGTTATTTATACAATATCTTTTTTTTATAGATCGCTATAATACAAGCTCTTTTTATACAAACAAGGAGCATGGTGGTTTGCCTAAGGTTGGCGCATCTAAAGAAATATATATGTATACTGCTATGGTATATGGCAAACACGAATACATTTCGTGAGATTGCAAATCTTTTCAATATGTCCAAATCATCCGCATGGAGAGTATTAAGGAGAGTGGTCGAGTGGTTGTTGTCGATTGGCCACGAATATATTCAATGGCCTTCTGCTTCCAAGGTACAAGATAATATGCGAAAATTTAAAGCGATGAAGAATATACCGAATGTCATGGGATGTATTGATTGCTCTCATATTAAAATCAAAGCTCCAGTTTCAAATAAAGAGGCTTATTTCAACCGAAAGTACTTTTATAGTCTGCAGATAAAATGTTTATAGATGTATTCGCCGGGGAACCTGGCTCGTTACACGATAGTCGAATTCTGAGACGTTCCAGCTTATATGAAAGAACGACGGATGATATGGAATCGACATTTCCTTTTAATTCGTTTTTGCTTGGGGACTCAGCGTATGGAAATTCCCAATGGTTAATAAGTCCCTTTCGTGATAATGGATTTTTGACACCGGCACAGAGGCAATTTAATTTTATACATTCTTCAACAAGAATTGTTGTTGAAAATGTATACGGACTGCTAAAAACAATATTCCGACAATTACTTCACTTCAACGAAATTGTAGACTTAAGTTCAGTAGTCAAAATAATTATATGCGGATGTATTCTTCACAACATTTGCTGTTTAGAGCACGACAGTATTGAAGGTGAATCGTGGATAGAAGAAGAGGTTGTGAATATTGGGCGTTCTCAAGACAATGATAATTCATCTGGAAATCGGCGGGACGTAATTTTTCAAGAGCTCATAAATTTAAATTTTATCCATTTGCACTAGCATTTCTCTTGCTTCAAATATAAACCATCTCTTTTGTTGAAAATCTTAATCCATATAAGAAAATAATAAGAATAAAGTTTTGTATGGTTCAATAAATAAATTCTCTTTGTTTTTATTTAAATAATTCAATACAACAAAAGCTTTTGACTGCGCCGCAAAGTTTGCAATAAAAATAGTACATATTTACAGTGTTAAAAATTCAACGTGAATTTGGTTTTACTAAGGGTACTTAAAATCCAAAACATAAATTTTTCTTTGGTTTGCATCAAATAAAAAAAAAAATATCTCAGAATTCAAACTTTCGTAACACTAAATAACAAAAATATCTCAGACTTCAATTTTCTTAAAACTATTATAAACACAAAATAACTCAGACTAAAAATTTCTTAAAGCTATTCTATATACACAATACAACAAAAACGATACGTCAATTATTCTTGTAAATACCTCCACTATATACAGACAAAATATCACATATTTACATTCTAAGTAGATAAAAAAAGACACTTCAATTATTCTTATAAATACCTTCATCATATATAAATAAAATATCACATTTTTACATGTTAACTAAAAAATTAATTTCTATATTAAAAAAAATAAAAAAAAAAAAATGTAAGGCGCGATAACCTCCGAAGAGATCTAAGGCCGAGCTTCTCTTCCAATTTGCGTCGTGCTCCTCTTAATTTTCCCTACAAATTGGCCGGACGGGACCTACATGTTTTATGCCGACTCCGAACGGCATCTGCAAAGCAGATGAGTTTTCACTGAGAGCTTTTCATGGCAGAAATACACCCGGAGCGCATGCCAAACACTGCCGAGGGGCGACGCCGTTTAGAAAAATTTTCTTCTAATTTAAAAACTTTATTTCTAAAATTTTGATGTTGCTTTTTCCAGGGTGCGAACCCAGGGCATACGGTGTGGCAGGCGGAGCACGCTACCATCACACCACGGTGGCCGCCGCCACAAAAAAATACATTCACCATAAACACAGTCACATCTTTCTCGAAGCCATGAAAGCTTTTAACATGGCCATTTTTTCTTCATGGCGTTTTTGCTTAAGCTGCTGCGCCTGTTCCATTTTCTCCAGCTTCTTCTTGGTGTAATCCTCCAGCAGTTTCAGTTTTTTTTCAGTAGCTGCCTTTTTCTGTTGTAACTTCATGGCCGACAATTTTTGTTAAAAATTGGGTCGGTGTCTGCTACCATTTGTTGGCTTCAAACTCGAAGAATCAACGCTTGAAGTGATTGGCATTATCTCCGAAATGGTTGACGTAGTCTGCGAAGTGCTTGGTGTTTGCTGCGAATTTCGTGGTGTTGGTTGCGAACTGCTGGAATCCGAACTTGAGGTTTCATTAGGGCTCAAAGGCTTTCCATACAAATTTATAGAGTGCTTGTTGGAAATCACAGGACTATCTCCAAATATCTCGTCCAGAAGATCCGAATATGGCGCATTGCAAGGAGTAGCGCCGGTTCTTCTATTGTTGTCACTGCTCTGTTTATACGCCTTCACCAGATTTTTAAATTTGGATACTAGCATGTCGACAGTCGTGGGTTGGCTCTGTAAAAATAGTACACAATAAAATGTTTTTATCAAATTGAACCATATTTTAAACTTACCAAAACACCTTGACTCTCCAAATCTAGCAGCACATTCTGCATTCCAAATTTCCTCTTGCGTGCATGGAGAAATTCATCTTTTCTCACTATATATGCACTTAGGAACGCTCTAGTCTCTTCCATGGTCCACATTCTCTTTTCCCTAAAAGTGAAATTTATTTTAATAACATTTATGTAGATAGTTTCGCACGTAAACAAACTATTTTCCTTACATTTTCTTTAGAAAGTAAGATAATTAATTGAGGATCGCACTGCGACCATTGGTCTATTGTGCCCTCAACTGCTTCACAGCACCTCATCCAAGCCGACTTCTCTGATGAACCCTAGCAGTTCACCTGGCTTGAGGGATTTGATGTGAGAGTGCTCTGGCCATGGTGAGCCCAAAAACTTAGCCTTACGCCTTGAGATTGCGTCACATTCCAGGAGTATATGTTCCGCCGTCTCCGCTGATCGATAACAAAATCGGCATGTGTTGTTCGATAGGATGCCCAGCTTCTGCATGTGGCTGTTCAGTCTGCAGTGTCCTGTAAGAATAGCTGTTAGGATCCTCAGGTTATCTTTCGACATTTTCTTTAAGTTGTTTACTTTTCCGTGTTGCTTTTAAATATGGCGAAATCGTTTATGTATACACATATGTACATATATTTATTTCAGTGCTACCAACTCAAAAGTGGTTAGCTGTCAAAAAATCTACTACAGAATACAAAACGAACAAAACTGCTATACGGATCAGAAATTGAACCAGATAAATATCAGGATCACAACGTTGTTGTTGCATTTGCATGTTAAATTTCTATCCGTATCTCGCTCAAGTCTCAATGGAACGCAACTACTGCATCCACCGTGCGGGAGCTGATGAGGTAGTGATACGAGTACTAGTGGATGTTTTTGAGAGCCTTGCAGTATAACGTCCAACCAAATATAGAGGGTTATATCGAGCCTTAACCGCCGAATTGGTGTAAGGGACAAAATATCGATTTTTTTTTTATTATCGAAGTCGATAGTGTTAGTCCTGATCTGTCATCTCCGAAAATTTCATAGTTCTATGTTTTACCGTTATAAAGTTATAGCAGAAACAATTTTGGTGTAAATGCGCAATACACTTTGTTTATATTTTTCCATGACCGCACATTGTTACTTACATCAAAAATATCTAGTGTGCTTTGTTGCTTGCAGCAAAAAATATTTAATTCTAATAAACTAAATGCGCTTCACGGAGATAAGTTATATATAAAATAACATAATAAATAGTTCTTTGTGCGAATAATGGAAGCTTTTGAATCAGAGGTAATTATTTTGGCTGCAAGCAATAGGAAAAATTATACCTTTCTATTTAGGGCTTAATAATAAATTAGTTTATCGTTGTTTTCTTTAGTTTGCAAAGATACATGCTCTCGTCCCCTATAATGAAAGTGAGTCCAATACTTCCATTGATGATGAAACGTGCGTTGGTAATAGGGGCTTTAAAAAGTCAAAAGTTATCCGAAAAAACCGAAAACAAGAGTCGGAAATCCACTGCCGTTAAACTGAATCCCTGTTTGAATAAAAATTGTGGAAACTCATGTGCGGACAAATTTACGGAATCAGATCGTGTGGCAATAAACGAGTAATTCTGGGGTATGGGGAATAAAATAAGGCAGCGGGACTGTATATTTCATGTACGACACGTAAGTGTATTAAAAGAAGAAAATCCGAAAATACTAAAAGGAAGTTGAGTTTTGAGTACACAATAAGTTTTAATAATATAAAACCAAAAGTATGCCAAAAGTGTTTGCTTCACACTCTTAATGTATCTCAAAACATGCTAATCTATACTAGGAATAATACACAGTGTCTACAAACAACCAAAGAAGCTAACAAAAAATTAAAACCACACAATAAGTCTGA
Organism: Eurosta solidaginis; assembly: GCF_040869045.1. Classification (NCBI taxonomy): domain Eukaryota; kingdom Metazoa; phylum Arthropoda; class Insecta; order Diptera; family Tephritidae; genus Eurosta; species Eurosta solidaginis. The sequence goes on from NC_090322.1 coordinate 49,690,066, forward strand.
TGAAAATAAAGTAGCACTTTTGAAATCTTTTATTACCCAAATACGCTTACTACAATGAAAGCATTTATGAAAGTGTTACAAGAAATGGTTATTGCTTTTTGTGGGGCGAAAAGGACGGAAAACGGGGATGTAATGAGATATGCACAGTAATTTTTAAGTACTTCAAACTCCTTGATAAAAAAGGAACGTATACCTTTATTAGCCTTTACTGTGACAGTTGTGCAGGACAAAATCGAAACAGAGCCATGCTTGCTATGTTCGCTTTTTTTTTTTTAAATCCTGTACAAATATAAAAACCCTGAAAATAACCTTTCTGTTACCCGGCCATACCATGATGCCAGTCGACTCTATTCATAGTACGATAGAGTCGTTTACGCGCCAAAGAAATATTTGGGCTCCCAGCGAATTGTATACCGTTATTTCCAATGCGAGAACTAACCCAACAAATTACGAGTGTATAATAATGGAATATTCCGATTTCAAAGACTGGAAAAACTTTGCGCGTACTATGTTCCCTACCTCAACCAAAATAGAGTTTAACTCTCTTCGATCTGCTATGTTCCAAAAGGATTCCTCTCTTAAGACAAAAAACACAACTACGACTTATTTTAGCTACTGAAATTGATTGCGTTATGTACTTAGAGCACAACTAGGGCCGTTTACAAAATTTAGTTCAAATTTTTTTGGATATTAACAGAGATAATTAAAAAAACCTTCCCCTGTATAATTTGTTATTTGTCCCTTACACCAATTTGGCGGTAAAGGCTCGATATATATAAGTTAAGAAGACTTCAAAACCCACAAAATCATTAAAATAAAAAACGAAACCATATCCCACCGAAGCCATGTTATAATAACAAAAATATACAAAAGGCAATGAGACGCAACAGCCACAAAAAACAAAAAACAATAAAGTAAAGAATTATAGAAAATAAAACTGTGCGATGAACTGAATAAAAATCGGCAACAATAACAAATGCAACGAGTGCACTCAAGTGTAGTGGTCGCCGTAGCGCAACGAAAAAGAAACCTAGCAACAAACAAAAAAATAAATGATAACACAATCAACTGCAACAACAAACAAGCAGAAAAAGGTTATAGTAATAATAACAAAAAAATCATCGCGCGACAAAAAAAGCAAAACCAACAAAAAAACACATTAGTTAGTACATAAATGTGTATAAAGCCGGCGACCCAACACCACCGCCACCACCTTTCCTTTCACCCCACCTAGCGAACCAATTTTCCCTTGACAATCAACATTGTTATTGCTGCTGCAGTCTGCTGTTTTTAATTTCATGATGGTTTTTTCCATTTCTATATGAGTGCAGAGTACATATCTAATTGGCTACATAGGTAAGTATGTAGGTACATTAGGGTGGTTTAAAAAGCAATATTCCGAATTCGTATTCCACACGGAATGAAATATATTGTAGCTGTGGTTGTTGTTGTTGTAGCAATGCTCGCCCCACCTAATAGCCGCGACCGATCACAAATTGTCATCAATATCCTCTAACGGGAGTCCAAGGAAACTTGCCGTTTCAACAGGGGTGGACCATAAGGAAAGGGGTGTTAGAGGCGTTGGTTCTACATTACAATTAAAGAGATGGTTGGTGTCATGTGGGGACACATTGCAAGCAGGGCATACATTTTGTATGTCGGGGTTGATTCTGGATAGGTAAGAGTTTAACCTGTTACAGTATCCAGAACGAAGTTGAGCAAGAGTGACACGCGTTTCCCTGGGGAGTATGCGTTCCTCTTCTGCGAATTCTGGATATTTTTCTTCAAGTACTGGATTCACCGGGCAATTCCCGACATAAAGGTCCGACGCCTGTCTATGGAGTTCACCAAGGACCTGCTTGTGTTTTTCCGCTTGTTGTTGTTGTTGTTGTTGTAGCGATACGTTTGCTCCCCGAAGGTTTAGGGAGTGATCGATGTGATGGTCCTTTGCCGTTTACAGATCCGGTACGCTCCGGTAACACAGCATCATTAAGGTGCTGGCCCGACCATCTCGGGAACGATTTATATGGCCACATTAAACCTTCAGGCCAATCCGGTATTTTAGTCGCCTCTTACGACAGGCATACCTACCGCGGGTATATTCTAACCCCCTGACCCGCTGGGGTATGTTTTTCCGCTTCATACGGCTGGGTTCTCAGGTGCCGTATTTCCTCAAAATGCTTACGGAGATGACTCCTTAGGCCCCTAGGCGGTGCTGGTTCGTCAATCAGATGTCTGTTGGGATGCCCAGGTTTCTGGGTATTCAACAGAAACTGTTTGGTCAGCATCTCATTTCTCTCCCTGATGGGGAGTATTCTCGCCTCATTATGCACATGGTGTTCTGGGGACATAAGAAGACAGCCCGTGGCGATTCTGAGAGCAGTATTTTGGCAGGCCTGTAGTTTCTTCCAGTGGGTGGTTTTTAGGCTTGGCGACCATATGGGTGACGCGTAGCACGTAATCGGCTGGCTAATTGCTTTGTATGTGGTCAAGAGCGTTTCTTTATCTTTTCCCCAGGTACTGCCAGCAAGGGATTTGAGGATTTTATTACGGCTCTGAATTCTTGTAACAATTGCGGTTGCGTGCGCACCAAAATGTAGATCCTGATCAAACGTCACACCCAAGATTTTGGGGTGTAGGACAGTCGGTAGCGTAGTGCCATCGACGTGGATGTTCAATATGGTCGACATTTGGGGCGTCCATGTTGTAAATAAGGTCGCGGAAGATTTAGTCGGTGACAATGCCAGGTTTCGCGAGGCGAAAAAAACTGGAGAGATCAGGGAGATAGCCGTTTATTTTATTGCATAGCTCATCGATGTTTGGGCCTGGGTCTGTGGCCATTATGGTGCAGTCATCGGCGTAGAAAACGATTGTGACTACTTCCGGTGGTGAAGGTAGCTTAGATATGTAGAAATTAAACAAAAGCGGGGATAGGACACCACCCTGTGGCACCCCTTGTTTAATTCTCCTTTGTTTTGATGTTTCGTTTCTGAATTGCACCGATGCCTGCCGACCACCCAGATAGTTTGCGGTCCACCTTTTAAGACATGGGGGAAGGGTAGACCCTTCCAGGTCTTGCAGTAACGAGCCATGGTTGACCGTATCAAAAGCTTTTGATAGGTCTAACGCTACGAGTACTGTTCTATGGTGGGGATATTGATTCAAACCGCAATTTATCTGGGTGCTAATGACATTTAGCGCGGAGGTAGTGCTATGGAGTTTTCTGAAGCCATGCTGATGAGGGGCTAGCTGCAAATGTGCTTGGAAATAAGGGAGCAAAATGGCTTCAAGCGTCTTTGCCACTGGCGATAGGAGAGATATCGGACGATATGACTCACCTACGTTAGCTGGTTTCCCAGGCTTTAGTAGCGGGACCACCTTGGCCATTTTCCATTTCTCGGGTATGACAAAGGTGGAAAGAGACAGGTTGAAGACATGCGCTAAATATTTGAAACCCTCTTTCCCTAGGTTTTTAAGCATCGGCATGGCTATGCCGTCTGGGCCCACTGCTTTGGATGGTTTAGCGCGACCAATGGCGTCCTCAACCTCTCTAGCGGTGATGGTAATTGGTGACGCGTTGAGTTTGTGTTTATGTGCGTGTCTATTGGCTCTCCGTCTATCTTTGTCGACCGTAGGATGCATTATATATTGTCGGCAGAAAGCGCTCGCGCATTTTTTCGCATCCGACAGCACCTTATCGCCAAAGGATTTCGGGAATTCTCCCGGCGGGAATGAAATGTGCCGAGGCGGATTCAATGACCTTACGGAAGGCACGCTCCCCTTGGCGGGCATCAGTCGGGATAGGGAGGGCAGCAAAGCTGCTGTCTGTTGCAGATTTATATTCTTCCCACTTTCCTTTTTTGAATTTTATGAAAGTGCGTTTTTCGGTGACGATGAAGTCGGCGGTACGCTCGAACGAAATAAGTATGGGCAGGTGGTCGGATGCCAATGTTACCATCGGCTGCCAGTTGACGCAGTTTACGAGTTCTGCGCTCACGATTGAGATATCTGGCGAGCTATGACAGCTTCCTACCATACGTGTGGGGGCGTCTCCGTTTATTGTGCAGAACGTCGTTTTGTCTATTTGATCCGCCAACATCTCACCCCTACTGTCCGCCCGCAAGTTTGAATGTCATAGGTCGTGATGGGCATTGAAATCGCCTAAGATAATGCGATTGTTGCCAGTGAGTAAGGCCTCGATATTAGGGCGGTATCCACTGGGGCAACAGGTGACAGGAGGGATGTAGATGTTGATGATTTCTAGATTTGCATCGCCTGACCGGACAGATAGGCCTTGACGTTCTAAGACATTGTCCCTGCGGTCGATGCCAGGATCAAATATATGATATTGCACAAAGTGGTGTATAATAAACGCGAGGCCGCCTCCATTTCCGCTCTCGCGGTCTTTCCTGTGGACATTATAACCAGAGCAGGTCTGCAATGCAGATCTTGCTGTGAGTTTAGTCTCTTGAATCGCAGCAATGCGGATGTTGTGCCGCTTCATGAAATCGACTATCTCCGTAATCTTCCCAGTTAGTCCATTACAGTTGAACTGCAGAATTCTGAAGTGCATGAGTGGTGACGCCGCCACTCTAGGGGTAGCTGTGGTCAGTATCCACAATCAAACTTAGCGATGGAATATATCTTTTACACATACCAATAAACAAAGCAGGTCGGTGTCAAGGCTATGCGGTTACTGTTTTGTGTTATCGAAAAAGGGAAGTTCGAAAGGACTATTTGTGTGATATCGTTCAGAGACCGTCATATTTAACAAAGGAATGGTGCGCCGGGGTGAAACAAAGTATTAATTCCAGCAAGGCGGTCATCATTCTTCCTTCACCAAGAGGGGATCCCTCACGGAAATGAGAGCAATTACTAGTAGAATGCTTTTAACGTAAGTACCTGCCTTATGGCTCAACCACACGGTGTCAAAACACAACGGATCTAATTGCATGATCAGTGGCCCAACTATCGGTTCCATGTTCCCAGACCTAAACAAGTCGTCATTGAAGCCTAATCAGCTTGTAATGGGGGTGTAAAATCACAGTCTTATCTTGGTTAGATATGGAGTTATTCGCTGTTTCAGTTCTGATGCTTGTGACACCGCCAGATGCGTGATACAGCTCCACAATTTTAATACAAGTGTTAAGGGGTGTGAGCAACCTTCTCCGAACACCAGAATATCATGCATCACAATTAAGGGATGTTATACAACCGTCTCAGCACATCGAATTAAAATATCCGTTCGCTGTAGAATAACTGCTTCGACCATCTGTTCAAATCCTCTTCCACTTGACACAGCGATACGAAACAAGATACATCTTCATTAAGCACATCTACTAATGGCATTTGCTTTGATAGCCTAACGCAGTTTCAAAATATTTCAAAAAGAAGAGTGTGCACAAACCCAATTTTACAATTATCAACTGTTATCCACAAATGATAGGCATATGCTTGCAACCATTTACTTCCAGGATACTCAAAACAATTTAATTCCGCAGAAGAATCTTTGAAATATTTATGCTTAAGTTAAAATAAGTAGAGGCAGTTTATCCTTGTGGGTGGACCAAGGGAAAACTTTAGTACCAAGTTTCCTACGAAGAAGACCGCATTACTCCGTGGAGTGGACTCATCGCATTAAAGAAATAGCCAACATGCGTTATGAAACCACAGCCCCCTCGATTCATTCGAATCCTCTAGGCAGGAGATACCGCCAGTATACAAGCATCACGCGATTCATTGTGTCAGATCACAACTGGCTTGTCCTGCTCCCCGCGGTACAGTTTTTATTAACCGTGCTAGGGTCACGCGAGCGATGAACGTGCACGGATTGGTTGGCATTTTTGCTTTGATGACGAACATATTCTAATTTAACTTACAGTATAACGAATATTTTAGGGCCACAATAGTGGATGGTTGGCGCAAGGCTGCTCAAATAGCGGACGAGGCGATCCACGTACACACCGATGGTTCCGAAGAAGTGGAAGGAATGGGGTCTATTGTATAGGTACGTGCTGATCCGGAAACAAGCAGATCCTACAAGCTACCAGATTACTGTAGCGTTTTCCAGGCGGAAGTAGTAGCCGTAACCATAGCAGCAGAAACATTGGAAGAAAAAAGCTTAAACTGCAGCCGCGCCAACCCTTAGCCAAGCAGCAATTAAAGCAATAATCTAGCATAGCATAGCACAGCATATTAAAGTGTGTTAGAGTGAAAGCAATCCCTGAAAAGAATCGGGACAGGGAGAAGCATACATATATATTGGGTCCAAAGGTCCTAGAAAACCTCTAATATTTGCCAAGAGGATTGAGTTATTTTATAACAAAGGTGCTTGTTTTTGATACGGTACTTCAGTTTGGTAGTTAAACTTTTGGTAATACACGGACACATTCGGTCTATGTGAGGTCCTCATGGACCGGCCAGTTCAACCTTACATAACCTACAGTATTACGAGGAGTTAATCTGGATGGGGTACAGTTGGATACTGTGTCCAAAGTATAATACTTAGAAGTAATTTTCGTGCTATTAGCGGCAATAGAAGTACTGCTCGGGCAAGCTCATAATAATTGAACATGTTACCAAACGAACCTTAATATACAACGCAAAAGGGGGAATTGATAGGAAAAATCAAGAAGGCCCGTAGCGCAGATATGAGCATCAGTTTTGAAAAGAGGTTTAAGCAGTATTTGGAGGCAAAGCAACCTGTGAGGCCTCAAAAGTTGAAGGTTTTCATCAGAATCATGCGCTAGCTGGGTATATGGATGGCTCGAAGACTCCAAACCGGATTGGAGTGGTAATATTAGGCCCACAGTCAACAAGTCTATACCACTGTGAAGGACTCCAATCACTTTTAGGAGAATGTAGAAATTCGTGCAGAAATAAATCTGCAACAAGGATATTTCAATGAGAACATAATTATACTGGACGAAGCGCAATTCGCACTGAAGCCCATTTCCTAGAATGTGTGAAAAGCAAAGCAGTTTAGCATCACGAAAAAAACGTCCGGCTAGCCTGGTTCGAATGCCATGCGGGGGAACGGAAATAGACAAAAGGACAGTTTAGCTACAGATGCAGCAATTGGAACGCCCATAGAACGTGAGCTCTTCGTGACCATTGGGTTCCACGCCATAAAATAGGAGTTTCGAAGGAGATGAAGTGGAGCAGTGGCGCTAGACGATAAAGCTGGGCCATGCAGAAGATACATATGATAGCAGGTTGCAAGATGGAAGGCGAACATTTCCAAATCATTAATCAACATATACAAGACTAATCTTAAGTTGATATCGAAGTTCTTACAAGCCTACTTCCAACTAGACTAATGCATATACTGCAACTATATCTGATAGTAGTTCTGCACTTTTTAAGGTAAATCGGTCTGAATTAATTGCTCTGAGCAAATGAGGGAATAATAAATCCTTTAAGTCGCACAGTAGTTTAGAGTGTAGGCACTGACCAGTGCAATTTATAACTTCTCCAACCGAGTTGTGCGCCTCATCTACATGGGGCGAGTCCTGTTACAATTACCAATTAACACACCCTAATAATTATATTTATTGATGTTGTTCTGCGTTTTTATGTGTGCTACCTGCTCATGCTTGTCCATCACCCCACACCTCCTCGAATGAGTCTGCTAAAACAGCTACCAAAGAGCAACAACACAAATTCATTCGTACCTACTTACAAACTTTTTTCCCAATCTATTTTTGGCTTGTATATACATACATACATACATATTTCAAACAACATGACCAACGGCAATAATAACGAACTGACAACAACAATATTGCTCGCACACCGAATATAATAATCATAATAATAATTATAATGGCAACAACAACAAGAGTAGTGACAGCAGTAATAAACCGCATATTCAAACATATTTATAATTGAACGTGTTCGACGGGATGTACATACATGCATAAATACAATATCAATTCAAAAGAAACAAGTAAGGAAGGTTAAGTTCGGGTGTTACCGAACATTACATACTCAGTTGAGAGCTATGGTGACAACATAAGGGAAAATAACCATGTAGGAAAATGAACCGAGGGAAACCCTGGAATGTGTTTGTATGACATGCGTATCAAATGAAAGGCATTAAAGAGTATTTTATGAGGGAGTGGGCCATAGTTCTACAGGTGGACGCCATTTAGGGATATAGCCATAAAGGTGGATCAGGGTTGAGTCTAGAATGCGTTTGTACGATATGGGTATCAAATGAAAGGTGTTAATGAGTATTTTAAAAGGGAGTAATCCTTAGTTCCATAGGTGGACGCCGTTTCGAGATATCGCCATAAAGGCGGACCAGGGGTGACCCTAGAATTTGTTTGTACAATATGGGCATCAAACGAATGGTGTTAATGAGTATCTTAAAAGGGAGTGGGCCTTAGTTCTATAGGTGGATGCCGTTCCGAAATATCGCCATAAAAGTGAACCAGGGGTGATTCTAGACTTTGTTTGTGCGATATGGGTATCAAATTAAAGGTATTAATGAGGGTTTTAAAAGGGAGCGGTGGTTGTTGTATAGGTGGTCGCCTTTTCGAGATATCGCCATAAAGATGGACCAGGGGTGACTCTAGAATGCGTTTGTACGATATGGGTATCAAATGAAAAGTGTTAATGAGTATTTTAAAAGGGAGTAATCCTTAGTTCCATAGGTGGAAGCCGTTTCGAGATATCGCCATAAAGGTGGACCAGGGGTGACCCTAGAATTTGTTTGTACAATATGGGTATCAAAAGAAAGGTGTTAATGAGTATTTTAAAAGGGAGTAATCCTTAGTTCCATAGGTGGACGCCGTTTCGAGATATCGCCGTAAAGGTGGACCAGGGGTGACCCTAGAATTTGTTTGTACAATATGGGCATCAAACGAAAGGTGTTAATGAGTATTTTAAAAGGGAGTGGGCCTTAGTTCTATAGGTGGACGCCGTTTCGAAATATCGCCACAAAGGTGGACCAGGGGTAACTCTAGACTTTGTTTGTGCGATATGGGTATCAAATGAAAGGTGTTAATGAGTATTTTTAAAAGGGAGTGGGCCTTCGTTCTATAGGTGTTCGCCTTTTCGAGATATCGCCATAAAGGTGGACCAGGGGTGACTCTAGAATGAGTTTGTACGATATGGGTATCAAATTAAAGGTATTAATGAGGGTTTTAAAAGGGAGTGGTGGTAGTTGTATATGTGAAGGCGTTTTCCAGATATCGACCAAAATATGGACCAGGGTGACCCAGAACATTATCTGTTGGATACCGCTAATTTATTTATATATGTAATACCTGCCAAGATTGTAAGGGTTTTTTATTTCGCCCTGCAGAACTTTTTAATTTTCTTCTACTTAATATGGTAGGTGTCACAACCATTTTATAAAGTTTTTTCTAAAGTTATATTTCGCGTCAATAAAACAATCCAATTACCTTACCATGTTTCATCCCTTTTTTCGTATTTGGTATAGAATTATGGCATTTTTTTCATTTTTCGTAATTTTCGATATCGAAAAAGTGGGCGTGGTCATGATTTCGTCTGATTTCGTTCATTTTTCATACCAAGATAAAGGAGTTCAAGTAAGCACGTGAACTAAGTTCTTTACAGATATGTCGATTTTTGCTGAAGTTATCGTGTTAACGGCCATGCGGAAGGACAGACGAACGACTGTGTACAAAAACTGGGCATGGCATCAACCGATTCCGCCCATTTTCACAGAAAACAGTTAACGTCATAAAATCTATGCCCCTACCAAATTTCAAAAGGATTGGTTAATTTTTGTTCGACTTATGGCGTTAAAAGTATCCTAGACAAATTAAATGAAAAAGGGCGGAGCCACGCCCATTTTGAAATTTTCTTTTATTACTGGAGTTGAATGTTGACATAATTTACTTATATAATGTAAAGATATTAAATTTTTTGTTAAAATTTTACTCTAAAAAAAAATTTTTTTTAAAAGTGGGCGTGGTCCTTCTCCGATTTTGATAATTTTTATTAAGCGTACATATAGTAATATGAGTAACGTTCCTGCCAAATTTCATCATGATATCTTCAACGACTGCCAAATTACAGCTTGCAAAAGTTTTAAATTACCTTCTTTTAAAAGTGAGCGGTGCCACGCCCATTGTCCAAAATTTTACTAATTTTCTATTCTGCGTCATAAGTTCAACTCATCTACCAAGTTTCGTCGCTTTATCTGTCTTTTGTAATGAATTATCGCACTTTTTCGGTTTTTCGAAATTTTTGATATCGAAAAATTGGGCGTGGTTATAGTCCGATATCGTTCATTTTAAATAGCGATCTGAGATGAGTGCTCAGGAACCTACATACCAAATTTCATCAAGATACCTCAAAATTTACTCAAGTTATCGTGTTAACGGACGGACAGACGGACGGACGGACATGGCTCGATCAAATTTTTTTTCGATCCTGATTATTTTGATATATGGAAGTCTATATCTATCTCGATTCCTTTATATATGTACAACCAACCGTTATCCAATCAAACTTAATATACTCTGTGAGCTCTGCTCAACTGAGTATAAAAAAGTATATAATAGCGAAACATAAAACAAGTAAAGTTAAATCCCCGGCAGCTGCCATTTGCAACAAAAACAACGCATAAAGTATGCGTGAGCCAGAGTAGATATACACTGTTGTTTAACTTTATAGTCCAGCGAACATGAATTCCGGCGTTAACCCCAAAACGTGTACAATAGCTTGAAACGGCATTTTTATATCTCTTCTCAGATTTCTTCATTTTACAAGCTGGCATGACATTACCAAATCGTTCCCGACCCGGGCTTGGTACGGGATCTGCACCGGCAAAGGACCATCAACATCGATAACACTCACCCAGGCCTTCGGGGAGTGTCCTTATCGCTACAATAACAAGAACAAGAAATATTTATTTCAAAGGTATTGTAGACGAGGGCGATAGAAAGGATTCCTTAACCGAGGAACTAGCCTGGAAACGCAAGTGTGCTTGCTTCCAACCGCTTCTACCCACCGCGAAAAATACAAATCGACTGCTGTGTGGAATATCAAACTTTCTCGGATGCCGTTTTGAAAACGCCCTATCTCAGAAAATTGTTTAATGCTGCCATATTTCGGTATTGGTTTCAAAAACACAATAATTAGCTGGCGCGTTGATGAAAAATTTTTAAAACAGCTTTATTCAAACGTTTTCTAAGGCAGGGAATTTTCGAAACGGCAACCGAGGTAGTGATTTTCCACTCAGCAGTCGAAATGTAACAATGGAAATTGGGCAGAATTTCAATACAGATTCAGGTGAAGTAAAAAAAACATCTAGAATATTCTCCTTCTCTTGAAAGTATGGAGTGCAAAATCTCCCTATTTCGGCTGCTCGTTGGGAAACGCTTCATAAGGCCATATTTTTCTAAAACGCCCTATATCAAGATTTTTTCAAAAGGCTCTATGCATAATTCTTTCATAGACGCTCTATCGCACGACAAAATATAAGTTTATACTTAAAGCTAGAGCGTCTTTCAATAGAATAATTTGAAAGATATCTGGTATGGGGAGCTTTGCCAAAGTTTTTTGCGATAGAGTGTCTCGAAACGGCAGCGCAGAAATGGAATAATTTTCCATACAGCAGTGCATTTGTGAAAAAACTTTTTAAGGTATTAGCTTGAATTTTCCAAATGTTACTTTTCTCGAAAAAGCTTTACAAAAGTTAATCAAGGCTGGTAAAAACTAAACTTTGTGAGAGTTCAGATTCGGATTTGCTTGCTTCCTTCTTTTAATGTTCAATTGGTTTGTTTACGTTAGCGAAAATTTAAGGAAAAAAGTGCAAACTGTTCAAATTAAAAGCAAAATAAAGTGCGCACTTTCTTTTCAGAACAGTCCTTATAAAAATGTTTCCCCCCAGAATGATACTTTAACAAATTCACATTTTTATATACTTTGTGCTTAGGTTTAATCTGATCTGGGGCTAAACAAATGAGCGGCAGTGTAACTATGCAATAAACGAGTACAAATAAACTACATTTGTCTCATTGAATTATGCCACGAAGAGCGAGACGAAGGCAATAAGAACCACAGCTACATCGAAGGCGACGTCGAAGCCGGCAGCGAACGTGTTATTATTACAGCATTTTTGCCTGCCTGCCTCCGACGTTAGCAAACAACTTTTTGCCACCCTTCGCACACCGCACAAAAAAAAAACTTCAGTTTCTGATTATATATATGAATGTGCTGTGCGCAGATACCATGAAATATGTATGTACGTACGTTAATATAAATATATATGACTGTGCGCTGCGCAGAGGTCGTTCGTTTGTTTGTTCACTCATCCGTCTGATCGTTTGACGTTTTGTCGTTCAACCCGTCGAAGCGTCGTATAATTTTTTGTATGTTCATATTTCGCTTGTTCATTATAATTCTACGACAGCAACCGACAGCCAGCAACAACAATACTCGTTATTTCTATGTGAGTAAGTATGAAAGTGCGTTTGCCTGCTGTTATTGCTGTTGGTTGTGTATATATGTACATACATATCTTGTAAGCAAATAACAATAACAAATTCAGTAATGGGTGCACATTCATGTAAACACACACATTTACTCAGGTTTAGTAACGCGAAGAAAATTCCACATAACTGTGCGCAGCAGGAGCGCTAGCAGCGAAACACAGTACGATGCTACGTTGCCAAGTTTCATCACGTTTTTGCTTGGCGCATTTAGCTCGTAGTAGAACCAGTAATATAAAAAAAGAAAAGAGCACATCAAGTTATAAAAAAACACAAATACCCAACTGAATTGAATGGCGCAACAAAAATATAATAACAATAAAAGAAAAAATACAAAAAGCGGGAATAAAAAAAAAACAGCAATATAAACATAAAAGAAGCACACAAATCAAACAAAAATTGTTTGCATTCACTTTAAGACGCAAAAAAGTAGAAAATGTGAAACTTTTCGCTGCGAGTGCAAAATATATTTTGTTGGGTTTGATGTGCCTTTTGTTGCTTTTTACTTGTGGAACAAGTTACGTGATTCTCTTGAAGTTTCAGCAAAAAAATTATAGGTATCTACATTTCTCTTGTTTGGCTTAGTGATGTATGTAGGTAAATATGTATGTATTTAAAAATAAATCGATTTGTCTATCCCTGAGTATTCGTAATTTTACAGCTTTAATTTAATATCTTTCTTGGACGACATTTAACCTCCCATTTCATGGAGTATAACATGGCATCTCCGCTTCACAGGATGTTGAACATTTCGAAAGCGCTGTGCGCAAGGAAAATCAAGAGTTTATGATGTGGTTTCTGGATTAGTAAGAATTCATTTTGAGAATGTTAGAGAGATCGATAAGAATGGAGTCGAGAAATGTATTTAAATTGAGAGGTTGTGGTCTGTATAATAGCCGCATGTACTAGAGGTTTACGCCGATAACTATATCGGTGTTCTTACTTTATAAAGCTTGATTTTTCTACTTAAAAAATAATATTTAGGAAAGTCTTTGTTCGTATGTATTTAAGGAAATCAACGTCTTGGCCATTTCGGAAAGGTCCCGGGGTTTGCCTCAAAGTCTCGCGGATCATTCAGCTCCTTGCGGAGAGACTGTCCTGCATTCACTTACTTCAGGGAGGCTTCGAATCTAACTTGGTCTAAGGGACTGGTACTGCTGCGTAGGCCGAAAAAATTTTAAGTACTTTAAATGATCACACTTTTGTCTGTATGTCTCGTACAAAGCGTAGTTTCACCGAAGGAGATGTTCTGGTCTAACTCCTAATACTCGATATAGACACGATTTCTTTAAATTATTTGTGTCCCCTTGCTGGTCACGCACAAAGGTGGCTTACGGTTGCTATTAGCGGCGTTTTAATACTCATGGCTCTCGTGGCACCGTTTTAACGATTAACACCAACGCTGGCCTATTGTTGATCGCGGCAAAGTGCGCCTCTAGTTTTTTCGGCTGTTTTAAGAGCTATAACTCCCGATGTGCAAACAGTAGTAATCCTGTCTACCACCAGTCACTATCACGCCTTCTGGCCCTCACACCACATGCCAGCACAGAAGTTATAGGACTACGACTTCGAACTCATACCTTCGTCGACGTCACTTTCCAAGAAGCCCTAGGTGTAACACCGAAGACTTTCTAACTGATTTTTTTGTCCCGCTACGCTGCCGAGGTGGTGTGATGGCAGCGTGCTCCTCCTACCACATCGAAGATCGTGGGTTCACGAGCCGGGCAAATCAGATGCCGTTCGGAGTCGGCATAACACAAATTTGTAAGAAAAATTAAGAGGAGCACGACGCAAATTGGCCTAAAATCTCTCAGAGGTTATCGCGCCTTACATTTACTTATTTATGCTGCCGAGCACTACCAGAGAAACACCTTAAAACATTCGGCCAAGTCTGCCGCCCTCGAAATCATAAGCAGTCCAAGTGGATATTATTGCGTAACTTATAGGTGAAAACAGTATAATCCTACATAATAAATTTTACAAAGACCCTGGATAATTTTTTTTTAAATGTGTACCAAAATTTGTTAAATCAAAACGATATTTAAGAATGAAAGTCGACCGATTTTGAAGTTGAAAGATGTTAATGTTAGGCTCAGTCCAAACTGTTGTTTTCATATCCTTTTATACAAGAATTCATTGTAAATAACCGCGTAGCTTCAGTTTTCAGCCTAGTTCGACTATCCTCTACGTTAGAGTAGTAGAACACCCGGTCATTTGTTCGACTATCTTGGGAAAGCTTTTGCTTAACCAATTTGAGTGTTCCTGCGAAGGACAAAGCCTCACCTGGTTAATATGTATGTATATGTGCAAAGTGATTTTTCAAACCCTTGTCATACGTGCATATATCATCAACTTAAGTCTGGACTGAGAATCATTTCAAAGGAGTATTTAAATTCCTGGAACCAACTAAAAGATTTTGCATCCTTGATTTCGCTTATTCTTGCATCTATACCCCGATTAGATTTTTTTTAAATCTGCACCTTTTTCGGGCAACTTGTTTTTTTTTAAACTTGAGGACAATTTGAAAACATGTTCGACTTGGGTCATTTTATTTGAACTCATTGTTCTTTACTAATTTTTTGAAAAATTTATGCAAAGTGAGCATTTAAATTTTTTATATAACGTTTCTTTTAGTGCTATGTGTTAATAAATTCGTGAATTTGGTGATGCAAAGTCCGTGTTAAGCTGACATCGAAAACGACTGTTTTTTAAATAACTTTTGAATGAGTGGAAAGAGTTAAATCTCGCAATTGGATTCTTATAACTGGCAGTGATGCACATCCGTTGATACCCCTTTCGACAATATCGGACCAATTTTCGACATGAACAATAAATGGTGACAGTCTTAAACGAGTAGAAAATATAGTAACGCGCCTAACGCCGCCGCCGCGCCGATATTGTCGACAATCGGCGGCGGCGTGCGAAAAAAACGACGAAAATCGGCGGCGGCGGCGTATATCTCTAGCATGTACATATTAAAATTCAGTGGGGTTTTGGTTTGTATGGCGCCCGTGTGGTATGGCCTAACACACCGAACTTCCTGGGTTCAAGTCCCGGAAGGAATACATCCAAATATTTTTGTAGGCGAGGTCGCCACTTGGCGAACCAACCTTCGCGTGTATTTGTGCCATGAAAAGCTTTTCGGTGAAAATGCATGTGTCTTGCAGATGCCCTTCAGAGACGGCATAAAATATAACACTTACGGTCGAAAAAAAGCCGACAAAAATTGTTTCCATCTTACAGTATTTTTACGGTCCCTACTGCTCCGCAAGGAACGTTTTTAGTTCTTTTGGCCAATATTTATATAATATATAAAACTTTATCCCGTCATTTTGAAAGCGAGGTCTGAGATCTGTCAGATTTTGAGGATTCGGAAGAAATATTAGATGGTTGATTTGAGGCATTTGACAATAATGAAACTTTCATGATGGAGGAGCTTTTCGTCAAGTTCCGTATGATATAAGCATTGCAAATATCAACGGAGAATGTAATAACGAACTAGTTTTGGATGCAAATGGCTCTAGCTCAGAAGCTCGAGCTTCGGACTATCAACCAAAGCAAGTTAATGACTTTCTGTGGAAAAAGATTTTGTGAGCTCCTCCTCAAGCTGTGCTTTCTGAGTGTTATCCAAATAACGACGAAAAACTTCCAGTACAGTACGTCACTGTCGATTTTTTTTTTAAGTAGTGCAGGCCTCTCGTTTAAAAGACGGTCGATCATTTAACTTAGCAAAGGACGAATTTTTTAAGTTTCTTGGTTTGGAGGTTATGATTGGGACAATTGGTTATCCCAGATTGGATATGTACTGGACAGCACCCACTGATATTCCGGCATTTCGTCAAAATATGTAAAAAAAATAGATTTCATTCCTTGCGGAACAACTTGAAGTTCACAAGTGATACAGGCAATGACAAACTTTTCGGGATTCGTCCATTAATAAATATGTTTACTAAAAACTTGTATACTATCCCCAAAGAATAGAATCTTTGTGTTGATATGATGATACCTTTCAAAGGAAATACTTCCCTAAGACAATACATAACCCATAGCACTAGTTTTCTGCATTTTCTGCAAAAAGATTGAGTCAAAACTGCGATAAGGCAATATTTCTAACTTTCTCGATTTAAGATACAACATAATGTGCTAAGGAATTATCGATGTTAACCACTATAACTAACCTTAAATGCATGTAAATGCAAAAAAGAAAAATTACTGCTAAAAGGTCTATCTACGGATCTCAGCCAAACTTATTGATTAGGAGACAATATACAAGGACCAAATAAATTTTAAAAGGGCAATACGGTTCGAATGGTCAAACAAATCAACTGCGTGCATTTTTGTTTAAATCTAAAAACTTATAATAATTCCGATTTAAATACCATTGGTGTGACCAATTGGCGTCAGTTAACCCAACAAAGAAGTGACTGGCGCGACTTGTTGGACGGCCATAACCGTTTAAGCGGTTCAGCACCAATAATTGAGTAAGTAAGTAATAATTATGAGTCTAAAGTTTTCTGAACAAACATCTTTGTTACCAAATTCAAGACATTTAATTTGTGTGTTACTCAATCGACATCGATAACTAAACCAAAGAACATAAAAGTTGTGGAATATCAAATTTTCAGTAAGATGGGTCAGACTAGCTTATAAATTTGCATAAGAAATATGAAAGGGTTTATAAACCATTTTAGCCTCTTATTCTACTATTCCCTCGGAATTTCGTTCTAGCGGATTTTAGGCAGAACAATAATTGGGGAATAGGAATTTCGAATTTTCGAAGTCATCTGTTTTGTCAATTGAAATTTCGTTGCGCATTTCTTATTTTGTTTAAAAAATTGAAAGTTTAATTATTGTTGCGAATTTGTTTGAAATTAAAAAAAAGTATAAACAATGCACAGTATTGCATTTCATATGGTATTCACTGAAATGAGTAATGAATTGGTGCTACAGCAACATCAACAGAGGAGCATAAGAAGAAGAAGACGGCGGGATAGCGCAAATCCGCTGGAGTTGCCTGCTTCCATTCAGCAAAGCAATTTTCTGGGGGCCAAGTCGAGTTGAATTCGTCTTTCGCCATATGCCAAAATCTATTTAAGCCTTTTTAAAAAATCCTTGCGCAATTTCTGGATGGCTGCATCAAATATACCCAAAGATCTTCCGTTGTTTATGATATACTTTTCGACTTAAAATGAAGAATATTGTGGTAGAATGTACATAATTTAGCACAAATTTGTACAGATAAGTGTTCTTTCTTAAAAGAAGCAATTTACTTAAACTATTTTGATGCATTCCCTTTAATTAAACAAGTGAAAAAACTCCTAAGAAATGGCAGAGAAATCTCCCTCTCACTCACATTCATTATCAGCTCAATTCTAAACGAAAATTCCGTGCGAGTTTTTTCCCTTCTCCCATTCCTCGTATCCTAAATAAAATTCCTTGTGAGTTTTTTCACTTCTCTCTTTTCTCCTATTCTGAACAATGTTCGAAAAAGCGGAAACCGGTTATGGGAGAAAAGTAGGTATTATGAATGTGAGGGAGATTTCTCTGCCATTTCATAGGAGTTTTTTCACTTGTTTAATTAAAGGGAATGCATCAAAATAGTTAAAGGAAATTGGTTATTTTAAGAAAGAACACTTATTTGTAAATTTGTGCTAAAATATGTATTTACATCCTACCACAATATTCTCACTGTTAATACAACAACAACCACAATATTCTTTAAGTCGAGAAATATATCATAAGCAACGGAAGAGCTCTTCGCATATTTGATGCAGCCATCCAGAAATTGCGCAAGGATTTTTTAAGAAGGCTTAAATAGATTTTGGCATATGGCGAAAGACGAATTCAACTCGACTTGGCCGCCAGAAAATTGCTTTGCAGAATGAATGCCGGCAACTTCGCGGATTTGTGTTCTTCTTCTTATGCTCCTCTGTTGATGTGGCTGTAGCACCAATTCATTACTCATTTCAGTGAATACCACACGAAATGCAATAGTGCAAATAGTGTTTACACCTTATTTCTTAATTTCAAACAAATTGGCAAAAATAATTAAACTTTAAAATTTTTTAAACAAAATGAGAAATGCGCAACGAAATTTCAATTGACAAAACAGCTTACTTCGAAAATTCGAAATTCCTATACCCCAATTATTCTTCTCCCTAGGAGAAAAGAATTGGAGGAATTTTTCCGCGGGAATAAAAAATCCGCGAGAACAAAATTTCGCGAAAATATTTAGAATTGGTCTGATAACCTACTTTTCTCCCGTTAACCGGTTTCCGCTTTTTCGAACATTGTTCAGAATCGCAGGAAAGGGAGAAGTGAAAAAATTCACAAGGAATTTTTATTTAGAATACTAGGAATGGGAGAAGGGAAAAAACTGGCAAGGAATTTTGTGTTTAGAATTGAGCTGATTGCAATTTCCTACTACTTGTACACTATTTTCGAAATATATTTGAATTCGATAATATGAACATATGTACGTGTTAACATCATATTTTGATTCCGGCCCATTTCAAATATAAAATATATCCCTTGCAAATGAAAATAAAAAGGAACTTTGAAAAAACTTACAATAAATCGCTTTCAATCCAATTCGATTTCCTGTGTGAGTAGTGCATAGTGGAATATGATGACAACATTGACGAGATCACCGCGTAGGTTCATACACTCAAGTAAATAACGTGAAGTAAATGTCTTACCTGAAAAAGTTAAAGCAAAGACAAAAATTTGTAATTTAGAAAAATATAACTAAATTTATTAAGAAACTATTTTTATTCATTTTAAGGAGAACATAATAACAAAATACTAACGCTCTCAGTTAGCTGAGCAGAATGAACTGTTATCATGTTTAATTAAAAAAAATAAATAAAACAAATTTTTAGCTAAGGCCTGACAACTTTGATGTTAGTAGGCCAAATACAAACATACGATAAGCATTTAAAAATGTATATTTGTAGAGCTAATTATTGCTAGAGTAGAGTTGCTGCAACGCGCACAAACTGAATGAATGGACGGTAAACTAACAAATGTCAAAATCAATTCTGATAACATGACACGAGGAACAGACAGGCATGTTTACTTTTAACAAAGCGAAAGGGAAGAAATGAGAGAATAAAATGATTTTGTTATACTTGTTTTTTTTTTGGTAATGGGTGCATATGTTTGTACCTTTAGCAATTTAGGTACCTAATTTAAGTGGTCGCACATACATATAATATATAAATATGTATTTTTGAATACGTTCCCATAAAGTACATAGTGTGTAGTCATTAGCATACTGTCAGGGTCAAATATTAGTATTGCATTATCTACTTGAATATCTTACCTACACGTAAAAGTATTTTGACTAGACTACAAAAATCTTCAGAACCACAAAAACTTTTCATAACTTAACCAAGTCACATATCTGCGTTCGGCAGCTAAAATTGAAACTAAAATCTCTTCTAGAGTCCTTATCTTATCAATTAATGCACCGTTCTAATTTTTAAAACACTAAAAGCTCGAGAGGTTATGTAAAAATCATGTTCTATATAGACCTTTCCATGCTCTCAAAACATTCAGTAGGTACGCTTTCTGTGTCGCTCAACACAGTATATAACACGTGGTTAGAAAAAGTCTTTGGACTGACACCTATGTAGATGGCGCCACTTTGGTTAACCCTAGAAAGATAACGTCATTTTTTTACCCTAGAAAGATAACGTACGTCTGAGAGACGTGTTCAAGTTTAAGGACCCTAAAGATATGTATACAAAATCTTACATTTTTGTTTTTTTTTTTTCATCATTTATTTGATATATATTCACTTGTGTTAAATGTGTTTCAAAGAAAAATTTTGTTTTTCTAATATATTAAAAATTAATTTTGACTTGTCTTGGACTTGTCCTTTCAAAAATCAGTTTTTTTCGAAGGACCTCAGTTTATAGCAAAAAAATTAAAATAAAATACATATTTTGGTACTTCAATTGAATGAATTAACTGTTTTAAACTATACTTAAAAAAATATTAGCTAAAATTACCATTTTCGGCAAAAATTACATATAAAATTAGTCATATCACGTAGTCACTTAAAAGATAACGATACGTCTCTTTGACTTATTTTTTAAAAAACAATCGTATATATTTTAGCAAACAAAAAAGTTACTACTGAAAAACACCCCCCCTGACAAGCTGGTAATGGTAGCTGAGAAAACTGAGAATGAGAATGTTCTCTCTTTACGATTGTGAGAGACTGAGAGCAAAATTAAAACGACGTACGACGTCTCACAGACGTACGTTATCTCACTAGGGTTAAAACCATATAATTTTTTTTTTTAGAAAATATGAACCCTCAAACGACACCTGTCACAGTTTCATGTCATTTCATTCATTTGTTTACAAGTTACAGCGATTTAATCAAATGTGACCCAGCCAAAATCAAGCAATTGTTATTGGTATGCTGAATTTAAACGTAGTCGTAAATACACTGATGAAGCACCACGTTCTCAAGAAAATATATAAAAAAAGACCTGGGCCGTATCGTGTTTTACGATCCGTGATCGAAATCAATCTTTTAAACGTCAATAGGTCTAAAATGGCGATTCAGAATATAATGAGATAATTGTGCTATGCGCAATGCGTACACATTAGAGGTCCGTCAAGCTGGGCTCGATAGTTCCAAAAACGATTCGTTTTTTTGACAACTTTTAATGTTTTTTTAAAACATGTCAGTACTTGGGGAAAAGATAAAGAAACGCTCATGACTACATACAAAGCAATTAGCCAGCCGATTACGTGCTACGCGTCACCCATATGGTCAAAAATAAAAAATAAATGTAAGGCGCGATAACCTCCGAAGAGATCTAAGGCCGAGCTTCTCTTCCAATTTGCGTCGTGCTCCTCTTGATTTTTCCCTACAAATTGGCCGGACGGGACCTACATGTTTTATGCCGACTCCGAACGGCATCTGCAAGGCAGATGAGTTTTCACTGAGAGCTTTTCATGGCAGAAATACAATCGGAGCGCTTGCCAGACACTGCCGAGGGGCGACTCCGCTTAGAAAAATTTTCTTCTAATTGAAAAATCTTATTTCTAAAATTTTGATGTTGCCTTGCCCGGGAGTTGAACCCAGGGCATACGGTGTGATAGGCGGAGCACGCTACCATCACACCACGGTGGCCGCCATATGGTCGCCAAGCCTAAAAATCACCCACTGGAAGAAACTACAGGCCTGCCAAAATACTGCTCTCAGAATCGCCACGGGCTGTCGTCTTATGTCCCCAGAACGTCATCTGCATAATGAGGCGAGAATACTCCCCATCAGGGAGAGAAATGAGATGCTGACCAAACAGTTCCTGTTGAATACCCAGAAACCTGGGCATCCCAACAGACATCTGATTGATGAACCAGCACCGCCTAGGGGCTTAAGGAGTCATTTCCGTAAGCATTTTGAGGAAATACGGCACCTGAGAACCCAGCCGTATGAAGTGAAAAAACACAAGCAGGTCCTTGGTGAACTCCATAAACAGGCGTCGGACCTTTATGCCGGGAATTGCCCGGTGAATCCAGTACTTAACGAAAATTATCCAAAACTTGCGGAAGAGGAACGCATACTCCCCAGGGAAACGCGTGTCACTCTTGCTCAACTTCGTTCTGGATACTGTAACAGGTTAAACTCTTACCTATCCAGAATCAACCCTGACATACAAAATGAATGCCCCGCTTGCAATGTGTCCCCACATGACACCAACCATCTCTTCAATTGTAATGTGGAACCAACGCCTCTAACACCCCTTTCCTTATGGTCCACCCCTGTTGAAACGGCAAGTTTCCTTGGACTCCCGTTAGAGGATATTGATGACAATTTGTGATCGGTCGCGGCTATTAGGTTGGGCGAGCATTGCTACAACAACAACAACAACATCGGGCAAAATATTTGGTTCAGACAAAGAAGTCATTGACGAAACTGAAGCGTTGTTTTGAGGGCATTTAAAATCGCAACACAAATAAAAAGATGATAAAAAAATTTTAAGGATTACCTTTATATGAATGGACCAAAAAATAGAAGGCAATTTTTCCTTTAATACAGACATAGTCTTGTTGAATTTGGACTAAAAAACTTTAACAATAGCTCTTGTAAGAATTTTGGGATTTAAAACTATAAAGGTGAAGCGGAATCTTTCAATTTAAGGCAAACCATGTACTTGGGATTAACAAATTGATCAAAATTCTTTTACAAGATCTATTGTTAAAGTTTTTTAGTCAACAAGACTATGTCTGTATTAAAGGAAAAATTGCCTTCTATTTTTTGGTCCATTTATATAAAGGTAATCCTTAAAATTTTTTTATAATCTTTTTATTTTCTATTTTTTAGTACTGCCTACAAAAAGGCAATTGCAACTTTGATTAGTAATTTAAGTAATTCTCAAGTGAAAATTCTTATCTTTATTTATTTGTTCAAAATAGCAAGATTTAATAGAATTAGTGGAATTTTCGCTGACAACACTGGCGAAAACAACAGAATTCCTCCTCGCATCATAACAAGAGAATTCCACCTCGTTTGTCAGCTACTTAATTTGCACAGCTGAAAATCGTGGTGAAATTCGCATACGCCTGAAAGTCTGAAAAAATCGTGGTGAAAGTCGCGTACGCCTAAAAGTATGCAAGGACGTTCATTGAGTTCGGCCTTCAACGAAGTGGAATTATACAACGCCTGCAACACTCAGGAGGCTAACCGTGGAGGTATGGCCTAATCTTCTAAATAGTTCGACTTGTGCGCTACGTAGCTCACATTTTTTGATCAAACATTGCACTGTCACCGAATTTTAAACTATATTTCAGGTTTTAAGTCTCTAGATACCCAGGAAGTTAGTTAAAAATCGATTGCAAGATTCCCAATTTAAAATTGAGTTTTCTTAATATCTAGCCCCATCCGCCAGCTGGCGGCATTCTTTTGATCAAATGTTGCTTTGTCACCAGGTTCTGACCCACGGCCAAAGTTTCAAGTCTCTAGCTTACCGGCAAGTTACCCATAAATCGATCGCAAGATTCCCCTCGTTTTTCAGGGATTTGTAGTTATCTCAATTAGCACGCCACCTAACGGAACTTTGTTTTCTATAAATTGTATTGTCATCAGGTCTCGAACTATGTGCTAAGTAACAAGTCTCTAGGTAACCGGGAAGTTAGTTAAAAATGGATTGAAAGATTCCCAAATTAAAATAAATTTTCTTAATATCTCGATCCATGCGCCACCTACCGGAATTTTTTGATAAAGTATTGCATTGTCACCGGGTTCTGACTTACGGCTCAAGTTTCATATATCCAGCTCACCGGGAAGTTACTCAAAAATCGATTGCAAGATTCCCTGCGGTTTTTCAGAGATTTTCAGGGATTTTCGTTTATCTCGATTCGTCTGCCAGATATTGAAATGTAAGAGAAGTGTTGGACTGATTTTATCACCACTCTCAAAGGAGATAATCTTGGCTATCTTGATGAATAAATTCGAATTTAGTTAGCCACGTGTTTTAAAAAAAAATATATATACACACTTTGTGTGAAGGAAAATCCAAAACATCCTTTCGCCAAAAAAATTTCAGAAATCAGAAAGGACACATTCAGTCTATGTGAGGCCAGTTCAGCCAATGCGAATTTTGAGGGACCTATAACTTGTACTTTGTTCGCCTAAAATTGATGGGCTTTAAAACTGCTTTAAGTTAACTAGAACTCATATTATGAAGTTCGAAATTTTCGGGAGTTTTCGATTTTTTTCGAAAAATTTTTCAAGATTGCTTTGCTCAGTTTCAGTTACAAAATTCATAGAAGTTTTTCTCAAAATAACGAAAATGAAAAAACAAGAATTTAACTCACGGAATTTGATAAAACTTGCCACTGCTAGTTTTCTGTTCGCTGATGTATATTGATTGCATATGTGTAAATAATGATAGTATTGTGTAGTACATAATGTAATGATAGAAGGTGGCGGGAGATTTGACAGCTGTCATATCGAACGCCCTTAGCTCCAGTGAGCTCCAGGTTGTATTTTGGAAGTACAAGAGAATGGGGGCATAAAAGAGGGCCTCTTATGAAATAGTACTTAAATTAATACTTTTTAAATAGTGATAGAATATAGATGTAGCTTGATTTTAATGCAATTTTATGATAAAAACTATGAAATTAAGTTTGCTTTATTCATTTTTGAAACGTTTGCAGCCCGTCCATTTTGCTGGTAATACTCTATGACAGAGGCCGACTGCCAAAAGGACCGGAAAAAGGTTTCAAAAGACGTGCTTTGATATCAATAACCTCAAAGTAAAGACTTTACTAATGTCAAAAGATGTTTGCAAAAAAAAACTATTTAAATTTTATGCTGAAAGGGGTTCTGCGACAAAAGACTACGGATCGTACTCCTGGTCTTGGAGCAGTTGATGGTCATTGTTCGTATTTCAATACCGAGCCAAAAACGTGTCTTTTGAACACGCTCCTGACAGTTTTGAACGCGTATTAGCAGTCTACCACTGTCCTGTAGTATAACTTACTTAATTGGCGCTTAACCGTTTAAACGGTTATGGCCGTCCAACAAGGTGCGCCAGCCGCTTGTTCGCTCTGCCAATTATTGTATGAGAATTGTCATAAGTTTGAATGATAGAAAAGTCAACAGAAAACGGAATTTGAGTAAAAAGTGATGCCGTTGTATATTTTTTTAGAAAAAACGATTTGTAATGTTTTACATACACGTTTTCCATTGAATAAAAAAGGAGTTTTGTAAAGCGACAAAATTCTTATTTCTAAGGGCGTTCAAGATGGCGGCGTAAGAGCGAGAAACTGCTTACATCCGTCACCTTCTATAATTCCATCATGGTGTAGTAGATTTTATCAGACCAACTGAGACAATACTCCTAACTAGTACATACATATAAAATAAATTTGATAAAATCAAAAAGAAAACATTACAAATAAAATGTCATGAAGAGAAAACACAAAAATAACATTGTTAGCAGTGTAGTTTGTAATGTGAAATAAATTTAGAGACATATAAAAGCATCAAAAAGAAAATACCAGCTGACACTATAAGCCTATAAGTTGATGGGAAAGCTAGGTATTTCAGTGTCGAATGAATAAATCTTATGAATCATAAAAGCCAAAAGAATTAACCAGCACAGTGGAATGCTCGCGAAAAGTTATAGAAACTGCAATAAAGTATGACCCAAAGCTTGACGCCATAGAAGAAGTATTCAATATAAAGTACAACTCTATACGCATCAACCCTGCGCGGTGCTTTGCAGATCCGACAGCGAGCAAGTGGCGAAGCACTATGTGGTCAGGCGAGAAAATATCTCTCCCTGAAGACCTCCTCTCCCAATAACGAATAACTGCGAAAAAAGCAGAAAAAGATAATAAATATAATAGTACAGACACCTTCTTTCGTATTGTGGAATGCTTTACACTACACAAAGTTTTTGCATGAATCAGTTTTACCTTACGTAGAATGCCACAAGTTCCTAATAAGAATCTCAGAAAAGCACGTATGGGATGACGCCACAAACCTAGACCCAGAGTGCACGACCATCTTCATGTATAGCTCCAAGCTCAATGGTAACGTGGGTAGTGGAATGTATTCAGAGGATCTTTCACTTTTCCTAAGTATAGCGCTGCCAAGCCAATGTAGCGTCTTCCAGGCGGAATTAATTGCAATAATGGAGGCCGCCCATTGGCTGATATCTAAGAATCCAACATCAGTAGCAATTTACTCTGACAGTCATGCGGCAATATAAGCCCTCAAAGGCAAGAACACTTCATCGAAATTAGCAATATAATGCAGACATACCCTAAACGAACTTGCATCGCGGTGCGAGACAGTTTTTGTATGGGTCCCAGGTCACAGCGGTGTACCTGGGAACTGTGCTGCCGATGAACTAGCGAGGAAGGCTACTGAACACACCGAGCTAAGCCAGCTTAAGGACATTGCTCCCCCCCCCCCCCCCCCCCCGGCTGCGTGCAAATACTGGCTCACATAGTTTTCCTTAAGAAGGTAAAGCGACGCTGGAACCCACATGGGAGGTGTCCAAACAAACCAGTCCTCTGATAAATGAGAATCGAACTAGGTTCCTCATTAACCTCAACCGTCTCTCCTTAGGTCCTCTGATCGGGATACTAATGGGCCACTGCCTGATGGGAATACACGGCGAACGCATGGGAATTCCAACCAACGTTTTTTGTCGGAGCTGCAGGGATGAAGAGGAGATGGAAAGCGTCAAGCACTTCCTCTGTAGATGCCCTGATCTGGCCAGTATACGTATGAAATGTCTGAATAAGTATTTCACCGAATACTTAGCAGAACTTGGCTCTGCGGAAATCGAAAATATTCTACGCTACATCAGAAGGACAAATTGGTTCGAATTATTACACATCTAAAGGAGGAAGGGCTACAGGTCACACAGTAGTATGACAATGGGCTAGCCGGCCTAAGTGTGTCCCTCACATTTATGGGGGGCAGCAACTTTAACCTAACCTAAGCTAACCTACGTAGAATAATTTAAGCCATACATCAAGACACGTATGATATGCGACTTGTAGAGCGTGAACATAAAACGAGAGAGGAATTTATTTTTTAAACGGTTTTATTTAGGTTGACTTGACAGGCTGGATAGCACTTTTTTGTAATTGAAATTTAAGTAACTTCCCGATAAGCTACAAGCTTGAAACTTGGAATATAGTTCAGAACCCGATGACAATGCAATAATAAGAAAAAAAATCGCCGCTAAGTGGCGCAAGGATCGAGATATTCACAAAAATCGTATTTGTGATCCGATTTGGTTCATATTTGGAACACATAATACATACAGTCTGGTAGAAGTGACATCAAAATATTTTGGAGTTGGCGCAGAATCGAGTAAAGTCTTTGGAAGGATTATGTATTGAGGACTTAGATCGAAACAAATTGTCAGAAAAGAGTCCTTGTAATAATGAGTCAATGAGAATGAGAATGAGAAATAATAGGTAATAAAATAAAGAATAAAAACTTTGGACCCATCAAATTTCTATTGATAGTCGAAAGTAAGACCAACTAAACCTTAATCAGGTTATGCTACGCCTCACATTTTTAGAAATTTCACGCGCCCAACGCTTTTATTTAATTGTCTGATCAACGCACTAGATTGATGAGGAGTGTGATGACTTGTACCTGGACCTACCTAATTATTTTCTAGCTTTTAGTATTATTATTACTTCTTGCAAATATTGTTTTCAATAAAACCATTTACCTTAAACATTTTTTTAAAATTATTTAATTCAATTGCCTACTTAGTTCAAAGTAGCACTTGTTGGTAAGATTATTCTCCGTTGACTTCTAAGCTGAACATGTTTATTGTGTTAATGCTGGTTTCCTAATAGACGAACTTCACAGTCTCGCATTCATATCCCTCAACAGTGACGTAGCTGATAGGGCGAGAATGCGCTGATTATTTCTTGGATGACAGCAAGTACTTCATCCTGTCCTCATTTACCTCAAGAACAACTTCAGTGAGTTCTCTCCATCGCGAAGATCGGGTCGATAGTCGATTTGCCAGGTCTTAAGCTGCACTTATGAGGTCCAATCAGGTCGATGACTATGGGCTTCAGTCTTTCGCACATTACGCTCGATAGAATCATATACGCGATATTTGGCAAGCTGATTCTGCGGTAATTGGCGCGGTTTGCGGCATCGCCTTACTTGTGGATTGAGCAGAGCGCACTTGGATTATAAATACATACGTGAAAATCTCCTCAGAATTTCGAATAAAAAGTTTTGCAGTGTTGCTTCTTTGATGCGAAAGAGTACTTTAGTGCTTCCATTTCTTATATTACGTAGGAAGTTACAAATACCGAAAACCCCGAGATTACTGAAATAAAAACAGACTACCGGGATTTTCGGGACATGAAAAAACCGGGTCCTCGTGATTGGCATCCCTAGTACATACATATGTAGGTGATGGCGAGCGTGCCTATTTAACCAGGTCTAATCGGCATGGCACGCAAAAGCAGCTATCGTTAAAAGAAAAATAAAAAAAAATAAACACGCTAAGCACGCACAAATAAAAACAAAAAACATTTACACTTATATACATATTTATTAGTTATTCATACATACATACGTACATATTTGGCGCGGCAGTGTAAAAAAAAGGGCTTTGTTGCCAAATTTCACACACGCGTGCGATTAACAGCTAGACGTTAATGACGTTCACTTTGAAATTTTACAACGTTGCTATGTGGGTTTAATAATAATTATAATAAAAATAATAATAAGCTAGTGGAAGATAAAAAAACGTTTTGTATATATTAACAACTTTCGCGACTGCGCGCCGTTTCCGACCTCAAAAGTGATTTACTAACACATGAATGTAGCGGTAGATGGTTATAGACTTAATAAACTATAATGAATTATGGACGCCTTAACAAAAAAAAACTGATAATAATCGTGTTTTTTTGTAACTTGGGGCCTATGACAACATTGCATGACTTTCCATTTGGAGATACGCAGAAGATCGTGAAGATAAGTGCACATTCAAACGCAATTGAGGAGCTTATTGCTTACATATGATGATGGCAATCATTTGTGCTTGCCATACATGCCAAAGATCGTGAATATTTTCGCTAAGTGCTGGAGGTGATAAGGATCTGCTTAAGCTGTACCAAAAGCAAATTCGCAAAAGCCGAAATAATAGAAGTACTGTGGTGTCTGCGAGATTGAGAACATCCTGCAACGGCGAACAACTTCAGGACCTTATCAAAAAAAAAAAAAAAAAAAAAAGAACCCACCGAGCGGGAGCGCAATAGCTCTTATCGATAGCCACATTTTCTCACAAAATATAGGCCTGATAAACGAATGGATAGTAGATAGTAGGATGGATAGTAGGCTCCTCAACCAAGTAGCGGCATGTTGGAAGGATTTATAACGCATTCTAGCATGAAGTGGATACTAAATTTGTTGCCAAGTTTAAACTGGGTTATCTTGGAAGGCTGCAATAGGCACGTTTGGAATCAAGGAAAACCGACAGCGTAGTCTTCCTACCACAGGCAGACAAGATAATAATAAATACATGGCGCTACTTACCCCGCGGTGCAAACGGCATCTGCAAGACAGATGAAGGCAGAAATACACTCGGAGTGTTTGCCAAATCACTGCCAAGGACCGATCCCGCTTACAAAACTTGCTTTCCAATTGAAATAACTTTTTTCAAAATGTTTGATGTTACTTGAACCGGGTACCTTCGACCGAAGGCGGAGAAGAGTATGCGGAAATAAACACACCACGGGACGCTACGATACAGGACGACATCGCAGAAATGCGATTAAACGCTCCCCAAAAATGCAAGGTGATTGTCCTTTCGCATATACAATGTGACCAAAATTGTGCTACGGTCTTAACTGACTATTTTCCGGTAATTTTTGACTTCCAGGTACAGAACATAAGGTATCTTTCGTGGGAGAAATGGAGAAGGGCCTAGATAACGACAGGGACATTAAGCTCTACACAGACAAGCCAGTTAGACTTGTCAACTTCCCGACACCTGTAGTTTCTTCTAGGCGAAAGTCTATGTCATAGAGATAGCAGCGAGCATGCTCCAAAACAGTACAGCGTAAGCATCGTTGTTGGCAGTCGGGCTGTCTTAAAAGCTTCCAAATTAATAAAATTGAAGATCGTACGTAGGTGTCGAACCACACCGCCGTCCATAGGGCAACTCAATGTCTGCTTCTGCTGGGTAACACGGCACAGTTATATTGCACGGAAAGATTTTGCTGACGAGACGTCCAGGAAAAGTTTTGAAATGGATATGAATGAGCGGATAGTTTCGTACGATCGCCCTGGGCTATCTTCTTCCCCAAAATTCCGAACTACACTCAGAGGGCAAAGAACTTGCAATCTACCAAACGCGATGATTGTGATGTCGCAAGGTTCTTATTACTCTACAGCGTGAGTACATACTTCAGTCTGGCGTTGGGCGGGATTGCAGACTGGACTATTCAGATTTGTAGACGCACGGGTCTTCGAAAGTCCGGAAGCGGTAAGGAAGCTGGATCTTGGGTTTAGAAGGAAAAGCTAGTGGTTTGTTGAGGCATAATTGCGACGGTATCTGGTTGAACGAATGTGGACAGTGGCTGTCACGATGTACAAAATGTCTCCAAATGCCAGTGTGGGAAATTCACATGCATCAACCTAATTTTACTTATAAATAATGCAAACTGTGTTGAAACCTCAATGTACAGGAATGATGAAAGGGGCCTCAGTGGCCTTGCATTCTTACCAAAGAATGATGGGCTGCACTTGGCACTCAGCGCGCTGAGTATTTCGCACAATGAACTAAATAGAACCTAGCATTATATTGAGGGGAATAGTTTCCCAATAATTAATGAGCTATTATCTTCTTTGATATTCAACAACGTGAGCACCTGTGCCCTCCTACATTAACGAAATACTTTGTTTGTTTGTTACCGGGCGCCATAAGTCTTTAAACATTCTGTCAGGTATCGACAGACATTGACACGTTACAAGTAGTATCATATTGAAACTCGTGTTCCGAACAAGGCCCTATATATAGCAGCAGATGCGGCGAAACTTGCTATTGAATGCGCCATTCTATATATATCGCAAATCGGTAGATAATCGTGCAGCCCTACAGTGGGATATGTGAATGGAAAAGAGCGCTAAGTGAATGTAGATACGAACTCATCTCATTCCATAATCCGACCTGATTTGGCAAACAGGAAAGTAAACACATTACACGAAACAAGTTTGCGTACGGTCAATGGTGAGTACAAGCAAGTCTAGGAGAAGTGACATATGAAGTTGTAATTGGGTAGGTCAAGGTTCTAAACAATTTTATAGAGGCAGATATTGATGGAAAGAATGGGACAAACAAATAAAAACCGATTGTACCTACTGGCATTAACAAACCCAAATAGACGCATCCCAAAGAAGGAAAGATCTTCCTAAAAATAAGGCAAGGATAGTTTTAAGCCAGACGTACTACTGTTATGAAACACCAAATCAACACTGATGATCGAAGCCAATACATAAA
Source organism: Eurosta solidaginis (assembly GCF_040869045.1). Lineage (NCBI taxonomy): Eukaryota > Metazoa > Arthropoda > Insecta > Diptera > Tephritidae > Eurosta > Eurosta solidaginis. Next base: position 49,721,567 of record NC_090322.1, read on the forward strand.
ACTCTTCGAAGTATTCCATTAGCCAACAAAAGAGTGGACACAACGTACGAGGATCATGAATAGTAAAATAGAGACGAAAACCAGGAAGGTTTTCACGGCAGACAAGTTTTTCATCTAAATTTCAGTGTAACTGGGAAGGCTCCTACGAAGTTGTAAAACGGATCAGCGATGACGTGTACCGCTTATGAAAAATTGGAAAACCATGAAATAGAAGAAGGGTGGTTCATTTGAAAAGGCTAGCAGCGTTTGCATCGGGAAATTTGTGTAATCGACACGGTCTACTTAGGTGGAGAATGGTGCGACGAATATTAGCATTGCCAAAATATCCCCATGCCGGTAGTAAATAAATTTTGTGAAACCAGAACAGCAATGTTAGCAGAAGGGACAACAATAGCTACGCACACATGCACACAGCAGCTAAGAGTGTAGACGACATCACACACATACATATACATAGAAGACAACAGAGATTAGGAAATGCAGAGATATGAAAGAAGCAAATAAGCAACTTATCGAGAAGGCTATACGCGAAGTCTAGACCCTGAAAGTATGTAATAGGCAATCAAAGCAACTGAGTGTATATAAGCAGCACAATCTGGGAAAATATCAATCAGTTTTGATTTTAAAGCGTTGTAAGTGAAGTAAGCGAATAATTTGAAGTTCTACTACCATAGTAGTGATGTAAATAAAGAACATTTTGTTTACGGAACATTTGAGTTTATTTATTTGACAGTACAATGGATTCGTATGATAACTGAAGGCAAAGATTTATGGAGAATTCCTAAAATTCGCTTTAATAACTTTCGCTCAATGCCATTCAATGTTTAACGAGAGTAGTAATAGATGTGCAATGTTGTTGTAAATTTTAAAGCACAAGCAAATGCAATGCATATAAGCAAGCGATCGGATGCAAAAATGGAAAATGTTATGGAAGGTTTGTTTGCTGTATTTTTTTTTTTTTTTTTACACAATTCACATTATTTTGGAGCAAATTCTAAAGCAAAGCTTTCATTTCCACACAATTGAGTATGTGTTGTTGTTGTTTTTATTGTTAATGCAGCGAACATGGCTGCATGTGTGGAATGAAAGGCAGCAGCTGTTGTTGGCGGTGCAACGGCTTGTGAAAAGCAAAGATTTGTGTGTCAGAGCAGAATAATATTAGACGAGAGATAAAGAACGCCAACGCACCGTTGAACAGGCGTTCTTTTATTGAGGTAACAATATATATGTGCGGACATAGTAGAGGGTGTTTCCTTGTGGTTACATTTTCTTCGTACCTATTTCAGAAGATGGCAATCCTACCTAGTACTTTTTACAAAAGCACTATGAGTGATGCGTCGGACTCGGGGAGGACCGAAATTTGTGGAGAATCAACGAGCTCCGCGATGGAAAGGAAGGTGTATCTAAATGGAGAAATAGATGGAGAGGAGTACAGTGCAGAGGGAGTAAAAGAGCTCTGTTGCAGTAACGTGCAGCACTAAGAATTGTTCATCGATTGGGAGCAGTAGTCGACCCAACAGACCTCGAGAGTAAGTGCTTGGAATGGGCCTGTGAGACGGTAGAAGTAGGTCGAAGGCAGTTCTGCTTGCGTTCAGCTGTGAGAAACCTTCGGAACCGCAACCGATATGGCGAGGAAGATGCTTCGAGCGCAAAATGAAGAGGCAATGTTGTCCTCCGTATTTACAAGTGAGTTATTGTTAAATTAGGTAGGCTCATTCGGCTTTATGGGATCTTGGTGTAGCGCCACTCGAATCTAAACATCCTGGTAAAGGTGTGAACGTCCAATATGATCCGTGGTAATGACGCACTCAGTACAAGGTCAAGTGGAGCTCTGATTACCATGTAAGGTCACATAAAACCAAGTCCTAAATATCTGTTTAAGGTAACTTAGAAGTGAAAACTTGCGAAGATAAGTTTTAATCTTCACTGTTAGCTAGGTTAGGCTAGTTAGATTAGAAAGTGGTAGCCACCTCGAAGAGAAAGTTTACTTTGGAAACATGAAGGTGTGTTGTTATAACGCATCAAAAGACGAAAGCTACTTAGTTAGATACGAGGCGACTCATTTCGAATAAGACACATCTCGGTTCTGGATAAGTCCTCCGTCATATTAAATCGTTCCAGAGATGGTCGGGCTTATACTTTAAAAGGCCCATCAACATCGATAAAACTCTCCAAAACCTTCGGAAGTGTCTTTATCGCAACAAAAACACGAGGAACAGCAGGCCCGAGAGCTTTAATAGCCTCTTGGTTTTCCGAGTAGAAATTGAATACTCTAACCGCAGTGGCACTTGAGAGCATACCAAACACCGTATACTTAATGGCGCAACTTTCGCTTAGAAAACGCAATTTTAACCTACAGCTTACATCGAGCTCCTGAAAGAAAGTACTTCATCCAACCTTCCTGTCCAACCAGGCAACCAGTCTACAACTTAGTCCCATTCGCCACTCCCTACTCGAGCTCCGATAGGTAGCTAAAACTAAATCATCTGACGCCTTCTCGTTTAGCCGAAATTTTAACTAGATCTCCACTACTATATGCTACATCTGGTGCCCCCCATAAATTCAGAAAACAGAAATTCAGAAACACACTTTTTCAGAAAACTTTAGTCAGAACCCTTTTTTCAGAAAGACAAAATTCTGAAGTCAAAACTCAGAAGTCCAATTTCAGAAATTATTATTCAAAAGTGAAGTTTCAGAAGTCAAAATTAAGAAGTCAAATTTCAGAAGCCAAATTTCAGAAGTCAAAATTCAGAAGTCAAAACTCAGAAAGTAATCAGAATACAGAAAAAACATTAAATTTTTCTCAAAATTCAGAAACGTTTATTTATTTGGAAGGTATTATGCATAAAGAAAAAGTAGTACAATCTAAAATTTTAAATTGTGTGCAATGGCAAGCATGTAATTAATTAAATCATTTTCGCGTTCATCTTTTTCAAATGAATTTACAATACTAAACAAACGCTTGTCAAGTCTTTGTATTTTTTCTTGCGTTTTCGATATGGCTCACCTCCAGCTGAAAATTGCTGTAGTTTTATTTCTGTTATTGCCTGTTCGTTTTTTATTTTATTTATGAAATTAAATATGTTAGGGTGTGTCCCAAATGCATTTCGAATGGCGTTGTGCCACCCTTGGATAGAATTATTTGTTTGGGCTTCACCCAAACGACTTCTTCCGACGTTGCTGTGTTCCAGGAAGTGGCAATCCAATATAAGTTACCTCGAAATAATTTAATAAGTTTTGTATTTCGGAATTGTATTCCTTTTCTTCGTTATCCACATAAAATTCCAGTTCAGATATCAATCCGAATGCATCGATCACAATTTCCTCAGGAACAAATGCAAGTGCTAATAAATATTTCAAATTCATCGCGAAAATTGAAAAAAATTTTATAACTCTTTTGCAGCCCTAATGATTGGATATGTCTCGAAATGTTTTTGGAAAAGTGGAAAAAACATCTATGAACCAATGCTTCGGGAAACGAGTTTTTTACTGAATTAATTGCCGCCTTCTCGAGATCCAACATCACATATTTAGGTTAAAATGAGTTTCTTTGTTATAATAAAGTCTTTATTATGATATTATATGTTTCTTGTTTTTTGTTACATGCTAGTACATATACCAAGGGAACTATTAAACCATTTAAATAATAGAATTTCAATAGAATCGAGAGCTGTATTCAAATATATACATATAAAGGAAATACTTGCCATGCAATGTATATAATTGGGGAAAAAAGTGGAGGAACAACAGAAAATGTGCCGTCCATATGAATCAAGGAGCAACTTGCTAAAAATTTCAAATTTTCTTCTGTGGAAAAAATGATTAACCTTTGATAATTTGGCCCACTATCATATAGCAAAAATTGTTTTCCATCTATTGTTTTGATAAACTCATTTTCAAGAACGAGTTCTTTGAGATTACTAGGATTTTTCGGAACGAAATTTAGAGCACGTGTTCGCCTGACGGTGCGCATCATTTGATCGACTGAAGGGAGAATCGGTCTAACAGCTATATTTTCATTTGATATAATCTGTCCTACAATATCTCTAGAGGTACGACGCTCTTCAGTAGCCTTTCGTTTTAAGTCTTTTGCCAATCGATAACATTCCACTTTCATAGCATCTGGTGCATGTAAATGTATGCCTGTTATCTTCATCTTGTTATTATTTTCACCTGGTTCCACGTTGTTATATCGAATTAATCTGGCACCACAATTCGATTCACTTTTTTTACTAAAACATATTCACGAAAGTGAAAAAACTTCCAATTTTGTGAATTAGAATTAAGTTCTTACTTTCTACAGAAAAAATAATCTGTTTCATTATACGACCTATCGAATTTATATTCAAATCCATCTAAGAAAATTTACAATAACACATACATTAAAAATGGATTAGTAGTTTATACTTAAAATATATCAAAACCGAAAAACCAAACATTTAAGTAGTCAGAAGGCAGAAAGATTTTATAACTTAAAATTTGGAAAATAACCAGATGGCTGAAAAAAAATTCAGAAGTCAAATTTCAGAAGTAAAAATTCAGAAAGTAATCAGACAGCAAAAAAACATTAAGTTTTGCGCAAAATTTAATGTTTTTTTGCTGTCTGATTACTTTCTGAATTTTGACTTCTGAAATTTGACTTCTGAATATTGACTTCTGAATTTTGACTTCTGAAATTTGACTTCTGAATTTTGACTTCTGAAAATTGACTTCTGCAATTTTGATTTCTGAATTTTTGTTTCTGAGTTTTGACTTCTGAATTTTTGCTTTTTGAAAAAAGACTTCTGACTAATGTTTTCTGAAAAAACGTGTTTCTGAATTTTTGTTTTCTGAATTAATGGGGGGAACCGCTACATCTACGTCTAGGTGTTGCCACTTAGAATTTTTTTAGGTTTTCGCCTATTTGAAATTTAATTTTATGTGTATTCTAGTATAAATATTCCGAAGCTGCCAACTCTCCTGCTTATATTTATGCCTTTGCAATATTTTAATAGAAATAACTCTAAATAGGGTTGCCACCTAATTTTATTACATTTATTCCTTCATGTACCCACTACTAACTCGAAACGATGCAACCAATTTTAATGAAAATTGGTTTTAATGTAATAAACATTTTAAGCTCTCTTACTGAGGTGTTGTTGCTGAGAATGTTTCTACAAGGTTGCCACTTATTTTAATATATATTTTTAAATTAAATTAAATATGCCAATATGTGTATCAAACGTAAGGTATTTTATGTAGTTTTTCAATAAAAATATTTTTGAGTAGGGTTGCCGCCTGATATTCATTTCCATTTATTTGTCGGGTAGCTACATGGTTGCTGAGGCAAATTGAATCGCATCGAATTGGGCTCGGTCGCTAATGAGTACTAACAGATGGTACTAATGTTACTTATAGGGGTAGGTCAATTCTTTCGAAAAGTGATGCAGACGTTACAAGGTTAATTTGTAGAAGATATGCAACTTGAATATACTATTTTTGGATAGAATGAACAAAGTGTGCACAGCTGCAGTTGATGTGATCGTTAGGTTTTCAGACTGCCACTCTTAACTGCGAACCCACCTTAGTGATAGGCGAATGTAGCTGGAACAAGTGGAGTTTATAGCAAAATTGTTCAATCGATATCACTTTACATGCATCACCCTGTACTAATAACAGTTTATTTATATGCGTAGAATATAAAATTTTTCTTTCAGCACAAAATGAAAAAAAAGCTATGCTAGATACGAGGACAGCCAGTCGTGCGCTAATAGCAAAAAGAAATATACGGCTACATAAAGGATTTTTAGTTGGTTAAAAGAAAAGCGAAAAAACAAAAAGAAGAAGAAGAGATAGGTAACACTTTGTGTGCAGCAAATGTATGCGCTAGGAACAACTAAATCAAGATTTCCAGCTGCAGTACAAAAGCCAGGCGCATAAATGCAGAAAAATTCCACACAAAAAGAAACGTTAAGTAAAATAAAAAAAGACGCGGCATTTAGCAGAAAAAAATTTGCTTACGTATAGCTTTAATAGTGCACGCTAGTAAATTACATCAAAATCTGCACAAAGCGTGTAAGCCACCGGTGCACCAGGGGTGTGAATGCAATCAAGCGCCCACATGCAAATATGGCGTACAATGGGACCAACGTCGGGCGCATATGCGTTTTGAGTTTAAGAAGATGCCTCATTTTGATCTTTAAAAAGTACGAGCATCGGCTTGGACTTGTCACGTTACAATGGTTGGTTGGTGTGCTGCCCGCCCGAAGAGACCAGACCCAAGTGGCACTCTAGGCGCCATTTTGATGCAACATTTTCCTGCAACCAATTGCATAATGTACCCTGAGTTTGCTCACACTATTTGGTTAGATCAATAAACCTATGATGTCCACTATGAAACCGTCCCTAGGTCCTGCAGCACAAAACTAAACATAGTTCGGAGCCTCATGTTTCTCTGGTTTGGGCACTCGCAGAGGAAATTACTGACTGTCCCCTCACAACCGTCCTAACTACAGCTCCTGCACCTGTCGTGGATTCCCATTCTCCAAAATGGCAAGTGTACCGTAAAGGTGGACAGAAGTATTCAGTATAGACTCTGTTCTTATCGTATTATAGTCAGGCCATGTTTGCTTGGTGATTCAAGTATTCGTAGAGTACCAATCGCACATATCGGGTTTCTTGAGGTTGATAAGAATGTCACTTTTTATTGATGAAAGTGGCCGGTGCACCGTGTCTGCCTCAGAGATGTCTAACGATGTACCGGCATTTGTCAGTTAAACCGCTTTTTCATTGTCGTCAATGTTCCTGTGTTAAGGTACAAGCCGGACGAATTCTGCTCTAGCATTGCTGGTGAGTCGGTTGAACCGGTTGAGTCGAATACCAACTGGTTACCATACTCCCCAATATTTATATTAAAACCAAGAAACACAGATTTTTCAACCTTCTACGAATTCTGTTCCAGCATTGAAGTCGAATCCCTTGAACCGGTTACAATACTCGCTACTGTTAATTTCAGAAATAGCACTCACATTTTTTAACTGTTGCGAATATTGTTCCAGGGTTCATATATTGACTCCCTCCAATCGGTTCAACTACATATTTTCCATATTCGCTCTTGTTTATTTCAAAAACAGTGAGCATAGCTTGCGAGTTCTGTTCCAACATTCACATAAAGAGATATATGTGGTTTCTCAAACCAACCACTTGAGTTGATCGAAACGGTTGAACCGATTTTTATACCCGCTATCGAAAACTTCAAAAAACACCCACATAACTTTTACAAGGTGTTAAGAGTTCCGTCTTAGCGTTGACATTTTTATCCAAACGGCAGCGAGCAATCGATTGAAACGGTTATTGTACTCGCGTACGTTGATCGCATCCCTAACGTTTATATCAAAGACCCAAGTGGTTTCTCAATCCAACCGGTTAAGCCCATCAAAAAGGTCGAACCGGTTGTCACACCGGCTTAAGAGTTCTCTCCCAGCAGTAAAGTGACAAATCAAATATGGTTTCTCAAAGCAACCGGTTGAGTTAATCGAAACGGTTGCACCGGTTTTCATACCCAATTTCGAAAAATCCAAAAGTATTAAATAAAATTTCAAAAAAAAAGCAAATAAACCTTATTAATGTCGTACGAATTACGTCTAGTTATCGTATCAGTATCGGTCGAACCGGTTGAACCCAGTTTTCTCAAATATTTGCGAGTTTTGCCTTAGCGTCCACAAATCGACAACACCACTGAATTTATCGAAATGGTTAAATACAACTAAATGGCTTTTTCAAATACTTTTAAATTCTATCCAAATGTTTATGAAACATCAACAGCGGTCGTTTCGAATCGGTTTAATCGGTTATCGCACACACGGGTATAGTGATTTTTTAAAACAACATACAAAGCTTTTTCAGGTTTTCAGGCGACTTCAGTTCCAGTGTGCATAGAGTTACCATATAATCATACGCCATTATGCCACCATTTTTTCCATAAATAGTTGCACATTGCATGTCAGCAGATATTATCTGGTTGGCTATGGTTGCTGCAGAAGAAAAAGTTTAAAATGACGGTAACAAGAAAACAATATGGCCAAAATCAAAAGAGAGGAATTGTAAACCAGCGTTGCTATTATAAAAATAATGAAGAGCAAAGTAGAAAAAACTCAGCGAGGAATAGTGCACATGCGCTAGCCATAGCTTGTAACCGACAATGTAGAAAAAATTGGCTAAAAATTGGTTTAGCTGTATAAAAGTGGCTCTAGTGAGCTGTAGTTGTAGTTGGATGTAGGTAAGCCAACTGTTTGGTGTTAGAGATGGGTGCGCCAAAGTAAACATGCGATAATGATCCCGTCTATTTTGAAATAAAACTTTTGGGTGTCTAGAGCAGTGAAGCACTCGAGAGCTTCGTAGAACTTCGGAAAACTATTCGGCGTTCACCTACATGTCTCGTGTGAGATCAGCGACAGAGATTCAGTAAGCAGTTTAAGCTTGTACTTCAAGCAGTACACATCTCATGCATGAATTCTATGCTGTACATGTAAACACATTCTTCTACAAATAATAAATATAGTTTAAAAAAACATGCCTTATCACAGAGGTTCGAGTATCCGCTATTAAGCACAACTCGTTTTGAGCGATTTATTTAACCACTGCCGCGAGTTTTTAATAATTGCCGCTAGATGGATCCAACTCTCATTTGCGCGCCTAGCCTAGAGAGTTACAAACAAGCATACATGGAAGTGAAGCTAATATAAGCGTGTTAAAAAAGTTGATTTTTTATTCGAAAGCTCTGCCGACGTTGTGCACCACAGATCTAGACCATCCATGGAAGTATTTAATTTAAAGTTTTCTAATCTTGTGGTACGGTACCGTGGGGAAGACGTTTCATTCCGTTTAGCAAGTAGTTTCAGTTTCTTTCTATTGAGGGAAGTACGAACTTGAACGATTTCTGCCATTCGCTAGATCAGTTTCATTGGCTTCTAGACAAAGGTAGTAAGTATGAGATACCACCAGTGGTATTACAATGGGCTCGCCAATCTAGTTAGTCTCTATACCCTTACTCTAACCTAGCAAAACTTTGTGCACCGCTCGTCCTGGCCAATCTGAAAGTTATACTGTATGTATTGCAGTTTTCTTGCCCATCTCTATTTATAAAGACTTCTTGTTTTTTAGCAGAGGCTATGAATGTTGGTATAGCAGCAACCGGAGCAGCAGCAGCAGCTGTCATTGCAGTTATTTTGCCAACATACGTTTGTTTTTGTTATTTCAAGCGCGCTTGTTGTTTTAATGACGCTTTCAAGTGAGGGAAAATTGGAAATTAAATACGAAAAAAGGTGAAATTGCCAAAAGCAGCATAACACAGCGTGCAATTTTCGTTAACCCAAACATTCTGCACGCCCACCACAACTTTTTTGCCGCCACACACAAAATCGCGCTTTTACCGGCATTTTCATGTTTGGCTTTGTTGCAAATATATATTTTTGTATGTGTAGAGTGTATGCAGTTAATTTTCAGTTGAGTTTAGTTAGTATCGTTGTTTTTGTGCTGTGGTGTTGTGTTTTGTACAAAGGGTGAACGTCATTAAATCGTTTAAATTATAAGATCGGCCTTGTCGTGTTGCAGCAGACATTCTGCTGCACGCAATCACCGTACAGCAACAAAATATAGCATGACATAAAATTACGTTGTGCCACATTGACAACATGCACAGACCGCAAATATACACGCATACCTCTAGTACATAAAAAACATGTCACCGGAATAATGGTTCGCAAAGTTACATATGTATGTAAGTATGTAACGAGATACTCGCCCACAAACCTCTGCATAAATGTATAGAAGAATTACAACTACGGACTTTTAAAGTGACAAATTCAATGAATTTTTGTTTGTTGGTTCGCATTTGAATTGAGCTAAGATTTATTAGATAAATGAGCCGTTTATTTTGAAAGTGGCATAAGTAATTTCATGTCGTCTAGGTTCAGTGGTAATTTGTTTGTATCTCTCCTCGCCTCCAGTTTTTTAGAGTCCAATATCGAAAAGATGCAATTCTTATTATTATTTTATAATTGTAAAACCATCTATATATGCATTCGTTCAAAAATAACAATGCATTTAAGACCATGAGTTGGAAATGACTTATGCCACTTTCAAAATAAACGGCTCAAATAATAGCAGTTGTAATAAAAATAGTAGTAGTAGCAAAAAGTTGTAGAAACAGTAGTGTAACATAGTTTATTGATTGATTGTAACTGTAGTTGAATTAGTAGCAGAAATGTAGTAGGAATAGTACTAAAGAGTAGCAGTAGAAATATGTAGAAATAGTAGGAGAAACGTTGTAGAAACAGTGGTGGTAACATGTAACAAGAATGAAACTGTGGGTAAAATAGTAGCATAAAAATAGTAAGAATAGTACTAAAAAGTAGCAGCAAAAAAGAAGAAATAGTAGAATAGTAGTAGAAAAATTAGCAGTAACATGCAATAGAATGAAACTGCAGTTGAAAGAGTAGCAGAAAATTAGTGGAAAATTAGCAGTAAAAAGCAGTAGAAATAGGAGAAAACTAGTAAAAACAGTACAGGTGACAAATAACAAAAATTAAGCTGTAGTTAAAATAGTATCAGAAAAAGAAAGGAAATAGTGCAGCTCTGTGAAGTTGGCACCTACTTGGTCGAATAATTAAAAATACCATATCTCATTCGTTTGTCCACCGTTTGACGTTTGACGTTTGACGTTTGACCACGTTGACCACCTTTTGTTAAAAAGTTATTTAAAAAAAAAAAAAATCGTGTGTGAAGTTGGCACCTCCATTTGCGAGTATTTAAAAAAACTAAATGCCATTCGTTTGTCCATCGTTTGTCCACGTTTGTCCAGGAAAAATTTTCGTTCGTCCACCTTTTGTTAAAAAGTTATTTCAAAAAAAAAATCCCGTGTGAAGTTGGCACCTCCATTTACGAGTAATTAAAAATACCAAATGCCATTCGTTTGTCCATCGTTTGTCCACGTTTGTCCAGGAAAAATTTTCGTTTGTCCACCTTTTGTTAAAAAGTTATAACAAAAACATTTTTTTTCGAAAAAACCCAAAAAAATTTTTGTTTCGCTTTATTGTGCTAAATCGTATGCCCGTCGTTTGCCCATCGTTTGTCCAGGAAACATTTTCGTTTGCCCACCTTTTGTTAAAAAGTTATTTCAAAAAAACAAAAATCTTGTTGAAGTTGGCACCTCCATTTACAAGTAATTAAAAAAACCAAATGCCATTCGTTTGTCCACGATTGCCCAGGAAAAATTTTCGTTTGTCGAACTTTTGTTAAAAAGTTATTTCAAAAAAACAAAAATCGTGTGTGAAGTTGGCACCTCCATTTACAAGTAATTAAAAAAACCAAATGCCATTCGTTTGTCCATCGTTTGTCCATAATTGTCCAGGAAAAATTTTCGTTTGTCCACCTTTTGTTAAAAAGTTATTTCAAAAAAACAAAAATCGTGTGTGAAGTTGGCACCTCCATTTACGAGAAATTAAAAAAACCAAATGCCATTCGTTTGTCCACGATTGTCCAGGAAAAATTTTCGTTTGTCCACCTTTTGTTAAAAAGTTATTTCAAAAAAACAAAAATCGTGTGTGAAGTTTGCACCTCCATTTACGAGTAATTAAAAAAACCAAATGCCATTCGTTTGTCCATCGTTTGTCCACGTTTGTCCATGTTTTTCCAGGAGAAATTTTCGTTTCTCTAACTTTTGTTAAAAAGTTATTTCAAAAAAACAAAAATCGTGTGTGAAGTTGGCACCTCCATTTACGAGTAATTAAAAAAAACAAATGCCATTCGTTTGTCCATCGTTTGTCCACGTTTGTCCATGTTTGCCCAGGAGAAATTTTCGTTTGTCCACCTTTTGTTAAAAAGTTATTTCAAAAAAACAAAAATCGTGTGTGAAGTTGGCACCTCCTTTTACGAGTAATTAAAAAAACCAAATGCCATTCGTTTGTCAACGTTTGTCCAGGAAAAATTTTCGTTTGTCCACCTTTTGTTAAAAAGATATTTCAAAAAACAAAAATCGTGTGTGAAGTTGGCACCTCCATTTACGAGTAATTAAAAAAACCAAATGCCATTCGTTTGTCCATCGTTTGTCAACGTTTGTCCAGGAAAAATTTTCGTTTGTCCACCTTTTGTTAAAAAGTTATAAAAAAAAACATTTTTGTTTTCGAAAAAACCCAACAAAATTTTTGTTCGCTATATTGTGCTAAATCGTATGCCCGTCGTTTGCCCATCGTTTGTCCATGTTTGTCCAGGAGAAATTTTCGTTTGTCCACCTTTTGTTAAAAAGTTATTTCAAAAAAACAAAAATCGTGTGTGAAGTTGGCACCTCCATTTACGAGTAATTAAAAAAAAACAAATGGCATTCGTTTGTCCACGTTTGTCCATGTTTGCCCAGGAGAAATTTTCGTTTGTCCACCTTTTGTTAAAAAGTTATTTCAAAAAAACAAAAATCGTGTGTGAAGTTGGCGCCTCCATTTACGAGTAATTAAAAAAACTAAATGCCATTCGTTTGTCCACGTTTGTCCAGGAAAAATTTTCGTTTGTCCACCTTTTGCTAAAAAGATATTTCAAAAAACAGAAATCGTGTGTGAAGTTGGCACCTCCATTTACGAGTAATTAAAAAAACCAAATGCCATTCGTTTGTCCATCGTTTGTCCACGTTTGTCCAGGAAAAATTTTCGTTTGTCCACCTTTTGTTAAAAAGTTATAAAAAAAAAAAACATTTTTTTTTTCGAAAAAACCCAACAAAATTTTTGTTTCCTTTATTGTGCTAAATCGTATGCCCGTCGTTTGCCCATCGTTTGTCCATGTTTGTCCAGTAGAAATTTTCGTTTGTCCACCTTTTGTTAAAAAGTTATTTCAAAAAAACAAAAGTCGTGTGTGAAGTTGGCACCTCCATTTACGAGTAATTAAAAAAACCAAATGCCATTCGTTTTTCCATCGTTTGTCCACATTTGTCCAGGAAAAATTTTCGTTTGCCCACCTTTTGTTAAAAAGTTATAACAAAGACATTTTTTTTCGAAAAAACTCAAAAAAATTTTTGTTTCGCTTTATTGTGCTAAATCGTATGTCCGTCGTTTGCCCATCGTTTGTCCATGTTTGTTCAGGCGAAATTTTCGTTTGTCCACCTTTTGTTAAAAAGTTATTTCAACAAAAACAAAAATCGTGTGTGAAGTTGGCACCTCCATTTACGAGTAATTAAAAAAACCAAATGCCATTCGTTTGTCCATCGTTTGTCCACGTTTGTCCAGGAAAAATTTTCGTTTGTCCACCTTTTGTTAAAAAGTTATAACAAAAACATTTTTTTTTCGAAAAAACTCAAAAAAATGTTTGTTTCGCTTTATTGTGCTAAATCGTATGTCCGTCGTTTGCCCATCGTTTGTCCATGTTTGTTCAGGAGAAATTTTCGTTTGTCCACCTTTTGTTCAAAAGTTATTTCAAAAAAACAAAAATCGTGTGTGAAGTTGACACCTCCATTTACGAGTAATTAAAAAAACGAAATGCCATTCGTTTGTCCATCGTTTGTCCACGATTGTCCAGGGAAAATTTTCGTTTGTCCACCTTTTGTTAAAAAGTTATAACAAAAATATGCCTATAACAAAAATATTCTTTACAGCGTTGGTAAATGCAAAACTCTAGTTCCACGAATCTTCAAATGAATTTCTCCTGGACAAACATGGACAAACGATTGGCAAACGATGGGCAAACGACGGACATACGATTTAGCACAATAAAGCGAAACAAAAATTTTTTTGGGTTTTTTCGAAAAAAAATGTTTTTGTTATAACTTTTTAACAAAAGGTGGACAAACGAAAATTTTTCTTGGACAAACGTGGACAAACGATGGACAAACGAATGGCATTTGGTTTTTTAATTACTCGTAAATGGAGGTGCCAACTTCACACACGATTTTTGTTTTTTTGAAATAACTTTTTAACAAAAGGTGGATAAACGAAAATTTTTCTTGGACAAACGATGGACAAACGACGGACATACGATTTAGCACAATAAAGCGAAACAAACATTTTTTTGAGTTTTTTCGAAAAAAAATGTTTTTGTTATAACTTTTTAACAAAAGGTGGACAAACGAAAATTTTTCCTGGACAAACGTGGAAAAACGATGGACAAACGAATGGCATTTGGTATTTTTAATTACTCGTAAATGGAGGTGCCAACTTCACACGGGATTTTTTTTTTTGAAATAACTTTTTAACAAAAGGTGGACGAACGAAAATTTTTCCTGGACAAAGGTGGACAAACGATGGACAAACGAATGGCATTTGGTTTTTTTAATTACTCGTAAATGGAGGTGCCAACTTCACACACGATTTTTGTTTTTTTGAAATAACTTTTTAACAAAAGGTGGACAAACGAAAATTTTTCTTGGACAAACGTGGACAAACGATGGACAAACGAATGGCATTTGGTTTTTTTAATTACTCGTAAATGGAGGTGCCAACTTCACACACGATTTTTGTTTTTTTGAAATAACTTTTTAACAAAAGGTGGACAAACGAAAATTTTTCCTGGACAAACATGGACAAACGGTGGACAAACGAATGAGATATGTTTTTTTTAATTATTCGATCAAGTAGGTGCCAACTTCACAGAGCTAAATAGTGCTAAAGAGTAGCAGGAAAAAGAAGTAAAAAAGTGGTGGAAAGAGTGGAAATTTAATAGTAAAAGCATCAAAAATTGTAGTACTAAAAACAAGTACTAAGAACAGAGGAGAAAAGGTTAAATAAAAAGAGAAGTAGTGGAAATTGTACAAAAATAATAGTGGAAATAAAAGTAGAAATAGTAGGAGAAAATTAATATTAGTAAAAGTAGCATAAATTGTAGTAGTAAAAGTAGTGGAAATAAAAATAAAAGTACAAGAAATGTTATAGTAAAAGATTTCTCATTTTTTTAGTAGTGAAATAAATACTAGTGAAAAGAGCTGAAGGGAGTAGAAATAGTAAAAATGGTGGCATTAGCAGTAGGGTTCATACTTAGCAGAAATTATAGCTTTTCCACTACAAATTGGAGAAAAAATTGTGTTACAAAGCATAATAAAAAAGTAGCTTAAATAATAAAAATCCAGCATTGGTAGCAGAAATAGTAAAAGGAAAAAACTTGCAAAATTATAAGAAAAAAGTAGCAGATGTCTAAAATCCGCTGCTGAACCCTAAGATTGAAAAATGTAGCAGAAATAGTATTGAAAGAGGAGTAGAAATAGAAGTCAAACTAAAAATAGTAGTAGAAAATTAAGTGAAGTTGTTAGTAAGGCGAAAATATTGATAAATTATTAATGGAAGTAAAAGAAACCGAAATTAGAAAATTTGGCAGAAGAAAAAGTAGTGATAACTGGAATCGCTAGAAATATTCAACTAACATTAGTAGAAGAAAAAAAAAAGTAATAGAAGTAGAAAAACTGCTCCAATTTTTTTCTACTGATACTGCTATTTTTATAGTAGTAGTAGTAATTAGAGATTTAGTAATGAAACACTAATATTTCTCAGTCGTCAAATATCTTTAGCAAATGCAATTACTGCTGTCCTGATCCCAGTGCTCTATGTAATCAGATATACAAATTAGATTGCGGAGCTCGAAAGTAGATAGAGAACTTGCGAAAGTTTATTATTTAATCGAAAGTAGAATAACAGAAGAGAAGAAAAGAGAAGTCCCCAATTATGCACTCAATTTAGTGTCGCACCGAACAACATAAAGTGCGCTTTGAGAAATATGAAGATGATGGGTTTTCGGCTCGAGAGACAGAAGCACAGTAGGGATCCATAGCCGCTTCCGGAGTAGGCGTACTTTATCTGTAGTAACCTTTCAATCACATAAGTCCTTGCCGTTTATGAAAAGTAGTGAAGCCTGCAGGAGCGAGTTGCAATGCTCTCTTTCTCAGCGACAGCAAACTACAGACGTCCTTCACCTCATAGATATCTCATCGCTGACAAGTCTCAAAGCTTACCTTCTCTGTGACTCCAGGATGTGAAGCTTTTTTACGCCTTGAGAGCTACTGCCGGTGAGGTCCATTTCCTATTTTGCTGTCTAAAATGTGGATCGAATTTCAAGAGTATTACTTGAAAAAATAAAATGTTTCTCAAGTCTCTTCATCCGCAAAGCTTTAAATTTTTTAGAATAAAATAACAGAAATTCTCAAAATGGGTTGGCCAAGCAACCGAAGCTCGGTCAAGCGGCAAAATTATGTGTTTGAATGCAAATGGAGAATTGCCCATAATATAACTAAAAGGTAAAAGGTGGAATGTGTAATGTCATGACCAGCTGACAAACTATGGAGCATAAAAAGTATGGAAAGGATCTAAGAGTGTATGGGTAAAAGGTTTCAGGAAGCGCAGCTAATAACCAACACAAGAACACAGAGTGTGGGTGAGTACAAATTGTATGAAAAGCGATAAAACAGAAATGAAAAACAACAAATCAAATTGTAGCAATTGCTGTCTCATGTTGCACCTTAACCGTTAACCTACGAACAAATCAAATGCAAACCAAAAAAGGATCGCCGAAAGTTAAAGGTGAACTGCGCAAGGAAAAGGACTGGCTGTGGTTGTTCAACGTAATGAAGTAAATTGTGGTAACAACATTGTAATTCAAGCAATTTCATTAAAAATAACTCGAATGTCGATTGAGGATTAAGGTTAGAGGCGAGATAATTGGAAAAAAGGCACATAGACACACACACAAACATAAAAAGTTGAGCACGAGCAAGCTTTTATTCGCATAAATAATGAAGAGAATGTAAGAAATGCGGAGTAGAGAAAAAAGTGCAAGGTTTACGCCCCAATTTTTCACAACATATAAAAAGATGGTGAGTATAAAGTTGAAAGTATGCAGGATTCAGATATGTGTATAAATTGCTGCTGCATACTTTTAGGCGCACAAACTAGCTAAGGCCGCCATTATTTGCAAATGAAAAAGGCTTGTAATCTTAGAAGAAAATAAATGCTGAGTCTTTCATTGGCAAAACGTGAGAAATGTACGAGGTCAATATTATCGATCGAAAATTGGCAACGTTGCGCATAAGAAGTAGCAACAAAAATAAGTAAGGAGCAAAATGTGCGAAGCACACGTGCCGTACAAAAAAACAAAAAACAGCAAATGCAAACAATAAATTACAGCTGAAAATATTTTAGTCAAGTAAGCACAAACGAGATAAAAGGAAGTTGATTTTTTTAAAGATAATAATAACAAAAATAATAATAGCAAACAGGTAGGGACGGGGCTGAGGCCAAGACCTCATATCTTTCATGAATGCAGCTGAGTAAGTGCCAACTTTGTCCAGGGGTATCTAAAGAATTGACGGACTTCGATAAAATTTTGAAGGGGATGGAACTGTGTATGTATATGGGAAATTCTTTGGCCATTTTGGGACTACCTCGGAGCCAATTCGAAACAATTTGAAGATCGCTTCGAGACTATTTTAGGTATAATTTCGCCTTCAACTTCAGAACTGTTTCAAAACTTTTTCGAAACCGTTTCAAGATAGAGGATTAATTCAATATCTTTTCGAGACTATTTCAGGACCAATTCGGAACAATTTCAGTATAACTTCGGTATTATTGTAGGTAACGTTCCGGGAAAACCTTAGAATATTTACGAGACAATTTCAGTATCATTTCGGTATTAATTTAGGTAACATTTCGGGAAAACATTTCGGGACTGTTTCGGCACAATTTTCGAACACTTTAAGCATTCTTTCGGCTACACTTCGGGACTATTTTTGGAATAATTTCGAAACTATTTTGGAACGGAAATATGTAAACCCGGAAGTGACCATGTAACGTTCGAAATTATTCAGTATTTGTGCCGAAATGATACGTATAAAAAACCGAAACGATTCTGTAATCGCCAAAATTGGTACCGAAATAGTCTCGAAATAATTCCGAAAATAACCCTGAAGTATCGTATAACTCTACTGAAATGGTGTCAAAATAATACTGCAGTAGTCCCAAAAATAGTCCTCAAATCAAAAAATTTAATTTCTGTAAAACCAGTTTTATGGGGGATATAAATACATAAGCTATAATGGTACGATCCGGTCAGTTGCGACAAATGTCTAATAGGCCAACAAAATAAATCCGCTCATCAAATTTCGTCAAGATATCTCAAAAAGTCAGGGACTAGTTGCGTTCAAACAGACAGACGAGCGGACAGACGACAGACGGACGTGGCTAAATCAACTCAGCTCGTCACTCTGAACATTTCGGTGTACTTATTATTGGGTGTATCCTTTCTCCTTTAAGCACTCACAATTTTAAGATTCGGACCAAACTTAATAGACCATTTTATTTTCATGAAAGGTATAAAAAAGGAGAGAAAAAAACCAAATTTATTGCAACAACAAACATTTTTAAAATGTTAAAATAAAATTCACCAAAATAAGCTTTTGAGATAAAAGGAAGTTGATATGTGGGCGACTGCAATATTAAAAAGGAATCCAAGAAATGAAAAAGGAAAGGTTAAACAAATTCGAAAACATGTGTGTACACAAACAAAAAAGACATAATTTAAATGAATGAAAAAAATAAATCACAATCACTGAAAGAAAAAGACTGGTAAAATCAACCGAAATACGGGTCAATTCAACCGAAATTTCTGTCAATTTTTATCCATCGCAACAAGATGTTGAATCAACTGCGCACAAATCGTTGATTCGTAATTTACCGTTTTAGTAGTCAAATGAACAAAAAAAGTTGTTGCGACAAGTTTGCACGAAAGTACCTATGTTGCAATATACATACATACGTAAATATATGAATACTTAAATACACATGCTTGCTACATATACATACATACATACAAGCACTTACTAACCGAACTTCAATTGGGTGTACATCAAATATGCTGGCACACATTATACACTTTATTATTTTGTTTTATTAAACGCACTTTCACCAAATTTTATGTTTTATAATTTATTTAATTTGTGGTTTTCAACTTCTCTTTGCAAATAGAAATGAAAATAGTAGTCACATAACTGATTCTCAATTCTTTCAGTTGCAGCTCAGCTCATTCTCAATTTCTTCTCTCGCATGTAGTTGCCACACTTGATTGTTTCGAACAAAACTTGTAGTATAAACGTTTGACATAACATTTTAAATAGAGAACTTGTAAGTTATAGAAAAGTAAAGAATCAAATCGCAGGAAGGTAATTCACCACTGGAGTAACTTTACATGTAATTCAGCAAGTTTAATTTTCGTAACACTTTAAGTTGAAACGATTCCAAAACAACTCAAACTTTTATGTTGTCGGAAACATCAACTGAGTGAAAATTCGTAATAGCTTGAACAAAATGTTACTAACTTTGGAAAAATGCTGTTCGTTCAAACAAAACTTTTGCAACAATAGGGCGCAATTTTGCATTTCGCGTGGAGGAGAAGTTGCAAAATTGTACCCGATAAATAGGTGTCCCGGTATCTCATAATTTTTTGCACAGTAAATTCAAAAAAGGGTTTTTTGTTTTGTATTCATAACTGAAAAACTAGTTTTTTGTTGTTTTCCCATTTTGTGTGTTTTTCGATTTGGTGGTTTTCTTATTTTGGTGTTTTTTTTTTAACAAGTGGCACCATCGTCATAAGTACAAAGTATAGAGCGCAGTGAGCGTAAAATTCTCTTTGAAATTTGCTCATGTATTGACTGTCGATCGCTGTTGAAATAACCAGTGAGATCAGTTGTCTTAACAGAAAAATCAGTTGGATTGATTAGGAATCTGTCAATTTTAAAGAATTTTGTTAACTTAAGAGCGAGAATTTCTCTTCTGTTGAAATGACTAAACTAATTTGTTCGCTTGACAAAGAACTCGGTCGAATTAACCATAATTCGGTAAATTTCACCGAATCTCCGTTAAGTCAAGAACAACAGAATCGATTTGTTGATTTTACTAGCACCATTTCTTTCAGTGATGACAAAGCTGTAAATTGTTGCTGACTAACCAAGTTTAAAGATAGCAACTTGAGTGAAATTTATGCTTTTGTGGCGTTGTCGATTTCCGGTGCAATCACCACAGTGATGCACAGCGCATCAAATCGGACAAGTCATTATAAGAGCTTCTAAGCGTGCATTGTAATATCCCAATAAACGATAAGCGGTTTTCTAGGGAAGGCAACTGTGACAACTTGACCCAAGCTCACAAAAGGCTATACACACAATATTCAACCACTTTGTAATTTATTTCAAATATATGTTATCTGCCCACCACTGCTTTAAGTGTTTTAGGACCACTCGATGAATTTTTCATGAAAAATTGTTGCGTATTGTAACAAATTTTTCATAGCTACTGAATTTTGGAAAGTCTAGGAAAGATGAAATAAGAATATTTTTTTTTTATTTTCAAAAAATTGGAAAAAAAAACTATTTTCGAAAAATAATAAATAAAATTTGTGTGCACTAAGTTTGTTTGAATCGTGTAACAAAATATACTAAAATTTTTGAAAAAATTTGAAACAAAATTTTTATTTACTGATAAATGTAGTTTTAGAAACTGATATTATTTTTAGTATTAAAACAAAAACCGGTTACTCTGTTTCTAAATAAATTAACTTGAAAAGTCATTTGAAAACATTTTGTAGTCAAAAAAAATTTATTTTAAAACCCTTTTTGTGACTTCTTTTTTTTCATAACTTTTGAAGTTTGTCGGGCATTTATTATTGAAAATAAATTATTTTTGAAAAAATTTAAGAGTCATGTGAAAGACCTTTCAGAAAATGCGTTATTTAAGATAATATATTATTTATATAAGGAAAATGAAAAAAGTAATTTTTTTAAACACGAGAATTTTGATAATAAATTTAGACTTGTATTTTTGAAAAATTATACATTTAATTTTTTAGTACAAGAAAGTTTAAAAAAATATCTTACAAAAAAAAAAAAATAAATCCACAAGTTAAAAAAATATATATATTTCTTAAATTTTTTCTCAAAGAAATGAATTGCTGAAAAAAGTTCTCTTTTGTGTTTTTAACAGATTATTCCGAAAATAACATTATTGAACATAAAAGAGATTTCTTAAAAAATTTGAAAAGAAAATTTATTTTTAAATATGAAAATAAAATTTTAAAAATTTTAAATTTCGTTTCTAAAAATAATGCATTGCACTTTTTTGCATCAAAATAATTTTAAAAAAATTATCTAAAAAAAAAATTTTATGACCTACGCTAACATGGTACTACTTTAGTTTCGAGTGCAAAATTTTATAATTTTGAAATTCAAACGTTTTTAAACTCCTTTTTCAAGCAATGAAACTAAAAACAAGATTGTTGGAAAAAAGGATTTAAAAAAATAATTATGAAAAAGAAGAAATTTGCATATTTTGTAAATGAAAAATTTTTGTAAGTCATTCGAAACATGTCTATTTTTACTTTTTTAGAAAATGGTTATTGAAAACAATATTATTGAATAAAATATATAAAAAAAGAAATATAAAAAAATCAATTTTTTAAACAAAAATTCAAAAATGTGTTGAAAAAAATGTTTTGAAAAATTGAAAAGAAAAATCTAAATTTTAAAGATACAATTACTTCGATATTTTGGTGCTGAAAATTTTTAATTTTTAGAGAAACTTTGCAAACAAATAAACTTAAACAAAATATATGGATTTTCATAGCAAAGTAGTTAAAAACACACTGTCCCTATTCGTCCGGAATTTGTTTCGTACTTTTTATTTACCTATTTTTAGTGTTTTCAATTTTAATTATTTTTTCTTTATTAAAAAAAGGTTTTCCAAGACGTACGGCACTTTGTTAAAATTAGATGGCTTCTTTTAAGTTTCCTAAGGAGCACTTTGAAAAAATCTTTTTTTTTTAATCTTAGAGAAATAAAAAAAACTATTGGAAGGTGGGTTTTAAAAAAATATTTTTTGATCAAATAAAAAAAGTATATATGTATTTGGAAAAAAAATTTATTTTGAAAACAAAAAAAAATTGATATAAAATAATATTGTCCTACAAAAAATTATACAATTTAAAGAAAACAGGAAAGAAATGTTTGTTTAAAAAAAATATATATATTAATAACAAAAAATTATTTCGTGAAAATTTTGTTAAAAAAAAAACTTAAAAAGAATTACAAAAAATTTTGTTTTTTTAATCATTTATTTTACAAAAAATTATACAATTTAAAGAAAGGAGGAAACAAATGTTTGTTTTGAAAAAATAATAATAATAATAATAAAAAATCTTGTTTAAAAAAAAACCTTAAGAATTTAAATTACAAAAAAATGTTTTTTAATTATTTAATTTTTTTTTATAGTTGGGCCAAACTCTTTCTAAACTGTTTGCTGGGTAGGAGCTGCTTCGGTGGATAGGTTGACAAAGAAAAGTAGAAGTTTTCACATTTTCCCTCTATGCATTTCGGCGCTTTCGTGTCATCAGCAAGGTCTACATTTTTATTTTCAAACAGAAACATGAAAATACAAAACCAATTATAAGAATACCAAGTTCTACAATTTAAGGAAAAGAAGAAACAAATGTTCCCAGCACTGTTTACAATAGTAACATTAAGATTCGAAAAATGTTCTTACGTGTAGTTCTCAGAACTTTTCGCACATAGAAGGAATTTAAAGCGGTTAGAAATTATTTCGGGAGCGATGATCAATAAAATGATTTAGCTTAAATGTTAAAAGCTCACGTTCTTTCAGAATCCGCTCTTGTTGCGCCTTGCACGGTACGAGTAGTTGATTCCCCCGAGAGGAAAGTATGACTAGAACAATAATAAGCAAGTTATGTACGATGTACCAGAAGACAAGTCTTGGAGATTATAACAAAGGTTTTATTACGAAATTTTACCTACGATAATCGGAATTTTTCTCGCTTGTTTCATCAAAGAACGGCCTAGGCAGCTAAAATATCCGTAACTTTAAGCCACCAATTTTGTATATTTATAAGCCCCTACTATCTCGGTGTATCCCAGTAGCTTTCATAAACCACAAGCTTTCACAAAGAAGCCCAAACAGAGCAAAAAATACATATTAGTAACAACATTTTACTTAGTTAAACAAAAATCTAAAACGCTATTACAACACACCAACTGAAACTGAAAACTTTAAGTGCATCGAAGAAATGTGAAATTCGAGATGGAGACACACAAAGTGCGCCATTAATCTTACAAAGTTTATCTTAACCTTAAGCAAAGAAGCAAAACTCTACTTTTTTTTCAAAATGGCATACAACGATTCGAAAATAAATGAAATTTATGACTTTGATTGTGGCAATAATACGAAGAATGAATGTATGTGTGATGCATTAAAGTGGTAAGATATTGGATTAAGCGCTGGGACACGCTTTTGAATTAAGTAAGGAAAGAGCGAGTGAGACTGAGTAAAATAATGGTGTGCAATTTTTTCAAATATGAATAATAGCTCAATAAATCTAACTTATAAAGAATGGGGTTTTTCAATTTTTTCTAAGGCAAATTTGAATAAGGGCATGACTTCTAAGTCTGCATAAATTTATGAGTTTAAAAGATATATCTAATTCCTAAAAAGCAAAAGTGGTGCCTGGCTCAAAAAACTGAACGATTGCTTTGAGGCACTCACAGGGAATAGGAAAAATATGGCAACTTAATATTCAACAAAGATTTCGATAATCCAAATGACTCTGAGGGACAAAACTTACTTTTAAAACTAAGGTCAGAACTAAAATTAAGACTATGATCAAAACTATGGCATATCGAAAGCCGTTGTAAAATTTACTTTAAGTTCAATCAAGATCAAACAATTAGCGACCATGACTAAGGTTATGACAAAGAATAAAATCACGGTAAACATCAAGAATCAAAAATTATCTTGGCCAAGAAATGGGCTAAGTTCAAAACCAATACAAAAACATATCTAAATTAAAACATTAGACCATAGTTGGGACCAATAACGCGACATAGCCCTTAATCAAGACCAGAACAAATCTATACTACGAGCAACACAAAGAATAAGGCAACACCATGCAAAAAAAGCAAAGTGAAGAGCAATGCGAAAACGAAGAGTAAAACAAAAATTAGACCAAGAATTCGACTTAGACCAAAAACAATAGCAAGGTCAAGATTAAACCAAGAACCCAAAGTAAATATAATGATGACAATCAAGACCAAAATCGATACCAAAACCATGTCCTAAACAAAATCAAGCGCAAGACATAGGTCAACATCAATACCAAGACCGTAA
The DNA here is from genome assembly GCF_040869045.1 of Eurosta solidaginis. Taxonomy (NCBI): domain Eukaryota; kingdom Metazoa; phylum Arthropoda; class Insecta; order Diptera; family Tephritidae; genus Eurosta; species Eurosta solidaginis. Next base: position 49,745,725 of record NC_090322.1, read on the forward strand.
GCCAAACCAAGGCCAAAACAAGAAGCAAGATCAAGATAAACAAAAATAACTACTTGCAACAAGACAGGCCAAACTTAAAACGAGGAGTACATAGAACCAGAAAAAAATAAAAATAAATAAAAAAAGGAGAAAAAATCTGTAAAACCGAAAAGAAAATGATAAAAAAGATAAAATGCAAAGCAAATAAAAGGAAAGAACAAATAAATTGAGATGAACACAAAAGACAAAAAGAATATTAAAATGAAACAAAAGGGAAATGAAAATAATGCAATAACTAAAACTAAAATATAAAATTAAATGAAAAAAGAATTCTCTAAACAAGGCGGAAAAGCAAGAGGATTTAAAAAAAACTAAAGAATTACAAAATATAATGTGATGGAATAGGAAAAATAAAAAAAAAAAAACGAAATGAAGCAGTAATCGAAAATAATATTTATGATCAAGCTAAAAATATAAAAACAAAAAAATAAAGAACTAAGAACACCCAAAACCCAAAACAGGTTCTTTTTCTGCGGAAGTGTAGGCAACAACGTGTTGATTGACAGTCAATACGCATAAAAGCCTTATGAGGTAGAAGCTTGAGCACTTAAAGATCTACTAGTTTTAAATAGAGAGCTACTTTGCTTTAAGCCATTTTTAGAAAAAAAAAAATGATACAATGAGAACTGGCAGATGATTTGAAGCCTTGTTGTCTCAAAGTGCAATTCGTCCACAAGGTTTCACTGCATGATGAGAGTGCGCTATTTTGTTGCGGCTTACTCATACACTCATACCCAGTATTTGATTGCCCGACTGGAAAGCATGACTGGAACAATAATAAACAACTGTAAAGTATGTACGATGTAGCACTACACTCGGAGATTATAGCAAAGCAAAGAAGCGGTGCAGTGAAATAACTCCCAAATGAAATAAGTCCCAAAAAAATAAATCCCAAATCAAAATTTGAAATGGTATATTTATACTATACTAGCTTTACCAGGAGCACGTTGTAACGCCCGAGATCGAATGGATGTTGCGTTATTTTTTCTGTTTTGTTTGTTGATAATTTAATTTATTGTTCTGTAAAATTGAAATTTTCTGTTAAAACATTTTATTCTTGTACCTTATTGTATCTTATTTTATATTATTGTATTGCTTTTACCGCTGATGATTGTTGCTTTGATTACATTCCGAAGAAGTATGACTGGTGAGCCAATTTTCAAAGTTGATATATGCGCAGGCATTCCTTTTGGTTCTAAAGAGTTTAGAAATTCATTTGGATAATTCACAATTTTATCTTCATTTGCAACTGTGTCGATCGATTTATATTTCGTCACTTCACCAGGAAATTGATTTTGAAAGCGATCATTGATTTTGTTAACATGATCATTTTTGGGAGCTAAGATAGTTCTTTCGCATAGCCAAAAAACAAAAACATTTAAATTTAAAATTCATAATTCTGAAATATGAAAAAATTTCGTCTTGATCGAAGAAACCTCGAGCCATGATGATCGAAGTATAGCAAACACGTTTTCATAGGGAACACACACAGAATTTGATTTTTATAGAAGATGTAGATAGACTGAAGCTAAACAATTTTTTTAACAGCGGCAGATTACTAAACGTCCCAAAAGGAATAACAGCTAAACTCAACAATGCAGTCAAACTTTAGGAGAAAAATAACTTAAGTTTGTACGGCAGTCATAGTTTTTCCCCATTTCACATTTTACTGGAGGTTTTAGGACTTAACGTCACATAGCTCCTTACCAATTTTAATTATCCTACCATTACGACATCCAGATATCTGCAGTATAATATATTCCATTTGTATGGGAGGTGCCACGCCCCCTTTGTCCCAATTCCATATTTTCTTGGTGGTGTTAAGGATTGACCTCAAATAACTCCTTGCTGAATTTCAATGTTCTGGCATGTATACCTTCAAAGTTATGCAGTACCAAAGATTCCATTTGAATGGGAGGTTCCACGCCCCCTTTTTCCCAATTCCGCATTTTCTTGGTGGTGTTAGGGATTGACCTCATATAACTCCTCATTGAATTTCAATGTTCTGGCATGTATACCTTCAAAGGTATGCATTACTAAAGATTCCATTTGTATGGGAGGTGCCACGCCCCCTTTCTCCAAATTCCGCATTTTCTTGGTGGTGTTAGGGATTGACCTCATATAACTCCTCATTGAATTTCAATGTTCTGGCATGTATACCTTCAAAGGTATGCAGTACCAAAGATTCCATTTGTATGGGAGGTGCCACGCCCCTTTTATATATCGAAGTTATTTTTAGCCTAAAACCTTCCCGTTGATCGAAGGAACCCATAACCAAAATTTGGTGATGATTGATGTGTGGGAAATACGTTTCCATAGCGAACACACACACACACAGAATTTGATTTATATAAATATATGGCTAAACCGATTTGGGATTTCAAAATCAACTAACCATCATCTCTCCTTCCTGTATCTTTCCTAAAAATTTCATGGCAATCTTTCTATCCGTTCTCGAGTTATGGAGTGACAATCAGTTACAATGAGATTTGAAAAATAGAAAATTTGGAATAAAAAATCGCGCGATGCACAGTCATTCTGCGGTTATACCACACACCCGGACTTGGCATGGCGTAGCCCAGGGTTATTTTTTATAAGCGCGGCCGAAGGCCGCCTATGCAGAAAGGTGTTCTACGCAGAACTGATGGCGTACAGATTGATAATTGAAAAATAACTCATTGTTTTGATACAGATTTCTTTTACACCAGTTATAGAAACTGTTAGAAGAACGTCAAAGTTTGATAAAATTGTATTTTTAAGAAAATGAAATAACTCCCAATGCCTGAATTACAAACAACGAAGTAAGTCCCAATAAAAATGAAATAACTCCCAATCTCAAAAAATTATGAAATAACTCCAAAAGAAATTTTATTGGGGATTATTTCATTTGGGAGTTATTTCATTATGAAATAATTACCAGCAAAAATTATGAAATAAGTCCCAATTAATTGGGAGCTATTTCATAATGAAATAAGTCCCAATTTGGATGGAAAATATTTGGGAGGTATTTCATTTTTTTGTTGGGAGTTATTGCATTTGGGAGTTATTTCACTGCACCCAAAGAAGCACCTATTTCCGAACTTTTACTACCAACACTGGGCATTATTTTGCAGCATACTTCGATATACACAATTATTTTCGCTCGTTTCGCTACGAGAACTTTTACTACCAACACTGGGCATTATTTTGCAGCATACTTCGATATACACAATTATTTTCGCTCGTTTCGCTACGAGATTGCCTTAAGAATGTGTGTACCGACAGCAACTGCTGTTCCCAACATAGTTCGGTCCAAGCAGTGAAACGATCCGGACTTTTAAACCAACAAATTAGCAGGAACGTTACTACTATTACTATATATGTGCTATATAAAAATTAACAAAATTGGATGAAGAACACGCCCACTTTTTAAAAAAAATTTTTTTAAATTCAAATTTTAACAAAAAATTTAATATCTTTACTGTATATAAGTAAATTAAGTCAAAATTCAACTCCAGTAATGATATGATGCAACAAAATTCAAAAATAAAAGAAAATTTCAAAATGGGCGTGGCTCCGCCCATTTTCATTTAGTTTGTCTAGAATAATTTTAATGCCATAAGTCGAAAAAAATTTACCAATCCTTCTCAAATTTGGTAGGGGCATAGATTCTATGACGGTAACTGTTCTCTGTGAAAATGGGCGAAATCGGTGGAAGCCACGCCCAGTTTTTATACACAGTCCACCGTCTGTCCTTCCGCTCGGGCGTTAACACAATAACTTGAGCAAAAACCGATATATCTTTACTAAACTTAGTTCACGTACTTATCTGAACTCACTTTGTATTGGTGTAAAAATGGCCGAAATCCGACTATGACCACGCCCACTTTTTCGATATCGAAAATTACGAAAAATGAAAAAAATTCCATAATTATATACCAAATATGAAAAAAGGGATGAAACATGGTAATTTGATTGGTTTATTGACGCAAAAAATAACTTTAGAAAAAACTTTGTAAAATGGGTGTTACACCTATCATATTAAGTAGAAGAAAATGAAAAAGTTCTACAAGGCGAAATCAACAGCCCTTGGAATATTGGCAGGAATACTGTTAGTGGTATTGCATATATAAATAAATTAGCAGTACCCGACAGATGATTTTCTGGATCACCTGGTCCACATTTTGGTCGATATCGCGAGAACGCCTTCACATATACATCTAAGGGCCACTCGCTTTTAAAACCCTCATTAATACCTTTAATTTGATATCCCATTGTCCAAAATCTTACTAATTTTCTATTCTGCGTCATAACGTCAACCCATCTACCAAGTTTCATCGCTTTAACCGCCTTTGGCAATGAATTATCGCATTTTTTCGGTTTTTCGAAATTTTCGATATCGAAAAAGTGGGCGTGGTTATAGTCCGATATCGTTCATTTTAAATAGCGATCTGAGATGAGTGCCCAGGAATCTACATACCAAATTTCATCAAGATACCTCAAAATTTACTCAAGTTATCGTGTTAACGGACAGACGGACGGACACACGGACATGGCTCAATCAAATTTTTTTTCGATACTGATGATTTTGATATATGGAAGTCTATATCTATCTCGATTCCTTTATACCTGTACAACCAACCGTTATCCAATCAAAGTTAATATACTCTGTGAGCTCTGCTCAACTGAGTATAATAACATAATTTCGTAATTAAGGTCGCAATACATTAAGAGTGTTTTCAAATGATATGATTAGAAAAAAATCATAAAAACTTTTTGTAACCTGTACAAGACCTCAAAACTAGGCAAAACGGCACATAAAAGATTTTCGTAAAAAGTTGAGTAAATTCAAGTTTTGACAAAAAATAGTTGTTCCCATGTTAACGAAATGGGAAAATAAAATAAAAATATCGTACCCTGTAGAATGGAGTTATAGGACCCATCTTTGGTGAGGGTTTTTTGTTTTTAATAAAATAGAAACATTTGAGAGGATAGAAATTGAAAAGCTGTTTTTCTCGGCACACCCTAAAGCACATATGTACATACATATGTACCCGTTATCGGAAATCCTGCGCGCAAGCGGGAAAATACAAATACGAAATATGCACAAACTTTTCTCTGATTTTCGAAAGAAAGAAGACCGACATGTATTTCATAAACCGTTATAGTTGCAAACATCATCAACACAAAAACAATCAACATATTGATGCAACTAAATTTACGCATTACTTAAATCATTGTATGCGCGCTAACATGTACATTGTACATGTGTACATATGCATGTATGTACATATGTTCATACGTAATTTCGCGAAGCCTCAATCTGTATGTCAAAATGAAATGGAAACAAACAAATGGCATCTCAAAATGTAAACGTCACTTAGAACTTACATAGAAAATCAAAATTCAACAGAGTTCTAAGTCAAGTTAAGTGTTGCTAAGTTTTGAGTAATCAGTAACATGCAACTCACTGATTTTCGAAAGTTATAATTTATGTTTATTAGGGTCGGCAAAATATAAAATTTAATTTTTCCTTTGGTATAGTGAAAATATTTTTCAGGACAACGAAACATTTAGGCAATTAATAAGGTATAAATTGTTGTAGTCGTTAGGGAGCTGTACGTCGTGTTGTCACGAAGTGTCTGCTGGCTTGAGTCTTAAGCTAGCAGACACTGCCGTTTCTCGGAACCGGACGCAGCTTTAAATTTTTTTTTCGGTATTAAATTGCCAATAAATGTAATATCAATTATCCAAGTCGTTCGGAAGTCGTAGGTCGTGTTTTCATGAAGTGTCTGCTGGCTTGAGTCTTAAGCTGGCAGACATTCCCGTTTCTCGGAACCGGACGCAGCTTTAAATTTTTTTTGCGGTATTAAATTGCCAATAAATGTAATATCAATTATCCAAGTCGTTCGGAAGACGTAGGTCGTGTTTTCACGAAGTGTCTGCTGGCTTGAGTCTTAAGATAGCAGACATTCCCGTTTCTCGGAACCGGACGCAGCTTTAAATTTTTTTTGCTGTATTAAATTGCCAATAAATGTAATATCAATTATCCAAGTCGTTCGGAAGTCGTAGGTCGTGTTTTCACGAAGTGTCTGCTGGCTTGAGTCTTAAGCTAGCAGACACTCCCGTTTCTCGGAACCGGACACAGCTTTAAATTTTTTTTGCGGTATTAAATTGCCAATAAATGTAATATCAATTATCCAAGTCGTTCGGAAGTTGTAGGTCGTGTTTTCACGAAGTGCCTGCTGGCTTGAGTCTGAAGCTAGCAGACACTCCCGTTTCTCGGAACCGGACGCAGCTTTAAATTTTTTTTGCGGTATTAAATTTCCAATAAATGTAATATCAATTATCCAAGTCGTTCGGAAAACGTAGGTCGTGTTTTCACGAAGTGTCTGCTGGCTTGAGTCTTAAGCTAGCAGACACTCCCGTTTCTCGGAACCGGACGCAGCTTTAAATTTTTTTTGCGGTATTAAATTGCCAATAAATGTAATATCAATTATCCAAGTCGTTCGGAAGTTGTAGGTCGTGTTTTCACGAAGTGCATGCTGGCTTGAGTCTTAAGCTAGCAGACACTCCCGTTTCTCGGAACCGGACGCAGCTTTAAATTTTTTTTTGCGGTATTAAATTGCCAATAAATGTAATATCAATTATCCAAGTCGTAGGTCGTGTTTTCACGAAGTGTCTGCTGGCTTGAGTCTTAAGCTGGCAGACACTCCCGTTTCTCGGAACCGGACGCAGCTTTAAATTTTTTTTGCGGTATTAAATTGCCAATAAATGTAATATCAATTATCCAAGTCGTTCGGAAGACGTAGGTCTTGTTTTCCGAAGTGTCTGCTGGCTTGAGTCTTAAGCTAGCAGACACTCCCGTTTCTCGGAACCGGACGCAGCTTTAAATTTTTTTTTGCAGTATTAAATTGCCAATAAATGTAATATCAATTATCCAAGTCGTTCGGAAGACGTAGGTCGTGTTTTCACGAAGTGTCTGCTGGCTTGAGTCTTAAGCTAGCAGACACTCCCGTTTCTCGGAACCGGACGCAGCTTTAAATTTTTTTTTGCGGTATTAAATTGCCAATAAATGTAATATCAATTATCCAAGTCGTTCGGAAACGTATGTCGTGTTTTCACGAAGTGTCTGCTGGCTTGAGTCTTAAGCTAGCAGACACTCCCGTTTCTCGGAACCGGACGCAGCTTTAAATTTTTTTTGAGGTATTAAATTGCCAATAAATGAGGTATAAATTATTTAATATATAATATTGTTGTTTGCTATAGTGTGTCTGCCACCTTAATAGGACCCATTCTGCTGTCAGCCTTAAATTCTTTCGGCGTCTTTGCCTTGACTCTATTATCAATATAATTGCGTTAGCCTTCGGCTCAGTTTGCGTCTCTGTTTGCTTACTTCACCATCACTGGCTTCCTGAATAGCGCTGTCTTTTTTTCTTCTTTGTCTAGCGTAACTCCTCTGTATCAGCCTAAATCGGCAGCTTCGTACCTATGTTATTATTATCTTCTCTCAAGTCAGCGTGTCCCACTCTCTCAAAATTCGCAACAGTTCTAACAATCGGATCTACTTATGTTTGTATTATAAATGTACCATATAAAAAACCAGTTTTCCCGATAACATCTGTCTGAGTTTCAGTACTTTTATAACAGAATCAGAATATTGCTCTCTCTGGACATAATTTGAGCAGCAACTATCGCCACGGGTATGACGATAGGCAACAGGAAGATTCCTGCGAAGAGTCATGTCACAGTCGCGGATCTTTATTCCAATCAGCGATGCCCCAGAAAATCTACGATTTAAGAATCTGGAAACTGGGCCCGTATTACATGTTAAGATCCGTGATCGAAACTGATTTTTGAAATCACAATAGCTCTGAAATGGTGGATCGGATTAATGGCATACGCAAACTAGCGACAAATAGCCCCAGCGTGTTAGGGGGCTTAGAATATACCCGCGGTAGGTATGCCTGTCGTAAGAGGCGACTAAAATAACAAATTAATTCAAGGGGTTCCCAGCGCAATATATAGCTTTTCCAACCCAATTGCAAAACTCACCTACCCATGGCGAATCCTGTTTCATTAACACCCGAAGCTCTGGCGACCCCGAACTCCTGATGGATCTAGGAGGTGGAAGGGCGATGTGGCCTAGAAGGTTGCAGGTGTTTATACCAAGTCGTTCCCGAGATGGTCGGGCTAGTACCTTTATGGTGCTTTTTACCGGAACGTACCGGATTTGCATCAGGCAAAGGACCATCAAGATCGATAACACTCCCCAAGGCCTTCGGGGAGTGCCCTTATCGCTACAACAACAACGACAACAGTACTCGTTGGATCCATAACTTATTATAATTTTTAGAAATAGTTCGACAGTTGCATAGTTATCGTTTGTAGCGATAAGGGTACTCCACGCAGGTTTTGGGGAGTGTTATCGGTGTTGATGGTCCTTTGCCGGATATAGATCCTTTTCGATCCGGTAACAGGCACCTTCTAGTTCTATGAGGAACTTTGTGTCGTCAGGACCTCCCTGCTAAAAAAACAGGATTCTCCACGAGTAGGTGAGGTTTACAACCAGGCATGCTTAACCAACGAAACGATATCATTTCGTTGGTTAAGCATGCCTGTTTACAACTGATTGGGGAAGCTATAATTGCGCTAGCAACCCCTTGAATCATTTGGGTATTTTAGTCGCCTCTAATGACAGGCATACCTGCCATGGGTAAAGTTTAAGCCCCCTAATCAGCTTGGGGAATCTTACCCCCCAAACGAACCTTTTGTTTTGCTGTGCTTGCTTCTATGAGTTGAGTAAGAATTATACGACATAATCGGACTGCTGGGACGTTAGGTACCTGTGAGTAACGACGGGGAAACTGAAACCTCGAGACCTAAACAGATACGACATAACACGCGAAGAAGAACCTAGGCAGCCACTGGAAGAGAGCCGATTAAAGGAAGCTGTAACTATCGCACTTTAAAAAAAATCATTTAACAAAAAGAGGCTTTAGTCCATATCCCTTTCAGTTTCCTTTTGCGGCTAGGAGTGTTGCGCAATAAATTATTCAAATAAATATTTCTCGTAATTTCGTATGGATTATATACTGCTGCTCTATCTTCCTCAAGCGTATTAAGTATCGAATTAAAGATGCACTTGCATCACTCAATCTCAAGAGCTTTGCTGCGACAGAAATTTGAATGAAAGCTTTTCAAATATTAATACCCAGCTAGAGCTAGATGGTATCGCCTTTGGTATGCACTACACGGCAGACATTTCAGCGAAATATTTTCAGGAAGAGAACGAGCAAAATAAGCAGACAGCAACAAAATTAATTTGAAAGTTTAATGTCATTTTTTTTGTGCAAAGTTACATACGGACAACTATACGGATGAGTATTTAAGCTCTGTGTTTAGATTCATTTTATGTAGTTGGTTTCTAGAGAATTGCTAGAATGTTTCTATTTTCGTTTGTTTAGCGCTTCGCATGGCTGTTGGGGGATTTGTTTTTAACTCGTTTCGTATACTCAACGCTGAGCTGTGGAAAGTTTCATTTGTATGTAACAAAAACAACAGAGCAACAGCACCGTCAGCTACCAAGGACCTTTAATATATTTGTTCGTTTATAGTTTCTTTATCTCTTGCCATCCGGCTGCCGAGGTTGTGCGCGCTACTTACGCAAGAGCTCTTTACAATGTCCTCTAACAATCACATTTTGTACGGCAGCATCGCCTCAGAGAGTAAATGTTGAATTACGCAAGTAAATTGAAGTAAATAGCGAATGCGTAATTAATAGATGCATATGTACAGTGGTGTGCAAATATATGTATATGCGCAAAATTGTTATACCCTTCCGTAGTTTTCACTGTCTTTGAGTCATTTGCAAAACATATTTCCTCTTTACTAATATTGTAGATTTCATTTTTAACTACTGTACCCGGCAGACTTTGTCCTGCCCTAAAATTATTTCGCCTACATTCAAAAAGTGAGCCTCGCTTCCCTCCTTCTCTGTTTATACCATTTCCTCTACTTTATTCTACATTTCCCCTCTCATTATTGTCCATCCCTCATTTCATTTATATTCCTCGCACTCCAAATCTCACTCTCACTCACACACCCACTCTCGCTCCACTCGCACTCTTACTCCCACTCCAACTCTCACTCCCATTCCCATTCCATCTTTCTCGCTACAGCCTTTGGCCAAAATAGAGGATTGAGCTAATAACGGTTGAAAAAGCTCATAAAACCAGATCTTATGTCAACTGATCAAATGAGACTCAGAGAATCTGATTAGTGGGACGCGAGAAAGTTTGCTGACTATGGTATCTTAGGTTAACGCTCCAATGTGAACAAGAAGACAGCTAACATTTGCCGTTGGCGAACTTAGAGAAACAATTAAAAAAGAATTTTACACAAAAAAGGGTCTGGAGAAAAGACAGATTGCACTCACACTAAATATACGCAGCTATAATAGACTGAGGTGTCACATTTGTATAGGTCTTTGAACTCGGTATCGCTTTTTGAACTCGCTCTAGATTCAGACAAAAACTTACAAGGCCAGCCTTCTGCTTTAGAAAGGATTGAACAATATGCAGGTTATGAATCTCACTCCATATAGCTGAGATCATAATGGACTAAGGCGTGAAAGTCGGAGGTTATCTCTGAAAAACTAAATGTCTCCCGCTACATCCGTCCTCCAATTTCCAAGCAGTTCTTTGTTCGAATACTCACTAAGAGGATCTGTTCAGAAACTTGAAGCAAATGCCGTACTCAGTAGGCAATAAATATCACAACTATCATGCTCAAATTGCTGGCCTTATCGATGAAAGCTACTGAGGCTCATGCATCGTCTATTGGTACGCCACTAATACCTTTAAGAAGACTTAGCAAATATGACCGGATTACATCAGGAAGAGAACCCCATATTTGCTTAAACAGATCAAGAAAACTAATATTTCGTTAAAGGCCGTACCAATTACCCTCAACGGGTGAACATAATGGGCAAGAGAGGGTTGGAGAGCTCTAGCTCATGAGTGTTCTAGCAGCCAAATGAAACAGCTTACTTACTTACTTAGGTGGCGATTTATCGTGTTTAAACGGCTATCTTCCAGTAAAGGCGTCTCACTTCCCTTTTCAACTCCCGGTATCGTTCACACACTCTTCCTTTTGCGTTCGCTTTCAACGTAGCCCTGTTTGCAGCGTCTTTCCTTTTGGATCCACGAGGCATCTCTTATCGTGCCAATTGTTGTTCATACTTTTTTGCAAAACACTGTTTGAACCTCGTCGCTACGTCAACCGGTAATTTGTATGAGAAGTAAATAGTTGATGCGCAAATAGTTAGAGCTACTGCCGTATAAGGTGTAAAATAATACCCCCATACTAAAGCGCGTAACTCCCGCCAATCACAGCGCAATAGACGCATGAGTTGCATAAAATAAATAGTCCACAAGCAAAGTAAGAAAAACAATCGAACTACGTCGTATTTACTCGCTATGGTAGCCGGTATACATATGCTCTCCATGCGCGCATGCGAGTAATGCAAACTGCTATACGCGCTCTCTTGTCACAGGGCATGGCATCTTAGCACAAAACTTCGTATATATTTTATGAACTTTGTTGTGGTTCTGGCACTCCTTTTACCTTGACTGTCTCCCCTCTTATACGCTTACACTGTCTGTTGTTAAGCTGAGTTTTTATAAGTTTGCTGTTGTTGTTGTTGTTGATGATTTAGTTGTTCGCCTCAACGAGTCCCATTCATTTTGGGTTTTCGAAATAGTTTCGCAATTTATTGCGCATTTTGTCTTCTCTGTACCATTCTATTATCACGCGTCCGGTCCCGGTCCCGTTGCCCGCGCCTATAACGCAGATTTTCTTTACAAACACGAACACATTGGCACATTCCGTGTATGGAGCGTGGGTGATGTTCCGGAAAGAAACGAAAAAAAAAAAATACAAAGGCAAACTTTGTCCTCTCATGGCCAACCAGGCCAAGCCCAGTCAAAACGAGGCAGCAATAACATCCGTAAGTAGAATTTGCAGCAAAAACTTGTATAATTTAAATTCTCATGCAATTTAATTTTTTTGTGGTGTCTAAACGAAAACGTACAAATGCCTACTCAGTCCATGACAGAGTCATCTTCCTTCTGCCCTTTGGCCAATCAGCTAACTAAAGAACTCGCAAATCAGCCAACATACCCAGTGAGCCAACCACACCCAAGCATTTTTAAAGTGAAGGCCATACATGGCAGAGAGTATAATTAAACTTCTCATTGAATTCGTAGAAATGTGAAATTATGCGAATTTGTTTTGAGGTTAATTTGCAATTACAATTCATAAAAACAGTGATGGGCATGAATAAAATGAAAATCATAAAAAATTTGCTCGGTTTAACAACGTATGGGGGGAGGGCATTAAAGCGCACAATTGGCATTTGGCAAACTTAAAGCGCCTGAAACAGTGTAAAGACCTCGCATAGACTGAATGTGTCCATAGTGTTACCAGAATTTGTTTAACGACCAAACGGAAGAGCAATCAGGTGCCAGGACACACGTTATAGAATAACTCCGTCCTCTTGGCAAATGCTAGCAGTTTTCTAGGACCCAGCTTAATTGCTGCCTCGAGATCTGGCAACTCTGCCGCTCATAATAGCTGGAGCCTTGACTTGTCGAGCGAAGGACACGAACACAGAACGTGCTCAACCGTTTCTTCCTGCAGCTCACACTTCCTGCATTTGCTGTTACTAACGAGGCCTAACTTATAAGCATGTGACGCCAGAAGGCAGTGTCCAGTCAGTATGCCCATCGCCATGAGCCACTTTGTGAGTCTAATATCGTAGGCTTTGCACAGAAATTTTGCAGCCCCGCGCTTTTGTCCATGCCTTTCCTGCTGCTGTTTCCTTTTGATATCTCCCAAGCGGATTGGGACGTCTATCGTCGCCTCAGCGAGTGTTGCACCCTCCTTCGCCAACTCACTGAAGCAGTGTCAAAAAGTAAAAATTCTAAAGGAGTAATTTGCGGTTATATCGAGGACAGTCTTTGGAAACAAGGCCCAAAGAAAGGACGCAATTTCACTTTATACCGACGGTTCCAAAATGCACTGCGGTGTGGGAGCAGGTGTCTTCTGTGAGGATCTTAAGATTTCGCTAGCAGTCCGTCCTCCCAACTTTACTAGTATCCTCTAAGTGGACCATACTAAAACAGCAGCAATTTGTCGATAACACTCCCCATGGCCTTTGGGGAGTGTCCTTATCGCTACAACAACAACAATAATAATAATAATGAATAAAATTCGCGCCCTATGTGCTACTTGGGCTCGGGTCTTTGGTAACCGGACGGCACAGCAACCAACCAGAGCACCCATCGACATGACACAGATACTTAGTTTCAATTTTAGAGAACAAGTATTGCCCTATGTATGATGCAATTGAGAAACTCCATATACACCATCAAAGGTGTGAGCTGGATTCATATCTGGCTAAGGAATGTCACTCGGATAGCACTCCCCAAAGAATTTGTTGTCGTGTTTGGGATAAGGAATATAGGTTTTCCGAAATATGAGAGATAATGACTATGGCCATTTATTTTTCGTTCCTTTCATTGTTCTTGGGAGTGCCCATGTAATTCTGAACTGGTTCATGAAAAATTTTAAAGACATACCTTGAGTTTATTATCCCAAATCGGGGTTGGTCGTAGGAGGTTAGGTTTTACTTGGAAAGAAGAAGGGAAGCTTATATCAGAGTCCCGCGCGTGACAAAAGCAGCTAGTGCTGTGACGACGAACCCTAAGAGCAAGTAACCCAAGAAAAACAAGTAAAGGTGTCTAAATTCGGGTGTAACCGAACATTATATACTCAGCGTGAGCTTCAAATGTTCATTTCATTTCAGATAACTTACTTTTCTACATAACTCGTGGCACCGCCCGTTTAAAAAAAAACTGTCTCCCCATTTCCCCTTACAATAATAAAACTTGATGAGTGAAATATCATTGATTCAAAACTATTTTTTGCTAAGTTATAGCTTATTATTCTCATCTACGACCCTTTTAAACTTGTTTTATATCTAAGTTGCCGTGGTCTTTAACCGATCCCGTCCATTTTTACTAGAAATATTTTCTGCTATAAGGAAAATATATGTACACAATTTCATTTCGATATGTTAATTTTTCTTCGAGTTATGGCTCCCGAAACATAGAAAATTGCTTAGTCATAAAAGGGGCGGTACCACGCCCATTTTCAAAAATTTTTTGTGTTGTCCAACTTAATGTTATAATTCAATTTAGAAAGTAAAATTCTATTGATATAAAGCTTTTTTCGCCTATTATTTTCATCTACGACCATTTAAATCTTTTATATAAAAGTGGGCGTGGTCTTTAACCGATCTCGTCTATTATTATTTCCTGCTATAGGGAAAATTTGTGTACCAAAGTTTATTACGATCCGTTAATTTTTCTTCGAGTTATGGCTCCCGAAACATAGAAAATTGCTTATTCATAAAAGGGGCGGTGCCACGCCCATTTTTTAAATTTGAAGTTTTTCCTATTTATTGTTATAAATCCACTTGGGAAATGAAATCCCATTGATATAAAGCTCTTTTTAGCGAAGATATAGCTTATTTCATTCGCCCACGACCCTTTTAAAAATCTTTTATATAAAAGTGGGCGTGGTCATTAACCGATTTCGTTAATTTTTCTTCAAAGCATTCCTTATAGTAAAGGCAACCTCTCTGCCGATTTTTGATTAATAATATTTGTAAAATCGATTTTATCACAAGTGGGCGGTGCCACGCCCATTTGAAATTTTTTTTCAAATTTTTATCAAGTCTCAATATCAGTCCACACGTCAAATTTCAACATTCTAGAACATAGAATCTAGGTGTATTATTTACTAAATAATCAGGTTTTTTGCGTTTTCCAAAATGTTATATATATAAAAAGTGGGCGTGGTTATCATCCGATTTCGCTCATTTTCAATACCAATCTATTGTGGGTCCAGATAAGTTCGTGTACCAAATTTGGTGAAGATATCTCAATATTTACTCCAGTTATCGTGTTAGCGGACAGGCGGGCAGACAAGCGGACGGACAGACGAACGGACATGGCTCAATCAAATTTTTCTTCGATACTGATGATTTTAATATATGGAAGTCTATATCTAGCTCGATTCCTTTATACCTGTACACCGTTATCCAATCAAAGTTAATATACTCTGTGTGCAAAGCACGCTGAGTATAAAAAGATGCATGAGTTGATAAAATGGTAATTGGAGTTGGAATTTCACTGCTCATGGCTAGACGGGTCTATTGGTTTATCCATCATGATTAAGACGATGTCTTCTTAAGGTAGGAATATAATTTCGTGAAGCTTTAGATGGTGGCTTATCCCCAACATTTTGGGGTACGACTTTGCTTTGGCTGAAATACAATCGGATGGTCTGCAGATCACTACCGTTTTAGGAAAACTTTTCGTTAACATCATCTTTCTTGCGAGAAATCTTGAGTTGGTGATTATAGAACACTTCCCTTATTTCATTATTTTGATGAGAATTACCACATAGACTGAATGAGTCCGTACTGTTACCAGAAGTTTGTTTAACAACCAAGCTGAAAAACCCTAATACTAGAGGCTTTTGTAAGACTTAGGCCACTTACTGCTTCTGGATCGAATAGCTGCATCACTCCTAAAAGCTGGATTCGCAGCCTGGCGAGCGCAGAGCACGAGCACAAAACGTGCTCGATAGTTTTACCCTGAAACCCGAACTTCCTTCATCTGCTATCAAAAAGCATGAGGCGCAAGAAAGCAGTACCCAATATATCCGTCATGGGCCTACAGACATCTCTTTTTATGATAAGAGCAACTTTGTTAGTCTAAGGTTGTACGACCTACACATGATCTTCAACACTTTAAAGCCCCGCGCTAGGGTCCTTGTCTTTCCTGCTTGTTCGACCATGTGCAGTTCTCGCCTTCTCTTAATCTCGCCCAATCTTAATAGAACGTCTACGGCACAAGCTTCGAGGGCTGCGCCCTTGATGAGAATTACAGATGTATGAATGATGCATAAATCGAGCAATAAAATGGCTGATGAAGTTAAAAAACTTGACTTATGGTCTTTAGGGGCTTAATTCATTACATGCACAACTTCCTTCAGCTGGATGAACCAGTCTCGAAGCTAATAATAACTTTGCAGGAGCTTAGTCTTGATGAGTTTTTGGCTACATACCCACAAAGCTTTCTGCGAAATACGCAATGAAAAGGAAACTCCCAAGGATAGGAGCAACCATGCGCCTTTTGACAGCCAAAAAAATAAGTAAAAAATAAAAGTAAGCAAATATTGAGCGCACGTGTATTCTACAAACTAATTAAAAGCTTATTTATCAGGAGAAGAGCAAGGACAAACAGTACCAGCCGGCAATCAGGCTACGTGATTAAAATTAAGCCCACGCAATATTATTTATTCATAACTTTTTATAAAAACGAATGGATAGAGTTATGGCCTAACACGCAATCGAACGACAAAATAATGAAAAACAAAACTAATTGAAAGCAAATATTGAAAAGTTAGAGAAGACAAAGTATAGATGGCCTGATAAAGTTCCAAGGGCAAAAATGTGATCAAAAGTATAATTAGAAACGATATGTTATCATTAGAGGAGCGGGAGGAAAAAAATATTACACAAAAGTTTGCTTAAAAAAAAAGAAATAAAACGTTAAAGAAAAACGAAAATCAATTTGTTATAAATACAGACTCGGAAAAGAGGCGGTCACGGCCGACGCACAATGTGAATGAATCCTGTAAAGTAAAAAGTCATAAAGGAACACTCGACCGCCCATAAAGTATGTGAATAATAATAGACATGAAACCTGCTTGTATAACTCGCGACGAGCTGTTGACAAGCAGCAGACAAATAGGGGTAATTCCGTAGTAGTCGATAACACACAATACTGAAAGTTGAAGTATATAGTTTGGTATGCTATTCAAAGTAGAAATTAAAACCAGCTTTCAGGAATGGACAAATTTATATGTCACATCCGTCACAGCATAACTAAAAAAGTTATTTTTGGGAGGTAAAACATATTTGCCATGCTAAAAATGCTAAAAAATGTTACGCTTTTCAAATTTTTATAATCGAAATTGTTGAGGAACATGTAAGTCACACACGTCATATGTCACACCCGTCACAAATCAAAATCAGAAATTATTTTTACATATTTCATTTAAAATTGTGTTTACGGCTATGATAACTAAGCTCATATTTGAAGTGAATCCTGTGCCTGTCGATGAATATGAACTATATGGCTAGGTTAGGTTAACCTGGCCGGTCAATAAATACCTCGCATAGACCGAATATCTACATAGTATTACCAGAATTTGTTTGACGTCCAAACGGAAACCGCTCAATTAGGTACCAGGACTTATTTAAATCTTTCTCTCGCACTTCCTGTATAACGGTTGGTTGTACAGGTATAAAGGAATCGAGATAGATATAGACTTCCATATATCAAAATCATCAGTATCGAAAAAAAATTAGATTGAGCCATGTCCGTCCGTCCGTCTGTCCGTTAACACGATAACTTGAGTAAATTTTGAGGTATCTTGATGAAATTTGGTACGTAGGTTCCTGGGCACTCATCTCAGTTATATAAGCATGTTATATAAACATGTGATGCCAGAAGGCAGTGTCCAGTTAGTATGCCTATCGTGAGCCTTAAGTTTTCTCTACTTAAGAGATATGTGCAACTTTGAGAGTGTAATATCATAGGATTTGCACATGATCTTAAATATTTTGCAGCCTGATTGTCGGATCACACATATTTTGATTTCACCTAAGCGGATTTGAACGTCTACTATTGCTAGTATATGGCTTAATATATATAGCTTTGCCTTCTACTTATGCCGGTCACATAAACAAGCTCATGATAACTTAAATTCTCATGAAAGCAACAATACCCTGGTGTCTAAGCTTTGGGCAATTGAGGGCGAGCAGTTTAATAAGAGTTATAAATGAGTAATTTTATGTGCTTGTAAGCGTATGAGTCGTGGCACAGTGGCTGACGTACCCGACCAAACGCCCGGGGTTGCGGGTTCAACTCCCACCAAGCATTCCTTTTTTTTTAATTTATAAATTATTATTATTAATGGACTGTATTGAGTTTATGGGGTTTTTGATTCAATGTATTCCATTTATTGAGTTGGGTAGTTTTAGTGTTATTGGTGTATTTAAGTCATGGGAGGATGCATAGCATCAGTACACCTTTATTTATTTAATGTGGGGGCGAGCACTGGGGGGCTCTGAGGCTTCGCTCTACTGAGCCACCTCATCCTCTATTTGAAGAACCCTTTAAAATGTGATATGGAGGCGAGCACGGGACGGCTCTGAGGTATTGGCACCCCATTTTCTACAAGAAAAACCTCTATTTATTTAATTTGGGGCGAGCGTTGGGCACTCTGAGGTTTCGCTCTAATGAGCCACCTCATCTTCTATTTTATTATATTTTTTCTTCCTATTTGAAGAACCCCTTCAAAGTGTGAAACTATGTCTTTAGAATATTTCACTAACCAGTTGAGAATTACAAGCACACTCAATGGCTACTGAAACAAACGAACGAAAAATGTTCATAGTTTAAGTCGCTTAAACACCTGGGATACGTTTTGCCGGTACACGTATTTACGAACGTATCCGTTAACCGTTATTGATAACCGTTAATTTAAAACACGATTATTTGAACAAAAGGTTCGAGTAGTGCCAAGGACTGAAGGGCAAGTTCTATTTTGCATTTATGAAATCCGATTTTAGTTAAAAGAGTATTGGCCTTGAGGATCACACTGCGGAGCTTAGGTATATTGTACCATCTTTTCTTCACAATACTGCATATATGCCTAGATGATTGGCTAAAGATCAACGAGTACATCCGGCTGAAGAGAGTGTACATACACATGGTCATGCCCCAAAGGAGAAATGCTTACTTATTTTATGGGCGATAACATAGAACTTAATAAGAATGTATTCAGCGCATCATATGCCATATCACTGAAAAGATGAAGACTACGTGAAAGGCTTTCCAGGCCTGGCATATAGCTCTTGAGACCGCAATTGCCTATACAGATACCTGTTACAATCATATCTCGTTCTTTGAGAGACTAATGATAAAATAGTTTATCGATTTGAATCATCCAAAGAAGAGTGCGATCTTTTTCCTCAGAATCTTAAAGTGTTAAGCTCAAATACATACACACGCATACGGATTGAGGCGTGAAAAGGGCATCAGCTTACCGCACCAGGGTTTTGATAGCGCAGAAGAGAAAGATGGCTTGGCTTAGCGGTATGAGACGGACGGAGTAATGGCGAACATATGGTATCGGAGATTACCCCTGCGGGAAGGACATTAGCAGTCGTAAAACAAGTGAAGCCGACGGAGAGGTGATGTATCAGCACGCGTAGCGGGTGAACAACGGTATGGTAGCGGTTTTTGCAACGGTTGTAGTGACGGTGGGATCAACACGGTCGTGTGGTCGTTGAGGCAACGGGGGGAATCAGCCTGGGCTGAGCGGCGGTATGGTAGCGGACAGTCGTTGTAGCGAAGGTAGTGCAGCAGCAACTGAATAGCGGTTGGCAGGGCTGGTGGAAACTGTTGAATACCGGGAAGCAAACAGCGGAAGTTAGGCGATCAGCAGCGGGACTACAAAGATGCTAAGGAGTAAATATCGAAGTAAAGGCTGACAGTCTTGTTTAAATAATTGCATAAATTACAGTTATAATGAGTCAAAACTGAGTCACAAGCGTGACAGTGGAATTAGCCACATACAAAACATATAATTAAAGTTGTACTCTAAGGGAATGAAATAAAATGTAAATAAAACATGTAATAAAAGGGGAAGCCTGTCGAGCACAGCTGGTAGAAGGATAGTAAAGCAAAACTTTAATACACGAGAGCACAAGATAGAACAAAACTCGCTCGCAGGAATACAAAACAACGTAACCAATATAGGGAAGAAAAAAAACAGAAAGTTACGCAGCAATGAAAAGAGGCAACAATGCAGTAAGCATATCGCGAAATATGGGCATAACGCACACACACACAGCTGCCTTAGTGCTCAAGGGAAGGATAGTGTAGCTAAAGCAGAGGCTAAATATAAGAGCACTTCTACATTGTTCGAGCACACGTACCTAAAGTTCAGCTATAAAAAAAAATGCACTGACGTACAACAAATGGGAATAACACAGCTGAGCACATTTACTTCAACGCGCTACTAGCGTTACTCACATACATATAACGTTACCCTGCAAACTTTTTTCTGCGTCGTCTCTCCCTGTTCACCCTCTTTTGGTCGAGAGCAAGAAAAACTGAATAATGCACACAGCGCGGGTAGCTGCAATGTGTGTTACATAGATACAGTTACTAAATATTATGTGTGTGTAGGTATGTACGAAAATCCATTCAAGCAACCTGTCGCATTTGCCTTGCTGCTACGCTATGTTGCCACTTTTAATCTATATAACGGTGGTTTTTAACCTTTTACGACCCGCACAGTACAAAAAGATAAGGATAATACAAAAGAAATATGTGCGTGCCTTTAACATTTAAAAACCACCAGTGTTGCCAGGTTAGCCTTTTCGAGGCTAGATTTAGCCTTTTTTTTTTGCCTTTAGCCTCGAAATTTTGTGTTTAGCTTCGTGACTGTTTTCTAGTCTTTTTTACTCCGAATATATTTTTAAAAATTTCTAAAATAAAATAATTTCAATAGTTCCTGTGAACACCTAATACCTAATAATATGAGTTCTCTACAAAAGATTAATTCTTTTTCTGCTTAAAATTCGTTGAAAATTTCAAAGCCAGATGTATTTTCTTACTTTGAAAAAGAGAAGTATAGTTATTCTATAAGTCAAATAGCATTAATAGAGCTGCAGTGGCAAAAACTTATAACTATACAATGGAAAAATGTACACTCCACCATGGAATTTTGGTCGGAAGTCCGAGAACATAAAAATGCATTAAACGAACCTCCTTTTTGAGAACTTTTCGAATTCATATTTAGTTTTTTAGTATTACCACTCAGTAACGCGGAGGTTGAAAGAGTTTTTAGTGGCATGAAAATTCTGAAAACTAAATTAAGGAACAAACTAAAAATTAAAATGCTTAATGCGCTGCTTAATATTAGATGCTCGTTAAAACGCTTATCTAAATGTTGTAATGACTTTGAAATTACCTGTGATCTCATATCTATGGTAAATAGCCAAACTTTATACCCAGACATAAGCTCTTCTGATTATTCATAACTAGCAGACCCGGCAGACGTTGTTCTGCCCTAAATTTGGCTTATCTGCATATGTTTTAATAAGCTTTTTCCGTCTAACTCTGCCCTACCCTGCCACTTTTTCCTAATCTTTTTATTCACTCCTCCCTCCGTCTTTTTCGCTTCATCTCCATCTTCGTCTCATTCTATCTCTTTCTCAGTCTCCTTCTCTCTTTTCTCTTCTCTCCAGTTTTCCTCCTTCTTCTTCATCTCTTACTGCCAGTCCCAGAGGGTGGTATGTATTTTGTTCCAGTCCCATTCCGAGTCTCAGTCCCAGTCCCACTCCGAGTCTCAGTCTCAGTCCCAGTCCTAGTCCTAATTCCAGTCCCAGTCCGTCTCTGGTATACTTCACGGAAAAAAGCATCCTAAATACTAATATAGACAAATTTATATACAAAATTTCAGGCAAATCGAATAGGACGTATGTAAATGAGTATGTGGATATTATTAATTCTTGTCTTTATTTCGGCTTCGCATGCATTTTTATCAGTTTTGCCAGGTTGATGCGACTAAATCGAATATCACAATGTACTTTAGAGCTCTCAGAAACAGTTTTTATTTGATATCCATAAAACACACACATTCTAGGGGTATCCGGGTTCATGTTTTGGCCTATATCTCGAGACCCTAGTCACTCAGCGGTGTAAAACTTACTCTGTATTATAGCACACATCAACAGCTTCAATTTGATACCCATAATATAAAAACCATAATATAAAAACACATTCTAGGTGTATCCGGGTCCGTGTTTTGGCCTATATCTCGAGACCGTAGTCACCCAGCGGTGTAAAGCTTACTCTGTACTAAAGCATACATCAACAGTTTCCATTTGATATCCATATTGTATAAACACATTCTAGGGGTACCCTTTTCCACTCACTAAATCGAATATCACAATGTACTTTAGAGCTCTCAGAAACAGTTTTTATTTGATATCCATAAAACACACACATTCTAGGGGTATCCGGGTTCATGTTTTGGGCTATATCGCGAGACCCTAGCCTCCCAGTTTTATGAAAATTATCCTATACTATAGCACTCATCAACAGCTTTCATTTGACATCCATATTGTATAAACACATTCTAGGGGTATCCGTGCCCACGTTTTGGCCTATATCTCGAGACCCTAGTCACACAGGGGTATGAAAATTATCCTGTACTATAGCACTCATCAACAGCTTTCATTTGATATCCATATTGTATAAACACATTCTAGAGGTACCCGGGTCCACGTTTTGATCTCAAGACCCTAGACACGTAGCGAAAAAAAGGTAGACGTTGGCCGATTCTCAGACCTACCCAATATGCTCACAAAATTTCATGAGAATCGGTTCACCCGTTTCGGAGGAGTTCAGCCTCTAAAACCGTGACAGAAGAATTTTATATATTAGAAGAAGATTAGTTTGTAATATTTTTTTTTATGTATATACACATATGCAATCATTTAAAGTAATTCCATGTGCTAGTCAAAGAAAATGTGCCTGATATGTTTTGAAACAGGAAGTTATGCTTAAGTTATGTTTATAAGTTTTTTTAATAAAAACAATTTTATGAATTAACCAAAAAATTTCTGTGGTAGAGGCTTAGCTTCTAGGACGATAACTGTTTTCTGTGAAAAAGAGCGAAATCGGTTGAAGCCACGCCCAGTTTTTATACACAGTCGACCGTCTGTCCTTCCGCTCGGCCGTTAACACGATAATTTGAGCAAAAATCGATATATCTTTACTAAACTCAGTTCACGTACTTATCTGAACTCACTTTGTATTGGTGTAAAAAATGACCGAAATCCGACTATGAACACGCCCACTTTTTCGATATCGAAAATTACGAAAAATGAAAAAAATGCCATAATTATATACCAAATACGAATAAAGGGATGAAACATGGTAATTGTATTGGTCTATTGACGCAAAATATAACTTTAGAAAAAAACTTGGTAAAATGGGTGTGACACCTACCATATTAAGTAGAAGAAAATGAAAAAGTTTTGCAGGGCGAAATCAAAAGCCCTTGGAATCTTGGAAGGAATACTGTACTTGGTATTACATATATAAATAAACTAGCGGTACCCGACAGATGATGTTCTGGATCACCCTGGTCCACATTTTGGTAGATATCGCGAAAACGCCTTCACATATACAACTAAGGGCCACTGCCTTTTAAAACCCTCATTAATACCTTTAATTTGATACCCATATCGTACAAGCACATTCTAGGGTCACCTCTGGTCCACGTTTATGGCGATATCTCGAAAAGGCGTTCACATATAGAACTAAGGCCCACTCCTTTTTAAAATACTCATTAACACCTTACAAACAAATTCTAGAGTCACCCCTGGTCCACCTTTATGTCGATACCTCGAAAAGGCGTCCACCTATAGAACTAAGGCCCACGCCTTTTTTAAAATACTCATTAACACCTTTCATTTGATACCCATATCGTACACAAAAGTTCTAGAGTCACCCCTGGCCCACCTTTATGGCGATATCTCGAAAAGGCATCCACCTATAGAACTAAGGTCCACTCCCTTTTAAAATACTCATTAACACCTTTCATTTGATACCCATAACGTACAATCAAATTCTAGAGTCACCCCTGGTCCACCTTTATGTCGATATCTCGAAAAGGCATCCACCTATAGAACTAAGGCCCACGCCCTTTTAAAATACTCATTAACACCTTTCATTTGATACCCATATCGTACAAAAAAATTCTAGAGTTACCCCTGGCCCACCTTTATGGCGATATCTCGAAAAGGCATCCACCTATAGAACTAAGGCCCACTCCCTTTTAAAATACTCATTAACACCTTTCATTTGATACCCATATCGTACAATCAAATTCTAGAGTCACCCCTGGTTCACCTTTATGGCGATATCTCGAAAAGGCGTCCACCTATAGAACTAAGGCCCACACCCTTTTAAAATTCTCATTAACACCTTTCATTTGATACCCATATCGTACACAAAAGTTCTAGAGTCACCCCTGGCCCACCTTTATGGCGATATCTCGAAAAGGCATCCACCTATAGAACTAAGGTCCACTCCCTTTTAAAATACTCATTAACACCTTTCATTTGATACCCATATCGTACAATCAAATTCTAGAGTCACCCCTGGTCCACCTTTATGTCGATATCTCGAAAAGGCATCCACCTATAGAACTAAGGCCCACGCCCTTTTAAAATACTCATTAACACCTTTCATTTGATACCCATATCGTACAATCAAATTCTAGAGTCACCCCTGGTTCACCTTTATGGCGATATCTCGAAAAGGCGTCCACCTATAGAACTAAGGCCCACACCCTTTTAAAATTCTCATTAACACCTTTCATTTGATACCCATATCGTACACAAAAGTTCTAGAGTCACCCCTGGCCCACCTTTATGGCGATATCTCGAAAAGGCATCCACCTATAGAACTAAGGCCCACTCCGTTTTAAAATACTCATTAACACCTTTCATTTGATACCCATATCGTACAAACAAATTCTAGAGTCACCCCTGGTCTACCTTTATGGAGATATCTCGAAAATGCGTCCGCCTATAGAACTAAGACCCACGCCCTTTTAAAATACTCATTAACACCTTTCATTTGATACCCATATCGTACAAACAAATTCTACAGTCACCCATGGCCACCTTTATGGCGATATCTCGAAAAGGCGTCCACCTATAGAACTAAGGCCCACACCCTTTTAAAATACTCATTAGCACCTTTCATTTGATACCCATATTGTAGAAACGCATTCTAGAGTCACCCCTGGTTCACGTTTATGACGATATCCCGAAAAGGAGTCCACCCATAGAACAAAGGCCCACTCCCTTTTAAAACACTTATTACACTTTTCGTTTGACACCCATATTGTACAAACGCATTCTAGAGTCAACCCAGGTCCACTTTTATAAGGATATTCCGAAAAGGCGTCCACCTATAGAACTAAGGCCCACTCCCTTTTAAAATAGTCATTGATACCTTTCATTTGATACCCATATAGTACAAACAAATTCTAGAGTCACCCCTGGTCCACGTTTATGGCGATATCTCGAAAAGGAGTCCACATATAGAACTAAGGCCCACGCCCTCTTAAAATACTCATTAACACCTTTCATTTGATACTCATATCGTACAAACAAATTCTAGAGTCACTCCTGGTCCATCTTTATGGCGATATCTCGAAAAGGCGTCCATCTATAGAACTTAGGCCCACGCTCTTTTAAAATACTCATTAATACCTTTTATTTGATACCCATATCGTACAAAATAAATTCTAGAGTCACCCCTGGTCCACCTTTATGGCGATATCTCGAAAAGACGTCCACCTATAGAACTTAGGCCCACTCCCTTTTAAAATTATCATTAACACATTTCATTTGATACCCATATCGTACAAACCAATTCTCGAGTCAGGCCTGGTCCACCTTTATGGCGATATCCCTAAATGGCGTCCATCTATAGGTCTATGGCCCACTTCCTCTTAAAATACTCTTTAATACCTTCCATTTGATACACATGTCATAGAAACACATTCCAGGGTTACCCTAGGTTCCTTTTACAACATGGTGATTTCCCTTACTTTGTCTCCACAGCTCTCAGCTGAGTATGTAATGTTCGGTTACACCCGAACTTAGCCTTCCTTACTTGTTTTTTTCTAAATTTAGCCTTTTCTAACATTTTTTTTGCCAATCTAGCTTCTTTTTTTTGCATCACCTGGCAACACTGAAAACCACTCTAAAGGGATCTCTTATAGCAAAGAAACTTTATAGCTTTCAACGTCCTTTAAATGTCAAAAGTAATTTTCTATGCAAAATCTTATGTCCCACACAATTTGCTGGCATATCAACAGCAGACAGAGAGTGTGACAACGTCGGCATAGATAAGGACAGCTGGTGAAGGTTTTTGCTACTAAAAGTTTTTCATAGATGCAGTAGAGTTAAAAAAAATGCAGTTTGAGGAGCTTAGATGATGAAAAAAAATATTGAGCATCGCCTTCACGATGGAAAATGGAAGCGAATAGAAGACAAGTTGGTTAAACAAGTATCTGGACTAAATCAAAACGGTTCCTTGCCCCATTTCCATATCGTTATTAAATATAAAGTACGCAAAGTTTTGCCTTTTGGGTTTTGAGCGCCGTGACCCTAGACGAGTTCAAGTCATTTGAAAAGACCTTTTCCTAGACTTATGGATGTATAAGCCCTTACAATGAAATTGAAGACTGACGTCAGGCTAGTCGAAAAATGCAGGCAACGTATGTATTCTTAAAAGATCCAGTAAGTTGTTGTCAGCAAGAGACTTCGCTTAGGCCGAGCCATACATATATACTGGGTTCCCGGCCATAAAAAGATAGAAGGTAACGAAAGGCCGATGAATTGATAAAGGACGGTGCAGCACTCGATGAATCGAAGGTAGACGCCTGAGTTCGTTTGATATAATCAAAAGAAGACGGGAATTGCACATGATCTATCAACCAGGAAAGGTGTGGACAGAAACGCGGGGCACCACAATCTTCAAGATTATGTGGAAATCCTATGACGTTAAACTCACAAAGTTGGTCATATCTCTAAAGAGAGAAGACTCACGATACACATACGAACTGCACACTTCCTTCTAGCGTCACATGCTTATAAGTTAGGCTTCGTTAGTAACAGCAGATGTGAGAAGTCGAGCTGCAGGAAGAAACTGCTGAGCCTGTCCTCCGTTCTCGAGAACAAAGCTCCAGCTATTAGGGACGGAGGAGCTGCCAGATCTCGACGTAGCAAATAAGCTAGGACATATAAAACTTCTAGTATTTGCCAAGCCAATGGATTTATTCTATAACATGAGTTGTGCTATGGATCGAACTTCAAAAAATTGATACCAATGGATTGCTACCCTACTATTTTTCAGGAAGAAAAACAAGCATTAGAAGTTTGTGGTAGAGAATGTCTAAAAATAGTGTTATGCTCGATGGGGAAGTTTATTATGTCAAACAGCCAGGCAGCCTTAAGTGCCTTGCAGACTTACACATTTACTTCTAAGCTATTGCATGGATATATTGGCGTACTAAATTATCTGGAAGACAAAAAAAAAAGGTTGGTTACGATGAGTTCGCAGGCATCAGGGACATGAAGGTGCTATAACAGCATTCTTTGCTCCAGAGCCTTTATGTGGACTCACAAAGGCACACATTTTCAATCTCTTTGAGGAATACCTTTTCATAGGATTTAGTGGTCCCACTTGGGCGTTGAAAAGAGAATATGCTTGTAATAGTAATGATTTAAAAAAGCACAGCTGATGACATCTCTGTGCGTTTATTTCGCTCGACACTGTACTTTTAATTCTACATAGATTTCCTAAGTTATCAAATAACTTTATATATATACATACATTTCTTGCTCTACACTGCTGTTACTGACACGTTAATGTTTCGTTAGTTGTTTTTGTAGCATTTCCTTTTTCATCCATACTCTTCACAATATGACACCGGTGTCGGTGCGGCATTGTTGTTGCTCTGCCTGTTTGTTGTAGCTGTCTAGCGCCATATTTTGAGTGACTCCTTTGCAATACTCTCAACTCAGAGTCCTTTTTGTTCCACATTATACGTAAATATAAACACACATAAAACTGTTCGCTAAACTGAGGGTGACAACTCTAAGCATACAACAAAAAAGCAAGCAAGCAATAACAACAATACCTGTAATTAAGTTAGATTGTTGTGCAATGAACTCGCCTAGTACGCGCTGTTGCCACATTTCAGCATCAACAACAAACAGCTGATGGGAGAGATATACAAGTTTTTGTTTGTGAAAAGTTCAGCTGTTTGATTGATTACTATTTGTTATTCAAAAAGCAATCCCCAGTTTTTGAGCACTTTCGAACTTTTGTGAAAATCGGCAACAACGCCACAGCACTCTTTCTCAATTTAATTACTTAAGTTTAATTTGTATGCATTAAAATTCATTAAAATGTAAATGCAACTCTGCTTGGAATGAAATCTGTGGAATAGGCTGTGAAATTACAGAGCTGTGAGTGACACACTACACTCTCACGATAAAATCTTAAAAAGCGAAATTTTGGCTGCTAATATAAACGTCAAAGCAAAACAAAGGAAATAATCAATCAATCAGTTTGAACGCTGTGACCGACAAACATTTGCACGAGCCCAGCAGCTGAAATGAGAAGCTAAAATTTTAAGAATAATATTCGCTGATAAATAATCGCTTGTGGGTGTGCTGCTATGTTTTGTTTTTATGTTTGCAAAAGCATAACCGAAACTGACATTGAAGAAGATAAAGTTGCTTAGCGGCCAAAAATAGCAGCACGCCACAGACAAAAGGATCACAAAGGATGTGGAACGCGAACTCTTCGTGATGATGCAATTCAGATTCAGGCTGATTCCACGGGAATAAGTAACGAACAAACAGAAACCGAAGCATTTAATCAGCGCCCAAGAATCGCTTTACTTGGTACGAACTGACGATGTAAGTGAAGGCTTGAAGGCCTATCTAACACCTCTTTCAATCTTGGGATCATGGCACGCGGTTGTAATGCACACCACATTCAATTTAACAACTCTTCTGCACAGCCACCGCATCCCAATGGAGCAGGAATGAAGCAAGCTCCGCGTGTTTTCTGCTCCGTGGTACCACCTTTAAAGTCTTTGGTCATACTTTCGTAGCCGAAGTTACTTCCGGTTGAGTATCCCGGACCGGTGGCCACGCGTCATGATATGTACACATTGTACAAAATTGATGAATCATGCGATTGAGTTAGAGCTCACATCTCGGTGCGATAAGCCAATGCAAGATGTAAAAGGCAAAAAGGTAGCGAAAAAGCCGATGAATCGACGATAGGCGTTCCAATCCGCTTGGGAGAAATCAAAAGGTGATAGGAGTTGCATATGATCCATCAAGCAGAAAAGTTGCTCATATATCTCTAAACAGAGGATACTTAAGGCTCACGATGGGCACACTAACCGGACACTGCCTTCTGCCGTCACATGCTTTTAAGTTAGACCTCGTCAGTGACATCAGATATAGGAAGCGCGACTTGCAAGAAGAACGTTCTGTGTTCGTGGCAAGGCTCCACCTACTAGGGGCGGCAGTGTTGTCAGTTCTCGAAGTAGCAAATAAGCTAGGTTAGAAGAAAGCTTCTAGTATTTGCCACGAGGACGCAGTTATTCTATAACATAAGTCTGTTCCCTTTAGTCGTCAAACAAATTCTGGTAACACTATGGATACATTCAGCCTATTTAAAGTCTTTATTGACCGACCAGTTCAACCTAACCTAACACGGATTGGAAGTATGCGTGTATACAGTATAAAGGAGAAAAAGTTCCGCCAGGTTGCGCACGGATCAAGCTATGAAGAAAGTTCGTGTAATTTCCTTGTTCTATACTATAAAGTGCTAGAGGCCTCTCAGAAATGCTTCAGAACGTAATCGCAATGCGAAAATTGTCTGCTTTGGTTTAAGAATTAAGCCTAAAATATAAGTAGAAATGTCATACGCCTAACCATGGATAGAGACATATGTGTGTAGGTATGCGTCATATGAACCACTGTATTATGTATGAGGCAAACAAAGAACCACAAACAAATGTTGGCATTAAATCAAAATCACAAAGCGAACGACAACAAAACTCCATTTGTATTGAGAAAGATTAAAGAGAATTGTCCAAATGTAAGCGAAATAAATTACTTTAGTGATATATATCTGAAAATAAAACCAAAATTGCAAAAATTAGACACCTATAGATTTAAATTAGCACACCTAACATTGTCTTGAATGGGAATTGCTTTTGAAAAATGTTGCTTTCCCTCTACGTTTCGTACTTCATATTGCTCTCACGTGAAGTTGGCGTGCCACCCTCAGAAAACCACCTTACAGACCAGCCAGGAAAATAATTCTTGCACACGAATTTGCCGTAAATTTGCCGGAGATAAGTGGCATATTTCTAGGAAAATAATACTTGCACATGAATTTGCCGTAGATAAGTGGCATATTTTATAAATTCGAAAAAAAATTTGAAAATTTGTTTTATGGTGCACCGCCAACTTCACGTGAAGTTAGCGTGCCACCCTCAGAAAACCACCTTAGAGGCCAGCTAGAAAAAAAATTCTTGCACACGAATTTGCCGTAAATTTGCCGTAGATAAGTGGCATATTTTATAACTTCGAAAAAAAAATTTCAAATTTTTTTTATGGTGCACCGCCAACTTCACGTGAAGTTAGCGTGCCACCCTCAGAAAACCAGCTTAGAGGCCAGCTAGGAAAATAATACTTGCACATGAATTTGCCGTAGATAAGTGGCATATTTTATAAATTCGAAAAAAAATTTGAAAATTTGTTTTATGGTGCACCGCCAACTTCACGTGAAGTTAGCGTGCCACCCTCAGAAAACCAGCTTAGAGGCCAGCTAGGAAAATAATACTTGCACATGAATTTGCCGTAGATAAGTGGCATATTTTATAAATTCGAAAAAAAATTTGAAAATTTTTTTATGGTGCACCGCCAACTTCACGTGAAGTTAGCGTGCCACCCTCAGAAAACCACCTTAGAGGCCTGCTAGGAAAATAATAATTGCACACGAATTTGCCGTAGATAAGTGGCATAGTTTATAAATTCGAAACAAGTAAGAACGGGACTGTCTTCGGCTGTGCCGAAGACTTCATACCTTTCATGAATGGGGCTGAACAATAATCTTATCCCGTTCGTAATCTCTGAATAATCGGATGTATAAGACAAGAAATATATAGTGAACAGATCTACATACCTAAACGATTTTTAAGATAAATATAAAATAAAAAACAGGTAGGTACTTTGTGTGAGGATGCAAAGTTTCAGGCTTTTTGTGGTCTGCGTGTAAAAACTATGACTACGAATCACGTATCTCAACAATATATGACGTAAACGTAACTATTTGATGAATTTTGAAGGTTCTAGCCGCAAAAAAGGGGCACAAATTACAGTTTATATGGGGTATATAACATATATACTACCGACCTCTATGATTTTTTCAGACAACGATATATGCTATACACGTAAGCATTTGGTGAAATTTGAAGCTTCTAGCTATTAAAATGGGGAAGAAATTGCGCAAATATTCTTATATGAACAATAGGTTGTATGAGATATATACTATATATACCACCGGTCTCTATGATTTTTTCAGACAACAACATATGCTATACACGTAAGCATTTGGTGAAATTTGAACATATCTAAACGATTTTTAAGATAAATATAAAAAAAAAAATAGGTAGGTACTTTGTGTGAGGATGCAAAGCTTCACGTTTCTTGTGGTCTGCATGTAAAAACTATGACTACGAATCACGTATTTCAAAAACATATGACGTAAACGTAACTATTTGATGAAATTTGATGAATTTTGAAGCTTCTAGCCGTAAAAAAGGGGAAAAAATGAGAGTTTATATGAAGTATATAATATATATACCACCGATCTCTATGATTTTTTCAGACAACAATATATGCTATATACGTAAGCATTTAGTGAAATTTGACGGGCAGAAATTGCGCAAAGTTTCTTATCTGAACAATCGGTTGTATGAGATATATACTATATATACAACCGATCGCTATGATTTTTTCAGACAGCAGTATATGATATATATGTAAGCATTCGGTGAAATTTTAAGCTTCTAGCTGTTAAAATGGGGCTAAAATTGCGAATATATATATATATACTATATATATACTATATATATATATACTATATATATACTATATATACCACCATATATATACTATATATACCACCGATCTTTATGATTTTATCAGACGACAATATATGCTATACTAGCAGACCCGGCAGACATTGTTCTGCCCTAAATTTGGTCTATATAAATAATTTTAATAAGTTTTTCCGTCTAACTCTGCCCTCCCCCTCTTCACTTTTTCTTAATCCTTTTATTCACTCCTCCCTCCGTCGTTTTCGCTTCATCTATCTCTATCTTCGTCCCACTCTATCTCTTTCTCAGTCTCCTTCTCCTTCCCTCTTTTCTCAAGTTCTTCTCATTCTTCTTCATCATTTATTGCCAGTCCAAGAGGGTGGTATCTATTTTGTTCCAGTCTATTTCGGCTTCGTATGCATATTTATCAGTATTGCCAGGTTGATGCGACTAAATCGAATATCACAATGAAAATTACTTTAAAGCTCTCAGCAACAGTTCTTATTTGATATGCATATTACACACACATTCTAGGGGTGTACGGGTCCACGTTTTGGCCTATATATCGAGACAATAGTCACCAGTAGGTATGAAAACTACCCTGTACTAAAGCACATATCAACAGCTTCAATTTGATGCCCATACTGTAAAAACACATCCTGGTATTACCCTGATCCACGTTTTGGCATATATCTCGAGACCCTAGTCACCAATAGGTATGAAAACTACCCTGTACTAAAGCACTCTTCAACAGCTTCAATTTGATACCCATAATGTAAAAACACATCCTAGTGTTACCCTGATCCACGTTTTGGTCTATATCTCGAGACCCTAGTCACAAATAGGTATGAAAACTACCCGGTACTAAAGCACAAATCAACAGCTTTCGTTTTTTATCCATATTGTATAAACTCAGTCTAGGGGTACACGGGCCCACGTTTTGGCCTATATCTCGAGACCCTAGTAACAAATAGGTATGAAACTTACCCTCTCCTAAAGAACTCATCAAGAGCTTTCATTTTTTATCCATATTGTATAAACACATTCTAGGGATACCCGCGTCCACGTTTTCGCTTATATCTCGATACCCTAGTTACCCGCGGGTACGAAAAATACCCCGTATCAAAGTACTCATAAACATCTTCCATTTGATACCCATATTGTACAAACATATCCAAGGATTACCCAGGTTCACGTTTTGATCTCAAGACCCTAGCCAGAACGGGATAAAAATTATCCTATGTCTGTCTCCGGGTTCTAAGCTACTCCTCCACCAATTTTCAGCCAAATATGTTCATCGTTTCCTTCCTTTTCAATCACTCTTTATCAAGCGCATCAAAATCCGTTGCGTATTTTTAAAGGTATAAGCATTCAAAGGGACATACATGCCAACCTAATATAAACGCACGCAAGTCATTTTCTGTCAAAAATGTCTCATGCACATACAACTTGCATGAGAGCAACCCAAATTGAATTTGCTGTGTGAAAACCTAACTCGATTTCCAATTTTTGTTCTGCGTGACATTTAGATTTGGCGTTTGCACACATGCTTTACATTGTCGCAACGCATGCTTATTTGGGTTAGGGCAAAAACGCCGGTTGTTTGCGTGCGCTTAAAGAACGCAGTGCGGTTTTATTAGGTTGGCATGATAGGGACAGAAAAAGTGACTGTTTTATACTATGTAGTGATGTACATCCATACATACCTATAAACCTACGCCCGAAGTTAATAGCGAATGCTATATATGTACGTATGCATATGTCGCATCATGCCTCACTTAAAAGCAATTAGCGCGCACAGTTCACAGCGAACAACCACACAAACACATTTTTGGGTAAAAATGCTACTTTTGCTTAAACAATTTGGCTGATATAAGAAAGGAATCAAGTATTTTTTTTATGCAGATCGAAGGTAGATATTTAAAAGTTTTACTGAAAAGTAGAATTTTTTAAATCCATCCACCCGTTTATGAGTTATAGCTGTGTCAACAAAAATTTTATGATTTTTTACTACATTTTGGCAATTTGCCACGCCCCTGTAATATATATCTTCAAATTATAATAACTGTACCATCTCACGTAACTAAGCTTTCAAATGCAAAAAACCGTTTTAAAATCGGAGCATTCTGTGTGAAGTTATGTGCATACATGGCATTTAGCGACTTTATTTTATAAGATTTATAGATGCGTAAGCATTCGTTGAAATTTGAAGCCTCTAGCTCTTAAAATAGGGCAGTAATTAAGAAAAGTTTCTTATCTGAACAATCGGTTGTGGGGGATATATACTATATATACGACCGATCTCATCAATTTTTTCAGGCAACAATATGTGCAATATGCGAAATTATATGGTGAAGTTTGAAGCTTTAATCTGTTAAATTGAGTAAGATATGACAAAAATCCTCTTTTTCTGAAAAATCGGTTGTATGGAGGATATATGCTATAATGGTCCGATCCGGCCGGTTCCGACAAATGTCTAATCGGACACCCAAGTACACCCGCTCACCAAATTTTATCAAGATATCTCAAAAATTGAAGGACTAGTTTGCATACAAACAGACAGACGAACAGACGGACATGGCTAAATCAACTCAGCTTTTCATCCTGATTATCTCGGTATACTTAATGGTGGGTCTATCTATTTTCCTTTAAGGACTTACAATTTTGGGTTTCGTGACGCAATTAATATACCATTTCATTTTCATGAAAGGTATAAAAATAGGTAAGTACTTTGTGTGAGGATGCAAAGCTTCACGTTTTTTGTGGTCTGCATGGTAAAAACTATAGTATATACATATATATAGTATATATGTATATTTTCGCAATTTTAGCCTCATTTTAACAGCTAGAAGCTTCAAATTTCACCGAATGCTTACATATATAGCATATATTGATGTCTGAAAAAATCATAGCGATCGGTTGTATATATAGTATATATCTCATACAACCGATTGTTCAGATAAGAAACTTTGCGCAATTTCTGCCCCATTTTAACAGCTAGAAGCTTCAAATTTCACCAAATGCTTACGTGTATAGCATATATTGTTGTCAGAAAAAATCATTGAGATCGGTGGCATATATAGTATATATCTCATACAACCGATTGTTCAGATAAGAAACTTTGCGCAATTTCTGCCCCATTTTAACAGCTAGAAGCTTCAAATTTCACCAAATGCTTACGTATATAGCATATATTGTTGTCTGAAAAAATCATAGAGGTCGGTGGTATATATATTATATACCCCATATAAACTGTAATTTTTGCCCCTTTTTTACGGCTAGAAGCTTTAAATTTCATCAAATAGTTACGTTTACGTCATATATTGTTGAAATACGTGATTTGTAGTCATAGTTTTTACACGCAGACCACAAAAAGCCTGAAACTTTGCATCCTCACACAAAGTACCTACCTGTTTTTTATTTTATATTTATCTTAAAAATCGTTAAGGTATGTAGATCTGTTCACTATATATTTCTTATCTTATACATCCGATTATTCGGAGATTACGAACGGGATAAGATTATTGTTCAGCCCCATTCATGAAAGGTATGAAGTCTTCGGCACAGCCGAAGACAGTCCCGTTCTTACTTGTTTCGAATTTATAAACTATGCCACTTATCTACGGCAAATTCGTGTGCAAGAATTATTTTTCTAGCTGGCTTCTAAGGTGGTTTTCGAAAAGTGGCACGTTAACTTCACGTGAAGTTGGCGTGCCACCCTGTATTTTCTAAAACATGGCCGCGGCAAATTTTTTTGTGTCACAGATAATTCACGGCAA
Source organism: Eurosta solidaginis (assembly GCF_040869045.1). Lineage (NCBI taxonomy): Eukaryota > Metazoa > Arthropoda > Insecta > Diptera > Tephritidae > Eurosta > Eurosta solidaginis. The sequence goes on from NC_090322.1 coordinate 49,781,463, forward strand.
ATTTACGTGCAAGAATTATTTTCCTAACTGGTGTCTAAGGTGGTTTTCGAAAAGTGGCACCCTAACTTCACGTGTAGTTGGCGGTGCACCATAAAAAGTTAAATTTTTTTTTTTCGAAATTATATAATATGCCACTTATCTACGGCAAATTCGTGTGCAAGAATTATTTTCCTAGCTGGTCTCTAAGGTAGTTTTCTGATGGTGGCACGCTAACTTCACGTGAAGTTGGCGTGCCACCCTGTATTTTTTAAAATATGGCCACGCAAATTTTTTTGTTTCACGGATAAATTACGGCAAATTCACGGCAATTTTCCCAATAGGTAATTCTTTTCCACGTAAAAGTTGTATTGCCAACTTCAGAGAGGTATATATATACTATATTCATAGAGAATATTAAGCCATTCCTGATATTAAGGTGGATCAAGAGATAAAAAAATGAAAAAAGACGACGAATAAAAAAATTTGATAAAATCAAAAAAATAAATAAATATGTTAAATAAAATTAAATCTAGATAAAATTGAGCACATAAAGAAAATGAACATAGATAACTGACACAAGTAAATATTGAGGGAAAGATATTTATATCTTAAGACAATGAGAAAGATAGTGATAAAGAAAGACGAGAAGCAGTATGGCCACAGCGGTGATATAGATTCGACAACAGATTTCCTTTCGCCTTCATTGAACTGACAAGAACTACAGTCGAGAACGCAGTTCTCAGCCGATATATTTGTAAGGCGGGTGTCAGCTCACTATACACTTACGGGTTCAAAATGGACTGCGGTTTTGGCACAAAGTTCTTCTACGAATAGCTAGCAGTCGCACACTCAACTCGTTTTCTAAGCCCAGCTAGTATATATCAAGCAGTGCTACTAAGAATGGAGGAGTTGCTTCCTATTTGGAAAACTCTGTAATCGGTCGAGAGTAATGCGTGTTCTCAGACAGCAAGCAGCGCTTATGGCGTTGGATGCACAACTTACGTCCTCTAAGGGGTCTCGATTACTGTAAGGAGGTGCTACGCAATGCAGCAAACTCAGCGACCATCGCACTAACATGGGTACCAGATCACAGGAATATAGACGGCAATCAAAAAACGAATGAAATGAGAAAATCGCTATTGAAAATTGGTACTCTTTGGACTCATGTAGGATCACCAAAAAAATTTGACCGGACTACAACAAACAAAAAACAAAAAAAACCACAGGATTTACTTCAATTGAATTGTCTAGGGAAGAAATATTTAGGATGAGTGCCACAATTACAGGGCACCGGCCCTTTGGCTCCCACGCAGAGAGTATGGGAATCCCTTTATGCGATATGTGCAGGAGTTGCAACCTAGACGATTGTAAGGAAACGTTGTCCATTTCCTCTACCGAATACAACGCAGTTCTGTGCTGTCCGATCTAAGAGAGGTATCAAAATGCTCCTTAAATGACAGCTGTAAGAGAAGCAAAGTAGCTATTTTGCTGACACCTGAGCGGCTCATGAAGTGCTCCTAATCGAGTGCAGTAACAAAAGGGAGTAAAAAATTCAGCCGTCTATCACAATGCGGCTTGGGGAGGAGAGCGAATTTTTGCATTGTTTAACAACAACTATTAGAGTGAAATTTTGTTCTTCGAGTTTGCAAGAACAAGAGCTCAATCCTATACATATATACATGGCTTATAGCAGTTATAAAGTACCTACAAGCATAAATAGCTCCATATACATACATTGAATAAAGTTGCCTATATAAAATTTTCCAACTACAAATACAAGCACAACAATGGAAAATTTTGCAGAGTATGTAAATGGTAAGTGTACTAAGAATTTATGCGTAAAATTTTCATATCAAATACATAGTTTCAGAACGCAAATAAGTTGCAATCTATGAGTGAAGGGCAGTGATGTACTGCTGTGAGAGAAGTATCAAAATGAGTGTGACTTGATTAATGTGAGAGGGAACGAAGTATACGAAACATTTAATTCAGTGGTCACCAAGACTGAAACTGTGGCTGTGTTGGTGAGTGTAAAATCTTCGTAGGGGTAGCGGTTTAGTCGTTGATAAACGAGCAACAGGACAAGTTTAGTTTACACATATTTGTTCACACTAAACGAATAATTCTCACGATCTTTCTAATTGGCTAACAGCCATATTGGTTTGTGTTTGGAAAAAAAGTAGCCTAGCAACTATTGCGGCTGACGTCATAGATATCAGTTTTTAGATACATGAGATACAGATTGTGCCAGGGTCTCTTGGAGTATGCTACGTTCTTTATCGAAGATAGGAGATATGCACTTTAATTCCGCACTGAGTCTGTTGATAAACCGACGGACAATACTGGTACTTTATATATTGTCCGATTGGCTCCGTCTGCTTGGTAATGTTAACTTATAAAAGTGGACCGCTAGGTTAAAAAATGTTTCCTTAAGTCTGCGTTCTCTCTAGCTCGAAGACGCGTACCTCGTTTTTCTGAGAGCGGTGTTCTGACCGGGTTTAAACTTTGTCCTTTTGGTTTTACTTGCCTCCGGAAACCTTAAACGCAACGCTCAGTTTAACATCAGCTCACCGAACGTTGTTGTTGTTCCTAACGAAGTTTCTTTGCTGAACAACGAAAAATTTAGTGTCTTCGCGTGTCTCACGCGTACACCACTGAACTAAAATTGAAGTCAGCATGAGCGAGGAGAGTGTATATTAGATTGGGTTGCTAATGCTCTAACAGACCTTAAAGCTGTAGTTATGTGGCATGCCTCGAATATGAATTGAAGTACATACTATGTTAGTATGTAGTGAATTATAATTGGATACTGCTGAATCACTTTGAATGCAATTTATTTCTCATACAAAAAATATGAATGTGCATAGCATGTGTAAAATCTTGAATAATAACTACTGAATGAGTTGGCAAATAAATATAAGAGAGAAAATAAAACTTGGGTTGTTAGAATTGTGTCTGCAGCAGCCATCATTTGCACCTGCAGCTTGAGCTTTTAAAGGATTATTATGGGGAATTTTGAGAAATTTATTAAGCCACTTGTTGACAGCAGGAAAAATTAAAATTAAATCAAATGTTTCATAGCTTTTGTCATGAAAGCCTATTATGAAAATGCATTTAAAAAGAAGTTTTTAATAATACTTGGAACTATTTTTAGTTAAGTTATTTCGATAAATTTTCAACTATTTTGATAGGCTCTTGAAATGGAGTACAAAATGACTAAAATTAAAAACTATTTTTATTAAAATTAAGATCGTTTAAAATAAAAAAAAATTATTTAAATCTCGTGAAGCCAAATAATGATTAAATATCACTGCTGTTAACTATCTTTGCAGTGATTATTTAATTTCAAAAATAATAGTATTTCATTAATCACTTCATTATTTTGAAATAAAAAGATTGCATTTTAGTTTTTATTGCGTGATTAAGTTAATTATATCATTATTTGCAATTATTTTGATTTTTTCATAACTTAATCAATGAACTAAAAGATGATTCTTAATATTTGCTTTTATCCATTTAAATTTTATTATAATCGTAAAAATACACGATAAATTGATTATTTGCTATTATTTTTGCCTTCTAAATAGCACAAAAAAAATACAATTACATTTTTATTTTGGTTCATTTTCAATTATTTTTGAATTTTGATTTACATAAATAATAATGCATTTTTTTAGTTGTATGGGTAATTGGTTATTAGCAATTATTTTTTGAGTTCCATGACTAGTATATTTTAAATATATAAATTGATTATTTGCTATTATTTTTGCCTTTTATATAGTACACAAAATACAATTACATTATTATTTTGGTTATTTTTCAATTAATTTTGAATTTCGATTTACATAAATAAGAATGAATTTTTTTGTCTAGGATTAATTGATTTTTAGCAATTAATTTTTACTTTTGAGTTGCAGTTAGTATATTTTGATTATTTTCAATGGTTCATTGCCACTAAGTCATATTTTTTTTATTAGTTCTGATTTTTTAGTCACATGATTGATGTAATGAAATGTTTTGCAATTGCGTTATTAAGATCATTTTAATTATCTGCAACTACTTCTGATTTTGAACTAATAAAATTAATTAACTATTAAATTTTTTTATTGTAATCCTGCATTTATAATTCAGAATTAACTCAGCGATAGCTTATAAGAAGTTTTGAAGTGGAGATTAATTGATTATTTGCAATTAAGGTTTGATTTCTTAATCACGTATTTAAGGTAAATGATTGTTTTCAAGTTTTAAATTAATTTTGATTTTTTTTCACTTAAATTACAAAATGAAACTATTAATTTTGATTGTTTAGATGTAGTTTTGGATTACACAAAAGTTATATACATTAATCGCTACTGGTTATTGTTAATTATTAAAATATTTTTATTAGAGCTTGTTTTCAGTATGCATAATCAATGTATGAATATGATTAAGAGGATCAAGAAAATAAACATAATGATTGAACGAAAAAAGTAAAAAAAGTCGAAAGATTCTGATGTAAAGCGCGAAAAAAAATCACGATAACAGAAATGGATTATAATTTGATTATTGATTGATAGATACTAATATTGTTGATTAGTTTTAATTATTTGATTAAATTAAATAATTCGTTTACTTTTAAATATTTTATTGTTTACAAAATGGCTGATTAGAATATACAAATATTGAATTAATTTTAATTATTTGTTGATGGTCTGATTGTTAAAAAAAAATTGGCAATTAGTTTTCGATTTTTTATTATACATATTAAAGTCAGTGATAAGCTTTATTGATTTGATCGTTAAAGAATATGTTGATTAATTTCATTTGGATTTTATTATAATTAATAGTTAAGAAATTTTGGAGATGAGTTTAAGATATTTGATTACATTTTTATCAGATATTGGTTTAATAATTTGATTGCCCAAGAATTGTTTAGTTTTACTGAGTTGATGGTTAAGAAACTTGGAATCAGTTTCAGATATTTGATTGTTTTTCAGAGATTAGTTAATTGATTTTGATTATAAAAGAATTAACTGATTAGGTCAATTATTTGATTACTTTTGATTATTTTTAATGATTTAATTGTCTGCAATCTTGATTTGTTTTTGAAAATTTTGCGTCTTTTAATGGTTTTTATTAATTAATTTATTATTATTAATAATAATTGATAAATCAATAATTGCTGTGAAAAAATAATGATTCTTAGAAACAGCTCCTTCGTCAATCGGAGCTGAAAAAGTATAAATTAGAAAAAAGGCAATTTTGCACAAATTTCTCTTATTAATAGTATGTACTTACTCTCAGCTAAATGAGTGAAGAAGCAAATCAGTGATATTTACCTGAAAAGATAAAAACAGATAATTTAATTAGTACATTTTTAAAAGTAGGGATGTGCCCTAATGAGATTAGTCGAGTAAGTTGAATAATCGATTATGCAATTAGTTCATTAATTAAAACTTTGACTAATGAAAATCTAAAATGTTTTGATTACTTAATTAATTAAAGAAAAACTGTGTAATTGAGGAAACATTATTTTTGATTAATCAAAATTTTTAATCAATTAATTGCACAATCAAAATATAACTCTTGAAGAATTGTAAAAAGAATTTTAAAAACTTGCAAAAAAATACCAGTTCATTTCTGTATTGATGACATCATTGAAAAGGCATTACAATCAAAACAAAAATCCGTTTTCAACTGGACGAAAAATTTAGATAAGTCCAGTTTGATGTCGGAGTCGATGGGGCTGGCTCTGGGTGAATTAAGTAAAAAAAAAATGCTTTGCAACAAAACTGGTCCAGCAGAAAGATTGAACTGCCCGGCCCATGAAGATCTCACATAGTTGTTAAACCATAAGCCAGAGAAGAGTGAGCATATGTGCTTCATAAGGGGTGTTCAACTGTGGCTTGTGGTATTAAACGAGCTTTTGGTGGACCACAGTCTCCATATGCGATGTACGATGTGTTGCGAGATTATCGGCCAAGGGTGTCTTATTGTGCAGAGCCATGTGGACTGCCTGTCAACCCTGAAAAAGGGAACTCACCCAGGCGCCACTGTTATGCTGAATAGCGTCGGAGTTATGTCGGTTGTTGTTTTTGTTTCCAAACAAAAAAATGACCTTCCATCGCATCGTTATTTAAATATTTATCGTTCATCGATATACACTTGCATACCATCGATTCGCACGTAAACAATTTATTAATTGCAAAATGCCTCGTTGATTCATCATGTGGTAAATATTTTTTGAAAACAAAATAACTTTTATGAAAAAAAGGCGTAAAAGTTGTTTATTGTTTAGATAAGTTGAAAGCAACCACATTTTTCGAATACATTTTGAGGAATGTAGTAGTGCTTATGTGTAGATATTGATAGAATTTATCGACTGCATGACGTCAGACAAGTCAAATTCCTTACGGATGAAAAAAAAATTCAGTTAGTGACAACTAAAAAGGTTGTGCTCTTACCCTTCCCGTTTATATTTAGGGCTTCACGTGTATAATTTTGAAAACATTCACAAATAAACATACCTATAAATATTGCGCCATTCGTTTCGCAATTTTTTCAACGTTTGTCTCAATAATAGGGCTGTGTAACGCAGCGCTGCGTTATGCTATTGCGTTGATATCATGGTTGTATTGAGTATTTGAAAGTACATCTTTTGATTGCTTCTGGTACCTATAAATCTTATAAAATAAAGTCGCTAAATGCCATTGTACGCCCATCACCTCACACAGAATGCTCCGATTTTAAAACGGTGTTTTGCATTTGAAAGCTTAGCTACGTGAGATGGACATTTTCAATATAATTTTAAGGTAGTTATATATTATAGAGGCGTGGAAGAATTGCCAAAATGTTGTAACAAATCATAAAACTTTTGTTAACACAAGCTATAACGCATAAACGTATGGATCGATTTTAATATTGTTTCATTGCAGTAAAACTGAAATATTTACCTTCGTTCTGCATCAAACTTGATTTCTTTCCACTCTCTTTATTGTGTGACACTGCTTCGACACTAGCTTGTTCCAAGCGTCTGGCCCTTGTAAATATCCCCCTCAAGCGTCCTATCCCTGCTATTTCCTTTGTCCAGCAGTAAACGGATTTTTCACGCTGCTTATTTGGTAGCATTGGCTTAAGTTTATAGCATGCCTGTCTGACGCGAGAGATGCGACGAGATTGTTTAGCGGGTATATGTCGATGGCAGTAATTAGGGCTACAATGTTTAGCTTTGTGACGTTCCATCTGCGGGTGCTTCTAATTGTGTCCACCCAGGCGCAACTTGTGGCCCTACTAGAAAAGAAATGTATTGGTGATCGCTTTCCAGTCTTCAAGCACTTTCCACTCTTGTATAGCTCCAGATATGCTTTCCAAAGCCAACGGGATAACTGGTAATGTTTCTTGGCAGCGTGGTCTCCTGAAGGTGGTCGGTGAGCCCGAGTTTATGTTAGTCCCAGCCTAGCCACCATGTGCAGTAACCATCTTCCTCGAGTGGTTAGATGGTGGGATTCACCATTCAATAGATCTTGAGTTAAAGTCACATGCTATGATTACCGCTGCTCCCATTTCTCGCGCCGTGTTCTCGATATAGTCAAGCTTTTGTTGGAACACCACTATTTTATCGAAGAATGTAAGGAAGCAGCTGATTGTTGCGGCGTGCAAGACGTAGCCATTGAAGGTGACGCTGCTGATTTCATAGTATCAGCGCATGAAAAATTTACGCCATTACTCAGCACTACGCGATAGTGCATAACAACATGTTTTTCATTCAATTTTACGCCCTCAATATTTTGCAGAGCAAAATAGCAATAAAATTGAGAGTTTCATGTGGCTGGAGATTGAAGGAATGAGGGCTGGTCCTGTTGATGTTGATTAGGGTACCTCAACCAAAGCATGCGCGCTATTATCGCATTTTTTTTTACTTTATCTATGAAGGTTTTATTATACCCTTTCAAAATCATTTTTAACATCCGCCCTTCATCGAGAATTCTTCAGTTTCATTCAGAACATACCTTTTTTTATGTTTTTCTTCACTTCGTATCTTTTTCTTTTCGTATTTTGTCTACGGCGTTGAGTTGCTGACCTTGTCAGTCATCTCATATAGAATACGAATGCACGTAATATAATTATCACAAAGGTGCTTTCAAAGGAAATGAGATAATAAAATGTTGGCGTTTTTGTAGTTTATTACTGCTAGACAAGATTATAACTTTTGCTATATTTTACGACGTTTCACATTGTTAACATTTTGACATCATTTTTGTAAATGTGTACTTATGTAAGAACATATTTGTAAGAGCAGCCTAATCGCAGTTCGAGCCATTTTGAACTTGCACAAAAAATTATAAGGAACGCAAGAATTATATTTTTTCTTGCTAAAAAAAAGTTTCTCGAAATATTAGTTAGCAAAACTGAAACTGTGGCTGTGTTGGTAAGAGTAAAATCTTAGTAGTGGTAGTGGTTGAGTTTTTGATCAACACGGCAAGATGTGTGCACGCAATTTTATCAAAACTCAAAAACAATTCATAAGCGTGTTTGCAAAATAAGTCCAAATAAAATAAGCTCTCCCGATGTTGCTTCTCTCATTTTCTTTCGGCTAATATCATATTTGCTCTCTAACTATTTCATCTTCATCACCATTTAACCCTCATAAGACAATTTTGTTTTCATCCTAATATATACCCTCTTAAGACCACTTTGTGAATGGAAACGAGGAAGCGGACGGGCTTGTGGGGAAGACAGCGCCCAAAAGACCTTTAAGGCCCGATCCCGTCATAGCGATAGAATCTCTCACAATAAGGGAAGAATTCACGCCTCAGAGAATGCCACTTGGCTTGAAATTCCAGGACTCTGGCAGCCAAAGGCACTGATAGGAGGATATAACACAAAGTTAGATACAGATTAACCTCTAAATATCCGCATGCACAAACTGGGCATATTGTCTAATAATCTCTGTCGATGAGATGGCAGAACAAGCGAATGTGATGCCTAAAAAGACTAAGAATCAACTGGCTGCCTTTCTTTCTTAACGGAACCCAAATATTCTGTGATACGACTTCAAAATTAATCGAAAGATGCAAATGAGAATCAAAATAAAATAAAAATTAAATAGAAGCAAAAAAACTATGGGAGAAATAACAAAAAATAAAAAAGCATAACAATATAGAAAAAAACAAATACTAACAAATCATTACATAAAAGCAGAAAGAAACACAACAAGTGAAAAAAGCAAAACAAGAAACACAAAACAAGTTCCAAGACACTAGATTAAACAATATACAAGTGTGAGAACAAGGAAAACAAGCAAGAAATAAGCAACCAACACAACAATCAGATCAAAACCAGCAAAACAAGATACACGAAAGCAGCAGGAAGAAACAACTAAGAAGCAAATTTAAACAAAATAAATAGGAAGCCAGAAATAAAAGCAAGAAGCTAGAAGAACATACAAAAAAACAAATAATGATAACAAATAAAAACTTAAAAACAAACAAGCAAGAAATGCATGAGAAATTAAGAAACAGAAAAGTAGGAGGAATATACACATAGAAGTAGCAAATAAAAACATAACAGTATAACAAAAATGGACAGATCAATAAATAAAAGAAGAAAGAAACAAACTACAAATATGAAAACTAACATATGAAACAAGATACAGGCCACTACAAAAATAAAATCAAGGCTCAAGAAACAATAAATAAAAGCAAGGTACGAGAAACAAACTAGAGGAACACAAAATAAGAAAGAAAATAGAGAACACTAGAGAAAAATTAAAGTGAGGTGGAGAAACTAGAAATAATATTCAAGATGTACATAAGAACAAAGAAAACAATAAGAAATAAGAAAAAATACAACAGGATGGAAGAAACCACCCAAGGATAAAGCAAAAGTACATAGATGAAAGGAACGCCAAATAAACGCAAGAAACTAAAACATCTACAAGAAGTAAAATTATTATTAGGCCCCAGTGCAAGGGATTAGGAGTCATGCCACCTATATGACAGAGTCTCTGCCTTGCCAGAGCGACACAATACCAGCGCGAATGATCAAGCAAGTAAAAAAGTGGTGAAGCCAAGCAAGGTGTCGAAGATCATGTAAAATTTAATTTTCTGTTCTAGAAGCCGCTCAGGTAACTGTTTTAACTATTTCCAAGAGGACGTATATAATTATTTCACAACCTCGGTCATGGTCCTTGACGGTTGTTTTTCAGTTTGCTCGTCGAATAAACTTTTGGTAATTCTATTTCAGTAGTCTGCATTCCATAGCAAAATTGTGCTCGCGTTGTGTGTGGGCAAATGGGAAATCACTTTTTTTTTTTAAGATCTATGCGCTATTGACACCTTTAATTGAATTCCTAAAAGACCGACCAGGTCAACCTAACCTAATTAGAGTTAATCTGGAAGCATTACTTTCACTTAAATAAAGCGTTATGAAGTAGTGAAAGATTATGACACTTCTTAAATATGAATAAATATTTATCTAACGCAAAATTGGTTTTATTCGGGGAGCCCCTTTTTTCATTTGACAAATACATATTGCAACGAATTTTGGGGGATTCCGCTTATATCGCCCTTCTGCTAGCGTCCGAATCGCCGAGCTGTCGAATAAATTACTCCAATATTCAGTATTACAAAATGATTTTTATTTAGACTAATTTGAGAGTAGTAATTCACAATAACAACTATACTTCACTAATAGCGTGTTTAAATCAAACTGGTTGATTACTCCTCAGCTTCCGATGCTTTTATACTCTCTCGTTTCTTCGTACGCATATTTCTCATGTGGTCTAGACTATTCACGAACATGACTTCTGGAACAGTTAGTTGCATCTCATACTTGGTTATTTAGCTATATGAGTGTGTATGTGTGAGTAACAACTTCTGCTTTTAGCTGATGACTACATAAAAAAATGTAAGGCGCGATAACCTCCGAAGAGATTTTAGGTCGAGCTTCTCTTCCAATTTGTGTCGTGCTACTTTTTAATTTTTCCTACAAATTGGTCTGACGGGACCTACTTGTTTTATGCCGACTCCGAACGGCATCTGCGAGGCAGATGAGTTTTCACTGAGAGCTTTTCATGGCAGAAATACACTCGGAGTGCTTGCCAAACAGTGCCGAGGGGCGACCCCGCTTAGACAATTTTTCTTCTAATTGAAAAACCTTATTTCTAAAATTTTGATGTTGCTTTGCCCGGGGTGTGAACCCAGAGCATTCGGTGTGGTAAGCGGAGCACGCTACCATCACACCACGGTGGCCGCCGACATATGTGATGTGAAATAATCTCTTGCTTCAAGCTGCTGGTTATGTGTGTGGTATATTCTTCGTTGCCTTGTATATAAGTGTGGCTGCTTGCTTTAATGTGTACATGGACATAAGTGTGGCTGCTCGCTTTTTTGTCGTTGTGATTATTTGCTAACATCATAGTGATGCTAATATTCGCCGCAACCTGTACGTAGTTTTTGAAACGTATAAATTGATATTTATTCTCTCATTTTATTTGATTTGTTATTAAAACAGGTATCAGAGGTTCGTGTCCGCTCAGTAGAGGTTTTTCATCCCATTTTATAGCAAATAACTATTTACGTCCGGCCAAGAGAGTGTCCGCCTTACGAAGGGCAATTTGTTCTAAAAATTGTACCTAAAACTTGGTGCATGCAGAAATGTCCGATCAAGGGAGATGTACACCTAATAGTGGTGTCCGTTATAAGAGGCTTATCTGTATATGCATATTTAAGATTTCACATAATGAAAAATAAGCAACACTAAGAAAATGACAACAAATAACAATTCCATTCGCTTTGCTTGCTCAGGTGCATGAGAAGGAATTATCTGTTCATCTTAAGAAATAAAAATAATGAAAAATCCTTATGACCACTTGTCACACGCAAAAACAGAAGAAAACAAGTAAGGAAGGCTAAGTTCGGGTGTAACCGAACATTACATACTCGGTTGAGAGCTGTGGAGACAAAGTAAGGGAAAATCACCATGTTGTAAAAAGAACCTAGGGTAACCCTGGCATGTGTTTGTATGACATGTGTATCAAATGGAAGGTATTAAAGAGTATTTTAAAGGAAGTGGGCCGTAGTTCTATAGATGGACGCCATTTAGGGATATCGCCATAAAGGTGGACCAGGCCTGACTCTAGAATTTGTTTGTACAATATGGGTATCAAATGAAATGTGTTAATGATAATTTTAAAAGGGAGTGGGCCTAAGTTCTTTAGGTGGCGCCTTTTCGAGATATCGCCATAAAGGTGGACCAGGGGTGACTCTAGAATTTATTTTGTACGATATGGGTATCAAACGAAAGGTGTTAATAAGTGTTTTAAAAGGGAGTGGGCCTTAGTTGTATGGGTGGACGCCTTTTCGGGATATCGCCATAAACGTGGACCAGGGGTGACTCTAGAATGCGTTTGTACAATATGGGTATCAAATGAAAGGTGTTAATGAGTATTTTAAAAGGGCATGGGCCTTAGTTCTATAGGTGGACGCCTTTTCGAGATATCGCCATAAAGGTGGACCAGGGGTGACTCTAGAATTTGTTTGTACGATATGGGTATCAAATGAAAGGTGTTAATGAGTATTTTAAAAAGGCGTGGGCCTTAGTTCTATAGGTGGACGTCTTTTCGAGATAACGCCATAAAGGTGGACCAGGGGTGACTCTAGAATTTGTTTGTACGATATGGGTATCAAATGAAAGGTGTTAATGAGTATTTTGAAAGGGAGTGGGCCTTAGTTCTATAGGTGGATGCCTTTTCGAGATATCGCCATAAAGGTGGGCCAGGGGTGACTCTAGAATTTTTTTTGTACGATATGGGTATCAAATGAAAGGTGTTAATGAGTATTTTAAATGGGAGTGGGCCTTAGTTCTATATGTGGACGCATTTTCGAGATATCGCCATAAACGTGGACCAGGGGTGACTCTAGAATGTGTTTGTACGATATGGGTATCAAATTAAAGGTATTAATGAGGGTTTTAAAAGGGAGTGGCCCTTAGTTGTATATGTGAAGGCGTTTTCGAGATATCGACCAAAATGTGGACCAGGGTGATCCAGAACATCATCTGTCGGGTACCGCTAGTTTATTTATATATGTAATACCACGAACAGTATTCCTTCCAAGATTCCAAGGGCTTTTGGTTTCGCCCTGCAAAACTTTTTCATTTTCTTCTACTTAATATGGTAGGTGTCACACCCATTTTACCAAGTTTTTTTCTAAAGTTATATTTTGCGTCAATAGACCAATACAATTACCATGTTTCATCCCTTTATTCGTATTTGGTATATAATTATGGCATTTTTTTCATTTTTCGTAATTTTCGATATCGAAAAAGTGGGTGTGTTCATAGTCGGATTTCGGTCATTTTTTACACCAATACAAAGTAAGTTCAGATAAGTACGTGAACTGAGTTTAGTAAAGATATATCGATTTTTGCTCAAGTTATCGTGTTAACGGCCGAGCGGAAGGACAGACGGTCGACTGTGTATAAAAACTGGGCGTGGCTTCAACCGATTTCGCCCTTTTTCACAGAAAACAGTTATCGTCCTAGAATCTAAGCCTCTACCAAATTTCACAAGGATTGGTAAATTTTTGTTCGACTTATGGCATTAAAATTATCCTAGACAAATTAAATGAAAAAGGGCGGAGCCACGCCCATTTTGAAATTTTCTTTTATTTTTGTATTTTGTTACAACATATCATTACTGGAGTTGAATGTTGACATAATTTACTTATATACTGTAAAGATATTAACTTTTCTTTTAAAATTTGGATGTTAAAAAAATTTGTTTAAAAAAGTGGGCGTGGTCGTTGTCCGATTTTGCTAATTTCTATTAAGCAGACATATAGTAATAAGAGTAACGTTCCTGCCAAATTTCATCATCATATCTTCAACGACTGCCAAATTACAGCTTGCAAAACTTCTAAATTACCTTCTTTTAAAAGTGGGCGGTGCCACGCCCATTGTCCAAAATTTTACTAGTTTTCTATTCTGCGTCATAAGTTCAACTCACCTACCAAGTTTCATCGTTTAATCCGTATTTGGTAATGAATTATCGCACTTTTTCGATTTTTCGAAATTTTCGATATCGAAAAAGTGGGCGTGGTTATTGTCCGATATCGTTCATTTTAAATAGCGATCTGAGATGAGTGCCCAGGAACCTACATACCATATTTCATCAAGATACCTCGAAATTTACTCAAGTTATCGTGTTAACGGACAGACGGACGGACGGACGGACATGGCTCAATCGAATTTTTTTTCGATACTGATACCTGTACAACCAACCGTTATTCAATCAAAGTTAATATACTCTGAGAGCTCTGCTCAACTGAGTATAAAAAAACCTGAAAAATAAATCACTTGAAAAATCATAAGATAAGTGCATGCTGTGAGGCAGAGAGCTCAGACAAGTATGACACGAAGAGAGGGCACGCCATATAGTACATTAAGACGCTGAATGTGACTAAATAAATGCGTGAATTCTTACTACATTGGACGCTGAGACTTGATGTTTGGTTGAGTTGTCTTCATGCTTGCACGATACTTGAGTGTTTTTTCGAGTGTTGGAATTTGCTAGCACTACACTTAAGAGGGTATCATATGTACATATGTAGTTAGGTCAATGGAGAACGACTTCGGTAAAGGTATGAGAAATGGAAAAAAAACTAGAGACTCGCACTTAAGTAGCGTTACGTAGCGACGCGTTTATTTAGGCACGATTTCATTTGAAATCCAAAAGTGGGATACAAAGAAGCGAAGGCAGCTTTAATGTATTTGTAATATTGGTGACAAGAACCTGTTAGACGACTAAGCTTAAACAAACACAACAGTACGACGAGCAATGGACCAGCGTATAAATCAACAACATCAACGGCAGCAAATGGAAATTTGTTGCGTGGTTTTCACATGTGGCATGTTGCAAGTAATGTCATAAGATAAACGGCACTGACGGACAGGCAACGGAAATCGCAGACATACAAACCAACGTACAGATAAACAGACAGACATGCAATTCATGTCGACGAAAGATGGCATGAATCACAAGTTTGTATGGTTCGCCTTCATGCAGACTTGACCAGCAATTATGTAGGCAAGCACTTTATGTGTCCATATTTCTGTATTGGATAGGATGTCAAGTTCTACCTACGCTCCAATGTTTACAAGCTTGAATACTCCTCGTACCACACGAAGCACACAGGCGTTCAACTAGATGACAACAACGCATCAACTATAGACGATAACATAGACGTAAACAACATATTAAACCAGAAACATCATCTTTGAAGTTATGTTAATAATATGAAATGTTGATGACAGTTGCAGCAATACAAAAACAGCAATAAAACAAATTTAAGATTCCCGCCACCAACCGTTCACGCTGGCTCACGTGAAAGTCTATTTTAACGCAAACAAACTCGCTCCACATACGCGCTTATCATCATGCTGCGTGTAGACTTGAGCTTCTAACGACGTTGACTACGCATATGAATGTTGAATGACGGTTTGAGGAGGAGAGGGGAACGCATAAAGACAGGAAAGCCTATGCAGTTGTGCGGTTTCATAAGAGAAGCGTAATGTAATTAAAAGAAAGAAAAGAAAAAATTTAAAAGCAATAAATTATTCAAAATTGGTTTAACTGCTACCGGATTATGGATGGATAGTGTTTTTGTTTGTAGATGGAAGCTAAACGGCATGCTCTTTAAGTTGAGACGGCAACATACATACCTGGGCATTAACAACGAGTTGAGCGCCAACGGGGAAAGACGGATATGGTTTTCCTTACTAGAAGGTATAAAGTCACGGATTGGACTAGGCCTAAGATAAAAGTGGTGACCCTGCAGGAGAAAACTTATACAAAATATCCAGGTATAATTCCAGATAGTAAGTTGTATCGTGGAAGCTCAACGTGGCGGAGAGAGTGAAGTAGGCATCGACGGCACTTTATGCATGTAAAAGAATGCTGTGGTGTACGTGGGATATATCTCAGCCCACTCTCCTTCTTGGCTATTTACAGCCATTGTATACTATATTGTGTTCGTTTGGTAGATAGCCACACACAAAAAACTACCTCAAAAATTAGAAGGGGTATGAAGGCTATCAAAGCTTAGCATAACGATTGCTCTGAAAACAGTACCGACAGCTGCACTATATTTCATTGCACACTTTCTATCTGTAGAGCTGCAGGCAGAGAATAGCGCTAAAAACTGCAACGAGACTCAGTGCCTCGGGGCAGCTTGAGGTCAGACCATATGACCATAGTAGTATAGCGTCGTCAATTACTGGATAAACATACTACCAGGTTCCGTAGCTGCGCTTTGATAGGGGCTCTTACCACAATAGAAGTGGATGGTTCGCGTAAAGATGCCCAAAGGGCAGACGAAACGATGCACGTGTACGCCGATGTTTTCAAAGTAATGGCAGTAGTAGGGTCTGCGATATATCCTACAAGTTGTCAGATCACCGTGGCTTAAACTGCAGCCGCGCCAACTTTTATATGGACAGCCAAGCAGCAATTAACCAAAAGCACAACATCTAAAAGTGAGCATTCCCTAGAAAGAGTCGGGTCCCATAACATACGAGAATAGATGGGAGTGAAGTAGAAGATGAGCTAGTTAAAATGAGCGCATCCCTCGAAGCTTGTCCCGTAAACGTCCCTATTAGATTGGGCGAGACTAAGAGAAAGCGAGAGTTTCACATTATCGATAAAGCGGGAAAGGCGTGGACCCAAGCATGGGGCTGTAGTGTCGAAGATCATGTGCAGGTCTTACAACCTTAGGTTAGGTTAGGTTGAGATGGCTGCCCGGAGGCACACCTATGTATGTCAATGACATGAGGCTCGTTGTCATACCACGAAAATACACCATTGCCTTTCCTCTTCCTATCATTTTGAGGACCTGATAAAAGCTACCAGGTCCTTAACGCCATGCTCCACAGCCTGGCTCAGATTATCTAGAAATGGAGTATCCAGAAAGCGCTGCCTTGATCTGCTTAAGGCCGGGCAGTTGCAGATGAGGTGAACCACCGTTTCCTCCTCCCCATACTCTTTAAAACTCCTGCAGCATCGACGATATGGCGCTCCTAACCGTTGTGCATGCCTAACTATAAGGCAGTACCCAGTTAGTGACGCCACAAGTGTGGAAATCGTGTCCCTACTTAGGTTGTACACGTGACGTGATCTTTTAGGATCCCATTTTGGCCAGGTTTCCTTCGATGTCCGACATCCCGGTGTTTGTAGCCATCTTTCGTCGGCTTGAGGGTGGATGTGTTCTTTTAGCATTAGCTTGCATGTGGCCAGGGGCATACCTAAGCGTTCTCGGTCGGCCAGAATATACCTGGTTCTACCCAGCCTAACGTGCCCAGCCTATCTGCAATGAAGTTTCCCTCGATGTCCCTATGTGCAGGAACCGACTTGAGGTGTACACGCTTCTGTTGGGCCATCTATTGAAGAGATCGGCGAGAGTTTAGTGCTAGTTCAGAATTGAAGAGTAGGAGCCAAGAGATTTTTTGGCAGCCTGGATGTCGCTGAAAATAAAGATTTCTTCGCCGACACTGTGTGTCCCTATCCTAACTGCGGCTTCCATGATGGCTGAAACTTCTGCCTGGAATGCGCTGCATTGGTCGGGTAGTCTGAAGGAGAGCTGGAGGTCAAGGTCCCTTGAGTATACTCCACCTCCAACTCTACGGTTTAGCTTAGAGCCGTCCGTGTATATGGAAATGTCTTACAACCTTAGACTAACAAATTTACTCTGATCATTTAAAAAAAGAGCACTGTAGACACATGACGGGTATTCTGACTGGACATGGCCTTCTGGTGTGACATACTTTTAAAATAGTCTTTATCAGTGATAGGAAACGTAAGTCAACCTAACCTAGCATTGTGAAGAGACAAAAGATTTTAACTTTATTATTCGGTCAGAAGTGGTGTGATTACTGTACTTGGCTGGACCTAGCGGTTTCGTACGTTGTGCGGTAGCAACGAACGTTTTTTTGTTTGTTTTGTTGAAGAAACTTTCACTAAAGCTTCAAGCTGATAACGATATTGTGCTTAATGAGTCCTCCGTATCTGGACATTGTTTTGAAAAACTGTCAAAGTTTTAGTAGAGTTAAGTATGTTACGACTGCAACATTGTATGTATCATACATAGTCTTCCTTATATACAGTACAAAGTATGTACAAATATTAACGGTTGTTTATTTTCATTTCAGCTTCAATATTTAATCAGCTTAGCTTGAACACGTAAAGCTTGGGAAACGCAATATGGAGCAAAGATGTTTGCTGATTAAGAACAGGAAAAAATGAACCAGAAAAACGACAAAATGTAGATAGAAAATAAGAAAAAAGCAACGAACCAAAAAGTACCAACAATATTGAGCGATAAGCCAATAAGTAATGTGAGACTACCAAGTTTGGGTCAACCAAAGTGTCCGTCATTAAACTCGTTCGTACTTGTCATTTGTTATGTAGCCATAAAAGTAGGAGTTTATCCGCAAAATACTTTCAACAAAAACGATTAGGTACTTAGTGAATATGTAAATATTAGATACTGAACAAACTCTCGGGTTTAACATGCAAAACTGAAGCGAATGTACGACTTTTAGGAGCCCAGAGTGATAACCCTTAGACCAGTGGTGCACTCGAGAGCTCCGGAAAACAATTCGGCGTTCACCCGTGTCGTGTGAGCGCAGTGAGAAATATTCAATAAAACAAGCATTCAATCAGTTTTAGCTGGTACTTAAAGCAGTAAAAATTTGACTCGTGAATTCTATGCTCGCAGCTCTGCCGGTGATGTGTCAAAATCTTTTCGTCAGCCAAGAACAATCAGTTTACAGGGAGAGGTAACAGCATTCGAACGAGGACGAGAAGACTGTGCGCAAGCAACTGGAAGATGACGACAAGCAATGCGCTGTCGAGGCTGTGAGACAGGTGTATCGCGATGACGGGTGAGCTTCAATCTGAGCAGCCAGTTACTCGGCGATTAACCGATAGTGCAATAATATGGATGAAGAAGAAGCGGTTTACAGCGGAAGGAATTGTTCCATCGGGACGAGAAAACTAAAATCAAGTCGCGGAAGGATGACGACAAGTCATGCACTTCCAAGGCTGTTGGACAGCCGAATTGCGATGACGAGCCAGCTGCGAACAGAGCAGCCACTCGGCAATAAACAGTCAACAATGAAAGCAACCGTGTAGGTCAATTCAAGTAAGGCTAAGTGATTTACCTTTTAACACCGGCTGTTGTTGTTGTTGCGATAAAAACACTCCCCGAAGGTTTTGGGGAGTGTTGTTGATGTTGATGGTCCTTTGTCTCATATAGATCTTGCACGTTCCTGCAACAAGCACCATTAAGGTACAAGCCAGACCAATTCGACACCGATTTAATATGACCACATTGAACCTTCTAGGCTATCCCGCCCCACCCCCAGCTTCTCTGAGGAACTCGGGGTAGCTAAAGCCCCGGCTGCTAAAGAAACTGGATTCGCCAGGGGTAGATGAGATTGACAATACGACACCGGCCCGGATGCGCACCAGAACTTCAGAACCGAAGTTCAACCTGCACACATCGACTTAGGACTTAAAAGTTTTTCGTGTACCTATGTGAGCCGATAGATGAGAGACAGTGCTGAATCCATAAATAGCCGATAGTTGTTGTATCCTTGCGTATTCGCAGCATTTCCCTGCACCTCGGGAAGTGAAAATCGAAATGCAGCTGCCATAAAAAAATTGAGGCAGTAGTCGAGAAGAATTACGAGTTCCTGCGTAAGACGAAGGCGAGTCAGGACACTAAACTCGATGATGTTTAAGCTGTGAGAGGTTTGAGAGATTTAAGATTCGGTGTAGAAGCCTTTAAAGAGAAAACAAAACTATACTTCGGTAGTTTTTTTCACAGAAAACGTATATTTAGGGGCAAATTATGTATAATGCAATGAGTAAGTTGTTCGCTTGTGAGCCAAAATAATTATATGTATTTAATTAGTGAGGCAGACTTACAATGCATTCCTAGAAAATCCAACGTCACTGATCAAATTTTGTTGGACGTACCTAAAAATATTCCTCACAAATTGCATTAAAAGCATGGAAGACTAGCAAGTTTCAAATTCCCATGTAAGCCTTATACGGTTCATGCTCGCGTGGAAAACTAGCACAGTTCGTTATTTGAGTGGAGGACTGGCACAGTTCACTGTGTGCGTGCAAAACAAGCACGTTTCAGTTGTTCGTGATATTTTATATCCAAATTACTCCGCAGAAGCCAAATGTTCGGTCGGAGTCTAGCAGATATACATATATGTACATACAATGTCCGTCAGGGTATTGCGAATTTAGCTGCAGCGCTCTGCGACAATCTGGTATCTGCTTTTTTCTCGTCCGTTGACGTTGATTTCTTGTCGGTCTTGCGTCGTTCGCAAAAGCAACTTGTGAAGACTATTTTTTTTAACTTTTTACTTCGTCATATGTGCGGTGAGTATTTATGCATTTTGACACACTGTTGACGGTTGACGATCTGTTCGTCAGACATATCTTTACTTTAACGAGACAAATGCAGAAAAAATAAAATGAAAAAAATTAAATGAAAAAAGAAGAACGATGAAATGATAGCAAGCGAATTGCGGAAAAAGGAATAAAAATTTATAAAACTTACAATGGAATAGTTGTAAGACACGACCAACTCACATAGGTAAAAAAAAAAAACAAATTGGATCAGCGCATTTTGCGGCAGTTACCCACCGACGTGTGCCGTACGTACGGACGTTTGTCGTACGAAGCACGTTTGACCGAACTCTCAAGCCCGTAGGAATCAATGTGTGCGGCTGTGTATATGTACATAACATATTTGTGTGTGTATTGTTTATAGATAAGCACTGTTGCCATTGACCATTTTGCATGTATGCTTATGGAAACATCAACTTTTTCCAATTTAATTTTTGATATTGTAAAAGGCCGGAATAAATATTAAATAAGTATAAATGGATTACATATTTATAATCTGCACTTTTACATAATTATTTCGAATTATTTTCACAATTTTTCAAACTTTAATTAGGTGTTTTTGCATAAAACTGCAAACAGTCAAAAATTAGCGCACAAAAGTTTACTAGGCAACTCTGTCTAGTGAGAGAGCGATCAGCTGACACGTTCTTACGGAAAAAATCTAAATTGTTTTGATTTCTATGTTCCGGGCTACGTACGTACGGGCGTTGCACGTCGGTGAGTTTTCGTTTAAATTGCACACTCATAAGACAGGTCGTGTCAGCTGACACGTTTTTCGTACGTACGTTCGTGAGTAACTGCCGCATTACACTGTCATTGTACCGTTAATCAGTAGTCCCAACTGCTATTACAACATGTTTGCAATGGTGAAGTAAAAAGCACATGAAGAAATTGAGTTGCATGGTAACAACTGATGAATGTACTGTAACTTTTCGTCGATAGAATATTTAAAACACGTGATTTTCAAACGGACTGAAAAATGCAGAGTGAAGTCAGCGATGCACCCAAGCAGGTTAAGGGGCTTAGTATATTTGCCGCGGTGGGCATGACTGTCGAACTAAAGTTCACAGATCCTAAGGTTTGAAGAGATTAAAGGAATGGATGATAGAACTTCTACTATGGTACTCGGAATACCGTCCCTCCAGACATCATCAATACAATTTTTTTTTCAACTACGAGAAATGTATTGAATGATCGAAAGCTAATCAATTCGAACTATCAATAAATCTCTACTATGGTACTCTGAATCTCGTCCATCCCGACATCATCAAAAATACAATTCTGTTTTTTTTTTTCAAACTACGACAAATTTTGTGAAGAATCGAAAGGTTATAAATTCGAACCTATCAATAAACCTCTACTATGGTACTCGGAATGGCGTTCATCCCGACATCACCAACAATACAATTCTGCATTTTTTTTTTCATCTACCTGAAATTTGCTGATGGATCGAAAACTAATAATTTCGAACCTATCAATAATCTTCTACTATGGCGCTCGGAGTCCTCTCCAACACACCAACAATACAATTCTGTTTTCTCCAACTACGAGAAATGAATGATAGATTGAAAAGAAATCATCGTCAATCATCTCAACAAACTTCTCTTGTGGTGCTCGGAATACCGTCCATCCCGACATCATCAACAACACGATTCCGTTGTCATTACGTATATAGTCGCCCCCTATCTTCTCAACATTTCGCCGAGAGCTTACAATTTCTCGAATTTATTCGAGAAGAAATTTCTGGCGAGTATCGGCTTCTTATGAGATTCTCGAATCTGGAAATGCTCATAGCGCTCGCGAGCTTTTACAAATTCCATTTATTCGCTGCTTTGACTTTACTCGATTACCTTAGCTTCGGTTTCGTTAAGATCCTTTTATGTATTTTCGTCTATTTTCCACTCTCTATGCATATGTATACCTTACTCATTCTCTGTGCCTACTCTATCTCTCTTCCAAGCTCATTGTAACCCAGTTGTTTGTGTGTACTTCGGTCTTATGCTTTCAAAAATCACAAAACAACTATGACGCTGTAAATGTCATACATGTCAAATGCCATTTAAAGCAAAAACATTTGACAACTTTGTGCCTAAAATTTGAATATTTTAAATTTAGTGACACATTTTGCAAAATATCGCCATAGAAACAAAAAAAAATCGACACTGACTGACGACGACCTCCATTAAAATGGATAATGGCGCCTTGAGTTGGCAAACCTCACGATGATGGCCTCATAAAATATGCATAACACACATAGAGAGAGCACGGACAAGAAATAAAATTAGATATACATAAAAAAAAATAAAAAAGCTTTTAAGCAAACGGAAGGAGAAAATAATGAAAAACTAAAATAAAAAATAAAATAAAATATCATGCAATGCCAATTTTGACATAACACGAAAAATGTTGTTGGCATGAGCGATGTCAGTGTTCAGTGTATTCGCATGTAGTGCAAATAGATATTAAAACAACAACAAAAAATGAAAAGTAATAAGTTGTGGCTGCAATGCCAAGTTACTGACGACCAGAAGCTTGCCAAAGATATGATGGAAAAAATATTTACAAGCAAATCGTGTAAGACATGATTGAGCACAAGGAGCAGAAGTAAAATAGCATACAAAAATGGCGAACTTATACAGTGGCGGGTGAAAAAATAGCACCAACTCAATGAGCAACAGCGCACGAGTTCTCAAATGTTGTAGAAGTTTTCAATTCTCAATTTGATTTGTTGCATTGTTTATCATCACAAACTAAATTATTTCTTAAAAATAAGGTGGAGGGCAGTGTGGCGAATATTAGCAATTCCGACATATCACTACACACACACGCCCAACCACACAGCGATGTAAGCAGATGAGATAAAATTGGCTACGCACATATGTACACAGCAGCTAAGAGCCTAGACGACGTTACACACTTGTACACAGTGTTGCCAGGTTAGGCTTTTCGAGGCTAGATTTAGCCTTTTGTTTTTGCCTTTAGCCTCGAAATTTTGGGTTTAGCTTCGTGACTTTTTTCTAGCCTTTTTTAATCCGAATGTATTTTTAATAATTTCTCAAATAAAATAATTTCAATAGTTCCTGTGAACACCTAATACCTAATAATATGAGTTCTCTACAAAAGATTAATTCGTTTTCTGCTGAAAATTCGTTGAAAGTTTCAAAGCCAGATGTATTTTCTTACTTTGAAAAAGAGAAGCATAGTTATTCTTCAAGTCAAATAGCATTAATAGAGCTGCAGTGGCGAAAACTTATAACTATACAATGGAAAAATGTACACTCCACCATGGAATTTTGGTGGAAGTCCGAGAACATAAAAATGCATTAAACGAACCACCTTTTTTAGAACTTGTCGAATTCATATTTAGTTTTTTAGTATTACCACTCAGTAACGCGGAGGTTGAAAGAATTTTTAGTGGCATGAAAATTCTGAAAACTAAATTAAGGAACAAACTAAAAATTAAAATGCTTAATGCGCTGCTTAATATTAGATGCTCGTTAAAACGCTTATCTAAATGTTGTATTGATTTTGAAATTACCGATGATCTAATATCTATGATAAATAGCCAAACTTTATACGCAGACTTAAGCTCTTCTGATTTTTCAGACGGGGAATATTTTATATAAATAATTAGTTTGTAATATTTTTTTTTTGTTTATATACACATATGCAATCATTTAAAGGAATTCCATGTGCTAGTCAAGGAAAATGTGCCTGATATGTTTTCAAACAAGAAGTTATGTTTAAGTTATGTTTATAAGTTTTTATTTACAAATGTGTAAACTAAAATATAAAAAAAAAAAATTTATGAATTAACCAAAAAAATGTCTGGCCTTTTTTTAGCTTCTTTTTTTCTGAATTTAGCTTTTTCTAACGACACGAGGGGCGCATCCGCATGACGCACGGATTTGTTTTTGTTTTTGCCGAGTTGTTGATAGGCGGAGGTTTGTTAAGCGTCGAGATCTAAAACTGCTCAGCTACAGAATAAAAATCATCAGCTGAGTATTATATACATAACAGTAGAAAATTATACATATAGTAAATTGTTAAATAAGTTAAGGATTTAGCATATACAGATTTTTATTTTTTTTAATTTTTATTTTGTTACGAGTTAAGATAGGATGGGACAGTTTTCCTTATAGTAAAAAGTGAATCCGTTATATCAAATGAATTCGAGTGAGAGTTAAAATCATAACACAACACCGGAAAGGTTCATTTAATTCGAAGTTAGTTCTACACTGCCTCAAAAGAAGAGGTTTGTAATGTCTTGACGCTCGTGATGGGACATTGAAGTTTACTTCGTTCAAAAGAAAGGGGCTAGAAATTAGTCCATTCAGTAGTTTAGCCATAAATAATACGCCTAGCATTTCTCTACGGCTAGCGAGAGTTGGAAGATTGATAAGCCTTAACCGACTAGTATAAGGTGGAAGATTATATGCAGAGTCCCAATGAAAATTCCTTAAAGAAAAAAGTAAAAATTGCTTCTGTATTGACTCAAGCCTATCTGCATGAACTTGATATCGCGGATTCCAGACTACTGATCCGTGTTCTAGTATCGGCCAAACTAATGTGGTAAAAAGGGCTTTGGTTACATAAGGGTCACTAAATTCTTTAGACCATCTCTTCACGAATGATAGAACACCTCTAGCCTTATTGGCAGTAGTCATATGCGAGAGGCGCCCTACAAAAATCGCGAGTACTCCATGCATGCATGTATGGAGTACTCGCTATGGACCAAGCGAGTGCTCCAAAATTAACCACAATTCATACCAAAAATATGGTCCAATTAACATTGCGATGTCATAGGACTGGACCATATACTCCAGCTCAGCATTACATCAAAGTAATCCATGGAGTACCCAGTATGACACAATTAACAGTGCGGCGTCCTAGGACTGGACCATATACTCCAGCTCAGCATTACATCAGATTAATCCATGGAGTACTCCAGTATGACACAAGTGGACCACATGATCCAACGATTTTTGCAGGGCATGAACTACAGATATACATGCATATAACTTATTACCAAGCAGGAGATAGAAGAATTGTAGAAGGTGAAACGTCTAGACCTTTGGAGAAATATGCGAACGAAGCTTCGGAGAGTATAAAAGCAGCGCAAGCTAAACAATCAGGAATCAGTTTGATTTAAACACGCTATCAGTTGCGAAGTAAAGTGTAGTTGTACTGCTCCCAAAGTAGTCTAATAAAGACCTTTTTACAATACAGAATATTGGAGTGATTTATCCAACAGTTTAGCGATTCCAACGATAACAGAATGTTTCAAATAACAGGAATTTCCCTAAATTCGTTACAATATATACATACATAGAAGACAACAGCGAATATGAGATGCAGAGATATGAGGAAATTAAATAAGCAACTAATAGAGAGGGCTGTTTGCGAAGTGTAGACCCTGGGATAATTAGGTGAATGAGAGTATATAAGAAGCGCAGTCTGGAAGAGAATGAATCAGTTTTGATCTACTACCATTATAGCTGTTAATAAAGAACATTCGGATATACTGACGATTTGAGTTTGTTTATTCGACAGCTTAGTGATCCGTCACAAAATAAATTTTTTTATAAAGAGCAATGTCTACAGGAGAAGGGAGCTCCAAGGTAATGTAATGAATGTCGATCGATTGTTGTACCTTTTGCTTTGAGTACGCATCACGGCAAAGTATGAGCAGTTCAATGAATGCTTAGTTTAATCACTTGTAAATATTCCTCTGGCGGGCGCCGTGGTGTGATGGTAGCGTGCTCCGCCATCTACACCAAAGATCCTGGGTTCACGCCCGGACAAAGTAACATCAAAATTTTAGACACAAGTTTTTTCAATTAGAAGAAAATTTTTCTAAGCGGATTGCCCTCGGCAGTGTTTGGCAAGCACTCCGAGTGTATTTCTGCAATGAAAAGCTCTCAGTGAAAACTCATCTGCCTTGCAGATGCCATTCGGAGTCGAAAAACAACATGTAGGTCCCGTGCCGCCAATTTGTAGGAAAAACAAGTAAAACAGGCCAAGTTCGGGTGTAACCGAACATTACATACTCAGCTGAGAGCTATGGAGACAAAATAAGGGAAAATCACCAGGTAGGAAAATGAACCTAGGGTAACCCTGGAATGTGTTTGTATGACATGTGTATCAAATGGAAGGTATTAAAGACTATTTTAAGAGGGAGTAGGCCATAGTTCTATGGGTGGATATCGCCATAAAGGTGGACCAGGGCTGACTCTAGAATTAGTTCGTACGATATGGGTATCAAATGAAAAGTGTTAATGAGTATTTTAAAAGGGAGTGGGCATTAGTTCTATAGGTGGACGCCTTTTGGAGATATCGCCATAAAGGTGGACCAGGGGTGACTCTAGAATTAGTTTGTACGATATGGGTATCAAATGAAAGGTGTTAATGAGTATTTTAAAAATGCGTGGGCCTTAGTTCTATAGGTGGACGTCTTTTCGAGATAACGCCATAAAGGTGGACCGGGGGTGACTCTAGAATTTGTTTGTACGATATGGGTATCAAATGAAATGTGTTAATGAGTATTTTAAAAGGGACTGGGCCTTTGTTCTATTAAAGTTAGGTGGACGCCTTTTCGAGATAGCGCCATAAAGGTGGACCAGCGTGACTCTGGAATTTGTTTGTACGATATGGGTATCAAATAAAAGGTGTTAATGAGTATTTTAAAAAGGCGTGGACCTTAGTTCTATAGGTGGACGTCTTTTCGAGATAACGCCATAAAGGTGGACCAGGGGTGACTCTAGAATTTGTTTGTACGATATGGGTATCAAATAAAAGGTGTTAATGAGTATTTTAAAAGGGAGTGGTGGTAGTTGTATATGTGAAAGCGTTTTCGAGATATCGGCCAAAATGTGGACCAGGGTAACCCAGAACATCATCTGTTGGGTACCGCTAATATCATTTAATAACATACCACGAACAGTATTCCTGCCAAGATTCCAAGGGCTTTTGATTTCGCCCTGCAGAGCCTTTTAATTTTCTTCTACTTAATATGGTAGGTGTCACACCCATTTTGCAAAGTTTTTTTCTAAAGTTATATTTTGCGTCAATAAACCAATCCAATTACCATGTTTCATCCTTTTTTCGTATTGGTATAGAATTATGTAATTTTTTTCATTTTTCGTAACTTTCGATATCGAAAAAGTGGGCGTGGTCATAGTCGGATTTCGGCCATTTTTTACACCAATACAAAGTGAGTTCAGATAAGTACGTGAACTGAGTTTAGTAAAGATATATCGATTTTTGCTCAAGTTATCGTGTTAACGGCCGAGCGGAAGGACAGACGGTCGACTGTGTATAAAAACTGGGCGTGGCTTCAACCGATTTCGCCCTTTTTCACAGAAAACAGTTATCGTCCTAGAATCTAAGCCCATTCCAAATTCCACAAGGATTGATAAATTTTTGTTCGACTTATGGCATTAAAAGTATCCTAGACAAATTAAATGAAAAAGGGCGGATCCACGCCCATTTTTAAATTTTCTTTTATTTTTGTATTTTGTTGCACCATATCATTACTGGAGTTGAATGTTGAAATAAGTTACTTATATGCTGTAGATATTAAATTTTTTGTTAAAATTTGACTTTAAAAAAAATTTTTTTTAAAAGTGGGCGAGGTCGTTCTCTGATATTGCTAATTTTCATTAAGCATACATATAGTAATAGTAGTAACGTTCCTGCGCCAAATTTCATCATGATATCTTCAACGACTGCCAAATTACAGCTTGCAAAACTTTTAAATTACCTTCTTTTAAAAGTGGGCGGTGCCACGCCCATTTTACTAATTTTCTATTCTGCGTGTTTAACTCACCTACCAAGTTTCATCGCTTTGTCCGTCTTTGGTAATGAATTATCGCACTTTTCGGTTTTTCGAAATTTTCGATATCGAAAAAGTGGGCGTGGTTATAGTCGGATATCGTTCATTTTAAATAGCGATCTGAGATGAGTGCCCAGGAACCTACATACCAAATTTCATCAAGATACCTCAAAACTTACTCAAGTTATCGTGTTAACGGACGGACGGACGGACATGGCTCAATCGAATTTTTTTTCGATACTGATGATTTTGATATATGGAAGTCTATATCTATCTCGATTCCTTTATACCTGTACAACCAACCGTTATCCAATCAAAGTTAATATACTCTGTGAGGTCTGCTCAACTAAGTATAATAAAGAGGAGCACGACGCAAATTGGAAGAGAAGCTCGGCCTAAAATCTCTTCGGAGGTTATCGCGCCTTACATTTATTATTATTTTTTTTTAATATTACTCTGAACAAGGAAAATAGAAATGATTTCTCGTTCTATACATTTTTTATATTTTTCCACAAAAGTTATAATTTCCCATACGAGTTCTCAACGCTAAAGTAAGATCTAAAGAAAGGAGGGCCGTTATACTTACTGCGTACGCTAGATTATTGTCAAATGGTGATGATTCCCTAATATGTAGAAACTATTATTCATGTTCAACCAGAGCCGCAGGTGATCTACCTTGAGAGTACGGTTTTGCATCAGTTCCCAAAATTGTCGCGGAATATTTCGTCATGTTACAAAAGGAAGGAATTACATTTGACGGGGCAAATAGCAACTCTGAGCATTTACCTCAGAAGGCTTTCCTGAAGCAGTCCAATCATCCAAATCAAACTCTAACCACTTATACTGTCATAACGAGGCCTATAAATTATTCGGATTCAAAAAATCTCCCGCTATTTCGAAGAAGCCTATAAAAACTATAAATTCATAAAATATAGGCACTTATCGTCTTGTTAGTGAGGATACAGCTGAAGTCAAAAGGGGTTCGATGTGACCGATCGTGGTTCACAAATTAGTGCAAATTTAATACGACGTGACTACCACGCTAAATTAGGTCATGAAAACTTCGTCTACAATTTCAAAATGCTAATTTTTCACACAACCAAAATTATTTTTCTTGTGCAATTATTATTAAAAAAAAAAAAAAAATACGCACGAAAAGGGAAGCAAAACTTTTTTTTTATGAAAAAGAAGTAAGCGAACGCTAAATTAGAGTTGGAAGCAAAATAAAACGAGGTGAAAATAATTTTTTTTCAATGCAACAAACATTTGACCTTTTTATTAGCAGAAAAACAAAAATATAAAAGGAGATCGATAGCAAAAATTTAAAAGTAGTGCCCATAAAATCAAAAATTTTAATATTTAAAACTTGTATCCTATCAAAATTCCATGTCTTGAAAATTGAGAATGTGCATATCTATCAGGTGATGGATTTGTTAAAAGTAGTGCCCATAAATAATAAAATAGTTCCAACTAAATCATTTTATTAAATAAACGTTGGGATTTTAATGTACGTAAAACTAGAATATAAATCTTAAAACTTTTCAAAAAAGTGATGCCACAAAAAAGTTCAAGTAGTGCCCATAAATAAAGAGCTAGCAAAAAGTTGAGCGTGTATGCATCTACAGATGGGTTTTTTAAAAGTAGTGCCCGTCTATAAAAAAGTGGTTCTAACCAAACCAGTTTATAAAATAAACGTTGACATTTTAATGTACGTAGAGCTAGATCATAAATCTTAAAACTTTTGAAAAACGCAGTGCCATAAAAAAATTTATGAAGTGCCCACAAAATAAAATCTTAAGAACTTGTATCCTGTACAATTTCTATGTACATATCTGAAATAGAGTTGAGCATGTATGTACGTACACATGTATCTGTTGATTTGTTTGTCTGATTGATTTGTTAAAAGTAGTGCCCAATAAAAAAATCAGTACTAACTAAGCCAATTTATAACATATATTTTGACATTTTAATGTAAAAGCTATATCATAAAGCTTAACGCTTTTGAAAAAAGTAGTGCCATAAAAAATTTAAGTAGTGCCCATAAAATAAATATAAAACAAAATCTATAAAACGTGTTTCCTTTAAAATTTCGATGTAACTAAAATAGTTAGAAAAAAGTTGAGCATGTACATATGTATGTAGTAGCCATATATGTATAAGCAACTAGCGCATAGTAAACCTATTTGCAACATTAATTGAAATTATAATGCAACAAAGCTGAATCATTACTCTTTAAATCTTCTGTGATGTAGTATTTTTATGTGTCGCATATCAACTAGGCACTACGCCAATAAGAGCAGGTCATAGTAAAAGCATTTAAGATAAAACTGCAGTAAAAAAAACTATTTGAAATTCGTTTGAAAAAAGTAGTGCCCATTAATAAAAATAAAAAGTAGTGCCATGTGAAAGTCATACCATTTTTTAGAATTTCAACACTGCGATATCAATGAAATTGGATTGCGATATAACTTACGGTTTTAAGGGAACCAGACGAGCAAACATAATTATCATAAGCAAAGAAATTCCGTTGCACGGTGTTGGGGTTAAGTGTATTCGCACAAAAATATTCAAGTATGTGAAAAATGAAAAGAAGAAAAAGTGTTACCAATAATGCCTTAAAAGGCACGACTTGTAAAATATTTAACTGAAATTACATTGAAAACGTACTGTCCATAGAGCCAAGCCAATATAAAATCAGTGAAACCTTCATCATATAAAAATATGTGAATGAAATAGTGCTAAAAGAGTAGTGTCCATAAAACAGTAGTGCCAATCAAAAACTAATATGTAGGTCATACTAAAATTATAGCAATTTCAACAACTTAAAATAAATGATATTACATTGCAAAAAAAACTACATAATAACTTAAGCAGAAATCTATAACCAAATGCAATTAACTTCAATGAAATAAAGTAATTGCGTTGAACAATGTGTAGGGTTAAAGTGTATTCGCACTTTTAAAAGTGGTGAATGCAAAAATTTGCTATGCGCGTACAAGTTGTTTCAAACTTTAAAAAAGCAAATTGCAAAAAAAATTACAAATAAATTCCAAAGAAGAAAATTACATTTTGCAGTAATTGAGGCAGCAAATAAATAGCTCTCAATACATTAATGGCATTTAATCAGTGAAGAAAAAAAAAACAAATAGTCCCATGGCATAGCTGAGTAAGTGTCACATTAAATTGTTCATTGGGATTACTTGTGTTGCAATTTATCAGTACTTCCATACAATTAATCGATAAGCGGCACAAGCACACACGCATACATTTAACGGCTAATAGAAAAAATATAACTTTTAGGGATTTGGAATTTAATCAGTTCTCTTCATTCTGCGTCGCAAAATGTTAATAAAAAAGTCAGCGCGCGATATGTTACTGAAGTTTTTTTCGCCATACAGGAAGAGGAGGAGTTCTAGTATCATTATCTGGAGTATTATCGCTAAAAACAAGCGTAATTTTTATAAATAAATTGGCATAGATATAGGTCCTACTCGTGACTCAAGTCGAACGATGTTAGCAATAGCTCGTTATTAGCAAAAAAAAAAAAAAACTTGTAATACGAGGGTGCACTCACACAATTTGTGTCATGGTTAATCAACTTACATATTTAGGTTTATTTGTTGGGCGTTAGATTAAAATTATTTGCTTATAACTGCGCATTTTGTGCTGTTGGCTATTGGAATATGCAGCGTTATCTAAGATACATTTTTTTAATTAAAAATTTAGTGTGCAAAAAAATACAAATAAAAGAAAGTTTTGTGGAATGGAGAAATGGAAAGACAATTAAGATTTTCTTGGAATTTCTGATATAAAAATTGTATAAAGCACACATCTAAAAATTAAATTAAAACTAATGTTTTTTTAGCTTTTTAAAAATTTCAGTATAATATTTTTTTTAAGTTAATTTTACTAAGTATTATAAAATTATACATTTTTTTAAATTAATTTTTTTCTTTTGAATTGGGATATTTTATAGAAAAATAATTCCTGGACCTACAAGTAAAAAAAATTTAGTTGCTATGTTTTTTTTTTATATTTACAAAACTTAAATTTAAACAAAAATATGTATTGTTTTAGTTCTAAATAATTTAAAATTTTTTCTTTGTTAATAAATTGAGCCAAAAAATAAATTATAATATTATCTACATTTCGCTCCCCATTTACGGCCAAACTATAGTTCTAAGGTTGTAGGTCTTCTCAAAAGGCAGCGCAGGCCATTAAAAAAAGTTAATTATAGCACAAAAATACTAATTTGAAAATAGCACTACTACCAATGCCAAACGCCTATTTAAATTTGACAATGTTTACACACAAACGACAAATGCAACATGTGTTTGATGTTGTTGTGTTAAGGCCTTATGCAAGCGAACTCAAATTTAATCTCGCGAGCAAATGAAGTATTTTGTTGGAAGTATAGCGAGAGAGTCAGCAAATATGAGTAAATGTGTAATTTTCTTTGCTGATATTGAAAGTGTTTACAAAAATAATTGAGAGTATTCAATTTGGAGTGTTTATTCGTTTTGTCGTTGCAACAATTTTATGTTCTACTTTGTTAGTTAATAAATTAGTTAATAAATCAAAAATTAAATAAAATAAAAGTGAAATAAGATAAAATCACATTAAAACAAGTAAGAAAGTTTAAGTTCGGGTGGAACCGAACATTACATACCCAGCTGTGCACCTGAAACACTGTTGTTGTTTGCTTTGTGTAGTTAAAAGTGTTATAAGATTGAGCAATAATACATCTATGGTGCTATTCTGAACTCATTTACGTTCAAAAGAAGTAAAAAGGATACAGAGGCTACCACTAATGAAGTTGAGAGCGTAAAAATGCAGTTTAACGTGGGTACAGCTGGACGTCCAGCTAGACCCCCCCCCCCCCCCCCCTCAAAAGCACTAGGTCAAACAAAAAAATTTAAGTGTGTGAATTATGTGCTATTTACGTGCTCAATAGTGCCAAAAAGAATTCGGTTTTTTGACAACTTTTATTTAAAACTTCTAAAGTGGGGTCCAGCTGGACGTCCAGCTAGACCCCCCACGTAAGCACTAGACCACACAAAACAATTTAAATGTGGGAATTATGTGCTATTTACGTGCTCAATAGTGCCAAAAAGAATTCGGTTTTTTGACAACTTTTCATGATTTTTTTAAAACTTCTAAAGTGGGGTCCAGCTGGACGTCCAGCTAGACCCCCCTCATAAGCACTAGGTCAAACAAAAAAATTTAAATGTGGGAATTATGTGCTATTTACGTGTTCAATAGTGCCAAAAAGAATTCGGTTTTTTGACAACTTTTAATGATTTTTTTAAAACTTCTAAAGTGGGGTCCAGCTAGACCCCCCTCGTAAGCACTAGACCAAACAAAACAATTTAAATGTGGGAATTATGTGCTATTTATGTGCTCCAACATAAGCTACGGTCTGTCCAGAAAAACAGAGGGTTGACAAGGGGGGAGCGGGGGCATATAACCCCAGACGGAAAAATTGAAAGGGGATAGGTGCAGAATTTTGTGCTATTTATGGGCTCGATAGTTCCAAAAACGATTCGTTTTTTTTTACAACTTTTAATGTTTTTTTTAAAACATCAAAAGTGGTGGGTCCAGCTGGACGTCCAGCTAGACCCCCCCTCGTAAGCACTAGGCCAAACAAAACAATTTAAATGTGGGAATTATGTGCTATTTACGTGCTCAATAGTGCCAAAAAGAATTCGGGTTTTTGACAACTTTTAATGATTTTTTTAAAACTTCAAAAGTGGGGGGTCCAGCTGGACGTCCAGCTAGACCCCCCCCCTCGTAAGCACTAGGCCAAACAAAACAATTTAAATGTGGGAATTATGTGCTCTTTACGTGCTCAATAGTGCCAAAAAGAATTCGGTTTTTTGACAACTTTTAATGATTTTTTTAAAACTTCAAAAGTGGGGGGTCCAGCTAGACCCCCCCTCGTAAGCACTAGGCCAAACAAAACAATTTAAATGTGGGAATTATGTGCTATTTACGTGCTCAATAGTGTCAAAAAGAATTCGGGTTTTTGACAACTTTTAATGATTTTTTTAAAACTTCAAAAGTGGGGGGTCCAGCTGTACGTCCAGTTAGACCCCCCTCGTAAGCACTAGGCTAAACAAAACAATTTAAATGTTGGAATTATGTGCTCTTTACGTGCTCAATAGTGCCAAAAAGAATTCGGTTTTTTGACAACTTTTAATGATTTTTTAAAACTTCAAAAGTGGGGAGTCCAGCTAGACCCCCCCCCCCCCTCGTAAGCACTAGGCCAAACAAAACAATTTAAATGTGGGAATTATGTGCTCCAACATAAGCTACGGTCTGTCCAGAAAAACAGAGGGTTGACAAGGGGGGAGCGGGGGCATATAACCCCAGACGGAAAAATCGAAACGGTATAGGTGCAGAATTTTGTGCTATGTATGGGCTCGATAGTTCCAAAAACGATTCGTTTTTTTGACAACTTTTAATGTTTTTTTTTTAAACATCAAAAGTGGTGGGTACAGCTGGACGTCCAGCTGGACCCCCCACCTTTGAAGTTTTAAAAAAATCATTAAAAGTTGTCAAAAAACCGAATTCTTTTTGGCACTATTGAGCACGTAAATAGCACATAATTCCCACATTTAAATTGTTTTGTTTGGCCTAGGGCTTACGAGGGGGGGTCTAGCTGGACGTCCAGCTGTACCCACCACTTTTGATGTTTTAAAAAAAAACATTAAAAGTTGTCAAAAAAACGAATCGTTTTTGGAACTATTGAGCCCATAAATAGCACAAAATTCTGCACCTATCCCGTTTCGATTTTCCGTCTGGGGTTATATGCCCCGCTCCCCCCTTGTCAACCCTCTGTTTTTCTGGACAGACCGTAGCTTATGTTGGAGCACATAAATAGCACATAATTCCCACACTTAAATTGTTTTGTTTGGCCTAGTGCTTACGAGGGGGGGGGTCTAGCTGGACGTCCAGCTGGACCCCCCACTTTTGATGTTTTAAAAAAAAACATTAAAAGTTGTCAAAAAAACGAATCGTTTTTGGAACTATCGAGCCCATAAATAGCACAAAATTCTGCACCTATCCCGTTTCGATTTTTCCGTCTGGGGTTATATGCCCCCGCTCCCCCTTGTCAACCCACTGTTTTTCTGGACAGACCGTAGCTTATGTTGGAGCACATAAATAGCACATAATTCCCACATTTACATTTTTTTGTTTGGTCTAGTGCTTACGAGGGGGGTCTAGCTGGACGTCCAACTGGACCCCACTTTAGAAGTTTAAAAAAAATCATTAAAAGTAGTCAAAAAACCGAATTCTTTTTGGCACTATTGAGCACGTAAATAGCACATAATTCCCACATTTAAATTTTTTTTTTGACCTAGTGCTTATGAGGGGGGGTCTAGCTGGACGTCCAGCTGTACCCACCACTTTTGATGTTTTAAAAAAAACATTAAAAGTTGTAAAAAAAACGAATCGTTTTTGGAACTATCGAGCCCATAAATAGCACAAAATTCTGCACCTATCCCGTTTCGATTTTTCCGTCTGGGGTTATATGCCCCCGCTCCCCCCTTGTCAACCCACTGTTTTTCTGGACAGACCGTAGCTTATGTTGGAGCACATAAATAGCACATAATTCCCACATTTACATTTTTTTGTTTGACCCAGTGCTTATGAGGGGGGTCTAGCTGGACGTCCAGCTGGACCCCCCATTTTGAGGTTAAAAAAAAGGTCTTAAATTTTGAGCACAAAATTTTTTATTTTGGGAACAAATTAGCACATAAATAGCACATAATACCTGGCCTACCAAATTTCGAATCCACCGTGGGGGGGGGGTCCAGCTTGACGGACCTGGTAATAAGGCAAAATTAAAATTTTTCTTTTCGCTTCTACGCGCTTCGATGCTTCCGCATCTTCTTCAATGCGGAAGTAGTGAAACGCGTAGGAGGTAAAAATAAAATTATTTTGTTTTATATTTACCGGCCTTAAAACTCCAAATTAGTATAAAAAAAAACTGACATTTTGGCGCAATAAATAGCTACTACATATGAAATTTTAGCGTTTTTTTTTTTTTTAATAAAATTTTGCTTAACCCATATCCCATATATTAGTATAAAAAAACTGACATTTTGGTGCAATAAATAGCTACAACATATGAAATTTTAGCGTTTTTTTTTTTTTTTTTTTTGATAAAATTTTGCTTAACCCATATCGGCCTGAGGTTGGTATATGGCAATGCGCGTTGTTAAATTTGAAAATTTCCATATGGCAGGGCGTTATAAAGATATTGCACGCAGGAGAAAAAATTTATTGGTGCAGTTTTTTTAGTTACACCCTAATAAAAATCTTCGCTTTTTATATAAATTATTTTTATTTTTAACAATTAAAATGTTGTTCTGCCCGGGTTTTGAAATTTGTTCATATTTGCTGACTCTCGTACTATACTTCAAACAAAAAAAAGCTATGTACACGCTCTTCGTTCATTTACTTACGAGATCAAATCTGAGCTCGTTTGCATGGGGGCTGCTGGCTTTCTCAACATACCAACATCAAACAAATGTTGTGTTCGTGGTGTGAGTGTAAGATTCTCATATAAGTTTTACTTGTTTGGTATTGTTTTTTTATGGCCTGTACTTCTCCTTGAGAAGATCTATCGACACATATACAATTGTTTATACCTTGGAATTATAGTTTGGCGATTAAGGGGGAGCGAAATGTTCATGTATTTCGAGTACAGGCTTAGTTCATTCTCAGGAACGAAAATTCTGAATGAATGAACTAAGGTGACACGCCACTCACAATAATCAGCAACTAAATTATGACCTATTTTATGACTTTTTATGTGCTAATCTTTTGTTTTTGCGTATTTTATTGCAAAAGCTAGTTTTATTATGTGCGATAAGATTTAAAATATTATAAACAGTGCTTCATTATTTTTCTTCAAATTCATATGGCTTGTATTGTATTGATAACGATATCGTATAAAATCTGATGATAACCCATTATCATAGTCAAGTGTTTAGTGTTATTTTATGAGTGTACATATTTTAAAAATAATATATAAGGAACTCTACTTGACATTGGCAATTGAGCAAATATGCGTTCTATTTCGATTTACTTTTAACGACCTTTCAACTTCGAAAGTCATTACTGTGTTTCCTTTATTAAAGTGGCAACACTGCTGCCAGTGCAACCACTAAGTTGCACGGAAGTGTAGTGATTAGATCATTGGTGCAAAAAGCCAGAAGAGCCACGAATTTAAATGTAGTAGTATGTGTGTACGAGGAGAATGGAGGGAAAAAAATTAGTATAGAATTGAAGCATAAGATGTTTACTGCTTGAAGTACGAACGAAAACGAATGCACTGCTTGCTCTGCTAAACCTGTCGCTGCGCTCACACGACATGTAGTACCAAATATTTTTGAAGAATAAAGATGTTGCACGCGCGAACTTCAGTGGAAAGTAGCGGAGCTTCACAAAATTCTAGTAGGTCACTTCCACCACACCACAAACTTTCAACACAATTTTTAACATAATTGAAGCACACAATATACACTGACTGGAGTTTTAGAGAGTAAAAATTTAAATTAGATTAGAACAGATTAACTGAATAAAAAATGTACAAATAATTGTTAAATAATAAATACAGACAGTGGTAGTTTAACACATTCTGCTGTGGAGAGTGGTGAATGTGACCTACTAGAGTTTTGTGAAGATTGCTTCACACTATTTTCCGCGCAAGCAACATCTTTATTCTTCAAAAATCTTTGGTAGTACCCGACATGCTGTACGCCGATTAGACTTCAGACGCTGTATGAAGGTCCTTAGCGAATCTCTGATAATGAAATAGCTTGAGAATGAAAAAGAGACTGTAGAATGTTGTTGTTTTACCTATGAGTTATTCTATTCTTTTTTTTAACTAACAGTTCCTTATGTCAAACGAATAAAAGCGTGAACACTTAACGCGCATAACCACAAAATTAACCGTTACTTGCATTTTAGCAATGAAAATATAAAAAAAACCATCAAAAACAACAAAACCAGTTACAAAAGCAAGCAGTAATTATTAAAATGACAAAAGCAAACGAGAAGAAACTGTACATATTTACAATCATCAATTTATATAATTCAAAGGAAATTGCTATTGGCAGCACTGTTGATTGATTGATGACCAACGCTGATGACAAGCGACAAGCAACAACGGCATGTAAGAATTGATTTTAAAAGCATTCAAATACAGAAATCAGTTAACTAGACTTTTTTGATAAAATAAAAATGCAAAGAAAAGCAATACATGCCACAGGAAAACGGGTTGCCATTAAGTTAATTGGGTAATTTTTAGTGCTGCCAAGTTTTTCTTTTTTTTTTAATTAAATTTATTACGTTTCGACGTTAGCAAAGGCCGTGGTAAAAATAATGCTTGACGCGTTTGATGAATAAGAGCTGCAGTGGGGAGTCAAGTTAAAACAGGAAATTACTTGATTTTTTATGCATATGATGATAATAATAATAATAATAAAAGATGGCACTAAACCAAAAATCTATGCGAGAAAACAATGAAAAACACTTCAACTGCTTGAATTTGCGCGATCCACACATTCAATTTAAATGCCATTTTTGTGTCACACAATCGGTCACTGTACTTACTAGACGTAGTTCTGGACAAATAGCTAAACTAAAAGGACAGCGTCATTCAGCGCCAAGTTTGGGGGCTCAGCCCATTTATACCGCGATTAAGAGAGTTGTCCAATTGGAAAAATAAAACCAAGGGACACTCTATTATATTAAACAAATACAGTTTTCTTCCTCCTAGCACGTATGGCTGTAGTGTCTTCCATGCAGAAGTCTGAGCCATCATGGAAGCCGCAGTTACGATAGGGACACACAATATCGGCAACAATATTGGTCTTTCTGACCAAGAGCGCTTAGGTATGCCCGTTGCCACATGCAAACTAATGCTAAAAGCGCGCATCCACCATCAAGCCTACGAAAGGCTACAGGCACCGTCATGTTTACATCCCAAGTAGGGATAAAATTTCCACTCTTTTAGTAGTACAGACTGGGCACTGCCTTATAGGTAGGCATGTAGAAAGGTTAAAAGCGCTTATTATCGTTTCTGCAGGAGTTGACTAGAGGATGAATAGGAGGAAATAGTGATTCACATCACCTGGAGCAGCCCGACGATAAGTGGCGCAAGACAGCACTTTATGGGAGCTCGCTTTCTGCATAATCTGCGCCAGGTCATGGAGTATGACATCAAGGACTTGGTAGCTTTTAACAGGACCTCAAAATGCTTCGAAGTAGAATGGTAATGGTGTCTTTTCGTGGTATCACAAAGGCCCTCATGTCACTGGCATCGATGTGCTCTCGGGAAGTCACTTCAACCTTACCTATGTGCAAATTTTATAATTTGCATGTTGCAAGTCCTTTTTTTTCTAATTCGATGGTCCCCGAAGTCGGTAAATCATTATTTTTTTAAATTATTTTATTCTTTTATTATCAAGCTAGATAAATATTTCAGCTCTGTCATCACTATTGCCAAGACGAAACATTCTAGTGTGTCCCTGCTAGGACGTCAGTTAAGAGGTGCAAAATAACCAAGAGCTTTTGTTTACAAGTTTGGAGTATACGAAACTTTAAGTAGCCACGCTCATGTGTACCATAGAGAAAAAATGTCGACAGACATACATAATTTCTCGCTTCTTCTTCGTTTTTGATGGTACAGTGGAGACATTACAAAAAACTAAAAATTACATAATAAAAAAAAATTGAATAATATAAAGCGCGCGACAAAAAATATCTAAAAATAAAATAAAAAACACAACAAAAAGTGCTTAATTGTTAAATTACAGTCGAATCAAGTATAATTTATTTTGAAATGTATGTTATTTAAATTTCAAGGTTAAAATACGCCACCAACGCTAACAAGGCAACAACAGCAACAATTTAGAAAAGCAGAAACTGACTCGAGTTCATAAAATATCCAACAACCGGTTCAAAGGCAAAAAACAATAAAAACAAAAAAACTAATTGCTGCATACGATTACTTAGACATGCCTATCTACATACATATGACTCGTACAACAAATCATTAATAATAACACAACAATAAGAACAAAAAAAAAGAAAAATATTCATAAAATATATTTAACCATTTATAATCTACGTACTATAGTACTTAGAGCAACAAAAACAAAAAAACGTAGAACAAGAAAAAATAACAGCTTTTCCATTGTTGTTAGTAAGTATGTAATAAAAAAATTATTAACGAATAGAAAAAAAAAAAAACCAGTAAGAAAGGCTAAGTTCGGGTGTAACCGAACATTATATACTCAGCGTGAGCTTCAATTGTACATTTCAATTCAGATAAATTACTTTTCTACATAACACCTGGCACCGCCCGTTTAAAAAAAAAAATGTCTCCCCATTTCCTCTTACAATAAAACTTGATAAGTGAAATATCATTGATTCAAAACTATTTTTTGCTAAGTTATAGCTTATTATTTCAGTATACGACCCTTTTAAACTTTCAAAAATTTTAGTTTTTTCCAATTTAATGTTATAATTCAATTTAGGAAGTAAAATTCTATTGATATAAAGCTCTTTTTCGCTAAGATATAACTTATTTTATTCGTCCACGTCCCTTTTAAAAATATTTTATGTAAAAGTGGGCGTTGCCCTGAACCGATTTCGTTGATTTTTCTGCAAAGCATTCCTTATAGCAAAGGAAACCTCTCTGCCGAATTTTGTTACGATAGGTTTAACGGAATTTGATTTATGATAAATAATATTTGTAAAATTGATTTTATCACAAGTGGGCGGTGCCACGCCCATTTAAAAAAATTTTTCAAATTTTTATCAAGAGTCTACACGTCAAATTTCAACATTCTAGGTGTATTATTTACTAAATAATCAGGTTTTTTGTGTTTTCCAAAATGTTATATATATAAAAAATGGGCGTGGTCATCATCCGATTTCGCTCATTTTCAATACCAATCTATTCTGGGTCCAGATAAGCTCGTGTATCAAATTTGGTGAAGATATGTCAATATTTACAAGTTATCGTGTTAACGGACAGACGGACGGACATGGCTCAATCAAATTTTTTTTTCGATGCTGATGATTTTGATATATGAAAGTTTATATCTATCTCGATTCCTTTATACCTGTACAACCAACCGTTATCCAATCAAAATTTATATACTCTGTGTTCAAAGCACGCTGAGTATAAAAACACAGCTCAAAGCATTAAAAGCGCATTATGAGAAATGCCTTGAAAATGGATTTTGAACCCAAAAGTAACAGTGGTGGTAGACTAAGCCGGCTAAACGTCTAACTGGCAGGTAATGCGCTAAAGTGTGTAGGACCCCCATGGTCACACGATGATTATTTAGTTGGCGGGTCATTGGATATGTAATAAATTGTACTTTTATATATATGAGCATGTAGATTTGTATAGCATTAGAGTATAAATGTAGTTATTAGATGCATACATACATACATACATAAATACAACGATAAATAAATGAAGACAAAGATTACAAGATGTTATGGAATAATCCGTTTAAGTACTAATTTTTCATTTAAGTTAAATAAATTAATGATATTTTCTTAAGAAAAAGAGCTTATAAATTTCAAAGTAAAAATAAAAGCTTAAACCTTTGAATGCAAACATTTTTTGTAAAGGTTTAAAAAGAACTTTGCTAGCATATTTTGTGCTTAAACAAAATGCAAGCTTTTAACAATTTTTATTTTATTTACTCTTAAATGCTCTTTTTTGTAAGAAAGAGAAAACAAAAAAAAAAACTGATATACTATACTTTAAAAACCCTAAGTGCCACTCAAAACCGTTCAGTTAAAATTTCTTAAAAATTTTAGTATAAGAAAGCATAAAAAGTTTTGCAATGTAAAAGCTTGCAAACAAAGTTTGGTGTGAAGTTTAAAAAAATGTTGTTTAAAACACTTTCAGGTCCATTAAGCCATACATTTTATAATAAAGATTTGTGATGTTAAAGCTTTTGTATGGAAACTTAAAACGTTTTAGTAAGAGGACCAATAACGCTTTCTATGAGAAAGCATGTTTCGAAATACTCAAACCAATTTTGTTTTACCAATTAAAGCGAACTTTTTATTAGGCTATTTTGTAAGCTTTTTATGTGAGAGTTAAAGAGATTTTGCAATGTGAAAGCTTATAAAAGCTCTAAATGTGCACCATCCAAAACAAAAAACACTTTAAAGGCGCTTTTTATGAGAAACTCTGTTATCTTACAAATTTGTTTTACAAAATAAATAAATGTAAGGCGCGATAACCCTCGAAGAGATTTTAGGTCGAGTTTCTCTTCCAATTTGCGTCGTGCTCTTTTTTTAGTTTTTCCTACAAATCAGCGGCACGGGACCTACATGTTTTATGCCGACTTTGAACGACATCTGCAAGGCAGATTAGTTTTCACTGAGAAGCTTTTCATGGCAGAAATACACTCGGTGTATTTTCCAAATCACTTCCGAGGGGCGGCCCCGCTTAGAGAGATTTTCTTCTAATTGAAAAACCCTGTTTCTAAAATTTTGATGTTACTTTGTCCGGGGCGTGGACCTAGGATCTTCGGTGTGGTAGGCGGAGCACGCTACCACCACACCACGGCGACCGTCGTA
This sequence comes from Eurosta solidaginis, assembly GCF_040869045.1. NCBI lineage: Eukaryota > Metazoa > Arthropoda > Insecta > Diptera > Tephritidae > Eurosta > Eurosta solidaginis. The sequence continues at coordinate 49,824,368 of NC_090322.1, forward strand.
CTTTAAAAAGCTTTTTTATGAAAGCTTTAAAACTGTCTAAGAAACTCTGTTGTCTTAAAAATTTGTTTTGTTAAAGCTTTAAAAAAGCTTTTTTATGAAAGCTTGAAAATAGTTTGCATGTAAGCTTTGAAAATGGTCTGGCGCAGAAAATTATTATTATTATTTCTTTCAAGCCGCTAAAAACTATTGATATACTAGCTTTCGGAATCATAGATTGAAGAAACTTGTTGTGAAAGCTTCAAACCAATTTTGTTTTACAAAGTTATGCAATTCCTTCTTAGGACTATTTGAAAGATTTTCATGTGAGAGTAAAGAATGTGTTATCTCAGAATTCTTTTGAAAACGCCCTATCTCGGCTAACAATGTTCTGAATTTACTCTGTCGCCTCCCTATTGGTGAATTTTAAAAATCAAACTGATTATGGCTTAGTAAATGTGATCCAAGCGCAAACATCAGTTAACGTTGGCTAAATAATTAAAACCAAATTTACTTAAGAACTTTGTATTGTTAATGAAAAATCGTTTGTAAATAGAAAGTAGTTGAACCACTTATAAAAAGTGGTCACTAAAACATATTAATACTTCTCAAAGAACGCATAAACAAGGTTAACCAGCAACACCGTCTTTCGGCATTTTGAAAATTTTACAAATATATAATAACATCAACCCTTAAAGTACATTAAGCTATTTTTCATAAATATTTTCTGAAGAGTTTGTTGTTTTTACATGAAGTGGCTGCAGTTCAAAACTAAACAACCTCAGCATATTTTTTACTTAGTGATATATCACCTGCTTAATGGCTAACTGACCAAAGAACCATTTTGTTTTTTGGGTAAACAATAGAATATTGTGGGTTGTTGGTAGATGCTTACCTGAAATGAAAAGAAAAAGAAAATATATTTAGTAAGCGCATTTTACGACTGCTAATGATAGTAATAATTATCTTCTATACTTATGAATAAAAGTTAGAAATAATATATTTTTTGTTTTATAAATTCTTTTTAATAATGATTTGTGAATCGTGAGCCACAATTGGATATACGTATTTTTTATCAACTTAAAATATTGTGAAAAATATATGAAAATATTTGCTAAGTTCTGTTGAGCGTGCCTAAAAATATTTTCCACATTCTCCTTGGGCTTAAAAACTTGTATAAATGGAATAGCAGCAAAAAACGCAATACTTTGAGACAAAATAAAATGCGGCCAGCGGGATATTGAAACGCCCTAACGCCAGTATGAATGTAGATGAGCTCGTGTTCAAAACTCAGCACCCGAAAAGCGAACTAATATAGAAGTGAAATTTTAAACATGTTCTAATAATTTTTCTCTAATATCAATATATGAAAGTATACAAAAATCTGAAAAGATTTAATCAAAATGTTCAAAAAAAATTTGTCTAATAAATTAATTTAAAATTTTAATTAAATTTAAATATATTTGTATAACTTTTTTTTTTACCAGAAAAACTAAAAATCTATTAAACAATTGTAAATTTATTTTTCTAAGTATACAATAAAAAAATTCCGATGTACATATGTATTTTGAAACAAAAAAATAAACTTTGATTCTTATAAATTCAAAGAATATGAAAACTAAAATAAATAAATTAAGTTTTCGAAAAAATTTGACGAAGTTAAAAAAATCAAAACTAATATCAGAAAAAAATTGTATAGAAGACCAAATCGAAGGAAGAATTGTAAACATTTTTAATAAAATTTTACCAAAATCACAAATAATCTAATATATAAAATTCTTCTGTCACGGTTTTAGAGGCTGAACTCCTCCGAAACGGCAGAACCGATTCTCATGCAATTTTGTAAGCATATTGGGTAGGTCTGAGAATCGGCCAACGTCTACCTTTTTTTTCGCTACGTGTCTAGGGTCTTGAGATCAAAACGTGGACCCAGGTACCCAGATAAGTAGAATGTGTTTATACAATATGGACATCAAATGAAAGCTGTTGATGAGTGCTATAGTACAGGATAATTTTCATACAACTGGGAGGCTAGGGTCGCGAGATATAGACCAAAACGTGGACCCGGGTACCCCTAGAATGTGTGCGTATTATGAATATCAAATGAAAGCTGTTGCTGAGAGCTCTAAAGTTCATTGTGATATTCGATTTAGTCGCATCAACCTGGCAAAACTGATAAATATGCATGCGAAGCCGAAATAAAGACAAGAATTAATAATACCCACATACCTATTTACATACGTCCTATTCGATTTGCCTGAAATTTCGTAGATATATAAATTTGCCTATATTAGTATTTACGGTGCTTTTTTCCGTGAAGTATACCACAGGCGGACTGGGACTGGGATTAGGACTGGGACTGAGACTCGGAGTTGGACTGGGACTGAGACTGGGAATGGGACTGGAACAAAATACATACCACCCTCTGGGACTGGCAATAAGAGACGAAGAAGGAGACAAACTTGAGAGAAGAGAAAAGAGAGAAGGAGACTGAGAGAGAGATAGAATGAGACGAAGACGGAGATGAAGCGAAAAAGACGTAGGGAGGAGTGAATAAAAAAAATAAGGAAAAGTGAAGGGGGGTAGGGCAGAGTTAGACGGAAAAAGCTTATTAAAATGTATGCAGATAGGCCAAATTTAGGGCAGAACAACGTCTGCCGAGTCTGCCAGTTTTTATTATAAAAATATGATAACATAATTTAAAACAAGTTTTAACAAAATAAAATAATAAGACAAATTAAAACAAAATTAAATTGAATTCAAATTCAATTTAATTTTTTCGGTTTCTATAAAGAGAACAAAGCAAACAAGTTTTAAAATGAAACGCCAACAACAAAAGCATAAGCCGGAGTGGAACCACAACAAATAAGCATTAGAACAGCACCTTCAGAATATTCTGATCGTTGGTTAACTCTTAAAGTTCACAGTAATATATTTTCCAAAACTAGCCTCACAAGATAGAGTTACGAGCTTTTCAGCCTAAGAGATAAACTGCCGAAGTAGTTTATATAGTTTCGCTTCAGTAGCAAGAATTGATCTTGTGATGAAGTTCACCGGACACGTTAGTGTAGGTAATTCATTAATCAAAATTTGAAGATAAGATATATATTTCATAATTAAGCGGCCATAAAACAAATGACAAACGATGTACGTCATTAAGAAACGCAAATAATACCGCCATTAGTTATGAATCAAAATCTATTTAAATACATTATAAATGACTAATTCAACCGATGCCAAATGCTCTGTAGGGGGTTGTGTTGCTCCAAAACAAGCTGGGTAAATATTTGCGTGTTAAACGCACTTGTCGCTATGTCATTAGAACGAACTGGTTATATAAGCTTGTGAAGAAGTAGATATACTTAAAATTTTCAAATTTATTTTTCAATTTTTTTTAATTTAATTTATTTATTTTTTTTTGCAGTTTTTGAACCTTTTTGATTTTATCCAATTAACAAATTAAAATAAAGAAATTTGTTATAACTTTTTCAATTTTTTTTTTCAAGAATTTTATTTTTTTTTTATTTATTTTTTTTTTTGCCCTATTTTCGAAACTTTTCGACTTTTTCCTACTAACAATTAAAAAGAAAAACAAAATTTGTTCTAACTACTTTGAAAATTTCAAATTTTTTTAATTAAATCTTTATTGTTTGCTTTATTTTCGAAACTTTTCGATTTTTTTTTTCAATTAACAATTATAAATAAAAAAAATGTTTCTTGATTAAAAATGGTTTTTCATATTTTTTGGTTTACATTTTCAACGAATCATATTTTAATATTTTTTTTTAAATTTCAATAATAGTAGTTGACAGTTTTCGAGATGAATTTTTTTTTTACATTTTTACCTTCTTAATTTTTGTTTACAATTTACGAATTTTTATAAACATAATTTGTTTAATTACTTTTTATATTTAAATATTAAGTATTATTTTATAAAAATAAGTTAAGCCGTTTTTTGTAAATATTTCTAATTTTTGTAATTTTTTGTCACATAGGCTTGGTTTCCTCGAAGGTTTTTATCACTTAGCTCAAGTTTCGAAATGTTTTCCTTTTATTTTTACACATTTACCAATAAATGAAGTTTAGTATTTCTTTACACCTTCCTCATTGTTAAAATTTGGTTTTGAATTTTGTTTACATTTTAAATTTTATTTAATATAATTTTGTTAAGTTTCTTGAGCTGTGTCAAACAAATATTTTTTTTAATTTTGTACACAGTTTTTCCAGTTTTTCATTTTATTAATATCTTTATTAGCTTTTTTTTTGCTTTTTCCAAATATTTGTTTTTGTTATTTTTTTCTTACATTTTTTTATTTTTTTCTTAGGTTTTTTTTTTCTTTATTATTTTTTTTTTACATATTTTCAGTTCAGTTTTTAAACCCCAATTTGTTTGTTCATTATAAATTAAATTTTATCCAGTAACCGTGCATTGCCCAGTTCTTCTGCAATTGTCGAATTTGTGTCTTTATTTATTATACTCAGTTGAGCAGAGCTCACAGAGTATATTAAGTTTGATTGGATAACGGTTGGTTGTATAGGTATAAAGGAATCGAGATAGATATAGACTTCCATATATCACAATCATCAGGATCGAAAAAAAATTTGATTGAGCCATGTCCGTCCGTCCGTCCGTTAACACGATAACTTGAGTAAATTTTGAGGTATCTTGATGAAATTTGGTATGTAGGTTCCTGAGCACTCATCCCAGATCGCTATTTAAAATGAAAGTTATCGGACTATAACCACGCCCACTTTTTCGATATCGAAAATTTCGAAAAACCGAAAAAGTGCGATAATTCATTACCAAAGACAGATAAAGCGATGAAACTTGGTAGGTGGGTTGAACTTATGACGCAGAATAGAAAACTAGTAAAATTTTTGACAATGGGCGTGGCATCGCCCACTTTTAAAAGAAGGTAATTTAAAAGTTTTACAAGCCTTAATTTGGCAGTCGTTGAAGATATCATAATGAAATTCGGCAGGAACGTTACCCCTATTACTATATGTACTCTTAATACAAATTAGCAAAATCGGAGAAGGACCACGCCCACTTTTAAAAAATTTTTTTTTTTAAAGTAAAATTTTAACAAAAAATTTAATATCTTTACAGTATATAAGTAAATTATGTCAACATTCAACTCCAGTAATGATATGGTGCAGCAAAATACAAAAATAAAAGAAAATTTCAAAATGGGCGTGGCTCCGCCCTTTTTCATTTAATTTGTCTAGGATACTTTTAATGCCATAAGTCGAACAAAAATTTACCAATACTTTTGAAATTTGGTAGGGGCATAGATTTTATGACGCTAACTATTTTCTGTGAAAATGGGCGAAATCGGTTGAAGTCACGCCCAGTTTTTATACACAGTCGTCCGTCTGTCCTTCCGCATGGCCCTTAACACGATAACATGAGCAAAAATCGACATATCTTTACTGAACTTAGTTCACGTACTTATCTGAACTCACTTTATCTTGGTATAAAAAATGAACGAAATCCGACTATGACCACGCCCACTTTTTCGATATCGAAAATTACGAAAAATGAAAAAAATGCCATAATTCTAAACCAAATACGAAAAAAGGGATGAACCATGGTAATTGGATTGGTTTATTGACGCGAAATATAACTTTAGAAAAAACTTTGTAAAATGGTTGTGACACCTACCATATTGTCACGGATATTACCATCACTAAGTTATCCCATTACTAAGGCGATGCTAAGGCCATTCCAAGTAGTATTTACGTTAATAATCAAATCAAGTATACACATATATAAGGCAGCCCAGAGAGATGTCACACACAGATGCATTTACTTATACGCCTATGTGCGCGCGAGAGACTGTAAACTACAAACATTCACATCAATAATTCAATCTTTATGTATCTACATAAACGAATATATAATTGCGTCTACACATATGTACCATCTACGAATACGAGCAGCGGAGAGTCAATGCGCAAACACATGCATATATCTGAGAAGTTTGAGGGCTCATGGACAATGCTAGTACATTCTGGAAAAATGCGAACGAGGAAACCAAAGGGTATAAAAGGCAACAGATGTAGAGGCGCTGCAATTCAGTTTGAGTTGAGCAATCAATAAGTTATTGATTAAGCACGCGATCTGGCGGCCAATAGTAGAGTTTAATTTGAGTTATCAATCAGTTTGGTTATTAAGCCAGCGAGTAGCAAAGTATAAGTGTTATTGTGAAGTACTTTAATAAAGGCCATTTTTCCATTATTCAATATTGGAGTTATTTATTCAACAGTTTAGTGATTTGAATTTAGCAGAGGATTGCAAATAAGAGGATTTGCAAGTAAATTCGTTACAATTGGTGTCAGAAGAGGAATTGTTGAATAAATTCCGAAGATTGGGAATACAACTTGGACATGGCAAAGTTCAGTGAATTGAAGATCCAGCAACTGAAAAAGGAGTTGGAGAACCGTGGATTAAATACAACCGGCAATAAGATCGAACTTCAAGCACGGCTACGAGAGGTAATGGAGTCGCAAGGAATTGATGTGGACGAGTTTGTCTTTTATCCTGATGGGGACGAAACAACAACAAAAATTGAAGAGAAAAACGAAACATCGCAGACAGTTACAAACACAGACTTGAACATGATATTGGCTGCAATATCGGCACAAATGTCCGAAATGTCATCACAAATATCCACCAACATGTCATCACAACTGGAAGAACAAAAGACAAATATAACATCCCAACTGGTAGAACAAAAGACAAATATAACATCCCAACTGGAAGAACAAAAGACAAATATAACATCCCAACTGGAAGAACAAAAGACAAATATAACATCCCAACTGGAGTCACAGAAGACATATATGGCATCCCAACTGGAATCACAGGAGGCACGTATTTCAGAAATGACGTCGCAAGTGTCATCTCAACTGGAAGACCAAAAGACATATATGGCATCTCAACTGGAAGCGCAAGAGGCACGTATATCTGAAATGTCGGCAGAAATTTTGGAACAGGTATCATCAAAACTGGAAGTGCAGGATGCAAAAATGGCTCAATTTCAGGCAGAAGTAAATGATTTAAAAGGTCGTATGGAGCAGTTACAACTAAATCGCCCAGCTGTTTCAGCGAGTAATCCAAAGGTAAAGACACCATCCTTTGACGGTTCTGTTCCTTTTCAGGACTTTAAGCTACAGTTTGAGAAGACCGCAGCAGTGAACCAATGGAATGCTGAAGATAAAGTTGCAGCTCTGTTCGTGGCACTGAAAGGGCCTGCCGCGGAAATCTTACAGACCATCCCAGAGTACGAGCGGAACCATTACGAAACATTGATGAGCGCTTTAGAGAGACGTTACGGAAGCGAGCATAGAAAACAGATATTCCAAATTGAGTTGCAAAACCGCTACCAAAAAGCAAATGAGACATTGCAGGAATTTGCTTCAGATATTGAAAGATTGGCTCATCTTGCAAATGCGGACGCACCCGTGGAATACACTGAAAGGGTAAAAATCCAGAGTTTCATAAATGGCATACGGGACGTGGAAACGAAGCGAGCTACATACGCAAACCCAAAGCTGACATTTGCTGAAACGGTATCACATGCATTGATTCAGGAAACGGCCTCACTATTGAGTAAACCAGCATACAAAGCTCATCGTGTAGAAGTGGAAAGACCAGATTGGGTAGACACTATTTTGGAAGCACTGAAGGGATCACAACAGAAAAATGCCGGAGTTATTAAATGTTTCAAGTGCGGCAACCCAGGTCATATTGCACGACATTGCAGCAGCGGTCCCAATAGCTCCAACAATGTGGGTGGTCGTAAACGCAGAGCAGAAGGTGATGAGCAAATATCCAAGACCACTCAATCGTTAAACTAAATCGAGTCAGCCGCAAGGGGCGACAGCTGGCTCCCGCAATTGAATGCCCCATAATCTCTATCTCGCAGATTGGAAGAAGATCGAGCAATCTTACTGTTGGAGGACATGTGGACGGAAAGGAACGGTTACTGACTGTAGATACAGGTGCATCTCATTCCATCATTCGAGCGGATTTAGTCAACAAAAAGATAAGACCATTGCTTGGAGCAAGATTACGTACAGCCACGGGAGAGGACACCCAGGTAATTGGAGAAGTAGAATGTGAAGTCGCAATTGGGAACGTCACGGTAGTACACAATTTTATAGTGGCAGAAATTGTTGATGAAATCATAATTGGAGTGGACTTCTTAATCGACCAGGGCATCAAGATCGACATGCAAAGCAAGACGATGCGATATAAAAACATGGATGTACCACTTAATTTCGGCTACGAGAGAGGCTACAGCAGTAAACGAGTGCTGGTGGAAGAGAGTCAGCAAATACCACCAAAATCCGAAGCAGTCATCTGGGCAAAGGTTGATGGAGATTGTGGGACAAACAAATTGTGGGTTGTCGAAGCAGCAAACAAATCAGCACTAAACATACTTGTAGGAAAAACCCTGGCTATGACAAAACAAGATGGACGTATTCCGGTAAGAGTACTCAATGAGTTCAAGTCACCACTCAAACTGACTAAAGGAGCTATTTTGGGAAGATGCCAAGAGGCTGAAGTAGTTATTAACTGTGAACAGCTCCAGGAACACGTTTCAGCTAGTAATACTGATCTTTCAAATGACATCACGGCATCGATGCAGGGGCTAGAGGAAGCATATCAGAGTAAGGCAAAACAACTGCTCCTAAAGTACGCGAACATATTTGACCAGGATGATTCTAAACCAGGCCGCACCAACGTTGTGAAACATCAAATTGACACTGGAGATGCGAGGCCGATCCGTCAAGCTCCACGTAGTGTTCCACTGGCGAAGCGGGAAGTTGTGAGTCAAATCATTCAAGAAATGAGCGACAGCGGCGTCATCGAACCATCAGCTAGTCCATGGAGCTCACCGGTAGTACTTGTAAAAAAGAAGGATGGAAAAATGAGGTTTTGCGTGGACTACCGGAAGTTGAATGACGTAACGAAAAAGGATAGCTACCCATTGCCAAGAATTGATGACACTCGGGACTCGCTATCTGGTACGAAATGGTTTTCCACGCTGGACTTGAAAAGCGGCTACTGGCAAGTGGAGTTGAAGGAGGAAGATAAAGAGAAAACAGCCTTCAGTGTCGGTGATGGTCTTTGGCAATTTACAGTGATGCCTTTTGGACTTTGTAATGCACCAGCTACGTTTGAGAGACTCATGGATCAGGTACTGAAAGGACTACATTGGAAAACATGCTTGGTGTACCTGGACGACATCATCGTATTGGGCAAGAACTTTGATGAACATCTTAAGAACTTGGAGGAAGTTTTCCAGAGAATAGCTGGCGCTGGTCTGAAGTTAAGCCCCAAAAAGTGTGCGCTGTTTAAAAAGGAAGTAAATTAATTGGGTCACAAGGTAACGACAGAAGGTATCCGTACAGCGAACGAAAAGATAGAGGCAGTAAAGGATTGGCCAAGACCACAGAACCTGCATGAATTGAGAAGTTTCCTTGGGCTGTGCACATATTACCGCCGGTTTGTACCAAATTTTTCCAGCGTAGCCCATAGCCTCCATGAGCTTACAAGAAAAAACAAAGCTTTTGAATGGAAGAAGGAGCAAGAAGTGGCTTTCCAAACATTGAAGGAGCGTTTGTGCACTGCCCCAATGTTAGGATATCCGATTCCAGGAGCAACATTTATTCTAGATACAGATGCGAGTGGATATGCTATAGGAGGCGTTTTATCACAACTGGTCGATGGACAGGAGAAGGTAGTTGCATATTACAGCCGTTCGATTGGAAAACCAGAGAGGAACTACTGTGTTACGCGGAGAGAGCTGTTGGCATTGGTAGAGTGCATTAAACATTTTCACAAATACCTCTACGGCAAGCGATTCCGTGTCAGGACAGATCACGCAGCGTTGAAATGGCTTCTGCAGTTCCGTAATCCGGAAGGACAATTGGCACGGTGGATCGAGCGACTACAAAGCTATGACTTTTCCATTGAGCATCGAAAAGGTAGTACCCATGGAAATGCTGATGCAATGTCACGAAGACCATGTAGTCTGGAATGCAAGCACTGTTCAAAAGCCGAGGCTAAAGAAGACATTATAGATGTCCGGCTAATGAATATAACATGTACAGATGAATGGGACAAGGAACAACTAAGAAAGTGTCAGCTAGAAGATGCAGATCTGTCACGTGTTATGCAAGGGCTCGAACGAAATGAAAGACCAAACAGAGAAGAGATGTCAGCAGAGAGTCCCATTACGAAGTCATATTGGGCACAGTGGAACAGTTTAGAATTGATATCCGGTTGCCTTCATCGAGTATGGGAGAGTGAGGATGGTAAATACAAGAATAAACTGATAGTTGTTCCCAGAAAGAGGATTCCTGACGTGCTCAGCGAGCTGCATAATGGTCCAAGCGGAGGTCATCTTGGAATCACGAAGACGCTCGAGAAGATTAAACAGAGATTCTATTGGGTTGGTTGCCGTCAGTCGGTCACTGAGTGGATTGCGAACTGCGAGGTTTGCAGCAGAGCGAAAGGGCCCAGAACACGAAGTCATGGCCAGATGAAGCAATATAACTCAGGTGCGCCATTTGAAAGGATCGCCATGGATGTCGCAGGTCCATTTCCTACTAGCAACCGCGGAAACAAATACGTGCTGGTGGTTTGGATTATTTCAGTAAATGGCCAGAGGTATACCCAATCCCAAACCAAGAAGCGGAAACGGTAGCAGAAGTGTTTATAAACAATTGGGTTGCAAGGTATGGTGTACCAATGGAGTTACATTCTGAACAAGGCAGGAATTTCGAATCAGCTGTGTTCCAGGAAATGTGTAAGTCATTGGGCATTCGAAAAACACGGACAACTGCATTGCATCCTCAATCCAATGGTATGGTAGAACGATTCAATAGAACATTGGAGGAGCACTTAAGGAAAGTAGTAGACAAGTGCCATAAAGAATGGGATATCCGCATACCATTATTCTTGATGGCTTTCCGATCAGCAGTGCATGAGACAACGGGCCAAACCCCTGCAAAAGTAATTTTTGGCAATGACCTTAGACTGCCAGCTGATTTGAAGTTTGGGATAGATGCCAATGCGGAGAGAAATGTCAGGAAATCCACTAGTGATTTGGAAGAAGAGCTAAGAGAAATACATGATCTGATAAGGCAACGAACAAAGATTATGAGTGACAAGATGAAAGCCAGATATGATAAAGCAATTAATTCAGAAGGTTTTCAAGAAGGAGATTTGGTGCTGTTATACAACCCACAACGTAAAAAAGGTTTGTCCCCGAAATTGCAGTGTAATTGGGAAGGCCCATACAAAGTTGTAAAACGGATCAACGATGTAGTGTACCGCATACAAACCATCGGTAAACCACGAACCAAAAGGAAAGTGGTCCATTTGGAAAGGCTGGCAACGTTTAGATCGAGAGATTTGTCTGATCGGACGATCAGACTTAGGTGGAGGGCAGTGTCACGGATATTACCATCACTAAGTTATCCCATCACTAAGGCGATGCTAAGGCCATGCCAAGCAGTATTTACGTTAATAACCAAATCAAGTATACACATATATAAGGCAGCCCAGAGAGATGTCACACACAGATGCATTTACTTATACGCCTATGTGCGCGCGAGAGACTGTAAACTACAAACATTCACATCAATAATTCAATCTTTATGTATCTACATAAACGAATAAATAATTGCGTCTACACATATGTACCATCTACGAATACGAGCAGCGGAGAGTCAATGCGCAAACAAATGCATATATCTGAGAAGTTTGAGAGCTCATGGACAATGCTAGTACATTCTGGAAAAATGCGAACGAGGAAACCAAAGGGTATAAAAGGCAACAGATGTAGAGGCGCTGCAATTCAGTTTGAGTTGAGCAATCAATCAGTTATTGATTAAGCACGCGATCTGGCGGCCAATAGTAGAGTTTAATTTGAGTTATCAATTAGTTTGGTTATTAAGCCAGCGAGTAGCAAAGTATAAGTGTTATTGTGAAGTACTTTAATAAAGGCCATTTTTCCATTATTCAATATTGGAGTTATTTATTCAACAGTTTAGTGATTCGAACTTAGCAGAGGTTTGCAAATAAGAGGATTTGCAAGTAAATTCGTTACAATATTAAGTAGAAGAAAATGAAAAAGTTCTGCAGTGCGAAATAAAAAACCATTGAAATCTTGGCAGGTATTACATATATAAATAAATTAGCGGTATCAAACAGATGATGTTCTGGGTCACCCTGGTCCACATTTTGGTCGATATCTGGAAAACGCCTTCACATATACAACTACCACCACTCCCTTTTAAAACTCTCATTAATACCTTTAATTTGATACCCATATCGTACAAACACATTCTAGAGTCACCCCTGGTCCCCTTTTATGGCGATATCTCGAAAAGGCGTCCACCTATAGAACTAAGCCCCACGCCCTTTTAAAATACTCATTAACACCTTTCATTTGATACCCATATCGTACAAACAAAGCAAGTTGCGATACCTCGAAAAGGCGTCCACCTATAGAGCTAAGGCCCACTCCCTTTTAAAATAATCATTAACACCTTTCTTTTGATACCCATATTGTACAAACGTATTCTAGAGTCACCCCTGGTCAACCTTTATGGCGATATCTCGAAAAGGCGACCACCTATACAACTACCACCACTCCGTTTAAAAACCCTCATTAATACCTTTAATTTTATACCCATATCGTACAAACACATTCTAGAGTCACCCCTGGTCCACCTTTATGGCGATGTTTCGAAACGGCTTCCACCTATAGAACTAAGGCCCACTCCCTTTTAAAATACCCATTAACACCTTTCGTTTGATACCCATATTGTACAAACGCATTCTAGAGTCACCCCTGGTCCACCTTTATGGCGATATCTCTGAAAAGGCGACCACCTATACAACTACCACCACTCCGTTTTAAAACCCTCATTAATACCTTTAATTTGATACGCATATCGTACAACCAAATTCTAGGGTCACCCCTGGTCCACCTTTATGGCGATATCTCGAAACGGCGTCCACCTATGGAACTAAGGCCCACTCCCTTTTAAAATACCCATTAACACCTTTCGTTTGATACCCATATTGTACAAACGCATTCTAGAGTCACCCCTGGTCCACCTTTATGTCGATATCTCTGAAAAGGCGACCACCTATACAACTACCACCACTCCCTTTAAAAACCCTCATTAATACCTTTAATTTTATACCCATATCGTACAAACACATTCTAGAGTCACCCCTGGTCCACCTTTATGGCGATATTTCGAAACGGCTTCCACCTATAGAACTAAGGTCCACTCCCTTTTAAAATACCCATTAACACCTTTCGTTTGATACCCATATTGTACAAACGCATTCTAGAGTCACCCCTGGTCCACCTTTATGGCGATATCTCTGAAAAGGCGACCACCTATACAACTACCACCACTCCCTTTTAAAACCCTCATTAATACCTTTAATTTGATACCCATATCGTACAAACAAATTCTAGGGTCACCCCTGGTCCACCTTTATGGCGATATTTCGAAACGGCTTCCACCTATAGAACTAAGGCCCACTCCGTTTTAAAATACCCATTAACACCTTTCGTTTGATACCAATATTGTACAAACGCATTCTAGAGTCACCCCTGGTCCACCTTTATGGCGATATCTCTGAAAAGGCGACCACCTATACAACTACCACCACTCCGTTTTAAAACCCTCATTAATACCTTTAATTTGATACGCATATCGTACAACCAAATTCTAGGGTCACCCCTGGTCCACCTTTATGGCGATATCTCGAAACGGCGTCCACCTATGGAACTAAGGCCCACTCCCTTTTAAAATACCCATTAACACCTTTCGTTTGATACCCATATTGTACAAACGCATTCTAGAGTCACCCCTGGTCCACCTTTATGACGATATCCCTAAATGGCGTCCACCTATAGAACTATGGCCCACTCCCACATAAAATACTCTTTAGTGCCTTTCATTTGATAGACATGTCATACAAACACATTCCAGGGTTTCCCTCGGTTCATTTTCCTACATGGTTATTTTGCCTTATGTTGTCACCATAGCTCTCAACTGAGTATGTAATGTTCGGTTACACCCGAACTTAACCTTCCTTACTTGTTTTTTAATATTATATTGTTTAAGCTTTTTAAATTTTCTTTCCAGTTTTCTTATTTTATCAATGTTCTCATTGGAAAGTTTTATTTCCTTGATTTTCTGTATTTTTTCATTATTTTCTTTTCTTAATTTTTTGTAAATTTGTTTTATAATTTAAATAAATAATAAATTTTTTCGTAAATTTCGCTTTTTCAAATTGTTTAAATTTTCGTTTTTGTACGGAATGAAAAAACAGCCAAACAAAACAACTAATTAGTGTCAATGAAAAAAAGTTTCTGGCCGACTTAATTTAATGGGACACTTCGGTTTCACCAACTTAGGTACTAAACTCATTTGATATACAAAAACCCTATCACCTGATTTTGTAGTAGTAGTATTTTTGGCTACGTTTTAATTGCACGCCTCCCAGTGATTTTACACAATAGCGGGGTTGCTATATTTGCATAATGAAATAAGTATCAATACTGCCATTTAATTCGACTTAAAATTTGTACTACAGCAACACTGTTGAAGTTGAGAATAAGCCAGCTGGCAGGTAGGCTAATTTGTGACTCAGCTAAGCATTGGTGGTGAAACGGAAAAATTTAAATATATAACTTAACTAAGCTAAGTCGAGTTGGTGAAATCGGCTCTTCATATTTGATTTTTTTTTTGCTTTAATGTTTTTTCAATATGAATCAAAATTTTTTAACTTATTACTTTTTTCATTCATAATTTTTTGATTTTTATTTATTATTTTTAAAAATATATAAAGTTTGTTTTTTGTACATATTGTAACAAATTTTGGGGATTTCCGCTTATTTGCAACCTTCTGCTAACGTTCGAATCGCTAAACTGTCGCTAAATCACTCTAATATTCTGTAATGCAAAATGGTCTTTATTAGACTCATTTGCGATTAGTACAATTATACTTCACTTCGCAACTGATAGCGTGTTTAAATCAAACTGAACACTGATTCCTCAGCCTGCGCTGCTTTTATACTCTCAGTTTTCTCGTTCATCTATTTCTCCTGAGGTCTAGTCATTTCTCGAAACTGTATTCCAGAACAATTGTATCCCTTGCTTGGTTATTAGCTATATATGTACATGTATTCCTATTTGTAGTTTATGTTTCTCTTATAGCCATATGCGTGTGTATGGGTGAGTAACTACTTCTGCTGATGACAGGTCCATCAAGCTGGACCCCCCTCCCCCCTCCCACGATGGATTTAAAATTTGGTAGGCCAGGTATTATGTGCTATTTATGTGCTAATTTGCTCCCAAAATAAAAAATTGTGTGCTCAAAATTTAAGTACTTTTATTTAACCTCAAAAAAAAAAGGGGGGGCTCCAGCTGGACGTTCAGCTATACCCCCCCCCCCCCCCCTCTTAAGCACTAGGTCAAACAAAAAAATTTAAATGTGGGAATTATGTGTTATTTATGTGCTCCAACATAAGCTACGGTCTGTCCAGAAAAACAAAGGGGAGGCAATGGGGAGCGGGGGGCATATAACCCCAGACGGCAAAATCGAAACGGGATAGGTGCAGAATTTTGTGCTATTTATGGGCTCAATAGTTCCATTAAAAGTTGTCAAAAAAAAGAATCGATTTTTCCTTCATAAATATTTGTCTTTATTCTAGTAGCAGTTTTAATTAGTAAACAATTGCATTGAAGCATTACGCTGAAAGCAAGCCAAAGAAAATAATAGTAAAATGGTTGAAAATATAAAAAAAAATAACAATACAAAAAACCTGAACAAATATTTAATATGCGTGCCAGTGTTGGTGTACAAAAAAAACACATGCGCCAATGCGCCAAAATGAAATGCGAAATTGGCAGCCCTGTTTGTACAGGGTTTTTCAGTTGGCACATCAATGGGAAAGTGCAAATAAGTGCAGTTTACATACACACATACAGAAAAATTTACATATTCATATATACATACCTGTGTATATACTTAAGTGAATGAGTTGCTGACTGACGATTGAGTACAATGACTCATTCATGGATTTTGTAATACGTCCACCAACAACTAAACCTGTAATTTTTCAGTGCATTTAACGGCATGCAATTGCAATGTAAATATGTATCCATTAAAGTATATATATATATGTACATATGCATACATACATATATTGATGCTTACTTTTTTTAGGTATTGCGGTATAAACGCCACTTTCCGTGTCTCTAATTACAACACATTTCACATTACATTAGATAATTAATGCAAAGTAATGACTACCGTCTAAACTCAAAAACCACAACAAACAAGTAAGGAAGGTTAAGTTCGGGTGTCACTGAACATTACATACTCAGTTGAGAGCTATGGTGACAGCATAAGGGAAAATAACCATTTAGGAAAATGAACCGAGGGAAACCCTGGAATGTGCTTGTATGACATGTGTATCAAATGAAAGGCATTAAAGAGTATTTTATGAGGGAGTGGGCCATAGTTCTATAGGTGGACGCCATTTAGGGATATAGCCATAAAGGTGGATCAGGGTTGACTCTAAAATGCGTTTGTACGATATGGGTATCAAATTAAAGGTATTAATGAGGGTTTTAAAAGGGGGTGGTGGTTGTTGTATAGGTGGTCGCCTTTTCGAGATATTGCCATAAAGGTGGACCAGGGGTGACTCTAGAATGCGTTTGTACGATATGCCGATCAAATGAAAGGTGTTAATGAGTATTTTAAAAGGGAGTAATCCTTAGTTCCATAGGTGGACGCCGTTTCGAGATATCGCCATAAAGGTGGACCAGGGGTGACCCTAGAATTTGTTTGTACAATATGGGTATCAAAAGAAAGGTGTCAATGAGCATTTTAAAAGGGAGTAATCCTTAGTTCCATAGGTGGACGCCGTTTCGAGATGTCGCCATAAAGGTGGACCAGGGGTGACCCTAGAATTTGTTTGCACAATATGGGCATCAAACGAAAGGTGTTAATGAGTATTTTAAAAGGGAGTGGGCCTTAGTTCTATAAGTGGACGCCGTTTCGAAATATCGCCATAAAGGTGGACCAGAGGTGACTCTAGAATGTGTTTGTACGATATGGGTATCAAATGAAAGGTGTTAATGAGTATTTTAAAAGGCAGTAATCCTTAGTTCCATAGGTGGACGCCGTTTCGAGATATCGCCATAAAGGTGGGCCAGGGGTAACTCTAGAATTCGTTTGTGCAATATGGGTATCAAACGAAAGGAGTTAATGGGTATTTTAAAAGGGAGTGGGCCTTAGTTCTATAGGTGGACGCCTTTTCGAGGTATCGCAATAAAGGTGGACCAGGGGTGACTCTAGACTTTGTTTGCACGATATTGGTATCAAATGAAAGGTGTTAATGAGTATTTTAAAAGGGAGTGGGCCTTAGTTCTATAGGTGGATGCCGTTTCGAAATATCGCCATAAAGGTGGACCAGGGGTGACTCTAGAATGTGTTTGTACGATATGCGTATCAAATTAAAGGTATTAATGAGGGTTTTAAAAGGGAGTGGTGGTTGTTGTATAGGTGGTCGCCTTTTCGAGATATCGCCATAAAGGTGGACCAGGGGTGACTCTAGAATGAGTTTGTACGATATGGGTATCAAATGAAAGGTGTTAATGAGTATTTTAAAAGGGAGTGGGCCTTAGTTCTATAGGTGGATGCCGTTTCGAGATATCGCCATAAAGGTGGGCCAGGGGTAACTCTAGAATTCGTTTGTGCAATATGGGTATCAAACGAAAGGAGTTAATGGGTATTTTAAAAGGGAGTGGGCCTTAGTTCTATAGGTGGACGCCTTTTCGAGGTATCGCAATAAAGGTGGACCAGGGGTGACTCTAGACTTTGTTTGCACGATATTGGTATCAAATGAAAGGTGTTAATGCGTATTTTTAAAAGGGAGTGGGCCTTAGTTCTATAGGTGGACGCCTTTTCGAGATATCGCCATAAAGGTGGACCAGGGGTGACTCTAGAATGAGTTTGTACGATATGGGTATCAAATTAAAGGTATTAATGAGAGTTTTAAAAGGGAGTGGTGGTAGTTGTATATGTGAAGGCGTTTTCCAGATATCGACCAAAATGTGGACCAGGGTGACCCAGTACATCATCTGCTGGATACCGCTAATTTATTTATATATGTAATACCTGCCAAGATTTTAAGTGTTTTTTATTTCGCCCTGCAGAACTTTTTCATTTTCTTCTACTTAATATGGTAGGTGTCACAACCATTTTATAAAGTTTTTTCTAAAGTTATATTTCGCGTCAATAAAACAATCCAATTACCTTACCATGTTTCATCCCTTTTTTCGTATTTGGTATAGAATTATGGCATTTTTTCATTTTTCGTAATTTTCGATATCGAAAAAGTGGGCGTGGTCATAGTCGGATTTCGTTCATTTTTCATACCAAGATAAAGTGAGTTCAAGTAAGCACGTGAACTAAGTTCATTAAAGATATGTCGATTTTTGCTCAAGTTATCGTGTTAACGGCCATGCGGAAGGACAGACGGACGACTGTGTATAAAAACTGGGCGTGGCATCAACCGATTTCGCCCATTTTCACAGAAAACAGTTAACGTCATAAAATCTTTGCCCCTACCAAATTTCAAAAGGATTGGTTAATTTTTGTTCGACTTATGGCGTTAAAAGTATCCTAGACAAATTAAATGAAAAAGGGCGGAGCCACGGCCATTTTGAAATTTTCTTTTATTTTTGTATTTTGTTGCACCATATCATTACTGGAGTTCAATGTTGACATAATTTACTTATATACTCTAAAGATATTAAATTTTTTGTTAAATTTTACTTAAAAAATTTTTTTTTAAAAGTGGGCGTGGTCCTTCTCCGATTTTGCTAATTTTTATTAAGCGTACATATAGTAATAGGAGTAACGTTCCTGCCAAATTTCATAATGATATCTTCAACGACTGCCAAATTACAGCTTGCAAAAGTTTTAAATTACCTTCTTTTAAAAGTGTGCGGTGCCACGCCCATTGTCCAAAATTTTACTAATTTTCTATTCTGCGTCATAAGTTCAACTCATCTACCAAGTTTCGTCGCTGTATCGGTCTTTTGTAATGAATTATCGCACTTTTTCGGTTTTTCGAAATTTTCGATATCGAAAAAGTGGGCGTGGTTATAGTCCGATATCGTTCATTTTAAATAGCGATCTGAGATGAGTGCTCAGGAACCTACATACCAAATTTCATCAAGATACCTCAAAATTTACTCAAGTTATCGTGTTAACGGACGGACGGACGGACGGACATGGCTCAATCAAATTTTTTTTCGATCCTGATTATTTTGATATATGGAAGTCTATATCTATCTCGATTCCTTTATATATGTACAACCAACCGTTATCCAATCAAACTTAATATACTCTGTGAGCTCTGCTCAACTGAGTATAAAAAAGCATTAAAGACTAAGGTGGTGATAGCAATATTAGCAACACCCAGCAAATAGGACAGTAACGGTATTAATGAAATGTGTACATTAGAGTGGCCCTTACAAATCAAATAAAAGATCTTTTGTCGTCTCATGCTTTCAGACGGTAATACCTAGCCCAAAATTATCACATATAAATTGTGGTCCCGATTGAGGTCGTTAAAATTATTCTATTATTGATACCCAAAGTCGTTTATAGGATAGTTGGCGATATCACATATAACTTTGAGTTTTAAAATTTGAGCTTTAACCACTGTGCGACACTCCTAAACCGTTTCGAATTGGGATACAAATTTATTTATATCACTCATTGTACTATTGCCGATTTTGAGTATTAGAAAACAGAAAAAAATTGCAGTTTTTGAGTCTCCATAGAGAAAAAGTAACTTTGACCACTTTGCGACAAGCCTTAATCTCTGCCAATCGATAACAAACTTTATGTCACAATTTTGGCATGGGCATTGCCGTTTGAAGGGGTGAGACTTTTTTTAAGGACCATTTTAATGTCCATATTTGCAATCAACAATTAAATATTTAAGCGCAAAAAGCAATAAGTTTGCAAAGCGGGAATATGTGGCACCAATAAATAAAAAAAACTCTTGAAATATTTGAAAAATTTCTAAAAAACAAAAAACTGTAAAACACTGAAAATAAATTTAAAAAGATATAAAAAATATTCATTTAAGATTTATTCAGGATTTAAAATTAGCACAATAAAATATTTAAATCTTTAGCACAACAACGAATTAGTATTGACAGTCGGTTTCGACATGCTTACAAATATTTGAACTTAAACTAGAAACTTAAACTAAGCCATATCAATGTGAAAACAATATGTAATTATCGTAGTATGAAAGAAAGTTACACTGTCTTAATATAATAATAAATTAAATACACAATGAATAAGTGAGAAAATAGGAATGTAGTCAAGATAAAGATATAGATAGATATTCGGATATTTTAGTGGTAAGATTAGGTTTTCAAGTAGAAAAGTAGCTAAGAAGGATTCTCCTATAGTTGTTTAAAGCAGCAGGAATGGGGTTCCAGAGACGCGCAGCGTTGACAAAGAACAGTCTTGTGGAATTAACATAGATAAATAAAGGAATAGTTAAATGAACGATTGGATTTACTAAACACAAATTTGTTATATAAACACAACGGCGTTTGTTGTTGAATTAGTCGGTAGAGAAAAATGCAACTTCTAGCCTTCTGATAATTGAATATACTACAACCTAGAAGTTTAGAATTCCAGGCCGAAATGGTCAAACTTTCTCAACCCAAACACGTAACGCGTAACATAATTAAACGCAACATCAATTTTTGTTATAAACTAGCTCAGAATAGGTTAGTATAGGTAGAATGAGTTGCATGGCTAATTTTTTCCTGATTTGAAAAGGCGTGTAGGTTGCAGACTTCCGTAAGCTACGCAAGGTACCATAAGCCTTATCCACAGCAGCATTTATGTGGTCACAGCAAGTGAGATTAGTGTTAATTATGTATCCAAGATTCTTGACTTTATTGACAGTTTTTAAAGGTGTGCTCGCAATGCATATTGGAGGAATGCTAATGTTAGAGAGATTTTTCTTAGAAATTGGCAACACATATGATTTGGCAGCTTAAGGCATAGGCCGTTGTCTCTCGCCCATCAAGATATTGACGTTAAATCACTATTAACTTTAAGACATAAATCACTCATACCACAGAAATTGCTAGACAAATACAGCTGAATATCATCAGCATATGCGTGCATACTTACAAATTTACATACATGAAACACATCATTAACAAATAAACTGAACAACAGAGGGCAAAGTATGGACCCTTGAGGAACACCTGAGGTTATACACTTTTTCTCTGACACTCTATTACCATTACAAACAAACTGAGACCTGTCTGATAGGTAACTCCCAATAATATATTAAAAAAATTTCAATTATCTTTCAAAGTTAGAAAACAACGAAAATAACTTTTTAAACAATATTCAAATGACTTTCAGTCTCTCAAAACAAAAAATAGCTTAATGAAGGCATTATAAAAAAAAAACGAAAATTCTTGAAAAAAAATTTATTTTAATAAATGAGAAAATTTCTAGTATCTGAAATTTCTTAAGAAAAACTAAAACCAACTATTTTGGAAAATATTTCAAAAACAATTCGAAAGAATTGGTATAAATATTCAAAAAGAACATTCCGATTGTTTTAAAAATTTTTACTTTAAATAAACTTTCAAGTATTTTTCAAAGTTTCAAAAAAATATAAAATTATATAAAATGGAATTTAAAATAGTAAAAAAAAATCGTTAAAAAATTAAACAATACTCAAATATCTTTCAAAATTACTAAAAACAAAAACAAAAAAATTAAACGAATGCAATATAAACAAAAAAAAAAATTTGAAAATTCTTTAAAAAAAATTTGAGTAATCAAAATTTCTTAAAAAAAGAACAAAATTAAAAAATTCAGAGAAAAAATTATTACAATAGTTGGAAATTTTTTATTTATATATAAAAAGCTTTCCAATTGTTTTAAAATTTCTAAAAACTGAGAAAAAATTTAAAGAAATTTTGAAAATATTACAAAATTTAAAAACATGTAAAAAATACTCAAATTTTAAAAGCCTTTCAAGTATCTTCCAAAGTTCCAAAACAACAAAAAAGTTAAAAAAAAAAGTTATGCACTAACAAGAAATAAACTAATAAAAATTTGAATTAAAAATTTCAAATATATAAAATAAGATTTTAAAATAGCAAAAAAAATCTTGAAATATTTTAACCACGTTCTTTCAAAGTTTCAAAAACACAAAAAAAAATTATAAACGTACTATAATAAATGAGAAACTATCGATTCGAAATTTCGAAAAAAACCAAAAATAAGAATTTAAAAAGAAAAATGTAAAAAAAAGAAATATTTTTTTTTTTGATTTTCTTAATTTCTAAAAACAAACGTTTTAAAAACATAAAAAAAGTTAAAAACAAATATAGAAAATATTCAAAAATTAAAAAGTATCTTTCAAAGTTGAAGAACAATAAAAAGACAAAAACTTTTTTAAAGAAAAATTAATATTAAATAATAAAAATAGCGGTTAAAAAACACCTAAAACAAAAAATTTTAAGAAAGCAGAAAAGTTCTTCAAATAAATAAACAACATTCAAATATTTTTCAATGTTTTTAAAAACAAAAAAAAATTTACTATAATAAATGACAAATTTCGAGTGTTCAAAATTTCTTAAAAAACAATAATTACAATTTAAGAACATTTTTTTTAAAAATAACTAGACGAATTTTCTTTAGTACAAAAAAATTAAAAATAAATATAGAAAGTATTCAAAACACAAAAAAGCGTTCGAAAAAATTTAAGTTTTAATAAAATAAATTATAAAATCTGGTTTTCATTATTTGTTTTAAGATTTTTCATCACTTAACATAATTTAATACTATATATATTGTTTATTTCCATGAATGAAATTTGTTTTTTATATAGTTCCTGTATTTAATAAGCGAGACATGCTCATATTGCTTTATACAATTGTTTTTGTTATTGATATTATAGGCAATTAAAAGGCATCTGCCTTTACACTAGTATAAAGTATGAATGTTGGAGATTTCGAGTTCAATACTCAGCTCCCGCGAAGCTAGCTGATGAAGAAGTGAAATTCAGAAACATGTCCTCGTAACCATCGCCGTTTGTAAACTTTGCAATTTTCTTTGTATAATTCCTTGAAAACGGTTACCGAGGCGTAACCGAAATATATCGGAATAAAATTAAAAACTGGTGATTTTATTAATAAACATATTGACCTCGAGCCGGCACACATAATTTTTGAGAAATTGGCTAAGTTTGTCTAAAATTGACACTTACTTAAATATGCGCGTGATTTTGTAGTGTAAATTACAAACCGAATTTTTGTATTTCATTATCTTCGTATATAATGGATATTCACCTTTAAGTGATAAAGTTTCAAAACTTCAATAATAACTAGTTAAAGTCGTGCCAAAATATAATAACCCTTTTAGCAAAAATGTAAATTGCGAAATTCTAAGGCGTGTTGAATGATTGGAATGTGTCGGCGATGTGTGAAAAATTGTTAAAACTAAAAATTAATTTGTAAACAAGTAAGGAGGGGACTGTCTTCGGCTGTGCCGAAGACTTCATACCTTTCATGAATGGGGCTGAACAATAATCTTATCCCGTTCGTAATCTCCAAATAATCGGATGTATAAGATAAGAAATATATAGTGAACAGATGTACCCAAACGATTTTTAAGATAAATATAAAATAAAAATGGCAAAAAACCCCCTTATCTGAACGAACGGTTGTATGGGATATATGTTATATGTATATAGCTCCGATCGAAATGATTTTTACAGGAAATCTTCTATGATGTATTAGAATAAATATCACCCATTTTAACGTTTTTATATTGGAAATTGAGGGAGAAATGGCTAAAAATCTTTCTATCTGAACGATCGGTTGTATGGGATATATGTTATATATAGCTCCGATCGAAATGATTTTTACAGGAAATCTTCTATGATATATTAGAATAAATATCACCCATTTTAACGTTTTTATACTCAGTTGAGCAGAGCTCACAGAGTATATTAAGTTTGATTGGATAACGGTTGGTTGTACATATATAAAGGAATCGAGATAGATATAGACTTCCATATATCAAAATAATCAGGATCGAAAAAAAATTTGATTGAGCCATGTCCGTCCGTCCGTTAACACGATAACTTGAGTAGATTTTGAGGTATCTTGATGAAATTTGGTATGTAGGTTCCTGAGCACTCATCTCAGATCGCTATTTAAAATGAACGATATCGGACTATAACCACGCCCACTTTTTCGATATCGAAAATTTCGAAAAACCGAAAAAGTGCGATAATTCATTACAAAAGACCGATAAAGCGATGAAACTTGGTAGATGAGTTGAACTTATGACGCAAAATATAAAATTAGTAAAATTTTGGACAATGGGCGTGGCACCGCCCACTTTTTAAAGAAGGTAATTTAAAACTTTTGCAAGCTGTAATTTGGCAGTCGTTGAAGATATCATGATGAAATTTGGCAGGAACGTTACTCTTATTACTGCATGTACGCTCAATAAAAATTAGCAAAATCGGAGAAGGACCACGCCTACTTTTAAAAAAAAAATTTTTTTAAAGTAAAATTTTAACAAAAAATTTAATATCTTTACAGTATATAAGTAAATTATGTCAAGATTCAACTCCAGTAATGATATGGTGCAACAAAATACAAAAATAAAAGAAAATTAAAAAATGGGCGTGGCTCCGCCCTTTTTCATTTAATTTGTCTAGGATACTTTTAATGCCATAAATCGAACAAAAATTAACCAATCCTTTTGAAATTTGGTAGGGGCATAGATTTTATGGCGTTAACTGTTTTCTGTGAAAATGGGAGAAATCGGTTGATGCCACGCCCAGTTTTTATACACAGTCGTCCGTCTGTCCTTCCGCATGGCCGTTAACACGATAACTTGAGCAAAAATCGATATATCTTTACTAAACTCAGTTCACGTACTTATCTGAAGCCACTTTACCTTGGTATGAAAAATGAACGAAATCCGACTATGACCACGCCCACTTTTTCGATATCGAAAATTGCGAAAAATGAAAAAAATGCCATAATTCTATACCAAATACGAAAAAAGGGATGAAACATGGTAAGGTAATTGGATTGTTTTATTGACGCGAAATATAACTTTAGAAAAAACTTTATAAAATGGTTGTGACACCTACCATATTAAGTAGAAGAAAATGAAAAAGTTCTGCAGGGCGAAATAAAACACCCTTAAAATCTTGCCAGGTATTACATATATAAATAAATTAGCGGTATCCAACCGATAATGTTCTGGGTCACCCTAGTCCACATTTTGGTCGATATCTGGAAAACGCCTTCACATATACAACTACCACCACTCCCTTTTAAAACTCTCATTAATACCTTTAATTTGATACCCATATCGTACAAACTCATTCTAGAGTCACCCCTGGTCCACCTTTATGGCGATATCTCGAAAAGGCGTCCACCTATAGAACTAAGCCCCACACCCTTTTAAAATACTCATTAACACCTTTCTTTTGATACCCATATTGTACAAACAAATTCTAGGGTCACCCCTGCTCCACCTTTATGGCGATATCTCGAAACGGCGTCCACCTATGGAACTAAGGAATACTCCCTTTTAAAATACTCATTATCACCTTTCTTTTGATGCCCATATTGTACAAAAAAATTCTAGGGTCACCCCTGGTCCACCTTTATGGCGATATCTCGAAAATGCGACCACCTATACAACAACCACCACTCCCTTTTAAAACCCTCATTAATACCTTTAATTTGATACCCATATCGTACAAACACATTCTAGAGTCACCCCTGGTCCACCTTTGTGGCGATATTCCGAAAAGGTGTCCACCTATACAACTAAGCCCCACACCCTTTTAAAATACTCATTAACACCTTTCTTTTGATACCCATATTGTACAAACAAATTCTAGGGTCACCCCTGGTCCACCTTTATGGCGATATCTCGAAACGGCGTCCACCTATGGAACTAAGGATTACTCCCTTTTAAAATACTCATTAACACCTTTCTTTTGATACCCATATTGTACAAACAAATTCTAGGGTCACCCCTGGTCCACCTTTATGGCGATATCTCGAAACGGCGTCCACCTATGGAACTAAGGATTACTCCCTTTTAAAATACTCATTAACACCATTCGTTTGATGCCCATATTTTACAAACAAATTCTAGGGTCACCCCTGGTCCACCTTTATGGCGATATCTCGAAACGGCGTCCACCTATGGAACTAAGGATTACTCCCTTTTAAAATACTCATTAACACCTTTCATTTGATACCCATATCGTACAAACGCATTCTAGAGTCACCCCTGGTCCATCTTTACGGCGATATCTCGAAAAGGCGTCCATCTATAGAACTTAGGTCCACGCCCTTTTAAAATACTCATTAATACCTTTCATTTGATACCCATATCGTACAAACGCATTCTAGGGTAAACCCTGATCCACCTTTATGGCTATATCCCTAAATGGCGTCCACCTATAGAACTATGGCGCACTCCCTCATAAAATACTCTTTAATGCCTTTCATTTGATACACATGTCATACAAACACATTCCAGGGTTTCCCTCGGTTCATTTTCCTACATGGTTATTTTCCCTTATGTTGTCACCATAGCTCTCAACTGAGTATGTAATGTTCGGTTACACCCGAACTTAACCTTCCTTACTTGTTATATTGGAAATTAAGGGAGAAATTGCCAAAAATCTTTCTATCTGAACGATCGGTTGTATGGGATATATACTATATATGGCTCCGATCAAAGTGATTTTTTCAGAAAATCTTCTATGATATATTAAAATATATATCACCGAGTTTCACATTTATACTTTCTAAATTAAAGGAGAAATGGCCAAAAATCTTTCTATCTGAATGATCGGTTGTATGGGATATAACTATATATAGCTCCGATGAAAGTGATTTTTTCAGGATATCTTCTATGATATATTAAAATATATATCAGCGAGTTTCACGTTTATACTTTCTAAATTAAGGGAGACATGGCCAAAAATCTTTCTATCTGAACCATCGGTTGTATGGGATATATACTATATATTGCTCCGATCAAAGTGATTTTTTCAGAAAATCTTCTATGATATATTAAAATATATATCACCGAGTTTCACGTATATACTTTCTAAATTGCGGCAGGAATGACCAAAATCATCTTATCTGAACGATCGGTTGTATGGGAGATATATGTTATAGTGGTCCGATCCTACCGGATCCAACAAATGTCTAATATAATACAAAAATACATCCTTGTGCCAAATTTCATTGAGATATCTCAAAATTTGAGGACTAGTATGCGTTCAAACAGACAGACGGACGGACATGGCTATATCAACTCAGTTCGTCGCCCTGGTCAATTCGGTATACTTAATGGTGAGTCTATCTTCTATATTTCTCAACGTTACAAACATCGGACCAAAGTTAATATACCACTTCATGCTCATGAAAGGTATAATAAAAACCGAATGCCATGTCTGGTGGAGGCGATGCCTCTTGGGGGATGGAACCCACTATGCAGTTACGCACTTAATAACACTTGAGTTAAGTTTATAGCGAAAGCATACAACCTTTTGTGTTAGAACATTTTCAACATTTAAGGTTTCATTTACGAAACAGGATTCTATTGTAACGACCATTTTCAATGACAACTTGAGGGGGGATGTAGGCCGGCGACAGCACACCCACAGTTAATAAAAAAAAATGTATATATTTGTATCATCATTAAGTGTAATTAAAGACTAAAGCTATGAATGTTGTATTAGTTTCCGGTTTATTATTTATTAGTAGAATATTTTGTAAATACATGCACATTTATAATTTATTGCTTTTTAGTTAGTATATCTGATGTTTAATGCATGCAATGGCCTTTGTTTAATCTTCCATTTGCTGCCAACATTGATAAATTTGATTAAATCCTAGAATGATGTAACACAGGTTGTAATCTTGAAAAAAATTGCCAAATGTCAAGTTTTGTGACAGCCCTGTCGCAACATATCTTCAGGATTATCGATTATGCCTTCTGTTATCGTTCGAATCAGAGAGTACTACTATGGTAGTACCTTTTATTTTATACTCAGCTGAGCAGAGCTCACAGAGTATATTAACTTTGTTAGATAACGGCATAAACTAATCGAGATAGATATAGACTTCTATATATCAAAATGATCTGGGCGAAAAAAAAAATTATTTTAGCCATGTCCGTCCGTCCGTAAACACGAATAACTTGAGTAAATTTTGAGGTATCTTGATGAAATTTGGTATGTGGGTTCCTGGGCACTCATCTCAGATCTATTTAAAATGAACGAAATCGGACTGCAACCACGCCCACTTTTTCGATATCGAAAATTTCGAAAAACAGAAAAAGTGCGATAATTCATTACCAAAGACGGATAAAGCGATGAAACTTGGTAGGTGGGTTGACCTTATGACGCAGAATAGAAAATTAGTAAAATTTTTGGGCAATGGACGTGGCCTCGCCCACTTTTAAAATAAGGTAATTTAAAGGTTTTGCAAGCTGTAATTTGGCAATCGTTGAAGATATCATGATGAAATTTGGCAGAAACGTTACTCATATTACTATTTGTGTGCTAAATAAAAATTAGCAAAATCGGATGGCGAAAACGCCCACTTTTAAAAAAAAAATTTTTTTTTAATCAAATTTTAACAAAAAAATTTGATATCTTTACAGTATATAAGTAAATTATGCCAACATTCAACTCCAGTAATGATATGGAGCAACAAAATAAAAGAAAAATCAAAATGGGGCGTGGCTCCGCCCTTTTTCATTTAATTCGTCTAGAATACTTTTAATGCAATAAGTCGAACAAAAATTTACCAATCCTTGTGAAATTTGGTAGGGGGCATAGATTCTATGACGATAACTGTTTTATGTGAAAATGGGTGAAATCGGTTGAAGCCACGCCCAGTTTTTTATACACAGTCGACCGACTGTTCTTCCGCCTTGGCCGTTAACATGATAACTTTAGCAAAAATCGATATATCTTTACTAACGTACTTATGTGAACTCACTTTATCTTGGTATAAAAAATGGCCGAAATCGGAAAATAACCACGCCCGCTTTTTCGATATCGCAAATTACGAATGTTTAGGGGGTGGCAGTAAAAATTACCTTACTCCTTTTGATGGGGCTGCTGCGGATGCGACTGCTGCGGTGATGGTGATGTAAGGAGGCGATATGGTTGACTACGCTGACGGTGGCGGCGGCAATATCCCCTATGCTGATCAACACAAATTTTAATGGATTCTGCAATGATTTCTGTGAAGCGGCGATGGCCGATTGTGATCTTTAATTGGCTAAGAAATGCAGCACACCAAGTGTGGAAAACAATGGTTCACTGATGAGATCGGCAAAGATGCATTAACACCAGGAATGTAAGGCGAAATATATATATATATGTATATATATATATATATATATATGCAAAAATCGCACGTCACTGCTGACCGTGGAAAACGAGATTCTTTTATTATTAACTATTCCGAACCGAACTATGAACTTTCGAAATAAGAAAAAGGGCACCTTTTAACTTTTATAAAGCGATTTTATATTGTACAGAGAGCTTTTCCAATTTTGTGTGTCACAACCGAGAGGATACAAAATTTCGAATAAGTAAAAAATAAAAAGAAATGTCAAAAGCAATAATATAAATGTATGTATGTACGTACATAGTCACATCTGTCAACCCATTGTTGGGGTTGCCAGAGAGGTGAAATACGCTCGCGTGTTAGCGTAAAATACAAACATTTCAAATTCTTAAGTTTAATAAATATGTACGTAATATATGATATTACGTATTTGTACGTGCAAATAATTCAGAATGCGTACTTATACGTAAAAGGTACATATATCAATAAATTCAATATAAAATTCAGGTAAATTCAGGTTTAGGTTTCCTTAAGCCTAATTTCTATTAAATAGAAGGGTTGGCTGTTGGCGACTACGACAGTCGCTCAAACATCATCCCCGCCCTAGGCGCGTTCAGCGGCTAGAGCCTCCTGTAGCTCCTTAAGGGTCCGCAATGCATCTCGAACGAGGATTTGGGACACTCTTCCTCTAGCGTTGGCGGTTTGCAGCCCTTGTGCGGTGCATCGAATGGTGCGTCGTGCGATGCTGGGTGCTGCTGAGGGAATGTTGTTTCCCGGGCGAGAACGGGGTTGCCCGGTGGCGGCAGGGGGTGCCGGTACGGCGGATCTGCCAGGCCGGGGTGCCTGGATGGCGCGCTGGGCGCTTGGGGTAGCGTCCCGCCGATGGAGTAGGGAGTGATGTCGCGCTCCACAGATCCGGCATCTGTCGTATGAGCTGCACTCGCTGGTGATGTGAGATAATGCCAAGCAATTCAGGCAAAACTCATGGGCTCGTGCAAGCATCCATCTCTGGGGTGGTTTCATTTTTTTGAATATGACGCAGTTCCGAAGAGCGTGCTGACGGGTGCATATGCGGCACCGTCGGTAATCCGTTATAAGTGTCGAGCTGCGTGATTCATTGGCGCGGTTGGGAGCAACGATCTCCGACCGCACTGGTCTTCGTGACGACGACTGATTTGCACGATCCATAGCGATCTGTAATTACAGTTGTAAAAGTATTTTAGTGGAGAGAAATACTGATACAGGGGATTTCAGCTGGCATTATGTTGCAAAATACGACATATTGGAGACGGTGATGTGGTAAGAGTGGTCAGAGGTGGTTTGAGAGTAGCTACGAATTCTCCGGGTTTGCCCGAGAGGGTGGGCTTTCAATCTGAGGGAGGAAACAGAGCTTGACAAGTGGTCGTGTGAGGGTGCCGGTTTGAGTACGAACGTCAACAACACGTATATGGCCGTCAGGTCCGGGATATACTTTTTCAATACGTCCAAGGCGCCATTCAGTCGGGGGAAGTGAGTCGTCGTGAATGCAGACACACTCACCGACCTTGGGTTGGGGTTGTGGATTTTTCCACTTCTGCCTTTTCTGGAGATCCTTTAGGTAGTCTTCCTTCCACCTTTTGCTGAATTGATGATGTAAGCTTTTTACCCTGTCCCATCGGTTTATAAGAGATAAATCCGCGTGATCCACTTCAGGGATAGCGAGGAGGGGGCTACCTCGGAGAAAGTGGCCGGGGGTCAGCGCGGTAAACTCTGTGGGATCTTGGGATAAAGGTGAGATAGGACGAGAGTTTAATACGGCTTCAATTCTTACCAAGAGGGTGGTAAATTCTTCAAATGTGAACTTGTGGGCTCCTGCAGTCCTCTTGAAGTGCAGTTTGAAACTCTTCACTGCAGACTCCCACAAGCCGCCCATGTGGGGAGCTCCGGGTGGAATGAATTTCCAATTAATGCCCTGGGGAGAGTATTTTGCGATTACTTCTTGAGAGGCAGTTTTCATGAAGTCAACGAACTCTTTTTCCGTCGCTCTTTTAGCTCCAATAAACGTTTTGCCGTTGTCACTCATCATTGTGGCAGGATATCCACGACGTCCGACGAAGCGAGCGAATGCTGCGAGAAAGGCATTTGTTGTTAGGTCCGAGCACAGCTCAAGGTGGACAGCTTTTGTCACGAAACAGACAAAAACGGCCACGTAGCCTTTCAGTAAGGTGTGAGACCTTAGCAAGGAGGCTTTTATTTGAAAAGGCCCCGCAAAGTCGACACCGGTAGTGGTGAAAGGCGGAGCATATGTGCATCGTTCCGGGGGCAAAGCCGCCATGATTTGCGATCGCATTTGCTGCTTGTGGAGGGTACAATTTTTGCACTGATGTATGCATCTCTTTATGAGGGGTTTGAGTCGTGGAATATAGAGATCCTGTCTGAGGCATTGCTGCATGAGACGTATTTCGGCATGGAGAAGAAGTTCATGGAGGTACTGTATATAGAGGACAGCGAATCTTGATTTTTCTGGGATAATAACGGGATGTTTTTCATTGTAGGTCAACGTCGAATGAACTAGTCTACCATGAACCCTGAGGAGCCCGTTTTCATCGAGGTATGGGTTGAGGGTTAGTAGAGAGCTTCTTTGATCAATGGGTTTTGCATTTTCCAAGCATGCTCTTTCGCGAGGAAAATATCGGGTTTGTGTTAACGTCACAAGTTTATTTCTCGCTTTGCGGAGATCTTCATGAGACAGAGAGGGAGTGTAAGCGGGTTTAATGCCTCGAATTCGGTCCTTGAGATTATTAATGAACCTGAAGGCATATGCCATGACCCTGAGGGCGCGAGGAAATGACGAAAATCGATCCAATACATCGGGGTCATCTTCAGCTGAGTATAGTACTTCGACTCGGCGCATTTCAGGCGGGTTGATGCTGCGGGTAGATGGGTTTGGCCAAGTTTCGGGGGGCTGGGTCAGCCACGCAGGGCCATTCCACCACAGCGAAGAATTTGCCAAGTCCATGGGTTTGCATCCTCGTGTGCCCATATCTGCTGGATTGTCGCGACTGCCTACATGCTTCCAGGAGGCGCTTCCGACGAGATCCATAATTTCAGCTGTTCGATTGGATACGAAAGTTTTCCAAGCGTGGGGAGGCTTTTCGAGCCATGCTAACACAATTTCCGAGTCAGACCACATGTAAAGATTTTTAAGAGAGAGCTCGAGATGCGATTGTACGACGGCGATTAGTCGGGCAAGGAGTAGAGCTGCACATAGTTCTAGTCTTGGAAGACTGGTAGTGCGAAGAGGGGCAACCTTGCCTTTAGCGACCAGAAGGTGGGACGAAGTGGTGGCACCGTGGGTTGTTCGCAGATATATAGTGGCGCAATATGCCTTTTCTGACGCATCGCAGAAACCATGCAGTTCAACCTGCTGGTTCGGCATGTAGTCAACCCATCGAGGTATGTTTATCTCTGAGATGTTGGGTAAATTTTTTGCGAACTGCGTCCATTTAATGAAGCGGAGGGGCTTCACTGGTTCGTCCCAGCCAGTTCCGTCTATCCATAGCTCTTGGAGTAAAATCTTGGCCTGAATCATAATCGGCGTAAGCCACCCTGCGGGGTCAAAAAGTTTTGCGACCGAGGAGAGAATTTGTCGTTTTGTATTAGCGGACGAGAGGGGTATTGAGTCCACTGTATACGAAAACGTGTCGGTCAGAGCGTTCCACTGTATGCCGAGAGTTTTGGTGTTGCTTGCTTTCTCGAATTCCAAAAGATTGGTATCTAGCAAGTCCTCTTCTTTGATGTTTTTTATTATACTGGGGTGATTGGCCGTTATTTTCCGTAATGGAAATCCTGCTGACGCTAACACTTGGATGACTTGGGAGAGAGATGTTTCAGCAGAGAGAATTTCATGGCTGCCAGAGAGAATGTCATCTACATATGTTTCTTTCGTCAAAACAGGGACGGCTTTGGGGAAAGTTTCCTTTACATCTTTGGCCAGTTGGTGAAGAGTACGTATGGCGAGGTAGGGGGCACAGTTCACACCAAATGTGACTGTTTTCAGACGATAGTCTTTTATGGGGTCGCTCGGAGATGAGCGAAAGACTATCCTCTGATAGTCTCTGTCGTCTTCATGCATTATGATTTGACGATACATTTTTTCTACGTCTCCGTTAAAAACAAATTGGTAGGTACGCCACTTGAGAATCAGAAGCATCAGATCGGGCTGGAGGGTAGGGCCGGTATACAGAACGTCGTTGAGCGCATGTCCAGATGCCGACTTCTTTGAGGCGTTAAACACGACCCGCACCTTTGATGTCTTTTTCTCGGGTTTGACAACTGCGTGATGAGGAAGATAAAATGAGAGGCATTTTCCTCCGTCAAATTTTTCATAGGAGCCGGTTTCCTCCATATGATCGAGGGTGAGGTATTCTTCTAGAACACTATCATATTGAGTCTTTAAATCCCCTTTCTTCTGCAGACTTCTCTCCATTCCAAGAAACTGGCTTAGAGCTGAAGACCGAGAGTGGGATAATGAGATTGACTCTGGGAAGCTGGGTTTAAACGGCAGCCTTACGATATAACGACCGTTATCATCGCGTGAGGTTGTGGCTGCATAGAAATTTTCGCAAAACTCGTCTTCTGGGATTATTTGGGGTTTGGTGGGAACTTCCTCCAATTCCCAGAATTTACGCAATAGCGAGTGAAGATCTTCGTTCGACACTTCTGACACTTGCATGCAGAAAGCGTTTACCAACACAGGAGCTCTACCGCTCAGAATCCATCCAAAAATGGTTTTCTGCGCTAGAAGATGGGGGGAAAGTTTCTCAACGCCATTTTGGATGATTTGCGGTATTACATCACTGCCTAGGACGAGATCTATTTGCGAGGGGGAGTGACAGTTCGAGTCTGCGAGGTTGAGGTGTGCCCATTTTGCTTGAAGCTCGCTAGTGAGCTTAAGCGAGGGGAGCATTTTTGTTAGCCGGGGTAATACTATTGCCTCTGCACTTATTCTGGTTTTGAAATCGGGGGATACCAAAGTCAGAGAGCACAATTTGTTTGAGGTCTGAACTACCTTGCCGCCCATCCCTGATATTTCAAATCTAGAGGGTTTGAATGGGAGTTTGAGTCTATCTTGGGCTCTGGTAGAGATAAAGGTTCGTTCAGATCCCTGATCCACAAGAGCTCGTAGTTTAAAAATTTCTCCTTTATGCTCTACGGGAACGATAGCCGTGGGTAAAATTATTTCACAATCGTTTTCGGAATAAAACGATTGCACTTGGCTTTTCTGCGAGCATGAAGGGCTTTCATCCAGAGCATTGGCTTGATCGGGAGTATTACCGGGTGAGACTGTGGAATTCGTGGTGGTGGCTTGTGAGGCTGTCCTTTGCAATCGTGAGGGTTGTCTTTTCGGCATTTGAGATGTGTCTTCGTGAAGAACTGAGTTGTGCCGATCTTGACATTGATTGCAAGTTTGAGTACTGGAACAGTCTTTCAATATGTGTGACTGAGAGAGGCAATTGAAACACATATTGTTTTCTCTCACAAACCTTCTGCGATCAGAGGTCGACAGCTTCTTAAATTTGAAGCAGCTTATAAGGGGGTGAGATGAGGTTTTACACATAGCGCACTTGTACATTGTTCGCTGCTCTGTCATATGAGATTGGGTGTGGGAGGTCGATCTATTTTGAAAGGGATGCGACTGTTGGGGTTTAAATGGCGGCCTAGTTTGAGGAGGAGTGAATTTACTTTTACTTGGGCGCCATTGATCAACTCTTTCTACCACTTCGTATCGCGTTGTGAGGAACTGGTCCATTTGGGACCAGTTGGGAAGTTCTCTTCTTGAGGTTAGAGATTGCTCCCACAACGTGACTGTATTTTCTGGGAGTTTAGAGGTAACCAGATAGATAAGTATGGGGTCCCAGTTATCTGTGGAGACTTGTTGCGTGGCGAGAATTTGAAGGCAATTATTTACCGACGATTGCAACCTTTGAATGTCTTCACTGTTTTCGGTAGTGATAGTTTTTAAGTTCATCAGGGCCCGTATTTGGTTATCTACGAGAACTCGTCTGTTCTCGTATCGGGCCTTTAGGGCTTCCCACGCTAAGGCAAAGTTGTCGTCAGTCAAGGGAAAT
Organism: Eurosta solidaginis; assembly: GCF_040869045.1. NCBI lineage: Eukaryota > Metazoa > Arthropoda > Insecta > Diptera > Tephritidae > Eurosta > Eurosta solidaginis. The sequence continues at coordinate 49,860,004 of NC_090322.1, forward strand.
TGGTTGACTATTTGAGCTGCCTTTCCTTGGGTTTTGTATCTGAGGTGATACAATTTTTGCGCTTGGGAGAGTTTCGGGTGGTTAATATAAACGGCTGTGAACATGTCACGAAATGAGGGCCATTTTTCATAACCACCATAAAATATTTCGGTATCGCAGGGAGGGATTTTTAGCGAAATACCGGAGTTGTCAGATGGAGCTGGTGTGACGGTAGGGGGAGCGGGGGCATTTGCTTGTTTAAGCAAGTGAAGCTGGTCTTCTATCTGGGCTTTTGTGTCTTCGTATGCTATGAGACAGGACCTGTATATGCTATTAGCAGATGTTGGAAAATCTTCGGGCAGGTCCTGATCTGGGGTTTCGACAATCTTATCGAAGACTGTTTGGACTCTATTCCAAAATTTGTCTATATTGGCGTTTTTTATTTTGAGTGAGGACTCCGTGTTGTCTTGGAGCGACGTCGACCTAAACCGAGCACAATATTCCAAAAAATTGTCCGTTTCGGATGTAAATTTTTTGGGGGCAGACGAGATTTTAAATTTTTTTAACTCCTTGAGTTTTGGAGCCACCTTTTTTGGTTTCATCGTCACTCATTTTTAAGCTTTGTTTTATGTCGCTTAGAGTTGAGAATTAACAAAAAATTTAACTTCAGAGAGAGAACTTTTTTTTTTTTTTTTTTTGAAGAGAGAGTATTTGCTTTTAACTATGTGAGGGAGTTACGTTTAAATATTCACGTTAAATAGCAAGAGAGAATACTTTTCAAAACCAAAAAAAGTTTTTTAGTTAAATTTATTTGAGGGGTTTGAGTATGTGTAAAACCTAATAGGGAGAGGGGGACAAATTTCCGAAGTAAAGAGGTTTTAATTAATTTGAAATTTGAGGGTATGACGATACAAAGTTGACCACTGTGCCGCGGTGCACTGTATTTAATATGTATATATGCGTGAGGGTTAAATATACGTGGGAAAAATACAAATATATATATATGTAAATATGGGTAATTATTTTTTAAGATTTTCACTATCGATATTTTTGTGGACTGTATAAATGGGGATACAGAGTGAAATACTAAATTACTCGGGAAAATTTTTTAGCTTTACACAAGAGAGATATATTTTTCAAACGCTAGTGTACGCACTGAACCACTCTTGTACCACTGTATGAGATTTTGTTTCACCGCTTATGTCGCTTTCTTGTATACGCAAATGAGGAAACCGAGAAAATTTGCTTGCGTTTTTTTTTTTTTTTTTTTTTAATTCAATGGGGATAAATCAGAAGTTAGCAGAGGTTGTGCAATATATTTAATTAACGACAAGAGATATTTTAATTTAAAATGAGGAAATTTTAAATTATTAAGAGATTTGTCGCATTAAAATATAAGGGGTGCTTTTAGCAAGTGTGCCCACTGTAGCTAACTACTGAGTTTTTCTTATTTTGCTTTGCACATATACCGTACTGAGTTTTGCAATATGGGGTTATTGCTATATGTATATATATATATATATACGAAATGGTATGTGCAATTTTAGTGGGAACTTGAGAAAATTTGGCGGGAAATGAGGATTATTGGCGGGAAATTCTAATCCTCGAAAATGAAAATTGCCTTGATTTTTCTCTTTTATGTATATTTTTCCGTGTTTAGGGTGTATTCAAATGTCATTTAATACTCACGGTTTTTTGGCAAATGGGTATTTTTTGTTTTTCCTGCGCTGGTTTCCCTAGTGGCGTCGAAGGACCACTGTTTAGGGGGTGGCAGTAAAAATTACCTTACTCCTTTTGATGGGGCTGCTGCGGATGCGACTGCTGCGGTGATGGTGATGTAAGGAGGCGATATGGTTGACTACGCTGACGGTGGCGGCGGCAATATCCCCTATGCTGATCAACACAAATTTTAATGGATTCTGCAATGATTTCTGTGAAGCGGCGATGGCCGATTGTGATCTTTAATTGGCTAAGAAATGCAGCACACCAAGTGTGGAAAACAATGGTTCACTGATGAGATCGGCAAAGATGCATTAACACCAGGAATGTAAGGCGAAATATATATATATATGTATATATATATATATATATATATGCAAAAATCGCACGTCACTGCTGACCGTGGAAAACGAGATTCTTTTATTATTAACTATTCCGAACCGAACTATGAACTTTCGAAATAAGAAAAAGGGCACCTTTTAACTTTTATAAAGCGATTTTATATTGTACAGAGAGCTTTTCCAATTTTGTGTGTCACAACCGAGAGGATACAAAATTTCGAATAAGTAAAAAATAAAAAGAAATGTCAAAAGCAATAATATAAATGTATGTATGTACGTACATAGTCACATCTGTCAACCCATTGTTGGGGTTGCCAGAGAGGTGAAATACGCTCGCGTGTTAGCGTAAAATACAAACATTTCAAATTCTTAAGTTTAATAAATATGTACGTAATATATGATATTACGTATTTGTACGTGCAAATAATTCAGAATGCGTACTTATACGTAAAAGGTACATATATCAATAAATTCAATATAAAATTCAGGTAAATTCAGGTTTAGGTTTCCTTAAGCCTAATTTCTATTAAATAGAAGGGTTGGCTGTTGGCGACTACGACAGTCGCTCAAACAACGAAAAATGAAAAAAAATGCCATAATTCTATATCAAATATGAAAAAAGGGAAATGGTAATTGGATTGGTTTAATACCGCAAAATATAACTTTAGAAAAAACTTTGTAAAATGGGTGTGACACCTACCATATGAAGTAAAAGATAATGAAAAAGTTATGCAGGGCGAAATCAAAAGCCCTTGGAATATAAATGAATTAGCGGTACCCAACAGATGATGCTCTGCGTCACCCTGGTCCACATTTTGGTCGATATCTCGAAAACGCCTTCACATATACAACTAAGGGCCACTCCCTTTTAGAACCCTCATTAATACCTTTAATTTGATACCCATAACGTACAAACACATTCTAGAGTCACCCCTGGTCCACCTTTATGGCGATATCTCGGAAAGGCGTCCACCTATAGAACTAAGGCCCACTCCCTTTTAAAATACTCATTAACACCTTTCATTTGATACCCATATCATACAAAGAGATTCTAGAGTCACCAGTGGTCCACCTTTATGGCGATATCTCGGAAAGGCGTCCACCTATAGAACTAAGGCCCACTCCCTTTTAAAATACTCATTAACACCTTTCATTTGATACCCATATCATACAAAGAGATTCTAGAGTCACCAGTGGTCCACCTTTATGGCGATATCCCGAAATGGCGTCCACTTATAGAACTATGGCCCACTCCCTTTTAAAATGCTCTTTAATACCTTCCATTTGATACCCATGTCATACAAACACATTCCAGGGTCCAAAGCTCTCAGCTGAGTATGTAATGTTCCGTTACACCCGAACTTAGCATTCCTTACTTGTTTTAATAAGAAGTCGTATAAATTGCGTTTAATTTTGTTAATTTGGTGGAAAGTGGGAATATTGCCGGGAAAATTTCTGAAATATTCACGATATGGTGCCTAAAACAATTCGAAAATGATCTCAAAACAAGTAAGGAAGGTTAAGTTCGGGTGTAACCGAACATTACATACTCAGTTGAGAGCTATGGTGACAACATAAGGGAAAATAACCATGTAGGAAAATGAACCGAGGGAAACCCTGGAATGTGTTTGTATGACATGTGTATCAAATGAAAGGCATTAAAGAGTATTTTATGAGGGAGTGGGCCATAGTTCTATAGGTGGACGCCATTTAGGGATATAGCCATAAAGGTGGATCAGGGTTGACCCTAGAATGCGTTTGTACGATATGGGTAAAAATGAAAGGTATTAATGAGTATTTTAAAAGGGCGTGGACCTAAGTTCTATAGATGGACGCCTTTTCGAGATATCGCCGTAAAGATGGACCAGGGTGACTCTAGAATGCGTTTGCACAATATGGGCATCAAACGAAAGGTGTTAATGAGTATTTTAAAAGGGAGTAGGCCTTAGTTCTATAGGTGGACGCCGTTTCGAGATATCGTCATAAAGGTGGACCAGGGGTGACTCTAGAATGCGTTTGTACGATATGGGTATCAAATGAAAGGTGTTAATGAGTATTTTAAAAGGGAGTAATCCTTAGTTCCATAGGTGGACGCCGTTTCGAGATATCGCCATAAAGGTGGACCAGGGGTGACCCTAGAATTTGTTTGTACAATATGGGCATCAAACGAATGGTGTTAATGAGTATTTTAAAAGGGAGTGGGCCTTAGTTCTATAGGTGGTCGCCTTTTCGAAATATCGCCATAAATGTGGACCAGGGGTGACTCTAGAATGCGTTTGTACGATATGGATATCAAATTAAAGGTATTAATGAGTATTTTAAAAGGGAGTAATCCTTAGTTCCATAGGTGGACGCCGTTTCGAGATATCGCCATAAAGGTGGACCAGGGGTGACCCTAGAATTTGTTTGTACGATGTGGGTATCAAAAGAAAGGTGTTAATGGGTATTTTAAAAGGGAGTAATCCTTAGTTCCATAGGTGGACGCCGTTTCGAGATATCGCCATAAAGGTGGACCAGGGGTGATCCTAGAATTTGTTTGTACAATATGGGTATCAAAAGAAAGGTGTTAATGAGTAAAAGGGTGTGGGGCTTAGTTCTATAGGTGGACACCTTTTCGGAATATCGCCACAAAGGTGGACCAGGGGTGACTCTAGGATGTGTTTGTACGATATGGGTATCAAATTAAAGGTATTAATGAGGGTTTTAAAAGGGAGTGGTGGTTGTTGTATAGGTGGTCGCATTTTCGAGATATCGCCATAAAGGTGGACCAGGGGTGACCCTAGAATTTGTTTGTACAATATGGGCATCAAAAGAAAGGTGATAATGAGTATTTTAAAAGGGAGTATTCCTTAGTTCCATAGGTGGACGCCGTTTCGAGATATCGCCATAAAGGTGGAGCAGGGGTGACCCTAGAATTTGTTTGTACAATATGGGTATCAAAAGAAAGGTGTTAATGAGTATTTTAAAAGGGTGTGGGGCTTAGTTCTATAGGTGGACGCCTTTTCGATATATCGCCATAAAGGTGGACCAGGGGTGACTCTAGAATGAGTTTGTACGATTTGGGTATCAAATTAAAGGTATTAATGAGAGTTTTAAAAGGGAGTGGTGGTAGTTGTATATGTGAAGGCGTTTTCCAGATATCGACCAAAATGTGGACTAGGGTGACCCAGAACATTATCGGTTGGATACCGCTAATTTATTTATATATGTAATACCTGGCAAGATTTTAAGGGTGTTTTATTTCGCCCTGCAGAACTTTTTCATTTTCTTCTACTTAATATGGTAGGTGTCACAACCATTTTATAAAGTTTTTTCTAAAGTTATATTTCGCGTCAATAAAACAATCCAATTACCTTACCATGTTTCATCCCATTTTTCGTATTTGGTATAGAATTATGGAATTTTTTTCATTTTTCGCAATTTTCGATATCGAAAAAGTGGGCGTGGTTATAGTCCGATATCGTTCATTTTAAATAGCGATCTGAGATGAGTGCTCAGGAACCTACATACCAAATTTCATCAAGATACCTCAAAATTTACTCAAGTTATCGTGTTAACGGACGGACGGACGGACGGACGGACGGACATGGCTCAATCAAATTTTTTTTCGATCCTGATTATTTTGATATATGGAAGTCTATATCTATCTCGATTCCTTTATATATGTACAACCAACCGTTATCCAATCAAACTTAATATACTCTGTGAGCTCTGCTCAACTGAGTATAAAAAATTACCAAATGTGAGGAGAAATTTCAGAAATTTCAAAATATTTCCTTTAAACAATCCCTATATGTTTATGAAATTTTCTTCGAGAACGAAAAAATGATCCCGGAACGTAGCTAAATGATTCCGTTTATACCAAAGCGTAATGATCCTGAAACAATCACGAAGTGCTCGCAAAATGTTCTTGCATTATTCACGACATGTAACCAAAATAGAACCTGACGTTGTCTCAAAGGACTCCCATAGGCCTGGAAGAAACCTTATTGGAGCTGTACGCTTGAGTTAACCTGCTAACACCTCAATATTTTCAAAATTATTATTGACAGGTACAGGTTAAATACATTCACAGTTTTAACGTTTTAGGAAGAACTGAAAAAGTGTTCCGAGAAAGGCGCAGACTGGATTTTTCCAGACTGTTGGCTATATGGCTACCTATGTACCCATTTTTACGTGAAATATGAATAAATTTTGCCGGATGCAATATTCTCCAAAAATGTGTTTCAAAAACTCGATAAAATACTCAGATCACTCTTCTACGAGCAACTGACTGTCGTTCTTCTAGAGTCTAGAGGCTTGATTTCCTCGAAAGCGGTACCGCTATATAGCGGCCGCTACATAAGGGTAGAGTATGTTGTCAAAAATGTTGCAGTTTAAAAGTAATTATGTGGAAACTAAGAAGACAGTGATGTTCACCGTAACGTAATATAGCAGCAGGGCATAAAATATTACGGCCGTCATGACGGTAGAAACTCGTTCATCACCGTTTTTTGCCACCGCTATTGTCAAAGCGCTGAACCTTTTGTCAAATAATTGGAATTATTTATAAAACAAAAGAACATTTTTGAATAAAAATTTGTGCTTGTACGTTTATTTAGATAAAATAATAAAAAAAAAAAACTAAAAAAACCACGAAAAATGCAAAATTAAATTTTGCGAATCCTCTGCCGTAACTATTCGTAGTTTCCAACAAAGCGGTGCCGCTGAAAACGGTGAGTATACCAGCGGCTCTTTAGCGGTCGTAGCATAGCCGGAGGAAACCAAGCCTTAACATACACAATAATTTTATTTTATTAAGCAAACACAAAATTGTTGCAACCAGCAAAACGAATAAATACTTCAATTTGCACATTTTCATTTGTTTTTGTAAACACTTCGAATATCAGCAAAGAAAATTACATATTTACTCATATTAGCTGACTCTCGCGCTATACTTCCAACAAAACAACTATGCACACACTCTTCGTTCGTTTGCTTGCTAGATCTAATATCAGTACTCAGTTCGTTTGCTTGCTAGATCTAATCTCAGTACTCAGTTCGTTTGCTTGAGGGCTGCTGGTTTTCTCTCCACAACAACATGAGTAGTGCGTGTGAACAGTCTTATAATTTAAATACTTGTTTGGCAATTGTAGTTGTGTCATCTTTAAATTGACATTTTAACGCTATATTTAACCTTTTTGCAATATTTTTAATGCCCTGCACTGCTCCTTGAAAAAAGTTATCGATACATATCTAATTTTTTATATCTCAGAATTATAGTTTGCCCGTAAAAGAGGCACACAAATTTCCACTGCCTATTTATATAAAGATAATGGGTATAGATTTCATTTCCATACACGAAATATTGTATAAATCGCATAAAAATTTAGCACAAATAAATAATTTGAAATACCTAGCGAATTTCAACCCAACTGTATTGGTAAAATCATTGAATTTCGTGCTTGGTAGGAATTTGCATATGTAAATTACTTTCTTCTAAGAAAATATAAATTATTTATTCTTAATATATTTTTTATTATTTTTTTCCGGCGCTTCCAATCAAGGTTTCTTATTTTGTTGGTTTCTTTGCTATTGGCACATGCGGTCACCCACTTCTACGGTTTACAGAGAAAACAGTATTAAAAAAACACCAAAAAAACAATACAAAATTTCTGCGCATGGCTAAATAAGGTGTGGTGTTGGCGGCGAGTTTCTGACTGGCTTTACTTCAAAAAATAAAGAAATGGCTGCCAAGTTCTTGACTTTGACGAGTCATTACTTTGCTTGATAGATGACTGATTGTAATTTGTTTGTGAGTTCTTGGAGTTGTAGATTGATGGTTTGCTGTTAAGTTTAGCATATTTGATTTGTTTGTTAACAGCTCAGATAGCTGTCAATGTTTGAAAGTTTGTTTTACAAGAAAAAAGTGTACGCTAAAATCTTGTTTTTTTTTTAATTAATTGCTCTTTTGTGCTATTTGAAAATGTTAAGCATTGTAAATTTTAATCATGTCAACAGTGACAATAATCTTTATGAAAACCGGTTAAATGTTTATGATATAACACAAAATTCAAAGGTCTGTGCAGAAACTAGGGAAAGAAATAAACGACAGTTTAGTCAGCGACATACAAGTTATAAAACATGAGCTTTGAAACTGGATGGTCCGTGAGGACCTCACATAGACTGAATGTGGCCATAGTACTACCAGAAGTTTGCTCAACGGCCAACTGAAAACCCCTATCTTAAACCAGGATCTATGTTATAAAATAACTCCGCACTCTTGGCAAATACTTCAAGATTTCTAGCACCTATGCTACTTCCTGCTTATAAATCTGATAACTGTATCACTCCTTATAGCTGGAGCCTTAGCCTGACAAGCCGTTAGCACGAGCATATTTAAAATATGGCACAGATCTCGCTTCTGTAGGTATCAAACCAAGGGCCATCATATCGCCTGACCCCACCCTTCAAAAAAAACGTCTAATAATGACGTTAGACTTCTACCTTTGAGAAAATTATAATTCTCGAGTTGATCTCTAACATAATTCATCGCCCTTGGAGAATATTTTAGAAAATTACTCCAGTTGATATCACACATTGGGTATAAAGTTGGAGTGAAGTTGAAAATAAAAATATTCTCCAAGGTGGCACCAAAATCCAACAGGTGCTTATTGTGCAGAAATAGCCCAGCAACTATTGAAAAAATATTTCTTCAATCTTCGAAACATTTTAGTTTTCAAGTTGATTTCTAGGGCATTATCTAATTATTCTTTCACTTTTGATCAAATTATAGTTTCGCGTTGATCTCTAACTTCATTTATTTGAGAAAATTTTATATATTTCTAGTTCTCAAATCTGTAGCAGAGGTGTTTTTTCGTTGCAACTCTACTCTGGAGTAGCACGTGTATAAACTGAGTCCAATTAGAGAGTCAAATTTGAGATCATCTTCTTGAAAACGACCAAATCTTTCTAAAACAGGGGTGGTAAAAAAAAATTTATTTCGTACACATTTCTTTATTAAACTTTTTATTTATTTCACAAAAACGCGTTATACAACACGCGCAATTCAATTTATTCACTTGTCAAATAACATAAAACCAAAACACCAAAGCTTAGAAACCGGGTTAACAATTATTTCTAATAGCTCCTTTTAAGTGAGTTTGTTCTTGTCATTCAGCGCAGCAAACAAAAACAAATTGTTGAAAACTCATTTGGGGGAAATACAAAATGTTCAGGTCATTTTTGTTTGACAGCTATTCAATTTACAATAAAAATAAATACAACAAAAAATTATTAATAAATAATAACAAGAATCATGCAAAGTTGAAATGACTCAACGTCGTTAAGCTGGCGCTTTTCAGTCAAACAACTGTGTAATTAAAATTTTAAAGTAAATATTAAATGAAGTATAATAAAAAAATGTTATAAAACATTATATGGCTTAAGAACCGGTTCGAGTCAACAATGTATAATAATATTCAACAAGAACGCGCACAGCAATGTCATAAATGTGGCACTGTGGTTCAAGGGCGGTAAAATTTTTAACAAAAAATTTAGGGGAACATTTTTTGTACTGAAATTTATGGTAAAAATAATAAATATTTAAAACGCAAGTTGTATTCCGAACAAAAACAAATTCTGGAAAGCAAACTTGTTAATTTATTTTATTTACAACAAATATTTCGAAAGATAGCAAAATATTAGTTTTATATATTATTTTCATTATATAATTGTTATAACAAATTGTTTACTTAATACATAATTACAATAAAATAAATCTTTCGAATAATTTATACAAAACATTAAAGAGTAGTGCCAAGCAAAGCTTTTCGAAAACTTAATTTGCATTCTGAAACAATTTTAAAGAGACGTTCCTTTTTTAGGTAAAAACTTACACACAAGGTTTTCCAACCACTACAGACGTCACTATACGTTTGCTTTCTTGCCCTTCCTTTCCTTTTCCTTCCTTGTGTTTCCTTTCCTTTCATTTTCTTTACTGTCCTGTAATTTTTTTTACTTTCGTTTACTTTTCTGTTCCTTCCTTTCTTTTTCTTTCCTTTTTCTTTAATTTAATTCCCTTTCCATTATTTGGTTTTATATTTTTTACTATATTTTTTTTTTATTTATACATTTTTTCTTTTATTTATTTTTTCTTTTGTTTAATTTAATTCTATTTATTTTATTTTGATTTATTTTGTTTTATTTAATTTTATTTTATTTTATTAACTAACAAAGTAGTACGTTAAATTTTTGAATGGAACAAAACGAAAAAATACCGCAACTTGAATATGCTCGTTTATTTTTGTAGACACTTTGAATCTCAGCAAAAAAATTACACATTTACTCTTATTTGCTGACTCTCACTCTATATTTCCAACAAAAATACTATACACACACTCATCGTTCAGTTGCTCGCGAGATCAAATCTGAGTTCGTTTGCATGAGATCCGCTGGTTTTCTTAACACAACAACTGCTAACGCATGTTGTCTTCGCAGTGTAAATTGTAAACATTCTCATAGAATTTTAGAACGCAAATGTCTAAGAGTATGCACATCACTTTATAGGAAACCACTAAGTGATCACAAACAATACTATCCCAATAGCCATCTATATAATAAAGCCAAGGTTCACAGGATAGATAATTACATAATTAACCTTATTAGAAATCACACGCAAAGATGCTTGAACTGCGATATGAATAACCTTATAAATGGGCCATTCTACACCAACGAAAATTATATAAAAGAATCTCTGCAATTGATTCACTCCGCCAGAGGCATTTATCTACCTTGACAAAAATAAGTTGGTGCAAAACGATTGCTGTACCTATATTGTACCACAGATACCGCACAGCGACAGATAAGTCGATTAAACTCTCCCAACCGGAAGAAGGCGAACTTCGATTCGAAATGAGTATACCTTCCAGAGATGTGAAAACCTCAAAAGGTACCTTAAACTTTTGGTGGCTACAGGACTAGCCTAAATATGTAGTTTTAAGTTTTTATCAGTTTTTTATATTATACAAATCATATTACAATTATATAATGTTTTTTTCTTAATTTTTTCATTATATTACGAAATTGCCAGCTAGGTTTTCATATATGTATCATTGAATAACATACAAACTCTCATAGAAATATCTGTTACCAAAAAAGTATACGAATAATATTTACCATAGATACTTCGAGCTCCTCTTGAGACATTGTATCTTATTTTTTACAACTAAATTTGTAGTCTAGTTTATTTGGATTAAGAAAACTTATGTATGAAACTTTAAAAATAAACAAACAAAAAAAATATAAAAAAAATAGTTACGTGTTTGGCATTGGTAGTGGTGCTATTTTTAAGAAATATTTTAGCCTGCATTTAATATATGGCCTGCAACTTTCCTTGAGAAGACCCATCGAAATTTTCAAATTGCCTATTTTTATATAAATCGCACGTTTTATTGTAAAAGATGAGCACTTTGACTCACTTTTCGAGATCTTAAATAACCCAAAATATAGAATACTGCAATGGACAAGCCTGACCGGTGTCCTTATCGCTGCAACAACAACAACAACCGGCATAGCTGCTCTTGAACTTGATTTTTATAATGAAGCTGTAAGAAGAAATAAAAAAATTTCTTGACGATCTCTCAAAAAATTACAATTTTGAATTACATTATAATTTACAATAAAACTTGCAAAATATATGTATTAAATCATAATCTCAGTGAAAATTTTAAAACGTTAGCACCAATAACAAGGGAGTTATGCCGCTTTTAAAAGTCCATTACTGGATCCAGTTCCAGTTCCAAGTGAAAATGTTCTTACATCTTTAAGCCCGAATTAAAGTTGACATAGTCATAACGCCTTAGTCATAACCATATTTTTGTTATCCATATAAAATTGGCATAAGTTATTGGTGCCTTAACCTAAAAATCGTGAAAATCTCATAAAAATGAAGAAAACGCAAAAAATTATAAACATATACCACAAAAAATAGGTCTCTTAGTCAAAACGTATCCCAACCAATAAATAAAATCTGCAAAAAGTTCATAAATTCTCCAACTCAAATATTTTTAGGTTATGGATATGGCGAAAAACCAAAAACCAGTTGGTTGGCTATGGTATGGTGATGGCTTTAGCGTTATGGTATGGCACCATTAATCGATTACATTGATTTCCATAAGGTTGGTTCGATCAGCTGTTTTATCTGGTTATGGTTAAGTCACCATTAACTGGCCCTTTATATTGTACTGTTCATAATAGTGTTATAGTAAAGTAAAGTACGTTAGGGTACTGTATATAAAAAGTATAGTATGGTACTGTAAAGCAAGTACAATAATCTACTACACAGTAATAATAATCTTTTTTATTTTTAAACTTTTTTGTTTCTATTTTTTTTATTAAATTTATTTTGTATAATTTTTTTATATTTTTATTTTAAAATTTTTTTATTTTATTTTAAAATTTTTTTATTTTATTTTAAAATTTTTTTATTGTATTCAAAATTTTTTTATTTAAATTTTTTTTTTTTTTTGTTTTATCTGGTAAGTGAAGTTCCTTTGGCACATTCAACTTTTCTAATTTACTTTTTTTTATTTCGCTAAAAAAATTTCCATTCACATCAAAATATATATCTATGTCTTAATCTTTTTTTCTTTAAAAGGCTCTTTTGTTTTCTGACACTTAAAAACTATAGGTCTCTTAAGCTAGCCCAACCTTTTCAGCCCAATCAAGAAACGAGACCGTACTAAATTGCACAACATTTATTACTAATTTAGTACCGATTAATTAAATTTATTACCCTTGTATTTTAAAAAATATCGAGGGTTGGGCTAGCTTAAGTTTAAGCCAGCCCAACCCATATGCACAATCAAAAAACGAGACCGTACTAAATTGCACAACATTTATTACTAATTTAGTACCGATTAATTAAATTGATTACCCTTGTATTTTAAAAAATATCGAGGGTTGGGCTAGCTTAAGTTTAAGCCAACCCAACCCATATGCACAATCAAAAAACGAGACCGTACTAAACTGCAAAACATTTATTACTAATTTAGTACCGGTTAATTAAATTTATTACCCTTGTATTTTAAAAAATATCGAGGGTTGGGCTAGCTTAAATTTAAGCCAACCCCAACCCATATGCACAATCAAAAAACGAGACCGTACTAAATTGCACAACATTTATTACTAATTTAGTACCGATTAATTAAATTTATTACCCTTGTATTTTAAAAAATATCGAGGGTCGGGCTAGCTTAAGTTTAAGCCAGCCCAACCCATATGCACAATCAAAAAACGAGACCGTACTAAATTGCACAACATTTATTACTAATTTAGTACCGATTAATTAAATTGATTACCCTTGTATTTTAAAAAATATCGAGGGTTGGGCTAGCTTAAGTTTAAGCCAACCCAACCCATATGCACAATCAAAAAACGAGACCGTACTAAACTGCAAAACATTTATTACTAATTTAGTACCGGTTAATTAAATTTATTACCCTTGTATTTTAAAAAATATCGAGGGTTGGGCTAGCTTAAGTTTAAGCCAGCCCAACCCATATGCACAATCAAAAAACGAGACCGTACTAAATTGCACAACATTTATTACTAATTTAGTACCGATTAATTAAATTGATTACCCTTGTATTTTAAAAAATATCGAGGGTTGGGCTAGCTTAAGTTTAAGCCAACCCAACCCATATGCACAATCAAAAAACGAGACCGTACTAAATTGCACAACATTTATTACTAATTTAGTACCGGTTAATTAAATATATTACCCTTGTATTTTAAAAAATATCGAGGATTGGGCTAGCTTAAATTTAAGCCAACCCAACCCATATGCACAATCAAAAAACGAGACCGTACTAAATTGCACAACATTTATTACTAATTTAGTACCGGTTAATTAAATTTATTACCCTTGTATTTTAAAAAATATAGAGGGTTGGGCCAGCTTAAGTTTAAGCCATCCCAACCCATATGCACAATCAAAAAACGAGACCGTACTAAATTGCACAACATTTATTTCTAATTTAGTACCGATTAATTAAATTTATTACCCTTGTATTTTAAAAAATATCGAGTGTTTGGCTAGCTTAAGTTTAAGCCAGCCCAACCCATATGCACAATCAAAAAACGAGACCGTACTAAACTGCAAAACATTTATTACTAATTTAGTACCGGTTAATTAAATTTATTACCCTTGTATTTTAAAAAATAAGCTTAAGTTTAAGCCAGCCAAACCCATATGCACAATCAAAAAACGAGACCGTACTAAACTGCAAAACATTTATTACTAATTTAGTACCGGTTAATTAAATTTATTACCCTTGTATTTTAAAAAATATCGAGGGTTGGGCTAGCTTAAGCCAACCCAACCCATATGCACAATCAAAAAACGAGACCGTACTAAACTGCAAAAAATTTATTACTAATTTAGTACCGGTTAATTAAATTTATTACCCTTGTATTTTAAAAAATATCGAGGGTTGGGCTAGCTTAAGTTTAAGCCAGCCCAATCCATATGCACAATCAAAAAACGAGACCGTACTAAACTGCAAAACATTTATTACTAATTTAGTACCGGTTAATTAAATTTATTACCCTTGTATTTTAAAAAATAAGCTTAAGTTTAAGCCAGCCCAACCCATATGCACAATCAAAAAACGAGACCGTACTAAACTGCAAAACATTTATTACTAATTTAGTACCGGTTAATTAAATTTATTACCCTTGTATTTTAAAAAATATCGAGGCTTGGGCTAGCTTAAGCCAACCCAACCCATATGCACAATCAAAAAACGAGACCGTACTAAACTGCAAAACATTTATTACTAATTTAGTACCGGTTAATTAAATTTATTACCCTTGTATTTTAAAAAATATCGAGGGTTGGGCTAGCTTAAGTTTAAGCCAACCCAACCCATATGCACAATCAAAAAACGAGACCGTACTAAACTGCAAAACATTTATTACTAATTTAGTACCGGTTAATTAAATTTATTACCCTTGTATTTTAAAAAATATCGAGGGTTGGGCTAGCTTAAGCCAACCCAACCCATATCCACAATCAAAAAACGAGACCGTACTAAACTGCAAAACATTTATTACTAATTTAGGACCGGTTAATTAAATTTATTACCCTTGTATTTTAAAAAATATCGAGGGTTGGGCTAGCTTAAGTTTAAGCCAACCCAACCCATATGCACAATCAAAAAACGAGACCGTACTAAACTGCAAAACATTTATTACTAATTTAGTACCGGTTAATTAAATTTATTACCTTTGTATTTTTAAAAATATCGAAGGTTGGGGATCACGTTTAATGCTAAATGCCGACCGGACAGTAATAAAGTTATAAGCAAAACTTATGTATATGATTCGATCTACGGAAAGGGGGTTTTGGTCCCTAACTCCAAATTTTGGGGATTTTTTGGAAATTATAAAAATGAACTTTTTGTATACTCGAGCAGACCTACAACTTGATGTATAGATCGCAAGAAGCATACTTAAACTTTTTTTTATTTTGTCACAGTTTTATTTATAAGTTAGAATTAAACGTGATCCCCAACCTTCGATATTTTTTAAAATACAAAGGTAATAAATTTAATTAACCGGTACTAAATTAGTAATAAATGTTCTGCAGTTTAGTACGGTCTCGTTTTTTGATTGTGCATATGGGTTGGGTTGGCTTAAAATTAAGCTAGCCCAACCCTCGATATTTTTTAAAATACAAGGGTAATCAATTTAATTAATCGGTACTAAATTAGTAATAAATGTTCTGCAGTTTAGTACGGTCTCGTTTTTTGATTGTGCATATGGGTTGGGTTGGCTTAAAATTAAGCTAGCCCAACCCTCGATAGTTTTTAAAATACAAGGGTAATCAATTTAATTAACCGGTACTAAATTAGTAATAAATGTTTTGCAGTTTAGTACGGTCTCGTTTTTTGATTGTGCATATGGGTTGGGTTGGCTTAAAATTAAGCTAGCCCAACCCTCGATATTTTTTAAAATACAAGGGTAATAAATTTAATTAACCGGTACTAAATTAGTAATAAATGTTTTGCAGTTTAGTACGGTCTCGTTTTTTGATTGTGCATATGGGTTGGGTTGGCTTAAAATTAAGCTAGCCAAACCCTCGATAGTTTTTAAAATACAAGGGTAATCAATTTAATTAACCGGTACTAAATTAGTAATAAATGTTTTGCAGTTTAGTACGGTCTCGTTTTTTGATTGTGCATATGGGTTGGGTTGGCTTAAAATTAAGCTAGCCCAACCCTCGATATTTTTTAAAATACAAGGGTAATCAATTTAATTAATCGGTACTAAATTAGTAATAAATGTTGTGCAATTTAGTACGGTCTCGTTTTTTGATTGTGCATATGGGTTGGGTTGGCTTAAAATTAAGCTAGCCCAACCCTCGATATTTTTTAAAATACAAGGGTAATCAATTTAATTAATCGGTACTAAATTAGTAATAAATGTTGTGCAATTTAGTACGGTCTCGTTTTTTGATTGTACATATGGGTTGGGCTGGCTTAAACTTAAGCTAGCCCAACCCTCGATATTTTTTAAAATAAAAGGGTAATAAATTTAATTAACCGGTACTAAATTAGTAATAAATGTTTTGCAGTTTAGTACGGTCCCGTTTTTTGATTGTGCATATGGGTTGGGTTGGCTTAAACTTAAGCTAGCCCAACCCTCGATATTTTTTAAAATACAAGGGTAATAAATTTAATTAATCGGTACTAAATTAGTAATAAATGTTGTGCAATTTAGTACGGTCTCGTTTTTTGATTGGGCTGAAAAGGTTGGGCTAGCTTAAGAGACCTAAAAACTATTAACCGTTTTTACTCCAAATAAATAAAACTCGCAGATGGAAACACTCAAAAGCCAATTAAAATCTTATTTTACTTACGAGTTCCAACCAACGCAATTTGCCATTAAAATAACCGGCGTGATCAGACCATTTATTTTGAGCGCGAAAAATACAAGGGCAACAATAAAAGTAAAAATATATAAAAGTTTAAAAAGAAAATACTTTAGGTAGTAACCCAAATTTCTGAGAAGGTTGTGCATATTGTATAGAATTAGTCAAGAAAACTACGTAAACAAAAAATAAATAAAACACGTTTCAATGGCCAAAAACAAAAAATCCAGCATTTTAGCTAAGATTGACGAAGAGCCCCAATGGCGGCAGAAGTACGGCGTGAACGACGTTGGCTTTGGAATCGTGCAACAGCAGCAGCTTTTTGCTTTTAGCCATGAACTCAACTTTTCAAAACAGCCGCGTGGTGATAATGAAAGCAAATAACATTACAACAACAATTTAACGTTTTAAGAGTTTCCAATAAAAAAGAAACATTATTGACAACAATGAAGCAAATTAAAAAAAAAAACGATATGAAATCACTGCAAGAAGTATAGTAAACTTAAGGCGTACAATAAAAAAGGAAAAAAAGTAAAATACAATAACAAATGTATGCATTGGAACGCAAAGCTCAGTAAATTGCAATTCTTGTGCAAAGTAAACACATTAAATGGCAGATTTCGAATGTCTGCTGCTGACACAGTTGGAGACCTGGCAAAAAAAAAAACAAAGAATGAAAAAACATATGGCACGTATAGAATTTGTATAATTCCACTAGGATGGATCAAAACATTTCTTTTTGGTGTAAAAAATTAAGCAAATGTTAAAAAATATACGTATATATTTAACTTGGAATCTTTCATTTTTTTTTTAATAAAATTTCATAAAACAAATATATATATATAAACGAAGAAAGTTCATTAAAAAAATTGATTTAAAGAAAATAAATTTTGTATAAGCAAAATTACAATAAGAAAAACAAGTGGCAAAAAAATATTTTTAGAAAGTATTTTTAAAAATAATTAAAATTCGAAAAATTGTCAAAATATTTGAAAAAACACAAAAAAAAGTAATGTAAGAAAATAGTTTTATCTTCAAAGCCAAAAAAACAGGTTTTAAAATGAAAATGCACAAAATTTAAGGGTTAAACAAATATTTAAAAAAATTTTGATATGGAAGAACAAGCAATAAATTGAAAATATTTTGGAAAATATGTAACTTTGAGGAAAATAATGGTTCTAAAAATATTTACAAGATCAAAAACAAAAACAAAAAATTTTCGAAACAAAGTTTAAAATAAACTTAAAATAATTTCATGTTTGTTGTTAAAAAAATTTTAAACTATTAAAATATTTCAATAAATAGCTTCCTGAGGATGACGCATGAAGCGTTGAAACGCGTTGAAGCAAATCAAACAAAAACAAATTTTGCTTATTTAGACGACCAATAAGCTCAACCCAGCAAACCAAAAAATTTTAAGATTTTAAATTTTTTTAAAACGCCAACTTTTACAAAAAAAAAAAAAATGCACAAAACTGAAATTTAAAACAAAAAAAAATTATGAAAAAATGTGCTACAGGAAATCAAAAAATAAATTGGAAAAGTTGTGGAAAAATAGTTTTTGGGAATTATGTAACTTTGTGGAAAAGAATAGTTTGATACCTACTTTTAAAAATACTTTAAATTTGAAAAAAGTATGCAAAAAATTACTTTTGACTTTTGAAATAAATATGTAATAAAATTATGAAAACAATATGGGGACCTAATTTTCAAAAACAATTTAAATTTGTAAAGTATGCGTTAAATAAATGTTGTAGAAAATAAAATTTTGAAATAAATAAGGTTTTGGCATGGTATAGCATAAAATAGAAACTCTTGACAAAAAATAATGATCTGTATTTTAATTAGCGGGTCTTGCTCATATTGCTTTATACAAAAAATTTAATGAAAAAAGCTATACATATTATTTAAAACTCTTTTCATCCAAAAAATTTAGTACACAAATTTTTAAAACTTTTTAACCTTTTCAAATAATTTCTTTTCTTGATTATGTTACAAATTAAAAAAAAATAATAATTTTTTTAAAACATTAAAAAAAATAATATTCAAATTTTGAAAAGAATCACTTTTGAAAAAACTAAGTTTTTAATCTTGTTTTTGATAAGGGAAATTACAAAAATGTTAGCTATAATACATAAAGTTTTTTTGACATTAAAGCCTTTGAAATGGTAGGAACTTTAATTAATGGAAATTTTTTAATAAAAAATTAAACAAAAATTTATATGAGTAGGAATTACATAATTTTAAGTACTTACTTACTTTAAGTTGATTAAATAAAATTAAAAAAAACTCAACTCCAGAATATTTGAAAAAAAAAAAATTTTAAAAATAGATCTTAAATTATAATAATAAAAAAATGTTGGTGTGGTGTCAAAGGTGGATTACGCTACCTCTACACCACAGAAACTTGCTGTTCACATCTGTCATTACTCAATCCAACGAGCGTTGACTCCAAAATTAGTTTCTATATCACTACGAATAGTGTAATGCTATACAATTATTCCAAGCTTTTTCACATTGCACTATTTTGGTGCTAAATTTGAAAGTACACCAAAATTAGTTTTAATATTACTCCGAAAAATGTTCACACTGCACTTTAGTTTTTTGCGTGTAGAGACATCACGAAAGTATTCATGGCTTCAATTTATAAAAATTTTTTTTTTTATTGGGCTCATCCTACTGTATATAAATATCTAAATCCGAAATTCGCTGACATTTGCAGTAAAATGTGTTAAATTAAATTTAGCAAAGAATAAAATGAAAAAAAGCTCAGAAAATTCTTTTGTTTGCCGATTTCATGCCAACAAATCACTGCGTCATCTAATTAAATTAATGCGCGCCATCGAATTTTTCCTCGCCTTATCTGCTTTTTTCTTAGGTTTTTTTAATTTACTAAAGTGCTTTTATATCACCGATTTTTTTTGCAAATTTCTGTTTTGGCAACGTAATAGCTTCGAGCTATTTGATATATCAGCAAAAAAACGATTCGATTAAAAAAAAGGCACTAAAACTAGTTTCGGCTGGGATCAAGCATTATATTCCTGATTGCATATATGTATAATTATGCAACAATGGGTAACAACCTAGCAGCTTTGAGGAACCAATAGTTTGTACTCTGAGTAACCCAGAACGACGGTGGGTCTCATAAGCCAAATCCCGAAAGACTTAAAGTGGGGCTTAGCGGTACAAACTGAATAACTAAATCAAATTTTAACTTAACGGCTATCGACTTGGGAGCGGTTTTTACAAGACTGTTGAGCGTTTATTGGTAATTGGGCACGTTATATTTGGCACCGGCTAAAGGTTCATCACCACCACTTACCGGCAACTTTTGGACTTCCTAACTATTCATCATTCATTTATAGTTTTGAGGCCCCCAACCCTCCAGCACCAGTCAACTGCCCAATATCACCGATTGGTTAGTCATCTATTCGCCAAGTAGTTGAAATTCAACCACTACAGACGGTACTACACAACTGGTTTCCTTTCCCTTCCTTCCTTCCCTTTCCATTCAATTTCTCTTCTCTTCTTTTTTTCTTATCTTTTCTTTCCTTAATTTTATTTTATTATCTAACAAAATAGTTTTGCAACCAACAAAACGATTAATTCTCCAACTCAGTGGTACACTCGAGAGCTTTGTAGAACTTCGGAACTTTTCAGCGTTCACCTACCTGCACGTATAGAGAATCAGCTAAGCAAGCAGTCAATCAGCTTGTACTTCAAGCAGTTAACATCTATTCTACGTGTTTGATATTGGTAGTGGTGCAATTTTTATACCTTTCATGAAAAGGAAATGGTATATTAATTTCGTCACCAAACCGAAAATTGTAAGTCCTTAAAGGAAAATAGATAGACCCACCATTAAGTATACCGAAATAATCAGGTTGAAGAGCTGAGTTTTTTTAGCCATGTCCGTCTGTCCGTATGTCCGTCTGTCTGTTTGTATGCAAACTAGTCCCTCAATTTTTGAGATATCGTGATAAAATTTGGTGAGCAGGTGTATTTGGGTGTCCGATTAGACATTTGTCGGAACCGACCGGATCGGACCACTATAGCATATATCCTCCATACAACCGATTTTTCAGAAAAAGAGGATTTTTGTAATATCTTACCCAATTTAACAGATTGAAGCTTCAAACTTCACCATATACTTTCGTATATTGAACATATTGTTGCCTGAAAAAATTTATGAGATCGGTCGTATATATAGTATATATCCCCCACAACCGATTGTTCAGATAAGGAACTTTTCGTAATTACTGCCCTATTTTAAGAGCTAGAGGCTTCAAATTTCAGCGAATGCTTACGTATATAGCATATATTGTTGTCTGAAAAAATCATAAAGATCGGTGGTATATATAGTATATATATGGTGGTATATATAGTATACATATATATATAGTATATATATATATATTTTCGCAAATTTTAGCCCCATTTTAACAGCTAGAAGCTTCAAATTTCACCGAATATTTACTAATATAGCATATATTGTTGTCTGAAAAAATCATAGAGATCGGTTGTATATATAGTATATATCTCATACAACCGATTGTTCAGATAAGAAACTTTTCGCAATTTCTACCCCATTTTAACAGCTATAAGCTTCAAATTTCACCGATTGCTTACGTATATAGCATATATTGTTGTCTGAAAAAATCATAGAGATCGGTTGTATATATAGTATATATCTCATACAACCGATTGTTCAGATAAGAAACTTTTCGCAATTTCTACCCCATTTCACAGCTATAAGCTTCAAATTTCACTGATTGCTTACGTATATAGCATATATTGTTGTCTGAAAAAATCATAGAGATCGGTTCTATATATAGTATATATCTCATACAACCGATTGTTCAGATAAGAAACTTTTCGCAATTTCTACCCCATTTTAACAGCTAGAAGCTTCAAATTTCACCAACTGCTTACGTGTATAGCATATATTGATGTCTGAAAAAATCATTGAGATCGGTGATATACATAGTATATATCTCATACAACCGATTGTTCAGATAAGAAACTTTGCGCAATTTCTGCCCCGTTTTAACAGTTAGAAGCTTCAAATTTCACAAAATGCTTTCTTATATAGCATATATTGTTGTCTGAAAAAATCATAGAGATCGGTGGTATTTATATTATATACTTCATATAAACTGTCATATTGACCCCTTTTTTACGGCTAGAAGCTTCAAGATTCATCAAATTTCATCAAATAGTTACGTTTACGTCATATATTTTTGAAATACGTGATTCGTAGCCATAGTTTTTACATGCAGACCACAAAAAACGTGAAGCTTTGCATCCTCACACAGATTACCTACCTATTTTTTATTTTATATTTATCTTAAAAATCGTTTAGATATGTTCAAATTTCACCAAATGCTTACGTGTATAGCATATATTGTTGTCTGAGAAAATCATAGATACCGGTGGTATATATAGTATATATCCCATACAACCGATTGTTCAGATAAGAAACTTTGCGCAATTTCTTACCCATTTTAACAGTTATAAGCTTCAAATTTCACCGATTGCTTACGTATATAGTATGTATTGTTGTGTCAAAAAATCATAGAGATCGGTGATATATATAATATATATATGATGGTATATATAGTATATATATATAGTATATATATTTTTTTTTTACGATTTCGGCCCCATTTTAACAGCTAGAAGCTTCAAATTTCACCAACTGCTTACGTGTATAGCATATATTGATGTCTGAAAAAATCATTGAGATCGGTGGTACACATAGTATATATCTCATACAACCGATTGTTCAGATAAGAAACTTTGCGCAATTTCTGCCCCATTTTAACAGTTAGAAGCTTCAAATTTCACAAAATGCTTACGTATATAGCATATATTGTTGTCTGAAAAAATCATAGAGATCGGTCGTATATATATTATATACTTCATATAAACTGTCATTTTGACCCCTTTTTTACGTCTAGAATCTTCAAAATTCATCAAATTTCATCAAATAGTTACGTTTTCGTCATATATTTTTGAAATACGTGATTCGTAGTCATAGTTTTTACACGCAGACCACAAAAAACCTGAAACTTTGCATCCTCACACAAAGTACCTACCCGTTTTTATACCTTTCATGAAAATGAAATGGTATATTAATTTCGTCACGAAACCGAAAATTGTAAGTCCTTAAAGGAAAATAGATAGACCCACCATTAAGTATACCGAAATAATCAGGTTGAAGAGCTGAGTTTTTTTAGCCATGTCCGTCTGTCCGTCTGTCTGTTTGTATGCAAACTAGTCCCTCAATTTTTGAGATATCGTGATAAAATTTGGTGAGCAGGTGTATTTGGGTGTCCGATTAGACATTTGTCGGAACCGACCGGATCGGACCACTATAGCATATATCCTCCATACAACCGATTTTTCAGAAAAAGAGGATTTTTGTAATATCTTACCCAATTTAACAGATTGAAGCTTCAAACTTCACCATATACTTTCGTATATTGAACATATTGTTGCCTGAAAAAATTTATGAGATCGGTCGTATATATAGTATATATCCCCCACAACCGATTGTTCAGATAAGGAACTTTTCGTAATTACTGCCCTATTTTAAGAGCTAGAGGCTTCAAATTTCAGCGAATGCTTACGTATATAGCATATATTGTTGTCTGAAAAAATCATAAAGATCGGTGGTATATATAGTATATATATGGTGGTATATATAGTATATATATATATATTTTCGCAAATTTTAGCCCCATTTTAACAGCTAGAAGCTTCAAATTTCACCGAATATTTACTTATATAGCATATATTGTTGTCTGAAAAAATCATAGAGATCGGTTGTATATATAGTATATATCTCATACAACCGATTGTTCAGATAAGAAACTTTTCGCAATTTCTACCCCATTTTAACAGCTATAAGCTTCAAATTTCACCGATTGCTTACGTATATAGCATATATTGTTGTCTGAAAAAATCATAGAGATCGGTTGTATATATAGTATATATCTCATACAACCGATTGTTCAGATAAGAAACTTTTCGCAATTTCTACCCCATTTCACAGCTATAAGCTTCAAATTTCACTGATTGCTTACGTATATAGCATATATTGTTGTCTGAAAAAATCATAGAGATCGGTTCTATATATAGTATATATCTCATACAACCGATTGTTCAGATAAGAAACTTTTCGCAATTTCTACCCCATTTTAACAGCTAGAAGCTTCAAATTTCACCAACTGCTTACGTGTATAGCATATATTGATGTCTGAAAAAATCATTGAGATCGGTGATATACATAGTATATATCTCATACAACCGATTGTTCAGATAAGAAACTTTGCGCAATTTCTGCCCCGTTTTAACAGTTAGAAGCTTCAAATTTCACAAAATGCTTTCGTATATAGCATATATTGTTGTCTGAAAAAATCATAGAAATCGGTGGTATATATATTATATACTTCATATAAACTGTCATATTGACCCCTTTTTTACGGCTAGAAGCTTCAAGATTCATCAAATTTCATCAAATAGGTACGTTTACGTCATATATTTTTGAAATACGTGATTCGTAGCCATAGTTTTTACATGCAGACCACAAAAAACGTGAAGCTTTGCATCCTCACACAGATTACCTACCTATTTTTTATTTTATATTTATCTTAAAAATCGTTTAGATATGTTCAAATTTCACCAAATGCTTACGTGTATAGCATATATTGTTGTCTGAGAAAATCATAGATACCGGTGGTATATATAGTATATATCCCATACAACCGATTGTTCAGATAAGAAACTTTGCGCAATTTCTTCCCCATTTTAACAGTTATAAGCTTCAAATTTCACCGATTGCTTACGTATATAGTATGTATTGTTGTGTCAAAAAATCATAGAGATCGGTGATATATATAATATATATATGATGGTATATATAGTATATATATATTTTTTTTACGATTTCGGCCCCATTTTAACAGCTAGAAGCTTCAAATTTCACAAAATGCTTACGTATATAGCATATATTGTTGTCTGAAAAAATCATAGAGATCGGTCGTATATATATTATATACTTCATATAAACTGTCATTTTGACCCCTTTTTTACGGCTAGAATCTTCAAAATTCATCAAATTTCATCAAATAGTTACGTTTTCGTCATATATTTTTGAAATACGTGATTCGTAGTCATAGTTTTTACACGCAGACCACAAAAAACCTGAAACTTTGCATCCTCACACAAAGTACCTACCCGTTTTTTATTTTATATTTATCTTAAAAATCGTTAAGGTATGTAGATCTGTTCACTATATATTTCTTATCTTATACATCCGATTATTCGGAGATTACGAACGGGATAAGATTATTGTTCAGCCCCATTCATGAAAGGTATGAAGTCTTCGGCACAGCCGAAGACAGTCCCGTTCTTACTTGTTAAATTAATATTTTAGCGCTATATTTAGCTCTTTCGAACTCTTTGAGAAGACCTATCGATGCATATAGAATTCTTTATACCTTAGAATAATAGTTTGGCCGTAAATGGGGAGCGAATGCCTATTTATTATATTTAAGGTCGGGTGAGGCTGAAGGTCACAGACATACATCTTCTCATAATGATGGTAATTCCGCTCTGATTACTGTTTTTACCGTGTGAGAGTTGACTAAAGAATTTATCATAGAAAGCAGTGTACAAGCCTGTTCGCCAGATTACAGCGAGCACCTCTCAAAAAACTACTTAGAAAAATCAACGTTGTACCGTTAAAAAGTAAGCGCGCTTTTGTTGCACTGCAGTCACTTTTATTTGGGATTTTTAAACACTTATTACCAATTCTACTGTTAGTATTTACCATGCATAGTTTTTGCTGTTCCCGTTTTTTTCTCAATTAAGAGCGCAGTTGTCTAGACGGATAGATGGTTGAATGCGCAAATTGACAGCTGCTATCATAAAAGTTTATTTACATATATAAATACTGTTGCATATGTATTGTAAGTTTGTCTACAGTCAGTCATTGACTTTTTTAATGTTTTGGTGTGATGGTAGCGTGCTCCGCCTACCACACCGAATGCCCTGGGTTCACACCCCGGGCAAAGCAACATCAAAATTTTACAAATAAGGTTTTTCAATTAGACGAAAATTTGTCTATACGGTGTCGCCCCTCGGCAGTGTTTGGCAAGCACTCCGAGTGTATTTCTGCCATGTAAAGCTCTCAGTGAAAACTCATCTGCCTCGCAGATGCCGTTCGGAGTCGGCATAAAAAAAGTAGGTCCCGTCCCGCCAATTTGTAGGAATAATTAAAAAAAGGAGCACGACGTAAATTGGAAGAGAAGCTCGGCCTAAAATCTTTTCGGAGGTTATCGCGCCTTACATTTATTTATTTATAAAAAAATCTGTAACAGTTTTGTTTTTTGCCATGAGAAGCGTGAAAAAAACGTCTAAGTACATGGCAGTGGTGCCAAATTACGACATGCATGTCAGACTTCCGTCCGCGCAGTCGAATGAAATGCAACGTTGCCAAATTTCCCTAAGTGCTAGCAGTTTCACACTTTGGTGTGATAAAATGTAAAAATAAATAAAGGCAAGAACAAAAAAAAAACTGTTGAAAGATAAGTAATTAAAAAGATAATGAAACATAATGTAAATAATAAAAAAAAATGTACGAAGATGCTTAAATAAAAAAAAGATCTATGAAAGAACAACAACAAATAAAGAAATCCAGTTTCTGTAACAAAAAATTAATAAATAAATACAAAAAAAAAAAAAAAATGCTAAGCGAACTTACATATATTGAAATTGAAATGTCAGTAAACTTGGCAGCCAATTTCGTGTGCTAGCTAATGGATTTTTATTCAGCAATTAGCTAATGTAGCAAGCAAAGCAAATTATTGTAGCGTAAAAAATACCGATTTTTCATTCTTTTTTTAGGCAATAAAAATATTAACGTTAAAACTGCATTTTCATACCTCATAAATTGGAGAACAAATTTGAATGTGGAAAATTTTAATGTGAATTTTTTTTTAAATATTTTACACAAAGAATAAATTTTATTCAAAATATAGCAATGTATGCAATTTCTAACAAAGGCAAGCACTTTCGAATAGGAATAACAGAATTAGAATATTTCTACAGAATATCAGCGCCAGAGCCAAAGCTATAAGCGACGGCTAACTAGATACTATAGCGAACAACTGAAGCATTGCTAATAATGTATTGCTAGAAAATCCAATGTTACGGATCAAGTTCTTTTGATCGAGCCTAAAAATATTCTCCACAACTTGGTTTAAAATATATAGCAACTTCCTTAGAGACAAGTTAAAAAGAGTGCAGCGGGACATTCATATGGCTGAGTGGTTAGATGCTGCCTCATTTGAGGGCAAAAATTGTTGTCTGAAAAATCGCAAAAAATCGATTACCATACAACCGAGAAGAAGCGGTAAAGATGGGTTTGATGGTGAATGAGGACAAAACGAAGTACCTGCTGTCATCGAGCAAAGAGTCAGCGCATATGCGCATTGGCAACCACGCTACTGTTGGCAGCCATAATTTCGAAATAGTAAAAGACTTCGTTTATTTGGGAACCAGCATCAACACTAGCAACAACATCAGCACTGAAATCCAGCGAAGAATCAATCTTGCCAATAAAAGCTACTTTGGACTAGGTAGGCAATTGAAAAGTAAAGTCCTCTCTCGGCGAACGAAAATCATACTCTACAAGTCACTTATCGTACCCGTCCTGCTATATGGGGCAGAAGCATGGACCATGACAACAGCAGATGAAGCGGCTTTGGAAGTGTTCGAGAGAAAAGTTCTTCGAAAGATTTATGGCATCTACGCGTTGGCGATGGCGAGTACCGAAGAAGATTTAATGATGAGCTGTACGAGCTTTACGCAGACATCAACATAGTCCAGCGAATTAAAACGCAGCGGCTGCGCTGGCTAGGCCATGTTATGCGAATGAAAGATGATGCTCCGGCCAAGAAAGTGTTGTTATCGGAACCCGCCTATGGAAACAGAGGTAGAGGGCGGCCCCCACCAGGTGGAAACCGATTTAACTCCCTTGGTGTGACCAATTGGCGCCGGTTGGCGGAGCGAAGGAGCGACTGGCGCGCCTTGTTGGACGGCCATAACCGTTTAGACGGTTAAGCGCCAATTAAGTAAGTAAGTAATACAACCGATTTCTTATTCATTATTCGCTACTTAAATGCGAAGAGAGAGAATTTGTCACTACGTATATCGACATTTTTTTGTTGGGTGCTTCGTGAACTGAGCGAATGTCGTAAAAACTGACTTGCACTCCTTTGACTGAAATTTGACTTAGTTTGTATTTTGTTGTGCATTAGCCGCGAAAAGAAAAATGTTGGCACTCTTTCTTAAATGCTTTTTAATTTGGGTGCTTCGCTAAGTAAACGTGTACTTAGCGAAGTACCCAAAATATATCACTAAAAAAATAGTAACATAGTTTTTCTTTCGTAACTTATTAGCGGCAAATACGCGGCAAAATACGAGCTAAGTCGCATTTCGATCAGTGTAGTATAAGTCAGTTTTTGAGAAGGTGCTTCGCTAACTTCACCTGAACATAGCGAATCTCCCACAAAAAACACCAAGAATAGCGCGAAGTATTTTTTCTTACCTATTATTTTTTTTGTTTCGCTAACTTCACGTTCATGGTAATTTCTTGAATTACTAATTGCATGCCACATCTTTATAACTCTAAAATAACTAATTGGATATTCATCTATTTCATATTCCCAATCGTGGTTTCTTTAAATATTTCACATAATTTTGTTTTTTTTTTTTGCTATAAATTCTTTCAACTTTGTGCCACTTTTATTTAGAAACGTTAGAAACGCGTCGAAATTCAACAACTATTGACAATGCTCTTTTTAAACTTTTTTTTGCTGGTTTTCAAACATTTTTAGCCCCGTCACCCACTACACCACCTGGCGTCCAATAAAAATGTGCTTGCTTTTGAAGTTTGTATTTATTTTTAATTAAAAAACGCAAACTCATTCAAAATCAAGCACATTTACATACACATGCACACACATGTGTGTGAGTAAATATTGTACTACATACTTCAAAAAAAAAAAAGTTAAATGCAATCTTACCGCAACATCATACACAGAGCTCCTTTGCGCTGGTTTGACTTATCTTGACTTGGTTTGGATATTGTGCTATGCGCGCTCTAAAGTGGCACGGGCGATGTGTTTGAGACCGCAAGACAACCGCTGCAACCTTAACCATCAGCCTCAACAGTCGCCGTCAGAAATGTCTCTTGAGTTAGATGCAAGTGAATGCCTCAAAACTGGAGCATTTGTAAGTGGGCTGTGTGGTTTGGTTTTTTTTTTTTTTAGTTTTTTGTACACTCACAAATGCACTTCCGCCCCACACGCATGTGTGCGCTGCGTGTCGTCGTACATATCATACATGTGTGTGGAATATGTTTTGTACATAGTTGAGTGCATGTATATGCATGTCAAAAACAGCACTCACGACAGCAGTAACATTACAACATGAATGGTTTTTGTGCACGTTGTTCCGCAAGCTCCACACGCTTTCCCGCCTTTGCTGCACACACATTTTGTAGGCGTTACAGCGCCTACATTGGCATGCCTTGTAACTAACGGTATTCTAACGATTTGAAAACTATTTTAGCTTTAGTTTCCATCAGCGCTTCCTGTCTCGAACGTCTCATGTGGTTGTAGACACAAATAGCTCGTAGCATTCTCCTTGGCTTTGTTTGTTTTCGGTTCATTTGTTTTATGCTTTTGTTCATAAAAGTTGGTCAATTTTTTTGTTTTATTTACATTTGAGCTAAGCTTCCATTAAAGTTTGTGGTATTTTAGACGATTTCGTGGTTGCAATTTTTTAGTTTTCAAACTATTTTGGTTAGTTCCTTGGTGCTCTCAGCTTAGCATGAAATGACGCCATTTTATGACTGCTTTAAGTTCATAAATACGATATCTTTAATAAAATATGTACTTGCAAAACGATAATGGGAGTATGAATGTTCATATAAGTCCTAGTGTACCCGACAGACTTTGTCCTGTCCGAAAATTTTTTTACCTACATTCACAAAGTGAGCTTCGCTTCCCATCTTCTCTCTTATACCTTTCTCGTCTACTTTATCCTTCATTATTGTTACTATTCTTGTCCAGATCTTATTTCATTTATTTCCCGCTCAATACCACTCCCACGTAAGTCTTTCGAAAACCTTTGCTCCCGTACACTTCCAGAGCCGCCTCATCTGATGTTGTGATGGCCAATGCTACTGCGCCATAAAGCAGAACGAGTACGATAAGGGAGTTGTAGAGCATGATTTTGTTGTTGCTGTAGCAATAAGGGCATTCCCCAAGCACCATTAAAGTACAAGTCCGACCATCTCGGGAGAATTGGGCCATCCCACTTCAACGCCCCTCCCCCACACCGAGTTCCAAGAGAAACTTAGGGTCGCCAGAGCATCGCCTGCGCTACACAACCCCTTGAATGATTGTGTTTTGCAGTCGCCGTTTACAACAGGCACACCTGGAGCGGGGGAGCATGATCTTCGTTTATTTTGCAATTGCCTACTCAGTCCTAAGTAGCAATTGTTGGCAAGAGTGACTATTCCAGCATTTCTAGACTGGCGTTCTTGTTAAAGGCTGGTTCCCAAATAAACGAGGTTCTTTACTATTTTGAAATTATGGCTGCCAACAGTGGCGTGGTTGGCAAGGCGCAAATACGCTGACTCTTTGCTCGATGATAGCAGGTACTTCGTTTTGTCCTCATTCGCCATCAAACCCTTTATTCCGCTTCTTTTTCTAGATTGGCGTAAGTAGAACTTACGGCGCGTGTGTTTGGCCAATGATGTCAATGTTTGAGCGTCTACGTTTTGCAGCTTGTATAATTTTCTCCAGCATTAAATTAAAGAAACGATATGGGGTCACCTTGTCTGAAACCACGTTTAGTTTCGAACGGCTCCGAGAGGTCCTTTCCAATCCTGATGAGCTGCTGTTTTTGCTCAGCGTCATTTGGCACCGCCGTAAAAGTTTTAATACGGCCCAATTAGCTGATTCACGTTAGGCTTCAATCTTTCGCACAATACGCTTGACATGACCTTATGTGCAGAAGGCTGATTCCGCGATAGTTTTTACGTGCACGATTCGACGACCTAGCATCGACTCGGATCACTATCTACTCACAGCCAAAATACGCGCCCGGCACAGCGCAGCAAAAAGCAACAGACAAAGGGAAAGCCTGCAATCGCAACAGACCAATGATTTCACAACTTGACTCTAACACCTGTTCTCTGAGAGCACAAATCAACCCGACGGAATGCAGGAGCAGTGGAAGCATATCTCTAAAGTACTTTGTACCGCCGCACAGTGTTTCGTGTAGAACAAGCTAGCTGGACAAAATTATTTTATGAGATTTTCCGTTTCATATGCAGTCATTTATTACAACTACGTCATTTTTTTCAGCCATATGTTCTTTTTTTTATTTTTTTCCAAAATTTTACTTCATATGCATACATTTGCTTATTTCATATACAGTAACTCATGTGAATAAGTGACATAGATCCAAAAAAATTTAAAGGACTTAAGAATATTACTTTATTGTACTTAAATTGAATGGACTACAAATCTCAATACTCTAAAAAATTCTAAAAATTCGGAAAGAAAAATTTAAATTTTTTATGAAAATTCGTCGAATTTTTCCATGGCTTAATTATGTACAGGTTGGCTCATCTCATCAGCTGATTTTATTTATGTCATTGCATGGTCGAAGGGATTGTCAAAAGGAGATGGCAAACTCAAAATGAAACCAACACATTGGCAACATTTTACTTACACATACAAAAACTGCTAAGTTTTATGTTTCCATTCCATACCATTCGCACCAACACCAATACACAGATTTTGACAATTTGAACAGACATATTTTGTTGCTTTGCAGATGAGCCAACCTGTATATAGTTGAACCATGAATTTTTCAAACATTTTTTAAATATAATTTAGTTTTTGTTATAGATCGTGACAAATTTTCTTATGGGAAATTAGTTAAAATAAATTTTCGAAAGCGAAAATTGTACTGAGTGACTGTACATATGTACATACATATTTTGTATTTAATTGAGTATTTATCCTGGCACTACAATTTTTACAAAATTATTTTATAGTACCAGTCAGGAATGTAAAAGTGAATTACTATAATAATAACAATGTAAATAATTAAATTAATTATGTGAAAATTACTTATTACAAAAACTTAAAAGTAAAGTATCATACAAAGTAGAAAAGACAATAGATTTAAATTAAATAAAACCTGATCCAACAAAAAGTTATAGGGTAGGTTATATTTTATAATTACCCATCAAAAAACGCGAGTACTCCATAAATAGTGTAAGGAATACTCCTTTAGGAGTATAGGAGTGTTCCAAAACTAATCTGTATTCATACAAAAAATATGCTCCAATTAACATTGCGATGTCCTAGGAGAGGAGTAGGTGGTCCCACTTTCGCTTTGTTTGTGAGTATTCCATAGAGTACATACGTGAGAGTACTTTCCAAAGTACTTTCACTGTAGTACTCCATGGAGCACCCACAGAGGATCATATGCCAAAGTACTAAAGAGGAATTGTGTCGGAAAGAATTATCGAAGTGAATTTAATTTAAAATGAAAAAAAATGAAGAGGGGCAATACAACTTTTATATTTTATACTACGAATATTCTTATGTTATTTAGCATTTGCGTGAATGAAACTAATATTTCTCTATACTATAGTATGTGTACATAAAACCAGTGCACGGACAGAGTCGCCACAGTAAAATTTTTTTATCAGTTATTTGCATGCAATATTTTACTTTTGGCAACTCTGTTCGATCGTCATCGTGTCGTGCTCACGGTCGTTAAAAAACAAGCAATGATCGGCTGATGGTGGTCCGCAAACGCATTGCAAAGGAGTATTGCTAGAGTACTCCAACATGAAGAAAATGGAACACGTAATCCAACAATTTTTGCAGGGTGTGTTATTATTCGCTATCATCACTTTCATTCGATGAGTCACTTGTGGAATAGTCATGAGCATCAGCAACACTACTGTGAAAGCTTGAAACAACTGGGGTATTTATTGACTCCTCAACAGTATCGGGGGACAGTAAATTTAAGACTTCTGAAGTCAGACTTTAAAATTTTTTTTTAGGTATCTCCCTAAAACTGTTAACTAAAGGATCCGATGTTATAAGCAACATATTCATAAGATCTCTATTCGTGGCTTCACGCGACTGCTTTTGTGTGTTATCATCCCTGAATCGTCTCAAATCTTTGTTACGGGCTTCCTGTGATTCCTCAGAAAGTTGACCAACAGGTAAAATTGCTGATTTTATAATACCAGTACTATGCACTAAGATTTTATGAACTGTAACAGGCATATTAAACCATGGATATGTATAGTTTTTTGTCTCGACCGCAAATTTTTAAATCTTTGGATATTTATATTGTACCCAGATGCTAATGCGCAAAGGAGAGTGTCGAATCTTTTGAAGAGCGTAACATCCAATCCCGTAATCGCAGCACTAGCCTCAGAATTTTCGAAAAACCTACGAGCAGTGTTGCCGTCATTGGTATTGCCGAAACCTGGTTTTGGTTTATCTACTATCAATCCAAGTTGTGCAGTATTTATATTACATTCAGGTATTGGCGTAGATGCTACCAAATGGGGTTGTTTGTGTAGCGTTCCTGTGTGGATATACCTGAATTAGGATTGCTTTGTATGTACCTGTTTTTATGCCTTGGTGACTGGTGCGGTAGGTTGTGGCAGGTTGAAGTCAGTGATCTTCGCCTTTTTGCTTTTGGTTGCTCTTGTTGACCTTGCGCGTTTATTTTTGTGTGTTTGTTCCCTGTACCTGGGAATTGGTTTTGCCGTTTGTAGATCAGCTTTAAAGGCTCAAATATCTCGTCGGAGCTGGTACGTACATACATCCTATTTTATATGTAGAGATAACTAAATCTACAACAAAAAAAAAAATTAAAAATAGATGTGCAAAGAATTCGCAATGGTTTTTTCTTTCGACTATTAGAGAATACTTGCGACTATAACATATGTAAAATTTAGCCCGGATGTCCGCGGATATATGTAAATTTTTTGTCCCTAAAGTTAAAAATATAGAGAAAAAATACCTTTTCTTCTTAATAACGGAATGTTAAATATATTGAAAATACCGTAATTGCGAAAGAATAACTATTAAAAAATTTTACTTACCATCGAGCTTAGAATCCATCAAAAAAATTATATAAAAGTGTTCACTTAAAAGAAATATGAAGCTTAATATT
The DNA here is from genome assembly GCF_040869045.1 of Eurosta solidaginis. NCBI lineage: Eukaryota > Metazoa > Arthropoda > Insecta > Diptera > Tephritidae > Eurosta > Eurosta solidaginis. The sequence continues at coordinate 49,894,255 of NC_090322.1, forward strand.
CAACAAGAATTTTTCTAATTAAACAATGCATTTTACGGCCACTCCTGCCTTCTTACTTCAATTACTCAATATATGAGCAAAAATATCAAAAAAAGCAAAAATTCCGTTATTTTGTTTGTTTTCTTTCATTTCTCATTACACTTTTCTTGGAATAAGAACTTTGTTTTTGTCCAGCTAGCTTGTTCTACGCGAAACACTGTGCGCCGCCGAGGAGAAAGTATGTGTAAAAGCGCAGCTGTTAACTTCCAGCTATAATGTACTTTCAGCAAACGCAAACATCAATATCAGTGCTACAGTGCAACGCAACGTAGCATTATCTGCACCTCAGAAACGAAAACAAGTGAAATAGAATAGAGAAACATTTACTTTCAATTAAATTGACAGAAATAATTCAGATTTTAATTTAAGCAATGAAAAAAAAAAACAAACAAAAAATTAATTTAGAAATAAAAATTGAGAGTAAATAAAACATTGCTTTTCTTATTTTAGCGTTCACTTTTAATACGTTACAGATGATATATGAATGTGTAAATGTATGTGCATAAAAAAACAGTTTTGTTTAATTTTTGTTAATTTTTTTTTTTTTTCTGTGCTACTTCTGGCTGCTTTTTGCTATTTGTATATATGTAAAAACGAGTATGTAGACATGTACACAAGTGTTTGAGTTTTTGTTGTTGGCGACAAGGTCACCCATTGACGTCGTTAACGTCTGCTATTTTTTCAGTATTTGTACTTAATATTACCGTTTTAAAATTTAGTTTTTCATAACCCAGTAGCAAAAGAATTCAGAACTAGAAAAGGTAAGCGAGTTGGTAATAGGTTGCGGGGTGAAGAAACAAATTTCGTTTTAAAATCGCTGTTGTTATTTTGAACAAAAGTATTTATATCAAAGTATATGAGTCGGTATGGTGATCAGCTGATCAATTCATTTAGCCAAGAATGTGAGTTTGACTGGTTAATATCCACGGGTAAGCGAGTTGTTCAGGTATGAATTTCGTAGGACATCGCTGTGTTAAAATTCAGCGATGAATTCAGCAGTAGACCCTCACTTTGGCTATTACCAACTCTTTTCCTATCTATTACCTTTTGTTACTGGGAATTTTTTTTTTATTTATTTCACTGTTTTGCTGCAGCGACTGCTGCTGCTGTTGTTGATACATTTAATCATTGTGAATTCATACAAGTGAAGAATCTTTCTATTCCTTCATTGCATACCTACCTGTCAAATAGTTGCTGATAGGGAGAACGGCTGTCGCGAATGGCCAGAGAATGGAAGAAAGGTTTGTTTTTTGCTCGCGATTACATGCCATGACCTGCCCATATGTGTTCCAAATCAGCTTTTCTTTTAATTGTGTATACAGAAAATCAGACTACATATTGATTATAATTTCTAAAATCCAGTTAATAGATTAAATTTGAGCAGCCCATTAAGCAAACATTTAAAAAAATGCAAATAATGCAATATACCAGTCGTCTACGAAAATGTTTGAAAAACACTATTGAACAAATGATTTTAGTAATCGAACAGCGATTGAACAGGTGATCGAGCGAGGCTATTTACTATTGTGGACGTTTTTATCAGACATTCGCCACTTGAATGAATTCACAATGCATTTAATTGATTCGTGTTTTTTATGGTACATAGTTGTTCATTTTATTTTAATTTATTTATATTGCTGTATTGCTCCGATGTTCAAGGGGGATGTTTATAGCAACTCTTGGTAGTTGTTCTTTTTTTTTTTTTAATTTCCTTTATATTAGGTCGGTTGAATGTTTGTCGGCATTTTCAATACAAATCTTGCAATCGGTTTTTAAGTAAATTCTCATTGAGCTACAAACGTGAAACTTCACAGATAGGTTAAGATACCGAGACAATGCAACAAAACCAGAAAAAAAATCCTTTAGGTGGCGCACGGTTTGAAATAATTCAGAGGCCGATGACAGTATAAAACATATTGGGACGAATATTAGTGACACTAAGTGATACTCACATCACTAATCTGGTACAAAGTAAATAAAGCGACAACAACAATAAAGCAAGCTGCCACACTTGTATGTACGTAAACAAATTAATCATCATGTACACACATACATACAAGCAGCAGAGAGATACTCACAAACGCATGTAATCATCAGCTACTATTTCGCTCACATATACACACGCATATGATTACATACTACAAATAAACGCGCGTATGGCTGGTGAGGATTCTAGAAGAAGAAACGTCTAGACATTTGGGCAGAGAGTATAAAAGCAGCAGAAACTGAGTAGTCCGTGATCGGTATGATTTAAGCAAGCTATTGGTTGTGAAGTATCAGTGTTATTGTGAAGTACTTTAATAAAGGCCATTTTGCATTATTGAATACTGGAGTTATTTATTCAACAGTTTAGCGATACAGAAGGTTGCAAATAGGCGGAATTTCCCTGAATTCATTACAATATTACAAAAAGTTTCGCTACGGGGCGTACGTGTTGAGATATTTCGTACGTAACGGAGGGAATCTTGCGATAAATTTTCAAGAGATTTGAGCTACAATCTTGGAACTTCATCCCCCTACTCACTTGTAGCAATTCAAGCTTGGCCTATATGAACAATTTTCAAGTAGCTTAAAAATTAAAGTAGCTTGGCGTATTTCTGTGATATGTGCTATATTGTATACATACAAGTATTGAATGCATTCATTAATGTGAATTAAAAAATGTAAGTTTTCCTACTGGTAACAAATAAGACTCTTTTCCACCTAGAACTAAAAAGAAATTATAAGAAAATAAAAAGCAATTAATTGACTTTATATTGATAAGTTAACTCCTTTTCTGCCAACTTTCCAATCCAAGTAATGTGCGCTCCACTTTTATATTTTTATTTCTCATAAATATTTTTACAATTTCTATGTCAAAATTTTAAAATCCGAGTTCAGAAAGAATATATCTTTATATAAGGACACATTTTTCGCTGATTTTTGTCCATTTATATAAAGGAAATGCTTTCAATTTTTATTTTATTATTACATTAATTGTCATCCATTCAACATTAAATTATGTATGCAAGTGTTTATTTTGTCGCATTTGTTTTGATTTTTTCATATAATGATTTGTTTTTGTTATAAATAATGTATTTGTATTTTTTCACTGCGCTATTTTAATTTATTTTTTAATAGTCATGTGAGTGTGCATGTGTATGCAGTTGTTTTTGTAGGCATGTTGTTTCTTCTTGCAATCATTTTCATTTACTCAGCTTTACAGCTGTTTTAATACCTTTTTTTGCAATTTCATTTTATTCAAATAAATATTATGAGTTGTATACTTTTATCACGTTTCGTTTTACATTTTTCTTTAATTGCTTGAATTTTGCACGCATTTGTTCAAAGGATATTTCCAAACTAAATCGACTAATCGTTTCGCTTCGAATAAATTTTCTTCAAATTTGCTGTTGTGAAAAATGATTTGAATTTCGAAGCTTTACATAAATACATGGCGGAACAAAACTTTTTTTTAATTCACTTATTTTTTTTTTTTGTAGTTTTTAAAATGTTTTTATAAAATTTTTTCTCTATTTTTTTACCTTTTTTGAAATAAAAAATAAAAGTATTTGACATAACTTAGTTTTTTTCATTAAAACTTTTTAAAATTTTTTTTATTTAGGTTTTTTCTATTTTTTTTTAAGTTTATTTACAATTCAAATTTTTTAAATTTCTTTTTTGAATTTTATTTTTTATGTTTTATTTTTTTAATTTCTGCAATTCTTTTAAAGAAATTCGGGCACTTTTCATAAAAAATTTTAGGATGTCTTATGTGTCCGCAAAATTGAGTACACAAATTATCGGATTTTTTTTATTTTAAACTTTTTTTTTGCAATTAATTTTTCAATTTTATAAATTTTTCCAAAATCAAAAAGCAAATAATAATAAAGTTTTTTTTATATCGAAATTTTTAAATTTTTTTTTTTTCGTTTAATGTTTATTTCATTTTTTTACATTTTAATGGTTATTGCCACTTACCACACGTTATTGGTAAGTTACAAAATCATAATTTTTAAGTAGAACAAAAAAACGTTTATTATGGAAAATATAGGCTTTTCTTTTTTTAAGCTTCTTTAAAAATATGATTTTGCGATCTTTTGAAGAAAAATTTTTGGGATATCCTATTTGTCCGGAAAATTTAATACAAAAAGCTGTGCTTTTTCATTTTTTATACAATTTCTTTCACAATTTTATTGACTTCTAAAATAATTTTTTTGTTTAAAGAAATTTGGACATTTTTCGAAGAAAAAAATTGGGGCATCATATTTGACCGAAAATTTTAGTACAAAGTTTCGCGGATTTGGTTTTTTTTTTATTTTTTGCAATTAATTCAATTTTATAAAATTTTCTTAAATTACAAAAAAAAAAATTTACAACAATAAAATGTTTATACTTTCCTTCAATGTTTACTTATTTCATTTTTTTATTTTTTAAGAATTTTGAGAAGTTTTGTGGAGAATTTTTAAGACATCCTACTTGTCGGGAAAATTTAGTACAAACATTTTGTGATTTTTTCGCAATTTAAATAACTTTTTTTTTTTAATTAATAATTTGTTTAAATTTATTTTTTAACTTTTGTATTTTTTTTTTTTTGAAATTACAGCATTTTTGGACAAACATTTTAGAGTGTCCCATTGTCCGGAAAATTAAGTACAAAAATTTTCGTTTTTTTTTGTGATTTTAATAACTAAAAAAAACAGCTTTACAGCTGTTTTAATACATTTTTTTGCAATCTCATTTCGAACCTTGAATCAATTTCATTTTATTCAAATAAATATTATGAGTTGTATACTTTTATCACGTTTCGGTTTACATTTTTCTTTAATTGCTTGAATATTGCATGCATTCGTTCAAAGGATATTTCCAAACTAAATCGTTTCGCTTTGAATAAACTTTCTTCAAAATTTTTCTTTCAAATTTTCTGCTGTTGTGAAAAATTAGCGGAATTTCGAAGCTTTACAAAAATACATGGCGGAACAAAACTTTTTTTTAATTCACTTATTTTTTTTTTCTTTTGTAGTTTTTAAAATATTTTTCTAAACTTTTTTCTCTATTTTATTAACTTTTTTGAAATAAAAAATAAAACTATTTAACATAACTTAGTTTTTTTCATTAAAAATTTTTAAAAGTTTTTTCATTTAAGTTTTTTTTCTATTTTTTTTTTCGTTTGTTTACAATTCAAATTTTTTAAATTTCTTTTCGAATTTTTTTTACGTTTTTTTTTTTAATTTCTGCAATTCTTTTAAAGAAATTCGGGCACTTTTCATAAAAAATTTTGGGATGTCTTATGTGTCCGCAAAATTTAGTACACAAATTATCGAATTTTTTTTTATTTTAAACGTTTTTTTTTGCAATTAATTTTTCAATTTTATAAATTTTTCCAAAATCAAAAAGAAAATAAAAATAATAGTTTTTTTTTATATCGAAATTTTTTTAATTTTTTTTTTCGTTTAATGTTTATTTAATTTTTTTACATTTGAATGGTTATTGCGAATAACGTGGTAAGTTACAAAATCATAATTTTTAAGGAGAACAAAAAAACGTTTATTATGGAAAATATAGGCTTTTCTTTTTTTAAGCTTCTTTAAAAATATGATTTTGCGATCTTTTGAAGAAAAATTTTTTTGTGATTTTAATAACTTAAAAAAAAAAATGTTTTCCATTTTAAAACAATAGCTAAGTTAAAACTGTTTAAAATTGTTTTTTTTTTTTAAGTTTTCATCTAATTTCTTTTTGAGTTTTTTTCGTTTCAAATTTGTTTTTTCATTTCTATATTTTCATTAAAAAAAAATAAATAAATGTAAGGCGCGATAACCTCCGAAGAGATCTAAGGCCGAGCTTCTCTTCCAATTTACGTCGTGCTCCTCCTGATTTTCCCTACAAATTGGCCGGACGGGACCTACATGTTTTATGCCGACTCCGAACGGCATCTGCAAAGCAGATGAGTTTTCACTGAGAGCTTTTCATGGCAGAAATACACCCGGAGTGCTTGCCAAACACTGCCGAGGGGCGACCCCGCTTAGAAAAATTTTCTTCTAATTGAAAAATCTTATTTCTAAAATTTTGATGTTGCTTTGCCCGGGAGTTGAACCCAGGGCATACGGTGTGATAGGCGGAGCACGCTACCATCACACCACGGTGGCCGCCATTCATTTAATTATGTGTTTTAATCACACATTTTTTATACTCAGTTGAGCAGAGCTCACAGAGTATATTAACTTTGATTGGATAACGGTTGGTTGTACAGGTATAAAGGAATCGAGATAGATATAGACTTCCATATATCAAAATCATCAGTATCGAAAAAAATTTGATTGAGCCATGTCCGTCCGTCCGTCTGTCCGTTAACACGATAACTTGAGTAAATTTTGAGGTATCTTGATGAAATTTGGTATGTAGATTCCTGGGCACTCATCTCAGATCGCTATTTAAAATGAACGATATCGGACTATAACCACGCCCACTTTTTCGAGATCGAAAATTTCGAAAAACCGAAAAAATGCGATAATTCATTCCCAAAGGCGGTTAAAGCGATGAAACTTGGTAGATGGGTTGACGTTATGACGCAGAATAGAAAATTAGTAAGATTTTGGACAATGGGCGTGGCACCGCCCACTTTTACAAGAAGGTAATTTAAAAGTTTTGCAAGCTGTAATTTGGCAGTCGTTGAAGATATCATGATGAAATTTGGCAGGAACGTTACTACTATTACTATATATGTGCTAAATAAAAATTAGCAAAATTGTATGAAGAACACGTCCACTTTTTAAAAAAAAAATTTTTTAATTCAAATTTTAACAAAAAATTTAATATCTTTACTGTATATAAGTAAATTAAGTCAAAATTCAACTCCAGTAATGATATGATGCAACAAAATACAAAAATAAAAGAAAATTTCAAAATGGGCGTGGCTCCGCCCATTTTCATTTAGTTTGTCTAAAATAATTTTAATGCCATAAGTCGAAAAAAAATTTACCAATCCTTCTCAAATTTGGTAAGGGCATAGATTCTATGACGGTAACTGTTCTCTGTGAAAATGGGCGAAATCGGTGGAAGCCACGCCCAGGTTTTATACACAGTCCACCGTCTGTCCTTCCTCTCGGCCGTTAACACAATAACTCGAGCAAAAACCGATATATCTTTATTAAACTTAGCCCACTTACTTATCTGAACTCACTTTATCTTGGTATAAAAAATGGTCGAAATACGACCATAACCACGCCCACTTTATCGATATCGAAAATTACGAAAAATGAAAAAAATGCCGTAATTCTATACCAAATACGAAAAAAGGGATGAAACATGGTAACTGGATTGGTTTATTGACGCAAAATATAACTTTGGAAAAAACTTTGTAAAATGGGTGTGACACCTACCATATTAAGTAGAAGAAAATGAAAAAGTTCTACAAGGCGAAATCAACAGCCCTTGGAATCTTGGCAGGAATACTGTTAGTGGTATTGCATATATAAATAAATTAGCAGTACCCGACAGATGATTTTCTGGATCACCTGGTCCACATTTTGGTCGATATCGCGAGAACGCCTTCACATATACATCTAAGTGCCACTCGCTTTTAAAACCCTCATTAATACCTTTAATTTGATATCCATATCGTACAAACACATTCTAGAGTCACCCCTGGCCCACCCTAATGGCGATATCTCGAAAAGGCGTCCACCTATAGACCTAATGCCCACTCCCTCTTAAAATGCTCAGTAACACCTTTCGTTTGATACCCATATAGTACAAACATTCTAGAGTCACCCCTGGCCCACCCTAATGGCGATATCTCGAAAAGGCGTCCACCTATAGACCTAATGTCGACTCCCTCTTAAAATGCTCAGTAACACCTTTCGTTTGATACCCATATCGTACAAACATTTTATCCTCTTCAGACCCTGGGTACACATATGTGCACTTTTAATTTCATACAACTTAATCATCTTAGTGACATCTTATGGTAAAGGTTTGTACTACAAATTATTCTAAAGCTATCAAAGTTTCCACTATTTATCACTAGGTGGCCATAAACACTTATTTTTTATGTATTTATCTAATTTGAATTTGACTGTTGAGAATTTTTGCAAGAGACGCCTACTTAGTAGCTTTGAAATTCTATAAAAAATCAATTGTTCACTTTTTTTTGATAATTCAAAGTGGATACTAAAGTTGAAGTGTTGGATTATCGTGTGAAAAGGTAAGTTTTACATTTTTCTTAATTCTACCCGCGTAACTTTTCCTTATTTTCTGTGGTGCACATATGTGTACCTCAGGACTAAACATTAGTTTTGTGTAATGTATGACCGATTTTCAGTTTCAACATGGACGAGCGAGAAATTGAGGCTTTATTGAATGATAGCGACTTGGACTTCTGTGGAGATAGCGATGATGAGTACCTACCTTCAGATTTCATGGAAACGGACAGCGAAGAAGGTGCAGATGTCATGGCAATGTGTGGCGAAGAGGGTTCATATGTCATGGAAATGGATGGCGAAGAAGATGCAGGTGTGGAACTGGTACAGAACGAGTCGAATTCAGGAGAGGAACCGCAGAATACACTGCGTTCAGCGTTGTGGCGCACTACTGAAATGACTCCTCGTGGGCCAGATATTTCAGAGGATGTACTTGTTTCGGAGGGTACTTCAGACATGAATATATTGTACTGCTTTTTTGAGTATCTGGGCCTAGAATTCTGGGAGTTAGTAGCAGAGCAGAGCAACCTATATTCGGCACAAAAGCGGGATTTAAAATCGTTGAACACGAACGCTATTGAAATGATTAAATTTGCAGGCGTGCACTTGATGATGGGCAACCTCAAATATCCTCAAGGTAAGCTTTACGTGTGCCTATTATTGCGGATACAGTGAACCGAGACAGATTTTTTGAGCTTCGAAATTATCTACACTTTGTAGATGTAAATAAGCCAAATGCCGATGACAAACTATGAAAAATAAGACCACTAATAGACCCCATTTTGAAGAAATTCCATAAGTTGCCACGGTCTAAGCATATGTCCATAGACGAACAAATGATTCCATTTTCAGGACGACGTTGAACACGAACGCTATTGAAATGATTAAATTTGCAGGCGTGCACTTGATGATGGGCAACCTCAAATATCCTCAAGGTAAGCTTTACGTGTGCCTATTATTGCGGATACAGTGAACCGAGACAGATTTTTTGAGCTTCGAAATTATCTACACTTTGTAGATGTAAATAAGCCAAATGCCGATGACAAACTATGGAAAATAAGACCACTAATAGACCCCATTTTGAAGAAATTCCATAAGTTGCCACGGTCTAAGCATATGTCCATAGACGAACAAATGATTCCATTTTCAGGACGATGTGAATTTCGCCAATATGTGCCATCTAAGCCAAATCCTCTTGGTCTTAAGAACTTTGTACTGGCTGCCCGAGATGGGCTGGTGTTGGATTTTGAGATTTATGTTGGCAAAAATACTCTACCCCAAGAGGTTGTGAAAAGTCTAGGACTAGGAGCAGGCATGGTACAAAAACTTTGTCGCACAATTGTAAACAGCTGTGTCCTGCACACCGACAGGTTTTTTACTAGTCTAAAACTGGCCGAGCTTTTGCTAGAAAAAAATGATGGCATTTTTCTGACTGGGACTGTGATGATAAATCGCATTGGCCCAGTAACAAAGAAACTGAAGGCTGATAAGGCTCTGCAAAGAGGACAGTGGGATGAAAAAGTAAGGAGTGACGAACGAGTATGTGTCGTCAAATGGATGGATACAAAGCCTGTAAAAATGCTGTCGACATGCACAGGAGGTACTCCTGCAGATACCTGTAAACGTTGGTGTAAAAAACAAAAGCGAAAAATTGATGTAGATCGGCCAGCAGCTATTAGAAATTACAACACCTGTATGGGTGGGATTGACTTATGCGACAGGCTAATTGCTTACTACCGGTGTAGTATGTGAACAAATAAATGGACAGTTAGAACTTTCTGTCATTTCCTTGACCTAATTTCCGTCAATTGTTGGATTATGTACAGGCGTTGCTGTGCTGAAGAAGACATCCAACGCAAGGACAAATTAGAACTACTCCCATACAGACTGAATCTGGGCAAAGCGATGATGAACTATGAAGGCGGAAGAGTTGAACTTCCTGGAACTAGTTCTCGTTGCAGCACCAGTGCCTCGAAAAGATCCCGTGTGAATGTTACAGACGACGAATTAGACTATGTCGATGAGCTTCCTGCAAAGAAACGCCACCAGATTATTCCACAGCCACAAACCGAAACCAGACTGGACAAGGTCGGTCATCAGCCGAGATTCTTAGAAAATAACTTCGCCTCAAAATGTCGTCATCCGAAGTGCTCTTCACGCTGCCGCACCATTTGTGTAAAATGTAATATCTACCTATGTATTTTAAAAAATAATTGTTTTGAAGACTATCACACCATGAAAAATCTCAACTCGAAATAACATAAGTAAGACCTGAAGTACACATATGTGCACCCGATTTTTCCATACTTACAAATAAAAAATTTTATATCTTTCAAAACATGTGTTTTTTTATGCCTCCACAACTACAAAAAACCAAAAAAAAACATTAAAATCATGTTTAGATCATGCTCGGGTCTGAAGAGGCTAGAGTCACCCCTGGCCCACCCTAATGGCGATATCTCGAAAAGGCGTCCACCTATAGACCTCATGCCCACTCCCTCTTAAAATGCTCAGTAACACCTTTCGTTTGATACTCATATCGTACAAACATTCTAGAGTCACCCTTGGTCCACCTTTATGGCGATATCTCGAAAAGGCGTCCCACCTATAGAACTAAGGATTACTCCCTTTTAAAATACTCATTACCACCTTTCATTCGATACCCATATCGTACAAACACATTCTAGAGTCACCCTGGCCCACCCTAATGGCGATATCTCGAAAAGGCGTCCCACCTATAGAACTAAGGATTACTCCCTTTTAAAATACTCATTACCATCTTTCATTTGATACCCATATCATACAAACACATTCTAGAGTCACCCTGGCCCACCCTAATGGCGATATCTCGAAAAGGCGTCCACCTATAGACCTCATGCCCACTCCCTCTTAAAATGCTCAGTAACACCTTTCGTTTGATACTCATATCGTACAAACATTCTAGAGTCACCCTTGGTCCACCTTTATGGCGATATCTCGAAAAGGCGTCCCACCTATAGAACTAAGGATTACTCCCTTTTAAAATACTCATTACCACCTTTCATTTGATACCCATATCGTACAAACACATTCTAGAGTCACCCTGGCCCACCCTAATGGCGATATCTCGAAAAGGCGTCCACCTATAGACCTAATGCCCACGCCCTCTTAAAATGCTCAGTAACACCTTTCGTTTGATACCCATATCGTACAAACATTCTAGAGTCACCCCTGGCCCACCCTAATGGCGATATCTCGAAAAGGCGTCCACCTATAGACCTAATGCCAACTCCCTCTTAAAATCCTCAGTAACACCTTTCGTTTGATACCCATATCGTACAAACATTCTAGAGTCACCCTTGGTCCACCTTTATGGCGATATCTCGAAAAGGCGTTCACCTATAGAACTAAGGATTACTTCCTTTTAAAATACTCATTACCACCTTTCATTTGATACCCATATCGTACAAACACATTCTAGAGTCACCCTGGCCCACCCTAATGGCGATATCTCGAAAAGGCGTCCACCTATAGACCTCATGCCCATTCCCTCTTAAAATGCTCAGTAACACCTTTCGTTTGATACTCATATCGTACAAACATTTTAGAGTCACCCTTGGTCCACCTTTATGGCGATATCTCGAAAAGGCGTCCCACCTATAGAACTAAGGATTACTCCCTTTTAAAATACTCATTACCATCTTTCATTTGATACCCATATCATACAAACACATTCTAGAGTCACCCCTGGCCCACCCTAATGGCGATATCTCGAAAAGGCGTCCACCTATAGACCTAATGCCAACTCCCTCTTAAAATGCTCAGTAACACTTTTCGGTTGATACCCATATCGTACAAACATTCTAGAGTCACCCCTGGCCCACCCTAATGGCGATATCTCGAAAAGGCGTCCACCTATAGACCTCATGCCCATTCCCTCTTAAAATGGTCAGTAACACCTTTCGTTTGATACCCATATCGTACAAACACATTCTAGAGTCACCCTGGCCCACCCTAATGGCGATATCTCGAAAAGGCGTCCACCTATAGACCTCATGCCCATTCCCTCTTAAAATGCTCAGTAACACCTTTCGTTTGATACTCATATCGTACAAACATTTTAGAGTCACCCTTGGTCCACCTTTATGGCGATATCTCGAAAAGGCGTCCCACCTATAGAACTAAGGATTACTCCCTTTTAAAATACTCATTACCATCTTTCATTTGATACCCATATCGTACAAACATTCTAGAGTCACCCCTGGCCCACCCTAATGGCGATATCTCGAAAAGGCGTCCACCTATAGACCTAATGCCAACTCCCTCTTAAAATGCTCAGTAACACTTTTCGGTTGATACCCATATCGTACAAACATTCTAGAGTCACCCCTGGCCCACCCTAATGGCGATATCTCGAAAAGGCGTCCACCTATAGACCTCATGCCCATTCCCTCTTAAAATGCTCAGTAACACCTTTCGTTTGATACTCATATCGTACAAACATTTTAGAGTCACCCTTGGTCCACCTTTATGGCGATATCTCGAAAAGGCGTCCCACCTATAGAACTAAGGATTACTCCCTTTTAAAATACTCATTACCATCTTTCATTTGATACCCATATCATACAAACACATTCTAGAGTCACCCCTGGCCCACCCTAATGGCGACATTTCGAAAAGGCGTCCACCTATAGACCTAATGCCCACTCCCTCTTAAAATGCTCAGTAACACTTTTCGGTTGATACCCATATCGTACAAACATTCTGAAGTCACCCCTGGCCCACCCTAATGGCGATATCTCGAAAAGGCGTCCACCTATAGACCTAATGCCTAATCCCTCTTAAAATGCTCAGTAACACCTTTCATTTGATTCCCATATCGTACAAACACATTCTAGAGACACCCCTGGTCCACCTTTATGGCGATATCTCGAAACGGCGTCCACCTATGGAACTAAGGATCACTCCTTTTCAAAATACTCATTAACAGCTTTCATTTGATACCCATATCGTACAAACATATTCTAGAGTCACCCCTGGTCCACCTTTATACTCTTTAATACCTTCCATTTGATACACATGTCATACAACCACATTCCAGGGTTACCCTAGGTTCATTTTCCTACATGGTGATTTTCCTTATTTTGTCTCCATAGCTCTCAACTGAGTATGTAATGTTCGGTTACACCCGAACTTAGCCTTCCTTACTTGTTTATACATATATTTGGGATTTTTGGTTTAAAAAAAATCATGATATAATAAGCGAAATAAAAAAAATTTAGAACTAAGCACTCCTATTTAGTAGTAGTATAAAATAAAAAGAAGTTTAAAAGTAAGAAACAAAATTTACTTTAAACATTTTATTTCCAAATAAATTTTTTTAACAAATTTCTATTTTTTTTTTTTAATATAAACAAACAATGTTTAACAGAAAGGGTTTAAAAGCTAAAAACAAAATTTACTTTGTATGATTTTAATAATCGGGGATTGCCCATATTGCTTTTTCAAATGTATGAAAACATTTATTTGGAGCAATTTTTTTAGTTTATAATTTATTTAATAATTTGGGAAAAATTTAAACAACGTGACATCAGGACGGACAAGGCGACAGCTGTTTCGATTATACCTTGTAAATCTCTTCAAAGCCTTTTCTCCCGGGAGTGGGAGTCGAACTCGCACTCCTACGATAGTTGAAATGGTTGTAAACGCATTCAGCTACGTCATGCCTGTTGTAAAGTTCTTCCCAATTGCCTTCTTTTTGCATATTTTAATCTTTTACACATTGCATACTTCGTATGCAATTATGTGTTAAAGCTATGCTTGGTACGGCGGTTTTCAAAGAAACTTTGGTTTTTGTTGCTTTACTTTTACTTTAAATATTATTTAAATTTTTCTGCAAACAAAGTTTTTTATTTTAATTTTTTTACAAACTTATTTTTTATATCATTGGTTTATATTATTATATTATCGCATATTGACTTTTTTATAGTCAGATGGGTAAAAGATTAATAGAAGGCATTTTCATTTCAAAATAATAAATTTTTTGAATAAAACAACGATACATTTTTTTAAGTTTTTGGGCTAAGATTAAAATTATTACTATGTTGTAAAATTTTAAAAATTACACCCCTAAACGAGATGTTATGTGATATAAGAGACTTTTTTTAAAAAGATTAATAAAACTTATATTATTTACAAAAAAACAGAAAGTTATAGCCTTTAAATTGAGTAAGGTTAAATAAATGTTTAGGATTCTTGTTTTGGTATTAAAGGGAAAAAAGATTTTTTTTGTTAATTCTAAAAAATATTTTAAAATAAAAATTTTATACTATATATTTCTAATTCAAATTGTGGGTAATATTTTTGGGCTAGTTCAACAGAACTTGATCAGTGAGTTTTCAATTCATAGAAGTAGAAAGTGCTCGTTCTCCATCATGCCTCAAACTGACATGGAATTATACATAATTTTTAACAGCGACACTTAAAAACTTTGCTTGTCATGCTTTTAATCATACATACATAGCAATATTAAAAAAAAAAAATTATTTACTCATGCGTAGATGAAATGTACATCCACAAATGCGTACTCATGCTCTAAAAATGCAACGCTGCTTTTGCTGTTATCGTGTTTATTTTTGTTGTTATTGTATTATTTTGAGGCCAGTGGAAGTTTTCTGCACTTAATTGATTTAATTCTTGAGTTCCATAATCTATTTTTCCGTCTTTACCTATTATGTTTAATCTTTTTATTAGCAAAAAAATATTTATCTTCAGCAAAACAAAAACAAAACGCATAAATTAATTTAACATTCTAATACGCAAGCATTTTATCGGGTCAAGCTAATATTGAGAGATAAATTAAATATGAATATATTTGTAAAAAGATAAAAGAATAATCGTATATTTATTTGATGCAAACAAGTCAAGCTAAAATATTGCGATAGCTTTGAAAATATATGGGAACCCTTTGCAAAACGGGGTTTCAAAGTTAATTTTTTTAAATTTCTCTGTTTTAAATCCGTTAAAAGAAAAAATTTCTTTTAAGGTTTTTTCAAAATCGGTTATTTACATAATTCAAGCTATGAAAATTGTTTTCCTTTGTTTCTTTCATTAGTCATTGAGTGCTTGTAATTCTCAACTGACTTTTGTAATATTCTACAGATATAGCTCAAGTTTTTATCCCGTATCGAATATTGCCATTCTAAATTGTTACGCACGAGTTTACAAAGCTTCTCATTTTCAACGAAAAAAGAAACTTCACAAAAACAAATCTACACAACACGCAAATTAATAGAGCCAGAATGTCTCAATTGTGTTGCTAGTGTAGAAATGAGAAAAACTTAAATAAGCATGAAAACAAATACCAGCAGGATAGCCTAGTGGTTAAGGCAACTGCAGTTTCACCGTGTGATTCGCGGTTCGAATCTCGGTGAAACCATTGTAAAGCTCTACAAGTAGGATATGTAGCAGCACGGACATACACAGCCACACTCACCTCATAAAATGCTTGTTCTTGTTCGTTTTTTTTTTTTTTTTTTTGTGGATGCTATTTGGCACTGTTGTACTTCTTAGGTCCAAGAAAAGTGTAGTAGCTGCTAACGAAAACTGCGTAAATTTTTTATTGTAAAATTACAAAAAAATATCCTTATTTACTTTCAAACGAGCACTTAATTACATCTCTTTTTAAAATCCATATGTTTTGGACAATTTTAAAACAAATTGTGATACTTTATTACCGGAGACGATTGCTAAAACACGACCAAAGCCGTCGGGGAAGGTAATAATATACGCGTTTTTGCCTCGCTTCCAATAATTCGAACACTTTTTCGCCTTTGGACTATTGATAACAGGACAAAACGCGTCTTTTCATTTCTCTTTCCACATTTTTGGACGGGTTATTCAGTCGGCCTCGGTTTCAAACTGTTTTTCGCGGAGAACTTTTGAACGGGTAGAAAAACTTAGCAGCCGTGTTTGTATTCTTAATACTGGAATAACTACGCGTCCTCAGGTACCAAAATTCAAAACTTTTGTATAATTTTCTGTAGGACCCATATAGGTGCACTACATTTTCATACTAAATTCGTTCAAAAAATTTTACCATCACAGCAACTCATATCTGATATTCCGCGCCTTTTTTTTGTTTCCCTTCGTCGGTTTTCACGACAGCAACCCCGGTAATTTTGTCAAACGCATGTTCAACGCAGGTTCCACCGAGTTCCACAATAGTTTGACACTGACCGAAATCTCAAACGGCAGTGTGTTAGAAAGAAAAAGGAATTGTTTCCTTCTCATACATATCGTAAACCTGTACTATGGGTGAAACTTTTGATAACATTACGAAATTGCCTGATGATGATTACGTTGGCGGTTTTCGAAATGGATCCATCGCAATATGCCAGTAAATGTTTCTTTCCTTCTTTTCAGTTTCTCTTAGAAAAACATAGTAATTGAATATTCAATTATTATAAGCCAGTGTTAAGCTCATATATAATAATAAGTTACCCCATTGATAGCTGTGAGTTCACCAAACAAGGGTATGGTACAGTACAACAGAAAGATAATGTATACACTGATTAACACATCTAAAAAAGACATTTTCAGAATAACAAGCCAGAATTACGGGGCATTGGCGGATAGGCCTTCGAACGGATAGTATGGATATCCCTTTAAACTAGTTATAAAAGAGCTGTGATGGATGTAAAAACTGATTTTTAATTTCTGTGAATGTACAGGGCGAAACAATATTAAGTGGAAATCTTGAACAGGATCGTACATCTAAATGAAGCAAAGAGAGGTAACAAATTCCTTGATATACGATCTCAATAGATTAATTGGCCAAATTAAATTATTTGAGCTAAACGTTGATCAAATAATTCCAGGAGAAAGAGCATAAAAATGGCGCCAGGTACGCTCATTGCGTCCGATTTTCTCAACCGGACCACACGGAAACCAAGCAATCAACTGTCATCTTTATAAATAAGTTATAAATCTTAATCTTCAGCACTGAATTTCTCATTTTTACAATGGACTGTCAATTAAGTACAATAAAGCCAATATCTTCTTTCATTTAACTATAAAAAGATTGCATAATTTAGCTGCTAAAAACGTGCCGTGATTATTGTGTTGGCGCGTGATTTTGATTTAACGTCCTCGCGGTGTGCGCAGTGGGCAAAATTTACAATAAAGCACAACCAACGCACATTCAATCTATCTTTTTTACAATGAGTTTAAATTCTAAGATTTTTTATTTTGTCGCTATATCCTTTCAGCAACATCATCAGCAGTAGCACTTTCATTGATTTTCTGTTGCTTTAGGTTTGCTCTCCAAGCTCTCCCCAGATCTCTCCCCGCCTCTCTTATGCAACGTCATCATTTTGTATGCATGTCAGTGACAGAAATTGACGCAGTACCAGTAATTCAACTTATGTATTTTTGTCAAGTTTTTCTTTAGGTTTTTAAAATCGGAAATGGATTTCGCATGTATCACACACCGTTTTACAAATCGAAAAATTGTGCAGCACTAAAGCAGCATACAGCAAGTAAGTATTACGAATATTTAATCCATTGTTGTTGGGGTTCGAGTTGTGCGATTTATGCACCTCTCTGAAGTAGGCAAGACAACTTTTACGTGGAAAAAAATTACTTATTGGGAAAATTGCTGTGAATTTGCCGTAATTTATCCGTGAAACAAAAAAAAAAATTTGCCGTGGGAAAATATTCTTGCACACAAATTTGCCGTAAATTTGCCGTAGATAAGTGGCATATTATATAATTTCGAAAAAATACAATTTAACTTTTTTTTATGGTGCACCGCCAACTTCACGTGAAGTTAGCGTGCCACTTTTCGAAAACCACCTTAGACACCAGTTAGGAAAATAATTCTTGCCGTTGCATTTGCCGTGAATTATCCGTGAAACAAAAAAATTTGCGGCCATGTTTTAGAAAATACAGGGTGGCACGCCAACTTCACGCGAAGTTAGCGTGCCACCCTCAGAAAACCACCTTAGAGGCCAGCTAGGAAAACAATTCTTGCACACGAATTTGCCGTAAATTTGCCGTAGATAAGTGGCATATTTTATAAATTCGAAAAAAAAAATTTCAAATTTTTTTTATGCTGCACCGCCAACTTCACGTGAAGTTAGCGTGCCACCCTCAGAAAACCACCTTGGAGGCCAGCTAGGAAAACAATTCTTGCACACAAATTTGCCGTAGATAAGTGACATATTTTATAAATTGGAAAAAAAAAATTCAAATTTTTTTTATGCTGCACCGCCAACTTCACGTGAAGTTAGCGTGCCACCCTCAGAAAACCACCTTAGAGGCCTGCTAGGAAAATAATTCTTGCACACGAATTTGCCGTAAATTTGCCGTAGATAAGTGGCATATTTTATAAATTCGAAAAAAAAAATTTTCAAATTTTTTTTATGGTGCACCGCCAACTTCACGTGAAGTTAGCGTGCCACCCTCAGAAAACCACCTTAGAGGCCAGCTAGGAAAATAATTCTTGCACACGAATTTGCCTCAAATTTGCCGTAGATAAGTGGCATATTTAATAAATTCGAAAAAAAAATTCATATTTTTTTATGGTGCACCGCCAACTTCACGTGAAGTTAGCGTGCCACCCTCAGAAAACCACCTTAGAGGCCAGCTAGGAAAATAATTCTTGCACACGAATTTGCCGTAGATAAGTGGCATATTTTATAAATTCGAAAAAAAAATTTTCAATTTTTTTTATGGTGCACCGCCAACTTCACGTGAAATTAGCGTGCCACCCTCAGAAAACCACCTTAGAGGCCAGCTAGGAAAACAATTCTTGCACACAAATTTGCCGTAGATAAGTGGCATATTTTATAAATTGGAAAAACAAATTTCAAATTTGTTTTATGCTGCACCGCCAACTTCACGTGAAGTTAGCGTGCTACCCTCAGAAAACCACCTTAGAGGCCAGCTAGGAAAACAATTCTTGCACACAAATTTGCCGTAAATTTGCCGTAGATAAGTGGCATATTTTATAAATTTGAAAAAAAAAATTTCAAATTTTTTTTATGCTGCACCGCCAACTTCACGTGAAGTTAGCGTGCCACCCTCAGAAAACCACCTTAGAGGCCTGCTAGGAAAATAATTCTTGAACACGAATTTGCCGTAAATTTGCCGTAGATAAGTGGCATATTTTATAAATTCGAAAAAAAAATTTTCAATTTTTTTTATGGTGCACCGCCAACTTCACGTGAAGTTAGCGTGCCACCCTTAGAGGCCAGCTAGGAAAACCATTCTTGCACACAAATTTGCCGTAAATAAGTGGCATATTTTATAAATTGGAAAAAAAAAATTTCACATTTTTTTATGCTGCACCGCCAACTTCACGTGAAGTTAGCGTGCCACCCTCAGAAAACCACCTTAGAGGCCTGCTAGGAAAATAATTCTTGCACACGAATTTGCCGTAAATTTGCCGTAGATAAGTGGCATATTTTATAAATTCGAAAAAAAAAATTTTTCAATTTTTTTTTATGGTGCACCGCCAACTTCACGTGAAGTTAGCGTGCCACCCTCAGAAAACCACCTTAGAGGCCAGCTAGGAAAATAATTCTTGCACACGAATTTGCCGCAAATTTGCCGTAGATAAGTGGCATATTTTATAAATTCGAAAAAAAAATTCATATTTTTTTATGGTGCACCGCCAACTTCACGTGAAGTTAGCGTGCCACCCTCAGAAAACCACCTTAGAGGCCAGCTAGGAAAATAATTCTTGCACACGAATTTGCCGTAAATTTGCCGTAGATAAGTGGCATATTTTATAAATTCGAAAAAAAAAAATTTCAATTTTTTTTATGGTGCACGGCCAACTTCACGTGAAGTTAGCGTGCCACCCTCAGAAAACCACATTAGAGGCCAGCTAGGAAAGCAATTCTTGCACACAAATTTGCCGTAAATTTGCCGTAGATAAGTGGCATATTTTATAAATTGGAAAAAAAAATTTCAAATTTTTTTATGCTGCACCGCCAACTTCACGTGTTAGCGTGCCACCCTCAGAAAACCACCTTAGAGGCCAGCTAGGAAAACAATTCTTGCACACAAATTTGCCGTAAATTTGCCGTAGATAAGTGGCATATTTTATAATTTGGAAAAAAAAAATTTCAAATTTTTTTGTTTCACAGATAATTCACGGCAAATTTACGGCAAATTCACGTGCAAGAATTATTTTCCTAACTGGTGTCTAAGGTGGTTTTCGAAAAGTGGCACGCTAACTTCACGTGAAGTTGGCGGTGCACCATAAAAAAAAGTTAAATTTTATTTTTTCGAAATTATATAATATGCCACTATCTACGGCAAATTTACGGCATATTCGTGTGCAAGAATTATTTTCCTACCTGGTCTCTAAGGTGGTTATTTCACGTGAAGTTAGCGTGCCACCCTGTATTTTCTAAAATATGGCCACGGCAAATTTTTTTGTTTCACGGATAAATTACGGCAAATTCACGGCAATTTTCCCAATAGGTAATTTTTTTCCACGTAAAAGTTGTCTTGCCAACTTCAGAGAGGTGATTTATGCTTTCTTTTACAATCACACAGTGATGCACTAAGCACATTCATACGCTGCTTCAAAGCAGCGGCGGCCAAAATTGAAACTGTTACTGTGTTGGAAAGAGCATTACCATCGCAGTGGTCTTGCTATACTCGTTGATTAACGAGCAATGCGGCAAGACGTATGCACGAATATTTATTATGTTTCTTCGACGATTGTTCAGGGTCTACTGAACGAAAGAGAATAATACTAAGTGTGAAGTCTGAAGGCACTTTTTACGGCATTGATAAGAGGTCGTCTGGAATATTGCCCGATTATATGGAGTCCATTCTATGAAGGAAGCTCAAATAAAATTGATAGAGTTCAAAGGATTTTCACCAAAACTGCTTTGCGTATGCTTCACTGGCCCGATGGCCTCCCATCGTATATCAGCAGGCGTAAATTGCTCGGTCTCCAGGCTTTGTATGACCGTAGAACTTGTATCTCACTCATGCTTGCCTATAACGTTATCAACGGTAATATTAACTGCTCTGATTTATCTAATTTATTCGTTCCAAACATCCCACCACGTGATCTAAGGTACACCAGAGTATTTGTTGAAGTAACTCATCGAACGAATTATGCGTTGAATGAACCCATATCCAAGGCTTTACACCTAGCAAATCGATATAGTGGTCTTCTTAACTTTAATAATAGCATTTATAAATTTAAGCTTGAACTTTTCTCTATTTTTAACTAGTCTGTAAGGCAGTCTGTACTTTTTAGACCGAAATAAATAAAAGTGAGAAGCAATAATTATTTCACTAGGTTCAATTTGATACGAAAGGCTAACGACTACATGCAGCACCAGTGTGCGCCACTGCTTTTGACTTATCGCACAATTTTTTTTTCTACTTTTACTACTGTCAATAAAAGTGATATATATACACTTAGCTTTCAATTTCATTCGTTTTTCGCATTGCTGAGTCATTAGTTTTGCGTACTATATTTCATATAAAGAGAGAGAGAAGTTAGGCCTCAGGCACACTCGCATGCAATGTGACCTGACAGTCATGCACACAGCTCCTAGTGCGGCAAGTAAATAGTGCAAGTGACAGATTTTCAGCAGCAAAGAAAAAAATATGAAAAATGAAACTACGCTATTATTTGGTTATCAAATGATCGTGCTGAAATGCGCAATTTTGCAAACGTACAACGTTAATATATAAATATATGTATACCTACTTTAATAACTGTGGTTTATATAGCAGCTCAGTTGCAATACACCATCATTTTCCCTCTGCTTTTATTCATTTTGCACAAAGTATAACTTGACTCCACATTCTCTATGACCGCATAGTATAGTATATAATGCATTATCCGTTAATCTATTCTCATGCGCCATCATTGCACTTATCTCAGTCACGTTTAATTTATCTGCTAGTGTTAAGGCATTTTAATTTGTCAATTCAAGCGACTTTTTACGCAGATGCAGAGTTAGAGTTATGAAGGTTGTAGAAGAGCGCGTGTGGGAGAAAATAAGGGGCAGATAGAACAGTGCGAGAAAGTGCGTTGTAAGGAGAAATAAAGTTAGCACGATGTACAGGCAAGAGTGAGAAAGCAGAAAATAGAGTGGAGAGGATGATAAGAATAATGAAAACTAGATGACATGATAGAGGGAGAGAGAAGCAGGGGAGATTGGGCAACATAACTATGTGGCAAGTGGGAAAGCGGATGAGCGAGAGATGGGGGGAAAGGAGCTGCGGAGAGATTGCATGAGATGGGAAGAATTAAAGAAGAGGAGAGAGATGTGGGGGAAAATGAGATAGAGAGATTGGCGAAGATAGGGCGAGAAATATAAAGAAATAAAGAGAGATGGGAGGATAGAGAGGAAAATGGAAAGAGCAAGAGAAATATAGAGGAAGTGGGAAAGAGATAAAGAGAAAGACAAAGATAGAAATAGGGAGAGTAGAGAGAAAAGGAGGAAAATAAGGAGAGGCAAATAGAGAGAGGGAGAGCAAGAGAGATAAAAAGAAAGGCGAAGTTAGAAAGAGAGGTAGATAAAAAGAAAGGGAGGAATAGAGAGGGAGAAAGAGGAAAAGATAGAGAGAGGTAGGAGAGTAAAGGAGAAGAGAAGAGAGAGAAAGAAAAATAGGATAAGAGTGGCATCGATAAGGAATATTTTGATTCTCAACCGCAAAAGTTACAAAGTCGGTAGTACCTTTAGCTCCCTGATCAAGTTTAGAACCATCAAGAGCAAAACGATGAGGTGTGGTTAAGAGATTAAAAACGCTTAGAAAAAACTTGTATATGTACCATGATTGGCATTAAAACGAAAAGTATTTTTGGAAAAGTGAAAATTAAATTTATAAACGAAGTTCCATTTCGACGTCTGAATGGAACATGATTCCAACGCGGCTG
This sequence comes from Eurosta solidaginis, assembly GCF_040869045.1. Classification (NCBI taxonomy): domain Eukaryota; kingdom Metazoa; phylum Arthropoda; class Insecta; order Diptera; family Tephritidae; genus Eurosta; species Eurosta solidaginis. The sequence goes on from NC_090322.1 coordinate 49,917,373, forward strand.
TCAATGCGAAAAAGCCCCACGTCAGAATTTGTTTGAAGAAAATCCGGGAAGAAGTGTGCTCCGCCCACAACATTGCAGGTCCTGGGATCATACGCCGGGCAAAATAACATAAAAAAAATTTGGAAAACACTCCGAGTGTATTTCTGCCATGAAAAGCTTCTCAGTGAAAATTCATCTGCATTCCAGATGCCGGAGTCGGTATAAAAAACGGACCTACAATTCCAATTCGTATGGAAAGTTAAGAGGAGCACCACGCAAATTCGAAGAGAGGCTCGGCCTAAATCTCCTCGGAGGTAAATCGCGCCAAGTATTTTCTTTTTTTATTAACCCTGTCTGAAAACTTTTTTTAAAAACGTTCTTTTTAAAAACGCTCTTTATTCAAGTCCCGGTTTATGGCAGACGACAAAATTACGCGTTTGGGATCGTTTACGTCTTCTTCAGTGAGTCTGTAGTTATTATGGGTTAAAACCCATAAAACCGAAATGTGTACAAGGGAAAAGGAAATTTAACTAAGTCCTTTATTTATCGGGCGTAAAAATCACATGCAGCAAAAAATTAATTATCTTTTTCGCACAGCAGACTGGCAATTTTGTTGGGTGTTGGTTTAAGATTTTTTTTGGCAGTGTTCTAGTGAGAGTTGCAAATGTTTTAGCTGTGAAGAATACACAGTGGAAGTGTCGCTCACAAACACACGCGCATGAGCTGTGAGAGAAACTATAAAAATAGTTATAGCTGAGAAACTTATAGCAGATAACCAACTAGTAGATTGTAGAACAGAACCGCCTAGAAATGTCACCAAGTAAACAGTATAAAAGGCGACACCAGTAGAGGCGCGAGAATCAGTTTCGATTAAGCACGCTGTCTGTCGAGCAATAGAAGTGTTATTTTGAAAGTACTTGAATAAAGGCCATTTTGCATTATTAAATATTGGAGTTATTTATTCAACATTTTAGTGATTCGAACTTAGCAGAAGATTGCAAATAAGAGGATTTGCAGTAAATTTGTTACAGTACTACTACTACAGTAGAGGTATAAATAAACGAGATATTGCAATACCGAATATTTGAGTTGTTTATTCGACAGTTCAGCGATTCGAACGATAGCAAAAAGGTGCAAAATAATCAGAATTTCTCAAAATTCGTTACAGTTTAAAAAAAAAAACATTTTCCAAGCGAGGTAAGACGGAAATAAGAAGAAAAGCTCAGCCTAAATCTCGTCGGAGGTATATCGGCGCCATGTATTCATATAATTTTTTTTTTTTCACATAATCCCGACTTACATAATACTGGAATGTAGAAACCCGAATCGCATTATCCAGACATAACTCATAGAAAGTGTGTCTGGATTGCATAGTCTGGAATTATATATCTTGACGGAATTCTGAAAATCGGCACTATGGGGTGCACTTTCAATTATTTTTTGCTGTACATACGGCCGGTGTTTCGTTGATATTTTGTACCTTCTTCAGTGCGGCCACCGTGGTGTGATGGTAGCGAGCTCCGCCTACCACACCGTACGCCCTGGGTTCACACCCCGGGCAAAGCAACATCAAAATTTTAGAAATAAGGTTTTTCAATTACAAGACAATTTTTCTAAGCGGGCTTACCCCTCGGCAGTGTTCGGCAAGCGCTCCGAGTGTATTTCTGCCATGAAAAGCTCTCAGTGAAAACTCATCTGCCTTGCAGATGCCTTTCGGAGTCGGCGTAAAACATGTAGGTCCCGACCGGCCAATTTGTAGGGAAAATCAAGAGGAGCACGACGCAAATTGGAAGAGAAGCTCGGCCTTAGATCTCTTCGGAGGTTATCGCGCCTTACATTTATTTATTTATTTATCTTCAGGGAGCCTAGTATATGTCAGTATGAAGTATATTTTTTCCTCCTACGCATTTTATTGTTAATTTGCACTTTCTCAAAAGTGTTAATGTACGTTGAAGTTTTCCTTTTCTATATTTCTCGTGTCGCTGCTATTTTACATCTTTCTTCAGGGACTCTTGTCCCTTTCTTTCCTTTTTTTTCGTTCTGCTCGTTCCGGTGTTATAGCGCACCTTCATCAGGGAGTCTAGTATACTGTAGTATGCAGGTTTTCTACTTTTTTTCTCCCAAGCTTTTAGCGGCTATTTTTAACCTTTTTCAGGGAGTTTATAGTACTTATATTTTTTTCTTCTATGCGTTTTTGCTAATTGACAGATTTGTCAGACAGTGTATTGTACTGTGGTAGGAAGTCTGTCTTTTCCTTTTTTTTTTAGAGAGTCTAGTAGAATGAAGTATTTCCTTTCTTTTTATAAGCTTTTATTTACTTTCACTTGGCTGTTGTTTGTAATCAAATCTTGCAAGTTATATTTGATACACTTCCCGGTGTCCGATTGAGCTGAAATTTTGCTAACATGTATAACTCCGATGACAATGCAATATTACTTTGCGAGAATTCGATAATCTAATCGATAACAGAGTTATCGGTAAAGATTTGTCTTCACAAGGGAATAAAAGCATAAGTCCTTTGTTTAGAGGGATGGTGAATAACCTACAGCGGCTCAAGACCGAGGTAACTTCGCTTTGTTTGTATATACAACGAACGTGGAATTTAGGCTGTTATCCCTCAATGTTGCATACTTTTCTGCGCACTTGATTTTGTTTTACAGATTTAACCCACAGAGCAGAGATCTGCAATGAGTAGTTGTAAACTGAACGCGACATAGGCAAAGTAACAATAAGATATGATTTTAAGTTAGTTAGCACTGGTTTACACAATTTTATATGTGCTCTCTGTCAAAAATGCTTCAACTAACTTAGTCACATTTTATTTCGATTATAAATATGCCCCAATATATTCGCAACATGATATAGAAAAATCGTGTAGTTACTCATACTCTTACACTTACACTTTTGGCAAACACATACGATATGTTTTCTCGAAAATCTGTATATTCATATGTACGTATGTATGTATTTAACGTTTTGTTGTTGCAAGAACACGTGAACATGTGTATGCACATATATACAAATTCATTTGAATGAGTTGAACAAAGCATAGGGCGCATTCCAAAAGCACAACTGCTGGCAAAGTTGATTAGTGATAACTTCTTGGAACGCACAGTTGCAACTTTACGACAAATTAGTGAGCATACAAATTTTCCGCTCTATTCACTCAACGTTTTTATCGATTGGTTGTTGACAGTTGGCTCAACGTATCGTTTCAAAAGCACAATTTCTTTCACTCAGCTGATTTACACTCAGACATTTACAAAACAGGAGGTCTTCCAAAAGAACTAGAAATATTTGTTGGTGCTAAAGTTATGTTGAGATCTAACCTTGACGTAGCTAAGGAACTTGTAAATGGAGCAATAGGTCACATCACTGAAATTATATGGCCATATTATAGACGTGCTCAACTATGCCATAACGATATACCATCGGTTCGCGTAGACTTTGGTAACGATGGCGTTCACATAATACAGCCTAAATCAGTTCAATTTCCTTCTAAATTTAATCACGGCACAGCTGTAAGAAGAATGCTCCCGATTGTCTTGTCGTGGGCTTCAACTGTGCACAAAATGCATGGAACTACTGTAGATCATGCTGTTATTTATCTAGGCTGCAAATTATTTGCTGCTGGTCAAGCTTATGTGGCTTTCAGCCGAGTTAGGTCTTTAGCAGGTCTTCGAATCGAAGAACTTGACTGTTCAAAGTTGACTTCGAAGAAACCTTGTAATGTTGATGCATTAAAAGAAATGGATAGGATGAGAAACGTTACAAATAACTAAGTAAAGATTACATATCTTATTTAAACAATATTTTACCCTACTAAAAATTAAAAAAAAAATGATATTTAAATAAAATTTATGAAAAACGCTTTTCTAAGAACAAGCTTTTATTACTTGTTAATAAAACGAACTAAAAAGTAAAAAATAAAATTAAAGAAAAAAAAACTTTTTAAAAATAAGCTTTTATTATTGGTTAATAAAATTAACTAAAAAGTAAAAAATAAATTGACTGTAAAGAAATATAACACTTTATAAGTTCATTGTAACATTTAACTAATTATCGTTAGCGTGTTAAATTTTGATGGTATAATTAAGAACATTTAGGACCTCCTTTTCTTGCTATTACAATGTAACACGCTTTTATTAGATCAGTTAGGACTGTGATATAAACTGTGAGATTTAATAATTTAGGTGTAAAGTTTTAATGTTAAAAATATATAATTATGTACAATATGGAATTTTTTTGTCACAGGCGAAGAAGCCTAATTATCGTTTTTTCTTTAATTTTACTTCCCACCCGTTGCGCTGCTATTTTGGTGCTTCCTCAGCGAGTCTTGTATATTGTAGTATGAATTCTTTCCTCTTTTCTCAAAAGCGCTTCACTGCTATTTTGCTCCTTCCTCAAGGAGTCTAGTATATTGCAAAATGAAGAAGGTTCTTTCTAGCACAGAAACGAGTAGGAGAAAAAGGGAACATTTTGTAGCACCAAATACATCACAGATATGGACACAATGAAATTTTATGATTTTCTGTTTTTCACTCATGTATCCCGCGCTATTGCCTTGTCTCCTTGCAATCTTTAACACCATCTATAGCTTATGCCTCAGTGTGAATTGATGAAAACCATTGATGAAAACCTTATAGTTAATATATATGGATATATATATATTTTTTTTTTATTTGGTATTACAATGTAATGAAGTTGTTTCTCCTTGTCAACCGTTTATTGTTTTTTAAATGTCAATACACAAATTGCATACGTATTAAATAATGCAATAATACAATACAATAACTTATCAAAAAAAAAAAAAACATCGTAAAAAACAACAAAGTGCAAGCAGCGAAAAATTGCATCACAATTATAGGAGGGTTGGATGTGTTCTTTATGTTTTTTTAATTTATTTTTATTTTTCGCAATTGCCAGCAATTTTGCACGACCGTTACACATTCTAATTTGTTATTGCTACATACATATATACTAAATTTTTTTGCAATTCGGTTTTATTTAATTATATTATTATTTTATTCTCAATTGTAGCAATTCACTTTTATTTGCGTGATTATTTTTGTTGGCTTTTTATATCAAATATGTTTTTTTTTCTGTTACGTTTTATTATAATTTTTTCTCTGTTTATACTTGCAATTTTTCAATTTGAATGCAGCGCGATGAGTTTTTCATATAAAGGGAATTCGCTTTGTATTGAAGGTAAACGAATTGCACGTATTGTTTATATCCTACGACAATATATGCAAAGACACAAAATTGTCACATAAAATAACAAAATACGACGAAAAAATATGAAAATAACTGCTGAATCTTTTCGGAGTGAAATGAGAGGATTAAGAGAATTACCGTTGAAGCAGGGTCGATTTTCATTTCCCAAATTGCACAGAGTGCATACACTATACCCCAAGCAGTGTGACCAAGTTGGCATTTTTGCAGCTAGATCTAGCATTTTAATTATTGATTTCGCTGCAAATTTCGTATTTGGCATTTGGCTTATTTTCTAGCATTTTTGAAAGTGTTTGTTGGCATTTTTTGGAAGTTTTTAAAACCATATCAATCATAAAAAATTACACAAATATGGCATCTTCATGTAAAGTCTTATATTCGAGGTAAAAATTTATATGATCTGGCAGCAATAATTCATGAATATGCATAAAGCTCAAACCAGCTGATTGCTTTTTCTTTCTTTGTTTTACTATTGCATCATCCATTTCACAGAAAGCAGCTAACGCGAACGTAGAAATATACAAAGAAACAAGTAAGGAAAGTTAAGTTCGGGTGTAACCGAACATTACATACTCAGCTGAGAGCTTTGGAGACAAAATAAGGGAAAATCACCATATAGGAAAATGAACCTAGGGTAACCCTGGAATGTGTTTGTATGACATGGGTATCAAATGGAAGGTATTAAAGAGTATTTTAAAAGGCAGTGGGCCATAGATCTATAGGTGGACGCCATTTAGGGATATCGCCATAAAGTTGGACCAGGGATGACTCTAGAATGTGTTTGTACGATATGGGTATCAAATGAAAGGTGGTAATGAGCATTTTAAAAGGGAGTGATCCTTAGTTCTATATGTGGACGCCTTTTCTTGATATCGCCATAAAGGTGGACCAGGGGTAACTCTAGAATACGTTTGTACGATATGGGTACCAAATTAAAGGTATTAGTGATTATTTAAAAGGGGTGGGCCTTAGTTCCATAGGTGGACGCATTTTCGAGATATCGCCATAAAGGTGGACCAGGGATGACTCTAGAATGTGTTTTTACGATATGGGTATCAAATGAAAGGTGTTAATGAGTATTTTAAAAGGCAGTGGGCCCTAGTTCTATAGGTGGACGCCTTTTCGAGATATCGCCATAAAGATGGACCAGGGGTGACTCTAGAATGTGTTTCTACGATATAGGTATCAAATGAAAGGTGTTAATGAGTATTTTAAATGGGAGTGGGCCTTAGTTCTACAGGTGGACGCCTTTTCGAGATATCGCCATAAAGGTGGACCAGGGGTGACTCTAGGTATTAAGGATTATTTCAAAAGGGAGTGGGCCTTAGTTCACTATGTGGATGCCTTTTCGAGATATCGCCAAAAAGGTGGACCAGGGGTGAGTGTAGAATGTGTTTGTACCAAGAGGGTATCAAACTAAAGGTATTAATGAAGGTTTTGAAAGGGAGTGGCCCTTAGTTGTATATGTGAAGGCGTCAATAAAGCAATCCAATCAACATGTTTCATCCCTTTTTTCGTATTTGGTATAGAATTATGACATTTTTTTCATTTTTGGAAATTTTCGATATCGAAAAAGTGGGCGTGGTCATAGTCGAATTTCGCCCATTTTTAACACCAAGATAAATTGAGTTCAGATAAGTACGTGAACTTAGTTTAGTAAAGATATATCGATTTTTGCTCAAGTTATCGTGTTAAAGGCCGAGAGGAAAGTCAGACGGTCGACTGTGTATAAAAACTGGGCGTAGCTTCAACCGATTTCGCCCATTTTCACAGAAAACTGTTATCGTCAGCTTTGCTCTTACCAAATTTCATAAGGATTGGTAAAGTTTTGTTCGAATTATGGTATTAAAAGTATTCTAGACAAATTAAATGGAAAAGGACGGAGCCATGCCCATTTTGAAATTTTCTTTTATTTTTGTATTTTGTTGCACTATATCATTACTGGAGTTGAATGTTGACATAATTTACTTATATACTGTAAAGATATTGAATTTTTTCATAAAATTTGACTTTAAAAAAATTTTTTTTTAAAAGTGGGCGTGTTCTTCATCCGATTGTGCTAATTTTTATTAGGCACACATATAGTAATAGGAGTAATCTCCCTGCCAAATTGCATCATGATATCTTCAACGACTGCCAAATTACAGCTTGCAAAACTTTGAAATTACCTTCTTTTAAAAGTGGGCGGTGCCACGCCCATTGTCCAAAATTTTACTAATTTTCTATTTTGCGTCATAAGTTCAACCCACCTACCAAGTTTCATCGCTTTATCCGACTTTGGTAATGAATTATCGCGCTTTTTCGATTTTTCGAAATTTTCGATATCGAAAAAGTGGGCGTGGTTATAGTCCGATATCGTTAATTTTAAATAGCGATCTGAGATGAGTGCCCAGGAACCTACATACCAAATTTCATCAAGATATCTCAAAATTTACTCAAGTTATCGTGTTAACGGACAGACGGATGGACATGGCTCAATCAAATTTTTTTTCGATACTGATGATTTTGATATATTATGGAAGTCTATATCTATCTCGATTCCTTTATACCTGTACAACCAACCGTTATCCAATCAAAGTTAATATACTCTGTGAGCTCTGCTCAACTGAGTATAAAAAACCATATATAAAATGGACAGGTTTGTGTAGTTAATAAAACATAAATAATGTTTTGCCAGGTGTGGAATACAAATTTTTAATAAAAGGTTTCTGAAAAGAAAAACGCTAGTCGTAGTGGAAGCAAAAGGTTAAAATTTCTATTACGTCAGGGTTTGGATTTTATTCAACGCATTTATGCTTATATTTATGTAGGAACTATGCTCAGAAAATACGTAAGGAATGGTTAAATGATCCACGAATACCAAAATGGATTAAAGCGTTGGATGAGCAACATATAAAATTCAAATACTGTCAGTGTAATATAAAACCGAAGCTAAGTATACTTTTAGTGCATGGAACAACATCGCAACATGTAACAGCAGCATCCCAATTTCTCGCAAATAACCGACAAATTATTCCATTTATGCCTGTTGTCATAAATTACAAAAGAAAAAGCCGCAGAGCTATCTGAAGCCATATATGTAGCAGTGCATAGTTCGTTTAGATCGATTGACCATTTAGTGCATGTGCAGAAAAATATTTTCAATGATAGCAAAGTTGCCGTAGAAATGAGCTTGGCCCGGACGAAATGCTCTGCTATTATCAAAAACATTTTTGGTCTCTATTTTAAGCAGATAATTGTAGATGATATTGGAAATAGTAAATATAGTCTTATTATAGACGAGTCATCGGATATTACCATAAATAAGTTTTTAGGCATAGTTATCCGATACTACAGCCAGTCCTCAAAAAAAAAATAGTTAATACGTTTTTGAAACTTCACATGCTTGAAGACGCATCAGCTTTGAGTATTGCTTCTGTTATTTATAAAGTTTTAGAAGAATTTCATTTAAGCATTTCCGACTTGGTTGGTCTCGGGACCGATAATGCTAATGTAATGATAGCAGTAAATCGTGGAGTAATTGCCAATTTAAAAGAGAAAAATGAAAATGTTATACTAGTTCCGTGTGTTTGTCACTCTATACAGTTGTCTGTATCGGCCGCTTCTAAAACATTACCAAGTGAAATTAAATACATTGTTTGGTTCTCAAAATCTTCACTGAAGCAGATTAATTATAAAAATATCTATTCTGCAATTAATGATGACTTAGAGCCACTTAAACTTGTTCGAGCTTGTGATACTAGATGGTTTTCCATAGAAACCGCACTAAAACGAATATAAAACCAGAGGCTAGAACTTAAAACGCATTTTGGAGTTAAAATATTTGACAGCAACGATGCTGATCCGACCAGGCTTTTTCATGAGCTACACTTATGTTAAGTTGTCTTTCTAAATAATCGCGTTTAGAAGATTTTTTTGCACCCACTCCGTATTTTAATTACAGTTTCGAGGAATTTTTAAAAACCAAGAAAAATGTAATAAATGCGAGTGCCGAACGAACGATCAGACTTACATGTAGAAATTTTATTACTAATCTCGTATATCAGTTAAGACAGCGCTTGCACAGTCATTTGACAACTTTGCAAAAAATTAATTTCTTTTCAGTAGAAAACAGTTTAAAGATAAACAAATCGAACTTATTTGATTTTTTTAAAGAGGAGACACAAAAATTTACGACTGGCCAGATTACAGAGTTAGATACAGTGGTAAAAACTATCTTCATACAAAGCAGAATTCTCCTATTGGTTTTTAGACAAATGTTTACGAATATAAAGACGCACTAAATGGAAGAATTTTTCAGGAGCTTGATTCTTTTGTTATGAACTTTTTAATATTGCATTTTAGTAACGCCGAAGTGGAACGCGTCTTTAGTGCCATGAATTTGTTAAAATCGAAGCTAAGATATAGAATGCATTCAAATACAGTTAATTTACTTTTATATATTCGATGTGGCCTTGAGAGACTTAATAAGTGCTGTGAAGATTTTGAGATACCAAACGATCTCATAAAAAAGTGCGATAGTCAAATGTACAGTAATAATTGTTTACCAAATTATTTACTAGATAATGATGATTTAGTCGATGCTGATATCAATCTTTCATAAGTACACACAAATATTCAGTATAGTAGTCTTTTTACTTAAAAAATGGGTTTTAAAATATCTATATAAATATGTATGTGCGCATAAATCTAATAAAATACAGTAAAATCAAAATTAAGGAATTTTATTAGCATTAAAAATAATTTTTTAGCATTTTCTGGCATTTTGAAAAATTGGTTTTAGCATTTTTTTTCACAGGATCTGGTCTAACTGATCCCAAGCTACCGCCTACCAGTCCGATGCCCAGAAACAACCCACTATAGAATCTTCAACACCAAGAGTAAGGAGACAATTTATCTATCTACCGTCTTCCGCCCTCCTGTCGATCACGTAAAGGGAGGGCACACCTTGAACGCAGGTGAGGTAAACTGTTTGTCTTCAAAATATGACCCACTTTCTCGGGGACCTTCCGTTAGTTAGGCCAGCATACTACATCGAAACGAGGCAAGCAGGTAAGGTCTGACAACAACCCTCAAGTATTAGGTAGCTTTACTCGTTGGGGTTTTTAGAATAATGTCGCAATTATTTCGATACTATTCCAAGACCACTTCGGGATTATCACCTGATAAATTCAAAATTTTTTTCGAGTAATTATTAAGGACGACTCGACTGTTTCCTTCCATTCTGAACTAGCGCCGTATCATTTGGAGATTTTTTTTCGAAACCATTTCAAGACTATTTATGGACTGTTTCGGGATTGTTTTAGAATTAAGGCTTCCTATCGGTGTTATTTCAATATTCTTACAGGACCGTTGGGGGATCGTGATCGAGAATGTTTCAGATCAGTTTCCTGCTTGTTTTCGGAATAATGTCGTAATCATTTCGACAGTATTCCGAGACCATTTCGGGATTATCTCCGGATAGTTTCGGAATTGTTTTCCAGACTATTTCGAACTGTTTCGGGATTGTTTGCGGAGCCAATTAGACGTTGCTTGAAACCTTTAACTGAAATATAAATTCGTCCAAGCAATCAGCTTTTATTGGACTCCCCTATTGGTCGGATGAAACAAATTTAATGACTAACTCATACAACCCAATAGAGAGAGGTCAAAAAACTGCAAAAAATTAACGTATCAGGCTGTGTATGGAATAGAATTAGATGCATTAAAGTTTTTGTCAAATGATGATGAAATCAGCCAACGCTGACTGAGAATTTACTATAAATTCAACACTTCAAATTAGCAGCAAGTGAATAGACCAACGTGGGAGAGGATCGGTGAATACCACAAAATAATATACAGAATGCATGCATGCGAGCTCGATAAAGCGCGGCGCACAGCTAGACTTAAAGGTAGACAACACAACACTCAGATGTGCGACGTTATCGAAGTGGTGATGTAATCTGAGCGAAATAGAACGAACGCATATAATGGGTAGGAAGCGCATGAAAACAATGAAGCTTACGTCTCGCGCTTCTCTTCTTTGTCAAATATGCGCAAAAGTCAGCTGACCCAGGTTTATGGGCGTTCATGTGAGGAGAATTGGAAATAGAGTAAGGTAGCAACAAACGCATGGAGGTCGGATTGTATGACTTCCAACACAACGGTAATGGGGAATTACTTACAAAAGTACGGTGCACTCGATTCGTTTCACAATAACTTGGATTCCCTCATTCAACATTCGTCACGGACACGGACGTAGCGAAACAAAAGACAGGAGGCAGCGCATGGGAGAGGGATTCCGCGAAGCGAGGGCAGCAGGAAAACTAATATAACAGAATTTAATTTCAGTGTATTCAAATGCATAACGAATTGCAACAACGGATGTGGAAACCATCAAAACTGTGCATTCAAAGTAGATGCAAGGGTAGGAGGAAATGGGCGCATGAAGAATGAAAGTACAAAAATTACAGCAACAAAAAAAAAGAAAAAAATGGGGGGGAAAAAATAAAATGCAAAGCTAACGTGTAGAAGGGCAAACAAAAGTAAGAAGTAAATGCAATAAAACTAGTAGAAAGCAACAACAATGCAGCAGCGAACACGAAAATAGCAGTGGTAAGTTTTAGCAAATTTCGTCATTTAAATTTTTCTTTTTATTTTCGATAATTTAAGAAAAAATTTCCATGTTTGCTTGATTCATTTTGCAGATGTCCTAGCAGTAGCTGTTGGAAACCAATAACTTCTTGAATCTGCTATGTATGTTTCTTTTTATTGATGAAGTGGATGACACATCTCGACCGCCTGCGGAGCATTCAGCAGTACCCTTTACAAATTTGTCTGTCTTTTCATTGTCCTAAATGTTAATGCTATCAGGGACCCATATAAGCGTGATGTTTGCAAAGCTACTTGCGGCATGTATCCAGCAATACCCCGGCCTTTCCAAATGCGTTTGTCTTCTCATTGTTCTCAATGCTGCTGCAATCAGGGACCCATATAAGCGTGATGTTTGCAAAGCTACTTGCGACATGAAGCGACCCATTGCAGTTGCTGTCGACCTTATATGAAGTGAGTGCTGCTTGACATTCAGAGAAGATGCATACCTAGTGCCCTCCGATTCCTTCTACAAAGCGCGTACGAAATTTCTATACGCAGAATTTACGCTTGGAAGAAGGCGAGACTTTACGAGAGGACATTCGAAACTGTGGTATTTTGTTCTTATTAGTAAACATTATCAACCCTGCCTACCTTCACTCCATTTTTATTGAGCTCTAGTAGCAGCACGATGACACACATCTATTGTTAAAGGCTCCATCTATATCACGGATCTGCATTACATGAGGAGAATTTAATTGAGGACACTTTATAAAAATTGTCACTTCTATTTTCGTGTACGCTGCTGTACCTGAGACGTCGACCGCAGGAAGGAAGTCAACAAAAAGTTGTAAAAAAAAATGTACTAAAATAAAAAAATAATAGAACTGCATAAATTAGTTTAATAAAATCGCAAACTCACTAACACAACAACAACCGCATATTGTAGTTGTCTACAACAAAAAAACAGCCACATGAGAAACAAGAAGACAAAAAACTGTTGATAGAACAATGAAAAAATTCAAATAAAAAAGTAGAAACCAAGCGCAGCTCTTCAGGAGAAGAATAGAGCGCCGTCAAGGCTGTAATGACAACAGTAACAAAAACACAACAGCAACAACAATAGCACCTATAATTATGTACTTGATAATAAGACAATACTAGAAGGACCAAAACAGACCGGTTGTTTATAATCCCACTCAATGCAAATTACATTGCGCTTCAAGGTGAGTCAACACGCCTACGCAAAGCTGTCTCAAGAAATATGTAAAATAAAGCCACGAAGAAACACATGTTACATACTCGTTACAATATGTTTAGGTTGGGTAAGGTCAGCGTTGTCTATGAAACAGGGCCTTATTACGTGTAATGAGAGTCTTCATAAAATATTCTCAGTACCAGAACATCCAAAGTAACAGAAGATTATGAGGCAAGAAACACACCAAAGTTTCTGGAGAGTTAGTAATAGTCCTTCGCTGCATGTCAATTCGGATCGTTCTAGTGCTTAAACCCGACCGCCGTATCTACGAGAACAACCTGCCGGTCAATGCACTTGAATTGGTGGACCCTGAATAAATAAAAAACTTGAAATCGTTTCGGTATAGAAAACTAAATAACAAAATTTACTTTTATTTATCTAACCTGGATTGTAGTAAAGTTAAAATATATTATAAGACAATAATTCTGTTGAAAAAATTATAACATAAGTCTAATGCAGGGCTCTTCGAAACTGTGACTGTGTTAGTAAGAGTATTATGATCGTAGTCGTTGATCAACGAGCAACATTAAAAACAAATTTCGTAATTGGGCTGTGAAAATATTATTTTAATATATACGAGTACCAAAAAATTAATATAAAATATAATGTTAACATTTAAAAGCTTAAGATTAAACGCTTGAACTTTTTTTTTACAAAATTAGTAATTTGGTATGCGTAAATAAACAAAAGTCTCCACCGATATTTCTACTCCGGTTGTTCAGGTACGCATTGAATAAACGAAATAGCAATGTGAATCAAATCTGCACAATTGTGCTATGAAATGACGACCGCTGATCCAATGTAAGCAAATCTTTTCACCTATATTAATTTGTCGATGACATGGTGAAATCGGATCGCTAGTAGAGCTGACACTTGAATGACGTAGTGCATCTATATGCTAGTTTCGTATAGGACCAAGAAAACATCCCGTCAATTTACTTGAAGTTTCTTAGGATTAACACCAGCGATCACCAAAATTTAAACTGTGCCTGTGTTGGTAAGAATATTACCATCGTAAAGGTGGTTAGTCGTTGATTAACGAGCAACAAGGCAAGACTTACGCACGTATATTTGTTAACTCTCAACACAAATAAACAGCAGCCTACTCCAAGCGAATCATAATTAGATGTAGAAACGTATGCGGAAATTCTTTTTTCGTGAGTTTAATAATTATTTTGGTTACCTCCTTGCCACGATCCTGCTTAGAACATCGTATACTTCACTTTTAGCCTAAAGTTCACAAAAATGGAAATTGTTACCGTTAGCAGAGGAAGATGGATGATGCTTCCAAATGGCATCAGTCATCGTAAAGCAGGGATACTTGTCGTGACTACCAAAGTTACGACCAAAGATTGGGATAAGCTGAGTGGACAGTAATTCCATTGGAGACACTTATATGTTCATTTTGAACGGCCTCAGTGGTAGCCGTTTACGTCACGTTCGTCTTATAGAATAATTCGTACATAATCCCTATTTAACCACATACTTTCCCATATAAACTTCAATAGGATCAAAAGATAAACTTCCCTTACCCAATACAAACTATCAAGCGTATGCGCCCGAAAATGTTTGAGTCGCTTTGTCGGCAGTCTTGAACATCAAAAAAGGCGGTGATGAATAGACTCTAAATTCTCCTCATCGGGATTTTCACTCTCAACACTTTTGGTAAATGTCAGCATTTGACCAACCAGATTACTTTCTAATGGTCGTCAACGAAACACTTGCTTTCTTATGTAGGAGTAAAGGATGCAGTTTCCCATCCTCTGCCTATCTGTCGAAAACTCGTGCGCCCACAAATCTGAGTCGTCTTTTTTGTAGTCCTGGACATCGGCAGAGAAAGTAATGAATTGACTCCTTTTCCTCCCCATCCTGACAGTTTTTGTAGAGGGGGCTTCTTGGTATGCGCCACCGTCGGAGCATTTGTGCAACAGCGCTATGATCTGTTATGATGCCAGTAAGTACTCTCACTGCAGATTTGTTTAGCTTCAGAGGGAAGCTAGTTCCTTTCCTGTCTAAAATTGGCAATAAGGGCCTTGAGACCTCGCAATCATTTCTGTTGGTCCACAGCCAGTCCGTTGCCCCAATTTCATATTCCTCGATATTCCTCAGGAGATAATCCATCGGTGGTCGTACGTCGCTGTCCTCCTCGCTTATGTCCATTTCGGAACTTTTCCTGGCCATGTCATAAGAGAATTCATTCGCTCCAATATCGCTGTACCCAAGGACTCAGCAAATGTAGACATTCAGGTGCCTTATGTACGCCAGCTTTGCTCGACATCTTCGCATGATGTACGTATTTATAACACTTGAGATTCGAGCAGTAAGATCGATTTCAACTTAAGCTCTAATGTGACTCGAGATTTCGCAAATATTTCGGTTGCTTCAAAGGAAGGTAATAGCACAGTTGTTCGCATCGCTTAAGTACCTTTCGGATATTCGCTGAACATCTCATCGAGAATCAGCAGAAATATTGGGAAGCTCTAAAGGCGCCAGTGAGGGTAGACACTTCTGTGGAATTTTTAGTTAACGCGGCCTGGTCAGTTAACGAAGATCATTTGGCACAGATTGGTAATAAGCACTCTTTAAATCGGTTCAATGGAAACCTAGAGATCTTTGGAATGAAAGAATCTCAACATTGAAAGTTTAAAGTTCATCGGTTGATTTCGAGCATTTTGCAAACGCGACAAGTGGCATTGTGTTGCATCTTTGTGAACAATCTATTGCATTAATCATACATTTTGACAGCGCACTTATGAGGCGACGGTCATATTGCTACTGTTTTAGTGTTATTAGGACTTGACGTTCGTTTCATATGACAGCCAGCCAAAAAGAGCACTAACAACACAAACAGCTATGTGCATAAAACAATGCGATAAACAGCAACGACTATTGTTGCCGACAGTGAAAACAGAGACTGCTGCGCAATCAGGTCGTTGTACAATCGTTGTAGTCGCATGAGTTGAAGGTGATTTTATAATAAGCGCTGCTGCAGCAACAACGCCCCACTCTCGCCTGTTTGCATTCTTTGTATGCACTCACTTTTCGCCGACGGCATAGTTCTGTTAAAAAAAAAAAAGTAACGAACTAATTACATACTTCTTTGTTGCATCGATGAGTTCGTGAGACTTTCCGCAGCGGCATTTTTAAAAATAGCTTAATTATGTATAATTTTTGTTTTATTATTGCATGATATATAAAAGGGTCCTATTAAGGTGGCAGACACACTATAGCAAACAACAATATTATATATTAAATAATTTATACCTCATTTATTGACAATTTAATACCGCAAAAAAAAATTTAAAGCTGCGTCCGGTTCCGAGAAACGGGAGTGTCTGCCAGCAGACACTTCGTGAAAACACGACCTACGACTTCCGAATGACTTGGATAATTGATATTACATTTATTGGCAATTTAATACCGCAAAAAAAAATTTAAAGCTGCGTCCGGTACCGAGAAACGGGAGTGTCTGCTAGCTTAAGACTCAAGCCAGCAGACACTTCGTGAAAACACGACCTACGACTTCCGAACGACTTGGATAATTGATATTACTTTTATTGGCAATTTAATACCGCAAAAAAAAATTTAAAGCTGCGTCCGGTTCCGAGAAACTGGAGTGTCTGCTAGCTTAAGACTCAAGCCAGCAGACACTTCGTGAAAACACGACCTACGACTTCCGAACGACTTGGATAATTGATATTACATTTATTGGCAATTTAATACCGCAAAAAAAAGTTTAAAGCTGCGTCCGGTTCCGAGAAACGGGAGTGTCTGCTAGCTTAAGACTCAAGCCAGCAGACACTTCGTGACAACACGGCGTACAGCTGCCTAACGACTACAATAATTTATACCTTATTGATTGCCTAAATGTTTCGCTGTCCTGAAAAATATTTTCACTATACCAAAAGGAAAAATTAAATTTTATATTTTGCCGACCCTAATAAACATAAATTATAACTTTCGAAAATCAGTGAGTTGCATGTTACTGATTACTTAGCAACACTTCACTTAGAAGTCTGTTGAATTTTGATTTTCTATGTAAGTTCTAAGTGACGTTTACATTTTGAGATGCTATTTGTTTGTTTCCATCTCATTTTGACATACAAATTGACATTTATTGATTATGATGCCAGAGTGTATGCGCTAAGTGGAGTATAATCGGTGATAAATTGCCAAGTTTACGCCAAGTCAAGTCCAGTCTATGCTAGGTATCAGTAATGGGCCCTTAAGTCTGAAGCCAGCAGACGCTTCGCGAAAACACGTATGAACATTCATACATACATATGTACACATGTACATTGTACATGTTAGCGCGCATACAATGATTTAAGTAATGCGTAAATTTAGTTGCATCAATATGTTGATTGTTTTTGTGTTGATGATGTTTGCAACTATAACGGTTTATAAAATACATGTCGGTCTTCTTTCTTTCGAAAATCAGAGAAAAGTTTGTGCATATTTCGTATTTGTATTTTCCCGCTTGCGCGCAGGATTTCTGATAACGGGTACATATGTATGTACATATGTGCTTTAGGGTGTGCCGAGAAAAACAAGTTTTCAATTTCTATCCTCTCAAATGTTTATATTTTTATATTTTATTTAAAAAAAAAACCCTCACCAAAGATGGGTCCTATAACTCCACTCTACGGGGTACGATATTTTTATTTTATTTTCCCATTTCGTTAACATGGGAAAAATTATTTTTTGTCCTAACTTGAATTTACTTAACTTTTTACGAAAATCTTTTATGTGCCGTTTTGCCTTGTTTTGAGGTTTTGTACAGGTTACAAAAAGTTTTTATGATTTTTTTTCTAATCATATCATTTGAAAACACTCCTAAGGCATTGCGACCTTAATTACGAATTTATGTTATTATTATATTGTTTTAGTTATGGCTATGTGAATTTATACTTCATCATTTCAATACACTTTTTAAGTGTGAAATAACTGTTTACACAATTTCGTCAAAGAACACAACTTCAAATGGCCATGACTTTTGGAAAAAATCGTAATTAAGATCTCAATATATTAAAGAGTGTTTATAAATGATATGATTAGAGAAAAAAATCATAAAAATTGTTTGTAACCTGTACAAGACCTTAAAACTAGGCGGGAAATCCGTTTTTCGGGTACCACTTAGGGTGGAGTAATAGGACCAAACTTTGGTGAGGGTTATATTTTTAAATCAAATAGAAACATTTCAGAGGATAGAATTTGGGCAACATTTTTTTCGAACCACCACTAATATGCACTTTTTCCTATGTACCCGTTAGCGCAGAAATCCTGCGCGCATGCCATTTGAAACATATCGAAATACAAACTTTTCTCTGATTTTCGAAAAATAGTAGACCGAGATGTATTTTAGAAACCGTTATAGTAGCAAACATATCAGTTTGTGCTAACACATACACAATCAACATATTCATGCAACTAAATTTACTCATTACTCAAATCATTTGTAGTAAGTATGCTCGCTGCCTTGAATGTATGTTCCAGCGTTGCCACTCGCGCAATTTTTTTTGTTCCAAAAGTGTATCATTCCTGAAAAAATTCATCGAAAAAAGGACCAAATCTCAAAAAAAAAGCCAAATTTTTCTTTTAGTTTATTGTTATACAAACAATTCGGCAATCTACTAGAGTGTCGTTTCGTTGTAAAATGTATTTAGGATTTTTCCTTGGTTTCCTACAAAAAATAGATACCATCAGCTGAGTTTAAATTAATAAATAGAAAAGAAATATTAAAAGTATACAAATACTACGTTAATTATTTAGGTATAACATTTCCACATTTCTAGGATAAGCCTATGTCTTTCACCAAAGTTAATGACAATGTGTTTGCCTAAGGATCCAACTCATCTCTTTTTAATGCCTCGCCTAAATTATCTCGTTGGTGAAATGTCATTGTTCTGTTACATTTTGTTGACTGAGCAATTTTTATGTTAAGAATTCCATTGAAGTAAATTGAAAATTATATGTGAGTTAACGAGTGTGTGGCAAAATTTGTGAGCAGTATTTTGAATTTTTCCCTCAGTGAAAAGGAAAGAAAAGTACCAAAATCGTGGCTACTTCCTAAAAAGGACCAAAATTGAAAAAAGGAACCAACGGGCCAAATGGGGTTGGAAGGGACCAAATTGGCAACAGTAGTGTAGCAAGTATGCGCGCTAACATGTATGTATGTACAGTTGTGAACACGAAAATAGCAGTGAAATTCTAAATGGTATGATTTTCACATTATAGCTCTGTTTTTATACATACATATGCACTCAAACATTATATGGACTGCTTAAGGTGTAATTTTATCTATTATGAAATTTTTGCGCCTAAAATTAGTACTGCTAAATTGCGGTATGCATTATACTCAGTTGCAACTGAAGTATGTCTCTCCGTTTTATCTCTGCGTCATTCTCCACTTCTATGACCGAAAAAGGGTGTGTGTCCACTATTAATTGTAACCGATTCAGCTTTAGGTTATACACTATGACCAACAGAGGCGCGTGCCTCCGCTATTCAGAACAACCCGTTTTGAAGCAAGTTATTTACCACTGCTGCGAGTCTTCAATAATTTCCGCTAGATGGACCTCCTAAACATTATCTAAGCGTTTTTTTAACCACAAATGTAGATGTATATGAAGAGTAAAGAAGAGCAAGATGTATTTCATAATTTATGTTCTTTAGGATGGGCCAGATATAAAAAGGAAAATTTTTTTCTTTTGGTATAGTAAAAATGTTGTTGAGAACAACGAAAAAGATGGTCCTTAAAAATTGCAGTTTTTAATTTTTATGTTAAGAAGTGCCTCATCGTGATTTTAGTTTCTCCATACAAAATTATATGGGAAGGTTTTGATTGTTTATTTGAAGTGTACCTGCGCTTTAACGACTGAGTCTTAAATGATGAGCAATACCCATTCGTATAAAAAATTGGACGATCTACAAAAAAGGTCTAAAGAGATTTTTCACTAAGACGAATCGTTTGTAATATATTCTGGGTTGAATGTCAACCCCAAATGCAAAGATCTGCATATTTTACCTAAACTTTGAACCATTGACTTAGGCTCTTAAGAAGAATTCTGGTTATGCAGTGTTGAAGCCAAATAAATTTGAGTAAGACAAAGTGTGAGTTTCAAGCAGCTGAGAAGCCGTTTTGATTAAAAAAAAATGTTAAGACTAACTTACGCACTTTTGCCATATATTACAGGAGAATAATAGAGTTTTCTTTTCTGCAATAAATGTTTTCCTAAGTAAATGGTAAAGCCTTAATAAAGTTACTCCTACCCCAGAAAATTTTCAATATTTATAGTGCATGCAAAGAACATAAATGGCTACCCCGTGTATTAGCTGATTTTCAAAAACGCACACAGAATTATTTCCTTCATTTCAATTTTCGTCGCTAAAAATTTGTGAAGTTATGAAAATAAAATGCCACGATCAGACCTGGTTTAGCAGGGTTGTACTGCCACACCGCCATTTTTTGCAGGGTAAAAGTGTAACGCTTTTGCGTTGCGAGCAGGCAACAATTACACAAAAGAACGAAACACCCCGTAAAGGCGTTACCTGCTTTTTAGAATAGAAAAAAATATATTTACAACTCTTGCGCCGCGTACAAAAATCATAACACTTTTGCCAGAAAATAAAACGCTATAAGACCGGATCATTAAGTAAACGTCATTAAAGCGTAGGTACACATCGAATAAAAATTCCCCATGTAATTTGTAAGAGAAAACTAGATTCGCATGATGCACCTCTTAACATTAAAATTAAAACCTGCAATTTTGACAGGCTAAATTTTTCGTTGTCCTAAACAATATTTTCTAATAGCATGAGATAGCAGGAGATCTACCCTAGTGGTACATATGAAAACAGATATGTACAATGTGCATGCCAGGGTTGCCGTTTGGATACAATTGTATACATTTGAATACATTTTTAATGAGTGGATACAAAGATACAAAAAATCTTAAATGTATACATTTTTATTCTGGAAGATTCAACCTCTGTCCCTGTCATGGAAACTACAAATTTTCAGTAAGATTTCTAAAAAATGTTGAATATGCAGTTTTATAGTAAATCAAATTTTAGAATGATATTTATTTTTTCCTTTATATCTATATTATATATAGAGATAAACCGTATTTCTTCTACATAATTATTTTGTTGGTATTAGTTTTGTTTAAAATAAGTAGTGTTTGCTAAGAAACGTATAAACAATAATTCCGTTTAAATAAACGCGTTTCGATATGTTAAATAGAAAAACCTTTATAACAGCGACATTTATTTAAAACCGAGCGCTGGTAAAATTTTATAAAATTCAGTTGTGAGATCCATTTAGCCAAAATAGTGCGGTGATGTTTTGTTTTAAATATTATTAATTTCAGAATTTTGTTTCACAAATTATATAAAATTCAGACGAAATGACTCAAAAACTATGTATCAATCTATTAAAACGAATTGATACATTTTTTCAGGAATGATACACTTTTGGAACAAAAAAAATTGCGCGAGTGGCAACGCTGGAACATACATTCAAGGCAGCGAGCATACTTACTACAAATGATTTGAGTAATGAGTAAATTTAGTTGCATGAATATGTTGATTGTGTATGTGTTAGCACAAACTGATATGTTTGCTACTATAACGGTTTCTAAAATACATCTCGGTCTACTATTTTTCGAAAATCAGAGAAAAGTTTGTATTTCGATATGTTTCAAATGGCATGCGCGCAGGATTTCTGCGCTAACGGGTACATAGGAAAAAGTGCATATTAGTGGTGGTTCGAAAAAAATGTTGCCCAAATTCTATCCTCTGAAATGTTTCTATTTGATGTAAAAATAAAACCCTCACCAAAGTTTGGTCCTATTACTCCACCCTAAGTGGTACCCGAAAAACGGATTTCCCGCCTAGTTTTAAGGTCTTGTACAGGTTACAAACAATTTTTATGATTTTTTTCTCTAATCATATCATTTATAAACATAATTGAGATCTTAATTACGATTTTTTCCAAAAGTCATGGCCATTTGAAGTTGTGTTCTTTGACGAAATTGTGTAAACAGTTATTTCACACTTAAAAAGTGTATTGAAATGATAAAGTATAAATTCACATAGCCATAACTAAAACAATATAATAATAACATAAATTCGTAATTAAGGTCTCAATGCCTTAGGAGTGTTTTCAAATGATATGATTAGAAAAAAAATCATAAAAACTTTTTGTAACCTGTACAAAACCTCAAAACAAGGCAAAACGGCACATAAAAGATTTTCGTAAAAAGTTAAGTAAATTCAAGTTAGGACAAAAAATAATTTTTCCCATGTTAACGAAATGGGAAAATAAAATAAAAATATCGTACCCCGTAGAGTGGAGTTATAGGACCCATCTTTGGTGAGGGTTTTTTTTTTTTTTAATAAAATAGAAACATTTGAGAGGATAGAAATTGAAAACTTGTTTTTCTCGGCACACCCTAAAGCACATATGTACATACATATGTACCCGTTATCAGAAATCCTGCGCGCAAGCGGGAAAATACAAATACGAAATATGCACAAACTTTTCTCTGATTTTCGAAAGAAAGAAGACCGACATGTATTTTATAAACCGTTATAGTTGCAAACATCATCAACACAAAAACAATCAACATATTGATGCAACTAAAATTACGCATTACTTAAATCATTGTATGCGCGGTAGCATGTACATTGTACATGTGTACATATGTATGTATGTATGAATGTTCATACGTGTTTTCGCGAAGCGTCTGCTGGCTTCAGACTTAAGGGCCCATTACTGATACTTAGCATAGACTGGACTTGACTTGGCGTAAACTTGGCAATTTATCACCGATTATACTCCACTTAGCGCATACACTCTGGCATCATAATCAATAAATGTCAATTTGTATGTCAAAATGAAATGGAAACAAACAAATGGCATCTCAAAATGTAAACGTCACTTAGAACTTACATAGAAAATCAAAATTCAACAGACTTCTAAGTGAAGTTAAGTGTTGCTAAGTTTTGAGTAATCAGTAACATGCAACTCACTGATTTTCGAAAGTTATAATTTATGTTTATTAGGGTCGGCAAAATATAAAATTTAATTTTTCCTTTTGGTATAGTGAAAATATTTTTCAGGACAGCGAAACATTTAGACAATCAATAAGGTATAAATTATTGTAGTCGTTAGGCAGCTGTACGCCGTGTTGTCACGACGTGTCTGCTGGCTTGAGTCTTAAGCTAGCAGACACTCCCGTTTCTCGGAACCGGACGCAGCATTAAATTTTTTTTTGCGGTATTAAATTGCCAATAAATGTAATATCAATTATCCAAGTCGTTCGGAAGTCGTAGGTCGTGTTTTCACGAAGTGTCTGCTGGCTTGAGTCTTAAGCTAGCAGACACTCCCGTTGCTCGGAACCGGACGCAGCTATAATTTTTTTTTGCGGTATTAAATTGCCAATAAATGAGGTATAAATTATTTAATATATAATATTGTTGTTTGCTGTAGTGTGTCTGCCACCTTAATAGGACCATATAAAAGTTGTAGAGTGTGAGTAGTGTAAGAGTAATTGTTTGAATGCTTGGCAACATTGCAATTCATCACCATGTACGTACAAGCACAAGCATGCGCTTTCCGGCATTTTATTAAGTACTGTTAAAACTGCAGCAATGAAGGCTCTTCTTAATTTGATAGCAAAAAAAAAAATACGAGAATTGCTTTAATATTTGCAAAGTTGGTCTTCACTCACTTCACTTATAAGGTATGAAATATTGAGTAGCAGTGGTTAAGCTCTTGCGCTTTTACGACAAAAAAACCCACAAAGCACGCAACGAACGGAACGTACTACTACAATAAACTAATAAAATTGCGAATTGATGTGGTTCTTGCGTGCAAGTGGGAAATTGTCTTTTCTGCCAATCAGCGCATGGATTTGCAAGGAATTGCAGAATGCGGATGCAATAACTGCAAATTCATAGAATGGCAAACAGCAGCTGTATCTACTAGTGGTTTTGGCAGTCTTCTCCCGCTCTCAAGAGTGAAGTGTATACAAAAAAGGAAATTTCGTGTGCTGGTGAGGAAATCTGCAGCGGTCTAGGAGATTGCAATTTGATGGTGTATGCGGTGAGCGAGAAGTTGCATAGCTTAGCAATAAAATAAAATATAATAAAAACCAGTTTTGCATAGTCGCATGCAAAAGCGCTATTAAAATACAAGAGATCAGGCGATAAATCAGAATTTAGAAGAAATGTATACTAGTTTATGTGAACAAGAGTTTGCCTAGTGATTAAAATTCAACCACTAGACCGAAAGTAACGAAGCTCGTAAAATCCACCAATCAGGTTTGGTTTTGAATTAACAAACATTTGGTAGAATTTTTTTGTCAAGAAAACAAATTTGTTTAGTTATTTCCATAGAAGAATAACTGTTGGTCTCAAGTTAACAATATTCTGTAAAAATTATCGATTCTCAACCAATCTTACTGACATTTCTGTTAAAAGAACTGATTTCATTTGTTATTCCAACAGCGAATAACTGTCAATATTTTGCAAATGCATCAGCAAATTGCAAAGACAAACTTACAAACAGTCACTGTTATTCTTACGTTGTTATTTTGGAAGTTTTCATTGGTATTCTTAGGGTGACTTTAATAATTTCTTGTTAACAGAGCAGAGCTAGACGACGACCGTGGTGCGATGGTGGCGTGCAGCGCCTACAACATCGATCCTTAAAAATGTTTTTTCAATTAGAAAAATCGCGGTTTTTGTGTTATGATACGAATGAAGCAAATGAGCGGCATACTTACATGTATAACAAACGAGCACTTTTTAAGAATTGGGTAATTTTTTTAGATCTGGGTCCTTTTCGGAACAGGGTACTTTTTCAAAACGAGTACTTTTTTAAAACCCGCTATTCCTTAGAATCCTTTTATAACCGGGTGATTTTTTAAATCTGGGCCCTTCTTGGAACAGGGTACTTTTTCAAAATGAGGATTTTTTTAAAACCCAGTATCTATATATTAATACGCTAACAAAATTTCCATACAATCAATTGATAGGCTGTTTCGCATACTTAGCATACGTAAAATCATATAAAAGTCTATGAATCGATTCGTATGGATCAGCCGCAGTGAATAGGCCTATTTTTGTTAACAAATATTACTCTATTTGTTTATAATTAATAGAAAAAGTTTTTTGTAAATTCGAACAATTCATACAAATATCGAAATTCATTTTCGTGCACAAGCGCGCCATCTTTGGGAACAATTATCTAAGTGTTCTAATGCGAATTTCAAAGACCTAAACCTTTATGTATCCCCGGTAAATTCGAAAGCACAAATGTTTCACCTACATACAAATGTGGTTTCCCATTGTTGCCACTTACCTATAATAGCCTCTACCAAAATCATAAAAAACTGTTCCAAAATAATTTGTAGCGTACCAAAAAATTTTAAATAGAATTAATTTTTGACCGGCCCATTTTTTGTGGCAAATTTCACTTACACGTAAATACATAAGTCTTTATTTAACATATTCTTTGTTTTTTATTTTAGTTGTTTTCAAAAAAACATGAAATCACAAATAATGAGTTAACTTTTGTTGAAACTAACTAACTAAATTCATTTATAACAATTAATGGCAAATTTGCCCGAAAGCGTTTTTGCATTTGTAGATTTAATCCTTATTTTAAATAAAGTACGTCTTATACTGAACAAAAAACAAAAAAGTTACAAAAATATAACATAAAATTTTTTATATTGTATTTTATGCTAATTTATTTTATTTCTTATTTTACTTTATTATATATTCTTTTATTTCAACTTAGTTTATTATTATTTAAATGCAACTTGACTGAATCGGAAAATTTCACATTGTATATTAAACGAAAAAAAAACGTCCCTTGATTTTAGGTGAAAACGGCAACCGGCATCATGGCGGCCGTATTGCATAGGCAGTATATTATCCACTATATTTATTATTAGGCTAACTTTGTTGGATTATATATCCATTAATCGGATGCTTAGATCCCATAACCCTAATTTGTTTATGTCGCTTAAAGTTATGAAATCAATTTTATTTTGGTAAATATGTTTGCGTGAATAATTTCAATGTTTTTGTTTGTTTTTCTTTTCTTTCTAATTTATTCTGCTTTGTTATATCTTAGTATTATATTGTTCACAGACGATATTTTATGGTAGATATGGTCATATATATTCATCAAATGGAGTGTTTACATATTTAGTACAAATTAATTACGTACATAGATATCAATGGGAATCCCAACATTAAATATCCGAACGTTAGAATCTTCATATTTCCACAATGACCACATTAAAACTCGGAAAAAAGTCTAAGTGCACTTATTGCGTTTTTATATGGAACTGTTTGTTCACTTCACTTAATTTTTTCGCAATTTAAGTACTTTATTTTTTTTCTTTAATTAAAAATTTTTTTTAGTAAACTCTGCCTTCTTTCTCATTACATAATTTTTTATATTTTTATTTTATTTTTTATGAAGGTATCCTCTATTCTACTCGAAATTTTTGTTTTGTGTCACACTTATATATTAGATATGTATATATACAAAATTAAACGGGTGGCGTGAAATAGGTTAAATTCCTTTAGCAAATTTCTTCGTTTTTAACTAAAAGTTCATGTTTTTTGAATTACGACACTATTGAAGTAAATGGGCGATATATGTATATGGGTGATATAGGCCTACTGGGGAACCGAGCTCCCAAAACTAACTTCGGTAGCGCGCCAACGGGGACCTTCCGGGTGGTGTGGAAAACCTATTTTTCAATTCAATTTCAAGTAATTTCACCATAATTATATGTCAATTTCATTTTATTTTACATAATTTTTATATTTTTGTTTAAGGAGCTCCATACCAAAACGTTATAATTACATGTGAAAAGTTTGTAGAAAATTTAAGAAAATACAATCAAAAAGTACAAAGTCTTAGATCAAATTCAACATTTTAAAGAAAAAGTTAAGTAAGTTAGACCAGTTTGCTATATTTCCAACACTTGATGCATAGACTGAGTTGAAAAAAATACACGTTGGTCGAATTTCCACCACAGGCGATACTGGTTCCTTATAAATGGGTTGTTGGATTCGGGTACTTTTCCGAATACCAGTACTTTTTTATATTCGGGTAATTTTTTGAAACCAAAAAATTTTTCGGATTTTGGTACTTTTTAGTACCGGGTAATTTTTTGGACCTGGGTCCTTTTTGGATCAGGGTACTTTTCCAAAACGAGTATTTTTTTAAAACCTGGTATTCCTTAGAAACGGGTTTTTGGATTCGGGTACTTTTCGGAATACCAGTACTTTTTTATAATCGGGTAATTTTTTGGAACCGAAAACTTTTTCGGATTTTGGTACATTTTAGAATCGGGCACTTTTTTGTATCTGGATGCTAATTTATTACCGGGTCCCTTTTGATTACCAGGTGCATTTTAACAGCTGCGCAATTTTTCGGAATTTCGTAATTTTTAGAACCGTATAATTTTTGGAAACTTCGTTCAAATTTCGTTTAAAAATTTAGACTATGCCGGTTTTCTTTAAACAAGAGTGCGCAGAGCTTGGTTTCAGTTTTAAACCAGAGTAGTATACGTATCTGTATAAAAAAAACGTGTCAACAAAGCACTTTATATGTTGTAAGGTGTATTTCGTCGAAGGCTGTGGTAGCATACATTCAATCCAGAATCGATAAGGAACCTATTTCATTTCTAAATTAATACTCGTTACTTTGTTGGTGGTATTTAATTCAGTACTGTACTGAATACTTGTGATACTATTGAGAGCGTCATTACAATAGGGGGATTCGCTTTGTTTTGCAAGAGGTACGGATTGTTTATATCCTACGGCAAAATATGCAAGACTGCGAGAGCACTCACTTGCAAAGTTATAGCATGATTCAGTAAGAAGCGTCAAAAAGTTGGCACATAAATTAACAAAATAAGACGAATCTTCTTGTAAGAGAAATGAGAGGAATACCGCTGAAGCACACTTCATTTTCATTTCCTACCATTCGCTGCAAAAAAATTTATATGTATTTGAGCATACTATAAATTACACGGATTGCATATAGTTTTTTTTTTTTTTTTTTTGCATATATTTCGTGGCTGTGGCTTTACAATTTGTGCACGGTTTGCAAGACAAAGCGAATACCTCTAATATATAACAAAATATTGTGAACACTTCTCACAGGACGCAGGAAGAACGGAATGTTCTTAAACATTAGAAAATTGAACCGCAACTCGAAACAATATGAAAGCAGACCGGGAGCGAGAACGCTTCAAAAATTTGGGGATGTCTTTTAGTCGAATTTTGTTCTGAAGGAGATTAACCGAAGTGCTCTAAGCCCAGTATCTGCCATTAGATCAGCGTTGCACTCAAAAGCTTCGTAAAGCGTCGGAATTTTTTTCGGTAGTCACTTACATATCGTGTGTGCGCAGCGACTGAGATTCAACAGACCAAGGAGTGAATCAGTTATCACTTGTTCTTTAAGCAGTAAAGTTCATGCGTAAATTCTATGCTCACATTTTTGCAACACTGCATTAAATCGAGGTTAAAAATTGGAAAGTATTATTTAAAAGAGATTTGTTCATACTCACGCCTAGATCAGTGGGATTTGGGAAACGGTCTGTGAAATATTTACCTGAAAAGACAAAATGAGAGGCAAAAGTTAATTATATGTTTTAAAACGAATAAAGAGGCTTTCTAATATCTATTTTATTACGGTAACTAAACTTCTTTGAAATGGTGAGGAAAGAGTTAAAGGATTGACTAAAACTGAGATGGGAATATTTTCCTAGACTGCTTTTGTTTTGAGATTTTTTGCATAGAATAACGAAGAAACTACAAAAAAAAGTCCTCATAAAACCGGCAACATATAAATAAAAATAAAACTTAAATAAGTAGCAAACAATGCTGATGCTCACGAAACAATTTCGTACTAACAAATTAAAAACTGTTGTTTGTAATTAAAATAGAAAAACTTATTTTAGTCAGCCTTCGTTAAGCCTGCAAAACTCATTACCCAGTTTAAAACTCAGACAAAGCATATGTTACCCGCAATGATTTTCAAATTTCCCCTCCCTTGTAAAAATTTAAATTTTTTCTCAACATAAAGTTACATACAGACGTGTTAAATTGTGAACAAATTCATTACTAATGCAGATAGCCTTCGATGCAAGTCAACAAATTAGGCTCTACTCATTTTCCGAATACATTTTTTATGATAGCAGAACGCTCAATCGTGCGAATAATCAGTGAATCAATAGAGAAGTGAAAATTACAAACATCAAATATTTATAAAACAAATAACAATTTTTCAGAAACGTTGGCAACCAGCAAGCCATTGGTTACAAAGTGGCAACCTTGACCTTAAGTAGTTGAGGGAGGCTAAAAGTTGTATAGCTGCGAACGAAAATAGTTATCTTAACAAGAGAGAATAAGAGAATGCAGCAGTTAGTGTAAGAGCGAGATAGCGCCTTTTTTCCGGTAGTTGAAGGGGCAGTGCTTTGACGGATATGAATCAGATACACTTTGGTAGTAGCACCTGCGACGATTTTTGATGTGTAAACATCTTTGCTCACGGTATGTTAGCGTAAGCGTAGTCCTCAGAAAAATGATGCTAAATAGGAGAGTATAGAATGTGAATGTAAGCGTAGTGTTTCATGTAGATGTAGTGTGTATTGGTATGCTGTATGGGGGAATACAGAATGTAAGCGTTACGTGTTAAGTTGAAAAGGGCAAAATCAGATAGCAAATCAATTGACGGAAAATAACGAAGACAGAAAAACAAAACGGTGATATATGTATAAAGAAGAAAGTTAAACAGCAAAGGAAAAGAAGTAAATGCAAAGAAAGAAGAGGAAAACAGGAAAGAAAAAGTAATTTTAAAAGACAACACCGAGATCAGACAGCGTGTTATCAACATGTTATCGAAATGTTAGAAGTTTGCTATCGATGAGTTAACGGTTTCTAATACATAGGTGTGTTACTGACGAGGTATACACCAGAACTAACGATATGCTATGTAAGTGTAATAAATTTGCTATCGATAGCAAAGGTTATGCATGAATAAGTGATTTTTTATCGACAAGTTATTAGAAACTTATCAATTTATCATCGATTATTTATCGATATGTTACCAAAAATTGACTGACATGTTATCGATTTCTTATAAAAAGAAATAGAAATGATAGATTAGTTATCGAAAGAGTGGTATCGATTTTTTATCGAAATGTACTGATTTCTTATTAAATAATTATCGAAAACTTTTTATTTGTTTTCAAAAAGTTATCGACTTCATATCCCAAAGTTATCGATTTTTTATCGATGACTCAGCGGTTTGCCTTACACAGATACCGATAAAACGTCAGTATAAAATCGGTGACCCATCTATAACCCCGCTACAACGAGCCGATAAGAAATCAATAAAAAGCCGATGACTCGACGATAACAAACCGATAAATCTACGTTAAAAGTTCGCTGGTGATAATAAGCCGATGAAACAATAATAACTTGTTAGTATCGGTTATTACAAATAAGAAGCCGACAAAGCTCTTCTCAAAAAGCCCGAGATTATTTGTTTCTGGCAAACTTGCCTATGTTGTGGTTTAACTTCAATTCCTGGACGACCTGTAGCTGACTTAGAAACAACAGTTTTCTAGACGTACGCCTGTATGTTAACACATTGCACAACTTCACGAGTACTCGGTACTCGTGCCATGTTTTTTATCCCTAGAACCTTTCGGCCTGTGGATTTTCATTACGTTTAGCGCGATATTAGGTAACAGGCTTTGCAATTTCTCTTAACTCCACTATCCTACTTTTTTCAATTCTGCCTATTGAAACTTAAGTTAAGGATTTACTTACTTGACTTATCTGGGAGCGTCCATTATAAGCTATTAAACTAACCTGATTCTTCAATTCTTATAAAACTATGAACTGTCACTAGGATAGTTTGCAAGTTAAAACATACCTCCACACAGAGTTGGTTCGAGCTAATCGGAGGCACAAAACCTTCTTGTAGATATAATAAAAAGGAACGGTCCCCACGTAATATCCCATCCCAACTTTGTCATAACTAGGGCAACTCCAGGCATACAGACTGCCTCTAAAGTTCTTGTTCCGGTTCCGGATATGTATCCAATTGATCTTGATATTATAAGTTAAATTTGTATTACGGTCTAAAAAATCGCACCGATGTCTCCTGCTTTTGCCACCTTGTGTTAATCGGAGATTCCAAGGGTTGTTAGATCATTATCCACTTTTTATCTTCTTCAGTCTTTTAGAAGATAAAAGATCACATCATCCATACGAAGAAACCGCCCTGCTAATCGTTCTAGTACAAGACGATGCATCACCTTCGTATTCTCACTTTGAGACACCCTTTATCAGATTTTGTATAATTAAAATCACGCGGTTTTACAAACAGGAAATTACGGTGTCTATTTAACCGCAAATCTTGTGAAAAACGAGAATGTCTCATCATTTATTTACACAAAATTTATTTACTAAAGCAATCAACAACAACACAGTACATATCATTTTCACATTCATACGAATGTAATTGGTTGTTAAAAAATTCACGAGCTTTAAACAAATAAAAATCTTTAAGTTGAATAAAAACCAATTATTTTTTCTGAGGCATTCAAGCAGCAGTAATTTGTGCCAGAAAACACCAGTACCAGTTACAGACTTGAGTCTGAGATTGAATTTTTTTCACGCCTATTACGTTAGCTTTTTTTGCGGTGAGAAAAAGTAAGCATTGTTACTCACAGTCAACCTTTAGAGCCTCCACAACAATCAGTTAATCAGCCATATTTGTATGCATACTTGTATAAATATTTGCAAAGCAAACATACATACAAATCAGTAAATAGACGTATGATCTGCGTTATGTCACTTAAAAATGTTAACTATTAGCAACACAACTGAGCAAACGACTAACTACTCAACTGCAGCTAACTTCAAGTGTGTGTAAAATTGCCAGTAGAGTGTGCCTGGCGATCGGACGTGATCTAAATTTAAAGAACTTTATATAAGTACAAAGGTACACGAATGACTTCGAAAGCCCTGTAGGCATCCATAAACTCTGTATAAGTGCTCGAGGAGCTTTCTGAATCTTCTCCAAATATTACTCTGGGAGTAGAAGGGAAAAGAGCGAGTTATTTAGTTTTTGGTCTTGTTGAAGACTTTCATGGCCCAAGATGAAGCTCAACTGTATCCTGTTAACTAAAACAACCTCCGATACTGAATACCTATTTTGACCTTAAATGGAAACTTTATTTTAGCCACTCAATGAAACAAGACAGAACTCGACGGAACATGTTTGAATCACTCGATTTTAAGACTTATATTTAACTAGCCTTTATCCGTGACTACGTCCGCACAAGTATAACAAAATATATTAAATGATTCCGTTATAGTCTTGTTATGATCCTTAAAACAGTTCTAATAAAGTAGTCCCGAAAAAATATTGAATCATTATTGAAACGATCCTGAAATAGTAACGCTAACAAAAGTGAAATAATACGGAAATAAAAACGGAGTGATTCATAGTTGATTTCAAGATGATCTCAAAAATACTAGAAATTATCCAGAAAATAGTTGCAAAATAAACTGAAAATTGTTTTGAAATTATTCCAAAATAGTCCCAAAACAATCTCTAAAATAGTTGCGAAAAGGCTCAGAAATAATAAAAAAAATTGCAGAAAATAATTCGAAATACTCCCGAGACGATACCAAAATAGTTCTGAAGATTCGAAATAGCAAAAGAATGTCAATAATCTACAGAAAATAATCAAATGTTAAGATATTATCCCGAAATTGTCTCACAATTATCCCAAAAATAATCCCGTAGTTATCCCGAAAACTGCCTGCTTTTAAAAATTTTTACGAAAATCTATGTGAAGTGTGAACTATAAATTTTAGAGTGAATGTTTGTATAACCGGATATGGGGATGTGTGGATGTAGGGAATTTGTCTTTGTGGTTCAATTGCGGCAGATCAACCAACAAAATTAGATGATATTTACATACAGACACACTTTTTTGCCATATTTTGTTGTAGGATATAAACAATGCATGCACCTTACAAGACAAAGTGAATCCCCCTATTCCGTTTTGTTGATTTTTCATAGGTCTGTAAAATTTATGCATACTGGGACGTTTCTTCGACATACCTCGTGACATTTGGTTCCGAAGATAAGGCGGTTTAGGTGTTGTGCCATCTTCAGTGCAATTTCTTTATTTGTCATTTGGTTTTGAGATTTCGGGATTGTGTTT
Source organism: Eurosta solidaginis (assembly GCF_040869045.1). Classification (NCBI taxonomy): domain Eukaryota; kingdom Metazoa; phylum Arthropoda; class Insecta; order Diptera; family Tephritidae; genus Eurosta; species Eurosta solidaginis. The sequence goes on from NC_090322.1 coordinate 49,950,706, forward strand.
CGTTTCTTTCAATTTGTATGTGGCTATGACGTAGAACTTGCTCGCCTTTCATTTCGGCTTCGGTTCTTCGGTCATGCAACATGAAACCTGTATTGCCTGAAGATGGAAATTCAGCGTTGATGTAACAGCTTAGATTTCGGGTATCAAAAAAGTTTTAAGGCCTACTTATTTCTGTATTCTTTGATTTCAGTGTCCACGTGCGTAAAGCTGGCAGACCCAAGTGCTCAAAAATAAGGTTAAGTTGTTTGAGAATTAAGTGCATTTTAGATGCTATTTAGGGCCACAAAAGATAATTTAGGTGCTCATTTGGTTATTCGCAAAAAAGTGTGGGTCCGCTAGGTTAACGTCAAGCTAGCAGACCCACAACTTAAATTTCATTGTATTTTAAATAAAAAATATATCAAAATTAGGAGCTATTTAGGTGCTTTTTAGGGCCACAAAAGATAATTTAAGTTTTCATTTCGTTTTCGAGATATTCGCAAAAAGGTGTGGGTCTGCTAGGTTAACGTCAAGCTAGCAGACCCAAAATTTAAATTTCATTTTTTTTAAATAAAAAGTATATCAAAATTAGGAGCTATTTAGGTGCTTTTTGCGAATATCTCGAAAACGAAATGAAAACCTAAATTATCTTTTGTGGCCCTAAAAAGCACCTAAATAGCTCCTAATTTTGATATACTTTTTATTTAAAAAAAATGAAATTTAAATTTTGGGTCTGCTAGCTTGACGTTAACCTAGCAGACCCACACCTTTTTGCGAAAATCTCGAAAACGAAATGAAAACCTAAATTATCTTTTGTGGCCCTAAAAAGCACCTAAATAGCTCCTAATTTTGATATACTTTTTATTTAAAAAAAATGAAATTTAAATTTTGGATCTGCTAGCTTGACGTTAACCTAGCAGACCCACACCTTTTTGCGAATATCTCGAAAACGAAATGAAAATCTAAATTATCTTTTGTGGCCCTAAAAAGCACCTAAATAGCTCCTCATTTTGATATACTTTTTATTTAAAAAAAATGAAATTTAAATTTTGGGTCTGCTAGCTTGACGTTAACCTAGCAGACCCACACCTTTTTGCGAATATCTCGAAAACGAAATGAAAACCTAAATTATCTTTTGTGGCCCTAAAAAGCACCTAAATAGCTCCTAATTTTGATATACTTTTTATTTAAAAAAAATGAAATTTAAATTTTGGGTCTGCTAGCTTGACGTTAACCTAGCAGACCCACACCTTTTTGCGAAAATCTCGAAAACGAAATGAAAACCTAAATTATCTTTTGTGGCCCTAAAAAGCACCTAAATAGCTCCTAATTTTGATATACTTTTTATTTAAAAAAAATGAAATTTAAATTTTGGATCTGCTAGCTTGACGTTAACCTAGCAGACCCACACCTTTTTGCGAATATCTCGAAAACGAAATGAAAATCTAAATTATCTTTTGTGGCCCTAAAAAGCACCTAAATAGCTCCTCATTTTGATATACTTTTTATTTAAAAAAAATGAAATTTAAATTTTGGGTCTGCTAGCTTGACGTTAACCTAGCAGACCCACACCTTTTTGCGAATATCTCGAAAACGAAATGAAAACCTAAATTATCTTTTGTGGCCCTAAAAAGCACCTAAATAGCTCCTAATTTTGATATATTTTTTATTTAAAATAAAATGAAATTTAAGTTGTGGGTCTGCTAGCTTGACGTTAACCTAGCAGACCCACACTTCTTTGCGAATATCTCGAAAACCAAATGAGCACCTAAATTATCTTTTGTGGCTCTAAATAGCACCTAAAATGCACTTAATTCTCAAACAACTTAAACTTATTTTTGAGCACTTGGGTCTGCCAGCTTTACGCACGTTCAGTGTCCGTTGCTCTGCTGGGTTGCAGTGCGCTGGGTTGTTTAAAAGTTTCCCAGTATCGTATGTGTTTTGCATAAATAAATATATACGAGTGTATTTACATAGGCTATGCTCTTGTTGATAATTTCTCATATTGCTGTTTATTTCTCCTCCATGCTCTGTGTGTCTGTATAAATTAAAATATTTGCAATTCAAACAAAATGCGATCTTTGCGCTTCCTCTTTGTAAACTTAACAGCCTAGCCTGCTTTACTTTTGCTGATAAATGAAACAAAAAAAAAACTAAAAATGAATTTGCTTAATTCTTTTACGACCTTCATTATCCGGCCCGCTGTCGTAGGCATGACGCAGCTAAAACGAGTAAGTCGTTAAAGAGCTTTATTTGGTGGGGTAAAATGTTTGTATTTGTACTTTTTGTTAATTTTAGCTTGCTCGTTTCAGCTCATTATCATCATGCGCTACTTTGTATGTACTTTAGCTATTTACAATGCGCCGACATTTCCACGAATTCTAACTTTTTATTTATTTATTACTAAAATGTATATTTTATACGCAAATCTCTTCCAAGAAATGTGTTTAAGCAATTTTATAGCGGCTTGGTAAATATTCGACCCAAGTATTTGACAAAGGTGTAAATTGTATGGGAGTTTTATACAAAAGGGAACCAACATGTGTGTTTAGCTTTTTTTGAATCCATGTTGAGACGATAATGATACAGCTTTGGAGCAAATAAGCTTTAAAACTCTGTAGAACGCTCTACTCGCGTTGAAGCTCTTGTAAGACATTGCAAGGTAGTGCCACAGGCTGTCTGTCGTCTGACGTCTGAACATGGCCTAGACAGTGAGACACAAATGCTCAATGTTAAAGAGCACTTTAAAATCCTTAAGAGGCAGTTTCCGCTGTGGCATTCCTCACAGAGTACACCGAGAGGCAACTGCTTGACGGACTCGACCTGGCAGAGGGATAAGGCGACACTCCTGTAAGTAGGAAGATGAGATTCGGTACCTTCACAGTGAACCTGCAACAACATCCGCAAGATGTTTGGAAATCACTTCCATCGTCAACTTCCGCCCGTTGAACATCGTGATTGGTGCTAAATCACGACACATCATAGTGAAGGAAAACTTTGTGCCCACGGAGATCCACTCATTATGCTAAAACTCCCTATTGATCTAACTCCAATATTGATGTCGTCCCAATATCTTTGAAACATCACGTTTCTTGGGATTAGATGATCTCAAGGACAGTTCTTGATTGGTATGTCTAGTTTAAGAAAAGTATAATACTGCTACAACAACAACAAAAAATATACATGGAATCCGTTCAATTGCGAAACGCCATAAACGGATATGTCAGCCTAAGAAGAGAACGGTTCTCGTGGCGCTGACTTATCGATATTGTAACAGACTGAACTCGTCTTTTGTAAGAGATACAAGATGTATCCTGCAGCATATGTACTATTACTAGCGTGGTTGCTTTTTAAGATACGCATCTCAAACACTTTCATCTCCTACAAACAGCTGATCCATGATCAAGTCCTTAGATGATAAGTCGAATGTGGCGGAGAATTGTATCAAGTTGATATATTGAGGGGGAACTGTGAAAACATCTGATAGATGGAAGGGGTGACGTAGGATGGATGAACAGCGTCCGACTGGCGGCGGAACGGATGAACGCTATTTCGCTTGACGGATGGTTGGACATGCGATTGGTGCCTTGGAAGTTAGATAGCCACGCCCGATGGAGAGGTGGATCGATTTACAAGCAAGCAGGGGTTGGTGGTTGCCGTTAGATAAGATTAGTAAATCGGCGATGAAGAGTAGGTCGATTCCCAAGCACCTGGTTGTTGGTGGAAACGATAATCGGCGAGTCGTAGATTACGAATCGGTAGATTGGTAAGGGTTCGGCGGATAGGTTTGCTGATTCGGCTTAGTGCAGATAACAAATCGGTTGATCGATTTCCATACAATCGGTGGTTGGTGAAATCGATGTACGTCGAGTCGCAGTTGGCGAATCGGTGGAATGGTAAATTTGGGAATCTACACATCCCAAATCGATTGATCGATTTCCAACCAACTGGTGATTGGTAATTTCAATATTCAGAAAGTTCCAGCAGATAATTGATATCCACGTAATTTGTATGGTGGCCTGGCACGGGTGCAATGGACGCACCTGTTTCTGGTAGAAGCAGGATGCAGGAGCTAGATTTCTTCACGCCTAATCTCCGAACAGCCCAAAAAGTAGTGGGCGACCGAAATCACCTACTGATCAAAATTGGCAGGCTTGACCAACATAAGGGACAGATGTAATTGTTCACGCAAAGTGTATGCCATACAGACGTCACTTATTGTAGTTCAAGCCTTCCATGCCATAGCAAATGCAATTGTTTCTACTTAAGTACAAGTCGTTATAAACACTTTGAGAAGTTTGCGCACTCGCGATTATGCTTGCAAGTGATAACCTGCATTTTGCCTGTGCATTCTCATACGATTGCTCATCGCTGCTACAGTGGGGCCGTGTGTAGTGCTAACTACATAAATGTAGGGTGGTGATGCTACTGAAAGCGGCATTACAAGCTTGCTTATTATCAACATTGAAAATGTCTCCTCCGAAAAGATATTTTTGCAGCTTTTAACTAATAAAATTTATCACAAAAATGAATTCGGTCCCAGAATTATTTCGTTTTATTCAAGATGTTTTAACCTCAAGAATTGGTGCAGCAAGTTCTCAATTTCCAATTAGAACAATGTCTTTCGACTATAATGAAATTAAATTTGAAAAAATAGATCCAAGAAATCGTATTTTACCAAATATATCTTATTCATTCTCATCATCATCACAGGATTATGTAAAATGGGATCTATGCACTAATGACAATGGCAACGATTCAAAAAAAACCATATGAAAAACTACAAAGTATAATGAATTTCCAGACATTCTGAAATGCCAGCAGAAAGTAGCGAGCAATTTAATAAGGTTTAAGGCAATTCAAAGAGAATATTTTAAAAGCTATGTATAATAATTAAAAAGCTATTTTTAAAAATGAACAGACAAAAAAGAAAAGACGCAAAAGGCAACTGAAATGAATGAATGCTAAATTTAGTTGCCTTATGTACTCTGTGGGGAACTGTGCAGGCTTAGAACATAATTTTAATTAAAATGTTTTATTACCGAACATTAACTTTAGGTAAAAAGCAAATATTGAGATAATGAAGACAATGAACACATTATAAGAATTTCCTGGTCAGTCAATAAAGACCTCACATGGACTGAATGTGTTTATAGTGTTACAAGAATTTGTTTGACGATCAAACGGAAAACCACCAATTAGGTACCATTCCGTCTTCTTGGCAAATACTAGAAGTTTTCTAGGACCTATCTTAATTTTCTGTCCCGAAATTTGGCAACTCTGCCGCCACTTTTAGCTGGAACATTGATCTCACGAACGCAGGACACGAACACAGAACTTGCTCAACCGTTCCTTCTTTAAGCTCGCACTTCCTACATCTGCTATTACTGACGAGGTCTAACTTATAAACATGTGATGGAAGAAGGCCGTGTCTAGTTAGTACTTATACCAATAGTTAGCCTCAATTTTTCTCTCTTTAGATATATGCAAATTGTAAAACTTTCAACGCATCTGAGCCTAGGTTGAACTGGCCGGTCCATGAGGACCTCACATAGACTGATTGAGTCCGTAGTGTTGCATCTGAGCCTAAGTGATAGTCAATCAGTTTGATATTAATACGCTATAAGTGAAGTACGTGAATACATTGAACTGTGCAGACCCACTACCGAACTAGTGCTGTTAATAAAGAGCATTTTACATACAGAACATTTGTATTTATTTATTTGACAGTTCGGTGATTCGACGGATAACAGAAGGCGCAGAGAATTCCTACGATTTACAGCAATTGGTGTTGGAAGTGGAAATGTTGAATAAATTCCGAAGATTTTAAAAACAACTAGGACAAAGCAAAGTTAAGTGAATTGAAGATTCAGCAACTCAAATGGGAGTTGGAAACATGCGGATTGAAAACTACGGGCAATAAATCCGAACTACAATTACGATTACGGGAAGCTATGGAATAGGAAGTAGTTAACATAGAAGAGTATATATGATAATGATAGGACGAGACATTAACAAAATTGGAAGAAAAGAACGAAAGTCAAAATCCATTCGCAAGCGGCAAGACTAATGCAACATTTGCTTTGCTAATTCAGATTTCGACAAAAATGGAATCGGAAAAGACACGTATTTCAGAAATGTCGTCACAACTTTCAACAAATACATACATATGTCATCTCAACTGGAAGCCTCAGAGACATGCATAACAATCAAGATAGGAGCATAATTGGAAGAAGAGAAGGCATATATGGGGGCGAAAGAGGCACGTATATCGGAAATGTTTTGGTACGAATTTCGAAATAGCTATCATCGCAGATCTTTACACAATTAGAAGAGCAGAATGCAAAAATTGCACAATTTCAGGAAAAAATAGAGGCAGAGCTGGATGCTTTAAAAGGACGAATTCACAAGTTGCAATTAAGTCGCCTAACTATCGCAACACAATATACGAAAGTTAAATCCCCAACCTTTGATAGTTCTGCTCCTTTACAGGTATTTAAGCTCTAATGTGAGAAAAGGCCAGCAGTAAACAACTGGAATACTGAAGATAAAGGTGCTGCACTGTTCGTTGCATTGAAAGAGCCCACTACTGAAATCTTACAAGATCATTCCCGATGGAGAACGTAACAATTATGAAGCACTGATGGCTGCAGTGGAAGGAAGTTATGAAAGCGAACATAGGTAGCAAATATACCAAATTGAATCGCAGAACCGCTTCCAGAAGGTTAATGAAACATTGCAGGAGTACGCGTCGGCCTTTGAAAGGTTGTCTTACCTTGAAAATAAATGGATCTATAGAATGATAAATGCAATTGAGAGGAAGAGCCTATGTTTACTAAGAAAGTAGATACATCACAGAGAGGAATACTATCGGGAAGGAGAACGTTTTAATTATCTATCTTTATCTTATATATAAAGATGAATGCGATTTTAAAAAGTTGTAACTGTGTTAGTCTCATATAGTTTCGTAGTTGTTTATAAAACGGTAAAGGCGGTTAGGTGAAGCAGGTATTCCATACTTGGTATAGAGGTTTCATATGTGAGGGAAGCGAGGTGATAGAGGTAGAGACAGTGGAAGGGGAAGTGAGAGTGGAACTAGGAATGAGAGTTTTAGTCGAAGTGGGAGTGGGTGTGGGAGTATGTATGGGAGTTCAAGTTTGAATGAGAACGATAGTTGGATCGGCAATAGATTCCGGATTTGGGGAAGATAAATGGAATAAGGGATGGATAAGAGTAAGAAGAAAAATGGACGATAATTTAGAAGAAAATGGGATAGAGAGTGAAGAGGTAAACTTTCGATGGAACATGAGTAGCAAATCACAAAAAACTAAAACTCAAAAAATACATAAAAACGTACCAAAAAAATTTTCCACATCTATAGTTTGCTAAATTTAGAATTTCGAAAACAAAACGTAATTAAAGTAACGAATGATTAATGTGGTTTCGCTTGCGACATTTGCCAAAAAACCAAAGTAACTCAACCACACAAACACACGAATCACCACAAAATTTGGGCCATATTTCTGTCACAAATTTTTATTTACTCCAAAAGGAAGTGTAACAAAGGAAATATAATATCAAACTTCAAAAACAAAAGATATGCATATAAATATCGAGAAGAAGAATTTGACAGTCCACAAAAAATATAAATTATACACAAATCCCAACAGTGAGAAAGACGAAAATGAAAACAACAATAAGAAAAAAAATTAAGAAAAGAGCGCAACATAAAAGGAAAAAGCAACCAAAAACAATAAAGAAAATAAAAATAAACCAAAATAATGACAAAAAAACATGAAAGGCGGCGGCATGCAAACTGAACTCTGAGTAAAGAAGGTAAAATGACTATGCACAAACAAGCAGACTTACATATTCAAGTCTTCCATTTGTTTTGCATGAAAAACGAGCAAAATGCAAAAAGGCAGACACAAAAAAACTATTTTTGCACAACGAACGATGAGGTCACAAAATATTATTTTCATGTAAATGTCGATTTGTTGGTGCATTTCTTTTGTTTAGCTGCAGAGTGCATGAACGCGAAACATGCGCGAAAAAAAATTATAAATTTGTATTCCTCCAAGTAAGAGCCATCCATAGTACACAAAGTGAAGTCGTGTATACATTTTCATGTTTCAGCTGCCAAAAATGGTTTTTTGAACATTACCGAACGAACGAACCAAGTTTGTGTACATTACCGCAAAGTAAAAGATGGCTGGCAAAGAGCCAAACATTTTACAAAAAAGCAAAATAAACCAATTTCATCAGGGGCGCAGAGAGCAGGGGACAATGTACAGCAGCTCTTCAAACGCAAGAAACTTAGCTTCAAAAACTGCCACAGATTCAACGCTTCACTTAAACTGATTAGATCCCTGCTATAGCAACGTAAATTATGTGGAAGTCTTCTACAAGAAACAAACAAGTTTCCAAACTCGTCTTAGATCTCTTCTTTTTTGCTCGAAAACGTTGGCAACTCTTGACTGGATATCTCGCTTAATATAACAACAAAAAACAGCATAGGCCAGTTTTACACTTCATTTTTCACCTAAAACTATTCGAATATAAGCATAGCAGACAACGACAAATATGAGGTGCAGATATATGAGAGAAGTAAAAGAGCAACTAATCGAGAAGGCTGTTCGCGAAAAGTCTAAGCACTGGAAGAAAAAATCGAAAGAGGCAACTGAGTGTATATAAGCAAGCGCAGTCTGGGAAAGAATATTTCAGTTTTGATTTTAATTGTAAGTGAAGTACGCGAATAATTTTAATTGTAAACTTCTAAGCCCATAGTAGTGCTGTAAATAAAGAGCATTTTTACATACCGAATATTTCAGCTTAGTTATTCGACAATTTAGTGATTCGAACAATAACAGAAGGCAGAAGAAGAATTTCCTAGGTTTGGCCACACTATTTTCGGTATCATTTTAGAAACATTTCGGTATTGTTTTCGTTACATTTACGATCACGTCAGTACCGTTACATTAATATTTCGAGAACATTGCGAAACAGTTAACGAATACGCTTCTTTACAAATGGGGTATCTGCAAAGACTACTTAGGTTACTTTGGAAAAAAAGCCAGGTTTTGTATGAGGGCCATTCAGGGAATATTTTCAAAATGTTTTAGGATGAATTCGGAACAGTTTAGAGATCATTTCGCAATCACGTTGAGATTTTTTTTACAACCATTTTGGAATAAATTCGATCTTATTTCGAATCATTTCGTGATTACTTTAGGTTTATTTTTCCAAAACCGAAGATAGAAAAGAAAGAAACATAAAAGGTATTTTCGGGCCCATGCAGGGACTATTTCCAAAATATTTAAGACATACTTCGGAACGGTTTAAAGGCCGTTTCGGTATCAGTTTGAATTTGTTTCTATGTAGAACCATTTTGAAATCATTTCAATCTTATTTCGAACCTTGTCGGGATCACTTTAGGACCATTTTGCCACTCTCACATCGGAACAGTGTTCTAGAACCATTTGGGGATCACTTCGGTCTTACTTTGAATCATTTCGGTATTACTATTGTATTTTCTTCCAAAACTGAAGATAAAAAAAGAACGAAACAAAGGAATTTTCTGATCCATCCAACTATTTTCAAAATGGATTAGGGAATATTTCACAACCCACTCGGTTGGAGCGTGTGACCGAGGTGAAGTACTTGGGAGTCACGTTCGACCCTAAGCTACTGTGGATCTGTGAGTGAGACCCATCATAGTGTATGGATCAGTTGCATGGGCATCAAGAGGATACACAAATAAGAGAATTGTTATACTCAGCGACAGTCAGCCCGCGCTCAAGGCATTATCTTGAGTTGAGATTAAATCATCAACTGTCTCTGAGTGCGTGAAGAGGTTGAATCAATTAGGGGCTAACAACACCATCCGCTTGGCTTCGGTAGCCGGCCAAAGAGGGGGTGGATGGAAACTAGCAAACCAAGAAGGCAACGGTCGAAAAGCCAATAGGTCCTTAGCCCATCATGGCGATAGAGTTACACACTATAAGAAAAGGGCTCAGGCAAAAGGAGGAATGCCTCAGAGAACAACACGGGCGCAAAAGTTCAGTACGGCAGCAGGCAAAGGCACTAATAGGAGGATTCAACTCAAAGCGTTATAAAGCCATGATTAAACTCCCAAAAATCAGCCTTAGAGTTTTAACAGGCATACTAGCAGGTCACTGAATACTGGGTATATGGTCTTATAGCCTCTGTCAGTTATGTGACAGCGAGGATGAGACATGTGTTCTTCGATCTTCTGATCGGTAAAATTAGAAAGCAGACACTCCCCTCTTTTCACAAGGAACTCGGTTTGGACCACACAACAATCTGTTTAAACTAAATTATAGACAGTTTCTTTGATCAAAGATATTCTTCTTTTCACAGTCTACTGCACCACATTTATTCGCATCCCTTCTACGCCCCTGAAAATTTGTACTCAACTATACACATAAACTCAAACTTTACAATCAGCATCTATCTCAAGTTAGTACTTGGTGAGTAATGCACTTCTTTTACTTTCCAATGACTGACAGAAACTTTTGAGGCTCTTACCTCACTACTCTCTAACCCTTAAGTAATGAATGCAGTCAAGTAGAAAATATTGCTGATGAAAAAAAAAGAAGCCACCAAAACATATTTACTTACAAACATATGTTGATTTCTGCATATAGGCGTCATAAAGAATGCAAATTTCGGAAGACATTTGAAAAAAAAAAAAAACCAAACCAAACCGCTACAAACAACTTTGGCGACTCACCGTTTGCTTGACAGACTGTTTTTTCGCTTCGATAGCTCTACATGGCGCACAAGACACATACATAACTGCGGAAATTAGCACTTTATGGAGCCGGTTCCAGACGCTTGCCACGTCATCTTGCACTTTCCTTCTTTTCTCACCGTTTTTTGCGCCCGCAGCATCTCCACTTAATTTTGTGTTTCGACAGCCGCATTAATTTTTGGATGTGCTTGTTTTTCGTTTAAGTATTAAATTTATATTTTCATTTCCTGAATTCGCATTCAATTATCTAAATAAATACTCAATAATATTTTGGAAGTCCCAACGTTTGCAAAAATAGTAAGTAACATGCTTTTATACCCTGTTCTATGGTTAGATTAGATTGAACTGGCCGGCCAGTGATGACTTCAAATAGTCCACAGTGCTACCAGAAATTTGCTCAATGACCAAATTGAAACCCCTACCTACTCCGTACTCCTCCGTTAAAGTGTTGATGTCTGTTTCATCAATGTATGTAGCTACAGGAAAGTTCTTCTTCATTTCTTACTTCTAAACTCGTTCAGTTCTGGGGCTATTCTTTGTCATCGGATGGAGAAGGTGCACAAAACATTAACACAGAAATAAACTAAACAGCTACACAAGCTGACGTGGTAGCGGATTCAATGACCTTGCGGAAAGCACGCTCCCCTTGGCGGACATCAATCGGGATTGGGAGTACAGCAAAGTAATTGTCTGTACAGGTTTTGTAATCTTCCCACTTTCCCTTTTTGAAGTTTATGAAAAGACGATTTTCAGATCGAAACGCTCGACCGAGAGGAGCATGGGTAGGTGGTCGGATGCCAATGTTACCATCAGCTGCCAGTTGACGCTGTTAAGAAGTACTGCGCTTACAGTGGAGATGTATGGCGAACTATGTCAGCTTCCTACCATATGTGTAGGGGGCGTCCCCCTTTATCGTGCAGAATGCCGTTTCTTCTATTTATATGTAGATGTTGATAATTTCTAAATTTGCGTCGCCTGGCCGGACAGATATGCCTTGACGTTCCTGGAATGAAATATAATATATTGCACTGAGTGGAGGGTGATAAATGCGAGTCCGCCTCTATTTCCGTTCTCGCGGTCTTTTCTATAGCCGTTGTGCCAAGAGAAAGAAAGCAGATCATGCCGTGAGTTTAGTCTCTTGGATCGCTGCAATGCGGATGTTGTGCCGATTCATAAAATCGACGATCTCAGTGATCTTCTCAGTTAACCCATTGCAGTTTAAATGCATTGTACTGAAGTGCAACGGGGAAGACGTCGTCACTCTGAGGGTAAGTGAGTAAGCGGATGACTGCGCCTAGGTTGAGGACGGCTAGGTCACAAGAGCTTTTGGGGGCCTGTGACTCGACGTCCTTGGGTGAGCTGCAGACTACGGGACGCCCTTGGGCGTGAAAGTCAAGGTGTCACGCAAGATTTGTAAAAATGACGGGGTCGGCGAATGTTGGTATCAAGCCAATAACATCCCATGCTATGTAACCATCCATTGCCCGTGACACACTGGGATGAGTGTTACTACCCTAAAAATAATCGTTTCCGGCACACGTAGCAAAACTATTTCCCTGGGCCGGGATACGGTTCTGGACCCGGATTGGGTTCAATACCTTCCCATAGCAGGAGGATGACAATTGGTGGGAAGGACACAACAAATTAAATGGGGTTACACTGAAATGACAGCCCTTGTCGGGAAAAGTTCTGAGTCGCTCCGGTAAAAGAGCGGCTGCCCTTTTAAAATTGGCATGTCAGGAGGTTGGAAAGGACGTGTTTCCAAACCGATCAGCTTCTTGGCAAGCGTAAATGCTCCAATCACATTCTTTACATAAAATACATTTTTTAAAGGTTCAATTTCATTATACTTTCGGAATGCTCTTGACTCCGATCCCTACCGCATCTAAATGGAGGGTTGGAGAGCACACGTCTTCAATCCATTTGCAATTTATATAACATTAACGACATTTTAATCCATCCGCTCGCGAGAAAGTTAGTTAACAAAACAACTCTAATAACAGCGAAAACAAAAACGCTAAAATCAAGAACTTTCCAGAACAAATTTCCATCAGATAAAATATCTAGACTAAGTATACAAAATATACATATTATATGCAAATGTGCGTAATTCTCACAGCAAATTGCTAATTGAATAAATACACTTTGTGTGTGTAAAGTGCGAAAGATGCAAAACTTTGCATTTACAATTTACCTACTCTTCGTACAAAAGTTTAATTAACAAAGATGCAGCAGAAAGCACATTACTTAGTCGTATGTAAAACTTGGAATTTCCGTTGAAAAGTTTACCTTTTATAAATACAACCTGGAATGGAATTAGACAGCTGCTATGTATGTCAAGAAAGTTTTTTAACTAACTTTGCCGTCATATGCAGTTTTAAGAGAGCAGCGAATAGAAAAATAACAGCGGCAATATTTTTGAAAAAAAAACCTCTTTGAATTTTATTGATATAAGAGCAAAACTACAAAATTTGCACATGGCGATAGTTACTAGGGCATGTTTCTGAATTTCCTTTTTCTGGTGCTGAGTTTTAAACTCGCGTTCACCTACAGTCATACTGATGTTAGTTAGGACAGATTCCTCTATCCACTCAGCAATTTTAATATCTTGCTGCACGCTTTGTGATTTCTGTTTTAGTATAACCCTTTTTGCTTTTTCGTTTATACACAATTTGGTACATATATACTACACGCGTCTAAGCAAACTGTGGGGAATATTTTTAGGCTCGTTCAACAGAACTTTATCAGTGAAGTTGGATTTATAGCAACTTGAATATCTTGCAGCACGCTTTGTGATTTCTATTTTAGTATTACCTTTTTGTTGCCATTTCGTTTATACACAATTTGGTACATATATACTATACGATTTAAAACCCAAATTGTGGGGAACATTTTTTGGCTCGTTCAACAGAACTTTATAAGTGAAGTTGGATTTATAGCAATACATTATTAGCAAATGCTTCCGCTGTTCCGATTATATCAATATTATTATTCTGTGAATTTTGATATTGTGACTATGCAAACAAATCTCGAAAACATTTTCGAAAAAAATTTAACTCGAGAAAATTAAATTTTTTTTAAATTTGAAGTTTTCTAAATATTTTTGAGTATGCAGTTTTGTACCACATCAAATTTAGTCTTACAAAGTAAAAGTGATAGGTCTTTCAATTTTAAAAACGATTTTTGAAATTTTTTTTTTCCAAAAAGTGTTTTAGATCTTGATCCATATAAAACAAATATTCACACTTTGTATGGCGGAAAATCGAAAACTCCCGTCTGAAAAAAATTTATCAAAAATCAATGCGAGTTTTGAAAGATCTATAACTTGCACTTTGTTATACTAGAATTGATTGGGCTACAAACAGTCAAGAACTGAATATAAAAAGTTCGTAATTTTCTCGACTTTACGAATTTTTTCGAAAACGTTTTTGATTTTGTTTTGTACATTTTCGTTAACAAAATTCATTGACGGTTTTTCTTCAAACATCGAAACTACTGAAGCAGAAATCAACTGACGAAATTTGATAAAAACTGCCACTGCTATATTTCTGCTCGCCGCTGTATATACCACTTATACATGTAGAAACTTATGTATGTACTTACAGGCTTTCGCAGCTTTCTACGTACAATAAACTATTATAATGCTTCCTAAGTTCTTTTATTTTGAACACTTTTGTATTCATTTTCATCATGTGCTTTATCTTGATATTATGTACATATGTATAGTATGTATGTATATATACATAGGTACATAGGAAAAACGAATAGTACAAGCACTTTCCATGTGCTCAAATAACAGACGCAATTACGTCGTAGTAGTGCTCTAATTATATTTCCTCTATGGCGCACTTGGAAACCCTCTGTTCTGCTCTCCCCTTCAATTACTTCCTTATCATTTGTTCATACATTTTTTATGTGTCAGCTCTTGACTTACTCAAGCTACATATGTATATGTACGTCATATATGCATGTAAGTATATTTCTCTCTTTTTTGTTTTTTTATACCCTTCTAAAAATGAATTGGTTCAAAGCACGAATAACACTAATTAATCCCGATAGCTACACCCAAATGGCAAACTGAATCATAAATTACTTTAAAAAAATATCTTTAATGAAAAACTAAGCAAACCATTTATTTCAAAAAGGTGGCAGCCTTGTAAAAACATCATAAGTTGCAACACCTTAAGTAAGACATGTCAGAAAGTAGCATATTACCTGTACAGATAGTTTTTTTGTCGTTTTCAAGGTATTAGCGGGCATTCAAATATATGTATATATTTTTAAAATTAGGTGGCAACTCCAAACGACCTTTTTAAGCGCAATTTATGACAGAAATAAAAATGCAAGAAATCTGAAAGTATATGCTCTAGGGAAGCGAATCTTTACAGCCTCTATGGCCTTGTTGAAGCTTTGCGAACTTTACAGATGAATTTTGGTATATCGTTTTTCATTTTTCCGCCTTGATTAAGAACTATTTTTGAAAGACAATGGTCACGTTTCCATCAATATTTACTTTTTAAAGTCATTACTAAAAAGACTACGAAGTCATGTTAACCTTCGAAGGGTATTTGGCCCAATCTGAACCATACTAGTGATTTGAAAATAGCGAATTTGACTTGATTGACGACTGAAAACTAAGCTCTGGAAAATGTGGCTGTTGTTGTACTTAGACGACACATCCATTCGTAAATGGAATATGATGCATTGTAACATAAAATAACGTTCCTTAAACTAGTACACACTTAACCATTTCTGTATTTAGAACCGGCTTTAGTGGAATGAAGCCCTGGCGCCCGTTTTATATCTGGTTTCTGTTGTTGTAGCAGTGCTCAGACTCATCCAAAAGGTGCGATCACTCACAAATTGTCATCAATATACTCTAACGGAAGTCCGAGCAAACTAGCAATATCTACAGGGTTGGAACAAAGGGATATGTGTTAGCGGGAAATATATATATATGTACATTGCATATGTCGGGGTTGATACATTATTACAGTATCCAGATCAAGGTTGTGTCAGAGTATTGCGCGTCCCCTGGGGAGATTGTTTTCCTCAGCTGCGAGTTTTGGGTATTTGGCATTCAGAACGGTGTTCACCGGGCAATTATCGGCATAAACCTGTGGCGACTCATCATGCATGAGACTGAAAGCCTATTTATACTCAACAATGGCTGAGTTCTTATGCGCTGGATTTATTTTTGCGCTTACGGATATGATTCCCTAAGTTCCGGCTCCTGGTCTAGTGGTTTAATCAAACCTGGTGCAGCAGCATATGAGGGTTTTTGGCAGAAAAGGACTAAGTTCCAGGTTTAAAATAGGGATGTGCGATTGCACAATTGACTGAAGGTGCAGATTAATTAAAACTTGATTATTTAATTAGTAAGAAACGAATAGCTTTCATTAATCAAATTGAACTCATCCATCCTTTGTGGTTGCCAGATGCGTTTGAATTTGGCCAAAATAGGTCCGTATGATTTGGCATTCTAAAAGTTTTGGGTTTCACGCGCACTCAACTAAAAGATAGATTGTTCGCTACAACTTCTAAAGTACCTTGCTGTTGGAATGATCCAAAAAATAGACAGCGCGAAGTTTATCATTTGACATTAGCCCAATTATGTTCTATTTGAAAATATAGACGACTATCATTGTACACTCAAGAAACGACTTCCTCAGAACATCGAAAATGGGATTGATTTTTCGTTAAAGAAATACTTTCCTCGAATTAATATAAGAATTATAATGAAAGAAAATTTTCTTGCATATAAAAGACCCGTTTTCCTTAGGTTAGGTTACATAGACTTACATCAGTCCATAGTATTACCAGAAGTTTGTTTAACGACCAGAAAACACTAATGAAAAACGATGACATATGTTAGAAAACAACTTCGTCCTCTTGGCAAATACCAATGTCGCTTGCTGCTACAGATCTGATAGCTGTATCACTACCAACATCTGGAGCCTAAACCTGGCGAGCGCAAAACGTGCTCGATCGTTTCATCCTCCAAACCGCACTTCTAGCTAAGCCTAATTTGAAAGCATGTGACACCAGAAGGCAGTGTCTAGTCATATTTTTAATGATAACAGTAATTTTGTTAGGCTACCGTTGTAACACCTGCACATGATCTTCGCCACTTCGCAGCCTCTCGCTTAAATCCACGCTTTCCTGCTTGGGCGATCATGTGCTACTCTCGCCTTCTTGTAAGCTCGACCAATCTTATTAGGAAACAATTTTCCTTGTTTTCTAAAATCACATCAAAATTTGTAAGAGGCATGAAATTTTCAGTACAACCAAAAACAGGTCGACTCCCACGTGCTATTCCACTATTTCGCTGTTGTACATTAACCCAACGATGAATCGATATTATTATTTTTTTTATCTCAATGGCGGTTTGTCGGCTCGGCGGCAGCTTTATAATCGCTGCCAACACAACAGCGCCACATCATGACCAACGCAAAGTTGTAGTAATTTTGTTGTATTTATTAATAGTACTGCCTAGTTGTGTTATATTCTAAACAACAACAACAACACAATGTACTCAGTCATAATTGTGCGCGTTATAAAATTTGTATGAAACTGAGCCTAGCACAACAACAATGACCCACCATACCAACGACTTCCATTTGCTATTAAGATTTGTGAAATGTGATTTAATATTCAAATTCGCCAACGAGTCTTTGTTGTTGTATTCGCATTTCTAATAGGTCTCAGTTCATCCAAAGGCCTGACGTGGCTTGGTAATAGAATGAATTATTTGTGAAATTTTAATAGTTGTCTCTCTTGTCGCTATTTCTAGGAGAAAAAAAAATATGTATATATTTTTTGCGTATTAAATTTAGTATTTGAAACAACAACAACAAATGGCACAATTTAATTTAAAATCCAAAGGTTTACACAAACTTATTTGCTCAAGTATTGACGTCTGTATACAGTGGACTCGCGATAATATATACACCCGAAAAAAGGACACCCCAAAGCTTCTACAGGATACTCTAAAATATGAGCTTTGGGCAAAAGCTCTAAAATATGAAGTTAAAAAGTGCGGTACGAACCTCAAGAGCTTGGTAATTAGAACTCCGTAGGACTGGTAAAGGCTAATTCAAGCCACTCGTGACCACACGAGACTTTAAACAAAGTATACAAGAGACAAGTTCGCCAGAAGATTTATTTCGCTTCCGTTAGTAATATTAATAATGGGCTGTATAAAGCCTCAGGTATAAGTGGACCTAATTATACTTAGAAAGTATGGCTAAGTAATGGCGTTTGGCATCAATACTTAGATAAAAAGGGATCTCGTCTTGTATGAGTAGGAACCAATAACCCTGTTGGGGTTATAACTTTTCACCGAGCCAATAGACGTCAGTTATCGCTTAAGAGGAATAGCTGGCGTGGCTTGTTACGGAACAGCTAAAAGCGCTTAGCCTTATGCTTAGTTGCCAAGTCCTTTCGATCAAGCTAAACTTGAGCATCAGATACTACAATATGGATTTAGGTCATTAATCGTTTTATCGAATTTTAAGGATTTCTTGATGATTCTGCCCTTCTGTTATCGTTCGAACCACTTAAGTCTCGAATAAATAACTCAAAAATTCAATATAGCAAAATGTTCATTATTTTTAAAAATTCCAACTGGTCGACAATTCCTTAGCTTACGCTGCTTTTACACTCCCAGTTGCCTCATTCGTCTATTTCTCCCAGGGTCTAGACTTTTCACGAACAGTTTTCTCGAATAGTTGCTTATTTATTACTCGCTTTTGTATGCAATATTGGAGTTGGTTATATACAATATGTATATCTTTGGTTTATATCAGGTCATATGCGCTCTTTATTGCTGTGTACATCTCTGCATCTCATATTCCCTGTTGCCTTTTATGTATATGTGTTTACATACATATATGCCTGAGTAATATGCGCTCTTTATTGTTGTGTATATGTATGTATGGCTGTTTTCCATTTCATCTGCTTGCATTGCTGTTGCCGTTGTTCAACATTTATTACTAGCGGCATAGTGACGTATCGAAACTGCTAATATTCGCGACAGTATCGTTCGGTTATCAACCTAGATATATACGTATATCCGGAGAGATAATAGAAAGTTTCTTACGTATCTACATTGGTCTTGATAACTGAGATCAAGCTATGCAAATTCGATGCGAGCGGCTGCATCAAAGGGAGAGGGCGGTCGCTTTTCACAGTGGACAAAAGAACAAGCAAAAGAAATTTAAATAAAAAACAACGAAATATATATCTAAATCTTTTAGTTAAATGTGAGTTTGTTTATTTGTATGAATGAACAAAAAATGTTTCACCTGTATTTAATTAGCGAGACATGCTCATATTGCTGTATACAATTGTTTTTGTTATTGATATTAGAGAAAACTGCAAAGTTTACGAACGGCGATGGTTACTAGGACATGTCTATGAATTTCACTTCTTCATCAGCTAGCTTCTGGAGCTGAGTATTGACCTCGAAATCTCAAAAATGTATACCTTATACTAGTGTAAAGGCAGATGCCCTTAACCACTCAACCATATGAATGCCCCGCTGCTCGCTTTGCAATTGGTCTCTAAATATTGCCGTTTTGTTGCTATTCCTTTATTCACCAGTTAGGTATATACTAATTCTATATGCGGCCACCTTGGTGTGATGGTAGGGTGCTCAGCCTACCACACCGAATGCCCTGGGTTCAAACCCCGGGCAAAGCAACATCAAAATCTTAGAAATAAAGTTTTTCAATTAGAAGAAAATTTTTCTAAGAGGGGTCGCCCCTCGGCAGTGTTTGGCAAGCGCTTCGGGTCTATTTCTGCCATGAAAAGCTCTCAGTGAAAACTCATCTGCCTTGCAGATGCCGTTCGGAGTCGGCATAAAACATGTAGGTCCCGTCCGTCCAATTTGTAGGGAAAATCAAGAGGAGCACGACGCAAATTGGAAGAGAAGCTCGGCCTTAGATCTCTTCGGAGGTTATCGCGCCTTACATTTTTTTTTTTTAATTCTATATGCTTTTTAATCCTAATTGTGTGGAATATTTATAGGCGCGCTTAAGAGTTTAGTAACATTGGCAGTAATTCCGCTGCTCACTATTATACCAATATTATCTGTATTTAATTAGCGAGACATGCTCATATCGCTTCATACAATTATAGCACAATAACAAAAACAATCGCAGAAATAAATAGGGCTGGTTTTAATTAGTTCGTATTAACCCGAGCTTACTGTAAATTAATCTTGAATCGTATGTTCTTTGCTTAATATAACTAACACAAACAAAGCAAAAACAAAAATTTCTAATACTTTTTTGTTGTTGTTATTTGGCATATTTAAAGGCAGCAGCGTGCACAATCAATAATCGCTTATTTACTTATTTAATAAAAAATGCAAAGCGGCCAAAAGGCAATGAACTATTTTTCCACATTCGTATACACATTCAAAGTGATTATGAATATTTAAATTATAAATGAGTACGCACACAAAGTACTAAAATCCATTATTAATAGCAAATCGTAAGAACAAAAAAACATAACATTATGAACAAGAGAAAAATACATAGCATAATAGATTTGGCCATGACAACGAATAGAGCGTATTTTAGCGGTCACTAGAAATGTAAGATGAAAGATTAGACATAATTATAGAAAAAAACATTTAACCGACGAGAAAAAGTTAATAACGTGTGGTTAACTTTTTTTTTTTAATGGGTGCACACGCAAGCTTTTTTCTGTCCGAAAATCGGGTTGTCTACTTTCAAAAAATTTGCCTCGCTTTCCCTCTTCTCCTTCTATACCGTCTTTTTCATTTTACATTTTTCTTTTTATTCTCTTCCATTTATCTCCGTTCCACTCCCTCTACACCTCCCATAACCACTCCTACTCTCACTCCCTCTCCAACTCTCACTCCTACTCCCATATGTGAAAACGCTATAATACATTTTGGATACCTTCTTCAAATAATTGCGGTAATAAAGCGAGTTAACCATCACGAAATTATCGAAATCGATCAAGCGAAACTAATGCAAAGCCAATGGAAGCAGAGGAAGAGTGCGGTCCACACTCCGCTAGAAGGACAAGGTGGAAAACGATTTAAATTCGCTTGTTGTGACCGATTGGCGCCAGTTAGCAGAGCGAAGTCGAGCGCGCCTTGTTGGGCCGTTGATATTACAAAAGCGTCCTGTCCTATAAAAATTTTCAAAAGTACCTCATCACAGGATTTGTTTGAAGAGACGTTCAACTTCAGAAATTTTCTTCAAAACCGACCTATCTGAGCAGATTTGAAATTTAGTACAAAATATAATTAAACAATCAATGGTTTCAGTTTTAAATTACAATTTCTGACCGTGTAAGAATGTCTGCCTACGGGGGAACTAAATTGTAAAGTATGCCCTATATTTTCGAGCCAAGCGGTCCCACTGTCTTTGTTATTCTTTCTCTCTAAACATCTTTTCCTTCCTCACTCGCTTCTCGATCCATTTCTGACAAAATATTCCCTGAAAATATTCTCGATATGTAACTAGTTGTGTATAAAAGGAATATCAACAAAAAGGCAATACTTTGAGACAAATCACAAATCGTGCAGCGGGGCATTCATATGGGCAGTATAAATGTGCTCTAATATCAATAACAAAAAAAATTTATAAACCATTAGGAGCCATTCCTGCTTATTAAATAGCCTAAACGAGCCTTAGAGGTTGTGCAATTTAGTACGGTCTCGTTTTTTGATTGGGCTGAAAAGGTTGGGCTAGCTTAAGAGACCTCTAAAAATATTACCAATTGGTACTTAATTGTGTATAAAATAATAGCAATACTTAAAGTAAAATTACAAAGCGTATAAAGCAATAATAATGTATATATAATGTATAAAGCAATCATAGCCGTTGTCGCTAATTAAATACATTAATGACAATCATCGGGTCCAATTGCAATACTAATATAAGCCACAACAGCATGCAATACTTTATTGTATTGTGTAATAATAATTTTAAAAAATATCAAAGTGGGTTAACGAAATCTTAAATAAAAATTTTGCTGCATTCAACAAATGCCAGAGATTACTAAATCTTTTAGAATAAGGTAGCAGCCAAAAAAAATAAATATAACACATATATAAACTTATTTAATTCTATCAGGAAGAGTGCCAAGAAATAGCGTTCTTTTTAGTGAAATGAAAAGTAAAAATGTGACAAAATTTCAACGAATTTGCGCTATTTTTAGAAAACAATAGCGAAATTCTGAGAAAACCAAAAATCTGCTTAAAAGCATACCAACGCGAGAAAAATAGACCATAAAAATAACAGACAAAACACTAAAAAGATGGACAGCAAAACAAGAATAATAAATTCGAAAAAGAAACAAAAAAATATGAGACAAGTTGCTGTTTCGTGAAGGCTTAACCTTAACAAAACAGCAGGTAGCGTGCAGACTAGCAAGCAGTAAGATTAATAAAGGATATATTGAGTTCAGGAGACAGAATCATGAATGAACAATAGACCTTACACAGCTCACACATGAAATATTAGCAAAACAAATGCGAAATAAATGCAAAATTTTTCGCAAGGAAACTAACAGTACAATAAACATTGAAGAACAAAAATCAGAAGATAACACAGAGAACTATAAATATATAAAAGTGAAGAGAAAAGAAAACACAAAACTAACTAAAAAAGAACACGACAGCTGCGAAAGTGGGACTGATAGCAATGTGATTGAATGACAAATTCCAGGTACTAACAGTACAATAAACATTGAAGAACAAAAATCAGAAGATAACACAGAGAACTATAAATATATAAAAGTGAAGAGAAAAGAAAACACAAAACTAACTAAAAAAGAACACGACAGCTGCGAAAGTGGGACTGATAGCAATGCGATTGAATGACAAATTCCAGGTGCATTTCCGATTTTATACTCTCAAGTGTTTTTCCGGCAAATTGTATGCGCTTAAATAAAACAAAATAAAGGCCTACAAGATAGACGAGCGGAAAGGAAAGCAATACAAACAGAACGAAATGCTTATTACTGTAGACAGAGCAATGCATTTAAAATGGATTAAAAGAAAACAAATAAATGCAATGAAACGATTCCATTGTAGATTGGGAAAATAAGCAGCAACGAAATTTAATAAAAGGCAAAAAACAAACTTTATAAATCGAAAAAGGTGGCAGCCGCAAAGTACTTGTACGAGGCCGTGTAGCGTGAAACGGAAAGGCCTAGGCGTTTGTGTGAATGTTGGCAGCTTGATAAATGTCTTTCTATATTTATTCATGACTACTGTGGTGTGACTTTTGTGCCGGCTTTACCTGCAAACATTTGTGTTCATACCTAAAAAAAGAAAACCAAAAAATGCAAAACCTCGCCGTTTGACGTAAAGCAATTTCCGTTACATGGTTTGATGGCTTTTCGCGAGACGACCAACGTTGGGTGCGTCAGCTGCTGTTGCTGCTCCCCATAATGTACAACCGATCGATAAAATAAATGTAATAACAGGCCAATAAACTGTGCAAACAAACTTGTGAGCTCATGTTGATGAACTTAAGTATGGTAAATGGAAAACAAATACAAAAGAAAAAATACAAATTATGATAAATTATTTATTTTATTTGATCTGTTATCAAGCGACTGCAGGAAGTTAATATATTATAGAATACTGAACGCATTATTTATAACAATTTAAAGCTTTGTAGCGCTACTTTGTAAAATGTATTTGAGCGTTGTTCTTGTGACAGCATTACGCTTTGCCTTGAGCAGTTTTAAGCAAGAAAAAACGTTATTTAGGTCATTTATTATAAGCATCACAACATTTGATGCTTAAAAGACTGTGCACAAAGGGGTGGCGTGTTTAGATGAAAAGTTTAAAGGAAGACAAGTGAAAACTTTTTTCGTATCCCGCAAAAGCTTCTTTATATGGAAAATTTTACAGAGCTCCATAAGCATGTTCCAACGGGAATCTCAAATCGAAACCGGGACGAAGCAGAAGTCCCGACCAATGTCCTTCAAAAAGAGAGTTCTCATTAAAGGAATGGTTTTGTGGTTATTGTTCTCACGAAACTTACAAAAAATTTTCCTATATCGACCCTGTCGCAACTGCCGCTCCGAAAACGGCATATTTAAAGAAAAAACTAAGTTCTGTTGAACGCGCCTACAAATATTCCACACAATTTGAATTAAAAACGCATAGTAAACATATGTATGGACCCAATTGTGTATAAAGGGAAAAGCAAGGTAAAAACGAATATATAGAGACAATTTACAGAGCGTGCAGTAGAGCATTCATATGGCTCAAAACTTAGCTCCCGGAAGGTCCGTCAAGCTGGACCCCCCCACGACGGATTCGAAATTTGGTAGGCCAGGTATTATGTGCTATTTATGTGCCAATTTGTTCCCAAAATAAAAAATTTTGTGCTCAAAATTTAAGTACTTTTTTTTTAACCTCAAAATGGGGGGTCAGCTGGATGTCCAGCTAGACCCCCCCCCCCCCCCCCCCCTCATAAGCACTAGGTCAAGCAAAAAAATTTATATGTGGGAATTATGTGCTCCAACATAAGATACGGTCTGTCCAGAAAAACAGAGGGGGATAAGGGGGGATAAAGGGGGGGGGGGGGGGGGTATGGCGGGGGCATATAACCCCAGACGGAAAAATCGAAACGGGATAGGTGCAGAATTTTGTGCTATTTATAGGCTCGATAGTTCCAAAAACGATTCGTTTTTTTGACAACGTTTAATGTTTTTTTTAAAACATCAAAAGTGGTGGGTCCAGCTGGACGTCCAGCTAGACCCCCCCCCCTCGTAAGCCCTAGGCCAAACAAAACAATTTAAATGTGGGAATTATGTGCTATTTACGTGCTCAATAGTGCCAAAAATAATTCGGTTTTTTGACAACTTTTAATGATTTTTTTAAAACTTCAAAAGGGGGGGTCCAGCTGGACGTCCAGCTAGACCCCCCCCCCTCGTAAGCACTAGGCCAAACAAAACAATTTAAATGTGGGAATTATGTGCTATTTACGTGCTCAATAGTGCCAAAAAAAATTCGGGTTTTTGACAACTTTTAATGATTTTTTTAAAACTTCAAAAGTGGGGGGTCCAGCTGGACGTCCAGCTAGACCCCCCCTCGTAAGCACTAGGTCAAACAAAAAAATTTAAATATGGGAATTATGTGCTATTTATGTGCTCCAACATAAGCTACGGTCTGTCCAGAAAAACAGAGGGTTGACAAAGGGGGAGCGGGGCATATAACCCCAGACGGAAAAATCGAAACGGGATAGGTGCAGAATTTTGTGCTATTTATGGGCTCGATAGTTCCAAAAACGATTCGTTTTTTTGACAACTTTTAATGTTTTTTTTAAAACATCAAAAGTGGTGGGTACAGCTGGACGTCCAGCTAGACCCCCCACTTTTGAAGTGTTAAAAAAATCATTAAAAGTTGTCAAAAAACCGAATTCTTTTTGGCACTATTGAGCACGTAAATAGCACACAATTCCCACATTTAAATTGTTTTGTTTGGCCTTGTGCTTACGAGGGGGGGAGGGCTCTACCTGGACCCCCCACTTTAGAAGTTTTAAAAAAATCATTAAAAGTTGTCAAAAACCCGAATTATTTTTGGCACTATTGAGCACGTAAATAGCACACAATTCCCACATTTAAATTGTTTTGTTTGACCTAATGCTTACGAGGGGGGGGGGGGGTCTAGCAGGACGTCCAGCTAGACCCCCCACTTTTGAAGTTTTAAAAGAATCATTAAAAGTTGTCAAAAAACCGAATTCTTTTTGGCACTATTGAGCACGTAAATAGCACATAATTCCCACATTTAAATTGTTTTGTTTGACCTAGTGCTTACGAGGGGGGGTCTAGCTGGACGTCCAGCTGGACCCCCCACTTTTGAAGTTTTAAAAAAATCACTAAAAGTTGTCAAAAAACCGAATTCTTGTTGGCACTATTGAGCACGTAAATAGCACATAATTCCCACATTTAAATTGTTTTGTTCGGCCTAGTGCTTACGAGGGGGGGGCTCTAGCTGGACCACCCACTGTGAAGTTTTAAAAAAATCACTAAAAGTTGTCAAAAAACCGAATTCTTGTTGGCACTATTGAGCACGTAAATAGCACATAATTCCCACATTTAAATTGTTTTGTTTGGCCTAGTGCTTACGAGGGGGGTCTAGCTGGACGTTCAGCTGGGCCCCCCACTTTTGAAGTTTTAAAAAAATCATTAAAAGTTGTCAAAAACCCGAATTCTTTTTGGCACTATTGAGCACGTAAATAGCACATAATTCCCACATTTAAATTGTTTTGTTATAGGGCTTACGAGGGGGGGTCTAGCTGGACGCCCCACTTTAGAAGTTTTAAAAAAATCATTAAAAGTTGTCAAAAACCCGAATTATTTTTGGCACTATTGAGCACGTAAAGAGCACATAATTCCCACATTTAAATTGTTTTGTTCGGCCTAGTGCTTACGAGGGGGGGGGGGGCGGCTCTAGCTGGACCCCCCACTTTGAAGTTTTAAAAAAATCATTAAAAGTTGTCAAAAACCCGAATTCTTTTTGGCACTATTGAGCACGTAAATAGCACATAATTCCCACATTTAAATTGTTTTGTTTGGCCTAGGGCTTACGAGGGGGGGTCTAGCCGGACGTCCAGCTGGACCCCCCACTTTTGAAGTTTTAAAAAAATCATTAAAAGTTGTCAAAAACCCGAATTCTTTTTGGCACTATTGATCACGTAAATAGCACATAATTCCCACATTTAAATTGTTTTGTTTGGCCTAGGGCTTACGAGGGGGGGGGGGGGGGGGTCTAGCCGGACGTCCAGCTGTACCCACCACTTTTGATGTTTTAAAAAAAAACATTAAAAGTTGTCAAAAAAACGAATCGTTTTTGGAACTATCGAGCCCATAAATAGCACAAAATTCTGCACCTATCCCGTTTCGATTTTTCCGTCTGGGGTTATATGCCCCCGCTCCCCCCTTGTAAACCCTCTGTTTTTCTGGACAGACCGTAGCTTATGTTGGAGCACATAAATAGCACATAATTCCCACATTTAAATTGTTTTGTTTGGCCTAGGGCTTACGAGGGGGGGGGGGGGGTCTAGCCGGACGTCCAGCTGTACCCACCACTTTTGATGTTTTAAAAAAAAACATTAAAAGTTGTCAAAAAAACGAATCGTTTTTGGAACTATCGAGCCCATAAATAGCACAAAATTCTGCACCTATCCCGTTTCGATTTTTCCTCTGGGTTTATATACCCCCGCTCCCCCCCCCCCCCTTGTCACCCTCTGTTTTTCTGGACAGACCGTAGCTTATGTTGGAGCACATAAATAGCACATAATTCCCACATTTAAATTTTTTTGTTTGACCTAGTGCTTATGAGGGGGGTCTAGCTGGACGTCCAGCTGGACCCCCCACTTTTGAAGTTTTAAAAAAATCACTAAAAGTTGTCAAAAAACCGAATTCTTGTGGGCACTATTGAGCACGTAAATAGCACATAATTCCCACATTTAAATTGTTTTGTTTGGCCTAGGGCTTACGAGGGGGGGGGGGGGGTCTAGCTGTACCCATCACTTTTGATGTTTTAAAAAAAAACATTAAAAGTTGTCAAAAAAACGAATCGTTTTTGGAACTATCGAGCCCATAAATAGCACAAAATTCTGCACCTATCCCGTTTCGATTTTTCCGTCTGGGGTTATATGCCCCGCTCCCCCCTTGTCAACCCTCTGTTTTTCTGGACAGACCGTAGCTTATGTTGGAGCACATAAATAGCACATAATTCCCACATTTAAATTTTTTTGTTTGACCTAGTGCTTATGAGGGGGTAGGGGTCTAGCTGGACCCCCCATTTTGAGGTTAAAAAAAAGTACTTAAATTTTAAGCACAAAATTTTTTATTTTGGGAACAAATTAGCACATAATACCTGGCCTACCAAATTTCGAATCCATCGTGGGGGGGGGTCCAGCTTGACGGACCTGTTGCCTGAAAGGTCTACCAAATACTTTAGCTATTTCGTCTTATTGCTTGGACTGTGGTAGTTACAAAATGGGAAAGATTTGTTTCGAAGGCATTTCGTAGTTCTTTTAAAGACCAACATCGGTACAGTTAACATTTTACGACCGCATTTTCTTCGTATAAATTTCTTTATTTTTTTTTCTGTAGGGTTAAACGGTTCGACTTCACAAACCTCTTTGAACGCCAAGCAAGAACTTTAAGCTACTTTTTGTTGTTGTTATTGTAGGCTGTGGCGTAGAAGGTTCACTGTGGTCAGCTGTGTGAAGTTGGCACCTACTTGGTCGAATAATTAAAAAAACCATATCTCATTCGTTTGTCCACCCTTTGTCCATGTTTGTCCAGGAAAAATTTTCGTTTGTCCACCTTTTGTTAAAAAGTTATTTAAAAAAAAAAAATCGTGTGTGAAGTTGGCACCTCCATTTGCGAGTATTTAAAAAAACTAAATGCCATTCGTTTGTCCATCGTTTGTCCACGTTTGTCCAGGAAAAATTTTCGTTTGTCCACCTTTTGTTAAAAAGTTATCTCAAAAAAAAAAATAATCCCGTGTGAAGTTGGCACCTCCATTTACGAGTAATTAAAAAAACCAAATGCCATTCGTTTGTCCATCGTTTGTCCACGTTTGTCCACGAAAAATTTTCGTTTGTCCACCTTTTGTTAAAAAGTTATAACAAAAACATTTTTTTTTTCGAAAAAACCAACAAAATGTTTGTTTCGCTTTATTGTGCTAAATCGTATGCCCGTCGTTTGCCCATCGTTTGCCAATCGTTTGTCCATGTTTGTCCAGGAAAAATTTTCGTTTGTCCACCTTTTGTTAAAAAGTTATTTCAAAAAAACAAAAATCGTGTGTGAAGTTGGCACCTCCATTTACAAGCAATTAAAAAAACCAAATGCCATTCGTTTGTCCATCGTTTGTCCACGTTTGTCCAGGAAAATTTTTCGTTTGTCCACCTTTTGTTAAAAAGTTATAACAAAAACTTTTTTTTTTCGAAAAAACCCAACAAAATTTTTGTTTCGCTTTATTGTCCTAAATCGTATGCCCGTTGTTTGCCCATCGTTTGTCCATATTTGTTCAGGAGAAATTTTCGTTTGTCCACCTTTTGTTAAAAAAAAAAACATTTTTTTTCGAAAAAACCCAAAAAATTTTTTGTTTCGCTTTATTGTGCTAAATCGTATGCTCGTCGTTTGCCCATCGTTTGCCAATCGTTTGTCCACGTTTGTCCAGGAGAAATTTTCGTTTGTCCACCTTTTCTTAAAAAGTTATTTCAAAAAAACAAATATCGTGTGTGAAGTTGGCACCTCCATTTACGAGTAATTAAAAAAACCAAATGCCAAAATGCCATTCGTTTGTCCATCGTTTGTCCACGTTTGTCCAGGAAAAATTTTCGTTTGTCCACCTTTTGTTAAAAAGTTATAACAAAAACATTTTTTTTTTTTCGAAAAAACCCAACAAAATGTTTGTTTCGCTTTATTGTGCTAAATCGTGTGCCCGTCGTTTGCCCATCGTTTGCCAATCGTTTGTTAATGTTTGTCCAGGAGAAATTTTCGTTTGTCCACCTTTTGTTAAAAAGTTATTTCAAAAAAACAAAAATCGTGTGTGTTTTTGTTATAACTTTTTAACAAAAGGTGGAAAAACGAAAATTTTTCCTGGACAAACGATGGACAAACGAAGGGCATTTGGTTTTTTTAATTACTCGTAAATGGAGGTGCCAACTTCACACACGATTTTTGTTTTTTTGAAATAACTTTTTAACAAAAGGTGGACAAACGAAAATTTCTCCTGAACAAAAATGGACAAACGATGGGCTAACTACGGACATACGATTTAGCACAATAAAGCGAAACAAAAATTTGTTTGGGTTTTTTCGAAAAAAAATGTTTTTGTTATAACTTTTTAACAAAAGGTGGATAAACGAAAATTTTTCCTGGACAAACGTGGACAAACGATGGACAAACGAATGGCATTTGGTTTTTTTAATTACTCGTAAATGAAGGTGCCAACTTCACACACGATTTTTGTTTTTTTGAAATAACTTTTTAACAAAAGGTGGACAAACGAAAATTTCTCCTGGAGAAACATGGACAAACGATTGGCAAACGATGGGCAAACGACGGGCATACGATTTAGCACAATAAAGCGAAACAAACATTTTGTTGGGTTTTTTCGAAAAAAAAAAATGTTTTTGTTATAACTTTTTAACAAAAGGTGGACAAACGAAAATTTTTCCTGGATAAACGTGGACAAACGAATGGCATTTGGTTTTTTTAATTACTCGTAAATGGAGGTGCCAACTTCACCCACGATTTTTGTTTTTTTGAAATAACTTTTTAACAAAAGGTGGACAAACGAAAATTTCTCCTGGACAAACATGGACAAACGATTGGCAAACGATGGGCAAACGACGGGCATACGATTTAGCACAATAAAGCGAAACAAACATTTTGTTGGGTTTTTTCGAAAAAAAAAATGTTTTTGTTATAACTTTTTAACAAAAGGTGGACAAACGAAAACTTTTCCCGGACAAACGTGGACAAACGATGGACAAACGAATGGCATTTGGTTTTTTTAATTACTCGTAAATGGAGGTGCCAACTTCACACGGGATTTTTTTTTTTTTTTGAAATAACTTTTTAACAAAAGGTGGACAAACGAAAATTTTTCCTGGACAAACGATGGACAAACGAATGGCATTTAGTTTTTTTACGAAAATTTTTCCTGGACAAACATGGACAAACGGTGGACAAACGAATGAGATATGTTTTTTTTAATTATTCGACCAAGTAGGTGCCAACTTCACAGAGCTACTGTGGTCATATTAAATCATTCTCGAGATGGTCGGGCTTGTATCTTAATGGTGCTTGTTACCGGATTGCACCACCTTCTGTGCCACATTTCATGCTGTAAGAACAAAAAGGGCATGTTAAGTAATCCCATTAAACTTCGAAACAAACTGTATCCTGCCTTTAAGAAAATTATAGTTCTCAAATTTATATCCAACCTCATTCTCTAAATAGTCTGCAACCTTCTTGTTCTCAACTTTATATTCAGCATCGTTCTTCAACTTTTTATAAATTTTGAGAGAAACTGGTAGTTCTCGAGTTGATCTCCAACATCATTACAACTATTCTCCAAACGCAGAGATATTTTGATATTATTATATCCAGCATAATTATCCTAATCGCTTGAGTTTCAGTTTATTTTTTGGTAAATACACCAAGGTTAGTATGTAGGAAAAATCACAAATCAAATTTGAGCGAATTATATTTTAAAAGAACAAGTAAAATTTTACATTTGATTCCAATAAGAGAATCGCGAGAATTGTCGTGTCCTTAAATAAAATGCTCTCTTTGTTGACAACCCTTTAATACTCAAGTTAAGCTTCTGTTGGGAAATAACGCTTGATACCTTTCGATTTCGCGGCATATCAGCGGTACCTGAGCTTATGTCTCCATTACAGTCGGGGCAAGGTTCTGTTACATACTTAAGGATTCTCGATTATTCTGCACCTTCTGTTATCGTACGAATTGCTAAACTATCGAATAAATCACGAAAATATTCAGTATAGCAAAATATTTCTTATTCACTACTATGGTAGTAGTACTTCACAATTAAATTGCTCGCGTACTTCACTTACAACATTTAGAATACAACAGATTCATCATCACATTGACTGCGCTGCTTCTGTTCTCTCAGTTGTTGTTCCAGCAGTGAGTACGCTTCCCAAGTCAGCCGGTTCTATGTACCGGAGCGACTTAGGATTTTCTCGACCAAGGGCTGTCATTTCAGTGTAACCCCAAACCCCATTTAATTTCTACTCTCAGTTCGCCTTGTTCACCTATTTCTCCCGGGGTCAGACCTTTCGCGAACAGCCATCTCGAACACTTGCTTATTTATTTCTCGTTTCTGTATCTCATAGCTGCTTATTTATTTCTCTGCTGTTGTCGTACAGCATTTATTGCTAGCGGAATCGAAACTGCTAATATTCGCCACAATATTTGGCCTAGTAATGTTGCTTCGGCCATTCGAGTCTAGTCTCAGCAATTAACAGCATATTTGCAATGCTGAGGAAAAGTATTTTTTAAGGATATAAATTACATTTCGAGTTTACAAAATTTATACGAAATAAAGTATGAAGAGAAAATAGCAAAAATTACTAGTTCCACAAAAACAAAACTTTAAGTTAACTTTCGCATTTAAACGCCATCTACCCAGCCACTTTGGCGACAAAGACGCTGTAGGCTAACTTCTTTTTTATTTTTAATGTTTCTTTATTTTGTTTCTACTCGAGGACAACGTCGTTACTTTTGCAACGTCAGGCTATGTTGCCAAGCTATTGTTTTTTGACTCCCTCTGTGAGCTTGCGTTTCCTGTTTTCGCCCGCGCATTTTAAGCTTTTTATTTCCTTTAGTTTTATGTTACTTATTTTTTATGCTAAAGTTTTTATATTAATATACATGCTCCTCCACGTCTCAATTCCTATATAACCAAGTGACAAAGCAACTTTTGCAACGCCTTTGGCGGCGGATAAAATAAAAAAAATAGTGCTAGTGTGAGGGTGCAACCTTCGTATGGCGAAAATACTTGTTTTCAGTTTTTTTTTTTTTACTCTTTAAAAATTTGCTACTGCAATGACGGAAGAAAACAGAATTCGTGGAAATTTTTAAAGCAATTTTTAGCCATCATGAATATGCACATGAAAAACACTCGCACACGCAACATATAGCACCGAAAAGCACTAAGAATAATGAAAATTTTGTCACGATTCGTGGAAGGTGCACAGCAAATCTGCGGCATAAAAATGAAATTTAAAATATGAATGAAAAAATTCCAGCACATGAAATGAAAAAATTTGTAGACAAGCAGCCACTTGAAGCTTGCCCGCTGAAAGAGTTGGGTGCTATCATATAGAGCTGTTCATATATTGGCTTCATGTGTACCGAAAAGTACATATATAAGCACCCATCTCGAAAGCTGCAGACAATTTTTGAAATAAATTTTTTTTTTTTGAAATTTTTAATAACAAAAAGCGCGAAAAAATATGCTCAAAATGAAAATGTCAGCGTATTTATTTTGAAGTTAAAAAAAATTGCAAAGTGTCAAAGGCTGTCTCAGTCACTGTGATTTAATGCGCTCATGTACGAAAGCAATATTTTGATTGCTCTCAAACAAAAAATCTCTAACAACTTTTAGGTAAAAATCATGATACAAAAAATGGAGGTAGTTCCATTTAGTGTGACGTTAGCCCTTGACTTTTGCGGGGACAATGACAATTTCACCAAAAACAAGCTACCAGATTGAAAAATGTTACGAATTCTTCTAATTTTGATGGATTTCATATTAGCGAATACGACTAAATTACTTTCATAGTTATTTTAAATAAAAAAGAAAAAACAATGAGCCCCATGCATTGGAAATATTTTAATACGAAATATCAGCCTAGAAAAGAAGGTTTTAATTAAGTTTTTCGAGCTCCCGAAAATTGTTTTGGTGGATGAAACGTGGATCGAAGTATGCAAAGCAAGGGAATATAATGCGTACGTTTGCTCAGGTCATTTTGACAAAACATACACGTTTGTCAAGTGCTTGCTCAAAGGAGGTCCCTATAAACCGACACCGTAATTTCTAGATAAACTACAGGTCCACATTTTTTATTTTTTTATTTATTGTATAATTCAAGCGTTGCGCTTTAGGAGGGAATTGTTAAACCATTTTTTAGGAGAACATTACCCTGTAGCTCTGCAGGTTAGCCACTAGTTATGAGTGTTTTTACCCGTTGTACCAGGGGTCACCTTGGGACAGCCCCGCCTATACACATTCTGTGCCCTTTTAGCATTGACATAGATGTGCAGACTTTGGAGGTACAAGCTGCCATAAGGATATGAGTCATTAACCAATGTATGAGTAATTATCCACTATTTTTCAATAGATATGTATGCACATAAATCATGCTAAAGCCTATTATTATTGTCTCAGATGACCGTTGCGTTTTCATCCTAAACGAAATTTCCATCTTGAAAAATCACAATTTCGCCTTAAACAGTAACGGTATGGCAACGCTTCTGGCAAAACAACAAACATTATGAAACTTCAAAAATCATCAAATACGTTAAAAAATTTTGAGTGGAAATGCCTTCTTTTTTGTATCATGGTAAAAATATTCAACATGTTCAGAAGAAGTGTGTTGTTAACAAATTGGTATTTTTGGCAGTGTTGTTGTTGAAGAATATGCGTATACAGGGATATACTATGGATGCACAGTTGTCTAGCGTTGCCTGCGTGCGTAGGACTATAAGACATCACTTAATCAAGTCATCAAAATATCAAACTCGGTAAAACACGCATAAGTAGGAAAAACATAAGATGGGATGTGGCTAGATACAAATATGAATTATTCTACTTAAAAAAAAAAATTATTAAAAACTGATAATATTTTTTAATTAAATTTTTCTAATGAAAAAATTTCTTTTATTAAAAATTTCCTTTGCTCTAACCTTTAATTATTAAAAATATTTTTTTATTAATTATTTTTTAATTCTTTTTATATGTTATACATTTTTTTAATGTTTTTATGTTTTTTTATTGTTTTTTCATTTTTTTATATTTTGGTCTAATTTTTATTTTTTATTTTATTAAATTTTTTACTTATTTTGTTTAAAGCTGGCTTCAGGTCAAATTGAGGCCCTGAAGGCGGTTACCGGAAGAGTAACCGAAATATATTGGTAGTAAAACTTAAGCATATTGTATTTTACTCAATTTGACCTGAAGCCAGCTTTAAACAAAATAAGTAATTATCTAAGAGGTCGCCAAAATCACAATTATTAAATTTTTTTTTTTTTTTTAAGATTTAATAAAAAAATGTGAATAAAAAAAATTTGTAAGTTTTTATTTTTTCTCGTTTATCTAGGTTTATTATTTTTGTTTTATAAGTTTTTTCTACTTCTCTTATTTTTATTTGGGAAGTTCTGAGTTTGTACATATTTAAAGTATTTAATCTTTTTCTTTATTGGCATTTTTACTTTTTGTTATGAATATCCAATTATTTTTATTTTTGTATGTTTAATGGGTGGTCAATTTTATTTAGTGTTTAAGAATTCCTGAGTTTAACGCTGGTTAATAATAATTGTTTTTCAATTATTAATTTTGTTATTAGGAAAAAAATTAAAAGAAACAAACATTTACTAGCTTATTGCCTTGGTACCATTTCGAATCACGTTATCAACGTAAGGCATTTCCGGAGGTTTCACCGACTTTTATTTTCTTTTCATTAATTTTTAATTTTTATCAGTTACATTTTATCTTTTTTACTTTTTTTCTATGTTATTTATGTTTGTTTAGAAGTAACTTTGTTTGTTTCAGTATATTTATTTTTTTCTCATCATTTTCTTAAACTGATTGTTTTTTTAACTTATTTTCCTTTTTATTGAAAATATTTTCTTCTGAATTTATTTTCCACCAATTTATTTTTCTTTCCTCAATTTTATTTTATTTTATTTTTTTCATTTCATAATTATTTTTTCTTCAATTTATTTATTTTTTTCCTTAAATTTATTGCGTTTTTCTTTAACTTATTTTTTAACTTCCTAATTCTTTTCTTCAAAATTTTTGTTTTTTTGTTTTTTTAATTTTCAAGGTATGTTTTTTGCTGAATTTCCTTCAATTTATTTTTTAAGTACTGCGTTTGTCCTCAATTTTTTTGTTTTCAATTTATTTTTATTTAATTTTTTTTTCTGCAATTCATACTTATTTCTTCAATATATTTTTTTTGTTTAACATTTTTTTTTTTCATTTTTTCATTTTTTTTTTTGTTTTATTTTTTTGTTTTTTTTTTTTTTTTTTTTGTTAAATTGCTGTTATTTCCTTTACTTCCTCAAACCCATTTTTTTTTTTTTCATTTTTATTTTAATCATTTTAATCTACATATTTTAAATTTTTTAAATTTCAAACGCTAAAAACACCACCCTGTTAAAGTTTTTTTATTGTTAAATTTTTTTTTATTTTTAAATTTTTTTTACTTTTCGTCTGCAAAGTTTTCTATTTAATTATTATTATTTTTTCTCATTGGTTAATGGGATTGATTTTAAAATTTTCCACTTCTAAAATTTTGGATTTTTATACATAATTTCTTTTTTATTTCCGCCTTTCCTTTTTAACTCCTTTCTTCTTAAAAATAAAAATCGTTTATTCTTTTTATTTTTATGTTTGTATGCTTAATGATATTTTTTATTTTTATTTATTTAATTTTTATTTATTTATATATTTTTTAATAGTTTTTCTATGCTTGTTAATTTTTCCCACTTTCTTGTAATATTTAGTTTTTTAAAGTTTTATTTTATTTTTAATTGTTTCATTTTTTATTTTGCGAAATGGCTAAACGTTCGAAAAATTTTTCAGTACAGCAGTTTATGGACGAATAAGCACAGCTTTAATTTTATGGGAAATATATATTATTTTTTTAATTGATATTAGAGAAAAATTGTACGTTTACAAACGGCGATGGTTACTAGGACATGTTTCTGAATTTCACTTCTTCATCAGCTAGCTTTTCGGGAGCTGAGCGTTGAACTCGAATCTCCAACATTCATATCAGTGCAAGCCTTTAGCTGCTAAGCCATATGAATGTCCCGTTGTTCGCTGTACAATTGGTCTCTAAGAGTTGCCTTTTTGTTTATATTCCTTTTGATCACCATGTAGGCACATACACTCTGTATGTAGTTTATTCCTAATGGTGTGGATATGATTTTTAGGCGCGCTTTTGAAAGCTTAGTAACATTTGTTCGGATTTTTACAGTATTTGTTTTTTTAATACTTCCGCTGTTACTATTATATCAATATGATCATATGTATTTAATTAGCGAGCTTTGCTCATATTGCTTTATACAATGGTTTTTTGTAATTGATATTAGAGAAAAATTGTACATTTACAAACGGCGATGGTTACTAGGAAATGTTTCTGAATTTCATTTCTTCATCAGCTAGCTTTTCGGGAGCTGAGCGTTGAACTCGAATCTCCAACATTCATATCAGTGCAAGCCTTTAGCTGCTAAGCCATATGAATGTCTCTAATATCAATTACAAAAAACCATTGTATAAAGCAATATGAGCAAAGCTCGCTAATTAAATACATATGATATTATTTTTTTATTTTTTTCGAATTCGGCCAACAAGCGAGTCTCGTGAACCAAGAATCCTAAAAACTTTTAACTTAGTTTCCTCAATTTCCTATGCACCCATGTACATTTGGCAACTTTTAACTCGTTCCTAGATAAGTTTGGTTCGAAATGTAGGCAACTTCTGTGAAAGTTGTATTTTTCGTCTCAGGTGTAAAAGTAATAAAAACGCTGTTCAACTCCACTGCACCCAATCTTTGCGCCTGCAAACTGAACACACAGAAAATTTTTTTTTCAGTTGCAACAAAAACTGGCTCAGCTGAGCTACCAGTTTGAGGCGGATTAAACTGGCAGCCATTAAAATATATTCAAGTTTCCATAGTGTCATATTCTCTTTTGTTTCTTTCTCTTCTCGCTTAGATACAATGAATGCGATATTTTGTACTTGTTTTTTATTATTCCTCATTGCCGTTATATCAGCAAAATTATGTCGTTGCTGAGTTTCTGCGTTGTGTTGGAAAAACAAAACAAATTTGAGATATTACCATAAGCTTCAGTCAGCATCCCAAGTACATATGTACATGTGTATATATGTATCTTCTATATCTACGCAAGCAGCAACCGCCTAATCAGAAAATATTCGTTATACAACGACACCCAACGCATCATTCATATCTACACATAGAAGTACATACGGGGGATTCTCATAAAAGTAAGACGGTGGCGTCTAATTAAAAAATTTGAAGTCATCGGCTTCACAAATGTTGCACGAGACTTCAACTACTACAAAAGACACTATACCTTTGCTTTATTTCCCTTGCTATTCCTTTCTTTCGTCTAATTTTCTTTCCTTTCCTTGTCCTTGTCTTACTTTCTTTTTCTTCCTTTGTTCTTCTTTTCATTTCTTTAAATTCCTCTCCTTCTTCTTTTCCTTTCCTTTCCCTTTTCGTTCTTTTCTCCTCCATTCCTTTCCTTCCATTTCCTCTTCCTCCTTTTCATTGTCCATTCCTGTTGCAACGAACAAAACAGGTAAATACTCCAACTTGAATATTTTCATTTGTTTTTGTAAACACTTTCAATATCAGCAAAGAAAATTACACATTTACTAATATTTGCTGAATCTCGCGCTAAGCTACACTCTTCATTCATTTGCCCACGAGTTCTAATCTAAGTTCGTTTAGGTGAGGCCTGCTCTGGTTCTAACAACACAACAACATGAAACACCACGTAGTTAGTGTGAGCGTCATAAGTCTCATAGTTTAAAATAGGTGTTTTGCATTAGCGGTGTTTTTTAACACGCGTATATCCGTTTACGCTTAAACTTTATATTGACTGCTAAGCGACAAACTATAAATACACATCTGAAATTGCTGCGCATAAATTTTGTCCTACTAAATTTCAATACGCATTATACTCAGATGTAACTGAAATATGTGTCTTTGTTTCACCCTCTACACTAATTCTATGTATTCTATGTGTGTCCACAATTCATCTCAACTGATTCAGCTATATGTTATACCCTATGGCCATCAGAGCGTTGCGTCTCCGCTTTTCGGTACACCCTGTTGCTGTAGCTAATTGTTTAACCACAGCCGCTAGATGAGTCTCCTTAGCATTATCTGAAATGACCTTCACTGCGCCTTGAGAATACCTATCGCTACATCAGTAATTATTTATAACTTGGAGCTATAGGTCGAGATCGTAAAAGAGGAGCGAAATTTTCAACTTGCTTGCATAGATTCCTGATCAGAAACTATAGTACCCGGTTCTAGCACCGTTTGTTTTCAACTAAGCGAGGTCTCAGTGGACATATTTCATTAGAGCAAAGCTCATTGTTGTTGTACGAATTTATGGTTATTGATATATGTAAGAGAAAAATAACAAAAATTTACACCGCGATATGGCTACTAGGAAATATTTCTGAAATTTTCCAGAACCTGCAGCATAGTGGTTGCCTCGGCGAACTTTCGTCAGTCCCTCTATATATATATATATATATATATGTATATGCGTGTGTGTGGATACTACATAAATGTTATGAGTTGCCTTTTCTGCGTAGTCATGACAAGCAAATTTTCAACTTTGCCATCATCATCAATTTACATAAATTTCTCGGGTTTCATATAAAAAAAAAACATAGTTGGGCTAAACTTTAACGTGGGCCTGCACTGCTGCCTCAGCTGTCTCCATGGCTAACTCTGCTGTGATGGTGGATAAAATAATAAATGGGGATGTTGCACATACATATATAAATAAAATCTTTTATATATGAATATGGATTAACTGACGTTATATATCTGCTGATGAAATATATAATAAATCCGCACACATACACATACACATACATTTCAAAAGTATGTCTAATCTCATTTTGTTATAACTCGTACGGGAAGAGGAAGTGATAGCGGCGTCACGGATTATCTTTTGTTAATTTTATTCAATAGCCCGTAGGAAGAAGAAGAAGAATAATGTAGCAGGGAAATTTGTGCTGGAATTGAAATTCTCGAAATCGTTACGATTTTATCAGAGAGAGGATTTTGTAAATACATACATATCTCAGTGAAGATTGCTACTACATATTCAAGTTTTAGTTGGTTTTCTTATTCTACGACTTTCAATGTCATATGATGGGCATAATAAAATCTTAGACTTTTGTATTATGGTCCTAGCTTTATTTGCTATTATTTTGATTTTCCTTTTTTTCTTCTTTGTTTTGTTTGCTTCACTTCGATAGACGGTCTTATTTAGATTTTCGACGTCAATGCCAAAAGTTTAGTGCAAGCAGTAGCGTTCAAAAAATGAGCTTTCTCCAAAATATTTCCATTTCTTTCTCAGCATCTAATTCCCCTTCTAACTTTTACTCTTATACATTGTGGATAAAACAAGTGTGATATCTTATCCGTCAACTGTCTGAAAGGATGTTCAAGATGGCTACTTTTTAGCGTGTTGACAGGATGTTCGGTTCCATTTGTCATTTTGATGTCTATGCAGAAGTTATCACACTTGTCTTATCCACAGTGCTCCTATTCGCCTCTCCAAAGATTTTTTCTCTCGTTTTTCTTTTAGCCTCTCCAAAGATTTTTTCTCTCTTTTTTCTTTTAGCTCTATATCTATGTGTTTTCCTTTTTCCTCTTGCTATCATATGATTATTTCCTCTCTTTCTTCTATTTTATATCTGTCACTTCACTTCTACCCAAATCTCGGTTATTCTTCTTTATCTTCTTTCCTCACTTATATTCCATATCATACTTTCCACTCCTTTCTTCCTTTATATATCTTCCTTTTTCATTCTATACATCGATCTTTTATTTGTCTCTGCTTCTAACTTTCCCTTTCTTGCTCTTATTCCGTATCTTCATATTGTTGTTGTTGTTCTAGCGATAAAGGTTTTGGGGAGTGTTATCGCTGTTGTTGGTCCTTTGTCGGATATAGATGCGGTACGTTCCGTTAAAAAAGCACCACTAAGATAAAAGCCCGACCATCTGGGGAACGATTTAATATGACCACGTTGAACTTTCTAGGCCATTCCCGCCACCACCCCCTTAGTTCCATGAGGAACTTGGGATTGCCATGGCTTCGCCTACTAAAGAAACAGGATTCACCACGGGAAGGTGAGCTTGACAATTGGGTTTGAGAAACTATAAATCTCCACAACTCCTTGTATGGGATTCCCCAACTTCCTCTTTCCCTCGTTTGATTTTCCTTATCTTTACTGTCATCTCGCATTTTGTCTGCCTTTCACTACACCTCTGTCTAACTTTCTTTCTATGTGTTTCTTCCCGCTCTTTAGCTTTATTCTATCTATATGTTTCTATTTTATCATCAGTATTGATTCCGTCATTCTCCCTATGTATTTCTTCCCACTTTTCTCTCTATATTTTTCTCTTTTGTCCCCCTCTTTTTAAGTATTTTCCTCTTTATGTAACTTGCATTTTATGTCTCTCTTTCATTCTCTCATTTTCTGTTTCTCTCTATCTATTTCTTTTTTAATTGCTTTTTTCTTGGTGTTTTCCTCTTATTGCTCCATCCTTTAATCTTCATTTTCTTCACTGTCCTCTCACATTTTTTCTATCTTTCACCACGTCTTATTCTAACATTCTCTTAAAGTCTTTCTTTTCATCCTATATATTTCTTCTCTGCTCTCTATTGAGCCATAAGAATGCAGCTATAACTCGTACGATTGTTGTACGATTCTTCTTGTCATTTGCTATAAACTTCGGAATAGTACAATGAAATTCAGAAATCGTGCGATGTACTTCAGAGTAGTCAAGTATATTTCAGAAAGTGTGATAAGTATTTCAGAATAGTCAGTAGTACTTCATTATTCTGAAGTACATTTTATTGTTTCTGAATAACATTTTATGGTTTCTGAAGTACACTTGAAAAAGGTGTTGTCATAAAAAATATACAAAAGTGAGAAGATGAATGTGCGCAATACATTCTTAATAACTAGAAAGTTTCAATACTGCAAGGCGTCAATTTAGTGATATTATGGAACAGACTACAACAAAACAACGCCATTTCTTCCATCGTTACTGTACGTACGTACACAAGATGTCATATCTTACACTTAAGTAAATAAAATTCCTTCCAAATTTTGTCGCAGGCAAATCTACTTTGATTTAAATGTAAACCTTTTTGCGGAGGGGAGGTTAATGGAACGCAATATACGCAAAACAAGCCAAAGCGTGCAGATAAAAAGCTTTAAAAAATGTTTGGTGTAGACGGCGAATGAGGCAACATGCAAAAGTATCATCAAAAAGCACCCGAAAAAACGAAAACAAAGAAATAAACGCGATTGAACCCAATTGTTTATGGGAAGGGAAGATTCAACTGATTAGTTATGAAATAAATGAAATATAGTTTGTTGCCTGAGTGCGTAAATAGATCGGCGTAAGCTGCTTCCTTTTGTTTCATTAGCTTGTTTTTGCTAAATAAAGAAAAAGAGTATAAAAGGCAATCAGCAAGATGGGATTAAATTGGCCGTATAGCTTTAGTTTTTGATTTTCAAAATAATGCGTGCGTCAATAGAGACACTAATCATTTAGAACCGAAGAGTAGAGTGGATTTTAAAGTAAGTAGATAATTACTACGAAATTAAGCGTAGTAATAAGCTTTGTTAGGCGCCGGCAAACCTTTTTTTCAATTCGATGAACTGCTGCTGAATTACTTAAGTTGGAAAAAGTACGAAATTTAGTTTACAGAGCAAAGTTTTTTTTTTTTTAATGAGGCTTAGTTAGAGCTACGCGACTAATTTCTATGTTGAGATCGTCATATACTCAGTGCTACGTAATCAACACTATACTTAAGCAATGACTGAGAGATTTCTTAATATACCTTTTTACTTACCTACGTTTTATAACGATCTCAATTTTCAACCGAAGCAACCCTTACACTCCTTCAGACACGGCCATACTATTTCTCGCAAAGCCGCTCTTGTAAAAAAACACAAGCCCCGTAAGTTTAGAGGAGTCTTATTATGATAATAGTCTTTTGTTGGATATAAATGCGGTACACTCCGTTAGTAGAACCTTATGAAACTGCCTCGGGAGCACCTTACGTGAAGAAAAGCAGAGTATTGATAGTGAAGAGTGAGTGTACTAGACTAGTATGCCTGAAGTTAGAACACAAATAAGAAAATTAAATGGAACTTAACAAGATGTACCCCTCCAACTGTACACAAGTCCAACACGTGAAAAGCAGCCAGCTATGGACAAATTACGATATTCGATGTCATGACCCAGAGATGACTTAATGGAATCAATACCACCTTAGGTTAGGCTGAATTGGCCAGTCCGATCACTTAGGCCGGAAGTGTCCAGCTATGGACAAATTACGATATTCTTTGTCATGACCCAGAGATGACTTAATGGAATCAAGACCACCTTAGGTTAGGCTGAATTGGCCAGTCCGATCACTTAGGCCGGAAGTGTCCATAGTGTTATAAAAAGTTTGTTCTATGCTCAACCCCGAAACCGCGATAAAAACACTACCCAAAGGTTTTGAGGAGTGTTATCGATACTGATGGTCCTTTGACTT
The DNA here is from genome assembly GCF_040869045.1 of Eurosta solidaginis. Taxonomy (NCBI): domain Eukaryota; kingdom Metazoa; phylum Arthropoda; class Insecta; order Diptera; family Tephritidae; genus Eurosta; species Eurosta solidaginis. Next base: position 49,993,583 of record NC_090322.1, read on the forward strand.
CGATAATCTAATCCCTGAACCCGCTGGGGGTTCTAAAATAACTTCATCCTCTTGGGAAATACTAGAAGCTTTCTAGGCAGGACTGGCCTAACATACGGCACGGACTATAACGTTCTAGTATTTCACGTCATAACATAAATACATAATAGGGGGACTCATGTAACCGTATAAATGCCTTATAAAGTGTGTAAACGTATAAATTTATCTAGTTTACGCACGAGCTGTCAAATTTTGTATGAAAAATCATTTACACAATTTGTATAAATTTACGCGCACATTTCATTGTGTAAACGCGGTAAACTCAAAGGAATGCAACCTTGCAGACATTACAGACGGCATTTTCATCAAAAATATCCAACATCAGCAAGTAAAGGCGTTATAGTTTTGATTTTTCACTTAATCTTGGTATTTTTTAGTTTGTATAACAATCAAAAAAATTTTTTTGGAAATAATACAGCTGAAAAACAATCAAGTTTATCAAGAGTATTACTAGGTGCGTTCATATAACCGCGTGTGTAAATGGATATAATTTTACACCTTATAAGTTTATATGCTATCATGAGTCCCCCTAATACTTAGCAAGAGATGTATATGAGCCGGGCTTATGCAGTCAATGCAAGCATAGCAGTCATATCATACTTTCTGGATGCATGCAAATGTTTAACAACCATAACTCTCTTTCATGGTAGTACAGCTCCATCCACTAACGAAAGTCGTTGCCATAATAAAACTGCGAATTGTCAGAAGACTTATGCCACACTGGGGTTTTTAGAGCAGAGGTTTCCAGCTAGTGAAATTCGCGTACACTTCACGCATAATATTAGCTTCATCCTTTAGTAGTCACTAAGCAGGCGTTGTATCAATGAGGATATTGTTTATTTGCGTATTTCAGAATATATGCGTGCATATATTTTGCCTCGTTGCTCGTTAATCAATGACTAAACCAACACCACTACGATGATAGTACTCTTACCAATACATTCACAGTTTCAATTATGGTGACCATAGTTAAGAACATCACAACATTTAGCTCCGCTGAGCTATCGAGTATAACAATAACGAAGAAAACGAAGATCGCCAAAGAAATGATCAGAAAAGGCTCTCAAATAGTTATAAGTAAGTAGGACTCTGTACGACCGCTTTCAGATATTCTCCTAAGGAAAACTGAGTGATATTTCTCTTCTGACAACGAACATTCTATAAGCCAACTAAAATGAGCTTTTCTCTCAAATTAAGCAAACCTTTGTCCCGACGAAGTGTTATAGAAGCACGCGATCGAGGAAGTTGATATCTCGCTCCTACTCTCAAGTTCACAGATTAAACAAAAACTTCGCTAAAATAAATTTCCCACACTTTTTTACTGTAAATCGATGCTTTTACATTTAAACTTTCATAAGAGGCTTTAATTGCTAAAAAATGAAAATAAGTCGAGAAGTAAAAGTCCAAAGTGTTACAAAAGCAAGTACAAAATATAGGATTTCAATGTTTGTTCGTATTTCGAAATTGGCAATATGAAACCAGTGCCAGTGCAAGCATTTAGAACTGGAAAAATATTCACTGCAATTAAAAACCGGCAGCAACACCAAATATCAACACAATGTAGTATATTTATTTATTTTTTTTTAATGTAATCAAGCAACAAAATGGTGTAAACAGACTATAAGAAGAAACATAAAATACACTGGCAAAAGCGCACAGCAACAGTAAATAATAAGAAAAAAAACTAGTATAAAACCACAAAAACTATGTGAGGAAAATTAGAGCATAAAAATGTTATCGACACCTGCAACACGAAAGCCAACAAACAAGAAATAATATTTATAAATAATTTTTTGCTGCTTTGTACGTTTTGCGCAATTTAATTTTGTTGTTTTTATGTGTGTAATTAAATGGCGATATATTACTTGGATTTCCTGCAACAAATGGAAATCTATGGAGATTATTTAATTTTTTTTTTATAATAAAAGTGTAAAAAAACATAGGTTTATGGGTTGCCGCTATTCAAGCAAATTCTGTTGAATGTTTTGTGTAGTGTTGTAAAGCGTATTAGTTAATAACTAGTGTTATTAGCCCAGTGGTTGAAATTTTACTTTACTTTCCATCCATCTCCTTTTATTGCCTTTGCTTTCCTTAAATTTTCTCTACTCTCCTTTATTTTCCTTTACTTTCTTTTCAATTCGTTTAATTTCCTTTCTTTTGCTTTCCATTCCTCTCGTTCTTTTTCTTTCAGCAAAGAAAATTACTCATTTACTCATATTTGCTAAATCTCGCGCAATGCTTTCAAAAAAACAACCCTCTTCGTTCATTTTCTCACGAGATCAAATCTGAGTAGTACTCAATTCATTTGTATGATCTTCTTAATACAGCGACATGACACATTCTCTTTGACATGCTCGGAACTAGAGAATAAACTCCATATCGTTTTTGGAAACTCATTTTAAAGCAAACAGTAATTTTTTTTTAATTTTACGACAAAAGAGTGAATTTATGAAATTAAAAAAAAAATTTATTTATGATACTTTGAGTATTCGAATAATGACAGTTAGTCGATGGCATGCTATGCTGAAATCGAATAGCAGCTTATCGATTTTCAATCAATGCAAAAGTTTATACTTAACTAATAGACTAGTTGAATAATCAATTGAAAAAAGATCCCTATTCGAAGATTTTCTAAAAAAAATCTGAGCATTACAAAAGAAGTACCACAAATGAAAATAAGTCTAAAACTGTAAAATAAACTTTTAAAATAGAGCAAATATTAAATCAGATAACTAACGAAATAAAAAAACCCGAAAGAAGGTAAAGGAAAATAAAAATGCAGAAGTCTTCATTAGAAATAAGAACTACACAAATTTTTCAATAAAAAAATTTTAAAAATATATAAAAACATATAAAAAAAATAAATTAAAATTCGTAGAAAAAAAAACAAAGAAATACAAAGAAAAATTTTATTTACCTTAAAAACAAAATTTAATAAATAAATTTTATTACAAAGGTAACTGAAATAAAAAAATTTTAATTACAAAAACAAAGTAATTTCAAAAGATTGTGAAGATAATGAGAATTATAATATATGTTTATATTTAAATAAAAAAAAACAACGTTAGCTAAAAACACCAAGAAGAAAACTATAAGAGCCATTGACAGCGTAAGAAAAATATTATTAATTTAGTCAAAATAAAAAAATGTATTATATAAAAAATAAACAAATTAAAAAGTTAAATTTAAAAAAAGAGCACATAAACAAAAAATTACTAGAAGTGTTTCAATAAAAAAATTAATTAAGAAAATTAGAAAAACTCTAAGGAAGAAAAAGGAAAAATATGTAAATTCATATGTGGGAAGTAAAAGAAAGATTGAGGGAATGAAAGCAAGTTAATTAAATTTGTAACAAAACTAAAGAAAAAAAATTAATTACAAAATTTTACTGAAAAATAAATTAATAATAGAGTAAATAAAATTTAAAACTTTGCAATGTAACGTTAAGAATTACTTAATATGTATATAAAAAAAAAAAACATTTCCTTAAAAGAAGTCCAAGAAAACAGAAATATTCTTGACAGTAATACATAGAAATAAACTTGTCTATTTAACTAAAAAAACTTGAAATCAAAGCTTAAATTTAAGCCATACAAAAATATTTTTCAAATTGAAAAAAAAAATTTAACTATAAATTCTTGTAAGAAAAAAAGTTAAAATAGAGACAGTAAAAGAAAAATAGAAAAAAAATTATAATTAAAAAAAATGTAATTAATTTTAATTTAACTCCCAGGCGTATCGAAAAAAAGATGGGAACTAAATTTTAAAAACACAGTAAAGGAAAAAAATTTATTCAATTAATCAAATTATTAAAAAGTTTTTTCTAAGACGTTCTCAGCGGAAGCTTCGAATTCAGGGGCGGTTGTTTGCAATTTTTATTTTTTCAAGACAATCTAAAAAATTTCCAGCATCAGTTCTTTGAACGGTACTTGCAAGATTCAAAATATCGCATGCCAAATTTGATCCCGGTTAGAGACGGTTAAGGGTTATGGCAAAGTCGTACAGGTGTCTCCAATCAGACAGAAAATTTATTTTTTTTAATCTTGCTCTCACTGTTTATAAAGGTGAGACTAAAAAAAAGTTTATTTGATTTATAAGGAGCACCCTAATGCACATGTAATATGTGTTGATCAGCCACTTTAGAGGATAGGTACAAAAATAAAATACAACTCACCTGTGAATCTGTGATGGTCCACTTGCCATGCGCTGCTGATAGGCCGACATATTAGCCTGTTGTTGCTGCTGCTGCTGCTGTTGTTGTTGATGCTGTTGTTGCGCGTTACCATTCGCGCTGCTATTTTGCTGTTGAGCAGCCGATTGTTGTTGTGTTTGTTGCGGTGGAGGTTGGTGATGTGAATGAAGATGCGTGGATAAATTACTAAGCTGTTGATGATACTGCTGCTGTTGTTGTTGTTGTTGCTGCTGCTGATGATGCTGTTGGTGCTGTTGTTGCTGATGATGCTGCTGTTGTTGCTGCTGATGATGCTGTTGTTGCTGTTGATGATGCTGCTGCTGCTGCTGGGACGTTGGTCCATTATCATGCAAATGCGACTGTGGTTGCTGATTGCCAACGCGCTGCTGCTGTTGCTGTTGGTGCTGCTGCTGCTGTTGTTGTTGTTGTTGGTGGTGGTGGTGTTGCTGCTGCTGTAGCTGCTGCTGCTGCTGTTGACCACCCGATGTGGGTGGTGGACCACCGACCTGCACTGATGAACGTATAGCCGCTTCCATTTCATGCCGAACTATTGCTCGCGCTGCTCGTTGTCCTGCTGCCGGTGCCGATGCTGCTGCTTATGCTGCCGCAACCAAAGACACAACACATCACGGCGACTGCGACAAATTAAAGAAATTAATGGCGGCAGTTGCTAACAACAACAGCTGCTGATTTTTTTGTGCACTCAATTTTTTAATTATTAAAATTTTTGCGTTGCAACAAACACCGTTAACGCGATTTTTTGTAAAAAAAAATTTGTGTGAACAGAGAACGCTTCTTTCTCTTCGTGCTTTCAACTTCACAACGCCTGCTGGCGTGGACTAAATGCAAGCCAAAACAAAAATAGAAAAAACTAGAAGAGCGCACACTACTTACACACGCTCTAAAACACACATATACACTCACACTCACTGGACACAGCCTTAGCCTGAGCCGTAGCAGGCCTTGCGCTCTAGCCGCTGCCGCAAAGCGCGGAGGAGAAAACGAATTCTTCCACGCTTCTGTGCGCTTTTGCCGTGTTGCCGATTTTCGCAAAATATGCCAAATGCTTTGGCTCTTAGGCGCAGCGTGATTTTTTGGAAATTATAAAAATTTAAAGAACGTACATTATCAATGCCATATCGTAAGATATTTTTTCAATAAATTTCTTAACACTTTTTTTTAAATGATTTTTCTTTACAATTTGCAATTTATTATTTTTATTTTACACTTTTTCTTACAAACGGATGCTTCTGCTGCTGTAGATAATTTATAATTTTATATTTTATATTTTTTTTTTTTTTTGCAATAATTATTATTTACCTTAATAGCTTTAAGATTAGCCACAAATTTTTTATTTTTACTTTTTATTTATTGATTAATGAATATTTACATTTATTTTTTAATAATTTTTTTTTACATTAAAACACTTGAAATTTTTTATTTTTGCAAATTATAAATTTTTTTTAACAGATTACCTTTTCTGCTTACTTTTACTTAAAACGAAAAAAATATTATTACTTTATTTGTTGTAGTTTTTTTCTTTACATTTGTTAGAACACAAGTTTTCTCCAGAAATATTTGTTAAATTTTTTTAAATACATTTTTTCAGCGCGGAGAAAAACATTTTATTTCATTTTGTCACACCCTGTAACGAAAAAAAAGAAAATAAAAATCGTCAATTAAAATAATGCACATGATAATTAAAATAATCAATATTAAAATAATATACAAAATCTGTTTTTTGTACTCATTTAATTCAACGGAAACGGAAATTGAGTAGTGAACAAATGAAAATGTGGACAAATGCGTAAATTTCCAAATTTTTGGTGGCGGTTGCGTGTTTGAATAGCACATCGAAAAAGCACATAAATTATTACGTTAGCGATGCAGTTAAGCATAGTAGTACGCATTTTTATGGCTATCCCTAACGTCCAGAAAATTCAGTATAAAAACTTTCGACATGTTTTTTTTTTGTTATTTATATATTTTTTGCTGTTTTACTTTACGGCGCACACAATCAAGAATTAAAAATTGTTGCACATTGTTTTTTTTTTTTTTTTAATAAAAATACTGCCTTTAACATAACACCCTTTGTTTTCGTGATTTTTGTTTGCATAACATTTTTACCATCCGCGAAGCAATGTTAACTCTGAAAAAGAAAAGAACGAATTATTAGAAGTTTTACTTTTTCAATTTAAAATATGTTTTGTAAGAACTAACGGTACAGTATTATATATTATCCTTATACAAATGTCTTCTGGCTTAGAAGGAGAGAGGAAAGGAAAGGAACGCAAACGACAAAAAAGGAAATGAGAGCAGATGACAGGAAAGGAAAGGAAATGACAGGAGAGGAGAGGAGAGGAGAGGAGAGAGGAGAGGAGAGGAGAGGAGAGAGGAGAGGAGAGGAGAGGAGAGGAGAGGAGAGGAGAGGAGAGGAGAGGAGAGGAGAGGAGAGGAGAGGAGAGGAGAGGAGAGGAGAGGACAGAAGAGAGGGAAATGAAGGAAGGAAAAGAAATGTAAAAGTGATGAAAGGAAAGTCTTCCTAAGAAATTAATACAACAACGCTCTGTCTCAGACCTTAAAAAACAGCTGTAAGATAAACTTTTCTTCAACGATATCTGTTATAAAGGTTTCTTACTTCAAAAGTATGCTGAGTTAGAGCCGTTTCGCAGCTATGACGAGGTATTTAAGCCGATTTTACTTTCAGCTTTTGGGTTTCACACAAGAAATGAAAGGGGAGTGAGTATACCGGAAGAGAAACTTACAAATTTCCTTCATCGGAACCGAAAGTGAAATTTATATATATTTAAGAGAATGAAGATTAAAATGATACAAGCAAACCAGGTATGACTCGATATTAAAACTTTCCCGATAAAATATGTTTCCACACGAAAATAGCGCAGTGAAATCTTATCAATGAGGAATATGAAACTTGGGTTGGGCTCATAACATAGATCCCCGAATATATATTTTACAATCGGGAAGTATTCTGTTTTGCTCTAAGGAATATGGCAGAAAAAAAATCAAACGGCCGTAAGTCATTTCCCACTCCATGGTCTTAAACGCATTGTTATTTCTGAACGAACGCATATATAGATGGTTCTACAATTATATACTAATAACAAGAATTGCATCTTTTGGCTATTGGACTAACAAACATGAGGCGGGGAGAGATTCCAACAAATTACACCTGAACTTAAACGACATGAAATGACTTATACCACTTTCAAAATAAAGGGCTCATATATAACTTCGAGTTGTTTCCAGGAATAAAACACAATTGAACCGAACGATATCAGCAACAGATTTTGTGCATAAGTAACTAAAGCAAAGAAAGTTCATTGAGGATTAATGTTTGTAAATTGTATCAGCAAAGCGGTCGTTTTAAAGTTGATAATTTAAAACAACCCCGCTAAACTGTCAAAGACATTCTACTTACGTATGCGGAAAACGTGCGCAAAACAGAGCTTTCATAAATTAAAAAAAAAAAAAACGAGCTCGTATTATATAAGAAAAAACAAAATACGTCTGCAATTTAAATGTAATTTCCTTGCAAAATTTTCAATATGCGCTTGCAGACCGAAACAAATGAAGTGAAAAAAGTGATAAAGAAAAAAAAAGAATCATTACAACAACATAACTTTGAGTGCAATTGACGTATCTTACTAATGTGTTACGTGGTACTTGAACGACAATCGAACGATTGAACGTCACATTTGCATATCACCACCACCAGAGGGCAGACCAAACCAACAACAGTGAGTACGTTTTACGTTATACTCACACTCCGTTTGTTTTCATTGTTTTTTTCCCCAAACGGGATGTTTAATAGCATTTGCATAAGCGCCAAGGTTATTGGGCGGGAAAAGTTTGTACGAGAAAAAAAAATGGCAAAAACGTTGGAAATGATTGTTTATTGAAATATTGTGAAATCCACGCAAACAAGCAACAGAACACGTCCATTACAGAAAAATCAATGCCGCATATATAACAGAAACACACGAAAAAAGTCCAAAACTTAATCAATTGACGCACTTTAACCTAAAATATTTGTCAGTAATATGATACATAAGGACGTTAAATGTGAAGCTTTCGAATGGCGAAGGTGTCTTTGTTGGAACACTGCATGTGTTAGGTTAGGTTGAACTGGCCGGTTGAGAACCGCCAGTCTAGAAGTTTTCTAGGACATATGCTGCTTGCTGCTTCTAGATCTGATAGCTGTATCACTTCTAATAGCTGTAGTCTTAACCTAGCGAGCGGAAAGCATGAGCAGAAAACGTGCTCAATCGTTTTTCCTCCTCCAACCCGCACTTCCTACATCTGCTATCACTAACTAGGCCTCATTTGAAAGCATGTGACGCCAGAAGGTCCAGTGTCCAATCATACTAGCAGTCATGAGTCTACAGTCGTCTCTTTTTAATGATAAGAGTATCCAACTTTGTTAGTCTATTTGCAGCACCGCGCTTGTGTCCACACCTTTCCTGCTTGGTTGATCAAAATTTAGCGTACAAAAGTTTGACAAAATATAAAATATGTACATATGTATATAATCAAGTTTTTGTAGCCTTAATTGTTTATTCTTAATGCGCAGCTGTCCTGTTTAGAACACGTCAGTGAAGATCGAAAAATGTCGACTGTTTCGAATGAAAAAGTTAATACATATCAACTTCTTAATTTGCAATTCTTTTCATTCATTATCAAACTTGATGTATATATTTATTCACTTATTTTTTTATTTTTTTCATTAAACATTCGCTACTTTTTAATTTTTCCTACAAATTGGCCGATCTACGTGTTTTATTCCGCTTGGTAAGCTTAAGGCAGCGTTATTAATTTTTCTAAGGGCCGGAATATCTCAAAGAAGGTGATTCTACTCCTTCGCTTCGACCTTAAAGTTTCTATAGCATCTCCGGACAGGACCGCCTAGGCTTCTGCGCTAAGCCTTCAAAGAAGAGTTTCATTAATACCATGTCGACGGTATAGATGTATTTGCCTTTCAGGATGGATATGTTTCAAGAACTTTTCCAATTCCATTTCAACCATGTTTTGCTTAGTTTTCCAAAAAATCAGTGTTCAGTTACCACATTTGGAAAGGTTGGTGGGGGGGGGGGGGGGGGGGGGGCGGTCTTTTGTCAAGAGCTAAATTTAAGCCGCAAGTTTAAGTTGGCTGATCACTGCAGTGTATTCCAAGCGGAAATTGCTGCGATTAAGGATGCGGTGGATGGAATGCTATCCAGTGCTACCACGGTTAGGGAATTTAACATCTACTCTGATAGCCAAGCGGCTATCAAGGCCTTGAGCTCAACTACAGTGCGATCGAGGGTGGTCTGGGAGTGCCTGACCTCGCTTGCGATTGCATCGAATTATTTTACAATTAAGATTATCTGGGTCCCGGGCCATAGTGATATCCCGGGTAACAGTCAAGCGGATCTCTTAGCCCGCATCGGTACAACTGAACCGGATGAAGATGGCTGTAGGGATTTCGGGATCCCGCTGGCCACCTGTGGATTACTCCTCCATAGCTGGGCCTCGAATCAGCTCAGCAAACGTTGGGCGGATACCACGTCTTGCAGGGTAGCAAGATCTTTCTGGCCAAAAGTGGATGGCAGGAGGTCTGCTGAAATAATTGGGTTCACTAAGGCTCACCTATCAATGGTCATTGGGGTTTTGACAGGGCACTGTCCCATGGGTATCCATGCGGTACGTCTCAATATACTGGAAAATCCATCCTGCTGCAGCTGTATGGAGGATGATGAGGTGGAATCACCAAATCACTTTATGCTTGATTGTCCAGCTTTTGCCAGCTTATCCAAAGTTGAGATCGGTATCATTTGGAGCTTTATCGTTGCTACCCAACGATTCTCTAAGTAGCTAGGTCTAAGTCACCGTTATTTTTGGTGTATGTGGTATCACGACGGACCTTCGTGTTGTCCAAGTGAGCTATCCTTATCAGGGCAGCTACCACCTAACCTATCCTATCCTATACCACATTTGACATGTTTTTGTATTCTCCTTCGCACTACACATACCATTAAGGTAACTCTCTTAGCAACAGGGCTGCAAGTGTCACGGTCTGTCAACCAGCAAAGTTCAAGAATGAACCTCAGCGGTTCGCCAGGAACTCTGAAAAGCCCTGCATCTCTTCGCCTGACATCTTGCTTGATGCGGCGCCATGCAACAAAGCGTAAAGAGATATTTCTCATCGCTTGTTTTACGTTGTCAACTGTCCCGCTCTGGCCGTGTGAAGTCAAGTTTGAGATTAAAATCCGAGTGTGACACCATTTTCATGATGAACTATGCCACCTTAACGCGCGTCGGTACTTGACATCAGTACTTAATATTCCATGCCCCAACAAATAGTTTGTATAAGTTGTTCGTGGAATCAACAAATTTTAATCCACTTCTGAATTATTATAACTTACCTAAACGTTGATAAACACTTATTTTAATTGGGAGACCAAATTCCTTATGTTTCTATAACATATAACTAAAAAACTCTAAAACTCTAAAATCAAACATTCTTCATATGATTTTGTGGATTAAGACCTTGAATGAGCTTTCTAATTAGATTTGTTTGGGTTGCTCATGGACCGACCAGCTCAACCTAGATATGTCTGACTTAAGCCTACATAGCATAACTCGATGTGATATCTGCAAGCGGTTGAGGGATTGCTTTAGCTTTAAATGTGATGTATGCAATCGCGAACTAACGGTGCATCGACCTTGATCGGACTCTTCTATAATTTTATGAATGAAAAATCTCTACGGACACGAGGGCTAAGTCGGCTCTAAGATTTTTCTTTACAGTCAAACATTTTGCCAAGACCCGATACTATGAAACGTCTAGAACTTGTAGAAGAGAATGTCGCTTTCTTATTAGGGGCTTTTTTTCATCACACCCACATAACTAGATGTTTGCTAATTTCTTGAATAAATATTTGTAACATTTTATTGCTAATTATTAAGAAACAAGAAAAATATGTAAAAATCGTTCACAAATATTTGCACATAAATTGAGCACCCTTCCAGACTTTTCATACAAATTGTAATTTTATCTTTGTTTGATTTCAATTAGTGTACAATTTTAAGAATTATTTTTGCAGGCGTTTTTTTTATATTTACGAGTATCAATGACGGTTGAAACCAACAAACACGATTTAACCATAATTTTGGATTATTAGATGACAAAGTCACGACATTTTCGGTGTAAATTACCAATAAATTACACAAATAATTATATAATATATATAACAATAACAACGAATGTGATAATGAAAGAAATAAAACAGGAAATTTTAATATGAAAAAGATAATGCAGAAAAACTGGTATATTTCAATGATATCTATAGTAATAATAAAAACAGGTTTAACTGATAAGTTCGATTGAAGATATTGAATGTGTATTACTTAAGAAGGATTCTGATACCAACCAAAGTGATTGCAAAGGATAATAAGTTTGACAACTACCAAAGAAATTTAGAATGAAGAGCTATTAATAATTTATGTTAAAGAACGGTATTTTCTTTAGATACAATACTAAATGTTCCCCGGTTAGTTAACATCGATCCGAGCCATAGTTCGCCCATCGGCTGAAATGCAACCACTGCAGACGCACTCACCTTTCCTTTTCCTTTCTTTTTCTTTTACTTTATTAACTAACAAAGTTATACACAAAACTGTTGCCAACAACAAAACGAATAAGTGCTCCAACTTGAATATCTCGTTTGTTTTTGTAAACACTTTGAATATCAGCAAAAAAATACACATTTACCTACTCATATTTGTCGACTCTCGCGTTATACTTGCAACAAAACAACTATACACACACTCTTCGCTCATTTGCTCGCGGCATCAAACCTGAGTTGGTTTTAGTTGGTTTTCACAATACAACAAAATCAAAGATGTTGCGTTTGTAGTGTGAGTGTAAACATTGTCATAGGTAAAATACATGTCTGGCATTGTTAGTGGTGCTATTTTTAAAAAAATATTTTAGCGCTTAACGTTTTTTATATCAACGTAAAACTACATAGTCTATGAAAATTATCGATTTAACGTACATAAGCACCTGCCGTCGTCGGCCTAACCATTGTGAATTATAACAAAGTGTGATATCTTCTGCATAGACGTCAAAATTCCAAAGTGATTGGATCACCTGATTTGTAATTGACTATCGCTGTCTCATTCTGTATCTCTTTCTATCACCCGCTGAAGATAGGCATATTGAACACCCTGTCAAAACGCTAAAAAGTAGCCATATTGAACATGGCGCAACGATACAAGGTGGCAGCATGGAACAGCTGATTACAAACTTTTTTTATTTGATTTGATACATCAACTTCCTGCGCAGTACGATTTTGACATTTGTCCATCGAATTTACAAAAACAAAGTACATGGAATTTTTATTTATGTTTGTAGGTATGTCACCATGCTGCCACCTGTATCGTTCCGCTATGATATTGAACATCCTGTCAGGCAGTTGACATATAAGATAAGACACTTAGTTATCATTCACAATGGGCCTAACTTTACGATGAATCAACACACACACGCGCCAAAGAACGTTTGACCAGCACCCAAGAATCGCTTTCCTTGTTACTAATTGATGATGTGATTGGACATACCACCGTCTTAGTGGGGTTCGAGGCCTTTATAAAAACCTCTTCAAATATATGGGTCATGGCACCCTTTTGCAATGTAACTGCACATTAGAGTTAACAAACTCTTCAGCATTTGGATATCAAACACAGCCACCACGATGCTACCGAAAGGTCTTTCACAAAAATAGCATAAAAGGATTATCTACTTCTCGGGTTTTCTACTCCCCGTGGTACCAGCCACCCCGAAGCTACCGAAGGGTCTTCCACAAAAATAGAATAAAAGGATTATCTACTTCTCGGGTTTTCTACTCCCCGTGGTACCAGTAAAGTTTTTGGTCGGACTTTCATAGCCGAAGCTACTGCCGGTTAAGCATCCACCTAGGCCGGATCAGTGGCACTGAAAATAAAATTTAAATAAGAAGAAAAATTAGAGTGGGTTAGAATCACCCAAACACCCTAAACACTCTAACCACCACTTGCCAGTATCTGTCTTTTCCGACTGAACACCCCCAAAGCATACTTGCGTAATAAATCAACCGAACGACTATAGGAGAGAGCCCCGCTAACAACAAACCATTTAACCCAACTATTATTCCCCAACTACTTAAATCCCTTAAAAAAAATTTGCTAGAAAGAAGAGAGTAAAATGGCGAGGGATGACAGACGTAGCAAAATATGCGCCGATCGAATAAATTATGAGAGAGATGTTGGCAATCACGGTAACAGATTACAAAAACAGGAACCAGATATACAAATAATAATAAATAAGAAAACAAACTTGCACAACAAAGAAACAATGAAACATGTGCAATTTGCCTTTGTCACCTTGCTGGTGTCATTATCCCAACAGAGCTGATTGCTTCGTTTTGAAATTTTTCCATACAACCCCTTGTACTACAGCATGTCAGTTAATCGGAATAACAAGCACAAACAGGTCCTCAGTGATACCCACAAAAAGGCGTCGACCCTCTATGCCAGGAATTGCCCGGCGAATCCAGTACTTAAAGAAAAATATCCAGAACTAGGAGAAGAGGAACGCGCTCTCCCTAGGGAAACGCCGTCACTCTAGCTCAACTTCGATCTGGGTACTGTAACAGGTTAAACCCTTACCAATCCAGAATAAACCCCGACATACAAAATGTATGTCCTGCTTGCAATGTGTCCCCACATGACACCAATCATCTCTTCAACTGTATTGTGGAACCAACGCCTCTAACATCCCTCCCATTATGGTCCACCCCTGTAGAAACAGCAAGTTTCCTTGGTCTCCCGTTAGAGGACATTGATGACAATTTGTAATTGGTCGCTCCTATTGGATGGGGCGAAGCACTGCTACAACAAAAACAAAAGTTAATCGTTATCAATGAAAATTTTCTTTTGACTTGGCATTCTTCTGACCTCTCTGAAGTTGGCAAGACAACTTTTACGTGGAAAAAAATTACCTATTGGGAAAATTGCCGTGAATTTGCCGTAATTTAGCCGTGAAACAAAAAAATTTGCCGTGGCCATATTTTAGAAAATACAGGGTGGCACGCCAACTTCACGTGAAGTTAGCGTGCCACCCTCAGAAAACCACCTTAGAGGCCAGCTAGGAAGATAATTCTTGCACACGAATTTGCCGTAAATTTGCCGTAGATAAGTGGCATATTATATAATTTGGAAAAAAAAAATTTAACTTTTTTTTATGGTGCACCGCCAACTTCACGTGAAGTTAGCGTGCCACTTTTCGAAAACCACCTTAGACACCAGTTAGGAAAATAATTCTTGCACGTGAATTTGCCGTAAATTTGCCGTGAATTATCCGTGAAACAAAAAAATTTGCCGCGGCCATGTTTTAGAAAATACAGGGTGGCACGCCAACTTCACGTGAAGTTAGTGTGCCACCCTCAGAAAACCACCTTAGAGGCCAGCTAGGAAAATAATTCTTGCACACGAATTTGCCGTAAATTTACCGTAGATAAGTGGCATATTTTATAAATTCGAAAAAAGAAATTTCAAATTTTTTTTATAGGGCACCGCCAACTTCACGTGAAGTTAGCGTGCCACCCTCAGAAAACCATCTTAGTGGCCAGCTAGGAAAATAATTCTTGCACACAAATTTGCCGTAAATTTGCCGTAGATAAATGGCATATTTCATAAATTTGAAAAAAAAAAATTTCAAATTTTTTTTATGGTGCACCGCCAACTTCACGTGAAGTTAGCGTGCCACCCTCAGAAAACCGCCTTAGAGGCCAGCTAGGAAAATAATTCTTGCACTCGAATTTGCCGTAAATTTGCCGTAGATAAGTTGCATATTTTATAAATTCGAAAAAAAAAAATTTCAAATTTTTTTTATGGTGCACCGCCAATTTCACGTGAAGTTAGCGTGCCACCGTCGGAAAACCGCCTTAGAGGCCAGCTAGGAAAATAATTCTTGCACACGAATTTGCCGTAAATTTGCCGTAGATAAGTGGCATATTTTATAAATTCGAAAAAAGAAATTTCAAATTTTTTTTATAGTGCACCGCCAACTTCACGTGAAGTTAGCGTGCCACCCTCAGAAAACCGCCATAGAGGCCAGCTAGGAAAATAATTCTTGCACACGAATTTGCCGTAAATTTGCCGTAGATAAATGGCATATTTTATAAATTCGAAAAAAGAAATTTCAAATTTTTTTTATGGTGCACCGCCAACTTCACGTGAAGTTAGCGTGCCACCCTCAGAAAACCGCCTTAGAGGCCAGCTAGGAAAATAATTCTTACACACGAATTTGCCGTAAATTTGCCGTAGATAAGTGGCATATTTTATAAATTCGAAAAAAGAAATTTCAAATTTTTTTTATAGTGCACCGCCAACTTCACGTGAAGTTAGCGTGCCACCCTCAGAAAACCATCTTAGTGGCCAGCTAGGAAAATAATTCTTGCACACGAATTTGCCGTAAATTTGCCGTAGATAAATGGCATATTTCATAAATTCGAAAAAAAAAATTTCAAATTTTTTTTATGGTGCACCGCCAACTTCACGTGAAGTTAGCGTGCCACCCTCAGAAAACCATCTTAGTGGCCAGCTAGGAAAATAATTCTTGCACACGAATTTGCCGTAAATTTGCCGTAGATAAGCGGCATATTTTATAAATTCGAAAAAAGAAATTTCAAATTTTTTATGGTGTACCGCCAACTTCACGTGAAGTTAACGTGCCACCCTTAGAAAACCGCCTTAGAGGCCAGCTAGGAAAATAATTCTTGCACACGAATTTGCCGTAAATTTGCCGTAGATAAGTGGCATATTTTATAAATTCGAAAAAAGAAATTTCAAATTTTTTTTATAGATTTTATATTTAGCTGCAGATTTTTTGACAGATAGCTCATAGAAAATTTTATCAAAAAGCTGTAACTAAATTTAGAACCTATTTTATTTTGACTATGCGCCTATATATTTTTATAAAATATGCCACTTACCATACGGTGCACTATAAAAAAAATTTGAAATTTCTTTTTTCGAATTTATAAAATATGCCATTTATCTACGGCAAATTTACGGCAAATTCGTGTGCAAGAATTATTTTCCTAGCTGGCCACTAAGATGTTTTCTGAGGGTGGCACGCTACCTTCACGTGAAGTTGGCGGTGCACCATAAAAAAAATTTGAAATTTTTTTTTTTCGAATTTATGAAATATGCCATTTATCTACGGCAA
Source organism: Eurosta solidaginis (assembly GCF_040869045.1). NCBI lineage: Eukaryota > Metazoa > Arthropoda > Insecta > Diptera > Tephritidae > Eurosta > Eurosta solidaginis. Next base: position 50,010,085 of record NC_090322.1, read on the forward strand.
ATTTACGGCAAATTCGTGTGCAAGAATTATTTTCCTAGCTGGCCACTAAGATGGTTTTCTGAGGGTGGCACGCTAATTTCACGTGAAGTTGGCGGTGCACTATAAAAAAAATTTGAAATTTCTTTTTCGAATTTATAAAATATGCCACATATCTACGGCAAATTTACGGCAAATAACACATAATTGCATACGAAGTATGCAATGTGTAAAAGATTAAAATATGCAAAAAGAAGGCAATTGGGAAAGACTTCACAACAGGCATGACGTAGCTGAATGCGTTTACAACCATTTCAACTATCGTAGGGGTGCGAGTTCGACTCCCACTCCCGGGAGAAAAGGCTTTGAAGAGATTTACAAGGTATAATCGAAATAGCTGTCGCCTTGTCCGTCCTGATGTCACGTTGTTTAAATTTTTCCCAAATTATTAAATAAATTACGGCAAATTCGTGTGCAAGAATTATTTTCCTAGCTGGCCTCTAAGGCGGTTTTCTGAGGGTGGCACGTTAACTTCACGTGAAGTTGGCGGTACACCATAAAAAATTTGAAATTTCTTTTTTCGAATTTATAAAATATGCCGCTTATCTACGGCAAATTTACGGCAAATTCGTGTGCAAGAATTATTTTCTTAGCTGGCCTCTAAGGTGGTTTTCTGAGGGTGGCACGCTAACTTCACGTGAAGTTGGCGGTGCACCATAAAAAAAATTTGAAATTTTTTTTTTTCGAATTTATAAAATATGCAACTTATCTACGGCAAATTCGTGTGCAAGAATTATTTTCCTAGCTGGCCTCTAAGGCGGTTTTCTGAGGGTGGCACGCTAACTTCACGTGAAGTTGGCGGTGCACCATAAAAAAAATTTGAAATTTTTTTTTTCGAATTTATGAAATACGCCATTTATCTACGGCAAATTTACGGCAAATTCGTGTGCAAGAATTATTTTCCTAGCTGGCCACTAAGATGGTTTTCTGAGGGTGGCACGCTAACTTCACGTGAAGTTGGCGGTGCACTATAAAAAAAATTTGAATTTTCTTTTTTCGAATTTATAAAATATGCCACTTATCTACGGCAAATTTACGGCAAATTCGTGTGCAAGAATTATTTTCCTAGCTGGCCTCTAAGGCGGTTTTCTGAGGGTGGCACGCTAACTTCACGTGAAGTTGGCGGTGCACCATAAAAAAAATTTGAAATTTTTTTTTTCGAATTTATAAAATATGCAACTTATCTACGGCAAATTTACGGCAAATTCGAGTGCAAGAATTATTTTCCTAGCTGGCCTCTAAGGCGGTTTTCTGAGGGTGGCACGCTAACTTCACGTGAAGTTGGCGGTGCACCATAAAAAAAATTTGAAATTTTTTTTTTCGAATTTATGAAATATGCCATTTATCTACGGCAAATTTGTGTGCAAGAATTATTTTCCTAGCTGGCCTCTAAGATGGTTTTTTGAGGGTGGCACGCTAACTTCACGTGAAGTTGGCGGTGCACTATAAAAACAATTTGAAATTTCTTTTTTCGAATTTATAAAATACGCCACTTATCTACGGCAAATTTACGGCAAATTCGTGTGCAAGAATTATTTTCCTAGCTGGCCTATAAGGTGGTTTTCTGAGGGTGGCACGCTAACTTCACGTGAAGTTGGCGTGCCACCCTGTATTTTCTAAAACATGGCCGCGGCAAATTTTTTTGTTTCACGGATAATTCACGGCAAATTTACGGCAAATTCACGTGCAAGAATTATTTTCCTAACTGGTGTCTAAGGTGGTTTTCGAAAAGTGGCACGCTAACTTCACGTGAAGTTGGCGGTGCACCATAAAAAAAAGTTAATTTTTTTTTTTCGAATTTATGAAATATGCCACTTATCTACGGCAAATTTACGGCAAATTCGTGTGCAAGAATTATCTTCCTAGCTGGCCTCTAAGGTGGTTTTCTGAGGGTGGCACGCTAACTTCACGTGAAGTTAGCGTGCCACCCTGTATTTTCTAAAATATGGCCACGGCAAATTTTTTTGTTTCACGGCTAAATTACGGCAAATTCACGGCAATTTTCCCAATAGGTAATTTTTTTCCACGTAAAAGTTGTCTTGCCAACTTCAGAGAGGTATTCTTCTGCAGGGCGAATTGGTTGAATTCGCCTTGCCACCACCTGGTATGGATTCGTCTTGACTTAATCGCTTCACTAAATAAGCCATTTAAAAGACGGGAGTATGTAGAAGGGTATAAGAAATTAGAATAAGCTGAGAGGGTTGTATTCAATTGTCACACGCCCAGTTGTTGTTGTTGTAACTAAGTGTTTTCTGTTGTCACTACGCCAACGCTGCGCAGTTGTTAAGCGCTGATGGTGTTGGCTACTCGCATTACACGGCAAACCATGCAGCCAAGTCAAGCTAAGCCAGTTGATTAGAGACGAGGTTGTTAGGAAGCTTTGGTTGGCTTAATTGGGTATGGTATGCTGACAAAGAGTAATATGTAGGTAGTTAGAATGAATAAAAATACATAAATGTGTTTACATATATGTATGTACATATGTATATTTTTTTATGCAGTTTTCGCAATATTTTTTTTTTTTTTTTTTTATATATAGGTGTTTTGTTAGGGTGGGCGCCGCGCGTCTATGTGCGTCTGTCGCTGCGTCAGCAGCTTGAGGATGCATTATCAAACACTTGACAACAAAAAATTTTGAAATTACAATAACAACCACTATAGCAATCATATTCAATTCAATATGTATAGTGGTATGTTGAGCGCCAAACGCGCATTGCATTAAAACTCAACTCTCGAAGTCAACTGAGCCCAAGCTCGAGACCATGTACTGAATTGAATATGAAATTATTAAATTGGATTGGATTGAAGCGAAACTGAAACCGTAATTGTAGACGAAACGTAACGCACGCTCACAGCAACGTTGACAGTTTTCGCCCAGGCAAGAACGACAAACAAAAGATGAATAACACTGAGAAATTCTGGGGAAAATTAATTTAATTGGCAAAGTTGGTCGTTTTTTGTTCTTTTCAATTAAATTTTTTTCTTTTGCAAATATTTACGTATTTTTTCTCAGCTGTTTTCTACTTTGTTTTAAAATTTTTTTATGGCGTCTCTAATTAGTCAACGCCAAGTACCAGTCACAGTTTTTTCATCTCTTTTCCAATTCACTTGCTGATGCAAATTGAACTTGTGAACTTTTATTGGCAAACAAATTAGTGCAGAAAAAAAATGTATACAAATTAAAAAAATAGGAAAGAATGAGAAAACTGAAAGCCAATCTCGCTTAGTTCACAAAACAATGGTTGAAAAAAAGGCATCACATGCTGGTATTTTTGCAATACAAAACTAACGAGATGAATGGCTCAAAAATATTACCAACTAGCAGACCCGGTAAACGCTGTTCTGCCCTTACTTTGGTTTTCGGCATAACTTTCAAGAAGTTTTACTCTCCCTTGCCCTCTCTTCCCCTTTTCCTTATCCTTTTATTCACTCCTCCCTCTGCATTTCTCTTTCTCCCACTTCATCTTTTTCCTCACTTCTTTTCCGCTCCATTTAACCCTATCGAATATTCGTACTTCAAGGAATATTCTAAAAAAAAAAAGAATAGCGAAATCGGTCAAACCGCTCTCGAGTTTTGCGCTTAGGAACACATTCAGCGACTCGTTTTTATATAGAATAACACTAGGCATTGCAAAAATTTTTAATTTTAAAAACTGATGATCGAAACAGAACTTTTTTAGTTTTTATTAACGAATAGTGTACCTGGCAGACTTTGTCCTGGCCTGAAAACTGGTTTGCCTACATTCAGAGAGAGCCTCGCTTACCCTCTACGTTTGATTTCATGATTCAATTACTAGAGGTTTGTTATACAAGACAGAGCTTTGACACTTCCAAATTTAAAAATCTGGACGGGTTGCTTTTACGAAGTAAGGAAAACGGGGAATAATTCAATCCCCTTCAGCGAAAATTGTAGTAGAAAAGTAGTTTCAGTAGTATGATAGTAGTGATAATAAATTTGTAAAAGCCAACAGGTTATGGGGGAAATAATTCATTTTCTACTAAATATTTCGTGAACCGATAAAGAGTTATGTTGGCTTGGTCATTCACTCAGAATATGTTTGAAGAATGCCGTACCTACGTCAGAATTTTATTGAAAAATACACTATCTCAAAATTTGTTTAAAAAACTCCCTATCTGGGCATAAGTTCAATACATTTTGACATAAGAGGAAGGTAATGAAAAGCATTCTGAGATAGGGCGTTTTTGTGACAAATCCTGAAATGAGTAATTTTTGAAAAATATTTCGGGATAGGACGATTTCGAATTGGCAGCCGACATGGGGTGATACTCGCAGCCGCAATGAACTGCCAAAAAATAAAAGAAAATGACTTATTGTCTTAGATCTTTATATTCCGCCCTTGACTTTGACCGAAGAGTTACACTTTTGTGCGGTCCTGCTTCACAGGAAGAATTTACCTTATTCTGAAATATCGGAAAGCTCTTTCCCGTTAAAGTATTCATGGAAGTGTTCCGGATAAGCCGTTAATTTAGAATATTCGGAACACAGTCGTTTGATACTACCTCACGTGGTCCGAGTATTCCAAATAAATACATACATAATATTTCCAAATATAAAACGATTCCACATTAAATGGAGACGTACATATGTTCCGAACATACGGAATGAATAAGTTAATATTCCCAATGGGTACATTTCGTTATGGCATCTCCATTATTTACTACTGACATTTTTACGTGAATCAATTTACTAATCGAGTTTTTGACGTTGAACGTTGAAGTTAGAATTGGTTTGGGTTTCGTATGTTCATAGGTATACGAAAGTGCACGATTCCTTGGTGTCCGTACTTTTCATAAAAATACCTACATATAGAGTTGTGCTTTTTTGTTCCTTTCAGAGATTCGAATCTTGGGGGTGTGTATGCAGCAATGCTTTGTGTAGGTATATTTAAATGTGTTATGAATAAATAAGTTAATATATATATGTATAATTAACTTCAAAAAAAGTTACAAATTTCGGAAGATCCAGGAAATTGAAAGAGTACAGACACAAATTTTAAATATGAACTTTTCAAGTTTAATAAATGTAATAATTAGTCTCTTACAAAAGATGTTTTTCATAAATAGTCCATACATATATTGTTGTAGCAGTGCCACACACAAAGATGACCACACATATCTTTAGTGTAACTGGCATCATCGACATTCGTGCTCATTGTGAATTTCTGCGTATGTATGTATGAATTTACAATTTACTAAAAGAACACATAGAACAGAAATCGAAGATCTAGTTCACTTGTTCAGTTGAGAGACCCGTTCAATTGAACAAGTTCAGAATGAAACGACCCAGCTCTACCTACATATGTTCACCTAAACTAATAGCTCATGGGATAGTTAATAAATTCATCATAAAATTAAAAAAATCGTTCTAAGGACTTATGCAGTTCAGTACTTATCGGGTATTTTGAACTGATTGCTTTCTATTTCTAGTACTAATATTTCAATTCGACTTGGGAGCAAATTGGCTGCAATTGCCAAAATTTGTCAGCTGAGCAAACCTCTTGTGCTTGAATCATGGTTTGATTCTTTCTTATAACTTTTTAACTAAAAGAAAATGCCGAACAACTTTAATATTACCAGATGTCCGAATTATTTTTTGACACCAATTTCAGCATGCTGCATACCTACCAGAGGTGTTAAGGAATGCTATCATCCCGGAATGCAATCTAAGCATTCCCATTACTAGACTAACAATTTTGGATTGCAGTCTTTATTCCTTTTTTTGGCATAATGAACACATTTTTTTAGTAATTTTTCCTTTTCTTTTTTTAAATTAATTATTTCTTTTTGAATTCCTCATGTGGAATAACAAAATGCAAAAGTAGTCCGCCGAGTATTGCAGTAATGGGTGCAATACACGGAATAAAAAATGGAATATTTAGTCCGGAACTCGAAAAGGAATTATGACTAAAACTTTTTATTCATTATTGATTATTGTAGTAAAATCTTTAAACAAATCTACCAAAAATTATGAAATGTGTACTTCAGACAACTTAAAATTAAGAAAGTATATTATAGTATAGATATTATTTATATCTTTTTTTTTTTTTTGGGTTTCAATTAATGAAATTACAACAACTCCAAAACAAATTAATTAAATTCAATTAAATCATGATTAAAGCACACGTGAAGTGTGTCGGTCGATTAAATTGTTTAAAAAGAGACAATAATTGAAGAAGCTAAAAGCATAAAAAGGCGTAAATCACTAAAATTCAGACGTAGTAAAAAATCGACTAAATAAATAAATGATGAAAAAATCAAAACAAAACGTATGTTGCAACAAACGCTGTTGTTGTTGCTGCTGCTGACTTTGTGCGGGACAACAATTGCTGTGTAGAGCAGACGAAAAAACAGCAATTACTAGTTGCAACAACAACAAAAGCATAATACAAACAAAAACCCAATATGTGTCGACCGACCGACTAAAATTGAAATGAAGCAAACGAGCCAAAAAATAAAAATATAAAAAGAAAAAAAGCAATTGTAAATAAAAAAGGCATAATCTAAATAAAGAATAAAAAATGCGAACAAAAATTTAATTTTAAGAGAAAAAACTACAACAAACCAAAAAGACAGCATAGCAAACCGGTTGGTAAGAAATCAAAATATCAAACCCAACGTTGCCAATTTTCACTTCAGCGCACAAACACACACGAATACACAAATAGCGCGCTGGTTGAATTGTTAATATTGGCAAGGCAAGTAGGAGAGATCGAGGAACGAATGAACGTAAAACGAGAGTCGCACAATCGTGCAAACAGACATACATATGTATGGATGTACATTGTAAAAATCAGCATACACATCAACAATGTACGTGGTTGTTTATATGCATGTGTGTATGTTTCAAGCGTAAATCGACCCATGCTGGCAAGCAAAGCAGACAGACAAGCAAATGGCTATGTTGCCAGATTTCACAGCATGACTACGAACAAGAAATATGCAATCAGCAATATATACATATATATACATCAGCTCAACACAGTGAAGTAGGCGCAGCATAAAACTTTCCGAACAACGAGTATACTAGTGCGCTTAAGAACTGGCAAACAAACGGAGATATATAATAAGTATGTGTAAGTGTATCTCTTATTGTAGGTAGGTTTGTAGATAGTAGTTACCATGCGCTTATATACGGGCATTCATATATGTAGATATACATACATCATAACACATAAATTAATCCATGCAATAATCGCATGTTTTTATGCACAGTGGTGTTAAATATAATGGAATTAAGCTGCTAGCAAAGTTGACATAGTCATAACGCCATTGTAATAACCATATTTATACTTAACCATATCTATTTTCATCGATTATTGATACCATAAACTATGCCAAATACTTTGCATAGCCATTACAACACCTTCTTAGGTTCAGGGAAACGATATCGAATGCAAAGTATACATACAGTATTTATATAAAGTACGCTATACAAGTATTGTGTACCCGTATCGAATTGAAGAGACGTTACTCAAAGCGTCGGTACAAAATCGACAGGACAAGTGTGCGGTTCAATAATGCACCTTGCAATGAGGTCTCAATCAAAAAATGTTTGTGTAATTTAAAGGGAAGCAAAGATTTAGGATTTTGTAAACTTATAAAAGCGATAAGAGTAGAACTCTGACACATATTGATAATTTTAATTGTGCAGTTGTCAGCCTAAAGTACGCTCTACAAGTATTGTGTACCCGTATCGAATTGAAAAGAGACGTTACTCAAAGCGTCGATACAAAATCGACAGGACAAGTGTGCGGTTCAATAATGCACCTAGCAATGAGGTCTCAATCAAAAAATGTTTGTGTAATTTAAAGGGAAGCAAAGATTTAGGATTTTCTAAACTTATAAAAGCGATAAGAATAGAACTCTGACACATATTGATAATTTTAATTGTGCAGTTGTCAGCCTTTTCTTAACAAATAAACTGCAAGTTCTTCAGCGCAAATTTCCTTCGATTCGCGAAACAAATTAGACGGGGCAAACATATTGAGCAGCTTAATTAGTCGAATAGCGCTTTCCTTGCATATATGCCGCCATCTGTTCGAAAATTCGTACACTCGATGCCAAAAAGTATCGTCATAAAACTATCGAGTATAAAGAATCAGTATCGTATGTCAAAAATATCGTATCATAATTCGTGTCCCTACTTAGGTTTCGTGCCGATAGCTTCTATAGGACCTCTCTTAGAAAGTTGTATAATTGATATAGAAATTGTAGCATTCAATCAACAATTTGGATACTTAGGAGCAGAAGATATTGTGCACATAGTGTTAATAAAGTTCATGTTTTCTGGTTCGATATCTTAAAGGTATTTCAGTACTATTAGCAGCCAGTCTATACCTCTCTATTAAGGGATTTGCCTAACTTTGATAGTCGAATGACATAAGACTTACAGATGATTTTTGATAGATTTAATGGTTTTTTGAATACCTTTTCTACTTTTTATCTCACTCGTTCCGACTGGGAAGTTACCGTATGAACTCCTGAAAATGCTTTGATATATAAAAAAAAAATTAGAGATATGATATACATATCCGTCGTTATGTGTCTCACTTTATGCTACGTGCGTGCTTTCAGTGCAAAATGGCGTGCGTCGCGACGGTGATGGATTGTATCTGCTTAAGCCCCAACTCAAACAGAGTAAAGAGAGAGGGGCATACAAAACAATTCACACGTTAGTTGCATTTAATGCCGAAACAACCCAGATTCAGAGATAGGCAGCGATTTAGTTTAGCACCCCCCGAGTTCGGGGTTTAACTTGGTATCAAATGAAAGAGGGAGTTCTCCCGATCACAAATATATATATTTTAAAGTGCGCAAACTTATAATTTAAAAGTTATTTGTTGTTAAAGTTTGCAAATTTCTATATTTTATATGTGGATACGTATATATATTTTATGACATTACAAATCTGTGCTGCCACATCTAAAAACGGAACAAGTGCAGAATCGAAAAATAACTTCCAAAAATACCTTTCATCTGATGTATATATATCTTTAACTTTTCTAGTCTTTATTTACCAAAAATTTGAAAAAGCTCTTTTTTGCATTCGTGAACGAGCTGATATTACCTTATAACTCTTACGTTTATTGTTATGTTAGCCGATCCAACACCGACTGCGCCATGCACAGTAATTCTGCGTAGAACACCTTTCTGCTTCAACTTTTCAAAATGAGTAGTAAAAATATATATTTTCCTTTTTCTTTATTAACTGAAAGGTGGTAAGGTAATGTTTATATTTGTTTTTTTTTTTTTGTTTATGTGGCAGCACAGCTTTGTAATGTCATCAATAAAATATATATATATATATATATATATGCATATTGCTACAAAAGCGCGATTGATTTGATAAAAACATTTATAATAAGTAAAAACAATGCAAAAATTAAATGTGAAATATACAAAAATGCAATTTAAGTTTACCGTTGCTAATTTATATAGATATGTATGTGGATTAAGGTTTTGAAAGATATGTAAATTGTAATTTAAAGTGCTATAAAAATTTGCTAAATTTGCAAACTTTAACAACAAATAACTTTTAAATTATAAGTTTGCGCATTTGAAAATATATATATTTGTGATCGGGACAACTCCCTCTTTCATTTGATACCAAGTTTTACCCCGAACTCGGGGGTGCTATTCTAGAATTTTCCTCAGAGATACTTTACATATGAAACTGAAGATGTTAATATTTCTTTATGTTTTACGTCCCCTGATTCCAGCCTTTTTGCCTTTGCAACTTCAATTATTTTGTGCACAACTGTGTATATGTGTACATTATATGACGGCGGCAAACATACAATTTAATGATAGCACACAAACATAAAAAAGAAAATTGAACGACCGCAGCAGCAACAAAAACAAAAAGTAGTACATAAAACAAGCAAATAATCAACTCAAAAGAACAAATAGAAAGAAATAAAAACAAAAGAAAAAACTAAAAATGTTGTCGGGGCACATGTTTAAATAATGACATGTTGCGATGATGATAAAGTCGGTCGGTATTGATGCGGGGACAGGCCGGTACGGCATGCGATATACATATCTACTACATAAAAACACCATAAACTTGCTGGCTGCATTTTTAAAAGCGTACAGCAGACGAAGAAGGTGAAGTCAACGAGTTTTAAGGTAAAAAGCAAACTACGAAGGCAACAAACAGCAGACAAAAAGGCAAAAGGAGGAAATGGGGAAAGGAGGAAAGTAGTCCCGCACGATGATAACACAACAACTGTGACGATTCCGACCACGTCGAAAGCAACAGCAACGACTTTGAACACTGTTATGACGATGAATGCCAACGGACGGACTTTGGAGCATAAAGTGAAATGTGGCAACATTGCTACGGACACTAGATGAACGGACGACAAGAATGCAACGAGCGACAGGCAAAAAGGAATGAGTGACTGAGAATACGGGGAAACACAGACAGACAATACGCAACAACAATAGCAAATGCAGCAGGCGGCAATGTGCAGCAAGTGCATGCATAGAGATGCCATATTACTATAATCCGAACGAACAGCTCACTAGCTCAGAGGATGTGTGAATGCATGTGGTGATGCAGTGGAAACAACAACAATTACAATAATAACGAATGACTCTAAAATGAGTACAATACAAACAAAAAGAAGTAGAAGGAAACAACTCGAAAAGGTTAAAACTTAAACAAATAAATGTGAAATGCATGAAAAATAACAAACAGGCAATCAGACAGACACACACAGATGGTAAAAGCAAATGGTTGGAGTTAAAGCTGCAGAAGCATACTCATCAGAAAATAATGGGGAACTGACTGTTTGTTATACGTATGCATGTACATAGATCACTTGAATGTGCACTTTCCGACAGACGTGACCTCAATGTCCGAGAAAAGAGGCGCTCAACAAACCATAACCACACAACTAGCGAAAGAAAAAAATAAATAAAATGTGTACGCATGCACATATTCATACGAGTCAGGCCAATTTCCATATAGAATTGCATTTGTAATGTGGGCTATGATAGCTTTTGCGGAATTGTTTAAAGTTTCAGGAAAAGGCCTCCTACAAGCGTAAGGCTAAATAACACAAAACATAATGCATTGTATGTATAAAAAATGCACAAATTATTTTTCTGTGGAACAAACTATATAAATACGTAAGTGGAAAAGAAAAAAATCTTTCTCAAGAACTAATAACACTGCATACTAGTGTTGGGAACTATCGAATGAATTCAACTATCGATAGTTAGTTACTGAATGGTTTTAACTATCGAACGAATTTTTTCATTCATTAATTCATTCATTTGATTTGTTCTTTAGCTTGCCAGAAGCCAAAAGAACAATCTCTGGATTGTTTTAGTTACCCCTCGGGGTAGCTAAAGAACAAACCTATATAAGACAAAAAACGTCGTATTCCAATGAAACGTGATCCAGATACGGCTAGAGATTTAACATGCAAATGCGACAACAATGTGAACCATATGGATCAATTTGTTGTTGCATTTGTATATTAAATTTCTATCCGTATCTGGATCACGCTACATTGGAACGTAACAAAAACGTTAAATATGACTAAAATGGTGTAAATTTTGCTTCAAGTAAATAATGAAAATATTCAATTTAAATGCCTTTGTTACATGTTATGCAAAGCGCATGAATGATATGCAAATGACCTTGGTTCGCAACCCACTGAGTTTTTTGGTCTCCCCCAAACCTGTGGGGAGATTTTATGCCTCTACAACAACAACAACAGGAAAGAGGGTTACTTAAGATGGATATTTATCTGTATTATTCAAATCTGTTTCAGAGGCATTATTGATTGCCTTAACTTATACATAAGCTACTGTTTTTTTTTTTTTCAAAATTCAGGTCACGTTTAATTAATATAAAAATTGCACATTAAATTTCACTTATAAAAGAAACATAAAACAAATATTTCAAGCACTTAAATACTAAAAGTCGCTATAGTTGTTCTAGCCAAAATCGGATAGTGCATGAGGGTCTATATTAAATTTTCGCCGCAGAGATGGCAACTGATTGCGTTATTAAACCCCTAAAAAAATTGATTGTAAAGTAAATAACACAAGTATGTACATCGAGTTGACATGAAAAATACCTTCAATGTTTAAATTGCTGTTCAAAAATATTATCATATCTAGTTTATCTCCTTTAAGTCGGTTTCTCCTGTCGTTAATTATTTGCCCTGCTCTCGAGAAAACTCGGTCTGACGGAACCGATGTTGCGGGTATACATAAATATTTTTTCGAAAGCATATATAGTTCCGGAAATGTTGACTGGCTACGATTCCAATAGTCTAGGGGATTATTTGAGCGATCAACAAAATTTTGCCTTAGATATTGCTCCAACTGAATATTTGCATTGACATTGGGCGCGTTTTGACAAATTGTTTTTGCTTCAGCAACTCTTACATCGAGAAGGTCCCAGAGAGATACTTCGCTTTTATCGACCGATGCTTCTCTTGGGGTGTTGGTAGAAACACTTGTGTTTTGTTGCCGTATTAGGGAAGTTACTTCTTCCACTAGCCATTTTGTTGTATTATTTGCATAAATTTCATTACCGAACGCAATTTTTTTAAACCTAGGATCTAAGAATGTTGATTTGGCGCACATTTTGTCAGACTCCAACTGCCCTAATCGTCTCCAAACTACCTCTAACAATCTGCTCTTCAAACTTTCTCCCTCTACAGTTTTCATTTTGCGATTTCGTACTGCGTATTGAAGACCTCTGATCAGGGGCACTACCAGTGACATCGTGGGATAATTTTCTCCTGACAATTCGGTTGTCATGGCCTCTACGGGCTTGAAAAGATTAGTGTAGTCCAACAATGTTTCCCATTCTGATGAATTGAGGAAATCAGGAGAATTTGGTAAAGAAGTTATTATGGCAGAGAGTGGTTCTTTTACCAAGCATATGCGCTCCATCATTATAAGGGTGGAATTCCACCGGGTAGGGACATCTTGTTTTAACCTCAGTTCAGTAACGCCCATTTGCTTTTGCATATTTTTTATTTTTTCCGTCGCTTGAGAACTATGGTTAAAGTAAGTGACTATGGCACGACACTTGGTTATGAGCACAGTAACTTGTGGAACAGCTTTGATGGCATCAATTACACATAAATTTAATGTGTGCGCTACACATGGGTGGTGGTGCTTCTGTAGCATTTCAATTATAGCCTTTTTAATATTAGCCCCGTTATCACTTACTACAGTAACTATTTTGTCAAAAACGGACCACTCATCAAATATTAACTTCAATTCTGTAGCTATATTTTGGGAGGTATGATTTCCTAAGATTTCCTTTGTTGATAAAACTGCAGAAATCATTTTGTTATCCCGAACGAAATGACTAGTAACTGACAAAAAAGATTTTTGACTATCAGAAGTCCACATATCAGTTGTAACTGAAATATGTGTTACAATGTTGAGCAAGTAATGCAGTTTCTTTCTTACTTCATTGTATTTAAAAGGTAGCATTGTATTTGATAAAACTTTTCTGTTTGGCAAGGAATATAATGGCTGAAGCTTTTTTGTATATTCTACAAATCCTACATTGTCAACGATGGAAAGTGGCTGCAAGTCGTTTGTAATCATCTTTAAAAGAGATTCATCAATATTATTTTTTTTCTTACTCTGAGAGCTCAGAACGTGTGCTGGTAACAAATAATTTTGTTTGAACAGTCCTTCTCAAACATCTACTATTGGAAATGTCTTCGGTAGGTACTGTTAACGAACTGCGCACTGCACTCCCTGCAGTAGTTGACGAAAGAGAAGTGGAACTACGTTCCTCTTCTGCAATTACTGGCGCTATTTCTCCTGAAGTTAGATTACTATGTTCTGAGTATGGTGGAATCACCAGGTGAAGTAAATAAAAAGAGATAGAAGGTGTACGCTATCTGAAACGGTAGGGATGTATTTTCAACGGTCAGAAGAGGGTAAAATGTTTACCCGCTTTGGAAAAGTAGGAGTAGAAAAACAAATGCCTTGCTACGAAAGCCATTACAGGCTGTTTCTTTTTCAGCATATCAGTGCAACCTAATGCCAATACAAAAGGGATACACAAGACCAGTGCGAACTTATATTACTTTAGGCATCGAATAAAATTAAAAACTTAAACTGCGATGAGGAGTAAAATTCAAGAATGCGTCTAAAGTAAACTGACCTCAACTTCAACTTCAGTTGAAGCTTTTATCGAAAAACCGGACATAAGTGGGAGAGGTGTTATCCATTATATAGTTGAACTGTAGGAACTTTGCGCACTTAAATGGGTTTCGGGTTTGATGAAAAGTTTTACAGTCACACTTGGAAGTGATCGTAATACTTTTAAATGTGTTTCGATCTCTAAAAATACATTGTTCTTTCCATCTGCTCTGTTGATTTGACATTGAGAGTTGGAAGTAAAACATATGACCTTTTAATATATCATACAAACTTGATCAGAAGATCTCCCATAAGCTCTTGACAGTTAATTCATTATGTATTACTAATGGTCCCAAGTTATTATTTACTAAAATATGTCAGGGGATATAATAGGAGTCGGCCTAGAACCAGAAGGTGCTAATCCAAGCGAGCCGGATTCATATATTCTAATTTACAATCCATAACAGCAACATTCTTCTTATCATAGTGGTCTAATTTTTAGGCCAAAAGAAACATAGTGAGTAACAATTTTTCGTAATTGTATTTAGAAATCCATTGTTTTAGCGAAGTGTACATAAATAAGGTGTAATACGATAGTTTTGTAGTTCTTGCACATTTTTCGAAAGTCTTCAGTAGCGCTGCACAGGCGAAAATCCTTGTTGGATATGACGCGAATTCTAATAGTTTGTTTTAACAAAGAGCTGTTTCAAATTTTTTTGGAACAAATTAAACATACTTATATGATGGAAACATTAATAATATAAACGCAATAGTTAAGCACGACCTTACTTATGGAAGCCCACACCAAAGATACCCAAATATGAATCTCTGTAATTAAATCCGGTAAAGGTCCATCGATATTCACCTACTGGTTTAGATGAAAAAAGGACTAAAACTACCATATTTCACTCCTGAAAAATGCAAAAAAACCACATTTTTCGGGGACAACATTGGTGAAAAATTTTCAGATAGCCGAATGATAGAACAAAGAAGAATTTAGAGCGAGACAATTGACGGCTTACTTCACCTGGTTATTCCACCATGGTTCTGAGGCAGCCGGATGCTTACGGCGTAGATGGTCATTTAAATTTGATGTGTTGCCAGAAAATTTAAAATTTTTTTTGCATATATGGCATTTAACTTCATTGCCATTTTTGGTAAAAACTCCCAAACGGAAGATCTCTTCAATCCAGGCCGCATTATAAATATCTACACAAATGAAATCGTTAAAATCACTTCCTCAGTTAAAAATATTTAATAATTACCACGCTTAAAACGTTTGTCGATTAGGTTGACGTATGCTAAATTTATTTTAATATCTTTTTAACACTGATATATGCACAGCAAAAATTTAAATAGAACGAACGCTTCGAAGAAATAGTAATGAGCGAATCATTCATACCAAAAACTAGTAGTTCGATAAAATAGTAATGAACGAATCATTCATACCTAAAACTAGTAATTCGAAAAAATAGTAATGAACGAATCATTCATAACTAAAACTAGTAACTCGAAAAAATAGTAGTGAACGAATCATTCATACCTAAAACGAGTAATTCGAAAAAATAGTAATGAACGAATTTCAAATGACTATCGAATGAATGAAAATTAGTGAACTATCGAATAACTCGATAGTTTTCATTCGATAGTTCCCAACACTACTGCATACTTATTTTTTATTCATTATACTGTTATTACTGGCGAAGTGAAGGATTAAATCTTGAGTTTTCAGACTTGGCAAGCGCCCATTGAAAACCAGCGAAATTTCAGAAAACAGAAATATGGAGTAGACAGATAGTTAAGTAGAAGTCGCGTACGTAACAAACGTACTTTTGCGCTTGCACGCTTAAGCGAGAAAACGGATCACCAAAAGTCCGGTAAATGGTAAACGGTAGTACTTAACAACGGCAACAAGGCTTCGAAAAGCTTGAGTGCTGGCCTTATGGCCACAGCAGTATAGCGCCATCTAATATCGGGCAAACGGAATATATGGTCCCGTGCCTGAGCTTCGAAAGAAATCTTAGGGCCACAATTGAGCCGGAGGGTTGGTGCCGGGGTGCAGAAATGGCAGAGCATGCTATACACGTCTATACGGAAGGTTCCACATTAATGGAAGGGGTTGGGTCGGCTGTTTACTGTGTCGACCCAAAAATAAGTAGATCCTACAGGCTGCCAGATTACTGCAGCATTTTGCAAGCGGAAATTATAGCAGTGAAGAAAGCAGCAGAAATTCTGGAGGAAGCGTGCTTAAGCTACAGTCGCGTCAATATATTGATAGTCAGGCTGCGATTAGGGGGTCACCCCAGCGGGTTAGGGGGTCAGAATATTCCCGCGGTAGGTATGCCTGTCGTAAGAGGCGACTCAAATACCAGATTCAAGGGGCTGTGTAGCGCAACCCTTCAGGTTGCCAGCGCAATATATGTATAGCTTCTCCAAACCCAATTGTCAACCTCACCTAACTTGGGGGTGGGGAGGGAGGGAATGGCCTGACGGTTTAATGTGGTCACATAAATCGTTCCCGAGATGGTCGGGATAGCACCTTAATGGTGCTGTGGTACCGGATCTGTATCCGGCAAAGGACCGGAAATAGCGGGGCTGGAAAATTTTTAAAATCATGTGCAAAGCCTACGATATTAGACTCACAAAGTGGCTCATATCTCTGAAGAGAGAAGACTTAAGGCTCTCCCTGGGCATACTGACTGGACACTGCCTTCTGGGGTCACATGCTTATAAGTTAGGTCTCGTCAGTAACAGCAAGTGCAGAAAATGTGAGCTGCAGGAAGGAACGATTTAGTATGTTCTGTGTTCGTGTCCTGCGCTCGACAGGTCAAGGCTCCAGCTATTAGAGGCGGCAGAGTTGCCAGATCTCGAGGCAGCAATTAAGCTGGGTCCTGGAAAACTGCTAGTATTTGCCAAGAGGACGGAGTTAATCTATAAGATATGTTGTTGTTGTTGTTGTTGTAGCAATGCTCGCCCCACCTAATAGCCGCGACCGATCACAAATTGTCATCAATATCCTCTAACGGGAGTCCAAGGAAACTTGCCGTTTCAACAGGGGTGGACCATAAGGAAAGGGGTGTTAGAGGCGTTGGTTCCACATTACAATTAAAGAGATGGTTGGTGTCATGTGGGGACACATTGCAAGCAGGGCATACATATTGTATGTCGGGGTTGATTCTGGATAGGTAAGAGTTTAACCTGTTACAGTATCCAGAACGAAGTTGAGCAAGAGTGACACGCGTTTCCCTGGGGAGTATGCTTTCCTCTTCTGCGAGTTCTGGATATTTTTCTTCAAGTACTGGATTCACCGGGCAATTCCCGACATAAAGGTCCGACGCCTGTCTATGGAGTTCACCAAGGACCTGCTTGTGTTTTTCCGCTTCATACGGCTGGGTTCTCAGGTGCCGTATTTCCTCAAAATGCTTACGGAGATGACTCCTTAGGCCCCTAGGCGGTGCTGGTTCGTCAATCAGATGTCTGTTGGGATGCCCAGGTTTCTGGGTATTCAACAGAAATTGTTTGGTCAGCATCTCATTTCTCTCCCTGATGGGGAGTATTCTCGCCTCATTATGCAGATGGTGTTCTGGGGACATAAGAAGACAGCCCGTGGCGATTCTGAGAGCAGTATTTTGGCAGGCCTGTAGTTTCTTCCAGTGGGTGGTTTTTAGGCTTGGCGACCATATGGGTGACGCGTAGCACGTAATCGGCTGGCTAATTGCTTTGTATGTGGTCAAGAGCGTTTCTTTATCTTTTCCCCAG
The DNA here is from genome assembly GCF_040869045.1 of Eurosta solidaginis. NCBI lineage: Eukaryota > Metazoa > Arthropoda > Insecta > Diptera > Tephritidae > Eurosta > Eurosta solidaginis. Next base: position 50,028,037 of record NC_090322.1, read on the forward strand.
GTACTGCCAGCAAGGGATTTGAGGATTTTATTACGGCTCTGAATTCTTGGAACAATTGCGGTTGCGTGCGCACCAAAATGTAGATCCTGATCAAACGTCACACCCAAGATTTTGGGGTGTAGGACAGTCGGTAGCGTAGTGCCATCGACGTGGATGTTCAATATGGTCGACATTTGGGGCGTCCATGTTGTAAACAAGGTCGCGGAAGATTTAGTCGGTGACAATGCCAGGTTTCGCGAGGCGAAAAAACTGGAGAGATCAGGGAGATAGCCGTTTATTTTATTGCATAGCTCATCGATCTTTGGGCCTGGGCCTGTGGCCATTATTGTGCAGTCATCGGCGTAGGAAACGATTGTGACTCCTTCCGGTGGTGAATGTAGCTTAGATATGTAGAAATTAAACAAAAGCGGGGATAGGACACCACCCTGTGGCACCCCTTGTTTAATTCTCCTTTGTTTTGATGTTTCGTTTCTGAATTGCACCGATGCCTGCCGACCACCCAGATAATTTGCGGTCCACCTTTTAAGACATGGGGGAAGGGTGGACCCTTCCAGGTCTTGCAGTAACGAGCCATGGTTGACCGTATCAAAAGCTTTTGATAGGTCTAACGCTACGAGTACTGTTCTATGGTGGGGATATTGATTCAAACCGCAATTTATCTGGGTGCCAATGACATTTAGCGCGGAGGTAGTGCTATGGAGTTTTCTGAAGCCATGCTGATGAGGGGCTAGCTGCAAATGTGCTTGGAAATAAGGGAGCAAAATGGCTTCAAGCGTCTTTGCCACTGGCGATAGGAGAGATATCGGACGATATGACTCACCTACGTTAGCTGGTTTCCCAGGCTTTAGTAGCGGGACCACCTTGGCCATTTTCCATTTCTCGGGTATGACAAAGGTGGAAAGAGACAGGTTGAAGACATGCGCTAAATATTTGAAACCCTCTTTCCCTAGGTTTTTAAACATCGGCATGGCTATGCCGTCTGGGCCCATTGCTTTGGATGGTTTAGCGCGACCAATGGCGTCCTCAACCTCTCTAGCGGTGATGGTAATTGGTGACGCGCTGAGTTTGTGTTTATGTGCGTGTCTATTGGCTCTCCATCTATCTTTGTCGACCGTAGGATGCATTATATATTGTCGGCAGAAAGCGCTCGCGCATTTTTTCGCATCCGACAGCACCTTATCGGCAAAGGCGATGGAAACTTTGTCTTTGTGCTTAGTCGGATTCGATAGGGACTTTACGGTGGACCAAAGTTTACCTACACCGGTAGAGAGGTTACAACCTCTTAGGTGCTCTTCCCATTTCGCCCGCTTGTGTTCGTCCACAAGCAATCTGATGCGTTTGTTTATATCCCTTATTTGGGGGTCGCCTGGAACAAGCTGTCTTATAAGGTCGCGTTCCCTCGCTAAGCTCGCGGCCTCCGCCGGGAAGTGGGGCCGGATTTCGGGAATTCTCCCGGCGGGAATGAAATGTGCCGAGGCGGATTCAATGACCTTACGGAAGGCACGCTCCCCTTGGCGGGCATCAGTCGGGATAGGGAGGGCAGCAAAGCTGCTGTCTGTTGCAGATTTATATTCTTCCCACTTTCCTTTTTTGAAGTTTATGAAAGTGCGTTTTTCGGTGACGATGAAGTCGGCGGTACGCTCGAACGAAATAAGTATGGGCAGGTGGTCGGATGCCAATGTTACCATCGGCTGCCAGTTGACGCAGTTTACGAGTTCTGCGCTTACGATTGAGATATCTGGCGAGCTATGACAGCTTCCTACCATACGTGTGGGGGCGTCTCCGTTTATTGTGCAGAACGTCGTTTCGTCTATTTAATCCGCCAACATCTCACCCCTACTGTCCGCCCGCAAGTTTGAATGCCATAGGTCGTGATGAGCATTGAAATCGCCTAAGATAATGCGATTGTTGCCAGTGAGTAAGGCCTCGATATTAGGGCGGTATCCACTGGGGCAACAGGTGACAGGAGGGATGTAGATGTTGATGATTTCTAGATTTGCATCGCCTGACCGGACAGATAGGCCTTGACGTTCGTTCTAAGACATTGTCACTGCGGTCGATGCCAGGATCAAATATATGATATTGCACAGGTCTTTATTAACCGGCCAGTTCAACCTAACCTAACCAACGCAATTGTCTACGTCACCTACCCGTGGTGAATCCTGCTTCTTTAGAAATCGAGGCTCTGGCGACCCCAATTTACTCATGGATCTAGGGGGTGGGAGGGCGGTGTGACCTAGAAAGTTTCATGTGGTCATACTAAATCGTTCCCGAGATGGTCGGGCTAGTACCTTAATGGAACGTATCGGAACTACATACGGCAAAGCACCATCAACATCGACAACATTCCCCAAAACCTTCGGCTATAACAAGAATTATAGATAAATATATACAGTTAATATTTCACTTATGACCTGCCATATACATATAAGTAATTCATTTGTATTTGCTTAATTACTTCTAAGTAGACACAACCGCCTTTTTTATAAAACCAAAATAATAAACGAAAATTTAAACTCAAACCATGGGGCCGCACGCATAGACCACCATACAACGTCAGTCAATGAACATGTGCTGGATAAATCTAGAAACACCATTAACCAAGAAACAATGAACGACGCTACAATGCTGATGGTTCTTTGTTAGTAACAAAAACTATGAAGGCCGATATTAAAGGCAGATAGCTATTTCAGTGCTCTAATCATACGTTGTACGTACGTATGTATGTTTTCCACGTGAACATATGTATAAATTTTTCATGCATCATATATGCAGTTCATACATATGGATATACCAACGTAAAATTTTATCTTTTTTCGTTCAGAACCATATTGATAAAAAACGAAAAGTCACACATAAATAACTAATAACAAAATGAAAATTGGGCTGACAAATGGAAAAATATATTGACATTATGAAAATCGGCCAAACGACTGCTGATAAATGAATAAACTGAATAAACGACGTGGTATATTATACTCAGTACAAGGGGAAAAAGGTAATGGCGTAAATAGCAAATGATGAAGGACAAAATTTTAAACGACAAATATAAATGTCAGTTTTGTTGAAATGTTGGATATTGTTGCGATAAGAGATAGCTAAAACTATTTCGGGATAGAGCATAAAAAATGGATTGCAAATAAGTGAAATGTGGGTTGTAAAGGGTGGATAAAAATATTTATGCATACAAACTATGAGCTGAATGAAGAGTGCCGAACATGTTTGTGCAAAAGAGTTAGACCCCGTTCTCTAAACGTTCGTAAATTTTCTCTTTTAGTTCGTATTTACATTTAGAGATGTCATCTTAGAGATGGTTTTTGGACTAGGAACAAAAAACTGGGAATGGGAAATGTAGTTATTTAATTACCGATATGGAGTAAAGTACGGAAATGAGGATAATCTTATTATATACATATAAACTAGGTCTGAGATTGAATATCATAGGGTCCTGAATAATGAAAACTTATCCAGCTGGGGCGGTGTCTTTAAATGGGCTGTGGGTTCAAAAATCAATAACATTTTTTTTTTTTCTTTTTCAGGAATCTACGCGGCACGCACTTCTATTAACGGTTCTTCACAGAAATATAACTCGAGCTGCTGGAGTACTGTTTAAAATTTGCTTGGTATAGCTTCATTTGTCCATCTTAAGTCTACCAAAGACCGGGTTTTATCAGTTCTTTTTTTACAACAACAGTTAAGTGAAAATACGATAAATTGTTACAAAAATGGTTGATAATTAAAATTGTTCACAGACTCGACATAGAAAAACGAAAATATAGGATCTTCACTGAATTGTTAACTAGTCTGTAAGGTCTGCAACATTGAGGATAAACCAAGTGTGATATCTTATCCATCAACTGCCTGACAGGATGTTCAAGATGGCTACTTTTTGGCGTTTTGACAGGATGTTCAATGTGGCGGCGCATACGGTCGCCTATCTTCAGCGGGTGATAGAAAGAGATACAGGATGAGAGCACGATAGTCACTTCGAAAATCAGTTGATCCATTCTATTTGTAATTCTGACGTTTATGCAGAAGTTATCACACTTGTCTTATCCACAATGGTCTGTAATACGATAAACTAAATATAAATAAATTAATAAATTTCTATTGAAATTGTAAGAATTTTGAAGCATTCGTTTAACTTTTTTTTTGTATTCTTAACGGACATTTTTTTCTTTATATTAGTATTTCGTTCACATTAGCTTCACTTGTATGTTTGTATTAATGTAATTCTCTTTTATACTAAATAACAAAAAATGTTACGTGGATGCACCAGTACCCGTCTTTTCAGGTGGTACATATATGTTTGCGTGTACTTGGCGGCGGCCGTGGTGTGATGGTAACGTGCTCCGCCTACCACACCGAAGATCCTGGATTCACGCCCCGGACAAAGCAACATCAAGATTTTAGATACAAGTTGCCTTGTTTTGCCTTGAAAAGTTTCTCAGTGTAAACTCATGTCGATCGGAGTAAGCATAAAACAAGTATCCCGCCAATTTGTAGGGAAATCTAAAAGGAGCACGACGCAATTGAAAGAGAAGCTCGGCCTAAAATCGCTTCGGAGGTTATCGTTTTCACATTTCTCGTCTACATTCTTATCGGTTTTTTGAAATCTATATCGACTTTTCATTCATGTTTTCTCGTCCCCAGTCATAAAAATTCTTCTAACACTAAGATCAAAAAATTTTCGCGTTCACACCTTCAGTAACTGGCTTTCTATAAGGACTTTTACATTACTAAATTTGTGTTTTCTCAACTCGATTTTTATTGTTATACTTTTATATATTCTAAAACTTCTTATTGCCGATTTTTGAGCTTGATATTTAAATTGTCACTAATATTTTTACATTTTATCGTCTTCATACTTAGCAGTTTTCACAAATCCAGATTACGTTTTTATTCAATCATTATTTCTCATTTCCGTTTTTTCTAAAACTAATAGCATATCTTTAGAGCTCTAACTGTTAAGATTTATTAAATCTCATATTTTAACATGCACTGTCTCCACTGTAGTTTTATTTCACGTTTTATTTTTTCGTATTGAAAACCTATTTTCACAAATTCAAAATTCACCAATAGCGACTAACTGAAATCCCGATCGAGTTCGTTTTTCATGTCTTCTCGTCTCGATTCTTATAGATTTTTAGGCTTTTTTTCTGATATTTACATTTTTATTGTCACCAATAGTTTTAAATTTTCTCGTCTTCATTCTTAGCGCGCTTTTACAATTCTAGATCGAGTTTTCATTTACGTTTTCTTTTCCTCGGTCTAACCAATTCTCTTGTATTAGTACGACTTTCTCGTCTCTAATCATGCCTTTTTTTTTTTTCTAAAATCTAACCTACTCAAATACACGACGAATTTTACGTGAATATTTTTTGGTTTTTCGGTCTCTTTTTAAGTCGATTTTCTCGAAAAATTAATTATTTTTCTCATCTCCATTCAAAAAGATTCAGCGTAATATTTTCAGCAATAGTTTCAGATTTTCTCGTCTTAATTTTTAACGTTTTTTTGTACATTTCAATTCATGTTTTCTTTATCATCTACATTCCTTCAAATATAAATACACAAATTGTTTCGTTCCCATTTTTTATAGATTTTTCCTAAAATGCAGGCAAACCGTTCCGGCTGACCTTTGACATATAGAGCCACTTTTACATTATTAATTTAAGTATTCTCGTCTCCATTCTTATAGATTGAAATCATCGTTTACTCGTCACCATTCTTAGGAACTTTTTTTTTAATTTACAAAGTTCTCTCGTCTTGCTTCTTTATCACTAATTCTACGTTTCTAGTCTGACTTATTAGCATATTATGTTTTTTCTTGTTATTCTTACAATTTTTCTGCAATTTGGAGTGAAACTTAAGAAAAATTATTAGAAAATGTAGGCCACATTAAAGTGAAAATATTGTTCAACGAACGAGGTAAAGTTTAGGAATATAAGTACTCAGTAGTCTCGTACACACTTCTATATCACAACTGCCAACTGGGCAGCAACAAATACAAATCTCAAGTCAAACTTCGTTAAACGTTATTCGCGTTCTTAATTGAACTGTCAGAAGTTGGTTTAAAAGTTTGCGAAAATCTGTAAAAAGTGGGAATTCACTTATGAACGTTACATATTTTTATTATTAATATAGTAATGGAAATTCGAAATGTATTTCAACTTTTGTTATTGCGTCGATAGTGAATTAAAAATTAATGGCATTTTATGGTCTTATTTGAAAACTATGTAAATGTAAAAGAACTGTCGATCTAAAAACAAAGTATGCTGTGAGTAGTGAAATATGTACATATTTTTAAAAGTAGCAAAGGTAGGCGGTGGCCGTTAGCAATATGCTGCTTTTTAATTTTAATGGCTTTTTTATGTTCACCGCACAACGGTACTAAACTTGAGAATATCCTCAAGTCTTGCAAAATCAGCAAAGCTGAAAAGCAATAAAAAAACTGTAATGGTGTATTGCATACAAAATTACTTTCCTCAATTGGCAAAAAAAAAAACGTTCTCGTTTTACTTTTAAAACAACGACTGACAGTATGACGGTGACTGTATGTATTTATCAGACGGACGTTTGGACTTTTGGACTGAAGTGTCAAACCGCATCAAAAAACAATTCAAAAGCAACGGCTAATGATGATGCATGGCAATTGTTTTGTCTTTGTCGTCAACGCCACCGCCACGTTATTGCCTGGCCCTTACACTGCATATCATCTCTAATATATATTAATTATAATTGACGCTCTTAATGGCGGCGTCAAATTTGTATAAATGGATAAATAAATAAAAATAGAAATTGAAAGAATGCAAAGTGCATTGAAAAGAAAATCGGCTCAATGGTGTATGGTGTAAACGTAATATACTAGCGCGAAAAGTAATTAAGTATTAGTGACGATCGGATGGGTTAAGGTACTAAATACTTTAATCCGTTCTACTGTATTTTACTGTATCCAGATTGAGCACAGAAACATATTCTTTTGTAATAAAATATTGAAGTAATGAAAAAATATGAAAAAGTTTAGTTCTAAAACGAGTATCGACATATACAGACTTAAATATTCAAATTACTTAATAATTGTTAATTTTGTCATTAGTATTAATTATTTTTGAAAACGAATATAAATCCTGAACATCCCAAATTAAAATAAGTGTTTCTTATTCATTAAAATAAGAGGCACCACATATATGTTTATATAAACTTCTGTACATTAAAATAGAAAAGATCCAATATTGCGCTGCGGTCATTATTACATCCAAAAATTACTGTCATAATGGCCTCACATAGCGCAATACTTACACTGAAAGAAAAACAGCTAGTAAAATCAACTATCGCAAATAGCTGTTGAATCAAACTCGCAGAAATTGTTGATTTTGAATTAAGTGCTTCTACAGTCAAATCTACAGCTCTATTGAAAAAACGAATATTAGTGACACTAAGTGATACATCACTAATCTGATACTAAGTAAATAAAGCCACAACAACAATAAAGCAGGCAGTCACTTGTATCTACATAAACGAATCAATCATTATGTCTATACATATGTACGTACACGCAGCGGAGAGAGACGCACAAACACATGCATATATCTTATCTGAGATGCTCCCAAAGGTAGGCAATCATCTGTGGAAGTATCACTCACATATACACGCGCATGGGCTATGCTGAGAAATTTATAGCTGGTAAACGAATAGTAAATTCTAGAAATAGAAACGCCTAGAAGTATGCGAATGGGGAAATCACAGAGTATAAAGGAGGTAAAGCTGAGAATCAGTTTGAGTTTGATTTAAGCACGCTATCTTTCGAGAAGTAGAAGTGTTATTGTGAAGTACTTTAATAAAGGCCATTTTGCATTATTGAATATTGGAGTTATTTATTCAACAGTTTAGTGATTCGAACGTTAGCAGAAGGTTGCAAATAAGAGGAATTGCACTAAAAAATTCGTAACAATACATACACTACTTGCGGTGCAAACCCGAACATAAATATTTTTTTTAATTGATAAAACTTCTTTTTAAGTATTTGGTAATTCATGTTTTCGTTATCATCTACATTCCTTTAAATATAAATAAACAAATTTTTTCGTTCCTATGTATTTCTATAGATTTTTCCTAAAATGTAGACAAACCGCTCCTGCTGAGATTTTCACATACAGAACCACTTTTACATTACTAATTTAAGTTTTCTCGTCTCCATTCTTATATATTTTTTATGAAATAATCGATTACTCCTCACCATTCTTAAGAACTTTTTTTAAATTTACAGTTCTCTCGTCTCTATTCTTAGCGATTTTGCATTGCCTTGTTGTTGTTGTTGTAGCAGTGCTTCGCCAACAACAACAACAACAACATTTTGCATTGCCTATTTATCACTAATTCTACGTTTCAAGTCTGAATTCTTAGCATATATATGTATATATATTTTTTTTCTTACAGCTTTTCTGCAATTTGGAATGAAAGTGAACAAAAAATAAATAAATACAATACTTGCAGTGCAAACCCGAACAGAAATTTTTTCTAAACAAACTTTTCTTTTTAAGATTTTGGTATTGCTTGGTCTTGAACCCACGATTTTCGATGTGATAGGCGTAGCCATCATATCATCAACCATCACACCACGGCGGCGCTCTAGCTCTGCCTTAATTAACAATTATTAATGTGACCCTATAAACACACCAATGAAAATTGTTAAAATAACACATTTTCGTCAACATTAGAAAAATAATGGCTGTTAATATGACAGTGATTTCTGTGGCATGAACAAAGTAGTGAGCGTAAGTTTCTCTTTAAAATTTGCTGATGAATTTGCATAACATGTTCGCTGTTGAAACTATCAAAGAAATCAGTTCTTTTAACAGATAAATTAGTTAGATTGATTGAAATCTGTGCACTTTACAGAATACTGTTAACTTGAGACCAACAGTTTTTCTTCTAACTAAACAAATTTGCTTGCTTGACAAAAAATTCGGTTGAATTAACAATAATGCCATCAACTTTACTGAATGTAAATTAATTTAAAAACAATAAACCGGATCTGTTAATTTTAGTAGCTTAATTCCTTTCCGTGTGTGGGAATATGTCAGAGAATAGACAATTAAATGGGGATCAGAGGTGAAAATAAAAAATTATATGCAAAAAAAGTGTGAAATGTGTTAAACCTGCCTTGAATATTTATAGAACATTTGCTTTGCGGTAGAAAATTTCATTGAATATGCAATGAGTCACAAGTTTTTTTGTGTTGCAGGAAGTAGAATGAAAGAAAAAACAAATGTTATAAACAAAATTTATACATTATATTCGCCACGAAAGGGAATCCATATTTTCCTGGACTTTGTTAATAATCACAGAGACAAATTAAGTTCTGGACAAATTATATACAGCTATAAATAAAAAATAAATAAATACATGGCGGGATATACATACCTCCGAAAGGATTTTTAAATTTTTCCTACAAATTGGCCTGCGCGACTCACATGTTTTACACTGACTCCGAACGCCATCTACATGACAGATGAGTTTTCACTGAGAAACTTTTCATGACAGAAATACACACCATCACCACACCACGGCATCAAATATATTCGTCTTTTTTAAATTTTGTTAATTTAAGAATAAAATTGCATAAATTTTTCCAAAATGTTTTCGAAAAATTCCGAAACTTTGACAAGTGTGCCTTTTTCGAACGTGCAGTTTTGTAGTCCAATAAATTTCCTTACAACAAAACGCAATATATAAGACTGTCAGAATTCGCATTGATTTGCGCAACTTCTTTTCGAATGGTACTATAGATATTCTTAAATATGCAGGGCGCATAGTTTTAACTTTTTTTTTATAAGAAAGTCGGAAACACCTTTCGGAAAAAATTCGAAAATTCTTTTTATGTTGTTGTTGTTGTAGTTGCACTAGTACCATGATATCTTCTTGAAGAGCATTTCGAAGTTCAAAGAAATCGAAACAAACATAAGCAATGATTCTTGTGTGCTCAACAGATTAGAAACTCATCTGCCTTAGAAGAGAAGCTCGGCCTAAAATATCTTCGGAGGCTATCGCGCCTTACATTTATTTATTTATTAAGTTCAATACAAGTTAGAGCTACGCTGTTGATGATGTCGGGAAGGACGTGATTCCGCGGAACATTGGATAATACTTGGGTGATGAATAGGCAGCAGAAGGCCACGGAGGATTGGTGAACTCGTATAACGTTCTCCCCTTCTTTGTTATTTCTTATGCCGTTCGAAAGGATGCGATTCTAAGCAGCAGGTGTTGATGCCTTGGAGGTTGGAACAGACGTGCTTCCAAGCCACGCGTCCAAATTATGGCTTTTAATTGTTTAATATAGTGGGTATGTGCTTTTTAATTAGGAAGAGCAAGTCAGAGGTAGGTAAGGTTAGGTTGAACTGACCTCTCTGAAGTTGGCAAGACAACTTTTACGTGGAAAAAAATTACCTATTGGGAAAATTGCCGTGAATTTGCCGTAATTTATCCGTGAAACAAAAAAATTTGCCGTGGCCATATTTTAGAAAATACAGAAAAAAAACCTTAAGAGACCAGCTAGGAAAATAATTCTTGCACACGAATTTGCCGTAAATTTGCCGTAGGTAAGTGGCATATTATATAATTTCGAAAAAATAAAATTTAACTTTTTTTATAGTGCACCGCCAACTTCACGTGAAGTTAGCGTGCCACTTTTCGAAAACCACCTCAGACACCAGTTAGGAAAATAATTCTTGCACGTGAATTTGCCGTAAATTATCCGTGAAACAAAAAAATTTGCCGCGGCCATGTTTTAGAATATACAGGGTGGCACGCCAACTTCACGTGAAGTTGGCGGTGCACTATAAAAAAATTTGAAAATTTTTTTTTCGAATTTATAAAATATGCCACTTATCTACGCAAATTTACGGCAAATTCGTGTGCAAGAATTATTTTCCTAGCTGGCTTCTAAGGTGGTTTTCTGAGGGTGGCACGCTAACTTCACGTGAAGTTGGCGGTGCACTATAAAAAAATTTGAAAATTTTTTTTTCGAATTTATAAAATATGCCACTTATCTACGGCAAATTTACGGCAAATTCGTGTGCAAGAATTATTTTTCTAGCTGGCCTCTAAGGTGGTTTTCTGAGGGTGGCATGCTAACTTCACGTGAAGTTGGCGTGTCACCCTGTATATTCTAAAACATGGCCGCGGCAAATTTTTTTGTTTCACGGATAATTCACGGCAAATTTACGGCAAATTCACGTGCAAGAATTATTTACCTAACTGGTGTCTGAGGTGGTTTTCGAAAAGTGGCACGCTAACTTCACGTGAAGTTGGCGGTGCACCATAAAAAAAAGTTAAATTTTATTTTTTCGAAATTATATAATATGCCACTTACCTACGGCAAATTTACGGCAAATTCGTGTGCAAGAATTATTTTCCTAGCTGGTCTCTAAGGTGGTTTTCTGTATTTTCTAAAATATGGCCACGGAAAATTTTTTTGTTTCACGGATAAATTACGGCAAATTCACGGCTATTTTCCCAATAGGTAATTTTTTTCCACGTAAAAGTTGTCTTGCCAACTTCAGAGAGGTGTTGAACTGGCCCGTCAATACCTGAATGTGTCTATATTGTTATCAGAATTTGCTTGACGTCCAAACAACAAAAGCCCCAATTAGGTACCAGTACTTAAGATATTGAATAAATCTGTCCTCTCGGCAAATACAAGTTTTCTAGAGCCTAGCTTAATTGCTCCCTCCAGATCTGGCAGTTCTCCCGCCCTAAGTAGCTGGCGCCTTGAACTTGCGAACGAAGAACTCTATTATGTTTCAAAACGTTAAACTCGTCACCATGGAATCTGTTAATTTTTTCCCCAGTTTTTATAACTTTTGCTACTTCCTTGTTTTATTTATTAATTAACTCACAGTGCTCGTTTACTAAACTAAGCGTCTCAAATTTAAATTTTCCACGGGATTGTCATTAACGAATTTTTAAAATTATTTTCTATTATTTAATTTATATATTTATTTTTAGGAAATTTTTATTTTTCAACCTAAGGCTGATTAAATTTAAATTGCTTAGAACCAGTTTTAATTTATATCTGTTTGAAGTTTTGTATGATTAAGAGAAGTATGTGGGTATAAACGAGTAAAAAAAACTTAAAACGCCAATGATATTTATGCTAATTTGATAATTTAAAAACAATTTTTGATTATCGCCTTTTTAAAGCTGAAATGAGCAAAAAGATGCAATGCTGTTGTTGTGTGTAATATTATTTATCTTTTAAATTAATTATAAACCGTTAAACCAAACGGGTAGTTCACTCATACATATGTATGTAAGTAATCTATATAATGGTCATTAAAAAGAATCGAATTTTCAAAATATATTTAATAAACAGGCTTTTTTTTAAATTATGCACAGTTATAAAGTTTAAATTAAATTGAAACTGATGACTGCTAGCAAAAAATTTATTTCAAAATTAGCACACCGCCAATTGTTTAAGATAATCCGGTCATTAAGGCATTTATTGCTTAGGAAATTGTTCATTCAAGTAACGAAACGGTTGGAAGCTTACGTATTCAAATTTACTTCTAAATTAATCAATCAATTAAGGGATTCGTGTGACAAGCCTTGCTATTTCAATTTATACATCTCTTCAAGGTGATGGTATTACCCATATGAGGTGCTCACCTAGCCCAGCCCATATGTTAATGTCAAAATAGAGGTCCCTGACCATTCACGTAGACCCAACAATCCAAAACTTAACTGCACATAACAGGACTCTCAGGGATGAACCAGTTGAAAGCTTGAATGCTCAATTTTTTGTAATATTGCACGGGTCAGGGATGAGAGCGTTATTTTTTTTTATTATGAAGGCGACTATATACAAGCTGATAGCAAAGAGCATCCAAACCCAATTCGCCGAACAACAGAATGTAGAATCAAAAGGAAATTTGATTTATCTCATAATCAGTGATAAGTATAAGCAACAAGCAAACAGCTGCCCTACTTTCTCATTCAGTCTATGAGAGGTCCACATGGACCGGCCAGTTCAACCTAAGCATTCAGCTGATGGACAAGCAATTTCTCTAACGTTAGAAAATGTTTATGTAACCACGTTAGATAACTAGTGTAATCTCGAGTCGAGAAAATTGTAAGATAACTACACTAGTAATCGAGTCGAGAATGATCACAGAACTAAAGCAAATTCAATTCACATTAGGAACTAATTTGAGTACGTTGGGGAATTATAAATTTTATCGATTTAATAATCATGAAGATTTAATAATCATGAAGATTAATTTATGGTGGAACCTCTGATGTGCAAAAGATTTATCCCTTAATTTTAACTTGCTCCGAGATGACTTAGGCTGAGGGTTTCTTCCAACTTGCGTCGCGATTCTTTTTAAAATTTCCTGCAAATTGGTGGGCTGTTTAATGCCAAATATGAAAGGTATCTGCAAAGCAAATACACTTTCGCAGATAACATTTTGAATGCAGGAATAAATTCGGCGTTTTGCTAAATCACTGCCGAAAAGCCACTCTGTTTAGAAAAACGTTTTCTTAAGTATTTTAATGCTACTTTGGCCAAGAACCCATGCAGTGGTTGTTGCTGTTTCTGTCCACCTAGAAATTTTTCATTTCTAACATTCTTTAAGTCTATGTGAGGTCCTCACGTTCCATCCAGTTCAACCTAACCTAACATTCATGAAAGTTGTTGATGAAACTTTCCACAATGAGCAAGAGCTCGAATACGCAACGTTGTACGATTATTCGATTTCAACTAATCGAATTCTGAAAAGGGAATTTTAGATCAATCGTTTAATCGAATATCACAGGCTCCAGCTATAACCTTGTACCGAATTTGTTATGATTATTTTAATAAACTTTATTTTTTTTTTTTAATTATTATTGGCCTTTAATCTTTAAATTTATTAAATTATTTTATAAGCTCGAGGCCTAATCCAAATAAAACACAGTGTTTTACTTTGTATTTGTATTTTCGATAGTTCGACTTCAGTCTGAAACTTCAGTAAAACACTGTGTTTTATTTGGATTAGGCCTCGAGCTTATAAAATAATTTAATAAACTTTATATATTCCACAAATTTCTAAATGCTATCACTTGTTAATCATTTCATAAAAATTTCGATTTTTAATTTTACTGATATTTTAGGTATTTATTTGTTTTAAGATATTCCTTAAGTGTTACCTTTGAATTTTCCTTTTTATGTATTTTCATGCTTTAATTTTTTTTTTACATATTTATTTAAATTATTGTGAAACCTTTTTATAAGAATATTTTTTAAAATTGTATGCGCATATGTATAGTTTTAAAGGTATTTTTAAATTTCGGTTAAGATAGTATGTCAGTCCGTAAACAAGACAACTTTAGCAAAAATTTGTATGTCTTTACCTAATTAGATACACGGGTTCATCCGGGCCCGGAAATATCCAGAACACATTGGTATTGAAAATGAGCGAAATCGAATGATGAACACGCCCATTTTTTCGTTATGAAAATTTTCGAATAATGGAAAATTGATTACCTAAATCATTACCGAATATCAAATAAGCTGTCGAAACTTGATATGTGGATAGATTTTACAGTGTACGATGAAAATTTACTAAAGTTTAGAAATATGGGCGTGGTGACGTTTAAAATAAAAAAATAAATTTTGAAATTTGCTTTTTTTCATTTATTTTTTATTTTCATATTTTCTTTCTTTCATGCGAAAGTCGGATCCTAAGCGTAGAAAACAAAGCGAATTCAGTTCCAAGCGCTGTTATCCCAAGAGCTGATTGCTTCATATTGATTATTTTTCGTACAACGCCTTGTACAACAATATGTCAGTTAATCCAAATCAATACCAATTTTTTTTTTTAATTGCCATTCTTCTGCACGGCGAATTTGTATAGATTCGTCTTGACCGAAACAATCGGGATGCAAATCCAACCAAGTACTATTACTCCGGTAGTACATCTCGGATCATTTTATTAATCACATCACGGCACTTCCAATTTCCAGTAGATTTTTTAAAGGAATTTTTTTTAATAAGGTTTTTTTTTTAACACACTTTTGTAGTTGCTTTCAATACGATTGAGTAATGCTTGATAAGGATGATAAATGTATGGTGTCATAATGGCAAACCTTCAGTTTATAGCACAAATCCACTATTTTTATGAGAGTTGGGTATTTATGGCCATCGTAGCACTTTAAAATACGATAGGCCAGTTCTATCAATCAGGAAGCGAAGTTCAAGGTCTTCCGTGGGTTCTAGACAGCGAGAATACTCCTATTCACTATTAAAAAATGCATACTCTCTTTCCGGTTAGAGGTTTATTGGAGATTTAGGCCTCTGAAAATTTATTATACAAAATAAAATCTCGAAACGCAGAAGATTTATATTAAATCTTCAATCATTACAATATTTCAGGTATAGCGGTTTTCAATTTATATTTTATGTTATTTTTTATAAGAAAATATTTTAAGCTAGGCGAATCCATACCAGGTGGTGGCAAAGCGAATTCAGCCAATTCGCCGCGCAGAAGAATGTCAGGTCGAAAGAAAATTTTAATTGATTTCGGTTAACTGACATATTATAGTACAAGGCGCTGTATGGAAAATAATGATGAACAAGCAATCACCTTTTGGGATAACAACGCCTGGTACTGAATTCGCCTTGATTTTAAGGTAGGAGCAAGGCAAATTCAGTACCAGGTGGTGTTATCCCAACAGCGGATTGCTTCTTCTTGATAATTTCCAAGCAACGCCTTGGCACAGCAAGATTACAGTTAATCGAAATCAAACGAAATCTTTCTGCACGGCGAATCGTATTGAATCGCCCTCACCTTGGGTAGGCGAAATTTTTAAAATCGTGGACATACAGATAAATATCAAAAAAAATTCAAAATATTCAAGTGGGCAAGGCGAATCTATACAAAGTTATGACCAAGGCGAAACTATACTAGGTGGTGCCAAAGCGAATTCAACCAATTCGCCGTGCGGAAGAATGTCAAGTCAAAAGAAAATTTTCATTGATTTCGATTAACTGACATGTTGTAGTACAAGACGCTGTATGGAAAATTATCAAGAAGAAGCAATCAGCTGATGGGATAACACCACCTGTAATGAATTCGCTTTGGTTATGGCAAAGCGAATTCAAACCAATTCGCTTTGCAGCAGAATGTCAATTTAAAGGAAAGTTAGCACTGATTTAGTTCAACTGAGATTTCGTTGTTCAACATTTTGACAAATCATACCGTCGCAACCAAGTAACAGTCAACCTTGCCACGGGGAAATATTTTGTTGTCAGCTCCGTAAATACCCGGAGATCATTCCTCTCAAATACTCCACAGAAGACTCCAACGGGTTAAGGGGCTTAGAATATACCCGCGGCAGGTATGCCTGTCGTAAAAATACCAAATTGATATTCATGGACACCGTCCATGAATATTATCCAGCCGTCAGGGCATGTACAGCAGCTAACAGAAAAATAGCAGTGGCAATTTTTATTCAAACATCGTCAATTAATTTCTTTTGGTTTTATTTTTGATAATTTAAAAAACTCCATTGAAGTATAACTGAAACTCTTCAAGTTAGATTAGGTTGAGCTGGCGTGAGGACCCTACATAGGCTGAATGAGTCCATAGTGTTGCCAGAAGTTACCTATTAGAAACCAGAATATAATTTATAAGCTTTTAAGGACCTATGCTACTTGCTTTTTATACCCGCGGTAGGTATGCCTGTCGTAAGAGGCGACAAAAATAAGAGATTCAAGGGATTGTGTACCGCAACCTTTTCAAGTTGGCGCAATATATAGCTTCTCCAAACCCAATTGTCAACCTCACCTATCCGTGGCGAATACTTTTTCATTAACAGCCGAGGCTCTGGCGACTCCGAACTCCTCATGGATCTAGGGGGTGGGAGGACCGGATGGCCTAGAAAGTCGCATGTGGTCATAACAAATCGTCCCCGAGATGCTCGGGCTTGGTGCCGGGACGTACCGGATCTGCATCCGGAAAAGGACCATCAACTCGATAACACCCCCTAAGGCCTTCGGGGAGTGTCCTTATCGCTACAACAACAACAACTTGCTTTTTCTAGATCTGCTAGCTGTGCCACTCCAAATAGCTGGAGTCTTAGCCTGGTAGTCGCAGAGCACGAGTAGGTACAAAACGTGCTCTATCGTTTCCTCCTCCAAACCTCACTTCCAACCCCTGTTATTCCTGACCAAGGTTAATTGAATAGCATTGACCCCAGAATTCATTGTGTAGTCAAAATACCCGTCATGAGCCTACAGTGTTTTGTTTTAAATGATAAGAGTAACTTTGTTAGTCATATATTACTTTCACATTGAGCCATAAACTCGAGTTTAACGTCCATTTTGATAGTTAAAAATGACAACAATAATAATTAGAGGGAAATTTATGTAGCTCGATAGTAACAGATTAGAGAATAGAGAAATTCAAAACTAAAACGCAATAAATCACTCATAACAACAACAACAACATTGTAGCAGTTATAGGTACACATAAAGATAAGTCACATTCATCGGAATTATAAATTTGAAGTTAAAACAGATTTTGCGCACTTTCGTGTGAACAGTATTAGCTATTTGAGGAATAGAGGGCTTGATACAATTATATTAGCGACCTTGGATCATGAGGGATAATGTATCCTTTTTTGTAATATTAGTAATTCAAAAAGAACATGGCGCAGCTCTGGCTTTGATTTGGAGTAGCGCTCCCCTTATAATATTTTTGGGAATTTATGGAAATTTCTCGCCCGCAGGTGTTCCATGCAGTACTCTGAGAGTGTATTCGGAGTTGAAGTAACTCATCCTGGCCTAGGATATCACAATGTAAATTGGACAATGTTTTTCTATGTATTAGGATCAGTTGGGGAGTACTGATATACTCCTTAAATCATCTTTGAGGAGTATACATAACAGTACTCCACAACTTATTCTCATTGCGTATTGGGTAACGTCTTATAAGACGGTGCACCACTTAATTCTTATCAAAAATTATATAAGGTGGTATCAGAAGACGCTCTTCAACCTCCGTTTTTAGAATCCGAAAGCGAAAATTAAAATTTTTATTTCTGCCCAATCGTATTGTTATGGCTAGGGCGTTATGTTATGCCACCATTGACCAATTACATTGATTTCCATAAGGTTGGTGGGATCAGCTGTATTACATGGATTGGATACGTCAACTTTGGCAAAGCTTTAAAGATATTTACAAAAAAAAAACAAACAAAACAGCTTTCTACGTTGACGAGCCTGGGCGGCCATTTAAAGAAACAACGCCGGGGGGATCCAACACCGGTTTGGGGATCAAAATTAAATGCACGCATAACACCTTTCTGCATTACGCTGTTCTTTTTCTTCAGAAAGCTGTTCTGTGCAAAAAATATCGATCGGGTCATTTTATGTTTTTTTGTTAATATCTTTAAAGTCCTGGCAAATTTTAAGTATGCATATCCATATAATACAGTTGATGTGTGTGTTGCTTAGATATTTTGGCAGAAATGCCATTATTTTCGCTTTCGGATTCTACAAACGGAGTTCGAAAAGCGTCTTTTGATACCACCTTTGACAATTTATAATAAAAATAACGTCCTTGTAAAACGTCACCGCGTTTTGCACTGAAAAATATTATTCGGAATTTTACAGAATGGCTGATATTCTGTTTTTTGACTTTTCATAAAGATTATTATGTAGATTTTAGGAAATGAAGGCGAATCCCATCTATACAAGTGTGCATTTATAGCGTTTTGGGTTGGAAGTCATCAGTTGTATTCGAATTCGAGTGGGGAACAATAGTTTTCTCGATTTGGGAATCGTGTCCCATTTTTCTTTATTTCTCAATTCGTTCTCAGACTTTAAATTTTAGATTAATAAGCTACCAACTGACTATAACTATAAACTGATTCTTTCTTTATTTCCATATACAAGTTTTGTAGGTACGTCTATAGTTCAGCATCACAGTACTCCCTATATTACAATAAAAACCTATACTTACAAGATATTGGAAAATATTTAAGCTTCTAACTCACCTTTTAATGTTTGGTTGTAACGCTACGTAATTTTTAACGTTCCTAACTTTTCATTGTTTCAAAATTTCTAAACCAACACTTTACGCAAATAAAGCCATATTATATCAAAAATTTCAAGCTGTGATGGTGCCTTATTTCTTTACATTAAACTTTACGCAGACTATGAATATATATAACCTGAATTCCCAGCCAAAAGCTTGCCTTTGCACTTGGCTTCGACTTACGATTTAAAATTCTTTTTTTTTCACTTTACTTTGCAAATGCACACAACTTCACTAAGCACAAGACCAATACACATAGTAAAGGAATTATTTCTTTGCAATTTTTTCCTTTGAAAAAAAAAATACAAAACTTCTTTCTGCAGTAATTTCGCTTTAAATTTGCACATACGAGATACATTTTCTATTTTCCACCACCGACAGAGCAAGGCAAGGCCCCACACACTGGCTGTACATATAATACATATATATGTATATGTACATATGTATGGATTTATTAGAGAAAAATCTTTGGTATTTGCTTTGAAGAGTTTGAAATTTAAAATTGTAACATTCGAAAACTTTGATTACTTTTATTCCATGCAATAATTAAAAAATTTGCAGTATTAGCCGAGTTCAGTGTGGGGGGCGTGACGTAGACAACAGCGACGTTGACGAAGACGACGTAGTAGGTTATTTAGTATTTTCTTTTTTTCAGAAAAAATGCTATAAATCGTTTAAAACACGCGCCAGCCAAATGCAACCGCCACTCATTTGTTCACATTCACTTTAGATTTTTGATTTATTACCTTTTTACAATAAATTCTGCGATTTTTACGAAATTTTCGCCATTTCTTCACCCGGATTACAAAACGCACCGCCGACGAAGAAACTTGCTAAAAAATTTTATTCCACATCTTCTACGTTGCTGCTTCTTCTTCTACGATAACGTCGTTCACTCAAGTTGCCCAACAAACGTGTCGTATCGAGCCGAAGTTAACAACAGCAACAAAACCAAAATGTATCAAACGAGTATTGTGTTCGTTTAAATCGCGCATGCCTTTCACATTTCTATGGCTTTTAGATTTTATTTTTACTGTACAAATATTAAATTTAATGTAACAAATAACTCCAGAAAAATTTGCTGCTTAATTTGTCATATGCAAATGGCAAACTCAATTTCGTGCGTCAAAATCAGCCACAGAAAACAAGTGAAAATAAACGTCGGAAACTTTGGCACAAAACTGCAACAACAATTATGTTTGGACATTCATGCTCTCTGCTTTTGATCAAACATGTTTTATGCTCTTTGGTGTGACAAAGAGAATAAATAAATTATATATTCTCTCTGTTGGGATCGGGCCAAATTTCTTTACAATATTTTTCCGTGTTGTGTAAATTGTTTTTGTTTGGCAATACGTTTGCGTGCCTTTTAGGTTAGTTCACCACAGCGAGTGGTGTGTAAGAGCGCTAGGCGGCGTTGCCATTCATGCGGGTTTATACGAGTAAATTTGTTTCACATTTCATCATGGTTCAATTATGTACAGGTTGGCTCATCTCATCAGCTGATTTTATTTATGTCATTGCATCGTCGAAGGGATTGTCAAAAGGAGGAGACAAACTCAAAATGAAACCAACACATTGGCAACATTTTACTTACACATACAAAAACTACTAAGTTTTATGTTTCCATTCCATACCATTCGCACCAACACCAATACACAGATTTTGACAATTTGAACAGACATATTCAGACCAATTCTAAATATTCTCGCGGAATTTTGTTCTCGCGGATTTTTTAATTCCCGCGGAAAAATTCCTCCAATTCTGTTCTCCTAGGGAGAACAATAATTGGGGAATAGAAATTTCGAATTTTCGAAGTCAGCTGTTTTGTCAATTGAAATTTCGTTGCACATTTCTTATTTTGTTTAAAAAATTGAAAAGTTTAATTATTGTTGCAAATTTGTTGGAAATTAAGAAATAAAATATAAACAATGCACAGTATTTATTGCATTTCATGTGGTATTCACTGAAATGAGTAATTGAGTTGTAGTTGATGTTGAATTAACAGTGAGAATATTGTGGTAGAATGTTCATAGATATTTTAGCACAAATTTGTACAAATAAGTGTTTTCTTAAAAGAACCAATTTCCTTTAACTATTTTGATGCATTCCCTTTAATTTAACTAGTGAAAAAACTCCTATGAAATGGCAGAGAAATCTCCCTCTCCCTCACATTCATAATACCTACTTTTCTCCCATAACCGGTTTCCGCTTTTTCGAACATTGTTCAGAATAGGAGGAAAGGGAGAAGTGAAAAAACTCACAAGGAATTTTTATTTAGAATACGAGGAATGGGAGAAGGGAAAAAACTCGCACGGAATTTTGGTTTAGAATTGGGCTGATTTTGTTGTTTTACAGATGAGCTAACCTGTATATAGTTGAACCATGTATTTCATTTTGTTCAAGTTCTCGTTGCTTCTTATCCGATATCTTCAACTTTGCTTTGATAATTATTCCCAGCCAAGGGTTTATCATCGTTGTTGTATTTTTCCTACGACCGACTTATCTATATATATAAAAATGAATTGCTCTTCGTTAGTCTCTCTAAAACTCCAGAACGGCTGAACGGATTTATCTTATCTTGGTCTTGAATTATTCGTGGAGGTATAGGGAAGGTTTAAAAGGTGAGAAAAATTGTAATACTTGCCGGGAAAATACTCAAAACAGCATATTTCCTCGAGATATAAGCCAAAACGTGGACCCGGGTACCCCTAGAGTGTGTTTATAGAATATGGATATCATATGAAAGCTGTTGATGAGTGCTTTAGTAGAGGGTAATTTTCATACCCATGGGTGACTAGGGTCTCGAGATATAGGCCAAAACGTGGACCCGGGTACCCCTAGGGTGTGTTTATAGAATATGGATATCAAATAAAAGCTGTTGATGAGTGCTTTAGTAGAGGGTAATTTTCATACCCCTGGGTGACTAGGGTCTCGAGATATAGGCCAAAACGTGGACCCGGGTACCAATAGGGTGTGTTTATAGAATATGGATATCAAATAAAAGCTGTTGGTGAGTGCTTTAGTAGAGGGTAATTTTCATACACCTGGGTGACTAGGGTCTCGAGATATAGGCCACAACGTGGACCCGGGTACCCCTAGAATATGCATATCAAATGAAAGCTCTTGATGAGTGCTTTAGTAGAGGGTAATTTTCATACCCCTGGGTGACTCGGGTCTCGAGATATAGGCCAAAACGTGGACCTGGGTACCCCTAGAATGTGTGTATAGAATATGGCTATCAGATGAAAGCTGTTGACGAGTGCTTTAGTAGGGGGTAATTTTCATACCCCTGGGTGACTAGGGTCTCGAGCTATAGGCCAAAAAGTGGACCCGGGTACCCCTAGAATCTGTTTATAGAATATTGATATCAGATTAAAGCTGTTGATGAGTGCTTTAGTAGAGGGTAATTCTCATACCACTGGGTAACTAGGGTCTCGAGATATAGGCCAAAACATGGACCCCGGTACCCCTAGAATGTGTTTATAGAATGTGGATATCAAATGAAAGCTGTTGATGAGTGCTTTATTAGAGGGTAATTTTCATAAACCTGGGTGACTAGGGTCTCGAGATATATGCCAAAAAGTGGACCCGGGTACCCCTAGAATCTGTTTATAGAATATTGAAATCAGATTAAAGCTGTTGATGAGTGCTTTAGTAGAGGGTAATTTTCATACCCTTGGGTGACTAGGGTCTCGAGCTATATGCCAAAAAGTGGACCCGGGTACACCTAGAATGTGTTTATAGAATATTGATATCGAATGAAAGCTGTTGATGAGAGCTTTAGTAGAGGGTAATTTTCATACCCCTGGGTGACTAGGGTCTCGAGATATAGGCGAAAACGAGGACCCGGGTACCCCTAAAATGTGTTTATAAAATGTGGATATCAAATGTAAGCTGTTGATGAGTGCTTTATTAGATGGTAATTTTCATACCCCTGGGTGACTATGGTCTCGGGATATAGGCCAAAATGTGGTCAGACGGAAAAAGCTTATTAAAATGTATGCAGATTGGCCAAATTTAGGGCAGGACAACGTCTGCCGGGTCTTATAGTTATAAAATAAATGCTGATAAACATATATGGGGCCTTCCATGCGAACTCGTTTTACAAAAAAACCGGTTTCAATGTGTTTTTTTTTAATTTTTTTTCCAGACAATTGGCAAGGTGCGTTATCGATGTTGATGGTCCTGTTCCGGTAACAAGCATCATAATATGACCACATTGAAGCTTCTAGAGTTGGGTCGTTTCGTTCTGAACTTGTTCAATTGACCGGGTCTCTCAACTGAACAAGTGAACTAGATCTTCGATTTCGGTTCTTTTTGTTCTTTTAGTTCATTTGTTCTTTTAGTTCGTTTTATCTAATGTTATTCTTTCTCTCTTCTTGTTCGCGAACATTGTAAATTCATACATATATACGCAGAAATTCACAGTGAGCACGAATGTCGACGATGCCACTTACACTAAAGATATGTGTGGCCATCTTTGTGTGTGGCACTGCTAAAACAATGTATGTATGGACTATTTATGAAAAACATGTTTTGTAAAAATCTAATTATTACATTTATTAAACTTGAAAAGTTCATATTTATGTACAATTTGTGTCTGTACTCTTTCAATTTCCTGGATCTTCCGAAATTTGTAACTTTTTTTGAAGTTAATTATACACATATATATACTCTTTTATTCATTACTCATTTAAATATACGTACACAAAGCATTGCTGCATACACACCCCCATCTATACCTTGTTGGCTTTTTTCGCGGGTGCGAGCAGCAGTGATCAAATTTGCTTGAAAAAAAGGACAGATGAACAAAAAGAACAACTTGTTCGTTCATCAGAAAATGAACGAAAGATTCGAATCTCTGAAATGAACGAAAAAGCACAACTCTAGAAGCTTCTAGGCCATTCCGCTCCCCACACGCTAGTTCCATAAGGAACTTGGCGTCGCCAGAGCCTCGCCTTCTAAAGAAAGAGGATTCGATACAGGTAGGTATGTGTGGTTAACAATGGGGTGGAGAAGGTATAAATTGCGCTGTCAATCCCTTTCAAAGGGTTGCGCTATAGAAACCCTTCAATCTTTCAACAGTGTTTCGCCCCATTTGATAGGTGCCACTACTCACAAATTCTCATTATAATCCTATAATGAGAGTCCAGGAAACTAGCAGTTTTTTTCTTATCCGATATCTTCGACTTTGCTTTGATAATTATTCCCAGCCAAGGGTTTATCATCGTTGTTGTATTTTTCCTACGACCGACTTATCTATATATATAAAAATGAATTGCTCTTCGATAGTCTCTCTAAAACTCCAGAACGGCTGAACGGATTTATCTTATCTTGGTCTTGAATTATTCGTGGAGGTATAGGGAAGGTTTAAAAGGTGAGAAAAATTGTAATACTTGCCGGGAAAATACTCAAAACAGCATATTTCCTCGAGATATAAGCCAAAACGTGGACCCGGGTACCCCTATAGTGTGTTTATAGAATATGGATATCATATGAAAGCTGTTGATGAGTGCTTTAGTAGAGGGTAATTTTCATACCCATGGGTGACTAGGGTCTCGAGATATAGGCCAAAACGTGGACCCGGGTACCCCTAGGGTGTGTTTATAGAATATGGATATCAAATAAAAGCTGTTGATGAGTGCTTTAGTAGAGGGTAATTTTCATACCCCTGGGTGACTAGGGTCTCGAGATATAGGCCAAAACGTGGACCCGGGTACCAATAGGGTGTGTTTATAGAATATGGATATCAAATAAAAGCTGTTGGTGAGTGCTTTAGTAGAGGGTAATTTTCATACCCCTGGGTGACTAGGGTCCCGAGATATAGGCCAAAACGTGGACCCGGGTACCCCTAGAATCTGTTTATAGAATATTGATATCAGATTAAAGCTGTTGATGAGTGCTTTAGTAGAGGGTAATTCTCATACCACTGGGTAACTAGGGTCTCGAGATATAGGCCAAAACATGGACCCCGGTACCCCTAGAATGTGTTTATAGAATGTGGATATCAAATGAAAGCTGTTGATGAGTGCTTTATTAGAGGGTAATTTTCATATCCCTGGGTGACTAGGGTCTCGAGATATAGGCCAAAAAGTGGACCCGGGTACCCCTAGAATCTGTTTATAGAATATTGATATCAGATTAAAGCTGTTGATGAGTGCTTTAGTAGAGGGTAATTTTCATACCCTTGGGTGACTAGGGTCTCGAGCTATATGCCAAAAAGTGGACCCGGGTACACCTAGAATGTGTTTATAGAATATTGATATCGAATGAAAGCTGTTGATGAGAGCTTTAGTAGAGGGTAATTTTCATACCCCTGGGTGACTAGGGTCTCGAGATATAGGCGAAAACGAGGACCCGGGTACCCCTAAAATGTGTTTATAAAATGTGGATATCAAATGTAAGCTGTTGATGAGTGCTTTATTAGAGGGTAATTTTCATACCCCTGGGTGACTATGGTCTCGGGATATAGGCCAAAATGTGGTCAGACGGAAAAAGCTTATTAAAATGTATGCAGATTGGCCAAATTTAGGGCAGGACAACATCTGCCGGGTCTTATAGTTATAAAATAAATGCTGATAAACATATATGGGGCCTTCCATGCGAACTCGTTTTACAAAAAAACCGGTTTCAATGTGTTTTTTTTAATTTTTTTTCCAGACAATTGGCAAGGTGCGTTATCGATGTTGATGGTCCTGTTCCGGTAACAAGCATCATAATATGACCACATTGAAGCTTCTAGAGTTGGGTCGTTTCGTTCTGAACTTGTTCAATTGACCGGGTCTCTCAACTGAACAAGTGAACTAGATCTTCGATTTCGGTTCTTTTTGTTCTTTTAGATCATTTGTTCTTTTAGTTCGTTTTATCTAATGTTATTCTTTCTCTCTTCTTGTTCGCGAACATTGTAAATTCATACATATATACGCAGAAATTCACAGTGAGCACGAATGTCGACGATGCCACTTACACTAAAGATATGTGAGGCCATCTTTGTGTGTGGCACTGCTAAAACAATGTATGTATCGACTATTTATGAAAAACATGTTTTGTAAAAATCTAATTATTACATTTATTAAACTTGAAAAGTTCATATTTATGTACAATTTGTGTCTGTACTCTTTCAATTTCCTGGATCTTCCGAAATTTGTAACTTTTTTTGAAGTTAATTATACACATATATATACTCTTTTATGCATTACTCATTTAAATATACGTACACAAAGCATTGCTGCATACACACCCCCATCTATACCTTGTTGGCTTTTTTCGCGGGTGCGAGCAGCAGTGATCAAATTTGCTTGAAAAAAAGGACAGATGAACAAAAAGAACAACTTGTTCGTTCATCAGAAAATGAACGAAAGATTCGAATCTCTGAAATGAACGAAAAAGCACAACTCTAGAAGCTTCTAGGCCATTCCGCTCCCCACACGCTAGTTCCATAAGGAACTTGGCGTCGCCAGAGCCTCGCCTTCTAAAGAAAGAGGATTCGATACAGGTAGGTATGTGTGGTTAACAATGGGTTGGAGAAGGTATAAATTGCGCTGTCAATCCCTTTCAAAGGGTTGCGCTATAGAAACCCTTCAATCTTTCAACAGTGTTTCGCCCCATTTGATAGGTGCCACTACTCACAAATTCTCATTATAATCCTATAATGAGAGTCCAGGAAACTAGCAGTTTTAGAAGGGCTGGAGGCTGTGGCGTAGGTTCCACATTACAATTGAAAATATTATTGTTGTTATGTGGGAACACATGGCATACATAACATATATCGGGCTTGATTCTGTACAAGTGAGGCCCTGCTAGAGTATCCAGAAGGAAGTTGGGTCAGTGTGACTTGTGTCTGCCTTTGTGCTCTTCTTTCGGTTTCTGCAAGAGGAGGTTTAGATTGTGTATATTAGTAATGGGCTTCACCGGGCGCAATCCAGCGAAGGTGTTTACCGCCTCAGGCTACACTATTGGATGGGGCGAAGCACTGCTACAACAACAACAACCGACTCAGGCCTCCTTATGCATATCTGGATCAAACTTGTACTGGATCTCATTATAGTGCTTAGATATATGTTTCGTTATCCCTCTTGGAGGCGGGACTAGATCAAGCTGTTGTTTGCAGGGATGTCAGCAACAATAACAGAGCTTTCTGTTCAGCATTTTATGTTGAGCTGTTTTACCTCACTACGTAGATGATATTCAGGGGTCATAAGAAGACATCCCGTGGCAGGTCTGTATGTATTTTGGCAGGCTTGCAGCATTTTCCAGGAGATATTCCGTGGTAGTTCTGAGCGCAGTGTTTTATTTGAGCTGTAGCTTCCATTAGTTTGTCTCCGTTAAGAGAAATTACCTTACCGGTGACCTATATCATTTGAACAGATTTCTTCCAAAGCTCTTCCTTCTGACATTATTGTAGTTATTGGTACTTTCTTGTTCCTGCTGCTGCTGCTGCTGCTGCTGCCGATGTTCCTTTGCTCAGCGCATTAAGCTGCTTCTGCGTCTTCGCTATTCTAGTCTTCCCACCTCCCCCGTTAAATAGGACTTACGTTGGTTGTACTATAACATCCTTAATATGGCCTGAGGTGTGTTTTTTTTTTTTTTGTATTTGAAGTGCTCGAAATAAAGCAGATCTCTTTAATAATCCCGCTTTAAATTTGTAGATTTTACAAGATTTGGCACACAAGAACTTTAAATGAGTATCGGTACGAAAAACTAAGGGTAGGTCGGGGAAAACCACTAATGCAGTCAAGCAACCGCCTTGGTGTGATGGATGCTATGGCTAGCAAGTGGTTGATCTGTTGTTTCTTTGTGTTTCTGTACTGTTATGGACACATTCCGTGGAGAGATATATATCCGGGTTGTTATGGTGCTTTGACCTGGCCGTCCCCGAGACGAGTTATATTCTGTTGTTGCTGCTACAGCGTTGATATTTCTGGATTGTCTTGAGTTTCAAAGAAAATTGTCTTTGTGGTTTTAAAGAGTTGTTCATGTTGCTATTGGCTATAGATAGATCCAGTACACTACGGCACCAGACGGTACTAGCCCAACGATGTTGAATACTGAATATGTGTTCATATGCATTTACATTCCCATAATGTTATCGCACTTAGGAAATACTGCGTTAAGTCCAATTCAACTATGGCAGAACTATAGTCGTGAAGTGAGAGTTGAACTCAACTTCGGTACTGTAAAATCACGAACCATCTTACCGACTGTTTAGCCAAACAAACTGTTCTGATATCACCCACACAAGGTTTTTGAGACCTCTGCTAGAGATTTCCGAGGCGTTGTAGCTAGTCTCGACGTTTTCACTAAACATAACCAAGTACTGTTACAACAAAAGGAGGGGGTGACCGGTACTGGAATAGTTAAGACTTGCTGCGCGGAGACCCTCCCATTGCTTTACCAACTATACGTTCTATTACCTACAGCGGATGAATGTAGAGGTAGTATCCTAACGACAAGGCGTGACGTTCGGAATATTCGAGAGCTCAAAAAATCGTTCTCACGGTAGTCGGGCCAGTACAGGAGCGAACCAGATGCATATACAGCGAACAACTTCCTACATATATCCTCACCACTTCGCTAAACCTCCGTTAACTTAATAAAGACCGAGTAATTTTCCTTTAAGAGTAATTAGGATAAGAGACGCTTATGACATATTGACTTTAAGCGTAAGCAACGAAGCTTCGAATTCTTTAACTGCAAATGGAAATTGATTGTTGGGGTGTCAGGTGCAGTTCAGATGGACTTGTCACTCCACTTTAAGATGAGGTAAAGCTTATAATGTAGATAAGACGAAGTACTTTTAACTTCGCTGATTTCAATTTTTCTAACTCCAGCCAGACTAAGATTCGCTTATGCAACATTGAATTTAAACTCAAATAATTTTAAAGATTTCAACCCACTTCTTAAAAGTTACGACTTTGGCCCTATCGCCACGTTGTTAGGCGGAAGATATAATGGCACAATTTGTAACGGTATCATATTCCAATAGCAAGCGTCCACCGAACACATTCTCGAATTGGTCGCATCTTCAAGTAGGGAAAATTGATCTGACTCCTTCAGTTCCCCAAAGGGTATCTGGATGGTTGCTTGTCATTTGTGGGCCAGACGCTTGGCCAGCCATATGGTGTTACTAACAGTCAAGCTTATCAATATATTGGTAGAGTTTTGGCTCATTTGAATAGTTCTACTTGAACTCTAGCTAATGCTCGAAAGGTGCATAGGAGGGTCGAAAGGACCTCATGGCGTGTGTGCGTTTTTATGGCTATAAGATATACTCTGTCGTCTCCTATTAAGGTTTTGGCTATCTAACATAGATCTCTAATTCTCATTGACCGGTAAACTTTCCAGCTCAAGGCGCGGATGCAAAAAGTTTCTTCTATTCTCAAGAAGGCGTAATACACCATTTCTTAGCAATCGAATGCACTCTGGATTTCTGTGGTCAGTTAATAAAAAGCAATAGGTATCTGTCTTACCTTCCCGGCCGCTAGCCGTGTTGGCCGGGATGTAACAACAATCGCTGCAGGTAGGTATTAATCTTAAGTCATGATCTATCATTTTCTCTACTACTTTTCAAACAAAGTATGTTAGACTAATTGGTTGGATGGAGTTAGTCGAAGGAGCAGTTGTTGTTGTTGTTGTTGTAGCAGTGCTTCGCCCCACCTAATAGTTGCGACCGATCACAAATTGTCATCAATATCCTCTAACGGGAGTCGAAGGAAACTAGCTGTTTCAACAGGGTGGACCATAATGAAAGGGGTGTTAGAGGCGTTGGTTCCACATTACAATTAAAGAGATGGTTGGTGTCATGTGGGGACACATTGCAAGCGGGGCATGCCTTTTGTATGTCGGGGTTGATTCTGGATAGGTAAGAGTTTAACCTGTTACAGTATCCAGAACGAAGTTGAGCTAGAGTGTCTCGCGTTTCCCTGGGAAGCCTGCGTTCCTCTTCCGCAAGTTTTGGGTACTGTTCTTTGAGTACTGGATTCACCGGGCAATTCCTGGTATACAAGTCCGACGCCTGTTTGTGGAGTACACTGAGGACCTGATCAAACGTCACACCCAAGATTTTGGGGTGTAGAACAGTCGGTAGCGTAGTGCCATCGACGTGGATGTTCAAAATGGTCCATGTTGTAAATAAGGTCGCGGAGGACTTAGTCGGTGACAATGCCAAGTTTCGCGAGGCGAAAAAAATGGAGAGATCAGGGAGGTAGCTGTTTATTCTGTTGCAAAGCTCATCGATCTGTGGGCCTGGGCCTGTGGCCGTTATTGTGCAGTCAACGGCGTAGGAAACGATAGTAACTATTTCTGGTGGCGAAGGTAGCTTTGAAATTAAACAAAAGTGGGGACAGGACACCACCCTGTGGCACCCCTTGTTTAATTCTTCTTGGTTTTGATGTTTCATTTCTAAATTGCACCGATGCCTGCCGACGACCCAGATAATTTCCGGTCCACCTTTTAAGACATGGGGAAAGGGCAGACCCTTCCAGGTTTTGCTGTAACGTGCCTTGGTTGACCGTATCAAAAGCTTTTGATAGGTCTAGCGCAACAAGTACTGTTCTATGGTGCGGGTTTTGATTTAAACCGCAATTTATCTGGGTGCTAATGGCATTTATCGCGGTGGTGGTGCTATGGAGTTTTCTGAAGCCATGCTGATGACAGGCTAACTGTAAATTTGCTTTGAAGTAGGGGAGCAAAATGGCTTCAAGCATCTTGGCTACTGGCGATAGGAGAGATATTGGGCGATATGACTCTCCTATTTTAGCTGGTTTCCCAGGCTTTAGTGGGAAGCGGGTGCTTGTTGTGGCTTGCTGAGCAGCGGGGCTGCTGAAAGGTAGTGGGGGCGCTAAGGCGTAAACTACGGGACGCCCTAGGGCGTGAACAGCAAGGAGCCACAAAAGATTTATAGAAGTTACGTGGTCGTCTGGTTTTGGGATCTAGCCCAGAACAACCTGTCCCATGCAACCATCCTTTACACGAGACACACTGACAAGAGTATGGCCGTGCTAAAAAGATTCTTTTCCGGCAGATGCAGCAAAACCATTTCTCAGGACCGGGGTCAGGAGACGGACCCGGATTGGGTTCCATACCTTCCCGGAGTCGCTGGGAGGATGACAATTTGTGGAGATTGACGCAACAAATGGGGTTACACTGAAATTACAGTCCTTGGTCGGGAAAAATCCCGAGTCGCTCCGGTGCATAGAACCGACATCCTTGGGAAGCGTCGAAGGAGCAGTTGTTTTCATCTATTAGTGGGATTGGTTCCTTCTCGTGCTACAGCAAAACGTTTAAACGAGTTCCTCCAGCTTAGGCTTACTTGTAACTTTTTGGCTCATCGGCCAATGTTTTCATTTTAAATCGAACCCATACGTGACTATCAGGGGCTTTCCAGCGAAAGTTAATCAAAACAACACACATTTATATCATACCAAAATCGATATTTCTTTCAATCAATACAAACTCCCACTTGCTCCATTAAATCTTAAACCGTTAAAGAGACACCCTTTTCTATAAATTATATATACGTATATATGGATGTACATATGTAAGTATATATGTATATACATATGTTTGTCTACTTTTCGTTTTCGTTTCGTTTTATTAGGGGGACTCATGATAGCATATAAACTTATAAGGTGTAAAATTATATCCATTTACACACGCGGTTATATGAACGCACCTAGTAATACTCTTGATAAACTTGATTGTTTTTCAGCTGTATTATTTCCAAAAAAATTTTTTTGATTGTTATACAAATTAAAAAATACCAAGATTAAGTGAAAAATCAAAACTAAAACGCCTTTACTTGCTGATGTTGGAGACTTTTGATGAAAATGCCGTCTGTAATGTCTGCAAGGTTGCATTCCTTTGAGTTTACCGTGTTTACACAATGAAATGTGCGCGTAAATTTATACAAACTGTGTAAATGATTTTTCATACAAAATTTGACAGCTCGTGTGTAAACTAGATAAATTTATACGTTTACACACTTTATAAGGCATTTATACGGTTACATGAGTCCCCCTATTATTTTGAATTTGCTGCATATTTTTATTTCATTTATTTTGGCCTTTTTAATGGATGTGAAATAAATTTCGCTAATGCTGCTTTTGCAACTTATTTTCTTATTTTTCCATTCGCATTCGCTTGCCTCTCACAACCGCAACCCTACTTCGTGTGTGTTGCGTGTGCGACGTTGCCAAGTTTCACATAAGGAAAACATATGAAAATGTTTAAGTTTTACTTGCTGTAAAAGTTTGAGGAGGGTTTGAGTTCTCCTACATATGTATATACGGGAAAGGTTCACCAGATATTTGAAATATTTACTATAGCAGAAATCTATAGTCCAGAGCCCTTCTGTGAACTTACAAATCCGCACACTAGGGAAACGATAAGTAACTGGTAATTAAAGCTGGAGACATTATTATTATTATTTTATTTTTATTTATTTTTTATTGGTGCTTTATCGGTAACCTTTTAACAGCTGATTCGACCAACCTTATGAGAATCAATGCAATCGATTATTGGTGCCGCTAAGGTCGTAACCGTATCGTAGCGAACCAATTGGGTTTTGGTTTACCGTCGTAACTATAAACAGCTGATTACGTTAGGGATACGGATACAGCGATACGACATACGGCACCAATGACTCCGGCTTAAAGTGGATTGAACGCCCAGGGCAGACCAAATTCCTTACACTCCCACCAACGAGAGTATGATCCAAACTCATTTAAGTAACCAGAGAGGACCTACGAACTCTCACTGGGTACTTTACGGGGCACTGTAGTCTACGATGTCCTGTAAATCTAGCTGACACATAAATCCGTCAAGGCATCGGGGCCTAATAATGTTTCAGTCTTTAAGAGGAAATCATATAACCAAACATTTTGAAACTTTATAGTCAAAGATTTGGTCCACAATTCCAGCTTTTGCCTTTTACAACGAAAATGTTACAAGTTCTAATGAGGTAGTAAACCTGACATAAACTCTTCTCTGGGTTTCGCTTCAGTGGTAATTTCAAGTGATGTTTCTAGACAGTGATGCCATAGCAAAAAAAATAGAAATTCCACGAAATTAGTTGAATTATTCCATTCTTTCCTTTATACCAGCGATAATTCCCTCATGATAACCCATGCTGCTCAAATGTATCAATTTGACTTTAACAGCAAAACATGTCTTAACTATAACCGACTCTAAATCTAGAAAAAAGGATGTAATTTCATAAACGTACATAGTCTGATTTAACGTGTTGGAACTCCACATATTACGTATCTTCTACGATGAACCAGCAGAATTTTTTTTTTATGTTTTTATGATTCTCTGAACCTCAGCATCCCCGATTTGGCCTACTGACAGCTTAAGCCTCATGTCTTATTAAATGCTTTGAGATCATCTCCCACTGGCAGCAGCCATGGCCCAAACTCTTTCATTCAAATAAATATATTCGGAACACTTTCGTAGAGCCGTGTTCATATCCGACTTGAAAGGGCTAAATGTTTCGATTTAATTCAAGTAGCCTTGAACGAGTAAATGGGAAGTAATTAATTATTTTTGTGTGTCAACTGACCTGCGGATATCCCTTTTAGCCAATGTTTGATAAAAAAAACATCCCACAAAAGGGGCAAAATCCCCCGATTTGGTTTCACAGTTTCTAGATTAAAACGATCGAATAAGTCAGATACAGATGGCCTCTCGACTGCGTTGTTTAAAGCATGTCCGGGCTTAGTTTTGCCTCATGAGATACTTTTAAATAGTTCACTTCCCCGCGAGGTGTTTATTGATGCCTGACAACTTGCATCGATAACTCCAATTTGCAAATGTGGATATAAGAGTGATGTTTGCAAATACAGCCTATATCAAAACTCACCTGAATGCATTAAAAACGCACAAGATAGACCTTCCAGTCAAAAGCCTAATTTTCGCTAAGCAGCATGGTATTGATTGAAAACTCATCTGCCTTGCAAATGCCGTTCGGAGTCGGCATAAAACATGTAGGTTCCGTCCGGCCAATTTGTAGGGAAAATCAAGAGGAGCACGACGCAAATTGGAAGAGAAGCTCGGCCTTAGGTCTCTTCGGAGGTTATCGCGCCTTAGATTTTTTTAGCATGGTATTGTTGCGAAACGTTCCACGGTTACCAATCTATTTAGTGAAGAATTTGCCAAACAAATGCCAAGGTGCACTAGGAAACCATCTACCATACCACCGGCCCATTGTTCTTTTCACTGTACTAGCGATAAAGCACTCCCCGACGGTTTTGGGGGTTATCGATAAATATTCGGTTCGCATCCTTCGTTTATCTGGAGCGATTTGATATGACCACTTCGAACTTTTTAAGACATCAACTACGCATTTTTGTGAGTTTTTTAAGGAACTTGGAGTCACCCCAGAAATACTTCCTGAAGGTAAAGAGGATTGTTGTGGATATGGGCAGCCCTTTGCGGGATATAAATCCCTCGTTCCTTACCCCTTTTGCTACGAGCCCGACACGACATTTCAGGGCACGAGCGCACATTTCTCACTAAAACAGCAAAGTTCACTGCCAAGTGGTGAATTGTGTAAAATTTTCTAACAAAAAATTTAATTCAATTCAAGTACAAAATGAATTTCGCCTACTCGAAACAATAACAACAGGAAAAAAATACCAACAAAAAAGTAAGAAGTTAAAAAAGATGAAAGTTTGCCAACAATGAGCTAAATTGTAACGACTGTTTTCCGCTCGCTCCACGAGTTTTTAATTTTTGCCTACTAGCCCAACCAACCATGTGCTCCAGGTAGCCGAGTGGCCCACAGCTACATATTACATATTAATACTAGGTAGTGATGTCTGGTTTGGGGTAATAAGAGATCCGGTTTCGCAAATTTCGGTTCGAACCGAAACCGGGTGTTACTTAATGGAATGATATTTCTCAGAAAAAATTTGAATTCTGCTGTCATAGGTTCATAGCTCACTTTATGTCCTCCCCGAAGGAGAGTGTTGTGGATGTGGGTAGTATTTTGACTAGCACCTTTTTCTTCGTCTAACGACAGGTGTGCCTTCCGCGGAAATATTTTAGACCCCTTAACTTGCTGTGGGATTTGTTGCGTGTAAGGACAGCTGCTTCTTATCTACATAGCTAGCCAGTGTGCCTGTTCGTTTTCCTCCACGCCATTAGTACTGGGAACCACACCGGCTTACGGCTCATACTTGCGGTTGATAAATGTTCGTGTTTGAACGCATATTCAGCTAAGTTTCGATTCGGGCTTCAAGGCTACCATATATGTAAGTGTTTGGGGACTTTTTTAGTTTGGAAGAATTTCGTTCTAATCTGATTTAGGTTGTTTCTAAAAAATCATTTACTTATGTTCGGTTTTTCAGTGCGAGTAAAAAGCCAGTTAAAGTTGGCTAGAGTTTAACCTTGCCATTTTTTGGATTACATTCGATTAAACGCCCAAAAGGGCAAAGTTAAACTCTAGTCAACTTTAACTGTAGTTTAAACTCACATTGAAAAACCGAGCCTTAGTACGGTTTTTCGAATGTTTAAAGCCCCGCTGTGCACATATGATTGCTACGCGATGGACTACGGAGGTATAATACTGATAGAACAACCCTCGGAGAGATAAATGGAAAGTCACTCCTGGACCTATAACCAACTGTGTGGTAATTTGGAGGGGCCAGATCGAACACCGCCTCCAACGGACATTTTTTGAGCCTTTTAACGTATTTTTCGCTCGTTTTTTGCTAAAAGCATTCTTTGGTTGTCGATTTGCTAATCTTGCTACATACCCAATTTCAGAAACAATTTCAATTCTTGTAAAAACCATATCTGTCCAATCATTGAATACCCAACTCGGTGTGTCCGGTTCTCCGGTTTTATTCATCACTAGTTAGAAAGGAAGTACAAGTACACAGTACACGATTAAAAGTATGATGAGAGGAGCGGCGCTAAACCTGGTTAAACTAAACACAAGAAATAGTAACAACAACACCGACAACAACAAAGCAGTCGACGTAAGTGAAACTTGGCAACGTAGCGCAATTTATTTTATTCACCTCATCTGCAATTTATATCAAATACAAATAAAACCAGACGTACATACATATATTTATGCGCACAGTCGTATATACATACATATGTACGTACAAACCGGACGGCGATGATGACGATGACAACGGCTGCCAGATTATTGTATTTGCATCGCAAATGGTCCTTTTTATTTCCTGTGGTTTCAGCGGTTGCGTTTATTTTGTTACCGACACTTTTTGTTGAAGTGCTACGTGTTACTCAATTTGCGGTACATTTAATCGTTAGAGAAACGATCATAAAAACCAGGTAAAAGGTAACTACAAACACCATATGCGAAATTCGAATACTTTCTGAGCCGAATCGTGCTTATTCATTCGCATAATTCGGTCTTACAGAAAAAAGTTAGTTAAATATAAACTAGTTGCCAAGCCATGCAACTTTGCCATAGAAATAACCATCGCTCACTGTTTGTTATGCAAATTATGGCAGTAATTTATTTGAGTTGTATGATACCAATTTATGGTTAATTTATAGTTAGCTTATATTACTACAGGGAATCTAGCCAGCGTAGCCTTTGAACTTTTACTTGTTAACCTTCTTCGATACCCGCTGTCGGCATCACGAACAGGATCATAAATATTCCAGAGGATTGTGCTCTTAAACACTGCAAATACCATCCATACGTTAATCGTTTTAAGTCGTACAACATCAAAAATGAGGGACTCATAGAGCGCGACTTTTATTTATCTAGGGAGACTTTTACTTTTCAAAAGCATAATCAGTCCAAAGAAGTCCTTCGTCGTAAGAGTAACTCGGACATATCATCATACAACCAGCAGAAGTCAACAAATAGATGGTGCATGCCGATCTTTTACCGTCAGTCTTTTCTACGATCTGACATATGGTGAAGACTTAGTCGATGGTAGATTTACCAGGACTGAATCTACACTGGTAAGGTCCAATCAGTTCACTAACTTTCGACTTCAGTCTTTTCGCACAAAACCCTGGAGAACACTGTAGTAATTGAAACTACGTTTTTATTTTATAATAAAAATTTAAATTATATTTTTTAAACTCGCCTAAAAGTATGCGTCTATATGTTTTTTATTTTTTTACAATCATCAATATTTTTGAAAATTGAAAATCAATATTGAAACTTAAAATATTGATAATACATTTAAAAATTAAAAAGTTCAAAGTAACTAAAATACAAAGTTAAATAAAGATAATAAGAACCCTACATTACTCCCCCTTCAAGAAAATTTATCATTAAACAAATTGAATGTAACTCTCTTTTTATGTAAATTCTTGGTGTTGTTTGTGTCTGTTGTCTCAATTATTGCAGGTTTTAATCTATCAATAGGAATAGTTTTAATATTATTATCTATTTCAAGTTTAAAACATTTTTGGTCTTTTTCCACAATTTTGTAAGGGCCTTCATATGGTTGTTGTAATGAATGTTTATTAATGACTCGAACGAATGCAAATTTACAAGTTTGAAGATCTTTTGGAACATAAATTCCAGTATCAGCATCTTTATGATGACTTAAATTTGATCTAACATTTCGAAAATGTTCACGTAAATTACTTAAAACTTCAGTTGATGAGAAATTTTTAGCTGATGGCACAACAAGTTCCCCTGGCAAACGTAAATTCTGACCGAAAACCATTTCCGCTGGTGTAGCCGAAATATCTTCTTTGTAAATAGATCGCAAACCAAGTAATATGACAGGTAACTCGTCATACCAATTATTTGTGTCCTCTCTAGCTATTATAGTAGTCTTTAATTGTCTATGAAACCTTTCAACCATACCATTTCCTTGAGGGTGATATGCGGATGTTGTAACTTGGTGACTACCAAGTAATTTAGTTAACTCTGAAAACAATTTCGATGTAAATTGACTACCTTGATCAGTTGTTATCTTTAACGGAACTCCAAACCGAGAAATATATTCTCTAAAAAACTTATTTGCAATTGTAGTTGCTGAAATATCTTTTAATGCATATGCCTCAGGCCAGCGGGTAAATCTTTCAATAATCGTTAAAATATAGCGATGTCCTTTTGAAATAGGTAATGGTCCAACTATATCTAAATGGATGTGTTCAAATCTATTCTTGGGAATTTGAATTTTGACAACAGGGGATTTTGTATGACGATAAACATTAGACTTTTGACAATTAAGACACTCTTTTGACCAAATATTAATATCCTTATTCATATTAGGCCAATAATATTTTTTAACTATGAGCCGTCGTGTAGCTCTTGTACCCGGATGTGCTATTCCATGTAAAATATCAAATACTGTCTTTCGCAAATTACTCGGTACAAATGGCCTAGGAGTTTCTCCTGAAATTTCACACCAAATATTAAAATTTAAAATCGGAATATTAATTAACTTTAAATTTAGATATTGAGAATCAGATACAAGTTGATTTAAGTCATCATCTTTTTGTTGTTCAGTTTGTAAAATTTTAAAATTCAGTTCTGTATTATATATTGCATTAACCTCAAAAGCTCTAGATAGCGTATCTGCTACAACATTGGCTTCTCCTTTAATGTATTGTATGTCATCAGTAAATTGTGCTATAGATTCCAAGTGTCTCGTTTGTCTAGGACTTCGTTCTGTTTTTGAATTTAAAGCAGTAGTCAAAGGTTTATGGTCCGTATAAACTGTAAATTGTCGTCCTTCCAAAAGATATCTAAAATGTTTTATATTTAAATAAATCGCCAATAATTCCCTATCAAAAGCACTATACTTAATTTTAGTTGGAGAAAGTTTTTTAGAAAAGAATGCAATGGGCTCAATTTTATTATTGTAATTTTGTTGTATAACGCCCCCAGTCGCTGTGTTAGATATATCTACTGTTAAAGATAATTTAGCATCTTTGTTAAAATGATTTAACAATATCGTAGATGCTAATTTATCTTTAATGCATTCAAAAGCTTCATTCGAATTCTCATCCCATACCAAAGTTTTGTCACGTTTCTTATTTACTTTGTTAATTAGATAATAAATTTTGTTTGTAAATTCTGCTAGTTTTGGAATGTATCTATGATAATAATTTACCATACCAATAAATTTCTGTGCCTGCTTAACTGATTTTGGACGTTCGAAATTGCGAATAGCTGATACCTTTTCATCGGAAGGTCGAATACCTCTTCCAGAAATGTTATGTCCTAAAAAATCGATACTAGGTACACCAAAAGTACATTTACTTGGTTTAATGTTTAAACCGTACTCTGTAAGGCGTTGAAAAAGGATACGTAAATCTTTTAAATGTTGTTCTTCGTCTGTACTTGCAATAAGTAAGTCGTCGATGTAAGCATATACAAAATCTAAGTCACCTACTACCTCATTTATGAATCGTTGAAAGGTTTGTGCAGAATTTCTAAGTCCGAAAGGCATTCACATGAATTCAAACATACCGAAAGGAGTTGTAATAGCAGTTTTGTAAATATCTTCTTCAGCCATAGGAATTTGGTGATATGCCCTAACTAAATCTAATTTTGAAAATATATTTTTATTATGAAGGTTCATATTAAAATCTTGAATGTGAGGTAAGGGATAACGATCGGGAACAGTTACAATATTCAATCTTCTAAAATCACCACATGGACGCCAATCATTCAACTATTTTTTAGGTACAAGGTGAAGTGGTGATGCTACTGAAGAATTTGAAGGCCGACAAATGCCTGTTTTAACTAAGAAATCAAACTCCGTTTTCGCGACTTTGTATTTTACCGGATCTAAGCGCCTGGGCTTAGAAAATGGAAGACTACCTTCTGTTACAAGTCGATGTACTGTTGTACATATGTTTAACAGGTTTAGTATAATCTGGCTCTGAAATAAGTGACGGAAACTCTTTTAATAATTTTGTAAATTTATTTTCAATCACAAATAATTTGGGTAATGGAATATCACAAAAGTAAGATACTGTATTAACTGAGAAATTGGTTAATGGATCTACTAAACGTTTATGTTTAATGTCTATAAGAAGACCATATTTACAAAGAAAATCAGCGCCAATTATTGGCTTGGCTATATCCGCAATCAACAATGTAAAGGGAAATTCACGTCTTAAACCCAAATTTACGTTTAAAAGCCTTTTCCCGTAAGTGGCAATTGTTGATCCATTAGCTGCAGTGAGAATTATGTCTGAACGTTTCGTATGAGGAAATTTAGACGCGGGTAATACCGAAATTTCTGCTCCACTATCAATTAAAAAATTTTGTTTGTTTTCTCTGTCAAAAATAAATAAGCGACGCTTCGAATATTCTAAATTTCCATTGTTCGTCGCTGCAACATCGGAAGAATTTTGTTTGCTGAATCTTTGTTTTTTGTTATAACAAGTTTTTTTATACAAGGTTGTTCACAACTTCTAGCATAATTTCCAAATTTGTAGTGAAATCTACACGACCAATTTGGATTATTACGCGAGCTAGAACGACGCCTAAAAGAATTTCTAAAATAGTTCCTAGAATTGGAACGCGACCTAGATTGATTCCGATACATTTCTGTTTTAATTTCAGCTAACTCCAGAGAAAGTTTCTGAAAATTTTCACACATTAAAGAAGTGGTTTTAACCAAGTTTTCAACAACAGAATTTTGTGCTTTTGTATCCGAAAAATTATTAACCGAAAATACTTCATTTTTGTTTATCACTTCCCAAATATTATCTGCTAATTTTGTTAATTCGGTAATATTATTAGAACTCGAACTAGCCAAAATCATACTCAAATTTTTAGGAAGTTTACGCATCCAAATTTTCTTTAAAATATTTTCACTAAAATTTGATCCGGCTCATATAATTAATGAACGATAAAATTCTGATGGCTTACGATCACCCATCTCAGAATCATTTAAAATTTTATCAAGTTTCGAATTTTCGCTAAGTGAGTGTCTTTCTATCAAAACTTTTTTAAGTTCAGTAAATTTGTTATTAATGGAGGATTTTGGATAAAATCCAAAATAGTTATTATCACTTCCTGCGGAAGTGCTGTAATGATGTGTTCGTATTTAGTGTTTTCTTGTGTAAT
Source organism: Eurosta solidaginis (assembly GCF_040869045.1). Classification (NCBI taxonomy): domain Eukaryota; kingdom Metazoa; phylum Arthropoda; class Insecta; order Diptera; family Tephritidae; genus Eurosta; species Eurosta solidaginis. The sequence continues at coordinate 50,069,155 of NC_090322.1, forward strand.
GTTTTTAGTACTAAATTGTGTTTCGGCATGAATAAACCATGCTTCCGGATAATTAGTCCAAAATTGTGGTAGTTTTACTGAAACTGCCAAAATTTCATTTTGAGTAACATTTGTATATGGATTTGTAATTTGTTGTTGAGGAGTGTCATTTGGTGTATTTATAAATGAATCATTTAGTTTATTAGAAAGTGTAGATGTTTGTGTATTATGTTGTGGTGAACGAAACATTATTGAATTAAATGAAGAGAGTTCACTAGCAAACCAGTAAAATTAACTAGTAATTCTATGAAAAGAGAGTTTACAATAATAATAATAATAATATATCTATATTTTAGTATACATACATAAAAGATGATATTTTTATTCAAATACTTGCGAATATTTAGTTTGTTGCCGTAACTGATACTTATGCAATGGCTTTTGATGGTGTTGTGTTTGCAGTTGTTCCCGTTGCTACTGCTTCTTTAAGTTATTCGAGGATAATAATTCCTTTGGTTGTTTTTTAAACGTTTGAAGGTTTTGCCTATGAATGATGATGATGTACGGTAGCAATTGTTTGAAATTGGTTTGATGATAATGTTTTGACGCCACTTGAGTACTTTTAAATTGTGTTGGCTGTTGATAATTTCACAGTGGAATTTGTTGATTTTACATTTAGCTTATTGGATCAAAGTAACTGTCAAATAAATCTTCCAACTCCTTATCTTCTGGCTTTAATTCCTCAATATCTTATCACTTCAGCTAAACAATCTCTTTATTTACTTCATATAGTATTCAAGATTTATAAATCATATTTTTGTTTTATATACTTTCAATTTAACCTCTTCTTCTTCCCTTTAAAGCTGCCATATTTTGTTCATGCGTCTCTGGATCTTCGTCTTTATGTGTAGTTGAGTGTAACCGTAGCTACGAAGCCAAACGAAAGGCTAAGGGACAAAACTTACATCTGTGTATACTATCACCCAGATGTAGACGTAAATGCGGATTGAGTGCACTTTTTTGTAATATTTGCATTTATATTGTTTTTCACCGGTATGAGTACGCATATGCTGGTTTAAGTACGCAGCATATATAAATCGCTTATCACAAAGATCACATTTATTGGCCTTTTCTCCGCTATTATATAGTTTATGTCTACTTAAAACCGACTTTGTTTTAAAAAAATTTTTTACAAATATCGCACTGGTATTGGTATTGTTCGTTCTTTTCACGTATTTTTTTGTATCTTATTGTGATTTGTTAAAATGCAAAAATTTAACTGCACTGCAATGTTTTTGTTTCACAGACTGGCTGATCGCCAATGTAGTAATTGAAACTACGTTTTTATTTTATAATAAAAATTTAAATTATATTTTTTAAACTCGCCTAAAAGTATGCGTCTATATTTTTTTTATTTTTTTACAATCATCAATATTTTTGAAAATTGAAAATCAATATTGAAACTTAAAATATTGATAATACATTTAAAAATTAAAAGGTTCAAAGTAACTAAAATACAAAGTTGAATAAAGATAATAAGAACCCTACAAACACTTAAATTCCAATCTGGAGGCATGTACAGATTTTCTAGCCGGGATGAATATGCCCTGCAGACAAATTGACAACGGCACATAGTAGCGTAGATTTTGGTTTACATTATAGTACAACTTCATCGTATTTGGCAAGATGACATACGAGAAAGAGTAACTGAACTTAATTGTTGAATTCAGAATATGTTATTTATTACAACAAATTCGACAATTTCTTATCTTTTATGGCTTAAAAGTATGATCCAACGTACTTTGGTTCTAAAAGGAGTTATAATTCCAAAAAAAAGATTTGCTTGTTATTTACGACCGTCGTCGTATCAAGAACTTTCTTTTATGTCGTTGCTGCTTTGTGATCGTGTGTTACGATTCAGCACAGTTATTTTCATGTCGAAATTTGATTTCGTACCTATTTTATAATTTTGTTCCTTTTTCACTACGAATTTCGGCATCATAATTACTGGAGTGTGGAAAGGCGAGAGCGACAACGAACAAAATGCGCGCTCATCCGTCGCAACAACTTTACAACTGACGACGACGACAACGTTGACTTGTTCCACCGGCAAAACGACCCACACATAAGTGTACAAGTCACTTCCATACATACCAGTGATGATAATCATGGTACATTTGTACTTTTTTGGTACATTTCGCTTCCCGAAAGTACGTTGGTACTACATTGACATAGTTGGTCCATTTTTGTAAAATACAGCACTACACTTCAAGAGCTTTGCAAAGTAGCTCTGAGTGTCCAAAAAAATTTAAAATTTTTCGAAAAAAATATATCCGTCTTCTTTTACCTCACAAAACTTTCCTTAATTCGTGCTATTTTTTAAAATGTACGCTAGCAAAATAGCAAGCCATGAAATACGCACATACGCTTACACATTTGTATGTGAACGAATTTATGTACATACAGATCACTTATATCCAAAAATTCTCACCAACAAGAATATGGAGACTCCAACCATGCAGCAGCGTAAGTGTATAAATATACAAACCAGTATGTCACTAATTAAGAAAACGCAATTGTTTTTGTACGTAGATAGTGTGGACGAAAGAAATTTCGGGAAGTATAAATTTCGTTTAGGCAGCAGTGGAAGGAAATGTATCCATGGTTGGAAGAGGACAAATCTATTTAGGGGAAAAAATGTATTTTGTGCAATTCTTCATTTCTAGGCGGACTTGCTCTCATCAAACGACATGCGTGCTCTGAAGCCCATATTCGAGCTGAAAATTTAGCCAAAACTACACCGAAAATTGTGGAGCACGTTGACAATAAATCAAGCAATTCAGTAAGCCAAGCCGCAAAGAGCTTTCAGGTAAAATTGTTTTGTTGTCGACCACAATATTTTTCGGTACAGAAATGATTGTTATTCTAAATTTGATAAAACAGAGTAATTTGATTCTGAATTTGGAGCTTTAGCAGAGCATGAGAGTCTTAAAAAATTCAAGAATTTAAATATAGGCAACTTTTGAGAAGAAATAAGATCAGTTAAAAAATTTTTAATGCGCCAATGTTTTCCAATATTTATAGAATAGTTCAAGGCATATTGTCGATTCCACATTCACCCGCAAACGTAGAAAGGATATTTTCTATACAAAATTTAATTAAAATGAAGTGTAGAAATAGATTTCAAATAAACACGGTTTCGAATTTAATAAAAACTAAAGACTTGATGAAATAAACTAACAGTAGTTCTCATAATATAGATACGAGGTGTTCAAAGAAGATCTGTTAATGTAGTAATTAAAACATCAGTTATTAGTATAGATATAGGCGACAATTCGTCGACTTTTATATCTGAATCTAAACCTTTTGTACCTAAAATGTTTTTATGAAATTTTTTTCGCATTGAATGCAGTTTTTATATTTTTTTTTAAATTTAATTTTATGTTCCTTAGTGGCACTCAATAAAGAAATGCATTTATATATGTACATACTTGTACGATTTAATCGATAAACTTGTTTTAATATTTTTACTGGAAAAGTATTTCTTCATAAATAATATTTCCCTGTTATACCACGTTTTATTTGTCTTAGAAAGTTTCCTGACTAAAAACAGTTTTTCGATAAAGAAGCAGAGCATAACTCTAGTTTGGTTAAAATTCACATTAGAAGACTTTTGGTACATTTTTGGATGATTTGGTACATTTTTTCCATCGTTTGGTACAAAATAAAAAAATCCATTTATCATCCCTGATACATACTGTGTTTTTGTGTGAGGTTTGTTTGCTGCCGTGCATATAAAACCCACATGCAACCAGTGGCGTCCCTAGGTTTTAATTAGAAGTTGCTAATATAATTTGTATCTTATGGCGTGTGTGGGTAAGTGGGTTGGATATTATGGTACAGTTTTATGTGAATCTTAGATGGTGCTACACGAGAATGCCAATACGAAGATGGTGTGATCAACCGCTATATTTTGAATCAGGTTTGTAGCACCTGACAATATTAATTCAAGTGAGGTTTGCTCAATTAAAAAATCCACGTTATCGCTTGTATAGCTTCAAAATCGGGAGCAAAACAAAATAATGATTCACAAGACTTATTTCTATGAAACATGGGTTTATATTAAAAAAAAGTGTTTTCAATTGTTTTTTTGTTTTTATCGGCCTATTGATAAATGATTCAAGGTTCGATTCGAGCTCAAGGCCAGTACAATAATTTTTTTCCAATGATAATTATTGTTATTTTTTAATTTTTCTAAATATGAAAAATTGTATTTTGTTTTTGGAATAGAAGTAGAAAATTTTTCAGACAACCTGCCATAGCTGCGCAGATAGATCCAAAATACGATTTTTTAAATTTAGAAAAATTTAAAAATAACAATAATTATCATTAGAAAAAAATTATTGTTCTGGCTTTGAGCTCGAATCGAACCTTGAAAAAGTGTTTTCTTAAAACAGGAATATACAGAAATTGGTTCTAGGCAAAGTTCCTTTTTTGCACCCATGTTCTTATTTGTTGAAGACAACTTAAAATACAACCAAGTTATCATTTATCACTCTCAAATGTTGAGTCAGCTGCTTTAGTTGCAACTATGGTGAAGATTTACACTCAAATGCTGGCTCGCAGTCGCTGACAATTGTTACAGAATTTCAATTATTCCTATAATCTTCAATGTTTCATTAAAAACTGAACTATAACAATTTTCAGTCACTGCAACCCAGAATATGGATGTTATGCAATTGACAACTCTTGGTATAAAATGCTTCCTAAAACTCGCATATCCAACTTTGATCCTTTGCTAAGTGGGCCTATTTAGCTTTTTAGAGGAAAAGTACATAGTGAGTTTTATTAACATACAATTCACTTATATTATCTCCTTTCGTAGAATGAACAACGTTAAGAATATATCATCATCATCATCATCATCCTCCTCAACTCCTATTGGAGCATAGGGCCTCGACCACCGACTTAAATCTTATTCTGTTAGGTGCAGTTCTTGTGATGTCATTCCACGTATATCCTGCGTCTTCGAGTTCTTTATCCACAGTTCTGCGCCAAGTTTTCGCATGTCCACCAGGTCGTCGGCTTCCTTGTGGAATCCATCGCAATGCTTGTCTGGCTATATTTACTGGAGGTCTTCTGAGAGTGTGACCAATCCACGACCATTTACGCTAAGAATATATACTGTTGTCTAAAGATTTATACCTTCGATCGGTAGAAACCCCTTCTCTTGTTGGAGCACGCATAGACAATTCAAATTTGAAAATGTTCTTATTGTTCCTTAAAAAATGACAATTTAGACTATCGTATGAGCTCACACACAAGCCAACGTAATAAAACCGCACTGCGTTTTTTTATGGCGCGCAAACAACCGGCGTTTTTTGCCCTAACCCAAATAAGCATGCGTTGCTACAATGTAAAGCATATGTGCAAACGTCAAATCTAAATGTCACGCAGCAAATTCAATTTGGATTGCTCTCATACAAGTTGTATGTGCAGGAGACATTTTTGACAGAAAATGACTTGCGTGTGTTGATATTAGGTTGGCTTGACAGTTTCGACAGATTTTTTAGCAGTGCAAGAAAGTTCTAGTGAAATAGGTAGTTTAGGTACCTAAAATTTAGGCAAACTCGCACCCAGCCTTAATAATTCAATTTTTTTTTAAAGCAATACTGATCAACTTATAACAGCACGTATTTATATAGATACCCCTGCAGTAATTTTCAGTTGGTGATTTGCTATTCAATATTGAAAAATTAACTACGGTTTTCATATTGCATATTTGCAATGACGTAGCAAATGCATAGCTGTATATTTTGTTAGTGTATTGTAAAAAATTTGCTACGCAAGTATGCAATGCAATGATGCTAGACCATTTGCAACCGGATGATAATTTTTCAGATTTGAAATATTTGCGAATTTTTTGTTTGCAATATTTAGCTACATACATTTTTCGGCTGCAAAGTTTGCAATTATTATCGCTAAGTAGTGTCAGATTAGTAAAAGAAGCTGGTAGGCAAGGGTTAACCATACAGAATACCACATAATATGTTTGCCTTTGGTTAAAAAGTTGTCCTTACCAAATATTGCTGGAACAATGTTGTAGGTTTTCACAGCTCAAGTGTGAGTAAGCATTATCCTCCGAATATCAGTCCCTTGTCGATTGCACATATTGCAGCCAAGGAGTGTTGCGTCGGGTAGAGCCAAGGACAACAAAAATCAGGGAACGGCATCCTCAAGGCAGATGTGTTTTCATTGAGAAGCTTTTTATGGTAGAAGTAGGTACACTCCAAATCACTTCCAAGCGTCGACTCCGCTTGAAAACAGTTGTTTCAAGATTTTTGATGTTGCTTTGCCCGGGACTTTAACCCAGGGTCATCGGTGAGATAGGTAAGCACGTTACCACCACACCAGAACGGCAGATCGAAATTAAGGCTTCTTTATATTGTAACGAATTTTGGGGGATTCCGATTATTTTACACCTTCTGCTAAGGTTCGCATTGCTGAGCTGTCGAATAAATAACTCTAATATTCAGTATTGCAAAATGGTATTTATTTAGACTACTTTGGGAGTAGTACTTCAGGAAAAAAAGTTCCACTACGCATACCCAAACAAATAATTTTCTAGCCTGCGAACTTTAATTTTTTCGACTTTGATTTTTACGGTTTTTTCCTGTCCTACTAAAAAAATTTTAATTTGATTGTAAAATTTTCATGTAAAAAAATATTTGTTTTTTCAAAAAACTGTTATCGCCAACGTTTTTAGCGGATATCTTTGCTTCGGACAGTGTATACATATGACAATTTTTTCAGTAGGTCATTAAAAAAACCTTAAAAATCAAAGTCGAAAAAAAGGAAAAAAAAATGAAATTTCGTAGGCTCGAAAAATCGATGGCGCGATATCGGTTAACTTTCGTACATACAAATCAAACCACCCTAATATACATGACAGCTTGCTGTTTTTGTTGTTGTGATTATTTACTAACAGCATAGTGATGCTAACATTCGCCACAATATTCTAGATCCCTCCTCTTATTTTTGTCCTCACTACGCTCGTGCATACATGCATATATACAGTAAAGCTCTTGCGTTGGGATACATACTTACATTTTATTTTCAGCAATTTCATTTAAAGCACTGCAGCATTTTGCCCTTTTTATATTTTTGGGTTTTGTTATATTTTTGCTTGTTTTGTTTTTATTTTCACTATGCTATGATGTGTAGTTTTTGTTGCTTTATGTGATATTGTTGCTATCTTTCCACTAGAGGTTTACGCCGATCACTTTATCGGCGGCGACGTGTACGGCGCGCCGGTGTTCTTACTTTAAAAAAGATTAATTTTTCTATTTAAAAAAATAATATTTAGGAAAGGTTTTGTTTTTATGTATTTAAGGAAATAAACTTGTTGGCCATTTCGAAAATATCCGGGGTTTTTGCCTCAAGATCTCGCAGACCGTTGCAAATTTTTCAAATCATTTGTGGCTCCTTGGCGCTCACACACAAAGACGACCTACGCTTGCTATTAATTGTCTATTAATACTCATGCCTCTCGTGGCACAGGGCGTCTCCAGTTTTTCGGCTGTTTTTAAGAGCTACAATTCCCGATGTGAGAACAGAAGCAATCCCGACCACCAGCCGCTACCACGCCTCCTAACCCTCACACCATATGCCAGCACAGAAGCTATAGGACTGCGACTTCGAACTCATACCTTCGTCGACGTCACTTTCCGTGAAGCTGTAGGTGTATCTCCGAAGACTTTCCAACGGATGCTTTTGTCGCGCTATGCTGCCGAGCTACACCATAGAAACACCTTCAAACGTTAGGGAGTGACTATTCGGCCAAGGATGCCGCCTTCGAATTCATAAGCAGTCTAAGTGGATGTCATTGCGTAATGGGTGAAAACCATATAATCCTCGGCGCATCTACATAATTAAAATTTTACAAGGACCTTGGATACAATTTTTAAAATGTAGACCAAAGTTTGCAGACGTTTGTGTTCACAACATTGATTTCAATAGTCTTCGTTAAATCAACACGATATTTTAGAATGAAAGTCGGCCGATTTTAAGTTGAAAGATGTTAACTGCTCTTTTCCGGCCTTATGATATAAGAGCTCATTATGGATGACCGCGTAGCTTCAATTTTCAGACTAGTTCGACTCTTCACTACGTTAGGGTAGTAGCACACACGGTCATTAGTTCGACTGTCTTGGGAAAGCTTTTGCTTCACCACTTTTAATGTTCTTGCGAAGGACAAAGCCTCACCTGGTAAATATATGAGCCCACTTATTCACATTTGTAAAAGGAGCCGTAACGTGTATGTGATATTTAAACTTGGTTGATAGGCTATAATCAATGTGATTCACTCCAAGGGACTAGTTTTGGATAGGGCCGCCAACTTTAGCAAATGTCAAAGCGGGAAACTTGGGTGTTGAAGGATGAAGTGTGTAAATCAAAACTAACATTTCAGACGCTATTGTGTAGTTTCGCAAATAAACAACAGATGTTTGAATGTAAGCCCAAGTGATTTTTCAAACCCTTCTCATGCGTACATATATCCTCAATTTAAGTATGGGGTAAGATTCATTTCAAAGGAGTGTTTATGCCCCTAGAAACTAAAAGATTTTGCATCACTGATTTGGCTTATTCTTACAGCCAATCGCAATATGAATTTTTTTAAAAATCGGCACCTTTTTTGGGTATTTGCTTTTTTTAACAACTTGAGGACCATTTGAAAACATGTTCGCCTTGGGTAATTTTTCTTTTTTTGAATTCATTGTTCATTATTATTTTTTTTTTAAATATGCAAAGTGAGCATATAAATTTATTATATAACTTTTATTTTAATAATTTGTTGAATTGGGTGATGCAAAGTCCGTGTTAAGCAACGCTTGTTTTTTAAATAACTTTTGTACAGTTAGAAAGAGTTAAATTTCGCAATTAGGCTAAGTTTACGATCGAGCGTAATCGCATCGCGCGATGCGACGAGAATCACTGTTAGCGATAAATTATATTAGTGCATATGGAGATGTTTATGACAAAGCGATTTAGCGTAAAGCGAATTGAGCGATTACAAGCGAAAAGAATATTTTGATTCAGTTGAGCGAAATTTGCGAAACAATATGGATGTTTTTATTGAAAAGGTACATATGTGACAATCAGTGTTTGTGGAATTTGCGTCATGCAGATTACCACAATCGCGATTGGATGCACTTGATATTTTTTTGTCTTATGTATACTTTTTAAATATTTTTTTTGTAACAAATAGCTATTTTCTAATAATAAAATTTTACGAGTTAATGTACACATGTTGCTTTCTCTACACTGCCACAACGTGAATAAAAAGATGTTGAGTTATATTGTTGAGCATTCCATCGCTTGCGATTTCGCTCTACTATAAACACTCAATCGCCAGCGATAACGCTAGCGAAAATGTAACAAGCGATGGGGCATTTCTCGTCGCATCGCGTGATGCGATTACGCTCGGTCATAAAGTTAGCCTTAGTTTCTTATAACTGGCAGTGCTGCGCATCCGTTGATACCACTTTCGACCATATCCGACCAATTTTCGACATGAACAATAAATGGCCTAAACAGTCTTAAACAAATAGAAAATATAGTAACGCACCGGACGCCGCCGCCGTGCCGATATTTTTGACATTCGGCGGCGGTGTGCCAAAAACGACCAAAATCGGCGGCGGTGATGGCGTTTATCGGCGGCGTATATCTCTACTTTCCACAATTCGTCGTTCCTGGGAGCCAACAACAGAGAAAATTTTAAGCAGATATAATTTTAAGATTGAGATATTGCATGCGCGAACTTCAGTGGAAAGCAGCGGAGCTTCACAAAATTCTAGGAGGTCACTTTCTCCACACAACAAACTTTAACACAATTTTTAACATAAATTAAGCACACAAAATACACACATTGTAGTTTTAGGGTGTAAAAATGTAAATTCTGAACACATTAGCTGAATAAAAAGTGTACAAATAATTCTTAAATAATAAATACAGACAGTGGTAGTTAACACATCCTGCTATTGTGAGTGGTGAATGTGACCTACTAGAGTTTTGTGAAGGTTGCTTCACACTTATATTTAAGAATCCATGAGCTTAACACCGGCTTATAATAATCGAATTTCAATTAATATGTTTTCTAAGAGAAACTGAAAAGAAAGAAACATTTACTGGCATATTGCGATGGACCATTTCGAAAACCGCCAACGTAATCATCATCAGGCAATTTTTGTAATGTTATCAAAGGTTTCACCAGGATTCGAACCGTGAATCACATGGCGAAACTGCAGTAGCCTTTAACCACTAGGCCATCCTGCTGGTATTTGTTTTCATGCTTAATTCAGTTTTTCTCATTTCTACACTAACAAAACAATTGAGACATTTTGTCTCTATATTGATTTGTGTGCCATGTAGATATGTTTTTGTAAAGTTCTTCTTCGTTGCGAAATAGAAGCTTTGTAAACTCGGGCTCAGTTGTACATATTTATGTATGTTTGTTTAATGGTGTGTTCAGTTTATACTTATATTTAAGAATTCATGAGCTTAACACCGGCTTATAATAATTGAATTTCAATTATTATATTTTCTAAGAGAAACTGAAAAGAAAGAAACATTTACTGGCATATTTCGATGGACCATTTCGAAAACCGCCAACGTAATCATCATCAGGCAATTTTTGTAATGCTATCAAAGGTTTCACCGGGATTCGAACCGTGAATCACATGGTGAAACTGCAGTAGCCTTTAACCACTAGGCCATCCTGCTGGTATTTGTTTTCATGCTTAATTCAGTTTTTCTCATTTCAACACTAACAACACAATTGAGACATTTTGTCTCTATATTGATTTATGTGCCATGTAGATTTGTTTTGTAAAGTTCTTCTTCGTTGCGAAATAGAAGCTTTGTAAACTCGGGCTCAGTTGTATATATTTATGTATGTTTGTTTAATGGTGTGTTCAGTTTATACTTATATTTAAGAATTCATGAGCTTAACACCGGCTTATAATAATTGAATTTCAATTATTATGTTTTCTAAGAGAAACTGAAAAGAAAGAAACATTTACTGGCATATTTCGATGGACCATTTCGAAAACCGCCAACGTAATCATCATCAGGCAATTTTTGTAATGCTATCAAAGGTTTCACCGGGATTCCAACCGTGAATCGAATGGTGAAACTGCAGTAGCCTTTAACCACTAGGCCATCCTGCTGGTATTTGTTTTCATGCTTGATTCAGTTTTTCTCATTTCTACACTAACAACACAATTGAGACATTTTGTCTCTATATTGATTTGTGTGCCATGTAGATTTGCTTCACACTATTTTTCGCCCCTGCAACATCTTTATCCTTTAAGGATATTTGGATTGAGTACGTAGTAGCCACAGTCGTAATCGCAGTGGACGCAGCCATTGAACTGGGACTCCAGCGTTGCCGCTCTCAACTGAATTAATTACCCAAAAAGAATTTCAAATTCCTCGTCACACTCATCAAAAACATAAAGAAAATTATTTTGGAGCATATTTAAAGTTGTTTTTTCAATTTGATAGGCTTATACTTTTATGCCATTTGAAACGAGATTCCGCACAATTCCAAGCATTCTGAATTTAGATAATTACTTTAGCTAATATACATACATACGTAGAGGCTTACGCCGATCACTTGATTTTTCTATTTAAAAAAATAATATTTAGGAAAGGTTTTGTTTGTATGTATTTAAGGAAATCAACGTTTTGGCCATTTCGGAAGGATCCTGGGTTTTTGCCCCAAAATCTCGCAGATCGATCAAAAATTTTCAGGAGTAGCTCTTTGCGGAGGGATTGTCCCTCGTTCATTTACTCCAGAGAGGCTTCGAACCTAACCCCTGTTTTTGGAATTGGTACTGCTGCGTCTGCTGAAGAGAAATAGAGATACACAAAATGGTCACACTTTTGTCTGTATATCTGGTGCAAAGCGTAGTTTCACTTGGGGTTAACTCCTAATAATCGTCGCAAACACAATTTCTTTAAATCATTTGCGGCTCCTTGGCGGTCACGCACAAAGGCAACTTACGGTTGCTATTAATGGTCTATTAATACTCATGGCTCTCGTGGCACAGGGCGCCTCCACAATTCCCGATGTGCGAACAGTAGCAATCCCGACCACCAGTCGCTACCACGCCTCCTGCCCTCACGCCATATGCCAGCACAGAAGCTATACGACTGCGACTTCGAACTCATACCTTCGTCGACGTCACTTTCCTAGAAGCTCTAGGTGTAGCTCCGAAGACTTTCTAACGGAAGTTTTTGTCCCGCTCATGGGTGAAAATGTATAATCCTCGGCGCATCTACATAATTAAAATTTTACAAGGACCCTAGATACAATTTTTAAAATGTAGACCAAAGTTTGCAGACGTTTGTGTTCACAACATTAATTTCGATAGTCTTCGTTAAATCAAAACGATATTTAAGAATGAAAGTCGACCGATTTTAAGTTGAAAGATGTTAACTGCTGTTTTCCGGCTTTATGATATAAGAGCTCATTATGGATTACCGCGTAGCTTCAGTTTTCGACTGTCCACTACGTTAGGGTAGTAGCACACACAGTCATTAATTCGACTGTCTTGGGAAAGCTTTTGTTTCACCCTTTTGAGTAATCTTGCGAAGGACAAAGCCTCACCTGGTAAATATATATATGTGCCTACGTATTCACATTTGTAAAAGGAGCCGTAGCGTGTAGGTGATATTTAAACTTGGTTGATAGGCTTTAATCAATGTGATTCACTCCAAGGGACTAGTTTTGGATAGGGATTTTGCATCACTTATTTAGCTTATTCTTTCAGCAATTCGGAATATAAAATTCTTTAAAAAATCGGCACCTTTTTTTGGGTAATTTGCTTTTTTAACAACTTGAGAACAATTTGAAAACATGTTCGCCTTACGTCATTTTATTTGAATACATTGTTCATTATTAATTTTTTGAAAAAAAATATGCAAAGTGAGCATTTACATAAATTTATTATATAACTTTTCTTTTGGTGTTTTGTTTTAATAACTTGGCGAATTGGGTGATGCAAAGGTGGTGTTAAGCTGACATCGAAAACGCCTGTTTTTTTAAATAACTTTTGAAAAGTTAGAAAGAGTTAAATTTCGCAATTAGTTTCTTATAACTGGCAGTGATGCGCATCCCTTGATACCATTTTCGACCTTATCCGACAAATTTTCGACATGAACAATAAATGGCCTAAACAGTCTTAAACGAGTAGAAAATATAATAACGCGCCGGACGCCGCCGCGCTGATATTTTTGACATTCGGGGGCGGCGTGCGAAAAGCGACCCAAATCGACGGCGGTGGCGTTTATCGGCGGCGTATATCTATAATACGTATGTAGGTCCTGGGCCCGTATTACGTGCTACGAACAGTGACTGAAAACTATTTTCAATAAAGCGATAACTATGCAACCTGTCAAAATTTTTCTAAAAAATATAATAATGTAACGAATTTAGTGAAATCCCGCTTATTTGCAACCTTCTGCTAACGTTCGAATCACTAAACTGTTGAACAAATAACTCGAATACTTGATAATGCACAATGGTTTATTAGACTACTTTCACAATAACACTTCTATTGCTCGACAGATAGCGTGCTTAAATCAAACTGATTGTCGTGCCTCTACTGTTGCCGCTTTTATACTCTTCGATTGCCTCGTTCCATACTTCTAGGCGTTTTCAGAATTAACTTAGTTACTTCTATAAAATTATAACAACAGATGCACGTGTATAGCTCCTCATATGCGCGTGTATATGTGAGTGACACTTCCACAGATAATTGCCTACTTTTGGGAGCATCTCAGATAAGATATATGCATGGGTTTGTGCGTCTGTTCTCCGCTGCGTGTACGTACATATGTGTAGACATAATGATTGATTCGTTTATGTAGATACAAGTGACTGCCTGCTTTATTGTTGTTGTGGCTTCATTTACTTAGCATCATACTAGTGATGTGAGTATCACTTAGTGTCACTAATCTTCGCCACAATAAGTTATGGATCTAACGAGTACTATTTGTCGCTAGTTCGTGTATGCCACCATTTCAGAGTTATTGTGGTTTAAAAACTGAGCTGCGATCACAGATCGTAACTCGTAATAAGCTCCCTGTTGCCATCTGTCTCAGGCATCCATATAAATATTTATTCAAAAAACCATATACATATTTGCTATTATCTAGTTTTGGTTTGACCCACCTCTTTTATTATATCCCAGCATCTACTTATGTAAGAATCCTCCGAGGTTTACCTTGAATAGTAAGAAATCCCGCTTTGCTAAAAAATGGCAGCGCTGAGTGAAATACCAAGAGCTCTGCTCACAGCTTTTCGTGCTGTTTGCCTTCTTAGGATACAACACAAGCAGCTACTACTCAATGAACCGGTTCTGAACATTCAAATATGAATACTTACGTCTGCTCCCCCTTTTCTATTATTTTTATACTCAGCGTGCGATGAAGCTTGGTAGGTGGGTTAACCTTATGACGCAGAATAGAAAATTAGTAAAATTTTGGACAATGGGCGTGGCACCGCCCACTTTTAAAAGAAGGTAATTTAAAAGTTTTACAAGCTGTAATTTGACAGTCGTTGAAGATATCATGATGAAATTTGGCAGGAACGTTACTCTTATTACTATATATGTGCTAAATAATTAGCAAAATCGGATGAAGAACACGCCCACTTTTAAAAAAAAGGTTTAAGTAAAATTTTAACAAAAAATTTAATATCTTTACAGTATATAAGTAAATTATGTCAACATTCAACTCCAGTAATGATATGGCGCAACAAAATACAAAAATAAAATAAAATTTCAAAATGGGCGTGGCTCCGCCCTTTTTCATTTAATTTGTCTAGAATACTTTTAATGCCATAAGGCGAACAAAAATTTATCAATCCTTGTGAAATTTGCTAGGGGAATAGATTCTATGATGATAACTGTTTCCTGTGAAAATGGGCGAAATCGATTGACGCCACGCCCAGTTTTTATACACTGTCGACTGTCTGTCCTTCCGCTCGGCCCTTAACACGATAACTTGAGCAAAAATCGATATATCATAACTAAACTTAGTTCACGTACTTATCTGAACTCACTTTATCTTGGTATGAAATATGGCCGAAATCCGACTATGACCACGCCCACTTTGTCGATATCGAAAATTACGAAAAATGAAAAAAAAAATTCCATAATTCTATACCAAATACGAAAAAAGGGATGAAACATGGTAATTGGATTGGTTTATTGACGTAAAATATAACTTTGTTAAATGGGTGTGACACCTACCATATTAAGTAGAAGAAAATGAAAAAGTTCTGTAGGGCGAAATCAAAAGCCCTTGGAATCTTGGCAGGAATACTGTTCGTGGTATTAAATATATAAATAAATTAGCGGTACCCTGGTCCACATTTTGGTCCATATCTCGAAAACGCCTTCACATATACAACTAAGGGCCACTCCCAAATAAAATACTCATTAACACCTTTCATTTGATTCCCATATCGTACAAACACATTCTAGAGCCACCACTGGTCCACCTTTATGGCGATATCTCGAAAATGCGTCCACCTATTGAACTAAGGCCCACTCCCTTTTAAAATACTGCTGTTGTTGTTGTTGTTGTAGCGCTAAGGTGGCTCCCTGATGGTTTTGGGGAGTGTTATCGATGTGATGGTCCTTTGCCGGATACAGATCCGGTACGCTCCGGTAACAGCACCATTAAGGTGCTAGCCCGACCATCTCGGGAACGATTTATATGGCCACATTAAACCTTCAGGCCATCCCTCCCTCCCCACCCCAAGTTCCATGAGGAGCTTGGGGTCGCCAGAGCCTCGTATGTTAGTGAAACAGGATTCGCCGCGGATAGGTGAGGTTGACAATTGGGTTTGAAGAAGCTGTATATTGCGCTGGCAACCTGAAGGGTTGCGCTACACAGCCCTTTGAATCTGGTATTTTAGTCGCCTCTTACGACAGGCATACCTACCGCGGGTATATTCTGACCCTCTAACCGGCTGGGGGCTTTTAAAATACTCATTAAGAGCTTTCATTTGATACCCATATCGTACAAACACATTCTAGAGTCACCTCTGGTCCACCTTTATGGCGATATCTCGAAAAGGCTTCCACCTATAGAACCAAGGCCCACTCCCTTTTAAAATACTTATTAATACCTTCCAATTGATACCCATGCCATACAAACACATTTCAGGGTTACCCTAGGCTCATTTTCCTACATGGTGATTTTCCCTTATTTTGTCTCCAAAGCTCTCAGCTGAGTATGTAATGTTCCGTTACACCCGAACTTAGCCTTCCTTACTTGTTATTTTAGTGGTCGATCGACAGCATCGGCCGTAGGCCATGATTGCTAAGTCATGATCTGAGAAAATTTCTGCGCTGCCTCTGCCGGCGCACCTGTTGACGTCGTCGGCAAAATGTTTTATTATTTTTACCACGCATAGTTCTCGTGCTATATTTTTTAACATGGAAATTTCATATAAAAGGAGGATCTAAAAACTGTATTTCAGATGTATTCTGAAGGTGATAGTGAAATCAGTGTTTGTAGCTATACTTATTCTCCGCAAAGAAATAAAAATGAGAAAGTGACAATGAATCGGGAACCAGTGATAATAGACGACGTATCGCCAGTGTTAAGCGAAAACGAGGAAGAAACGATAAAGGATCATACTCATCAAAAAGACGGAGAGAAAGTTCAATCTCTTCTGACAAACTCAAATGTTGGAAATAGCTGTGAACAAGGAGAAAAAGAGGAAGGGAAAAGTAGGAACCAACGAAGAAAATTAATCTGGATAGAGATGCGAAAATTCGGAAAGCTTCAATCCTGCCAGAGAATTCACAAAGTATTTCTCTTCTTTCTGTCCTTTTGGTGATTTGGACCAAGGAATTTATGCTGGATTTGAATATGATATTAGAGACTTTGATATCTCTCTCTTTGATAGAGCAACAGTACGAAGCCAAGAGATATCTCCACAATTTAGTAGAATCGAAGACTTTTGCACAAAAACAATTATTGAACCAAACAGGCAAGTGTTCAATGAAGAGTTTAGTAAATATCATATCAAACAGCGAGTGGTACACGACGTATATGGATGCCGATATGACATTAGAGACATCAAATTGGATTACGAACAAATACGCCGAAAATTTTCAGGGCCATCCTCATCATGGCATACCATGGCAACCACATCTACATCATCCACGATTGCTCATACTTAAATAATTCCTGTAGATGCTCATTCTACAATTGTATTAAACAACAATTCAAAAGAAGATTTTCTCGCCGAGTCGTTCCAAGTTGGCAGTTCACGATCCAGCACTGGATCAATTTGTCAATCTATTTTCAGAAAGATTCCCGGCAGTACCTCTATTATAACATCGCCGGGAGAAAGTGGTTACCAAGTAGTGAAGCTAGATGTATTCGGGTTTTTAAAAGATATCGAAGAAACCGAAAACGGAGTGGGGGAAGTAAGTCAATTATCGGTCGACTTTTTTGATCAATTCACCATTGCATCCGAACCACCGATGACAATGAAACTATTACTTGCAACAATGAATCAAATCTCCCAAATTCCGGGTGTAAAAAGAGAGGGAAAGGAGACAAAGTAATAGAATTTTTAAAACAGCATCCAACTGCTCCAATTTACCATATACTAAATACATCGATGTGGTTATCTTCTGAATTTAAATTTTGGAATATAGATTTTATATTAATAAAAAATTGTTTAAAAATAATTAATAATGACATTAGTAATTTAAATTTTAAAGAATTATTTATGTATTTAAAAACAATAGAACCTCAAAATTTGATATTTAGTGGTCCAATTGGAAATGTACATATATAATTATTATTATACTATATCAGAATCAATAGAAATTTTAGAACATTTATTGAGATATCAATTTAATAACAATGAAGAACAAATTGTAATTTTTCTAAGAGATATATAACATTATTGATAAAAATATACAAAAAAAAAAAATACAATGTTTATATTATCACCACCTAATGCTGGAAAATTTTTTTTAATTCATTTATATATTATTGTATAGGTTCCCTGTCCCATATAACAATATGCGTGAAGTGCTCCGCGTCCAACGATTTTTTTCAAGATTCGTTATTACGTTGGAACAAATATTGAAGATATAAGCTTTTTAAAGATTATAGTAAAAAAAATATACAAAAAAAAATTTGACGAATTTTGACGAACTTTTAGGAAGTATTTGAAAATCACCAAATTTTTTTTAAGTTTTTTTTAAGTTTACAGTTTACAAAGTTTATACAGCCACGTCCCAAATGAAAACCAGAAATAATTCACCACGTTTAAGTAATTTCCGTAGTATAAGGTATATATAAGGTTGCTCATATATGATACACGAACGTAGCGGACACGGTACAAAATTGCTAACATGAATCATATGATACATGGGACAGGGAACCTGTTGAATTTTGGTAAAGTAAGTAATTTTAATAGATATTGTTCATTTCCTCTTATGGAATGTGTAAATAAAAGAATTAATTTATGGAATGAACCACTATTAGAACCTTCAGCAACAGAAACTTTGAAAATGTTATTTCGTGGAGATACAGTTGCTGCAAAAGTAAAATATTCAAATGATGCTACAGTAATGAGAACACCAATAATTGTATTATCAAATAATGTTGTTTTTCCAAATGATTCCGCATTTAGATCTAGGATGTATATATATAAATGGAGATCTTATAAAAAAACTAAAAACTTATAAAAAAAAAACCACATCCAATGTCAAGTTATTATTTATTAAATAAATATAAAATTATAAATTGATTACAAATTTAATTTTTGTGTTTTTTTAATTACTTCATAACTTTCACTATCATCATCTTCATCATTAACTATACTAGATACTTTGCCGTTTACATCATCAGTTACACCAAATAATGTTTGTCCATCTGTATATGCTTGAACATAATTTGCACAAAAATTTGTTTCCAAAGGCTAACTAACACTAAAGTCTTTACCAAACGCAGAAGTGATATTACATTTAATATCTATAGAACATTCTACATTCCAATAACATGCCCTATTTAAACACGTTGTTGAATTATCTCCAGGCTTTAATTGAGGCGTCGCTACTATACCAACATGTAATTGAGGTTGAGTATCGTATTCAAATCCTCCTCTAATTGGATGATATGTTCTATAAGACTCAGTTGTACTTGCATATGCATCATTTATATTATTTATAACAATAGGAGTTGTTGTCACTTTTCCTAAACCAATATGACCACTTATTGGTACATTGCAGTGAGCTGCAATTATTCATCTTTTAAGGTTATTAGTGGACTAACCAAAAAATGAGTATTAGTGCGTATGCAAACAAAGAATATCAAGCACTTATATCCACTAACAGACATTTACATAGTCATGCTTCGTAAAATGAATAACCGCTCATAAGCCACGAAGCAGTTCAGTACTCAATTGACTTATTGAGCAGGGAAGTCAACTGTGTTATACGAAAACACTAATCGGTATAAGTAAGACTAATAGTGCAATAAAATGAATAAAGTCATATCAGTCTTCTGACGCTAGCAACACAACGATGTACCCTAATGGGGAATATTCTCGCCTCATTATGTAGATGGTGTTCTGGGGACATAAGAAGACAGCCCGTTTCTGTTCTGAGGGCAGTATTAGGGCGACCATATAGGGGACGCGTAGCATACAATCGGCTGGCCAATTGCTTTGTAAGTGGTAATGAGCGTTTCATTGTCTTTTCCCCAATTACTGCTCCTGATCAAACGTCACACCCAAGATTTTGGGGTGTGGGACAGTCCGCAGCGTAGTGCCATCGACGTGGATGTTCAAAATGGTCGATATTTGGGACATCCATGTTGTAAATAGGGTCGCGGAGGATTTAGTCGGTGCTAAAGCCAGGTTTTGCGAGGCGAAAAAACTGGAGAGATCTGGGAGGTAGCTGTTTATTCTGTTGCAAAGCTCATCGATCTGTGGGCCTGGGCCTTTGACCATTATTGTGCAGTCATCGGCGTAGGAAACGATAGTAACTCCTTCTGGTGGCGAAGGTAGCTTTGATATGTAGAAGTTAAACAAAAGTGGGGATAGAACACCACCCTGTGGCACCCCTCGTTTAATTCTTCTTGGTTTCGATGTTTTGTTTCTAAATTGCATCGATACCTGGCGACCACCCAGATAATTTGCGGTCCACCTTTTAAGACATGGGGGAAAGGGTAGACCCTTCCAGGTCTTGCAGTAACATGCAATGGTTGACCGTATCAAAAGCTTTTGATAGGTCTAGCGCAACGAGTACTGTTCTATGGTGGGGGTTTTGATTTAAACCGCAATTTATCTGGGTGCTGCTAATGTCATTTAGCGCGGTGGTGGTGCTATGGAGTTTTCTGAAGCCATGCTGATGACAGGCTAGCTGCAAATTTGCTTTGAAATAGGCGAGCGAAATGGCTTCAAGCGTCTTGGCTACTGGCGATAGGAGAGATATCGGGCGATATGACTCTCCTATGTTAGCTGGTTTCCCAGGCTTTAGTAGCGGGACCACTTTGGCCATTTTCCATTTTTCGGGAATGACGAAGTTGGAAAGAGACAGGTTGAAGATATGCGCTAAATATTTGAAACCCTCTTTCCCTAGGATTTTAAGCATCGGCATGGCTATGCTGTCTGGGCCCACTGCTTTGAATGCTTTAGCATGACTGATGGCATACTCAACCTTTTTGGCGGTCATGGTAATTGGAGACGCGCTGAATTTATGTTTAAGTGCATGTCTGTTGGCCCTCCGTCTATCTTTGTCGACCGTAGAATGCATTATATATTGTCGGCAGAAAGCGCTCGCGCATTTTTCGCATCCGACAGCACTTTATCATCAAAGGCGATGGAAATTTTGTCATTGCGCTTAGACGGATTCGATAGGGACATTACGGTGGACCAAAGCTTATCTACACCGGCAGAGAGGTTACAACCGCTTAGGTGCTCCTCCCATTTCTCCCGCTTGTGTACATCTACAAGCAATATGATGCATTGGTTTATATCCCTAATTTGGGGGTCGCCAGGATCGAGCTGTCTTATAAGGTCACGTTCTCTCGCTAAATTTGCGGCATCCGCGGGAAAGTGAGGCCGAATTTCGGAAATTCTACCGGCGGGAATGAAGCGAGCCGAGGCGGATTCAATGACCTTGCGGAAAGCACGCTCCCCTTGGCGAGCAAAGCGGTTATCTGTAAAGGGTTCGTATTCATCCCACTTTCCTCTTTTAAAGTTTATGAAAGTGCGTTTTTCTGTGACGATGAAGTCGGCGGTACGCTCGAACGAAATAAGTATAGGCAGGAGGTCAGATGCCAATGTTACCATCGGCTGCCAGTTGACGCAGTTTACGAGTCCTGCACTCACGATTAATATATCCGGCGAACTGTGACAGCTTCCTACCATACGTGTGGGGGCGTCTCCGTTTATTGTGCAGAATGTCGTTTCTTCTATTTGATCCGCCAACATCTCACACCTACTGTCTGCCTGCAGGTTTGAATGCCATAGATCGTGAGGGGCATTGATAATGCGATTGTTGCCAGTGAGTAAGGCGCTGATATTAGGGCGGTATACACTGGGACAACAGGTGGCAGTAGGGATGTAGATGTTGATGATTTCTAAGTTTGCGTTGCCTTACCGGACAGATAAGCCTTGTCGTTCTAAGACACTGTCCTTCGGTCGATATCGGGATGAAATATATGTTATCGCAAAGAGGGGTGTATGATAAACGCAAGGCCACCTCCATTTCCGCTCTCGCGATCTTTTCTGTGGACATTATACCCAGAACAAATCTGCAGAGCAGATCTTGCTGTGAGTTTAGTCTCTGGAATCGCAGCAATGCGGATGTTGTGCCGCTTCATGAAATCGACTATCTTCGTGATCTTCCCAGTTAATCCATTACAGTTTAACTGCAGAATTCTGAAGTGCAACGGGGGAGACGTCGCCACTCTGGGAGTAAGTGACGGGTGACTACGCCTGGGTTGTGAAAGGCTAGGACGCAACTGCTGTTGTGGCCCTGGGACTGCACGTTCTTGGGTAAGCATTGGGGCACCCGGTGTGTTTGGGTTTGCGGCCTGGCAACATGGCGCTATGAAACCCGTCGGGTTGCCGTCGCGGAGACCAGAATATCTAGGAAAGTGGCACCGTCCAAGGCAGGAGCTGCACTAAGGCGTAGACTACGGGACGCCCATGGGCGTGAACAGCAAGGAGCCACAAAAGAATTATAAAAGTTACGTGGACGTCGGGTTTTGGGATCTAGCCCAGAACCACCTGTCCGATGCAACCATCCCTTGCACGAGACACACTGACAAGAGTATGATCGTCCTAAAAAGATTCCTTTCCGACAGACGCAACAAAACCATTTCTCAGGACCGGGGTCAGGAGACGGACCCGGATTGGATTCGATACAGGGAGCTGCTGGGAGGATGAAAATTTGTGGGAGGGACGCAACAAATTAAATGGGGTTAAACTGAAATGACCGTCCTTAGTCGGGAAAAATCCCTAGTCGCTCCGGTACATAGAACCGACTGCTTGGGAATCTTTATATATAGTAGCATCTGGGTTTTGTTCTCTATTCCATTCATGTATGAAATATTGTTCAATCGGCTGAGGTACACATAAAGCATTAGAAGGAATATGTTTATAATATTTTTCATACATTTCTGTTACATTAATATCTTTTACATCTCTAACCTTCATTGGATCAGTAGTATTACATGTATATTTAACATTTTTACTATATCATTTTTTATTTAATCCTGTAGCAATTAATCCAATAGGAACATATTCAGAAGTTGCAGTGCCTGAGATTGTTGAATTAACATCAAAAGCTGTTCTAGTTCCTAACGGTGCAATCGAACATGTAACTTTTACCACTTCTGCTGTAGTGGGTAACATATTAAATTCTGCTTCACTTAAATAAAATGGAACAAAATCGACTGGAATTAAAGCCAATGGTGTGGTTTTTTGATCAATAGTAGGTGACGTTTATATATTTTCAGTACTACATATATCCATAGCTAATCAATATTTTTGTTTTTGAAAAAGTCGTATAATTATTTGAACATGGTCTACTTGGTCTTATCCATGTGATACCCTCAGAAGAGGAATCTCCACTTCTTGTTGCACCCGACCTCGCCCCGTATTCGGGTCACGACCTGAACCACTTTGTTGATTAATATTTTCTAACATATCAGTATCCATAGTAGGGTTATCATTACCAGGATGATTTGGGTTTCCAATGTATGTAGGATCTGTTTGATCAATTGAATTATCTTTTTCAATTCTTGGTTGTTTGGCGGGGGGTTCGTTATTGGCTCCGGACCTAGACGGTTCATTAATTCTTGCACGTTGTTGAGCATCAAATTCTTCTTTTATATAATGCCAATGTCGACCTGCTGTTTTCTAACTTGCATAAATTGCTTTTGCTGTTTGTGATGTCGCTTTAAAATCTTGTATGTTTGTATATCCACCTTTATTTGGTGTAAATTTGATATTATTCCTTATTTAATAATTTGGGAAAAATTTAAACAACGTGACATCAGGACGGACAAGGCGACAGCTGTTTCGATCATGCCTTGTAAATCTCTTCAATGCCTTTTCTCCCGGGAGTGGGATTCGAACCCGCACTCCTACGATAGTTTAAATGGTTACAAACGCATTCAGCTACGTAATGCCTTAGTTGTTGTAAAGTTTTTCCCAATTGCCTTCTTTTGCATATATTAATGTTCTACACATCACAGTTCGTATGTAATTATGTGTTGAAGTTATTGCATGTTTGTAAGGCGGTTTCAGAGAAACTGGTATTGTTGCTGTTTTTGTTCTATTTATAGAACTACAACGAATTAACAAAATGTTGCCTGTTTGTATGAGTTAATCGGGGATTGTTTAAATTTTTCCAAAATTATTAAATAAATTATAAAATTAAAAATTGCTTGAAATAAGTGTTTTCATAGATTTAAAGCAATACGGGCAATCCCCGATTAACTCATACAAACAGACAACATTTGATATTATTCCATTCACTAGCTCTATTGATATCATCGGCTTAAACACCCGCGCTATTAGTTCTGCTTACTCCAAACTGGAAAAAGAAGCGGTAAAGATGGGTTTGATGGTGAATGAGGACAAAACGAAGTACCTGCTGTCATCGAGCAAAGAGTCAGCGCATACGCGCTTTGCAACCACGCTACTGTTGACAGCCATAATTTCGAAATAGTAAAAGACTTCGATTATTTGGGAACCAGCATCAACACTAGCAACAACATTAGCACTGAAATCCAGCGAAGAATCAATCTTGCCAATAAATGCTACTTTGGACTAGGTAGGCAATTGAAAAGTAAAGTCCTCTCTCGGCGAACGAAAATCATGCTCTACAAGTCACTTATCGTACCCGTCCTGCTATATGGGGCAGAAGCATGGACTATGACAACAGCAGATGAAGCGGCTTTGGGAGTGTTCGAGAGAAAAGTTCTTCGAAATATTTATGGACCTCTACGCGTTGGCGATGGCGAGTACCGAAGAAGATTTAATGATGAGCTGTACGAGCTATACGCAGACATCAACATAGTCCAGCGAATTAAAACGCAGCGGCTGCGCTGGCTAGCCCATGTTATGCGAATGAAAGATGATGCTCCGGCCAAGAAAGTGTTTCTATCGGAACCCGCCTATGGAAGCAGAGGTAGAGGGCGGCCCCCACTCCGTTGGAAGGACCAGGTGGAAAACGATTTAAACTCCCATGGTGTGACCAATTGGCGCCGGTTGGCGGAGCGAAGAAGCGACTGGCGCGCCTTGTTGGACGGTTAAGCGCCAATTAAGTAAGTAAGTAAGCTCTATGTTTCTAGAATCGACTGAAAACATAGGCAGTTTTCAACTTTACTATCAAAAATTTTATACATGCAACAACAAAACACATTTGTGAAAAATTTTCTACGGTTTCTACTTTTTATATACTCAAACCCGTTTATGTTGAAACCAAGGCGAATCCATACCAGGTGGTGACAAAGCGAATTCAACCAATTCGCCGTGCAGAAGAATGTCAAGTAAAAAGAAAATTCAATTTAATTTCGATTAACTGACATATTAAAGTACAAGGTTTTGTATGGAAAATAATCAAGAAGAAGCAATCAGCTATTGGGATAACAACACCTGGTACTGAATTCGCATTGGTGGAAACTGAGATTTTAGTAAAAAAAAAAAAAAACAAGTAAGGACGGGACGTCATACCTTTCATGAGTGGGGCTGAACAATAATATTATCGCGTTCGTAATATCCAAATAATCGGCTGTATAAGATAAGAATTATATAGTGAACAGACTAGTGTACATACCTAAGCGATTTTTAAGATAAATATAAAATAAAAAAATAGGTAGGTACTTTGTGTGAGGATGCAAAGTTTCACGATTTTTGTGGTCTGCATGTAAAAACTATGACTACGAATCACTTATTTCAACAATATATGACGTAAGCGTAAGTATTTTATGAAATTTGAAGCTTTTAGCCGTGAAAAAGGGCAAAAATTACAGTTTATATGGGGTATATAATATGTATACCACCGATCTCTATGATTTTTTCAGACAACAAAATCCCGGAATATCAGATTAAAGTATTCGCACTATTGATAGTGTAAACGAAAATTCTTCGAGCTTTCTAGAGCTTTATTCGCTTTAAAGCAAGGTTTTCAGCGCGAGTTTACAGTTAAAGTTGACTAGAGTTAACCCTGGCATCTTTTGAATTTGCATAAAATTTTACTACAAATCTCAGCTTATGCGGCCAAAGTGGCAGGGCTAATCTCTAGTCAAATTTAACTGTAGTTTTAACTTGCACTGAGAAACCGGGCCTAAGTTCCTTGAGATTTTTAAGTTCTAAGCTGTTTTGAGCTTTAAATTCCTTAAGCATATTTTATGATAAACATACGGCTTCCGAGATTTCAACCAGGACCGGTTTCACTACCTTCAGTTAGTCTTTTAGCATTAAGTTAATGAAATTCTCGTTTTCTCCATATCAACTGAAGCATCGATTGTCAGTGCGATGTCAGAAAAAAATGTTACAAAAGTCAACTGTTTTGTTGAAAATGCAAAATGAAAGGAATTTTCGTGATTTGTTATAGAAAATATTCACAATTATCAATTTAACCAGTAGAATATGCCAAATGAAGCTTTGCTATATGAAGGATTGGAATTTTCCAGATACGTTCTAACTTAACTAAATATGACTAAACGACCCTAATCAAACCTCAAGCCTTTTAAACTCTGGCCTTTAAGATTTTCAAAACATTAAGCTTTTTAAAGCTGTAAGGCCCACTTGCAGAAGGGCAAGTTACTTTTTGAATTCAGAGTTAACCCGACATAAGGGTTAAACTCATACATTTTTGAAACTCAGTCTGAGCTAAAAAAATAACTTTGCCGTTCTGCAAGTGCGCCTAAGTTTGTGAAATTTCAAAGCCGTTCAAAGTTTAAAGCTGCTGAAAACGTTTAAATATTTATTGATCTTTTTTTAGAACCGAAATTTTCACGAAATTCTCAATTGTTTTTCAATTCTATGAAATACTTTAAACTTCTCAAGTGAAAAAAGCTCAAGATTAAGTTTTGGCGAAATTTTGGTTTCAAAAATTATGCAAAAACTTTAACCCAACTTGTGGTTGTGCTGCGGTGGTAGCGTACCTCGCCCACCACGCCGAAAGTGGTAGAGTTTTCTTAAACGGGGTCCCCCTCGGCAGTGATTTGACAAGTACTCCAAGTGTATTTATGCCATGAAAAGCTTCTCAGTGAACATTCATCTGCCTTGCAGATCCGTTTGGAGTCGGCATAAAACATGTACACCCAGGGAAAAAACATTGTAAAATCAATGAAAATGTGCTTAAATCAAACAAAAACGTATTTAAAAGTGGTCGAAATATGCAAATGTTTATTTTAAAAATGAGCATTATAACATTGTAAAATTAAGTAAAAACATATTTGATTTAAAAATTTTCCATTGTTATTTTAAACATTGAAAAATTTAGGATCAAAAGCTTTCATTTTTAATCTAGCAATTTTAATTTTTAATTCAAGCATACTTTTTGTTAATTTAAATAACAAATGTGTTTGAAATAAAAATTTTCATATTTAATTCAAATATGATTGGTATGAAATTAAATACCTATATTGTTGAAATAAAAATACGTTTTTATACTCAGTTGAGCAGAGCTCACAGAGTATATTAACTTTGATTGGATAACGGTTGGTTGTACAGGTATAAAGGAATCGAGATAGATATAGACTTCCATATATCAAAATCATCAGTATCGAAAAAAAATTCGATTTAGCCATGTCCGTCCGTCCACCGTCCGTCCGTCCGTCTGTCCGTTAACACGATAAGTTGAGTAAATTTTGAGGTATCTTGATGAAATTTGGTATGTAGGTTCCTGGGCACTCATCTCAGATCGCTATTTAAAATGAACGATATCGGACAATAACCACGCCCACTTTTTCGATATCGAAAATTTCGAAAAATCGAAAAAGTGCGATAATTCATTACCAAATTCGGATTAAGCGATGAAACTTGGTAGGTGAGTTGAACTTGTGACGGAGAATAGAAAAATGGTAAAATTTTGGACAATGGGCGTGGCACCGCCCACTTTTAAAAGAAGGTAATTTAGAAGTTTTGCAAGCTGTTATTTGGCAGTCGTTGAAGATATCATGATGAAATTTGGCAGGAACGTTACTCTTATTACTATATGTCTGTCTAAAAATTAGCAAAATCGGAGAACGACCACGCCCACTTTTTAAAAAAAAATTTTTTTAAATTCAAATTTTAAAAGAAAAGTTAATATCTTTACAGTATATAAGTAAATTATGCCAACATTCAACTCCAGTAACGATATGGTGCAACAAAATACAAAAATAAAAGAAAATTTCAAAATGGGCATGGCTCCGCCCTTTTTCATTTAATTTGTCTAGGATACTTTTAATGCCATAAGTCGAACAAAAATTTACCAATCCTTGTGAAATTTGGTAGAGGCTTAGATTCTAGGACGGTAACTGTTTTCTGTGAAAAAGGGCGAAATCGGTTGAAGCCGCGCCCAGTTTTTATACACAGTCGACCGTCTGTCCTTCCGCTCGGCCCTTAACACGATAACTTGAGCAAAAATCGATATATCTTTACTAAACTCAGTTCACTTACTTATCTGAACTCACTTCGTATTGGTGTAAAAAATGGCCGAAATCCGACTATAACCACGCCCAATTTTCCGATATCGAAAATTACGAAAAATGAAAAAAATGCCATAACTATATACCAAATACGAAAAAAGCGATGAAACATGGTAATTGTATTGGTCTGTTGACGCAAAATATAACTTTAGAAAAAAACTTGGTAAAATGGGTGTGACACCTACCATATTAAGTAGAAGAAAATGAAAAAGTTTTGCAGGGCGAAATCAAAAGCCCTTGGAATCTTGGAAGGAATACTGTTCGTGGTATTACATATATAAATAAATTAGCGGTACCCGACAGATGAAGTTCTGGATCACCCTGGTCCACATTTTGGTCGATATCTCGAAAACGCCTTCACATATACAACTAAGGGCCACTCCCTTTTAAAACCCTCATTAATACCTTTAATTTGATACCCATATCGTACAAACACATTCTAGAGTCACCCCTGGTCCACGTTTATGGCGATATCTCGAAAAGGCGTCCACATATAGAACTAAGACCCACTCCTTTTTAAAATACTCATTAACACCTTTCATTTGATACCCATATCGTACAAAAAAATTCTAGAGTCACCCCTGGCCCACCTTTATGGCGATATCTCGAAAAGGCATCCACCTATGGAACTAAGGCCCACTCCCTTTTAAAATACTCATTAACACCTTTCATTTGATACCCATATCGTACAAACGAATTCTAGAGTCACCCCTGACCCACCTTTATGGCGATATCTCGAAAAGGCGTCCACCTATAGAACTAAGGCCCACGCCCTTTTAAAATACTCATTAACACCTTTCATTTGATACCCATGTACAAACGCATTCTAGAGTCACCCCTGGTCCACGTTTATGGCGATATCCCGAAAAGGCGTCCACCCATAGAACTAAGGCCCACTCCCTTTTAAAACACTTATTAACACCTTTCGTTTGATACCCATATTGTACAAACGCATTCTAGAGTCAACCCTGGTCCACTTTTATAACGATATTCCGAAAAGGCGTGCACCTATAGAACTAAGGCCCACTCCTTTTAAAATACTCATTAACACCTTTCATTTGATACCCATATAGTACAAACAAATTCTAGAGTCACCCCTGGTCCACCTTTATGGCGATATCTCGAAAAGGCGGCCACATATAGAACTAAGGCCCACGCCCTCTTAAAATACTCATTAACACCTTTCATTTGATACCCATATAGTACAAACGCATTCTAGAGTCACCCCTGGTGCTCTTTATGGCGATATCACGAAACGGCGTCCACCTATGGAAATAAGGATCACTCCCTCTTAAAATACTCTTTAATACCTTTCATTTGATACACATATCATACAAACACATTCCAGGGTTACCCTCGGTTCATTTTTCTACATGGTTATTTTCCCTTATGTTGTCACCATAGCTCTCAACTGAGTATGTAATGTTCGGTTACACCCGAACTTAACCTTCCTTACTTGTTTTGTTTTAATAATGAAACATTTTATTTTTTTTATTCATCACTATTCATTTATTCACCTTTTTTAAGGTGTATAAACATTGTTAGGGCTTTTGTTATAATGTAAGCTATAGCATAAAAATTATTATAGAATATAAATTTGAGATGTAAATTTAGAAATATATATAACATTCAATACGCTTTCTTCGTTGATTGAAGTTAATCTTAAAAGAAAGCTTTCTTGCGAGTCTGCTTTTGTAGCTTTTTTCCTTAGCTTTCCGCAGGAACTTTAAAACCTTGACGAAGGAGGAAGAACTCCACTTGCAGCAATGTCAGAATGTAGTCTTGCGTATCTTTAAAAATTTAATGAAAATAGATTGATTTAGTAGTTTCCTGTTGTTGGTTTGTTACCCTTCATTTTTATTTACCTTTGTTCGTTGAAGCTTTGGCAATAGAAAAGAGCTGTTTGCAGAAATCTTTGTGGAAATTAGTTTCATAAAATCGTTGAATTTCGTTGGTGAACATTTCCCGTTTCGAATTCAACAATCTTCCTTGTCACGGTTTCTGATCTTAAAATCAAGTTTTATCTGTAATGTGTAAATGTATTTTTAGAATCTGTGTACCAAATATGTAATGTCATTGTTACCAATTCAGGAGCCGCGAATCAGAATACTTGGGCCGCGATTGGAGAAAATCAATTTTGGTCATTTCCTTTATGTAATTCTGTCGCAAGTTGAATGATTTTTGCCATTTATCTTTGATTTTATTTATCTTTGACAAAATATTAAATATTATTATCAGAATTGACAGCAGACAACAATAATGAACTCATGGTTCAATTATGTACAGGTTGGCTCATCTCATCAGCTGATTTTATTTATGTCATTGCATGGTCGAAGGGATTGTCAAAAGGAGATGGCAAACTCAAAATGAAACCAACACATTGGCAACATTTTACTTACACATACAAAAACTGCTAAGTTTTATGTTTCCATTCCATACCATTCGCACCAACACCAATACACAGATTTTGACAATTTGAACAGACATATTTTGTTGCTTTACAGATGAGCCAACCTGTATATAGTTGAACCATGAATGAACTCAACCAACTGCTTCTTCTTGCACATGTATGAGCGTTGCCACAAATTTAACTATGAGCATGTTTATATTTGAAGCAAAGTTTTCATTTTTGATTTAAGTGTGGAAAGTTGTAAGCTCAAGACATTTTTAAAATAAATACGAGCATATTGAAATTGAAAATGCAGCATTTTTAAATCAAATGTAAAACATTTTTAAATGCAAAATGCATTTTTATTTTAAAAATTCCATTTTTAATATAAAGATGTTTTGCTTTGTTTTGAAAATTTTCAGTTTTAAAACGAGAATGGCCTCGTTTAAAACGTGCCTGGGAAGAATAAAAATTTATTTTTGATTTTAAAATGCGATTTTTCTCTGAGAGCAGGTTTAAAGTAGCACAACACAAATTGGAGGAGAAGCTCGGCCTAAAAGCATTTCGGAGGTTATCGCGCCTTGTATTTATTATACTCAGTTGAGCAGAGCTCACAGAGTATATTAAGTTTGATTGGATAACGGTTGGTTGTACATATATAAAGGAATCGAGATAGATATAGACTTCCATATATCAAAATAATCAGGATCGAAACAAAATTTGATTGAGCCATGTCCGTCCGTCCGTCCGTTAACACGATAACTTGAGTAAATTTTGAGGTATCTTGATGAAATTTGGTATGTAGGTTCCTGAGCACTCATCTCAGATCGCTATTTAAAATGAACGATATCGGACTATAACCACGCCCACTTTTTCGATATCGAAAATTTCGAAAAACCGAAAAAGTGCGATAATTCATTACCAAAGACAGATAAAGCGACGAAACTTGGTAGATAAGTTGAATTTATGGCGCAGAATAGAAATTAGTAAAATTTTGGACAATGGGCGTGGCACCGCCCACTTTTAAAAGAAGGTAATTTAAAACTTTTGCAAGTTGTGATTTGTCAGTCGTTGAAGATATCATGATGAAATTTGGCAGGGACGTTACTCCTATTACTATATGTACGCCTAATAAAAATTAGCAAAATCGGAGAAGGACCACGCCCACTTTAAAAAATTTTTTTTTTTAAAGTAAAATTTTAACAAAAAATTTAATATCTTTACAGTCAACATTCAACCCCAGTAATGATATGGTGCAACAAAATACAAAAATAAAAGAAAATTTCAATATGGGCGTGTCTCCGCCCTTTTTCATTAAATTCGTCTAGAATACTTTTAAGGCCATAAGTCGAACAAAAATTTACCAATCCTTGTGAAATTTGGTAGGTGCATAGATTCTACGACGATAACTGTTTTCTGTGAAAACGGGCGAAATCGGTTGATGCCACGCCCAGTTTTTATACACAGTCGTTCGTATGTCCTTCCGCATGGCCGTTAACACGATTACTTGAGCAAAAATCGACATATCTTTAATGAACTTAGTTCACGTACTTACTTGAACTCACTTTATCTTGGTATGAAAAATGAAAGAAATCCGACAATGACCACGCCCACTTTTTCGATATCGAAAATTACGAAAAATGAAAAAATGCCATAATTCTATACCAAATACGAAAAAAGGGATGAAACATGGTGAGGTAATTGGATTGGTTTATTGACGCGAAATATAACTTTAGAAAAAACTTTATAAAATGGTTGTGACACCTACCATATTAAGTAGGAGAAAATGAAAAGTTCTGCAGGGCGAAATAAAAAACCCTTAAAATCTTGGCAGGTATTACATATATAAATAAATTAGCGGTATCCAACAGATGATGTTCTGGGTCACGCCTTCACATATACAACTACCACCACTCCCTATGAAAAACTGTCATTAATACCTTTAATTTGATACCCATATCGTACAAACACATTCTACAGTCACCCCTGGTCCACTTTTATGGCGATATTTCGAAACGGCGTCCACCTATAGAACTAAGGCCCACTCCCTTTTAAAATACTCATTAACACCTTTCGTTTGATGCCCATATTGTACAAACAAATTCTAGGGTCACCCCAGGTCCACCTTTATGGCGATATCTCGAAACGGCGTCCACCTATGGAACTAAGGATTACTCCCTTTTAAAATACTCATTAACACCTTTCTTTTGATACCCATATTGTACAAACAAATTCTAGGGTCACCCCTGGTCCACCTTTATGGCGATATCTCGAAACGGCGTCCACCTATGGAACTAAGGATTACTCGCTTTTAAAATACTCATTAACACCTTTCATTTGATACCCATATCGTACAAACGCATTCTAGAGTCCCCCCTGGTCCACCTTTATGGCGATATCTCGAAAAGGCGACTACCTATACAACAACCACCACTCCCTTTTAAACCCTCATTACTACCTTTAATTTGATACCCGTATCGTACAAACACATTCTAGAGTCACCCCTGGTCTACCTTTGTGGCGATATCTCGAAACGGCGTCCACCTATGGAACTAAGGCCCACCCCTTTTAAAATACTCATTAACACCATTCGTTTGATGCCCATATTGTACAAACAAATTCTAGGGTCACCCCTGGTCCACCTTTGTGGCGATATCTCGAAACGGCGTCCACCTATGGAACTAAGGATTACTCCCTTTTAAAATACTCATTAACACCTTTCTTTTGATACCCATATTGTACAAACAAATTCTAGGGTCACCCCTGGTCCACCTTTATGGCGATATCTCGAAACTGCGTCCACCTATGGAACTAAGGATTACTCCCTTTTAAAATACTCATTAACACCTTTCATTTGATACCCATATCGTACAAACGCATTCTAGAGTCACCCCTGGTCCACCTATATGGCGATATCTCGAAAAGGCGACCACCTGTGGAACTAAGCATCACTCGCTTTTAAAACCCTCATTAATACCTTTCTTTTGATACCCGTATTGTACAAACAAATTCTAGGGTCACACCTGGTCCACCTTTATGGCGATATCTCGAAACGGCGTCCACCTGTGGAACTAAGCATCACTCCCTTTTAAAATACTCATTAACACCTTTCTTTTGATACCCGTATTGTACAAACAAATTCTAGGGTCACCCCTAGTCCACCTTTATGGCGATATCTCGAAACGGCGTCCACCTATGGAACTAAGGATTACTCCCTTTTAAAATACTCATTAACACCTTTCATTTGATACCCATATCGTACAAACGCATTCTAGAGTCACCCCTGGTCCATCTTTATGGCGATATCTCGAAAAGGCGACCACCTATACAACTACCACCACTCCCTTTTAAAACCCTCATTAAAACCTTGAATTTGATACCCATATCGCACAAACAAATTCTAGGGTCACACCTGGTCCACGTTTATGGCGATATCTCGAAACGGCGTCCACCTGTGGAACTATGGCCCACTCCTTCATAAAATACTCTTTAATGCCTTTCATTTGATACACATGTCATACAAACACATTCCAGGGTTTCCCTCGGTTCATTTTCCTACATGGTTATTTTCCCTTATGTTGTCACCATAGCTCTCAACTGAGTATGTAATGTTCGGTTACACCCGAGCTTAACCTTCCTTACTTGTTTTTATTTAAGCTTTTCAATTAGAAGCTTTAAGCTATTAAATTTTTTATATTAGAATAGCAATTTACTTACACTGAAAACCTTTGTGAGAGTCCCAAATCTTCCGGATAAATTGCGTTGTTATTAAGGCCAATAAAAACATAAATGAAGAATATGAACAAATTAATGATTTATAAGACTGCAGATAAAAGCGAAAAAGGCTATTAACAATTTGCATAGCAAGGTGTGAGTGAGAAATACAACAACAACAAAATATCAAAACAATAAAAAATGTCATAATTAAAATGCCATAATAAATGACCAAGATTAAAGTATCTTCACTGCTAGTTAATAATTATTCTATGGCGGGGCTGCTGGAGTTCGTGGAAAGTGTCCATTGAGTCTGCGGTGAAATAAAAGTGCGCTGACGCAAAAAAAAAATTGCAAATTAACTGTAATAAAAAATATAACAGCAACAATGAAAACAACTTAAGGCACACAGACACACACACTAAAACTATAATAAAGTAATGAGTGAATGACTAATGCAATTCTCCGTCAAAGATGCAGAGGATAACGGACAAGATTGGTTGGTTTAAATTTTTGCGCTCAAGGTATTGGACTACTTCATTACTCACCTTTTGCAAAAGAGATACATACGTACTCCATACCCACGGATCTGAAACAAAGGGGGCTGTCGTATACCCACTTCTGTTCCAACATATCAAAGCTACCTTCCCACCAGAAGAAGTTAATATCATTTTCTGTGCCAACGACTATCTCCCATTTTTGTTTCTTCACTTGGCGATCTGGAACTATCATCCACGGCCACTCTGTTTACGACGTGGAACAGTGAAACCGTCATCCGAAGTACTTAGGAGCAACGTCCACAACACTCTTATCTTCAAACATGCCTTCGAAATTGTTGTTAAAGTACAAAGTGGGAACAAAATCCACAAGTCGGCAGCACTTTGGGAAAAGATAAAGAACCGCTGCTAAAAACTTACAAAGCAATCGTCGTCGTCCAGTTTGGTCACCTGGCTTAAAAAGCACACACTGTAAAAGGCCGCAGGCCTGCCAGAATATTGTACTGAGAACTGTCAAGGGATGTCTTCTTATGACCTCTGAACACCATCTGCATAGTGAAGCAAAAGAGCTTAACATAAACGGGCATAATGAAATGCTGAACAAACAGTTTTTGCTGAACTGTCAGAAACTAGGACCTCCCAGCAAGCAACTGCTTAATATAGCTCCGCCTTCATGAGGCATAAGAAATATCTCCGTAAGCACTAATTTCAGTTCGGATACCAGCCTACACAGACGTTTGATACAGATAAGCACAAGGAGGCCTTAAGCCTAATCCCGACAGAATCGGTAAACGCTTTTGCTAGATTGCACCCTATGAGTCCCGTTAACAATATACACTATTCTACCCTTGCAGAAGAAAAAAG
Organism: Eurosta solidaginis; assembly: GCF_040869045.1. Taxonomy (NCBI): domain Eukaryota; kingdom Metazoa; phylum Arthropoda; class Insecta; order Diptera; family Tephritidae; genus Eurosta; species Eurosta solidaginis. The sequence goes on from NC_090322.1 coordinate 50,104,864, forward strand.
CACACATCCTAAAGAGACACGAGTAACTCTGGCCCAAACTTGTAACAGGACAAACTCGTACTTGTTCAGAATCCAGTGATAGCAGACGTAGGAAGAGCGGGTTAAAGAAGGAAACAATCGAGCACGTTTCGTGCTCGTGCCCTGCGCTTGCCAGGCTGTTAGCAGTGATACAGCTGTCAGATCTAGAAGCAGCAAGTGGCATAGGCCCTAGAAAGCTTCTAGTGTTTGCTAAGAGAACGGAGCTTTTTTATAGCAGAGGTTGGCTGCTCTCGGTCAACTGATATCGTGGAGGTTTCCAACCTCGAAATGAGGATCATAGTTACATTTATTGATTCCACTAGATGATTGAGTAGCTGGAATAAGATTTCCTTACAGTTTGGGGCATCACAATGGGGCTTAAGTGTCGGGCTGGAATGCAACATCTCGGCGTAGTCTTTTTAGCCTTACCTAACCTAGCACTCTAAAGTATCTGCTTTTTTATACCTATTTAACTGGTTCTATTTCAGCAAATTGCAAATGCTTTAAGTTTCAGCTGCCGTTTCTCATCTTGTTTTACTTTAACGTCTTGGCATTTTTACTTCGTTTGAACCTCTGGGCACCAAAGTTACTTCAAGATTGTAAAATCGTTTCCTATAAACAGACAAAATCAAGTAGGAATGTTTATATCCCTGAGCTGCCTACATACATACATAGTGTGCTCCAGCTGGTTTTTGCCCTCCTGCACCCACCGCTAGCTTTCGTACCTACTTTCGCTCGTACCAAAGCGCCTTCATATCATATTTTTGTACATAGTTCTTTTTTGTTGTTTTTTTATGGTTCCGCTCATTGTCTTGTTATTTATTTATAAAGAATTTCTTTTTTCTATTATTTGTTTATTTATTTATTTTTTGCAATCTGAGATTCGTTTCTAAAATGAGGGGCGATCGCATAAATTAAATAATCACAGCAAAGCCTTTTGTGTGCCTGAAATGAAGAACAAAACGAAAGCAAGAAATGAAAAGAAACAAAAGAATAAAAAAGTTGCTTTAGGCGTCCAGTGGCCATAAAGAATGGATGGGATCAAGTGCAAAGTGGAGGCCGACGACCGTCTCTATTCGACATTTTTGTACAAGTTTTATTTATTATAGCTATGTATATACCATAGTACAAACATACATACATACGTATGATGTATGTATATACTATAGATGGGAGAAACACCCTGTATTCTGTCACAAGATTCAACTTTGGAGTCCCGAAACTGCTCGTCTCCGTATTAAAATTTTTTGCATTATGCAATATATTGTGGCGAATATTAGATTCACTATGCTGTTAGTAAATAATCACAACAACAAGAACAGCGAGCAGCCACACTTATGTACATGTACACATTAAAGCAAGAAGCCACACTTATGTACCAGTCAACGAAGAATATTCCATACACATAACTAGCAGCTTGAAGCAGAGAGATTACTTCACATACATATATGGTGTCGGCAGCTAAGAGCAGAAGTAAACACGCATATGGCTAGAAGAAAAACATAAACTACGAATATACATGTATGTACATATATAGCTAAATAAACAAGCATGACATACAACTGTTCTAGAAGGCATGGTCATGAAACGTCTAGACCTTACGAGAAATGGGCGAACGAGGTAACCGAGAGTATAAATGACCCGCAAGCTGAGGAATCAATAATCAATTTGATTTAAACACGCTATTAGGGAAGTATAATTGTAATTGTAAAGTACTACTTCCAAAGTAGTCTAATAAAGACCATTTTGCAATACTGAATATTGGAGTGATTTATTCGACAGTTCAGCGATTCGAACATTAGCAGAAGGTGCATAATTATCAGGAACTACCAAAATTCGTTACAATATTTATTGATTTCTATTAGGTAGTGTTCAGTTATAATCGACTTATTCGAAAACGAATGAGACATAGCGACAACTAGGTGCCCCAAAGAAAACCAATAACAGCCTGCTACACAAAACTAATGTTGACCATATTGGACATTCACGGCGATGGCATTTCGCTACCGACTCTCTTACATCAAAAACTGGGTGCGACGTTCGATCAGGACTTTGGCGAGCGTGTAGCCGCAATTGTACCTTAATAAAATCCTCAAGTATCTTGCCGGTCGCTTCCAATATGGTCGTCGAGGCTAAAATAAACACACTGGAGTAAACTGCAGGACTGTCAAAACACCCCGCTCCGAACTGCCACGGGATGTCTTCTAATGTCTCCGGAACATCTTCTACACAGTGAGGCGAGAATACTCCCTATAAAGGAGAGAGATGAAATGCTCGTTTCGGGGAGTCCTACCGGGTTAGGGGGCTTAGAATATACCCGAGGCAAGTATGCCTATCGAAAGCAGGCTACTTTACGTACGAGACGTACTTTACCAAATTGATGGAAGGGTTGTGTAGCGCAACCCTTTCAAGGGAAACCAACGCAGTTTATAGCTTCTCCAATTCAATTTCCAACCTTACCTACCCGTAGGAAATTCTGTTTCTTTAGCAGCGGATGCCCTAGCGACCCTAAATTCCACATGGAACTTGAATCGTTCCCAAGATGGTCGGGCTAATCATGCCCTTCGGGAAGTATTTTTATCGCTACATCAACAACGACAGTGCCTTTGAGGTTACTAAAATAGCTTTTTGCTGGGGGTATCTTGTCAGGAGAGAACTGATTGAATCTGTGAAGAGAGGACGAGTGCTCAGAACGATCTCTCCGAATACGATATCTGAGGGCATCAACTTCTTGACAACAATGCTGACCGCCAAAACCTTCTCATAACAGTAATAAAAATTAGGTTTTCCTTAGATTCTAATATATCCTATCTCTGGTATGGTGATCTTGAGCACTCACCACAGCACTTTTTCTTCGCCGCTTTCCGTGGGTGGTGATTTAGCCTAACAATTGCTGCGGCGACCTTCATTCATCAAGTCCCGATATTCCATGCTCATCTCCAATATGTACTTAACTCATCCAATCCTATTATGTACCTTAGCGCTTTGTCTACCCATTTCCACCCGAAGCTGTGTGCAACCAATTAAAATGTAAAAAAAAAAACACTAAACCTGAAGCACAAGAAATGGTTGGAGGCGAACCTGAAATGGAAAATAAACAAGAATGAAAGCAAAAAAGAAAAATATCATTAAAAATGGTAAGGTATTACAAAAAGTATAAACACCATAATATGTACCGAAAATAATAAAACAACTTTTTTGTTTTTGTATCGTGTCTCGTTGTTTGGGCGTTTAACGAGCGGTCTTGTGTTCTTATTACTCCTTTTTCCGCTTTTTGTTGTTATGGATTTAGATATTATAAGTTTGTATATAGGATTATGGGGCCTCATATTCGTGATGTATATATTCACATACATATGTATGTATGAGTCTACGAGGTGCGGTCAGTATGATGCTGTTTCTTTTTTAAGTTCCCCACCTAACTCTTTTAAACGTGACACAACAACGGTAAGGACTGCACCTAGGCATGCCAAGAATTGGAAATCTACTCCACCGTTGTAGAGCTCGACTTTGGGAATGGGTGAAATTCAGCCTGGCGAAGGTATTGCGAAATTATTGGTGCGATATTCAGGAGCAAAAACTGGTACAAGGTGACTTCTACGCGCACCACGCTGTAGTTAGGTTGAGAGGGAAACTTTTGACATTTATTTATATTTCATAGGGACCTTGAAACCTTTCAAGAATTTCATAAGAATTTCGGTCCATAAGAAGTTCGTTATTCCTACATTTTTCACGGGTGATAACCCAGTGGTGGTCCTTGACTTTGTTTATCCCCATTTCGAAACCTATTCGGGTCGTAGATGCAGTAAGGAGAGACATTGAGTTGTGCTATGGAATCCAGCGAGACTCGTCATCTCCGTACAATTTCTTAGTGTATAGAATTGGATTGCGATGCCTTTAAGGTAGCTCGACCTTCAACAAGGTCACTGTAACTGTACTATCCTGTATCAATGTAGCTGTTATTTCTAAAGCTTAGCATGCCGCTTGAAAGTTTTATTGATTTGCAGATACTTCGCCATTTGTGAGCTCTGTAATTTTCATGCTGTCTAAGTCCATCCACCATTTCGAGCGATACGCTTTATTATATCCAAAAAGATGGCTTGATGTCGTCCCTGTCAGACATTAGGTCAGTCTTTATGAAATATAATCGTACTCTCGCCATATCATCTAATATCGTTATGTGTCCGTAGTTGGCTTTTTTTTAAATATTGTTGCTTACTTCGGCTACGTTCCCAATTCTTCTCGAAAGCACTTTTACACGTGTAAAACGCTGTCAGATCGTTTTTGGTCTCTTTGGGCGTTCTGCTTCGCCTAAGAATTTTTGATCTGCATCTATCGGAGACCAAGGTCGGTTATAGAGCCAACAGATAATTGAGCAATTGCATCCAAGCCATACTTCGCCATCTTCACCACAGAATTTCAGGAATTTATTAAGAAGGCCAAGGCTTTCTAGTGTCTGCTCACTCGAGTTATTTGGGAAACACTAACTGATTGGAAGGTTAGACTATCGCACGTCAACGACTGTTAACAAAAAAACTCTGGGAGTTGGGTCGAGAGAATAATACTCGCTAATTAAAAGTAAAGCACAGGGCAAAACGTTGTATACTAGTCATAAAATCGGTATCGGAATATCATCTCATAGAAAGCTGCCTAGGCATAAAGAGCACAGAAATAAGCTTGCCAGACATTTTCTGTTGATTTGCCACCATCGCGGACACAGCAAACATTTACTGAGACATCTCCATTAGCTGAATCAAGAGATGCGCCAATAAAATCAGCCGCTGTACCGGTACGCTAATAATTAATTTTAGTATGTCGATAATGGTCTTTTTGGAGTTAAATCACCACCCATCGTAAAAGAAGAACGCATTGCATATCGAGAGACGGGTGATAATCTGTCCGTCTTTCCCTGCATGCGAGATGTTCCACAAATTCATCGGTAACACCACTTTTCCTCGGACCCGGTAGTGTTCGAAAAAAATTTTGGCCTTAGCTAACCGTTCCTTGCACTTTTCAGACACACATGGAGTCCTCCTCGTGTTTACGAGCTTTTATAAATTTACGTGTTTACATTTTATTTACCCAACGATATTTACCAGTTACTTGGTTGCATATTTATGTACATATGTGACCCGACTTCTGATTACAAAATTAACCCACCTATTCTTCACTCCGCTGAGAACAGCTGAGTTGAAAACAGAGTGTGCATCAGCATAATTCAATTGTATAGTATTGGACTTTACTATGCACACTACAAACACAAAATAATAAAATACATACTTGGCGATGCTCGAATGTATCAGAGCCCGGCCCTTCATTCAAATATCCTAACTTTAACCCTACAGGGATGTTCCTATTATTTACTTGGTAATTTGAAGTCGATATGTTTCCCTCATGCTGATATTCATGCTCATCTTTTTAGGCTATACTCCATCTTTCTTTCCAATTCTATATACACCCATCAGAAAGCCCTACGTGCTATTACATTTTTTGGACCACTCAAGCAATTGTAAGTTTAATTTAGGAGTAGTGGAAGCGTGCTCCGCCTACCACACTGAAGATCCTGGGTTCAACGTCCTGGAAAAGCAACATCAAAATCTTTAGAAAAAAGGTTTTTCATTACATTGGGACTTCTAAATTTTGACTTCTACCTACCCAGTCGATAGTAATCTTTAAGGTTTTCTATTTCTCTATACCAGGAAGAACTTCCTTTGACTGAAATAAACAGGGAAAGGATATGGACGTGCAATGCGGTGGGTGACCAACGAATGTGATCTGATGCACCGACTTTTTCTCGTAATCTTTCCAACATTCAGCGATAAGGAGCCATCTATAAATTAGGTGACGATGGCCTTTTCTTGCTTCCATCCGAGAAGGAGCTTGACGCTGACCTTAGGTGCGCCACGTTATTTATGGATCACCTCTAAGGAGTCGCCTTCTCTTAAACTTACTTTCTCTCCGTCATTTGTTGTTGTTGTCGCTGTTGGATCATATCAGGGTTGGTGTTAGAGCACTTAACGACATTTTGCACAGCTCTGTAAGTTTAATAATGAAAACCATTTGGATAATTAAGAGTGAATCAAGAAGAAGTAGATGAACGAAAGGAAACCGTGTTACATCCAAAATAAACAATGGGGTATAAGGCCCCTAAAAGGCGCCGTCTTTTGCCAACGTATTGTGGACATTAAAAAATGTACATATGTACATACATATGTTAAAACAAGTAAGAGACCATGTTACCAACTCCCTCCTCTCCAGTGATGGTGAAAGAAAAAAACTTCTATTGTTATTCTCCGCATTGGCATGGTAAGGTGGTGGTTCGCTGAAACTTACGAGTTTATCGGTGAATGTATTTTAACTGACCATGGAGTGGGAGATACACGTGCGTGCAGCGCCGGCAGCAGCGCAGCGCCAACACTCACAGCGCAGTCAAAAGTCGTAACAAATTATATATGTAGTTCCAATGTATAAAAGCTCCGACCAACTCAGACTACAAATAAATATGCAAAACAAAGTTATTACTACCCTGCTGCTAAATCGACTAGTTGTCAACTACCTCACAAGTAGTATGAATGATCAGTTCAAGTAGTAAGTTATCTGCATACTTTCCATGTGAGCAACTGGTACTATAAAAATAGGGTGTCTTACGAAACTAAATGGGTTGACAGAATGTTATAGGACTTGGGAAAGATAAGAAAATCGACACACCACATGTTTGTCGACTTCAAAGCAAGATAGAGTTTTGCTGGTCAATCCTGCGCACAACCGCGTAAAGACTTCATCTATGTTAAATAAAAATGAAAGGGAGAGTGTAGCCGTTTGCATCTGTGGACGATCTTCTCGCCACGAGCATGATCCAAGCAAAACTGATTATGATCTCGATCTCGTTGAAGATGCGTTAGAAGAAGAAGAGGGAAGACGTGAGTAAATACTCCTTCAATATTGTGACGAATACTGCCATCTTTAAGGTTATTAAATAAAGGCACAACAATAGAAATATTAAGCAAGCTACATAAACACATTAATCATCATTTACCCACATACATACAAGGCAACGAAGAGATAACTCACATACAGATGTAGTCATCGGTGGAAGTAGTACTCACATATACACGCGCATATGGCTATGCGAGAGGCTATAAACGTGTATCTGCAGTTTATAGCTGATAGCTTATAGCTGGTAACCAAGTAGAAAATTTTAGCAGAAGAAACGTCTAGACATTTGGGCACAGAGTATTAAAGCAGCGAAAGCTGAGTAATCTGAAATCAGTTTGATTTAAGCACGCTATCAGTTGCGAAGGGAAGTTTAATTGCGAAGTACTTTCAAACATGTCCCGAGCAAGTGGGCAGAGGTTAAGGTAGTATTCTTACCAAAGCCAGGGAAACCCGAGCAACTGCCCTCGTCGTATCGACCAATAAGCCTGAGCTCGTTTCTCCTAAAAGGTATGGAGAAAATCTTAGATCAGCATATCAGGGAGGTCAATCTAAATAAACTCCCTCTGTGTAGGAATCAGTTCGCCTACCAGTCAGGGAAATCCACGGAGACGGCTATTCATAGTCTCACGGTAAAAATCGAAAAGGCTCTAGAGTCAAAAAATATAGCCCTCTGCGCTTTTATTGATATATCAGGAGCTTTCGATAACACAACACATCAAGCTATCGAACAAGCTATGATTGACAAGGAAATAAGCCCTATAATAATACGATGGGTGCTGTCTATGTTAAAGAGTAGACAAATTCTGGAACTGGTAGGGACAACTGAATCAATTGCGGCCACAAGAGGCTGCCCACAAAGAGGTGTGCTCTCCCCTCTCCTGTGGACTCTGGTTATTGATGACCTCCCTCAGTTAATGAAAACCAAGGGATTTGACACACAAGGATATACAGATAACCTAGTTATTTGCATCACAGGGATGCACGAAGACACGATATCAGATCGCATGCAACAAGCCCTTTGCATCATAGAGACGTGGTGCGACGCCAAAGGATTGTCTATAAATCCTAACAAAACTGTTATAGTGCCTTTCACCCGGAGAAGGAAAGTATCTATCCCAGAACCATCCCTGGGTGGTACAAAAATACAATTCTCAATGGAAGCTAAATATCTAGGGGTCACACTGGATAGAACCCTCATGTGGAATGCTCATTTGGATGCTATCCTAAACAAGGCAATAAGAGCTTTCTTCGTCTGTACTCGTCTCTACGGCATGAGGTATTTGTCCAAAAATGGTATATTGGACATTTAATACTGTCGTAAGGCCAATAGTCACCTATGCTTCTCTAATTTGGTGGCAGAAGGCCACGCAAAGAAAGGCAACGGATAAAATAAGCAAACTGCAACGATCAGTTTGCGTTGGCATAACGGGTGCGATGAGAACCACCCCTGCTGACGCACTTAGTGCTTTAGCGGGAATACCTCCCTTCCCTATTCTGATAGAGAAATAGGCAACACTAGGTGCACTAAGACTTCCAAATATTTCTGAGTTGAAGGATGGAAATATGATAGGGCATATGAAAGTAATAAGAAAATTCATAGGAAATCCCGCATTACAACTGCGTGGCGTAATTTCCCCTAAGCTCGGAATCTCACGGAACTTTGAAATGTCCATTGTGGACAGGACCCACTGGGAAATAGGGAATCCTTATAACGACCCTGAGTCAGAGGACTGGTACACGGATGGATCGAAATTCGATGACGGAAGAACGGGAGCTGGCATCTATGGGCCAAACTTCAAAAAATCGATACCAATGGGATGTTACCCCACCATATTTCAGGCAGAAATTCATGCAATAGAGGTCTGTGGTAGGGAGTGTCTGCGGAGAGGCTCAACATCGAAGAGCATCTACATTATATCGGACAGCCAGGCGGCACTGCGTGCCTTGCAATCCTACATAGTTACATCTGGTGGATGAATGCATTGAAATCCTTAATGCCCTGGGAGCCAAAAACAAGGTTTTGTTGGGATGGGTTCCCGGGCATGAAGGTAATGAATATGCAGATTACCTAGCAAAGCAGGGTGCTACATCAGCAATCTATGGTCCAGGGCCCTTATGAGGACTCACAAAAGCACACACCAGGGAAACTATAAGTAACAGGGAAACTAAACAATTCCGACGTCACTGGATTGATTGCCCAGGGCAAAGGCAGGCCAAACTGGTTATACCTCCGGCAAAGAAAGTATCAGCCAAACTCATTAACCTAAGCAGGGAGGACCTAAGAACTCTTACTGGGTACTACACGGGACACTGCGGTCTACGATATCACCTAAGTAAATTAAATCTATCTAATACCCAAATTTGTCGTTTCTGTGAGCTGGATGATGAAACGCCGGTTCACATTCTCTGCGGATGCGTCGCTCTAGCTAGGCAGAGATTATCCCATCTAGGTGGTGGGACTCTTAATCCCTATGTGATATGGAGTAAAAAGCCTGAAGAGGTACTTTGATACATCAAGAGCCTCCAGATACAAAATTAGGCTGAAAGGTCTTGCACAATAGATCTGCACAAAGGTCGCAGTGCTTCCAGAACAATTAATAATAATAATAATAATAACTTTCAAACAAATTGCAACTATAGCTAGGGCACTGTTGATGTGTACATCGAACCATCTAAGCCAGCCAAGCTATGAACCAGACTCTGTGCAGCGAATAAAGTACCAAAAGTTTCGTAAATCAAAGTTTCTGGTTGTGAAGGGTATTTCAGAACTTCAAGAAGATATTAGTAAGATTAAGTTATTTACATGGATGAAAAAGTTACGACGCAGTATTCATTTTGCCTAGCCCCAACTATCGCCCCAGATGAAGGGGAATGCATGCGCTTAGTTAGAAAAAAGGAGACATCAATTGAGGTGTTCCTTCCAAGATGTCCAAAATCGTATAGATTGCAGGATGTAATTCATCATCTAGACACTCTAGTTCTTCTGATTTGTATAAGTAAATATCTTGGCATGATACTTCATTCCAAATTACCCTAGGAAGCAAATCTTGAGGGGAGATCAAAGAAAGCTGTGGCAGCATACTACACCTGCTAAAGGGCTTTCGGGAGGTACTGGGAACTGTTATCGCATATCATCCATGGCATGTACAACACAGCCATTCGACCGATACTAACGTATGGAGCCCTTGTCTGGTGGAAGGCGCTCGACAAAAAGAGAGAAATGCCTAGCATGCCTGGGTATGTCCAGGGCCGGATTAACTAGTAGGCAGAATAGGCAGTTGCCTGGGGCCTCCGATTTTAGGGGGCCCCGAAAAAAGAAAAAGACTTCTAAAATTTTCTTACAAACATAAAATTTTAGAGAGTGAAAGAAAAATATAATCAGAACTGAAAATAAATTCTACTCAAATATAAATAAATAAATAAATAAAACTCAATTTACCGCATTCAAAAGGCGACGACCGACGAACTAGACAACGTACCTAAAAAGAATATATCCGACTCATTTGACAAATTGTATGAGCGTGCAAAGAAGTGTATCGAAGTGAAAGGAGAGTATATTGAATAATAAAAAGAATTATCTCAAAATATACACTGGTTGTTTTTATTTTGAAAAATTTCGGTTATTTTTGGAACATAGGGTGTAGAAGCCTCCAAGCGGAAATTTCAACTAGAATGATTAATGAAGGAATGATTAATGGTGGATGAAAAATAAATGAATAACGAATTTGGGGATTTCCTGATATTTTGCACCTTCTGCTAACGTCCGTGTCGCTGAACTGTCGAATAAATAACTCCAATATTCAATATTGTAATATGGTCTTTATTTAGTCTACTTTGGGACTAGTACAATTATACTTCAATATGGCGTACTTCACAAAAGCGTGATTAAATCAAACTGATAACTGATTGCGCAGCTGGCGCTGCTTTTATACTCTCGTTTTTCTCGTTCACCCATCTCTCTTAAGGTCTAGTAACTTCGCGAACAGTTGTAAGTCATGCTTGGTTAGCAGCTATATACAGGTATATTTGTAGTTTATGCGTGTGTATGTGTGGTAACTGCTTCGATTGATGACTACATGTGTGTGCGTGAGATATCTCTTCACTTCGAGCTGCTGTTTATATTTGTGGAATGTTCTTCGTTGACTTGTGCATAAGTGTCGATGCTTGCTGTGTTTTGTTGTTGCGATTATTACTAACAGCTTATCCAATTAAAAAGAATCAAAGCTGCTGAAAGAGCTATAACGCGAAAAGAGCGACTCGGGATGTTAGGTATACTTTGTATTGAGTCAGATTTATTGAACAAAATAGATATTGATGATTTAATTGATGAATTTGCCGAAAACAAATGTAGAAAACGACATTTTTAAAATGTAGATAGTAGTTCTATTGATATTATTACATTGTGACAATACATTTTTTATGAAAGATATGAGTTTGTATTTTTTAATCGAATAAAGAAGGGAACGGACGTGAAAAAGGGCCCCCAAATTGATGGTTGCCTAGGGCCCCGTTAAGGATTAATCCGGCCCTGGGTATGTCCCTCGCAGTGAGCAGCGCACTTCAGAGGTGGTTAAACGTAATGCACAGCGATATTGAAGGGAATGAATTCGCAGAAGACATATCCTGAGGAAAATGGAAGAATAGGAGATTCATGCAACGGACTCGCTTTGGACCAATCGCGATGTATTCAAGGTCACTGGGTACTTATGACCATGTATGGATAGAAAGGGAGCTAGCTTCCTTCCCAAACAAAACCAATCTTCAGTGATAGTACTAACGAATGTCATCACAGGCGATTGCGCTGTTGCACTAATGCTCGGACGGTGGCACTTATCAACAAACTCACTCTGTAGAAGCAGCCAGAATGACGAGGAAGAGAAGTCGATTCATCACTTTCTTTGCAGATGTTCAGGACTGCAAACAGTATGACTCAGATTTCTTTGCCCACCATTTTTCGACTGTCTGGCAGAGGTTGAGAAGGTTGGTCTCCTACTTGGGTTCATCAGAGAAAGCTAGTAATTCGTTGAGGACCCCTAGAAATAATCTGTTTGAACGACACATGCTTTCGAAAATCCAAAGGACTATTAAAAATTGCAATTCACCCCTTTCTAAAATCTATCTGGAAATGGTGTAGTTCGGTGTTTTACTGCTGGGCGTATGTACATATGTATGTAAACAGCAGCAGCATACTCTACTAACAAAGTTAATACCAACATCGTCGGATAGCTAACACGTATTCGCAGCAGTCCTTCAGTCTGTTAGTTGCAACGTCAGTCAGCCCATACGTACGTCAGCGTTTTGACGTCGCCAACCAGCCGCAACACCGGCCGAGTTTTGAACTTTGGTAAGTGCTTTTGTTTCTTTTTTGTAGCACACCATCATCATTTGTTTTCCGCTTTTGTTGTTTTGTTGTCCATGTTTTACGGTTGACGACGACGAATGATGACTCTGCACCACTCGGCCACGGTTGTGGTGGTGGAATAAAGCCTCCCACTATATTCGCCGGTTTCATATTCAGTCTATTTTTATACGCTCGATACTTTATTGTTTGTTGTTTTTGTGGTTTGTATTTCGATTCGTTTTACTTTTTTTTTATTTGTTTGTTTGTTGTTTTACTTTGCCTGGCCGTGGATTTGGTGCCGTGTGTTTTCTTTTTACATAATAATTGGTTAGGTCGGGTACGACCCTGCAAAAATCGTTGGATCATGTGGTCCACTGGATTACTTACCATTGTACTCCACTGTAATGCAGCAATGGACCAACTCATGTTTCTACACGAACATATTGTAAGCTGATCATTGCTCGTTTTTAACGATTGTAATCACTACACGATGTTTATTGGACTGTGGGTACTCCATGGATTACTCTGATGTAATGCGGAGCTGGAGTATATGGTCCAGTCCTAGGACATCGCAATGTCAATTGGACCATATTTTTTGTATGAATTGTGGTTAATTTTGGAGCACTCGGTTGGTCCATAGCAAGTACTCCGTACATGCATTCATGGAGTACTCGCGATTTTTGCAGGGGAACTTTTTTTCTGAATACATATATATACTCGCAGGTATACATATGTATGTATGTATAAATATATATAAACACATAAATACAATAGATATCTATGTAGAAATTTTTTTGTTCATCTTCATTATTTCTGGTCCAGTAAACTTAAGTTTTGGAGAAGATGTAGAGGTGGTATCAGACTCCTACAGGAACCTAATTTCTTATTTAGATCTCATAAGTATATAGGATACATACATATGTACATAGTTCACAGGCTATTTACAATGGGCAAGTAGAAGATGGGAGTATTTTCTTCTAATGCTGTGGATAATGAACAACAAGGATGACTGGCTCCAAAAAAACCAAATCACTTGTTGCTTTCACAGTTCTTATAATTGCGGACAGTGTATGTGTGGGTCTTTATATGTGTATATTACAATCTTATCAACCTGCTTGCTTATAATACCTCGGTAATGATGTATCTATAAGGCTCTTTATTAGGCTAAATCATAATTACCTAGACAGTTGAAGGTCTAGACTGCTCTTCATTTCAATGGTCGGCAATACATGTCATAAAAAGCCTTGAAAAAGACTTCAGACCCATAAGGCTTCGCCCCATCCAATAGGCGCGATGACTCACAAGTTGTCATCAATATTCTCTAACGGGAGCCCGCGGAAGCTTGCAGTTTCAACAGGGTTCGACCACAGAGATATGGATATTTGAGGCATTGGTTCGTCATTGCAATTCAAAAGATGGTTGGGTATGTCGGTGTTGATTCTGGATAAGTAAGAGTTTAAACTATTGCAGTCTCCAGTTCGAAATTGAGCTAAAGTGATGCGCGCCTCCCTTGGGAGGTTGCTTTCCTCAACTGCGAGCTCCGGGTATTTGTCTTTAAGAGCGAGGTTCACCGGGAAATCTCTGGCATAGAAGTCCAGCGACTTCTATGTGAACGTTTCTGTAAGCATTTTTGTGGTTGTTGTTGTTGTAGCAGTGCGTCTCGGAGTGCATTTTTGTGTTCGGAGTTGACTTCTTCAGTTTCTTCTTCAATCAGATGTCTGTTGAGATGCCCAGCTTTCTGGGTATTGAGCTGAAACTGTTTGTTCAGCATTTCATTTCTCTCATTTACGAAGAGTATTCCCTCCTCACTGTGTAGATAATGTTCTGGAGAGATATAAAATACATTCCGTGGCAGTTTTGAGCGCAGCGTTTTGACAGGCCTAAAGATGCGTCGCATACATTTGGCCAATTGCTTCATAAGTGGCTATGCTGGTTTCTTTGTTTTTGTCCCACGTACTGCCAGCGAAGGACTTTTTGAGTGTAGAACAGTCGGTAGCGTAATGCCATCGAAGTGGATGTCCAACATTGCAGACATTTTCCGCGTTCACGATGTAAACAAGGTCACCGAGAATTCAGTCGGTGACGGTGCCAGATTCTCGGTAACCGTTCGCAGTATAATACCTAGATTGTGGCAGCAGCCCAACATGCCTCTCTTAGGTGATCCACAAAGTTGAGTCGTTCCTTTCAAACAAAAAGTTTATCCTGGTCACATTCTTAAGCAAAGAGAGCACATTCAATAATGCTCGATTGAAAGCAAAAGAAGATACCCGCTTTACCCTTTGCATAAAAAATTCTATGGTCAACTGGGTAGGGTGTGATGAGCGGTTCAGGATATTTAGTGCTCACCAAGAAGTTCGAAATTTTCGTTTTCACGGATGTATCAAAAATAGCCTTGCAGCAGGAGCTGGCAACTTTGCAACATTCCTGAACAAGTTGGTATCTGCGCGTACGTTGGACTCAGGCTTTGCACAACTGAGCTTCCTAGGTCACTGGGTACTTATGACCATGTATGGATAGAAAGGGAGCTAGCTTCCTTCCCAAACAAAACCAATCTGCAGTGATAGTACTAACGAATGTCATCACAGGCGATTGCGCTGTTGCACTAATGCTCGGACGGTGGCACTTATCAACAAACTCACTCTGTAGAAGCAGCCAGAATGACGAGGAAGAGAAATCGATTCATCACTTTCTTTGCAGATGTTCAGGACTGCAAACAGTATGACTCAGATTTCTTTGCCCACCATTTTTCGACTGTCTGGCAGAGGTTGAGAAGGTTGGTCTCCTACTTGGGTTCATCAGAGAAAGCTAGTAATTCGTTGAGGACCCCTAGGAAATAATCTGTTTGATCAAGGCAGTGGGTGTTGCCTTGATCTTCATCCACTGAAATCGATTCTAGAGGCTTGTTTGGCCTTAGAAAATGATGCTTTACAAGAGTTTTAGTTTTTGTATAGTGCCCACATGGCTTCGTAACCCTCACAGCTAGTCTCATAAGAAGCGTATTTAGGAATGTTATGCTAAGTTTTGCTAAGTAATACAACCCCCATAACGGCTTCAGTGCTTCCTTTGCCTTCGTAATCGGTCTGACTTTATATTAACCAGTCCTGCATTGTTGGCTGAAAGTTGTAACGAGCTAATATAAGTTGTTGAGTTTCTGCTTCCAAGTTTTTGTTAGTGGCCCCAGTTTTTCTCTCTAAAGTTTTGTATATACATACATAGACTTTGAAGATGACTCTCATGTACAAAAGCTAATAATCTTTCCTTATCCTGTGGTCTGAGAAGAAAAGCTTAATTGATACCCTCCAAGACGTAATAGTAAGAAATTTAAAGTAAAATCGGTTAAAATGTCCTTCAGAGGGATTTTGGTTTTACGAGGTGTTTTCATGTAAGTTAGGCTGGGCTGGTGGTTCGTAAATATCTTAAATATATTGTTGGGGTTGCCATAGCAAGTTGTCTTTTGGGAGGGTTTCATGTTGTCACACGAATGGCGACTTTATCTATAACTCTTTTCAGATTCTGGTTCTCAGTGAGTTTGGAGCTTCAAAGTATTCGATACCACCTTAAGGCAAATATGGCAGATATTAAGATTTTATGTATGCAAGCCGTTCTTTGTGTTAAGCTACACAAATATCTTTATAATTTCTAAAACGTTTTTTGTTGCTGTACATATTTACAACAACCACTCATATTATAGACAGTATTCAGCTCCCTTTTGTGGTGTTTTCTTTGAAAGAATATTTCTTTCACAAATTCCAATAACAAAAAATGTAAAAACCGCAAGAATGTTAAATGATACATGCTGAGAAAACACAACGATTCTTAGGTGTCACCTTGACCGGTTATTAACCCTTACCTTTTGTGGCTTGTGAAAGAAGGTGGGCTAACATTGATACGAACTTTTATGGTAAAAGACACAAATTAACTTTTGTGCGAGCTGGAATATGTACATAATAAGAATAATAATAACTTGGAGCAATGCACCTCCGAGTAGAGGTAGATCGAGGTCCTCACACTATAATAGGCACCCTGTCGATGGCGCGAGGGCTTAGCCCAAATCAATCCGTTTATGTGCCTGTGTCTAGGCCGTTCCGTATTTTGGATGATTTGCACCCTAATGGTATATTTGGCTATATTTGAACAGAGCTTTCCCGATAACAGAGCGGCTGAGGAAAGCGATAGCTTTGCATGCACGTGAGACAGTTTAAGCAGTTCGAAGGCTGTTCGCTGAGAAAGACTTTGCTACGAGTAATCCTCGTAGCGGTGGCCGTTGAGCAAAAGAATAAGCAGGCATTTATCCTGGCGTCCTGCTACATGGCCCATGCTGCGGAGGTTCCACCGATGGAGTGCAAAAGGCTAGTACAGGAGGAAGGGCGCAAAGGGCGGTTGGTCATAGGCGCAGATGCAAATGCGCACCACAATGCGTGGGGAGGAGCAGATACGAACGAGAGAGGCGAATCTCTATTTTGTTACATCCTGCAAACCAATTTGCAGATAGCCAACAGGGGAAATGTTCCTACATACATTGGTCCAACATCCAGCAATGTTCTGGATATTACATTGAGCTCCGAGCGTGATATATCAAGGTATGATTGGATGGTTCTCGATAGACCATCCTTCTCCGACCATGCGTATATAAGCTTCAGCATCCCACTAAAGAGGGTAGAGAAGGGAGGAACCTTTAGAAACCCTAGGGCAACGAATTGGACTAAATTCCAGAAACATGTAGAAACGAAACTGGGACAACCCAAAGAGGTTGCAAATGTAGAGGAACTGGAGGAGTCGAATGAATTCCTAACAAGGACGCTTATGACTGCGTATAACAAAGCTTGCCCTCTAAGAAGATTCAGAGGAAAAGCAAAGCCGCCATGGTGGAGCAATGAGCTGAGTCTTCTAAGAAGACAGGTAAAAGAAATGTTTAAACTCGCAAAGACCGCGGAAAGCGAAGCGTGTCGGGACGAGTACAGGGATTTACTGAGGATCTACAAGCGTGAAATTACCAGGGCGAAGAGAAACTCATGGAAAAGTTTCTGTACGGACATAGAGTGCTCCAGTGAAACAGCACGGTTGAAAAAAGTCCTAGCAAAGGGAAACATAGTCCAGGGACTAATAAAGAAAGAGAACGGGGAATGGTCACGTGATAGTGAGGAATCCCTTGAGGTGCTTCTCGATACACATTTCCCATCGGGAGACGGTTTAGAAGAACCAGCAGACATCACTCACACTTCGATCACGGAGCTAGTGGTGTCGGGCTTGGTGACCGATACCAAGATCGAGTGGGCAGTGAAGACGTTTTCTAAGTTTAAATCGCCGGGCCCAGATGGTATATTCCCGGCCATGCTACAAGTCTCAAGTAGGGCGGTCGTGGAATGGCTTAAAATAATATTCGATGGGTGCATAAGACTGAATCATGTACCGCACTCTTGGAGAACTGCTCGTGTAGCTTTTCTACCAAAGGCGGGGAAGATCGGTCACGTGTATCCCAAAGACTATAGACCCATTAGCTTAACATCATTTCTGCTCAAAACCTTTGAGAGGCTGATAGATGTGTACATAAAGTCCAACGTGGATGAAAAGCTGCTCTCCACAACACAGCATGCGTACACCAAAGGCAAGTCGGTAGACACCGCATTGCATAGGGTGGTAATAAGCATAGAGAAATCCCTGGAATATAAGGAGTATGCTCTAGGAGTCTTCTTGGACATTGCCGGGGCTTTCAATAATGTTGCAAAATGGGCGATTATGGATGGTCTTAATTACATTAAAGTACATCCTGCCTTAATCACATGGATCGGCTGCATGTTAAATTGCAGAAAGATTACATCACAATGGGGATTGTACGAGGCCACGAAATCAGTGGACAGGGGCACGCCGCAGGGAGGGGTGCTATCACCTCTGCTGTGGACACTGGTCATCAACCAACTGCTCAGGCAATTCGATGAGGGACCCGTAAAACTTACGGCTTACGCAGATGACGTTGCAATTGTCATAAGTGGAAAAGGCCTTCCAACGATTAGTTCTTTGATGGATCGGTCGCTTCGGGATATTCATACCTGGGCATCTAATGTCGGGCTGAAAGTCAATGCGGAGAAGACGGATATGGTCTTGTTTACAAAGAGGTACAAGGTCCCAAATTGGACCAGGCCTAAGTTAGGAGCGGTGACCTTACAGGAGAAACCATGCACAAAATATCTAGGAATCATCCTAGACAGTAAGCTGTCATGGAAGCTCAACGTGGAGGAGAGGGTCAAGAAGGCCTCAACGGCACTCTATGCATGTAAAAGAATGCTGGGGTGTACGTGGGGCCTATCGCCCTCTCTTTCTCATTGGGTTTTTACAGCGATTGTAAGCCCTATTCTATACTATGGAGTTCTTGTTTGGTGGAAAGCCACACAAAAAACAACATACCTCAAAAAATTAGAGGGGGTATGCAGACTATCGATGCTTTGCATTACGGGAGCCCTGAAAACAACCCCGACGGCTGCACTATATGCCATTCTGCACATTCCACCTGTAGACCTGGTAGCAAAGAACAAAGCGTTAACGACCGCAACCAGGCTCGATGCTTCGGGGCAGCTTGAGCGCCGACCATATGGCCATAGTAGTATAGCGTCCTCAGTCACAAGACGAACAGACTACATGATTCCCTACCTGCACTTTGAGGGAGATCTTAAGGCCACAATAGAGGTGGACGGTTGGCGCAAGGGTGCGCAAATGGCGGACGAGGCGATACATGTGTACACCGATGGTTCCAAAATAGTGGAAGGAGTAGGGTCTGCGGTATACTGCGCTGATCCGGAATTAAGCAGATCCTACAGGCTGCCGGATTACTGTAGCGTTTTGCAAGCGGAAATATTAGCCGTAACCAAAGCAGTAGAAACCCTGGAAGAGAATAGCTTAAGCTGCAACCGTGTTAATTTTTATATTGACAGTCAAGCAGCAATTAAGGCAATAATCTCGCATAGCACAGCATCTAAATGCGTGTTAGAGTGTAAGCAGTCTCTGGAGAGAATCGGGACAGGGAGAAGCATACATCTATATTGGGTCCCAGGGCATATGGGAATAGATGGGAATGAAAAAGCGGACGAATTAGCTAAAAAGGGCGCATCCCTTGAAGCTTGCTCCGTCCCAATTAGATTGGGCGAGATTAAGCGAAGGCGAGAGGTGCACATGATCGACCAAGCAGAAAAGGCGTGGGTTCAAGCGCGGGGCTGTAAAGTGTCGAAGATTATGTGTAGGTCTTACAACCTTAGACTAACACAGTTGCTTCTATCATTAAAAAGAGAGGAATGTAGACTCATGACGGGTATTCTGACTGGACACTGCCTTCTGGCGTCACAAGCCTTTAAATTAGGCTTGGTCAGTGATAGCAGGTGTAGGAAGTGCGGGTTGGAGGAGGAAACGATCGAGCACGTTCTGTGCTCGTGCCCTGCACTTGCCAGGTTAAGACTCCAGCTATTAGGAGTGATACAGCTGTCAGATCTAGAAGCAGCAAGTGGCTTAAGTCCTAGGAAGCTTCTAGTATTTGCCAAGAGGACGGAGTTATTTTATAACATAGGTCCTGGTTTTTGATAGGGTTTTTCAGTTTGGTCGTTAAAACAAACTTCTGGTAACACTACGGACTCAATCAGTCTATGTGAGGTCCTCATGGACCGGCCAGTTCAACCTACCTACCTAATCCTCGATTCTGCAACCGGTTTAAGGAAGAACGTAACGGCAAGAAGAGGCAGCGAAAGGCTGAAGATGACAAGCCGGATTTAAAAGGAGGAAGTGGGAGGCCATACTACCGTAATGATAAGGTTACCACCTGTAGATCTGCAGAACAGAGCTCAGAAAGAAGTCTTAGTATCGAAAAACCATATACCTCAAACACTGTAAGGCAGAAAGAGGAGGAAATACAGGTGGTACACAAAGAATAGACAAAGTGCTTGATAAGCTAAAGCGAGGTAAAGACGACACTCCAGTTTACTTGGAGATTTAAATTTTAGCTAACGCAGCGACCTCTGTTCCCGAGAATATAATACAAAGAGCAAAACAGTCCATGACGGTGGCACTTCGCGTATCTCGACCCATAGAGAAGGGTCAGCACTACATTTTCCAAATAAACATGGAATCGGAGGAAATGATGGGAGAATATCGTGGGGCGCGGTTGGTACTAATATGCGCCTCAGAAAGAGAAGTCCCAAAGACAACAACCATAATACGTTAAGAGCTGGGAAGGTAGAAAGAGAACTAGATGATCCGCCAAAAAACTATGGCGTAAGTGCAATTTTGGAAGTTTTGGAGGAAGTAAAACAACTCAGTGGTGCTGCGTGTCTCACATATATACTTCTAACACAGTAAAGTGGCGCTGAGTGAGCTCTTCCTGGCTCTTGCGACGTCCGGTGTGGCACTGATACAGAAACCTTGGCTCTCATCTGGAGTGGAGGTTACCGAACTTAGTGTTTGCGGATTCAGCGTTTATTATATGTATGTATGCTTTCTTACTTCAGCACTAAAGACTTAGCGGTGGTTGCAATTGAGGGGAAACAAGTAAGAATGGGGCTGAACAATAATCTTATCCCGTTCGTAATCTCCAAATAATCAGATGTATAAGATAAGAAATATATAGTGAACAGATGTACATACCTAAACGATTTTTAAGATAAATATAAAATAAAATATGGCAAAAAACCCCCTTATCTGAACGATCGGTTGTATGGGATATATATTATATATAGCTCCGATCCAAATGATTTTTACAGGAAATCTTCTAATGATATATTAGAATATATATCACCAAGTTTCACGTTTTTATATTGGAAATTAAGGGAGAAATTACCAAAAATGTTTCTATATGAATAATCGGTTGTTTGGGATATATACTATATATAGCTCCGATAAAAGTGAGTTTTTCAGGATATCTTCTATGATATATTAGAATCTATATCACCGAGTTTCACGTTTATACTTTCTAAATTGCGGCAGGAATGACCAAAATCTTCTTATCTGAACGATCGGTTGTATGGGAGATATATGTTATAGTGGTCCGATCCTACCGGATCCGACAAATGTCCAATATAATACAAAATACATCCTTGTACCAAATTTCATTGAGATATCTCAAAATTTGAGGGACTACGTTCAAACAGACAGACGGACGGACGGACGGACGGACAGACGGACATGGCTATATCAACTCAGTTCGTCGCCCTGATCAATTCAGTATACTTAATGGTGAGTCTATCTTCTATATTTCTCAACTTTACAAACATCGCACCAAAGTTAATATACCATTTCATGTTCATTAAAGGTCTAAAAATAACAATTTCTTTCTTTAGCTTTCTGCTACTTCACTCACAACGACGAAAACTTCTGACTAATGCATTAAGATGGATGCAAAGGATGGCTTGTTATAGGCGCGTATGTGAATGCGTATCACATCGTTCGAGGAGGGAGCGATATAAATAAGGTTTCCGGAAAATGTATGCCTCTTTTCGTGGTGCCAACGACTCTTAAGTATGAGCTGTGTGAGCATTGCAACGAATGAAAGCCGAAAGGATAGGTCGTACTATGCGAATGGATTAAGATGCTCCGGCGCAGAAAATACTCCTGTTCACAGCCTTGAGAGCTGGAACTCTTAGGACAATAGGCTGGAAGAAATTACATTCCATTTTTGCAAGGGCTGCCCAGCTCTGAGTAAAGCTATACCTCCCATATTGAACTCTTCCGCTTTGACTGTTTCAGAGCAGTTCCGAATCTGGTGGGGGAAAATCGTACCAATATACATTGTGCATGAAGAAAATTGCGTCCGCTATAAGCTGAGTAATGTATGTCAGAGATACTCAGTTTCAGAGTGTGTAATTAATTTGGCTGCAAAATTCGGCCACTTCTATTTGGGCTGCCTACGAGTACAACCAAATTATTATGCAAATAAGAAATCAAATATTTCATGCATGAATAGAAACTTACTTTTCCATATGCGTAAGAGTTTGTTTTCATTGTCATCGAAATAGTAAACAACTCGATACATATTTGTGACCCCATGCAGTGGCGCCATTCTTAGTTTACTTATTTACTCGAGTTTGTTATTGTTATTGTTTTCCTCTGCAGCTGGTAAAATCAAATTCGTTATGGAAATAAATTTCTGACAATGTTCTCACACACGCTTGTAATGTAGATGTTAAGGAGGAGACTCCGTCTGAAAGGAGTCGAAATCAAAGTTGTTACAACTCGTTTGATTCCACACGATTTAGGAGCGTCTCATATCCGATTCAGCGAAGGAATGGGCAGGCGCACCGAGTATGCCAAGCAGGTTTCGCTACTTAATGAAGGCAGATATAAGATCTTCTGAAATTTGCGGCTAGCACCTACTGCTTTGCAGTCAAAATTGTCGGAATATTCACCTAGTTTTTGACCTTATCTTCGGGACTGGAGGAAGGAGGGCTTAAAGTAATTGTTGACAACATTATTGAGCAGAAATTAAAATTTTTGAGCTGGTTTTGAAGTAGTTAAGGGGCCATCCGATGCCCTTAATATAGATAGGCTGTAATAGCCCATGGTCTCCCGGGCTGAGGAAGCGTGTCTCAATCCGAAATTTGCGCTGTTTGGAAGCTATGCAAGTGTTGGGGTCCTGCGCTTGCCAGGCTAAGACTCCAGCTATCAGGAGTGGTATAGAAGCAGCAAGTGGCATAGGACCTAGAAAGTTTTTACATTTGCCAAGAGGAGGGATCTATGTATTTAATAATAAAGGTTCGGGTTATTGATAGGGTTTTTCAGTTTGTTCGTTAAGAAAACCTTTGGTAACATTATGGACTCATTCACTCTATGTGAGGTCCTGAAGGACCGAGGTTCAACCTGACCTAGCCTGGGAGTCATGTAAGGCATTATTGTGTAAAAAAAGCCCAGGTAATAGCGTATCGTGGGGTAACGTGATGTTGTTGTTGTAGAGATAAGGTTGCTCCCCGAAGGCTTTGGGTTAGTGTTATCGATGTGATGGTCCTTTGCCGGACACAGATCCGGTACGCTCCGGTACCATAGCACCATTAAGGTGCTAGCCCGACCATCTCGGGAACGATTTATGTGGCCCCCTTTAAACCTTCAGGCCATTCCCTCCCTCCCCACCCCCAAGTTCCATGAGGAGCTTGGGGTCGCCAGAGCCTCGTCTGTTAGTGAAACAGGATCCGCCGTGATCGCAGACGAGGTTGGTCGATGTTTATCGGGCCTGCATGGTGCAGAAGCGGTGGAGGTTCTTGCACCCTTGTATTCTATTAAGCTTCACCAGTTTCATCGCTGGCTTAACAAAGCTATTTATGGTAAATGGCTGGTGTCATATGGGGACACATTGTATGCAAGACATTTACTGCGTGTGTCGGAGTTGATTGTATGTAGATAAGTAAGAGTTGGGCCTACTATAGTATCCAGATCGAAGTTGTGCCAGAGCGATGCGCATCTCCCTAAGGACTATGCTTTCCTGTACTGCGAGCTTCGGGTATTAAATTTTGAGAACGGGTTTCGACGGGCATTTTTTAGCTCTTCGGAGAAATTCGTAGCGCACTCTATAGAGAGGCCTGCAGCTTCCCTCAGTTGGTTTCTATAAAGTCCGACGACCATATAGGAGACGCGTAGCAAATAAGCGGCTGGCCAATTACTTTATAAGTAGCTCTCAGCGTTTCTCTGTCTTTGCCTCAAGAGTTGCTTGAGAGACAATTGCACGAAAATGTAGATCATTATTGAACATCACACCCGGTATCGTACAGTCCGTAGCGTAATGACATCGACTTGAGTAGACAATCGTGCTGATATTTGATTTGTCCACGGCGTATATAAGGTCTCCGAAGATTAAGTAAATGTTAAGTAGAAAGAACTTCTTCTATCTACTACGGCTAAGAGTTGGATAGACCGTCACTAGTTTTGACTTTCTTAGATTAAAATACTTATTACCTTGCATTGTCTGAGCTTTCTCTGTCCCAGCTTCTTGCAAATTCATCCCATAAAAAAAATTTGTTTTAAAGAGATTTCCAATACAAAGTTCGACAAGGCTCTCCAGACAATTGAGTTGTTATCCTGTTGATAGCAGTGGAGCTTTCTTTACTCATTAAGTCCCAGTCTGACTTAAAGACATCAGCAAATAGTTCCCTATCATTGATTGATTGATAAGGTACTTACCCCCGAATTTCATGCTCTCTTTAAATGCATCGCAGTCGAAAGTCCGTATCATCCCTAGTTTCTAGTAAATTGGTGTCTACAGTTTTATATGGAAAAGTCAATATGGGTCCAACAGCGTTGCTAAGTTTATAAACACAATGGGAATAATATGAACAAAATATTGCAAGAATAACAAGTTTTTAATGAACTGCCACGAAATTTCATCTTAAAGCTGTAAGAGCTCATGGTCTAACAACAGAGCTATTTGAATATAGAGAGGAAAAGCTGGTAAAGCGCATTCCTCTATTCGTACATGTATGGAGTATGGTCCGCGTCTCTGTTGATGGAAATTCAGGGAGGATTTGCCCGTCAAAGAACGACCATTTTAAACTGTGATGGGAGAGTTAGTGTCACTCTTTCAGGCTGGCCATCGATATGTGTATGCCTTGATGGAGTTATGATAGGCTGAATACGTTTTTGCAGCCGCTTGAGCCGAAACAATTAGAGGGTGGCAGCGTAGGTGATGCTAGCCGCACGGCATTGCTTCTAGCCATTGATGCGAAGTTTGTATGTGTATGGAGAAGGGGTGGAAGCTACTGACAACGAAAGTGGTGATAGGCAGCGAGATGCGAAAAAATGAATGGTGATGAGCTAAGCTGTAAAATTAAGAACGAAAGAAATCTCCATAGTGATTCCAGTTTTTTTTCGCCTAGCTCAACTTGGCATTATCACCAACCAAGTCTTCGGCGACCATATTTACGACGTGGACATGGCATATGTCGGCAATCTTGAACATCCACGTCTATGGCAGAACTTCGATCGGATACTGTAACAGAATCAACAACGACATACGCAATGTATGACCTGAATTTAATGTGTCTCCACATGACAACAACCATCCTTTAAATTGCGATGTGGAACCGACGCCTCTAATATCCATTTCACTTTGTTCCAACCCTATTGAAACTACAAGCTTCCTGGGACTTCCGTTAGAGGATATCGATGTCAATTTGTAAGTGATCGGATCTATTGGATGCAGCGAAGCACTGATATAAGAAGAAGAGGATCGGTAGGGAGAGTTATATGAGGCTTTCTGAGTAGCGTTTCTGCTGTTGGTTGGGACTACGCTACGGAGATCGTGGCTTTGTGAGGGGTTTTGACACAGTGAAGGTAAGTTCAGTAACAGAATTTCAGAAGATGTAGCAGAGAAATCTCTTTGTCCGGGATATAACAGGAAAGTAAAAAAAAGCCGTGCTTCATAGAGATGCTACAAAGGTAACACTGCAATATCATCCCTTGGTCGGGTAAAAACTTAAGTCATTTCGTAACGACGAGGAGAACATCGCGAGAATGGGCTTCAAATTTGATAAGATCTACCCCAAAATAAACGTCTATCTAACAACAAAATCATCAAATCACTTACGGCTAATAGTTGGTAACATAAAAGACAATTAGGGGTTTGATATATGTGGTCGCCGAGTCTAAAACCCATTGAAAGAAGTTCTCATAACATACCACGTTATGTCTCCTTAGGACGTCTGGGCATCATTTAGTTAGGGAATCACAAGTACTTAAAGATGCTGTGTCCATAAAGACTCGATCACAATTGCCACATATAGCAGAAGAAGAATACCCAGCAAGGCTCTTGCTGAACTTCAACTGAATATAGTAATATTTTCAACTATTACCTGTCCAGACTGAAACCAGACTTACCACTGCATGCGGACTTTTCTTTTGCATTTTCGTTTCCGAATATGAGCTATTTTAGGTTAGAAGCGTTATTGTAATTCTTTGTTAGACCCTTCTAGCCTGTTAAGCGCCAACCAAAAAGAATAATAATTACAGATAATGAGCTCCGACTCAGCTGATATTAGGAATATGAGTCGCTGATGTTAGCAGATAAGAAGGAACGCACGCTTTAGGGAAAATCTTTCCAGAAGGTTCCTGACGATAGATGGGATGATTTTCAGGGTAGTGACGCGAAACTTGAGAGCCGATCAAGTAATATTATATCTTCCACCAATCAAAACAACTTATTTTTTTTCTTGACGTTAGATGGCAAAAATAAGCCAGGAGAGACTGCCTCAAAGAATCAAGGTGGTCAATGAAATCATGCGCATGGCGGTCGGATAACCGAATAAACTGGATTAGTTTCAGACGAAGGCTTCTGCCTCCGGAAAAGAATTCCCAAAACCTGAGAATATTGAACCTGACCTTTGAAAAAACAATGACTACGTCGAAAAGAACATGAGAGAAAGAAGCTGGGCTCTGGTTAGTTTTTCTAATTGAGCTTAAGGAAGAAGAACAGTGTCACTTAATGGAGCTTAGTCAAATTTACTAAGGCGCTTAAGAAAATGTGGTTTTGATTCGAAGTAACGAAGGGGACCCACTTCAGCTTTCATATGTGGCCTCGATAAGAAAACCTTCTAAGCCGGAGCATTCCCATTCATTTGCATAACATGGATGTGATTCGTTAAGCTGTGTTTCGGTTTCTGATCTTCACTACCTCCTTTCTTGTGGATGATTAGCGTCCGCCTATCAGGTGTGCACTCGTCCGAGCATATGGTGCATAGCAATTTATGCGTGCGATCACCTCTTCGTCACATACTTGAATAGCTCCACAGGAAATCTGTTAGCTCCAGTGTTTTTTTAGTTGAGACAAAGCTTTGTTATCTCATCATAGTTGGGTGGCAAACATTAATTCCATCATCTTCGATCGTGGCCTCGGAACCTTGCGTCGTTCCCCGAATTCCTTTATAATATTGTAATGAATTTTGGGGAATTCCGCTTATTTGAAACTTTCTGCTAACGTTCGAATCGCTGACCTGTTGAATAAATCACTCCAATGTTCAGTATTGCAAACTGAGCTTTATTTAGATTAATTTGGGAGTAGTACTTCACAATTATACTTCACACCCAATAGCGTGTTTAAATCAAAACTGATGCGTTATTACTCAGCTTGCGCTGCTTTTATACTCTCGGTTTCCTCATTTCTCCTAAGGTCTAGTAATTTCGCGAACACTTCTAGCTTATGCGTGGTTACCAGCCATATATCTGTAGCCCACGCCTCTCCCATAGCTATATGCGTCTGTATGTGTGAATAACTACCCTGCAAAAATCGCGAGTACTCCATGCATGCATGTATGAAGTACTCGCTATGGACCAAGCGAGTGCTCCAAAATTAACCACAATTCATACAAAAAATATGGTCCAATTAACATTGCGATGTCCTAGTACTGGACCATATACTCCAGCTCAGCATTACATCAGCGTAATCCATGGATTACCCCATGGTCCAAGTGTAAATACCCAAATTTAAAATAGCTGGTTTTATTAGTTATCAAAAGGATATATACTCCTAACAGGTTTATTTGATTATTAATATTAATTTTGTAATTACCCTGCAAAAATCGTTGGATCATGTCTTCCACTGGAGTACTTACCATTGTAGTCCACTATAATGCAGCAATGGACCAACTCATGTTTCTACACGAACATATTGTAAGCCGACCATTGCTCGTTTTTAACGATTGTAATCACTACACGATGTTTATTGAACTGTGGGTACTCCATGGATTACTCTGATGTAATGCGGAGCTGGAGTATATGGTCCAGTCCTAGAACATCGCAATATTGATTGGACCATATTTTTTGTATGAATTGTGGTTAATTTTGGAGCACTCGGTTGGTCCATAGCGAGTACTCCATACATGCATGCATGGAGTACTCGCGATTTTTGCAGGGTAATTACTCGATCCTTCCCGCATGGCAACACAGTCCAATAAACATCGTGGAGTGATTAAAATCATTAAAAACGATCAATGATCGCCTTACAATATGTTCGTGTAGAAACATGAGTTGGTCCATTGCTGCATTACAGTGGAGTATAGTGGTAAGTACTCCAGTATGACACAAGTGGACCACATGATCCAACGATTTTTGCAGGGTACTTCAGCTGATGACTACATATTTGTGCGTGTGAGATATCTCTTCGTCGCCTTCTACCTAAGAGTGGCTGCTTCATTGTTGTTGTGCATTTATTTAGTAGCAGCTTAGTGATGCTAATGTTCGTCACAATATTTTGAGGCATATTCTCGTTGGTCGGTGGCTTAGACTCTTCTTAAGCTTCTATTGCTTTTTCTGTGTGAAAAAACATCACGTTATCTTATACGACCAGTGGATGAATGAAATATAAAATAATCGTCAAAAAATCATTCCCATGACAGTCGGGCCAGTACCAGAAGGATGGGTTAGGTTAATGATTTCAGAGTCCATAGTATTACCAGAAGTTTGCTCAACGACCAAACTGAAAAACTCTGTCAGAAATCAGGATGCATGTTAGAAAATATTTCCATCCTCGTGACAAATACTTTCACGTCGGACCTATGCTACATGCTATTTATAGATCTGATAGCTGTGCCACTCCAAATAACTGCAGTCTTAGCCTGGCGAGCGCAGGACACGAGCATAAAAAATGCTCGACCGTTTCCTCCTCCACTTCTGCCTTGCCCTAATTCAATAGGGAAGTTAAATTCAAAAGAGTAACTTTGTAAGTGTAAGGTTGTGAGAGCAGCACACAGCCCTTCGCTTAGTTCCACGCCTCTTTTGCTTGGTCGATCATGTGTAACTCTTGTCTTCTTTTATTCTCGCCCAATCTGATTGGGCCGTCTGCGGTACACGCTTCGAAGGATGCGTCCTGTTTAGCTAGCTCTTCCGCTATTTCACTTCCATCTATTCCCTTATGCCCAGTACCAGAACGTGTAAGGAACGGATTCATATCCAGTAAATGACTAACACTCGTCTAAACCTTTGGGCTTGTGTTATTGTGGTTACAACAGCAACTTCGTCACTTGTCACATCAATCGCTGGCAAAGAAAACCCCTTAAACACCAGGAGAGTGGGTAATTCGAATAAGTGAATTTCTACCGTTTTTCATTTTCTCATTTTATATATCCACATGCAACCCTACTTATTTGTACTTAATCAATTTCCTTTTATTGTGTTACCATTTTGTCACAACCGTTGCGGCACCAGTCGCTAGCTGAGACGCGCTTCCTGCACTTGACCTTGTGGGCCGTGTCACCGGCACGCATCGCATACAACAACACAGTTATATGTGTATGTATATATATAAATATCCACAGACTATCTACACTTGTACTACTTAAATTCTTGAAGCAAAAAAAAGGCGAAGAAAAACATGAAACAACGCGATGTATCAACCCAGCGCACGCATGCGGAGAACAACAAAACACAAACAACCAAACGGAAGCGGCTAAAAGTAGGAAAAATAGCAGCTGCGCTATGAATGATGACACAACAACAATAGGAACGCCATTAACAAGAATTTGTAGGTACGAAGCTACCAATTTGTAGTGCATAACAACAACACCAAAGGCAATGACAAGAAAAGTTTAGCGATAAGGCAAACAAATTATTTGGATGTTGTATTGAAAAAACAACAACAACTACCACTAAACGGCAACGGGCATTGACATTGACGACGATACGTCAATTGAAGACAAATTGGTTAACACGAACAAAAACGTCAAGTAAATGGAGTTTCAACCAGGCATGCTTAACCAACGAAACGATATCATTTCGTTACGATAATCAACGTTAATAAACGAAACGAACTCATTTCGTTTCGTTTATTAACGTTAAGATCGTCAAATTAACGAAATGATTTCGTTTCGTTTTCTGCCATATCAAAACGAAATCAAATCGTTTATGTTGAATATTAATTTCAAACTATGCTGGCAAAGCTGATTGATGGCGGAGTCATTAAAGGTGAAAGCATTAGCCAAGCTGATTGCAACTTTTCTCTTGAATTTTGACAGTACGAACATTTCTCAGAGTATTTTTGACATTACCACCAACGAATTACACAAACAAATTACATAGAGTTTGTGTGTGTATGTGCGCTCGTTGTTGCCACCTTACGGCTTCACCATGGCTGTAGCATTGCCAGCACAATTCAAACATAAAGTATCACGTTTTTGTTAACGTTTTTAATAAGCAAGTGCCGCCGGGGCAGACGAAAGAATGCAGCACCACTGTATGTTTTCATGGAAACTCTTTTTTCTGGAGCCTCTGAGAACTCAAAGATATAAAGCATGGGAGCTTATCCTACATTTAGACTTAACGAATTTTTCATTGCCTAATTCACGAGTTGGCGGCCACCGTGGTGTGATGGTAGCGTGCTCCGCCTATCACACCGTATGCCCTGGGTTCAACTCCCCGGCAAAGCAACATCAAAAAAAATTTTAGAAATAAGATTTTTCAATTAGAAGAAAATTTTTCTAAGCGGGGTCGCCCCTCGGTAGTGTCTGGAAAGCGCTCCGATTGTATTTCTGCCATGAAAAGCTCTCAGTGAAAACTCATCTGCCTTGCAGATGCCGTTCGGAGTCGGCATAAAACATGTAGGTCCCGTCCGGCCAATTTGTAGGGAAAAATCAAGAGGAGCACGACGCAAATTGGAAGAGAAGCTCGGCCTTAGATCTCTTCGGAGGTTATCGCGCCTTACATTTATTTTTTTTATTTAATTCACGAGTTGTTTACACAACGGTCCATTAGCGCCACATCACCCAACTTGCCGTCATAAACGCGCATAGGTCCATAGATCTTCCAAAGAATTTTTTTCTCGAATTCGCTCAGAAGCGTTTACATGATTTTGCAAGTCAGGTATGTAGCATCTAAGAAAGTATTTATTCTACCAAGCCTCGCCTCAAGGTGGTCAGACAGTTCTGACAAAGTCCTTTCTGAAACTTCCTCTCGCCTTCAGCTCATCACCAAAACCAGAGAATACTTGGATGCATTAAAAAGAATCGTACTGACCAGCCCCTGGAGATGGCAATCAGGAGCTTTCAGTACTTGTATGGACTTCAGACTAGGGTGCCAACTTCTTTCTCTGCGTCTTTCACTTCCTTCCTGGGTTTAAAGAACCTCAAAATTTAGAAACTAATTTTTTCCATAAAAAAATTTCTAGGTGCGGTCGCCCCTCGGCAGTGCTTTGGCAAACACTTCGGGTGTTTTTCTGCCATGCCAAGCTTCCTAGTGAAAACTCATCTGCCTTGCAGATGCTGTTCGGAATCGGCGTAAAACATGTCCGCCAATTTATAGAATAAATTCAAAGAAAAATAAGAGAAGCTCTGCCTGAATCTCTTTGAAGGTATATCGCGCCTTTTATATATGTACTTTTATTTTTATTTTTTACCTTTACCTTTATCTCTATATCAACTTACATACAGTATCCAGGTATGCACCCTCGACACGAGACGCCTCAATCCGTTTGAGAGAATTCAAAAGGAAACAGGAGTTGCATATAATCCATCAAGCAGGTAAAGCGTGAAATGAAAAATTTCTAAGATCACGTGCAAATCCTAAGACGTTAAACTCACAAAGTAGCTCATATCTCTGAAGAGAGATAGGTATACCATCTGAACAATGCATTCTAGCGTCAAATGCCTATAAATTAGCCCTCGTAGGAAGTGCGAGCTGCTGGAAAAAAGGATTGAGCACGTATCCTGCGCTCGCGAGGTCAAGCCTCTAGCTACTAGGGGTGGCAGAGTTGCCAGGTCTCTAGGCAGCAATTAAAATAAGAAAACTTCTAGTATTTGTCAAGAGAACGGAGTTGTTCAATAACATAAGTCCTGGTACCTAACTGCGGTTTTTCCGTTTAGTCGTCAAACCAATTCTGCTAACACTATGAACCCGTTATTCCATGTTCAAACTAACCTAACCTGCATACAGCCTTACCTTCACCGGTTTTCATATCCTAATTCTCATCCCCCTCGTTTCATACTAATCTTTATTTTTTCTTGATCATCCAATTCTTTCTTTGTCCCAATCTCTTTTTTGTTTACCATCTAGAACCTCCCTTTAACTGTTCAAGTTGTTTAATGTGGATCGTGGAAAAAGCAATAATTGGTATTTCCATGCAAAGCTCCCCATCATGAGACGTCAAAATAACAAATATACATAATTACCTGATTTTAAGATATTGTATCGAATTCTGGGGATTTCTGATATTTATGCACCTTCTGCTAACGTTCGAATCGCTAAACTGTTGAATAAATCACTCCAATATTCAGTATTGCAAACTGATCTTTTTTTAGATTACTTTCTGAGTAGTACTTCACAATTATACTTCACAACCAACAGTGTATTTAAATCAAAAATGATTAGTTATTACTCAGCTTGCGCTGCTTTTATACTCTCTGTTGCCTCGTCCACATATTTCTCCAAAGGTCTAGACGTTTCACCTTCTAGAACTGTTGTATCTCCTTCTGATTACTACATCTGTGTGTGTGAGATATCTCTTAGTTGCCTTGTACATAAGTGTTGCTAGCTTTAATGTGTACATGTACATAAGACTGGCTGCTTCATGTTTTTGTTGTTGCGTGATTATTTACTAAAGGCCGCGGCACAATGACATTTTTCATATAGATGCGTTTAAGACAAGCTTTTGCATTCCAAAAACATCGCCACAATCAACCAAGATGTTGCGTTTGTAAATATGAAGGAACCTCAGACTTAGCAATTGAAGTTATTACGCCTTGCCCATTCACATACAAAATTTCGCGAAGCACTGTTATAAACATTCTCCCTATACAACAAAAATATTTGGTAACATATTTTGTGTTTTATTCGATTGTTATATTTCAGTTTTTAATTGTGGCAAAAAAATAATTTCACTTGTACTTCTTATGATTTGCTTGCAACAAAATTTGGGAGTTGGCTACTTTTCAATATCAGATGGCGCCCGTGTCGCTCATTCTACCGTTCTCCATAAAAATACGTGCAATCTACTCATAATGTATAAGCTTGTCATCTATATGAAAAACTGCTAATGTATCGGGGCAATAACAGCCTAGTGATATCAACATTCACCACAATATACTATCGTGGTCTGATCCTGTGTCTCTTACTAGAGATATACGCCGCCGATAAACGGCGCCGCCGCCGCCGATTTTTGTCGTTTTTCGTACGCCGAATGTCAAAAATATCGGCGGCGGCGTCCGGCGCGTTACTATATTTTCTACTCGTTTAAGACTGTTTAGGCCATTATTGTTCATGTCGAAAATTGGTCGGATATGGTCGAAAGTGATATAAATGAATGCGCGTCACTGCCAGTTATAAGAAACTAATTGCGAAATTTAACTCTTTCTAACTGTTCAAAAGTTATTTTAAAAAACGGGGGCTTTCGATGTCACGTAAACACGGACATGGCATCACCAAATTCACCAAGTTATTAAAACAAAACACTAAAAGAAAGTTATATAATAAGTTTATATGCTCACTTTGCATATTTTTTTCAAAAAATTAATAATGAACAATGAATTGAAATAAAGTTTGAGAGGTTTGAAAAATCACTTGGGCCTAACTTCACTTGCCCACTAATCACTTGCGAAACTATACAATAGCGTCTGAAATGTAAATTTTGATTTTCACACCTCATCCTTCAACACCCAAGTCTACCGGTTTGACATTTCCTAAAGTTGGCGGCCCTATTCAAAACTAGTCCCTTGGAGTGGATCACATTGATTATAACCTATCAAGCAAGTTTAAATATCACCTACATGTTACGGCTCCTTTTACAAATGTGAATATGTAGGTACATTTTTTAACCAAGTTAGGCTTTGTCCTTCGCAAGAACACTCAAAGTGGTAAAGCAAGAGCTTTCCCAAGACAATCGAATTAATGACTGTGCGTGCTACTACCCTAACGTGGTGGTCAGTCGAAAACTGAAGCTACGCGGTCATCCATAATGAGCTCTTATTTCATAAAGCCGGAAAACAGCAGTTAACATCTTTCAACTTAAAATCGGTCAACTTTCATTCTAAACTATCGTTTTGATTTAACGAAGACTATTGAAATCAATGTTGCGAACACAAACGTCTGCAAACTTTGGTCTACATTTTAAAAATTGTATCCAGGGTCCTTAAAAAGTTTTAATTATGTAGATGCGACGAGGATTATACGATTCTCACCCATGAGTTACGCAATGACATCCATTTAGACTGCTTATGATTTCGAGTGCGGCATCCTTGGCCGCATAGTCACTCCCTAACGTTTCAAGGTGTTTATCCGGCAGCATAGCGCTACAAAACATCCGTTAGAAAGTCTTCGGAGCTACACCTAGAGCTTCAAGGAAAGTGACTTCGAAAAAGGTATGAGTTCGAAGTCGCAGTCCTATAGCTTCTGTGCTGGCATATGGTGTGAGGATCAGGAGGCGTGATAGCGACTGGTGGTCGGAATTGCTGCTGTTCGCATATCGGGAATTGTTGCTCTTAAAAACAGCCGAAAAAACTGGAGGCGCCCCACGAAAGTCATGAGTATTAATAGACCGTTAATAGCAACCGTAAGTCGCCTTTGTGCGTGACCGCCAAGGAGCCACAAATAATTTAAATAAATTGTGTTCGTGACGATTTTTAGGAGTTAACTCCAGGTGAAACTACGCTTTGCACGAGATATACAGACAAAAGCGTGACCATTTTATGTATCTCTATTTCTTTTCAGCAGACGCAGCAGTACCAATTCCAAAGACCGGGGTTAGGTGCGAAGCCTCTCTAGAGTAAGTGAACGAGGGACAATCCCTCCGCAAGGAGCTACTCCTCAAAATTTTTGAACGATCTGCTAGATTTTGAGGCAAAAACCCCGGATCTTTCCGGAATGGCCAAAACGTTGATTTCCTTAAATACATAAAAACAAAACTTTTCCTAAATATTATTTTTTTAAATAGAAAAGTTAAGCTTTTTACATATATTCTGCATAATGCAAGTTTTTAATTTTTGAGTGATTGTGCACACAAAGTTGCCATCTACTATCATTCAACCTCATTCTATGTTTTTCAAAAACATAATTATAATTGACAATATTTAACAAACAGCTATTAAGTTATTTTTAACCTCAATTTTCTTGTCAGTGTTTATAAAATTTCAATATGAATATTAGTATTTTAATATAAAAAATTTATAAAATTTTAAAATATATAGTTTTATTCTAAACCATAACTATCACACGTTGAAGAAAGCCTGACATATGCGCCGCCATATTGAACGTCCTGTCAGTTAGTTTGACGGATAAGATGTCACACTTGTGTACGTTCGCATTGTATATTTCAGTGTTGAAGTAGAAAAAAAAAAAATGTGTACTCAATTTAATCTTTTTTCGTGATATAATCCCTATAAGTAAGAATTTTATTTATGTACATACATACATACACACATCTTCACTTTCTGCTTTAAAAACCTTTCTTTTTTCATTTAGATTCGTGACAGAAATTTTTACATTTCTATAATATCTTCATTAAAAATTAACCACATAACTTCGACAGGTTTTGTTTACCACTTGGGTGTGTTTCCATCAATTCTGAATGTAGATATTTTGACGATGCTCTTTTGGCCATAACTATCCAGTGTTTCGGTGCTTATAAATTGCTTATGTTAGACACGTGAATACCTAACTGTATTAAGTCCCGAAAGTTTGGAAAAGGTTACTTTCATAGTGTAAGGTTGTAGGACCTGCACATGATCTTCGACACTTTGCAGCCCCGCGTTTGGTTCCAGGATTTTCCTGCTTGTCGATCATGTGCAGCTCTCGCCTTCTTTTAATCTCGCCCAATCGTTTTAGGACGCCTACGG
Organism: Eurosta solidaginis; assembly: GCF_040869045.1. NCBI lineage: Eukaryota > Metazoa > Arthropoda > Insecta > Diptera > Tephritidae > Eurosta > Eurosta solidaginis. The sequence continues at coordinate 50,140,924 of NC_090322.1, forward strand.
TAAAAGCTACAAGGTATGCGTCCTATTTAGCCAGCTCTTCCGCTTTCTCATTTTCATCCATTCCCATATGCCCAGGGACCCAATATAGGTGTAAATTGCTCGCTATCCCCGTTCTTTCCAGGGATTGCTTACACACTTTTAGGTTTTGACGCAGCTGCAGTTTAAGCGAATTTCCTCTACTGTTTCCACTGCTTTAGTCAGTGCTACTACTTTCGTCTGAAAATCACTACAGTGATCTGGCAGCTTGTAGGATTTGTTTATTTCCGGACAGCGCAGTATACCACAGACTCTACTCCTTCCATTGCCTCGTTTGGCATTTGAGCTCCCTTATGCCTCTAAGAGACCCATCGAAGCGTAGAGACCCATCGAAGCGTAGGTAGAGAGTTAGGTAGTCTGTTCGTCCAATATTTGATGACGCTATACTACTATAGTGCTCTAGCAGGCCCGATGCATTGAGTTTACAACATCAACCACGATATCCCCTAAGTAAGTTTCACGATTCAAAAATCTGTTGCTTTTGTGAGCTGGATGATGAAACCCTGGTTAACATTCTCAGGGAATGCGACGTTTTGGCTAGGCAAAGAATCTCCCATATAGGTGGCGTGACTTGCCATTACTTCGCCAACCATAACAGTAGTAGTGTATCGTCGCGTAATAAGAATAATCTTATCCAAAAAGTGTAACAAAATGTAAAAGAAAAATACGAATGAGTACCTTCTTCTTCTTCTTGTAGCTCATCCATGCTTCTCAAGAATTTTGGTTACAGCTTGAAATGCTGGTAAGGCTTAAGTGGGACATCCCAAAAAAGACGGTTCACAGAATGGATCGCAAGGTCCTAATTATGTTGCAAAACGCTCCCCGAAAGTTATTTGGAGTGTTATCGATGTTGATGGTCCTTTGCAGGATATAGATTCGATACCTTCCAGTGTCAAGAACAATGCAGATACTACCCTCACTATCTCGGGAACGGTTTAATATGACCACGTTAAATCGTCTAAGTCATACCGCCCACCCAACCTTAAGACGGCAGAACCTCGCCGGCTAAATTTGCGTAAGAAATGTTAATATGCGTAACAAGATTCCCCTTTGGTCGGTGAGGTTGATAATGGCGGTGGTGCACCTGCCACGATATTGCTAAGTAAATCGCCAAAGTAGGATGAGATTTCATGGAACATTTTTTTCTTCTAGAGATCGTAAGGGGATATCAAGTCTGGTGAGGATGCCAGATATTTAAACTTAATTTATAATTCTTAAATTTTTTCCCTGTACTTATCATTGCTTGTTGGAGTTAATGGAGTTACGCCGCAAACTGAATGAGAAGGTGGAGGTAGCATTCTCGTCTCCGGGAAACCAAAATCAACATAGTCCAGAAAAAGTTTCTCTAAGCGGCGTCGCCCCTCGACAGTGATTTGGCAAACACCCGAATATATTTCTTACAAGAAAAGCTTCTTAGGAAAAATTCAATTGCTTGCAGACGTCGTTCGAAATCTGCAGTTCCAATGTATTTTTATCTAAGCCTCAATAAAGATTTGTTTTTTTTTTTCAAGCATTCAACTTTTTCGGGACTAGCATCACTAATGGCTACGTGTACGTAATCATATACCATTCATTTTGTTACTTGATTGATTTTCCTTTTCAGCACTTCTACAGAATAATAATTATGCAATTTCTATGCGGCAATTATTGGCAAATTCTGGCAACGTAATCAACCCCATTCCTGTTTCATTTTAGGTAATTTACAATCAAATTGTACATTAGTAATAGCGTCACTACAATTAGAGTTACCTGTATAATAGAACATTACAAAAAAATAAAAAAGTCCACCATAAGTGTACTTGCGCAAATGAAGTATTTTTGCAAGATGGTTTCGAAAAAAAAAAACCAAAACCAATACCAGTCAATACTGACTTAATTATCCCTATCTCTCTCTGTTTCTATATCTATCTCTTTCCATGCATCCATCTCATTTCTCAGTTCCTATCTCTAAACCTATAAATTTAGCGTTTTTTATCATTATCGCTCAACCTTTCCCCGGCTCTATCCCTATCCCCATCCTTTTTTCTTGGACGTTGGAGCAGTGCACTGCCCTCTAGTGACCCAATGAACCCAGGATAATTCTGCTCATGTGTCCAGAAACCGTGGAGCCGCCGTTAGGGAAAGGCGATTTAATCGCCACTGCTTCGCATACGCACAACTAGAAAGGCCATTTTGCTCACAGCAATCCTGCAATCTTTGTACCTGCATATAAAAAAAGACAAGGCGCGATTACCTTCGAAGAGACTTTAGGCCGAGCTTCTCTTCCAATTCGTGTCGTCGACCTTTTAATTTATCCTACGAATTGGCGGGACGGAATCTACGATTATTAACGGCATCTTCAAGGCAGATGCATTTTCACTGAGAAGCTATTCATAGCAGAAATACACTCGGAGTGCTTTCCAAATCACTACCGAGGGGCGACTCTATTTAGAAAAGCTTTATTCTAATTGAAACAACTTTTCTAAATTTTCGATGTTGCTTTGATCGAGAGTTGAACCCACTATCTTCGGTGTGGTAGACGAAAACCACACCACGGCGGCCGCAAGTACATTAGGGGAACTAAATTAATTATGTAAGGTTCCTGTTCATAGACTCTGTGTACAGAGTGTCTTTCGTCAAGAAAGTGATGACAATGAAAAGTACGTGTTCTGCCTTCTTGCAATTCAGTCCGATAGTGTGGACAGAAAGGATCCTCTTCTAACCTACGCGAATGTAAATACTCCTCCAAATCGCCGTGCCCACTCATTATCTGCGTGAGGACGTAGTTTAGTTCGCTGTGCTTCCACTCAAACTTCCCTCCATATTCCAAACTAATATGAAGGTCAGGCGCCCTTCATCCCACCTAACTATTGTTCGTGACCTTCAGAGGCGTCCCGAGGGCGGTGTGCGGGTGTCACCCCCCTTTTTCCTAGTCGGCATTTTGTCGGCAAACCGATGATCAAAGGTTTCAGTGATTTTTTAAAAATTTAAATTTTTTTGTGATAGATACCAAATATGTTGAAGCACTAAAAATGATTTTTAATTATTTTTACTAGTCGGAAATTTGTCGGCAAAATGATGGTCAAAAATTTGCAGTGATTCTGAAAGATTGAAAACTTTGCGTGCTACAAAACGTGATATGTTACCAGATCAGTTAACACTAACACCTGAACCATCATCGACTTCACTACTCCCATCGAAAGAAACAGACACTTGGGTTCAATTCTGCGGCAAGATTGCTGTATTTCCGACAAATTTTGAACGAATGAGTGAGGTCTTGAGTAGAATGAAAAACGAAGCTGTGCCAAATTTGACAGCATTTTTCAGCGATGTAACCGACTGTTTAAAGAATATTAACGAAGAGAGTTAAAAATTGTTAGAAATTGTGGAAATTGCAAAAGAAGAGGAAAACAAACTTGGGTGTAATAAATCTTTTCTGCATGTTGGTAGTGAAGCTATAGTAGACCATGCCCATTGAAAAAGAATGAAAATATCGACTACCAATGACCGCAAATATTTAAGTGCCCTTGGACCATATCAGCCAAATCTTGACGTTTATCCAATCAATGCCGAAATTTCGTTGAAAAAGCAATGTCGATTCAACCCTGCATGGTATTCAGAGTACTCATTATTAGAGTACAGTTCATATAAAGACGTTACATTTTGCTTTGTTTGCATTTTATTTTTGGAAGGCATTGGGAGATCGCAAGCTAGTCCAGAATGGGTATCGGTAGGTGTTCGTCAGTGGCATAAAATGAAGAGCCGAGGTCAAAATAAAAAAGAAAATTGCCTGAACATTTGACTTCAGAATCTCATCGAGCCGCTTTAAGTGATTTCTGCAATTTCATCAATGAAGGAGCCAATATCAAAATCTTAATGGACAAATCCATCAGAGAACACGCGATTCAAGAAGCACAAGAAAAAGAATACCATTTGAAAGTTTTGCAAACCTTTGTTGATGTTTCTAGAACCTTGGGAAGGCATGGCTTGGCTTTTCGTGGTCACGATGACAGTTTGGAAAACAGCGATGGAAATTTCCTACAAATTGTCAACCTAGTTTCACGCCATTGCCCTTTATTGAAGAAAATGGTTAGATGAAACTTCACGAAGACCACGTCACGTGTCGTATCTTGGTCTAGCCACACAAAATTAATTCATTGCTCTCTTAGGGACTGAAACTCAAGAAGCCGTTGTAAATGAAGTCAACCAAGCAGGTATTTTTTCTGTCATGGCTGACACTACTCCGGACCCGTCTCATCAAGATCGAATTGCTATTGAGGGCGAACTTGTTCCGGTTGAGCGGTTATTGAAAATGGACGTCGTCCAGACCAAAATGACGGTAGAAGACTTGTCCAATAAAATTGTGTCGGCTCTTCAATCACTTAAAATTTCTATTAAAAACATCGTTTTCCAATCGTACGACTATGCCAAGAACATGTCGGGCATATATATTGGCACGCAAAAGAAATTTTCGGAAGTGTGAAAAAGAAATCCCTTATATTCCATGTCTGGCTCATCGGACAAACACATTTGTGGAAACAGCGTGCAATGCCAGTGCGTTAATTACAGAGTTTTTCAATGTTTTGGAAGCATTGTACGTTTTGTTTATGGTAGCACAAAACGTTTCAAATATTTGAGACAAGAATTGGAAAAGATTGAAAACTCATTGCAGTTGAAAAATTTGTCTAAAACGCGATGGACTGCTAGAGCTGAAACGGTAAAAGCCATATGGGTTTCTTTTGAAGGTATCGTACATGTTTTAACAGATATAAAAAAATATTCGGAATTTTTCGATAGTAAAGCACGCACATCCGCTACAGCTCTGCTGAAAAAAATTTTAGATTTCGATTTCATTAGCTCCTTATTTTTTTTGTAAAAATATAATGTTCAAAGTCAAACATTTAACTGAGAGCTTGGAAGCTGAAGATTTTAATGTTATTGATGCTCTGTTTTCAATTGAAAGTACATCAGCGTCATTCCAGGAAATGAATGATGAGATTCAGATCAATGCGCTGATCAATAGCTCTGTTTGCTATGCTAAACAATTGGAAATCAGTCCAGGTGTTTTTTGAAACATCACAGAACGTGCCGTCTACCCAAAAGTACGACGAGAGACCAGAAAAAGCAATGATTTCGATTTTTTGACATTTTACCGAAAAGAATTCAGAACTGTCCTTCAAGTTTTCGAGACTGGTATTGAAAATAATATAAAGGACGCTGTTTCGCCATTTTTGCATGTTCAAAAGATTTTAAAATTCCAGTTGATAAACGCAACGTCACATTTGAATCGGTCGAATCTATTATGCAATTGGATCCAATTTTGTTTAAAGGAGAACCAGAATGTTTGCATGCTGAACTACAAATTTTTCCAGATTCATGTCAAGAAAGTGAAAACTTCAAAGATATTTCTAAAGTAGTGTTAAAGTTGAAAAATGTCATTCCCGTGGCACACAAACTCGTTCGTTTTATTTTGACTGCTCCTATAACATCAGCTTCTTGTGAACGGTAATTTATTAAATTGAAGATAGTTTTGGATTATCTGTGGGTGGGTATAAATAAATCGAGTATCGAGTATCGAATTACAGAGTTACATTAGGGGGATCGTAATCAGATGCGGAAAAGTTAGGCATCCTGCCTAAACAACCACTTTTTGTGGGTATCAATCGATGAAACGACTGACATACAAGGCCGTTTCGTATCAAAAATTTTAGGGGGAATATTACACCCAGACAAAGATGTAAGCTGCACATTTTTTTATTAAACGTCGTTTTTCTAGAACACACAAATCACTCCAAAATTGCAAGAGCATTTTGCATTTGCAATTATTGGGCCCTGAACTCTTTAAGTCAATGAACTCTTTGATGCTGCTATATTCTTCGAAGGATAAAGTGACGAAATAAATCTACGCGAGGTTGTCAAAAAATGGTCATTATTGAAATACCGCAGAATCCAGATCTGACGTAAACACAGCATTAAATGTCTCGGAGTACTTTGAGAAGTTATAAATTCTTAACATAACGGTCGTCAATTATTTGATTTTCAAACTACTGTACTTATTTTGATGTTATCTTGATATCTTATGTAACATAATTTTCCAAATATACAAATTTTGAAATTTGCTTTGTACCATAAATTGTCCCACGTTATCTTAGGTTAATCAATTCGCATATAAATTTTATGCAGTCGGAAAATTTTTCTAGTGAGTCGGCATTTTTATAGGATCACTGTTATATAATGTTCACTGCTATATATTTCAAGTAAGGCGCTGATTTTATTTGATAATCTCCTTTGGTTAAGACTAACTCGTCCACACTTCGCTTTGAGGTCATAAAAACCACTTCTGCCCGAAATTCGCCAGCATTCCTTTATTCTTCACACGGCGTCATTACATACATACAGTTTTTGGGCCAGCGCTAAGGCGGCACTATCAACTGCGTAGCTGACAATTTGGGTGCCTGCGGGAAGTAGGGTTTGTAGCACACCGTTATACATACATACATCGCATTTCCTGAGGGACACCACCGGTGATGTGCTTCCTTGCTCCCTCATCGTTATCAAAGAGGAGTACTATTATTTCCCTAAAATAGCTACCAATTATTCTGCGGAGGTAAACATGTGTGCCAAAGGCAGTGTTAAAAGCATTTCTAGTATCCACAATATTCAGTGCACAGAACTTCCTTTTACGGGCTATACTGACCACTGCTTGCATTACACCTATGGTGGATCTTGATTTTCGAAATCCAAACTGATTATTTGACAAGCTTGTGCCTGGGCTTTCAAGGTTTTGCTGTGAACGCTCACTAATAACACTGGTCGACGGTCAAAATTTACCAGAGACGTCGTTATGAAATTCGTATGTAAAACCACCTCCTACTACGTAAGTTATAAGCGATCAAATGGGATATTATGCGGATAAACGAATAACACCATAACAATGATAATACTTTTTCTTTAAATAAATCAAATAGTACTTTTAATACTCGAATTGTTTTATAGTAGGTAGAGTGGTTGCATCGAAAGGAAGAGTGGTTGGGTTCGAAACCTGCTGTAGGCATGTAGTTATATCCATGTATTTCCGTCACTTATGGGTAGGTATGAAAGACGCGAGAATTTGAGTGTAATAACGATTCAGATATGTTCTGTTTCATGTGTGGCCAATATACTATCATATTGTTAAGTTTTTACGTTGTTTGATACGCATAGCTTTTAGTCTGTAAGAAACCTGTATTTCATAGACTTGAATAAATATAAATATAAATAAATAAGGCGACGACGAGTGTTCTCAGATCATATCAAAACTTTATACTCCAAGTATTTTGGCATTGAGCCTAAAAATGCTGAAAAATCATGGACACTCAACACTTTGTGTACATCGTGTCGAGTAGAATTGATTCAGTCGGAATCAGGACAACAAATAAAATTTGATACACCAATGATATGGAGAGAACCTACTTGCCATTCAATAGAGTGTTATATTTGTCAAACAAAAGTACTTGGCGTTGGAAGATCAAGAAGAGTAACCAATGCAGCGTACCTACAGTGACATTACCAGTACTACATTCAACGGCAGTTGCGGATCCAGTTCCATTGTCAACAGTAATATCTGAGTGCAGGGAATCAAGTTGTACTGAATTTCGGGAAACGAGAGAAACGTTCTGTCACAAGCACAACTTAATGATTGGATAAGAGATTTGGAACTATCCAAGGAAAAGGCCGAGATCCACACTTCTCGTATGCAACAATTTAAATTTGTGTCATCCGATGTTAAGGTGATATATTGTAGAACTCGTGACGAACCATTTTCCAAACACTATACCAAGAATGACAGTATATGCTACTGCAACGACATTCCTGGTTTATTCAAAGAGTTTGGTCAAACATATGGTTCAAAAGAGTGGCGATTGTTCATAAACAGCAATAAACTGAGTTTGAAGGATATATTATTGCATATTGGTAACAGAAAGCCTTCTATCCCGATCGCATTCACAGTAAATACAAAGGAAACCTACGAGGAAATTCAAAAACTACTCAAATTTATCACATATGAAGAGCATAATTGGAAAATATGTTCTGATCTCAAAGCCGTTGCAATGCTATGCGGTCTACAAAGTGGCTACACCAAGCACTGCTGCATCCTCTGCAAGTGGGATAGCCGAGCTTGTAAGGACCACTACGTCAGAAAGGATTGGCCGGAAAGAGTCGAGTTTACCGTTGGTGTGGATAACATCAAATACACCCCTCTTGTCAAGAAAGAGAAAATCATACTTCCACCCTTACACATCAAGCTCGGTCTCAATAAAAACTTTGTTAAGGCTTTGGACAAAGAAGACGAAGCATTCGACTATTTGAAAACAATTTTTCCAGATACTTCTCAAGCCAAGATAAAGGAAAGTATTTTTGTTGGACCACAAATAAAGAAGTTGATCAACAATAATCAATTCAAAGGTCTACTCTCATCAGTTGAGGCAGCAGCGTGGGAATCCTTTGAAAAGGTCGTTGCTTCTTTTCTCGGTAGACACAAAAGCCCTAACTACGAGCAGATAGTGAACGACTTAATCAATAATTGTGCGAAAATGGGTAAATATTAAAGGCTTATTAAAATTTATTTCCCAAAATTCCATAACTTGTTTACCTAACTACTATTTTCTTTCCAGGCGTAAATATGTCTTTAAAAATTCACTTTCTGCAGTCACATTTGAGCTTTTTTCCGGCAAATCTTGGCGACGAAAGTGACGAAAATGGCGAAAGGTTTCATCAGCAAATGAAATTAATTGAGAATCGACATCAAGGATTATGGGACGTCGCAATGATGGGTGATTACTGCTGGTTTCTCATAAGAGAAACCGATCCTAAACTGAATAAGCGTCAAAGTAGAACACATAATTATTTCGACTACATAGTAAAATCAAATTAAGATAAAGATTGTTAGAATATAGAATAAACATAAATAAATTTAAAAAAAAGTTAAAAATATGGGTAATTTCATTTATAAATTGAACTTTTAACTAAATAGAAGCAGAGCATAGCTAGATATTTCACTCTTCTTTATACCATACATACGTTTTGAGGTATACGTTGAAATTGCGCAACCTGGGTATTTTTATTTGATCGCTTATAACTTACGTAGTTTTGTATCGATTTTCTTCGATGATAGCTTGTCTTTTTTCTAATTAAACACAGCTTTACGTAAAGAAAAAATATCTGGAAAAAAGTTGTGGTTTTGGAATGCTGCCCTCGCAAAGAGTAATTTTTTTCATATTTTTTCATAAAAAAAAAAAATTCTGAAATGATAAGTTAATATCTCGAAAACTATCTGGTTGAGCAAAAAAGAATGTATGATGCGTTTATAGAAAATTGTATCGTCTTTCCGACTCTGTAAACTTTTTTGCAATTTATTGACCCGTTCGTGAGATATACGTAATTAAAGAGAGCCATCTTTTTGGTTTTTTCGAATAACGGTAAATTGCAAATATCTCAAAAACGGTACCATAGAATCAAAAATGAACTCGATTTTTGAAATCAGGGGTGGTTTTACATACGAATTTCATAACGGCGTTTCTGGTAAAGAGAAAAAGTTGAAATTCGTGGTCCAGTGTAATACGCTAGCGAATCTTTCCTATCGAATCCAACATACAAAGCGGCATGTATGAGGATGGCTGGTCGTGCATCTTACCCTATCCCTATTCATACTTATCCTTATCCCTATTCCTATCCCTAAGTATATCATCCATACCATATATCCATATCCCCCTGCTTCTTTCGTAAAGTTTAGATGAAATAATCAGCTTTATTAGATCCCTCGTTAACCTTAGGAGCTCATGTCATATGCTATGAAAATCAATCTTAAAAAGCCTCTTCATGAATCCCATCTTGGATTTGTAAAACCCGATAGGTGGCTTTTGATTTTGACGCGTTAAGACAGTTAAACAGATGTTAGTTTTTCTAAGTCTTTTTTTTTCTTGTACATATTGTTACGAATTTACTTGCAAATCCTTTTATTTGCAACCCTCTGCTAAGTTCGTATCGCTAAACTGTTGAATAAATAACCCCAATATTGAATAATTGAAAAATGGCCTTTATTACAGTACTTCACAATAACACTTATGCTTTGCAACGAATAGTAAGCTTAATAACCAAACTGATTGATAGCTCAAATGAAACTACTATTCAAAATAATTCTGCTATAGCTCGCTAGATAGCGCTTAATCGAAATCTCAAATCAAACTGAATTACTTCTTACTCGCCTGTCCCTCTTTTATAGTTTACGCTGCATACTTCTAGGCTCTTCGATTTCCAGAACTTACTAGTTAGTTTCGGCTACAAAATTGCCAGCCACAACTACGTGCACAAATTATTGCTCTCTCTTGTGACAACTCAGATAAGATATATGCATGTGTTTGTGCATTTATTCTCCGCTGCTCGTATACGTTCATGGTACATATATGTAGACGCAGTTATTGTTTCGTTTATGTAGATACATAATGATTGAATTATTGATGTGCATTCACGTCACTGCTTAGCATCGGCTTAGAGACGATAGCATCGCTCAGTGCTGCTAACATTCGTTACAATATTTTATTTTCTTCTTTTAATCTTAATCTATTTTTAATTAACTTCGATGCCCTTTCGAGTTAAATTTCTTTAACTCTGCCCTTCATTGTACATACATACTTATTTCGTGTTTCTCCCACTGTTATACTAATTTGTTTTCATTTGTTTCAAAATGTTGCAACAATAACATAAAACAACTTCTGTTACTATTAATTGGCATTCATTCGCGCTAATTGAAGTTGGGCTCGGGGTCGGGTGATGCCACTGTCAAGACCTTTACCTGCTGTAAGAGCTGTTGCATATAAATGATTGCAAATATTAGTGATGTGTGATGCCAAGTACTTTAAATCAGGTTTTGTCGTGTATGGTGGCAAGTAAGCACGTTTATTAGAGCCTGATGGCTTAGCAAGAATATAAATAAATATATACCGAGGTAGTGTCATTCTCTTTCGCTTTAATTGTATGCCTTCTTGTGTCTTGTCCTAATGAGAACTCCTCCTATCCTTACCGATTTTATTATCTTTATAACTATATATATAAGCATGAATTTGTGTGCGTTAGTACGTTCTAAGCTGAAAACCGGCTATACCGATTTAACTAATTTTTTCTCTGTTATTTTCGATCTGATTCAGGAATCATTTACGGCAAACCTTTTTATTTAAAAAGCCTCAAATGAAAAATATTTTAGCTAATACTCAAAAACGGTTTCAATAATTGTTTCTTTCCTTTATTCAATCGGACTAAGGGTGTGTGCGAGTTTGCCTAAATTACGACCTAAATTGAGAAAAAACCTAAATCATTGGAAAATACCGATAAGGCAGTGAAAAGAAAAAATTTAGATTTTTTTTAGCATACTTTTCAACATAAACTGTTATGTCAAATATGAAAAAACAAAAATCAATTGTTTGCTTATTTAAAATAAAAACACGAATAAAATGAACCTTTGGACAAACAAAATACCGATCAGTGGATGTATCTGATGGCTAGTGAAGTGTTGATTGTGTATTAGATGATACGACGAAGATACGTTTCGCTCCAGCAAAAAAAATTTGGAGAAGACTGCGAATACAGCTGACTTGACACAAAGACCCAAAATACGCTAATGGTTATATGCCCAGTGTAAATAGTCCCCCCTATAAGTTGTACGTCCACTATCTTGTGTTGGTGGGAGCCCTCACAAATAAGCTTTTCTTCGCCCAGCCACACGATTAACTTAAGGGGCCCATTACGGATACTTAGCAGAGACTTGACTTGACTTGAGATCTGTCACTTACAGTTCTGTTAAATGAACATTGCATGTTACTGATTACTCAAAACTTAGCAACACTTAACTTGACTTAGAAGTCTGTTGAATTTTGATTTTCTATGTAAGTTCTAAGTGACGTTTACATTTTGAGATGCCATTTGTTTGTTTCCATTTCAGTTTGACATTTTGTCATACAAGTTGACATTTATTGATTATGATTCCAGATTGTATGCGCTAAGTGGAGTATAATCGTGGCTAAGTTGCCAAGTTTAATCCAAGTCAAGTCAAGTCTATGCTAAGTATCAGTAATGGCCCCTTAAGTCAGCTGCTATTTCTGCATATCCCTTTGATTACCCGTAGTGCCGCGGAAACATGCATAAATGTATCAAAATGTGAAAATATGTAATTTAATGATTTTTTTTGGTTCTTTGTTTGGCATAAATAAACAATTTAGGTTGTCAAATGAACTCGCACAGTTCTGACAAGTTTTTCCTAAATTTTGGCAGTGCTGGAAAGTTCCAGTGAAATAATAGTTTAGGTACCTAAAATTTAGGCAAACTTGGACCTAGCCTAAGTGTTCATTTATAGCAAAAGAATTTTTTTTTTTGAAAATCCTTAATTTATAAATATTTGAGAAAATAGAACTAATTAGGCTGTTATTATTCCTGCTACTGTTTTCTCCATTCGTATATGTTAAGATGTGATATAAATTTAAATTTTTCCCATGCAACCAGTGCTACCGCTCATATATTTTTCTATGTACCCAAAACGGACCAAAACGCTTTTGAGATTACCAAAATAATTGTTTCCCAGTTGTGATCGATTCGATTTTATTTGGAATCCAAATCTATAAATAAAGTTTAGGTTGTAAAGATGGAGATTCGGGCTATTAGCGAGCTTTGGGCAATTTTGGTAGTAGTGCTTTTGTTTAACTATATTTTATTAAAATAATTAGTTAAAAATAAACGATTGTGAGCACACAAATAAATCTATTTGTACTATGGCACTATTGTGAATATTTGCACTGCATTACCGACAGTTGCTATTGTCCTTTAGATGGCAGCGCAAGCTGTAATTAATAGAACCGATGATTGATAAGAGACTCTTATATTGGTTGCGCAAGATGCGCACGGGTCAGGTTCCTATATATAAATTTCTTGTCACGTTGTTTGTCCGCGATGGCCTCCTTAACTACTTAACTGATTTCAATCAAATTTGCACACCGCGTTTGATCCAACTTGAAGATAGGATAGGTTTCCTCTGAAGTTTCTTTCCGGAAAGTGGACCAGGGACCGATCTCTTTGAACAAATTATATTTACGGTTCGATTCGCCTGAAATTTGGTATATATACCATATCTATATATAGGTAGCCCTTTGCCTAGATTAGTATGTATGTCACTTTTTTGGGAACCGAAGCAGGGACCGACTGTGACTGGAACTTAGACTAGGAATGGGAGTGGCACTGAGACTGGGACTGGGACTAGGATTTGGACTGGGATTGGGATTGGAGCTGGAACTGGGACTCTGACCTTGTCTTGGTGTGGAACTGTTAAAAAGGGATGGATAAGAACTAGAAAGAAGAAAAAAAGGAGGAAGGAGAAAGAAAGAGTTAGACGAAGATAGAGAAATGGATAGATGGAGCGGAAAGGAAGTGAGGAAAAAGACGGAGAGGAAGAAACAGACGCAGAAAAAGTGAAAGGCAGAGGGAAGAGTGAATAGAAAGATAAGGAAAAGGAGGAGAGAAGGGAAGGGAGAGTAAGAGGAAAAACTACTTAAAAGTTATGCAGATAGGGCAATACAAGGGCATAGCAACTTTTTAATTCTTTTTTATATATTTTTAATTTTTTCGTATTGGTATTGTTGAAAAATTAAAATAAAACAAGTACATACAACGATAATGGAACATATTGTGACGAATACTAGTGACACTAAGTGATACTCACATCACTAAGTAAATAAAGCCACAGCAACAATTAAGCAAGCTGCTACACTTGTATGTACGTAAAAAAACTAATCATTATGGCTGCACACATACGTTCGGGGCAACAGAGAGAGATACTCACAAGCGCATGTCATCATCAGCCGCTCACATATACACACGCATATGGATACAAATTGCAAATATACATGTATATAGCTGGTAAACAAGCATCAGGTTCACGAAATTACTAGACCTTAGGAGAAATGGGTGAACGAGGAAACCGAAGAGTATAAAAGCGGCACAGGCTGATGCATCACGAATGAGTTTGTTTTAAAGTTGCGAGGTGAAGTTTTATTGTGCAGTACTCTCAAAGCAGTCTAATAAAGACCATTTTGTAATACAGAATATTGGAGTGTTTTATTCAACAGTTTAGCTATACGAACGTTAGCTGAAGGTTGCAAATTCGTTGCAATTGGTGTCAGAAGAGGAATTGTTGAATAAATTCCAGAGGACAACAAGGAAATGGCAAAGTTAAATGAATTAAGGATCCAGCAATTGAAAAAGGAGTTGGAGAACTGTGGGTTGAGTACAAGCGGCAATAAGATTGAACTTCAAGCACGGCTACGGGACGCTATGGAGTCGGAAGGAATTAATGTTGAACAGTACGTCTTTCATCTTGACAGCGACGAGACAACAACAAAAATGGAAGAGACAGTTACGCAGACAGTTACCAGCACAGATTTGAACACGATATTGGCTACAATATCTGCGCAAACATCGACAGTAAAATTAATGTCGTCATAAATTTCATCACAGCTGGAAGAACAGAAGACATATATGTCATCTCAACTGGAAGAACAGAAAATATATATGGCATCCCAACTGGAATCGCAGGAAGCACGTATAACATCCAAGATGGAATCACAGGAAACACGTATAATATCCAGGATGGAAGCACAGGAGGCACGCATTTCAGAAATGTCGTCGCATATGTCATCCCAACTGGAAGAACAGAAGGCATCACAACTGGAAGACAAGCGCAGGATGCAAAAATCGCCGAATTTCAGGCAGAAGATGATTTGAAAGGTCGTATGAAGCAGTTGCAACTAAGTCGCCAGCAGTTTCAGCGAGTAATCCAAAGGTAAAAAACCATCCTTTGACGGTTCTGTTCCTTTCCAGGTCTTTAAGCTTCAATTTGAGAAGACGACAGCAGTGAACAATTAGAATGCGGAAGATAAAGTTGCTGCACTTTTCGTAACATTGAAAGGAGCAGCTGCCGAAATCTTACAAACTATTCCAGAGTACGAACGGAATAGATATGAAGCACTGATGGCCGCTGTCGAGAGACGTTATGGAAGCAAGCATAGAAAACAGATATACCAAATTGAGTTGCAAAACCGTTACCAAAAAGCGAATCAGACTTTGCAGGAGTTTGCGTCGGATGTTGAAAGATTGGCTTATCTCGCAAATGCAGACGCACCCGTGGAATACACCGAGAGGGTTAAAATTCAGAGCTTTGTAAATGGAATACGGGATGTCGAAACGAAACGAGCTACATATGCGAACCCAAAGCCAACATTTGCTGAAACGGTCTCCCATGCACTGACTCAGGAAACAGCGTCACTTTTGAGTAAGCCCGCATACAAAGCTCATCGCGTGGAAGTGGAAAGGCCAGATTGGGTAGACACAATTTTGGAAGCACTGAAGGGGTTACAACAGAAAAAATCCAGAGTTATGAATTGTTTCAAGTGCGGTAACCCAAATCACATTGCACGTCATTGCGGCACCGGTCCTGGTAGATCCAACTTGGGTGGCCGTAAACGCAAAGCGGGAGGAGATGAGCAACAGCGTGCCAGATGTAAAAATCGAGAGGTAGCTCCAGCTGTTGAATGTCCTGTGATATCTGTCTCGCAAATTGGAAGAAAATCGAGTAGTCTTAACGTCAGAGGAAATGTGGATGGCAAAGAACGTGTACTGACTGTTGATACGGGAGTAGATTTCTTAGTTGAGTGGATTTCTTAGTTGACTATGACATCAGGATCGATATGCAGAGAAGGATTATGCAGTATAAGAACAAGGACGTGCCACTTAACTTCAGTTTTGAGCAAGGGTTCAGCAGTAAGCGAGTGCTGGTGGAGAAGACTCGAAAAAGACCACGAAAGTCAAAGGTAAAGGTTGATGGATCGAATGGGCCAAATAAAGCGAAATCAAAAGTACCTGCGAGGGAACCACTGGCATTGACAAAACCAAATGGACGCACAAAAACGAAGGAAGGAATTTCCCAGAATGAATGCTAGGGTAGTTTCAAGCCAGGGCGCACTACTTTTGTGAAACGTTGGAACGATACTGATTATGCGATGCCAATCCGTCAAGCGCAAGCTCTACGAAGTAGTTCATTGGCCAAACAACAGAATGTGAAGGAACGGTCCAGGACAATGAGTAATAGGATGAAACACAGGTACGACAAGAACAATAATTCGGAAGGGTTCTTGGAGGGAGATTTGGTACTGCTATACAACCCTCACCGGCGGAAAGGTGTTCCATCCAAATTTTGGTGCAGTTGGGAAGGCCCGTGCAGAGTTGTAAAGAGGATCAGTGATGTCATCTACCGCATAAAAACAATTGGGAAACCACGAAATAGAATGGTGGTTCATTTGGAGAGGCTAGCAGCGGTTAAATTGAGAGATTTGTCTGATCGGGACGATCAGACTTAGGTGGAGGGCAGTGTGACGAATATTAGTAACACTAAGTAATACTCACATCACTAATCTGATACTAAGTAAATAAAGCCACAACAACAATTAAGCAAGCTGCTACACTTGTATGTACGTAAACAAATTAATCATTATGTCTGCACACATACTTGCGGGGCAACAGAGAGAGATACTCACAAGCGCATGTCATCATCAGCTGCTCACATAAACAATCATCAGGTTCTCGAAATTACTAGACCCTAGGAGAAATTGGTGAACGAGGAAACCGAAGAGTATAAAAGCGGGACAGGATGAGGCATCACGAACCAGTTTGTTTTAAACACGCTATCAGTTGCGAAGTGAAGTTTTATTGTGCAGTACTGTCAAAGTAGTCTAATAAAGACCATTTTGTACTCGCCAAGGGACGGCCCCTATTTTATTCTAGAACACAACTCAATAGCCTAGTCCAATATAGCGCGCCTTAGAAGCGTGTTTTTGTATTGCATTTCGGTTAATTTATGATCATTGATCCCTATGTGGTGCTTCGGTACCTGTTAACTAAATTTTTAGTTCCGGTTCACCGGGTGCGGCTACTCGGTTCTGTCCATCACTGGCAATTATTGCTCCCATTTAAAAGTTTTCTGTCTGTATATGTGTTTGTATATACAAAAGTGCATAAATTAAAAGTGTATTCATGTTACTTGAGCCGTTAATTCTTTCTGGGCTAAACCAGCTTTATCCCATTCAATCGTGTTAAATTTTTTGCTTTGTTCATTATCACCAACACGTTTGCTAGATACCTGTTTAAGTATTTTACCTCTTATACTCAGCTGAGTAGAGCTCACAGAGTATTGTAACGATTTTACTCTAATTCCCCTTATTTGCAATCTTATGCCAACGTTCGTATCGCCAAACTGTTGAATAAATAACTCCAATATTGAATAATGGAAAAATGGCCTTTATTAAAGTACTTCACAATAACACTTATACTTTGCAACTAGCTTGCTTAACAACCAAACTGATTGATAGCTCAAATGAAACTCACTCCTCGCCTTTACTGTCGCGCCTTTTATACTTTTTGATTTCCCATTGCATACTTCTAGGCTTTTCCATTCCAGAACTTACTAGTTAGTTTCAGCTACAAAATCGCCAGCCACAACTACGTTTATAAATTCTCATTTGAGTAATACTTGCACAAATTATTGCCCTCTCTTGTGACAACTCAGATAAGATATATGTATGTGTTTGTGCATTAACCAATTGGTACTCCGCTGCTCGTATACGTACATATGTGTAGACTAGTGATGGACGATATGGCTATTTTGAGCTATCAGTGAAAATAGATATGGCTATTTTTGAATCACGGCTATTTTTTATAGCTATAGCGATCGCTTTATTTTAACAAGCGATTCTATACAGAAGATATGATGGGCGATACAGCGATTTTGAGCTATCAGTGAATATAGATATGGCTATTTTTTACAGCTAAGGCGATCGCTTTCATTTATCTTTGATAAGAGAATATGCAATTATTTGTATACTTGGATATAAAAGTTGAATGTTTAAGTTTGTTTACCGGATTAGATTGAATGTTATACATTAATTTAATTTAGTATACAGAATATATGAACCAAAATTGGAATAAAAAGACGAAAATATGTACCTTTTATAGTAAACTGATGAAATGTGAAATTCTAATATGTTCAGTCTCGTATTATACTCAATGAGATGAAACTAGCTGGAATAGATGTCTATGCATCTTTGTTTTATAAATTTTGCTAATTGAAAATGCTTTGATTTTTAAATGTAAGATGAATCAACCCGAAATAAATCTGTATATGTAACACCATAAAAACATGATTTATTGACTATATTATACTACACCGATGTATTCAGAAATACTCCGTATGAATTTATTCTGAAAGTTGTATTTGGCTGCATAATATTTGTATAGTAAAGTGAAAAAATTTTTAATGAAAAATACAGAGGAACAATATAGCAAATTCTTCAAACTATTATAAAAATATTCTTTAGCAGAAAATTAGCCACCCACTTCAGTGCCCTAGAAATTAGCCGGAGAATTCAACCATATACAAACCATATGACAAAGCTTGAATTGCATTCTCCCAAAAAACTTAAATTTTGAGTTAATCTGTTTACAATAAGACGAGTGATATATGTTTCTATAATTCTTTTATTTTTACATCAAAAACACAAATTTTATAAAACTGTTAACGGCTGCAGCCTAGAAGTATTAACTTATGAATAACACAAGCATTAGTTTCATGTCCGAATCAGTTTGAGCAAGCGTAAGATATGCTATTGTTTCTTTCTTTAGGCCAACGTCCCATCTTATTTCTATATCCTCCTGTGTTTGCGATTCTTTTAAATTTTTATCGTATTCTGTTTCTAGGCGCACAAGTGGACCAAAAACTATCTCATATTGATAACCATCTTCATAACGCAATAGCACTTGTGATGGTTCAGTGTCTATACCTGGCTTCTCTAAATCCTGAAATGTTGCATCGATATTTTCCTTCCATAATTCCTCTAATTTGTTTATTTGTGCTGCTGATATTTGTCGTGCACGCCACTGCTCTTGCTCGGTGGGCACCTTAACCAACCATGGCAAAAACGAACGATCAGTTATAAGTGGCTTCCATTGTTCTTGATCCCAATTCATATACATTACGTACGCCACACGAGTAAAATTTTAGTACTGTTTCTCGAAGTGGACCTTCAGAATGTAGGGTGACTTCCCGATGTTTAGCCCTCACCGAAAGTTTAACAATTTGGGATCCAGATATGCTTCCACGCTCATTGCAAAACCATCTTTTGCAATTATTGCACATCACTTCGTCGTCGAAATTGTTGTTTCACAAGTTTGCTTTGTTCCGTTCGCCGTTTCCACAATTTCTCTGCACAAAAAGCAAACATTTTTCGCCCTTATTTACCACTATCTGTTGACGAGAAATTTTTTTCGTTGTGCAGTTCTTAAGATAACTATCCCCATTTTTCGATAATAGCTGGCAAACTTTTGTAAAAGTATATTTTTTCCAATTTTCGAGAAAATTATTCCTTTTTGTCGCCAATAAACTTTTTTTACTCTGTCGGAAAGCAAAGCACACAGATGAGTAGTGATTAACGATATCTCACTATCGATGATTGCATCCCCGCTATCAATATTAGTATTAGAATTTCATGCTGAAGGAAAATCGCCAAACGCTATAATCGCTATTGGCGATATTCTGCCAGAGGTGATTGCCATTCAAAAGAATCGAATGAAGGAAAATCGCCAATCACTGATATTTTTGGACTGCAATAGCTATAGCTATTAGTGATTTGTCAATCGCGGCGATGTAATCACCAATAGCGAAATATCGTTCCATCACTAGTGTAGACGCAATTATTGATTCGTTTATGTAGATCAGGGCTATTCAAAACTGAAACTGCACCTGTATTAGTGACAGCGCAATTGTGCGGGTGAATTGATTTTTCATTTAGTCACTTACATAGCGGAACGATACAAGGTGGCAGCATGGTGACATACCTACAAACATAAATAAAAATTTCATGTACTTTGTTTTTGTAAATTCGATGGACAATTGTCAAAATCGTACTGCACCGTATTTTGATGTATCAAATCAAATAAAAAAAGCTAAAAATCAGCTGTCCCATGCTGCCACCTTGTATCGTTGCGCCATGGTCGCTTACTAGCAAGCAACGAGCTAACAATAAGCATATGTATCGCGCATAATTTTTCATACATATTTTGATACCGATCAGCCGATACCCACCACCGATGTTGCTACGCCAAGTGCCAAGCGACGACTAACTCATTTAACGACGACAGAGCGAATCATATGCGTGTGAATTGAGAGGGCACAATTGTGCTATGAAATGAATAGCCATGATGTGGATACATAATGATTGATCTATGGATGTGCATGATATCACTGTTTAGCATCGGCTTAAAGATGGCAGCACCCCTTAGTTTTGCTAATATTCGTAACACTGCCCTCCACCTAAGTCTGATCGTCCCGATCAAACAAACCTCCCGATCTAAACGCCGCTAGCATAAATGTACCACTCTTCTACTCCGTGGTTTCCCAGTGGTTTGTATGCGGTAGATGGTATCACTGATCTTCTTCACAACTTTGTACGGGCCTTCCCAACTGCACCGAATCTTGGAGGGAACACATTTCCGCCGGTGAGGGTTGTATAACAGTACAAAATCTCCCTCCAAGAAACCTTCCGAATTTTTGTTCTCATTGTACCAGCGTTTCATCTTACTACTCATTATTCTTGATCGTTCCCTCGCACTCTGTTGTTTGGCCAATGAACTTCTTCGCAGAGCTTGCACTTGACGGATTGACTTTGCATCATCATTATCGTCTGGATGTTTCACAACAGTAGTGCGCGCTGGCTTGAAACCACCCTTGCATTCTTTCTGGAAAAATTCTTTCAGTCGTTTTAGTGCGTCCATTAGGGTTTGTAGATGCCGGTCTTTCTCTCGGAGGTACTTTTAATTTCGCTTTATTTGGCCCATTCGATCCATCAACCTTTTCTTTTGACTTCCGTGGTCTTTGTCGAGTCTTCTCCACCATTACTCGATTACTACTGAACCCTTTCTCCAACTTGAAGTTAAGTGGTATATCCTGGTTCTCATAACGCATCACCCTTCTCTGTATATCGATATTGATGTCATGGCAAACCAAGAAGACCACTCCCAATATGACTTCTTCAATGATCTTCGCCACAATGAATTTGTGTAGAACCGTGACCTTTCCAATCAAAACTTCACATATCACTTCTCCCTGAACTTGGTTATACTCGCCAGTGACCGTACGCAACCTTGCTCCAGGTAACGGTTTTACTCTGCTGTTGACCAAGTCAGATCGGATCAATGAATGAGATGCGCCCATATATACAGTCAGTACACGCTCCTTGCCATCCAGCTTGCTTCGACGGCAAAACTGCTCGATTTTCTTCCAATTTGCGACACAGATATCACAGGACATTTAATAGCTTGTGCAAGTTTTCGTTCTTTACATCTGACACGCTCTTGCTCATCTCCTCCAGCTTTGCGTTTACGGCCACCTACATTGTTGGAACTACTAGGATCAAGATCGCAATGACGGACAATGTGACCGGGCTTCCCGCATTTGATAACTTTTTCACTCCGCTTTTATGATCCTTTCAGCGCCTCCAATATTGCGTCTACCCACTCTGGCCTTTCTACTTCCACACGGCGTGCTTTGAAAACTGGCTTACACAGAAGCGACGCTGTTTCCTGAATCACTGCTTGTGACACCGTTTCTGCGAATGTTGGCTTTGGGTTTACGTATGTAGCTCGCTTTGTTTCAACGTCCCGTATGCCATTTATAAAGCTCTGAATCTTTACCCTTTCAGTGTATTCCACAGGTGCGTCCGCATTCGCTAAATGTGCCAGCCTTTCAACATCCGACGCAAACTCTAGCAATGTCTCACCAGGCCTCTGGAAGCGGTTCAGTAACTCCATTTGGTATATTTGTCTCCTATGCTCAGTTCCGTATCGTCTCTCTAGAGCACCCATCAATGGTTCATAACAGTTCCGTTCGCCCTCTGGAATGGTTTGTAAAATCTCAGCTGCAGGCCCTTTCAATGCCATGAGCAGTGCAGCAACTTTATCTTCAGTATTCCAGTTATTCAAAGCTGCGGTCTTCTCAAACTGAATTTTAAACACCTTGAAGGAACAGAACCGTCAAAGGATGGTGTTTTTACCTTTGTTTTGCTTGCTGAAACAGCTGGGCGATATAGTTGTAACTGCTCCATACGACCTTTTAAATCATCTACTTCTGCCTGAAATTGAGCCATTTTTGCATCCTGCGCTTCCAGTTGTGATGATACCTGTTCCAAAATTTCTGCCGACATTTCAGATATACGTGCTTCTTGCGCTTCCAATTGAGATGCCATATATGTCTTTTGGTCTTCCAGTTGAGATGACACTTGCGACGTCATTTCTGAAATACGTGCCTCCTGTGATTCCAGTTGGAATGCTATATATGTCTTCTGTTCTTCCAGTTGAGTTTCCATCTTGGATGTAATCTGTGTCGACATTTCTGACATACCCGTTTCTTTTGCTTCAATCTTCGATGTTATTTCTGATGACATTTGCGAGGACATTGATGTTACTTCCGATGTTTGTGCATATATTGCAGCCAAAATCATGTTCATGTCTGTGCTCTTAACTATCTGCGATGTTTCGTTTTTCCTTCAATTTTTGTTGTTGTCTCGTCCCCATCAGGATAAAAGACATACTCGTCCACATCAATTCCTTCTGCTTCCATTGCCTCTCGTAGCCGTGCCTGAAGTTCGAGTTTAACGCCGCTTGTATTCAATGCACGGCTCTACAACTCCTTCTTCAGTTGCTGGATCTTCAATTCACTGAACTTTGCCATGTCCTTGTTGTCCTCTGGAATTTATTCAACAATTCCTCTTCTGACACCAATTGTAACGATTTTACTGTAATTCCCCTTAGTTGCAATCTTATGCCAACGTTCGTATCGCTAAACTGTTGAATAAATAACTCCAATATTGAATAATGGAAAAATGGCCTTTATTAAAGTACTTCACAATAACACTTATACTTTGCAACTAGCTTGCTTAAGCGCCAAATACACGACACGAACATTTCCACGAACATTCCCGTTATGTCATGTTTCTGCGACCTTTTCTGTCGTGTATGGTGGTGTTTGCCAGTTCGCGCAAATGTTCGCCAAAAATCAAAATATTTTAATTTTTGGCGAACATTTGCGCGAACTGTTCGTGCGTGTAACAACCAAACTGATTGAAAGCTCAAATGAAACTCACTCCTCGCCTCTACTGTCTCGCCTTTTATACTTTTTGATTTCTCATTGCATACTTCTAGGCTTTTCCATTCCAGAACTTACTAGTTAGTTTCAGCTACAAAATCGCCAGCCACAACTACGTTTATAAATTCTCATTTGAGTAATACTTGCATAAATTATTGCCCTCTCTTGTGACAACTCAGATAAGATATATGCATGTTTTTGTGCATTGGTACTCCGCTGCTCGTATACGTACATATGTGTAGACCAGTGTTGCCAGGTGATGAAAAAAAAGAAGCTAGATTGGCAAAAAAAAAAGGTTAGAAAAGGCTAAATTTAGAAAAAAAAAAAGCTAAAAAAAGGCCAGACATTTTTTTGGTTAATTCATTAAATTTTTTTTATATTTTAGTTTACACATTTGTAAATAAAAACTTATAAACATAACTTAAACATAACTTCTTGTTTCAAAACATATCAGGAATTACTTTAAATGATTGCATATGTGTATATACATAAAAAAAAATATTACAAACTAATTATTTATATAAAATTTTCCCCGTCTGAAGAATCAGAAGAGCTTAAGTCTGCGTATAAAGTTTGGCTATTTACCATAGATATGAGATCATCGGTAATTTCAAAATCATTACAACATTTAGATAAGCGTTTTAACGAGCATCTAATATTAAGCAGCGCATTAAGCATTTTAATTTTTAGTTTGTTCCTTAATTTAGTTTTCAGAATTTTCATGCCACTAAAAATGCTTTCAACCTCCGCGTTACTGAGTGGTAATACTAAAAAACTAAATATGAATTCGACAAGTTCTAAAAAAGGAGGTTCGTTTAATGCATTTTTATGTTCCCGGACTTCCGACCAAAATTTCATGGTGGAGTGTACATTTTTCCATTGTATAGTTATAAGTTTTCGCCACTGCAGCTCTATTAATGCTATTTGACTTGAAGAATAACTATACTTCTCTTTTTCAAAGTAAGAAAATACATCTGGCTTTGAAACTTTCAACGAATTCGAATTTTCAGCAGAAAAAGAATTAAACCCTTGTAGAGAACTCATATTATTAGGTATTAGGTGGGCAGCGATTTAGTTTAGCACCCCCCGAGTTCGGGGTTTAACTTGGTATCAAATGAAAGAGGGAGTTCTCCCGATCACAAATATATATATCTTAAAGTGCGCAAACTTATAATTTAAAAGTTATTTGTTGTTAAAATTTGAAAATTTAAAATTTCTATACAACTTTTATATGTGTATACGTATATATACCCTGCAAAAATTGTTGGATTACGTGTTCCATTTTCTTCATGTTGGAGTACTCTAACAATACTCCTTTGCATTGCGTTTGCGGACCACCATCAGCCGATCATTGCTCGTTTTTTAACGACAGTGATCACGACATGATGACGATCGAACAGAGTTGCGAAAAGTAAAATATTGCATGCAAATAACTAATAATAAAATTTTACTTGGGCTACTCTGATAAAATGCAACAGCGCACTGGTTTTATGTATACATACTATAGTATGTATAGAGAAATATTAGTTTCTTTATTCACGCAAATGCTAAATAACATAAGAATATTCGTAGTATAAAATATAAAAGTTATATTGCCCCTCTTCATTTACTTTCATTTTAAATTAAATTCATTTAGATAATTCTTTCCGACACAATTCCTCTTCCTTTAGTACTTTGGCATATGATCCTCTGTGGGTGCTCCATGGAGTACAACAGTGAAAGTACTTTGGAAAGTACTCTCACGTATGTACTCTATGGCATACTCACAAACAAAGCGAGAGTGGGATCACCTACTCCTCTCCTAGGACATCGCAATGTTAATTGGAGCACATTTTTTGTATGAATACAGCTTAGATTTGGAGCAGTCCTATACTCCCAAAGGAGTATTCCTTACATTATTTATAGAGTACTCGCGTTTTTTGAAGGGTATTTTATCACATTACAAATCTGTGCTGCCACATCTAAAAAACGGAACAAGTGCAGAATCGAAAAATAACTTATAAAAATACCTTCGTCTGATGTATATACATATATTAAACCTTTGTAGTCTTTATTTACCAAAAATTTGAAAAAGCTCTTTTTTGCATTCGTGAACGAGCTGATATTACCTTATATGTCTTATGTTTATTGTTATGTCAGCCGATCCAACACCGGCTGCGCCATGCACAGTAATTCTACGTAGAACACCTTTCTGCAAAGGCGGCCTTCGGCCGCGCTTATAAAAAATAACCCTGGGCTACGCCATGCCAAGTCCGGGTGTGTGGTATAACCGTGGCGGTAGCGCAGAAGGTTGTACGTCGCAGAAGGACATCACCGTGGCGGTTGCCACGGTTATACCACGCATCCGGACTTGGCATGGCGTAGCCCAGGGTTATTTTATATAAGCGCGGCCGAAGGCCGCCTACGCGGAAGGGTGTTTCAACTTCTCAAAATGAGTAGTAAAAATATATATTTTCCTTTTTCTTTATTAACTGAAAGGTGGTAAGGTAATATTTATATTTGATTTTTTTTTTGTTTATGCGGCAGCACAGCTTTGTAATGTCATCAATAAAATATATATATATATATATGTGCATGTTGCTACAAAAGCGCGATTGATTTAATAAAAATATTTATAATAAGTAAAAACAATGCAAAAATGAAATGTGAAATATACAAAAATGCAATTTAAGGTTATCGTTGCCAATTTATATATGTAGATATGTATGTGTATTAAGGTTTTGAAAGATATGTAAATTGTAATTTAAAGTGCTATAGAAATTTGGTAAATTTGCAAACTTTACCAACAAATAACATTTAAATTATAAGTTTGCGCACTTTAAAATATATATATTTGTGATCGGGAGAGCTCCCTCTTTCATTTGATACCAAGTTTTACCCCGAAATCGGGGGGTGCTATTCTAAAATTTTCCCATTAGGTGTTCACAGGAACTATTGAAATTACTTTATTTTAGAAATTATTAAAAATACGTTCGGAGTAAAAAAGGCTAGAAAAAAGTCACGAAGCTAAACCCAAAATTTCGAGGCTAAAGGCAAAAAAGAAAGGCTAAATCTAGCCTCGAAAAGGCTAACCTGGCAACACTCATAGTGTACCTATACCAAGTGTGTTCACTAAGCGATAAACGTCAAAACTACAAACAGCCTCGCTCACCTGATGGAAATCTCAGGTCTAGAGTCGCATTTTTGGTCTCAACGTCAACATTTTTGACTACCAATCGTATCGACTTTTTCAATTTTTCAATCATTCGGCGCACTCGGTAATGGTATCCATTTTGAATTCGCTGTCATTCCGAATCCAGCGAGTGCCTGTCAGAATGCTTGACAGATAAGTCAACACACTTGTACTTGTACACTATGGCAACACTGGTGTAGACGCAATTATTGATTCGTTTATGTAGATACATAATGAGTGATCTATGGATGTGCATGATATCACTGTTTAGCATCGGCTTAAAGATGGCAGCACCCCTTAGTTTTGCTAATATTCGTAACAGTATATTAACTTTGTTCGCATAACGGCAATCCGTAACGGCATAAACTAATCGAGATAGATATAGACTTCTATATATCAAAATGATCTGGGGGAAAAAAGAAATTCATTTAGCCATGTCCGTCCGTCCGTCCGTAAACACGATAACTTGAGTAAATTTTGAGGTATCTTGATGAAATTTGGTATGGATGTTTCTGGGTGCTCATCTCAGATCGCTATTTAAAATGAATGAAATCGGACTGCAACCAAGCCCACTTTTTCGATATCGAAAATTTCGAAAAACAGAAAAAGTGCGATAATTCATTACCAAAGGCGGATAAAGCGATGAAACTTGGTAGGTGGGTTGACCTTATGACGCAGAATAGAAAGTTAGTAACATTTTGGACAATGGACGTGGCACCGCCCACTTTTAAAATAAGGTAATTTAAAAGTTTTGCAAGCTGTAATTTGGCAGTCGTTGAAGATATCATGATGAAATTTGGCAGAAACGTTACTCTTATTACTATTTATGTGCTAAATAAAAACTAGCAAAATCGGATGACGAACACGCCGACTTAAAAAAAAAAAATTTTAAGTCACATTTTAACCAAAATATTTCATATCTTTACAGTATATAAGTAAATTATGCCAACATTCAACTCCAGTAATGATATGGTGCAACAAAATACAAAAATAAAAGAAAATTTCAAAATGGGCGTGGCTCCGCCCTTTTTCATTTAATTCGTCTAGAATACTTTTAATGCCATAAGTCGAACAAAAATTTATCAATCCTTGTGAAATTTGCCAGGGGAATAGATTCTATGACGATAACTGTTTTCTGTGAAAATGGGCGAAATCGATTGACGCCACGCCCAGTTTTTATACACAGTCGACCGCCTGTCCTTCCGCTTGGGCGTTAATATGATAACTTTAGCATAAATCGATATATCTTTACTTAAACTTATTTCACGTAATAATGAACTCACTTTATCTTGGTATAAAAAATGGCCGAAATCGGACTATGACCACGCCCACTTTTTCGATATAGAAAATTACGAAAAATTAAAAAAAAAAAAATGCCATAATTCTATATCAAATATGAAAAAAGGGACGAAACATGGTAATTGGATTGGTTTATTGACGCAAAATATAACTTTAGAAAAACCTTTGTAAAATGGGTGTGACACCTACCATATTAAGTAGAAGAAAATGAAAAAGTTATGCAGTGCGAAATCAAAAGGCCTTGGAGTCTTGGCAGGAATACTGTTCGTGGTATTACATATATAAATAAATTAGCGGTACCCAACAGATGATGTTCTGGGTCACCCTGGTCCACATTTTGGTCGATATCTCGAAAACGCCTTCACATAAACAACTAAGGGCCACTCCCTTTTAAAACCCTCTTTAATACCTTTAATTTGATACCCATAACGTTCAAACACATTCACCCCTGGTCCACCTTTATGGCGATATCTCGAAAAGTCGTCCACCGATAGAACTAAAGCCCACTCCCTTTTAAAATACTCATTAACACCTTTCATTTGATACCCATATCGTACAAAGAGATTCTAGAGTCACCCTTGTCCACCTTTATGGCGATATCTCGAAAAGGAGCCCACCTATAGAACTAAGGATCACTCTCTTTTAAAATACTCATTACCACCTTTCATTTGATACCCATATCGTACAAGCTCATTCTAGAGTCACCCCTGTTGTTGTTGTTTTTGTAGCGATAAGGTTGCTCCCCGAAGGCTTTGGGGAGTGTTATCGATGTAATGGTCCTTTGCCGGATACAGATCCGGTACGCTCCGGTACCACAGCACCATTAAGGTGCTAGCCCGACCATCTCGGGAACGATTTATATGGCCACATTAAACCTTCAGGCCATTCCCTCCCTCCCCACCCCAAGTTCCATGAGGAGCTTGGGGTCGCCAGAGCCTCGTCTGTTAGTGAAACAGTATTCGCCGCGGATAGGTGAGAAGCTATATATTGCGCTGGTAACCTAAAGGGTTGCGCTACACAGCCCCTTGAATCTGGTATTTTAGTCGCCTCTTACGACAGGCATCCCTACCGCGTGAATATTCTGACCCCCTAACCCGCTGGGGTTAGAGTCACCCCTGGTCCACCTTTATGGCGATATCCCGATATGGCTCCACCTATAGAACTATGGCCCACCCCCCTTTTAAAATACTCTCCAATACCTTCCATTTGATACCCATGTCATACAAACACATTCCAGGGTTACCCTAGGTTCATTTTCCTAAATGGTGGTTTTCCCTTATTTTGTCTCAGCGGAGTATGTAATGTACGGTTACACCCGAACTTAGCCTTCCTTACCTTATTTCTTTCTAATTTTATCACCTTTTATATATCGCATATTAGGGATGTAACGGAACTTGGATATCGAAACATCGAAACTTTTGGCTGATTATGTTTTTGATTGTGATAGATTTCAATCGCGGTTATAACCAACGTTTGGACCAGGCAATTTTAATATGTAGTAGACTTTGCAGAGAAATAGTGGTAGATCTGAGAAAAAGTAGTAAAATTCATTTCATTTTAAATGCTTTCAATCAATGAAAAGTATCTACTTATTTCATAAAAATGTTAAGTTTTCTCCAATCGAACTAGCCTTAAAAGCCTAATGAGCTTCGTTGCTTCGCTTTTGCACTTTGTTGGCGCCATAATCTTAGAAAGATCTTAAATTTTTGCTTCACTTAACATGCGGCCATACATACAAGATGAGTTAAATATACGGTCTAGGTGCGGTCTTGCTACATACACGTTTATATAAAGTAAAAAGTTAAGAGCTCTTATGACAAAGTAGAAGCTCTTGGTAAATCCGGCTTTATTGCAACATGTATTTTCCACATCCAAAGATATACTTAAATCTCATTTCAAGGTGCATTATTAATCCGTACACTTGTCTTGTCGATTCAGTTTCGATACTTTAAGCATCGACTCTCTTCAATTCGATACTATCGGGTACCCGATATTTGTAGAGCGATACTTGATATGAATACCGTATCTATACTTTGCATTCGATACTGTGTCCTATGTAAAAGTGTACGAGTTAATCTGTTATTCCTTCTACATAGGACTTAGGCGGTTGTTGCTTATAACCACATGGTACTAAATGTTGTATAATTTTCTGCTCACTTGATATTATTTTAGAGATTTTAGGCGATGAAGTTTTAGGAGGGCAATTTCGACTCCGGTTCCTGTAAACTCTCTCCCGCACCATCCCTACTACCTATAACTTACATACATACATATATGTACGTATATTTTGCTAAATGTGCTAAGTATTAAGATGCTAAATAATTAAAGCAGTCAAAAACCGGTAAGCCGAAATACACCTAAGACCGGTTGTGCGGTTTTTACTAGAGCTGTATGCGATATTAAATACTTCATCCCGATTTTTCACAATTTTTAGTTGCCGAATCCGATCGTCTCGAACAGTGTTTGCATTTGCTACCCCAGGAGGTACAGTAGCAACGAAGAATATGCTCTCCTATTGCTCCGGCTCTGATCATGAGGCCAGAGAATAGAGCGGAGCCCTAGCATAAAAAAGTGGTGGCATTTCATATGCTTGTTTAAGAGCGGAGCAGAATAAAATGCTATTTGCAGTGGACCGATGACACAAAAAAAAAATGATATTTACTCTGTTGGGCATTGCTATGCAGGACATTGTCAAAAAACTTAGCATCTCAAAAATTTGTCCATAAATACCGATAATAGAAGGGAAACATTTTTATAGGTAATCTAGTTATTAAATTACCGAAAAGGATTTACGTATGTAAATGAAGATAATCTCGTTGTATGTAAACTTGGTCTAAGGGTCAGAGTAACGATACTAATATGATGTCTACACGGCCTATAATTAGGGCCAAAAAAATTCACTACCTACTTCGCACAGATATATTCAAACTCAGTCGCCATTCATTTAGGCAGCAGCGAGTCTTCAGTGAAATGTGCTCCCATATATTTCCTATGTGAGGTCACGTCCTTCTTCCCTATAAATAATTTTTTTTTCCTGGTATAGCGCCGTCTATACTGGTTGAATTTCAACCATTGAGCGAACTCTAGTATAAAGATCTGGACAGCCGACATTTTCTCAAAATTAAAACAAATATGAAATATCATTAGTTATACTAAAATTTTATTTCACCAACTATTATATTTAGTTATCCAAAATATCATTTATCAGTGATAGAACTTTTGCCTTAAACAATCGCATTTGCGCATTGTTCATTACCTCGAGATCTGGTAATATTATACTTAAAAGGAAATGAGTTTTAGGACAATAATATTCATCGTCGCGATTTTCGTCGAGCTCCGTTGAGGTGGCGGTTTTTAATTTGCATCGTTTATATTCGTTTGAATAGTTGCCTCTTTCAAAGTCAGCCGATGTTCGGTGTTTTCGCTTGGTTGACGTAAGTCTATGTTGAGTCGTTTGCACTGCGTTATCTTCGGAATGATATATAGCATAACTATTTGTTTCATTTGAATTGCGTGAGTTATCTGAAATGTTAAGATAGTCGGAAATGTCTTGATCTTCATCTAATTCATATTCTGTTTTGTGATTATTCTTAGCACACAATCGTTCACTTTCCTCTAAAAGTTGCTTAGCTCGTCTCTCAGGGTCCCAAGGGCTTTGCAAATATGGCACCAAAAATTGAAGATGTTCATGCAAATAATATGGTTTGATCAGCTCACCCATGTGCATTTTTTTCAGTGTTCCAACGAATACAGAACGAAGACGTTTAAATCTAAATTTTACCACATCCGCTGCAAAAAATAAAAAGAGAGTAAAGAAGAAAATTAATTAAGCAATTCACAGTGTTTCTTGTTGTCGTTGTAGCGATAAAGACACTCCCCGAAGGTTTTTGGAGGTGTTAACGAAGTTGACAGTCCTTTGCAGGTTATATATCCGGTACGTTCCGGTAACAAGCACCATTAAGGTTCTAGCCCGACCATCTTGGGAACGATTTAATATGAGATTGAACCTTCTAGGCTAGGGTTTGAAACACGAATGGGCAATTCATGGCACTCCAATTTAATTACCGCGAGCAAAAAACAAACCTTTCGTCCATTCTCGACAGCCGTTCTTCCTGTCAGCTATTATTTGACAGGCAGATATGGCAATGGAAGAATAGAAAGATGTTTCACTTATATGAATTCACAATGCTCTGGCCCTTCGCGACAGCCGTTCTCCCTGTCAGCTTTATTTGACAGGTAGGTATGGCAATGGAAGAATAGAAATATTCTTCACTTGTATGTATTCACAATGTTCATATGTTTTCGTTTGTTTAATTGCAACAATGAAAAAAGCTAAAATAGTACCGACGGGTTTTCTGCGAATAACTTTTAAAGGAGATAAAAAATATAGTTTCTGCTTTCGGATTCTGAATCTTGGCGAAAATACGCGTCCTTTGATACCGCTATCGACATGTGCGACCCGAATTTTAGGCGCAGCACTTAAGTTGCAATGTTACTAAATTTGGAAATTTAAACGCTTATATTTCATAAACTAAGAGCTTCCTAGAGCTGCGGATTCCATTTTGGTGATTTTTAGGACCCCCTCTTCCCCTACAAATCGACAAGTTTGAAAATCGTGGCACCTTATATAAAATCCAACCCCAGTAATTTTACGTAAAAATCCAATCGTTGGGTGGATCGTAACCGCTCAACGGTGCTATCGGAAACATGTACCATTGTGAATGATAACTAAGTGTGATATCTTATCTGTCAACTGCCTGACAGGATTTTCAATATGGCTACTTTTTAGCGTTTTGACAGGGTGTTCAATATGGCGGCGCATATCTTCAGCGGGTGATAGAAGGAGATGCAGAATGAGATAGCGATAGTCAATTACAAATCAGGTGATCCAATCATTTTGGAATTTTGACGTCTATGCAGAAGATATCACACTTAGTTATCATTCACAATGCATTGTACCTTTACAATGATCAGAAATTTATCACTCAACGTCTGATAAACAGTTGTTTTTGAAAGCACCCAATATCTAAATTTTGCTACCATTGTGTGATGACTAAGTGTGATATCTTCTGCATAAACGTCAAAATTCCAAAGTGATTGGATCACCTGATTTGTAAATGACTATCGCTGTCTCATTCTGTATCTCTTTCTATTACCCGCTGAAGATACGCGCCGCCATATTGAACAGCCTGTCAAAACGCTGAAAAGTAGCCATATTGAACAGCCTGTCAGGCAGTTGACAAATAAGATAACACACTTATGGTGTTTTCATTTCTATACGGAAATGTCGCCTTCACGCCAACCCTTCAAAAAGTTGTGTTCTGTTGTAAAATCAGCTTAGCCTCAATAGAGAGCATCATTATCTTTTCTGAACAACCTACCCCTAAAAATGTCCAAAAATGCAACATTACTTGCCCGCGCTGCCATTGACGTTGCGGAAAACAGCTCTGTCAATTAGCTGATGAATCA
Organism: Eurosta solidaginis; assembly: GCF_040869045.1. Taxonomy (NCBI): domain Eukaryota; kingdom Metazoa; phylum Arthropoda; class Insecta; order Diptera; family Tephritidae; genus Eurosta; species Eurosta solidaginis. The sequence goes on from NC_090322.1 coordinate 50,174,145, forward strand.
TACGAAGCTGAAGCGAATGGTATGAATCACACCAGGCATGCTTAACGAACGAAACGATATCACTTCGTTTCGTTTATTAGCGTTGATTATCGTAACGAAATGATATCGTTTCGTTCGTTAAGCATGCCTGAATCACACGAAGCTGAAGCGAATGCTATATATGTACGTATGTGTCGCATCATGCTTCACTCAAAAGCAATTTGCGATCACAGTTGACAGCGAACAACCACACGAACTGTATTTTTCTGTAAAAATTGTTAAAATTTTTGTTCTTTTCAAGTCATGCAGGGTGGCTCTGAACATTTTAAGTGGTTAGAATTTCACAGGGCGAAGTGAGAATCTTAAAAATGTTTGCCGCTGAAAGTGGCGACATTTTCATGTAGAAAAGAAATCACCATTAGTCATCATTCACAACGTTTTGCTACGCTTTACTACCACAAAACTTGTGGAACAGTGCGTACGCATACATCGAATTCTTCTGTCATTCGATGCACTACTGGGCACACTCGTATCTATGTACATGAAAAAATTAAAACAACATATACATAAATACATATGTATGTAAGCACTTACGTGTACTCCGCATCTTCGCTGCAATTTCAATCCACGCTCTTTCTTTGTATTCTTTATTATAATATGGTTTAATTCGGTTATTATATAAACACGGATACCTCTCAACACAATGTACAAGACGTACATTAACATTTTTGTTGATATCCATTCTCAAAATTCACAAAAAACATTAACTTTTGCTAGCCCCGAAATTGAATCATCTAAACATTGCTGTAATACATACAACTTGTTGTCTGTCAAATAGCAAAAATCGTCGTTGCCTGTATGAGTCGGAAGAACAGTTGTATGGCGACGTGAGCGACTGTGGATGATGTGGATCGCAACTGCAAAACCGAAACTTATAAGAAATACAGGGCTGCCATCATTACTAAATTCAATTCCAACAAAATTTATTTGGATTCCGCGTAGAACACCTCTCTGCATAAGCATGTGTTGGCAATAAAACCATACAAAATACAACAATAATAATGCACGTAGAACCCTGTAACTGTTTCTTGCAAACACCTCTTGCCTGAATTAAAATTTTTAATTTCCGGCGTCGTACTATTGGTGCATTTAAGCTGACAATTTTTTATGACAGTAATACCCTCGGCCCTTCAATGTTGGTCGTCTTGTCGTGGAGAAGGGGCTTAATTATCATGTTGGAATCTCCTCTGCGGAAGGGTCGCAACACGAGACGAACTAAGAGGAAAGCCCCATATGTCCTACAGCGTCGATGGCGTGTTCAGAGAAACGCATCACTTGTCGCTGCAGGAGATGCGAGGATTGCCGCACCAACAACACCCAAGCCAAGGTGTTGAGGTACCCGTGCCAATGGCTATGTGGTCAGCGGGTGTATATTAAAAGGCTGATCGCGAACGGTCTCCTCCGATGCCCGGGCAAGGTCGCTTTTATAAGTGCCTTACCCCCGGTATGCTAGGGACTGACTAACCATTCCATGCAAACTCGTGGGAACTGTATGCCCAAAGTAAATAAAAATAATAAAAAGGAGGGGGAGAAAGGGAGCGTTCTGGGAACGCTCTCTGAAGACGATCTTCTGACGACGCCAACAAACTCCTGGGGGAGCTCAACCTGGCGGAGCTGGGTGAGGATGGGTCGTCAATCCTCGGAAGGCGAGCAGCCGAGTCTCAACCCAATGATCAGGGTGGCTCAAATTAACCTGCAGCACTCAAAAGTCGTCTCGGATAGCCTGCTGGTCCTCCTCAAGGAGGAGGACATTGATGTCTGCCTAGTGCAGGAACCATGGGTCTTGCGGTCACAGGTGATGGGCCTAAAGACCCGAAACTATAACCTTTTTTACACACATGGAGAAGGTAAACCGAGGGCTTGTATCCTCGTTAGGAATACTATTAATGCTTTCTTTTTTCCTAATTTCAGTACTTACGACGTTACTGTGGTCAAGGTAGAGTCAAGAAGCGGCCGAAGTATGACGGTCGCCTCGGCTTATATGGCCCGCTCCTCCAGAGGAGGTAGCGCAAATGGTAGCACAAACAGCCAAGGAGACGGTCGTGATGGATTGCGACGCCAACACAAGGCACGCGGTTTGGGGGAGCAGCGAGATAAACGAACGTGGTGAGTCTCTGTTAGAATTTAATTAGCTAACAACCTTTACGTATGTAACAAGGGCAGCTCTCCCACCTTTACTTTTCCGATTACGGCGAACTACCCGGGATGGGATGAAGTCCTTAATATAACACTAACATCTGACTCCCGGGAGCTTAGGTTAGAAACTGGGAGGTGTCGAAAAAACTTTCCCTGTCGGATCACCGGTTGATCCTTTTCAACATAGACTGGGAAAAAGAAATAAGTCAGCCGCACAGAAACCCTACACGAACGTCCTGGAGCCTATTTGACAAGACAGTCAGTGATAGGCTCCATAGAAGTAGGATGCCTATTCAATCTACAGACAGTCTTGACGACCGAGTCCGGTCTCTGGAGAAAAGTTTTCAGGTGGCCTTTAAAGTCGCCTGTCCAATTTCGAGGAGCAAAAATACCTTCCCACCGTGGTGCCACAAAAATCTCAGCGACCTGAGGTCAAAGCTGAGGAGGGTCAATCAACGACTGTCACTTCAGGAACGATTTCCAGGAGTACAGGACGGCTCTGAGGGAATATAAGAAAGCCATATGGATAGCAAAATCAAGCTCCTGTCGAGAACACTGCGAGTCGATTGAGTCCACGAAGGACTCAGCCAGGCTGGGAAAGATTCTTTCCAAGAGTCATTCAAACAAGACATTTGTCAAGCGCGCCGATGGAACATGGGCAGAATAGGCGGCTGAGACTCTAAACATCCTTGTAGATGCTCACTTCCCGGATGGATCGGGGGAGGGAGTACGCGATACAGAGACGGCACATCAGGAAGTACCTGTTGGCCTCATAGACAACGTTTTAGCGGAGAAGAAAATTACATGGGCAATAGATAGCTTCTCTCCATAGAAATCACCGGGAGTGGATGGGTCGGGGGTGCTTTCACCTCTGATTTGGTTGATCACCATAAATGAAATCCTAAGAAAACTTAACGCAGGGGGGTTAAGATCGTGGCGTATGCCGACGACGTGGCGATCTTGGTCTCTGGTCCTTTCCCCTCCGTAATGAACGAAATCATGGAAAGGGCCTTGGCTAAACTCAGCAGGTGGGCACAGGGATGAAGCCTTAGATTAAATTCCTCTTCACGAGGAAGTACAAGCCACCTGCCTTCAGATTACCATTCTTAAATGGCCAGCAGCTAACCCTGTCATCCAGTACCAAGTATCTGGGACTAACAATTGACTGCAAGTTGAAATGGAAAGTATGCATCGAAGAGCGGGTACGGAAGGCCTGCATCGCCTTCTATGCCTGTAAATCAATGTTTGGTAAGAAATGGGGACTCAAGCCAAGCATGATACTTTGAATGTACGAGGCGGTGGTGCGACCGGTGCTTACCTATGGTTCCATAGTCTGGTGGGAAAGCTCTAAGTAAGAGCTACAATCTCACCAGCCTGCAAAAACTCCAGCACACTGCGTGAGTTGCTGCCACAGGGGCCGGACGCACTTGCCCCACAGCTGCTTTAGACCCCATTTTGCACCTGCTTCCGATCGACTTGCATATACTTTGTACATTGTCACAAACCGCACTGAGACTCAGGTAGTCTGGCTGTTGGAAGGATACTCAGCAAGGGCATAGTAGTATCCTAAGAAACTTCCGAATGGTACATGTAGTACCGAGACAGATAACTACCCTCGCAAACTGAAGTTTGAGTACGGTTGTAATACCGCCATTCCAAGCAGGAACGAGTGGAAGAGAAACCCGGGCATAAGGGTCAAACACATCCAAATCTACACAGACGGCTCCAAGATGGAATCGGGGGTGGGCCGGAGTCTTCTCTGAGTCCAAGCAGAAATCCTCGCGATTAGGCAAGCCTGCAAATCACTGGAGGGCTTGAATGTAGCTGGTAAAGCTTGCATCCTGTCGGATAGCCAAGCAGCGATAAAAGCGCTTTCCTCGCCACACATTAACTCAAAATTAGTATGGGCTTGTAAGCGACTCATATCCCAGTTATCCACCAATCTAGAACTACGCGTTATCTGGGTCCCGGGTCATAGGGGGAAAGAGTGTAACGAGAAGGCCGACGAGCTAGCACGCAGGGGCTCATCGGAGATGAACTAGGAAATAACCAGTGTCGAAGTAGGCATACCCTTAGCAGTAGCCAAGGACAAACAAAGTGGAATAACATCACCACCTGTGCAATATCAAAATCCATTTGGCCAAACTATCATGGAAAGAGGACGAAAAGTCTTCTGAACAAATCCAGGGCTAACACACGCAAACTGATAGCAGTCTGCACCGTTCCATTATTTACTATATAGTTTGGCAGCTTAAATTAGGGTTATGTTGCGAAGGCAGTGAAATAGGCAGTCGAATGACATATAATGAAGGAATGGTGTTCGGAGTTTTTTGAAAGTTAAAAAAAAATGATAAAAGTTTTAATATAAATAAAAACATTGTTTTAATAACAACAAAAACGCCTTAAATATTCTATATACATAAATTCGTAAGGATTATCTCACTTTAAAAATTGAGCTAAATAATCTAAAGTTTTTTTGAAACTGAGTCGAGAACTGTGCGTGTGATTGTGCAAACTTTCACCGATCAGCTGTTAGTTGCGTTACTTGGTAGGATTTACAATGCACCGGTCATTGGGCAGAAGGTACGCATGCGGAAAAGATGGGCATTCCGTATAACGACTACTCCAGAAGCTGCAAACATCCAAATTCCAGGGAGACAGTAGAACACTTTATGTGTAAATGCCCGGCTCTAGCTAGAGCCCGGCTAAGGTTCCTTGGAACCCCGTTTCTAGAAGACCTCACAGGGTTATCTGTGATAGCAATCCGAATATTCTTAATTTTACCAACAACTCTGGCTGGTTGTAATACATTGAACATTCGGTAGGTTCTTAGACGAGTTACATGGCATCAAAACGGCTTTAAATAGCTACTTGGGCGACCAGGGTCGCAGTCATTTCACCTACCTACCCTCGGAGGGGTTTTCGAACCAATGCCACTTGGCGACACGGTTTTCAGACACTTTTGTTGTTGTAGGAAAGCACACTACCGCCGTGTCCATTAACCCTAGTAAGATAACGTACGTCTGTGAGACGTACATCGTTTTAATTTTGCTCTGAGTCTCCCACAATCGTAAAGAGAGAACATTCTCATTCTCAGTTTTCTCAGCTACCATTACCAGCTTGTCAGTGGGGGGGGGGGGGGGGGGGGGGGGGGGTGTTTTTCAGTAGTAACTTTTTTGTTTGCTGAAATATATACGATTGTTTTTTAAAAAATACGTCTAATCTAATACGTACTATCTTTTACATGACTACAAATTTTATATGTAATTTTTGCCTAAAACGGTAATTTTAGCTAATCTTTTTTAAGTATAGTTTAAAACAGTTAACTTAAATGATTAAAAAAAAAAACAAAAAAATGTAAGTTTTTTATATCTTTCGGGTCCTTAAACTTGAACACGTCTCTCAGACGCACGTTATGTTTCTAGGGTAAAAAAATAACGTTATCTTTCTAGGGTTATTGAGGAAAAAACAGTACTAGTTTCCAAATATATGATCATTTTATTTTTCATGAGTGCGAATTTAAACACATCCCATTTTAATTGATACTTGGCTAAGATTTTTCATATCCCATCTTTCATTTCTTCCTAATGTAAGCTGGCACAAATTGGGAGCACGTAGGTAGATCAAGTCTCTTTCTTTCTTCGTCATAGGAATTTACTTATTAAATGTCTACTTATTCCAAAGAAGCAATTGTTGTTTATCGTTTGATTGATAGGACAGTCTTCAGATTCCCGAATTTATATCTAGATCTAGGGAAGACAGAGTTCATGACCCATTTGTTAAGGACAATGATATCAATAATATCTATACAAGGCACGATATACCTCCGAGGAGATTAAAGGTGGGCATCTCTTCCAATTTGCGTCGCGTTAATTTGTCAGAATTTGCCTACATGTTTTATGCCAACTACGTACTGGGTATGCAAATTAATGCAAACATTTAATTTGCTCAATATCTTTTTATTGCGAAGTTTCCCATCAGATGGCCTTTAAGTAACTGCTCACCTAAGTTCGGTAATTGCTCTCCACCCCCATAGTTTTTTCTGATATATATGATTTTTTTATCCTTTCTGAGTAATTATTATTTTTTTTAGGTGCCCATCCAAATTAAAAAAAAATATATATATATATTTTATGGATCTAGTTGACCCTAGTTAACATATTTCATTAATCCGATACAACATTTCGGAGCTAAGGAGCTAATGTGATTTAAAAAAAACGGCATTCAAGCACGGATCGTATGCTACTATTCGGCCACTGCATAAAAAAAAAAAATAAATGTAAGGCGCGATAACCTCCGAAGAGATCTAAGGCCGAGCTTCTCTTCCAATTTGCGTCGTGCTCCTCTTGATTTTTCCCTACAAATTGGCCGGACGGGACCTACATGTTTTATGCCGACTCCGAACGGCATCTGCAAGGCAGATGAGTTTTCACTGAGAGCTTTTCATGGCAGAAATACAATCGGAGCGCTTGCCAGACACTGCCGAGGGGCGACCCCGCTTAGAAAAATTTTCTTCTAATTGAAAAATCTTATTTCTAAAATTTTGATGTTGCTTTGCCCGGGAGTTGAACCCAGGGCATACGGTGTGATAGGCGGAGCACGCTACCATCACACCACGGTGGCCACTGCATACGCCGCCAATTATTAAGCAAAACTTCAGATAAGTTAAAAAATTTAGACCTCAAAATATAAAACCACTTTCTTCCTCAAACAACTCCAAGAGTCGATATGTATCTTTTTTTATTCTAAACAAGTTTTTTCTGCAAATGAGAAGTTAAAATATATTAATAAAGTTGTGTTGCATTATCCTTTAAAATATCATTCACTAGCACAATGACTTGGCTTTTGAAATGGCGTAATTGAGGATTGGTCATTTCATATAGATCGGGCAATAAACTTAGTAGAAACTGTTTCGTAGAATCACTCGTATCATCTAATTCATAATAAATTGAATCAGTTTCATCTTCCGTAATAATAGCGGAATTAGTTTGATATCGATTATCAATACTTTTTCCATATATAGTTTTGACGACTTTCTTCCCGCTTTTGTCCGATTTCTTTGCTGCTGCAGCATCCATTGCGCTTTTTAAAAATGGTAGTATAAATTTTAGATATGGATATAAGTAGTAATCGGTGACGACTTCGCCCGCTTCTTTTTGCTTTTCTTTTCTCGCCAATACTGTTCGAATACAATACCATTTTCTCTGCAGTGCTTGATCTAGAATGTTTAGAGAAAAATCAAAAAGAAATATAAAATAATTGTACATAGGTGAAATGTGGCACAAAAAGAAGTACCAGGGGGTCCATTTAATATAAACGAAAATTTCAAATCATGGCTCAATTATATGGTTGGCTTATCTCATCAGCTGATTTTCAATATGTTGTTGCCGTAGAGATGAGCCAACCATATAGTTGAACCATGTTTCAAATAAAGCACGCAATATAAAAGAAGAATTGCCTTAAATTGACACCCTCCCATTCCATATCAATCTCAGCCAAATTTTCTTTTTTTATATATCAAAAAGCACATATCTCATTTATTGAAAAAGTTTTATAGCACATACAATTATTTAAGGGGAAAAGCCAAAACTAGTATATAAGTTATTAAATGTATTATTACTTAAATCTATGCTGCATTGATTCCAGTAGTGGAGGTTTGCTCGGTAACGACAATCTCAGACCGTGTAGTTTTTGGCACATTTTTGTGAAAATTGTAGTGAATGGAAAAAAAAACCTCGTATATAGTGAAATAAAGTAATAAATAGTTAGAAAAATTACTTAATAGCAAAGAAATTAGAAGCATAAAAAACCGCCAACAGATGGAATAGTGGAAAACAGTAAATCATCAAGGATAGGTAATTCACCACTGGGCCAATTTTAACGCTAGAAATACCTGTTTTAATATAGTAATCACATATTGACTATTTTGTTGATCGTAAATTAACTTTTCTCTGTGGAGTTTTAAATAAAACACCGCGTTTTTATACTCAGATGAGCAGAGCTCACAGAGTATATTAACTTTGTCGGCATAAACTAATCGAGATAGATATAGACTTCTATATATCAAAATGATCTGGGCGAAAAAAGAAAATCATTTAGACATGTCCGTCCGTCTGTCCGTAAACACGATAAATTGAGTAAATTTCGAGGTATCTTAATGAAATTTTGTATGTAAGTTCCTGGGCACTCATCTCCGCTCGCTATGTAAAATGAACAATATCGTACTATAACCACGCCCACTTTTTCGATATGGAAAAATTTCAAAAACCGAAAAAGTGCGATAATTCATTACCAAAGACGGATAAAGGGAACTTGGTAGTTGGGTTGACCTTATGATGCAGAATAGAAAACCGCCCTCTTTTAAAAGAAGGTAATTTAAAAGTTTTGCAAGCTGCTATTTGGCAGCTGAGTATGTAATGTTCGGTTACACCCTTCCTTACTTGTTTTCATAATCTTTAAGATCCTGGCAAAGTTGAAATAGTCATAACCATATTTTTACTTAACCATATCTATTGGCATCGGTTGTTGGTACCTTAACAAAGAGGATAAAAATAATAAGAGCCACCAGTCTGCTACGAGTGGCGAGTACCTCGCTGGAAATTAAAAAAATTATGCCTAATGTTTTCTAAGAGGGATATTTTTAATTGTCTCGCGGTTTTCCATGCCGTGTAGGCACCTTGTGCAACTGTGATTTTTGAAAGAGAATTAATTAATTAATTAAATACAGTCGGAAAAATAAACACAAATACGCCACGAAATGTATAGAACACATTTTATGCACATCTCGCCAAAAAAAAAAAAAAAAAAAAACAGCGACTACTTCGAAGAAAACAGTTAGCAAATGGCTACAGGTAACGATTGACGCCTCTTATTATATTTATCTTCTTTGGCCTTAATTTAAATTTCATATAAAAGAAAATGTAAAAAATAGCTTACTAATTCCACAAATAATAAGTTACTTGATCAAAACGTATCCAAAACCAAAAATAAAATACCCAAAAACTGAATAAATTCACCAACTTAAATATTTATAAGTTATGGATATGACGATAAACCAAAAACAATTGGTTATGGCTAGGACATTATGGTAAGTCACCATTGACCATAAGACCACGTTAACACATGCCCTAATCTACAATAAATCAACAATAGATGATCTACGCGTTTACAAATGTTCCATTCCTAGGAACTAGATTATTTTCATAAAATTTTCACGTTTTTCTTTTATTTTGTACTTCCAATTAGAGGTTACCCTCTAAAGGTGGAACTTGTTATGTGAAACATTTTTTTAATATTTGATCGTAATAACCGATTATCGAAATAAAAATGTATATGGGAAACCCAGTTATATAATTAACGATTATGAGTTAAGTACGAACAACAACAGTTAAGTACGAAAACGAAGATAATCTCGTGATATGTAAACTAGGTCTAAGGTTGCTTGGATCAGCTGTTTTGTATGAATATGACAACTTTGCCAAGCCTTAGGCAGGTAATTGGCGATTTTCTATACTTTTACGTAGGGATGAAACGATTCTAGTAATACAAGTAGGTTTCGCTACTTTAGGTCCGATACCACCAACGAGTTTTCATACTTATCCCGAAATTTTTGGACGAGCTCAGCAGTAAACTTCTATTATACATAAATTATGTATTACAAAAAAGTACCGAAGCAAAAATCGATAATTTCGGTCCTTAGTAGGTATCGCTACTTTTTGCAATGCTACTTGCCACAAATCACACACAGAAGATTGTGCATTGACGAGTTCAAAATTGCTTCGTTCTGCGCATCTACGTCACACTTGACTTCTTGAGCGATGAAAGAAAGAGAGAAAAAAACAAGAGCTAAAGGAAAATGACGTAAAAATTACCAATAAAGAACAGCTGATCTTTTGTTCATATGCGCAATGCGCAATCTTATGTGCGTGATTTGTGAGAAGCTTGCGCCCATTGTAAATTTTACCAAGTAGCGCAACTAACAGCTGATCGGTGAAAATTCGCACATTCACACGCACAGTTCACGACTCAGTTTCAAAACAAAACTTTAGATTATTTAATTCAAATTTTAAAGTGGGATAATCCTTACAAATTTATGTATACAGAATATATATGGCGTTTTTGTTGTTATTAAAACAATAGTTTTATTTATATTAAAGCTTTTATCATTTTTTTTTTAACTTTGAAAAATCTGCGAACACCACTCCTTCATTATATGACATTCGACTGCCTAGTCCAATGCCTTCCACTCTATTCGCAACATAACCTCTACTTAAGCTGCCAAACTATATAGTAAACAATGCTTGCGCCATTGTGAATCAAACTAAGTGTGATATCTTTTGAATAGACGTCAAAATTTCAAAGTGATTGGATCATCTGATTTGTAATTGACTATCGCTGTCACATTCTGTGTTTCTTTCTATCACCCGATGAAGATAGGCGGCCCTATGCGTCGCCATATTGAACCCCCTGTCAAAACGTTCAAAAGTAGCCATATTGAACATCATGTCAGGCAGTTGACAGATAAGATATCACACTTACTTTGATTCACAATGGCTTGCGCATTGCGTGTGTAAACATTAGATCAGCTGTTTTTTATGACGTATGAATTGCCTCTTTTCCTTTAGCTCTTTTTTTTATTCGCTCAAGAGTCAACTATGCCGTACATGAGCAGAGCGAAGCAATTTTGAACTCGTGAATGTGCGATCTGGGTAGGTGATTTGTGAGTTGCAAGTACAGGTATCGACACTTTCATGGAATCGTATCATCCCATTTCTATTACGCCTCTTATAAATAGTAAGAAAAAATAGTAAACTACAAAAAATGTAGCTAAAGTATTAGAAGGAATTAAAAAATAAATAAACAAAAAAAACAATAATAAATAAATAAAAAAAATTTATAGAATATTTCCGAGATCTAATTGACTTTCTACCGGATTTGGGTAAATTTTAAAACTATTTGCATTTTAATAATTTAAAGGCACATAAGCTAATTATGATTTTTGGCACATTCATCAAAACTTTTACCAAATATTTAGTAAAAATGCACAATTAATACTGTTATTTTAATAAAAGGACTTTTTCGTTAAGAGCATCAATCACATCGCTTTCTTTTTTAATTTCTTCGTACTAGCAACCAGTGTTAATATTTGAATAAGGCAGTCTCAAACTTGTCTGTTACTCTCAACAAGACCTCTCTTGCTCTAAGATGTCCTCCACAATCAAAAGAACATTACTCTTAAAATGCCGTAATTGTGATTTTGTCATTTCATTCAGATCTGGCAATAGGCTCATTAAAAACTGTCTTTTTGGATCGCACTCTTCAACAGTTTGTAAAAGTTTTCGTTTGTAAGAATTAACGGTAGATGATGAAGCATAGTCTATAGTGGGTGTTGTAGGTCTGTTACCAAAATCATAATCTCGACTCATTTCGTTTAGTTCTCGCTCAAAGTTTACATCATCTTCTGCTACGAATTCATCTTTGTCTGAGCTTTCTGACCACTGTATCTTTGGTTTCGTATCCATCAGCATTGCATCAATATCTTCTTCGTAGTAATCGTTATTATCATCGGTTTCTTGTATAGCATTGTCATCTTCCAAACTATGATTTGAAAATGTTTCATATTTGTTTTGACCATCTTCATCATTTTTGTGTTCTTTGTTTAAATATTTTTTCGGGGATTTGTTCATGTAGTCTTTCCAATATGGGTTTTTCAAATGTGGTATTAAAAATTTTAGATATTTATATAAGTAGTACTCGTTGTTTTCGTAGTCGCCCGCATCTCTCCTTTTTAGTTTTCTCAAAAAGACTGTACGAAAATTTTGCCATTTCCTCTGCAGAATTCTTGCTAAAATATTAAAAAAAAAACAAATAGGAGATTATTTTATCGAGTAGAAAAAATATGTTAAAAGAAGCGCGCCCAACATTTTAGGCTCTTAAAATTTAAGAATTGCAAGAATTACCGTGTTTAAAAATTACTGTGTTTAGAGAAATGCATACATTTTAACAGGCAGTCGAGAAAACGGCCCAAGACTATCTTATAGCGTTTTCTTTTCTGGCAAAAGTGTTACGCTTTTTGTACGCCGCGCAAGGAATGTAAATATATTTTGTTCTGTTCTAAAAAGCAGGTAACGCCTTTACGGGGTATTCCGTTCTTTTGTGAAAATTGTTGCCTGCTCGCAACGCAAAAGCGTTACACTTTTACCCTGCATAAAATGGCGGTGTGGCAGTGCAACTCTGCTAAACTAGCTGATCGTGACAATTTATTTTCGTAACTTCACATATTTTTAGGCGAAGAAAATGCAGGCTAGCCATTTCTGTTCTTTACATGCACTATAAATGTTCAAAATTTTCTGGGGTAGGAGTAACTCTATTAAGGCTTTACCATTTACATAGGCAACAATTTGTTTCAGAAAAGAAAACGCTATTAGTATATATATTTCTTCTGTACGTGCGTTTTTGACTGAACTCCTCCTAACCGACTGGACTGAATTTGATCAAATATTGTGTGTGTGTGTGTTGAAAGGAATTTGATGATGGCATAGATTCACAAGTTGGTCCGCTTTCCTTCTTATCTTTCTGGGAAGGGATCCAGGGACCGACCTATTACAAAAAATAATAATTTAGCGGAGTGGGGCCGCCGTCTTATTCTGCTTCCATAGGCGGGTTCTGATAAAAATACTTTTTTAGCCAGAGCATCATCTTTCATTCGCATATCATGCCCTGGTCAGCGTAGCCGCTGTGTTTCAATTCGCTGCACTATGTCTTTCAAAGAACTTTTCTCTCGAACACTGCCAGGCCTCGTCCAAAGTAGCATTTATTGGCAGGAGTGATTCTTCGCTGAATTTCAAAGATGATGTTTTGACCAAGTCAATATTTGAGAAACTTTTGATTCCGAAAAGTGAACCAAGGACCAACCTATTAAAATAAAAAGGAAAAATGTTGCGATTTGCTTGAGATTTGTCTATCTATTTGATGTTTGAGACACTTTTCTTTACGGGAAGTGGAACAGTGGCCGACTTAATCCAACAAATTTCCGAATTGCTTGAAATTTGGTTACGGGGTACTTTCTTGACTAGATAAACGACAAATTTTTCTTTACGGGAAGTGGACCAGTGGCCGACCTATTCGAAAAACTTATTTGTGGTGCGATTTTCTTAAAATTTAATATAGGAGTTCCTCTTCGACAAGTTTAATATTTGGGACCCATTCTTTCCGGCCCGCCAATTTGTGGGTAAAAATTAAAAAGGAGCACGACACAAATTGGAAGAGAAGATCTGCCCTGTATTAATTTTTTTATTCTTTCCGGCTAGTGGACTAGGGTCGAAGATTTGCTGGAATTTATTAATTAGGCACGTAAATATATGAAGAAGGTAAATATTATATATAAAAACGTATGCAAAATCTGTTGGTAACTTTATAACTCAAGGTGGTAGATGTTTTGTAAGTGGATTTTATATCGATATATTAACGAATTTCTGAGATATAGACGCAAATGTAGAGCACGCTTGCCCTAGAATGTGTTTTCAAAATATGGTTACCAAATTTGATGTGTTAGTGAGGATTTCAACAATGCGATGGTTAAAAGAAAGAGCGAGAGAAAAAGTGAGTTTTACGAAAATCCATAGGTAGAGAAAAAGGAGATAGAAGTGCTTACTGGAGAGGGGGAGAAAGTTAGGGTAGAGGAAGAAAAATAGATAAGGTGAGGTAAGTAAATAAAGTGGAGGTGGGAAATGAAAATAAGAATAGAGAATAGGAAGTAAAAGAAGGGAAGTAGATGAAGAAAAATAGAGGAAGGTTGAGGAAATAAAGTGAGAGTAGAGGCCATTGTGGATAAAACAAGTGTGACAGCTTCTGCATAGACGTCAAAATTACAAATAGAATAGATCACCTGATTTTTATTTGACTATCGCTTTCTCATTCTGTATCTCTTTCTATCAACCGCTGAAGATAACTGGCCCCATGGCAGAACGATACGAGGTGGCAGCATGGTGACATACCTACAAACATAAATAAAAATGCATGTACTTTGTTTTTATAAATTCGATGGACAAATGTCAAGATCGTACTGCGCCGGAAGTTGATGTATCAAATCAAATAAAACAAGTAAGGACGGGACTGTCTTCGGCTGTGCCGAAGACTTCATACCTTTCATGAATGGGGCTGAACAATAATCTTATCCCGTTCGTAATCTCCAAATAATGGGATGTATAAGATAAGAAATATATAGTGAACAGATAGATGTACATACCTAAACGATTGTTAAGATATATATAAAATAAAAAATGGCAAAAAACCCCCTTATCTGATCAGTTGTATGGGATATATATTATATATAGCTCCCATCGAAATGATTTTTACAGGAAATCTTCTATGATATATTAGAATATATATCACCAAGTTTCACGTTTTTATATTGGAAATTAAGGGAGAAATTGCCAAAAATGTTTCTATCTGAATAATCGGTTGTTTGGGATATATACTATATATAGCTCCGATCAAAGTGAGTTTTTCAGGATATCTTCTATGATATATTAGAATCTATATCACCGAGTTTCACGTTTATACTTTCTAAATTGCGGCAGGAATGACCAAAATCTTCTTATCTGAACGATCGGTTGTATGGGATAGGTATATACTATATATATATAGCTCCGATCAAAGTGAGTTTTGCAGGAAATCGTCTATGATATATTAGAATAAATGTCACCAAGTTTAACGTTTTTATATTGGAAATTAAAGGAGAAATTGCCAAAAATCTTTCTACCTGAACGATCGGTTGTATGGGATATATCCTATATATAGCTTCGATCAAAGTGATTTTTTCAGAAAATCTTCTATGATATATTAAAATATATATCACCGAGTTTCATGTTTATACTTTCTAAATTAAGGGAGAAATGGCTAAAAATCTTTCGATCTGAGCGATCGGTTGTATGGGATATAACTATATATAGCTCCGATCAAAGTGATTTTTTCAGAAAATCTTCTATGATATATTAAAATATATATCACCGAGTTTCATGTTTATACTTTCTAAATTAAGGGAGAAATGGCTAAAAATCTTTCTATCTGAACGATCGGTTGTATGGGATATATATTATATATAGCTCCGATCGAAATGATTTGTTCATGAAATGTTCTATGATATATTAGAATATATATCACCAAGTTTCACGTTTTTATATTGGAAATTAAGGGAGAAATTGCCAAAAATCTTTCTACCTGAACGATCGGTTGTATGGGATATATACTATTTATAGCTTCGATCAAAGTGATTTTTTCAGAAAATCTTCTATGATATTGTAACGAATTTACTTGCAAATCCTCTTATTTGCAATCCTCTGCTAAGTTCGAATCACTAAATTGTTGAATAAATAACTCCACTATTCAATAATGCAAAATGGCCCTTATTAAAGTACTTCACAATAAATAACACTACTATTGCTCGCCAGATAGCGTCTTAAATTAAACTGATTGTCATGCCTCTACTGTTGCTGCCTTTTATACTCTGTGATTTCTCGCTCGCATATTTCTAGGCGCTTCTATTTCCAGAACTTACTACTTAGTTATCAGCTATAAATTTCTCAGCTATAACTACAGATGCACAATTTTTATAGCTTCTCTCATAGCCCATGCGCGTGTTTGTGTGAGTAATACTTGCACAAATATTGCATACTTTCTGGTGACAACTCAGATAAGATATATGCATGTGTTTGTGCATTGCCGCTCCGCTGCTCGTATACGTACATGGTACATATATGTAGACGCAGTTATTGTTTCGTTTATGTAGATACATAATGATTGAATTATTGATGTGCATTCACGTCACTCGTTAGCATCGGCTTAGAGACGATAGCATCGCTCAGTGCTGCTAACATTCGTTACACTGCCCTCCACCTAAGTCTGATCGTCCCGATCAGACAAATCTCTCGATCTAGACGCGGCTAGCATCGCCAAATGTACCACTCTTCTACTCCGTGGTTTCTCAATGCTTTGTATGCGGTAGATGGTATCACTGATCTTCTTCACAACCTTGTATGGGCCTTCCCAACTGCAGCGAAATTTGGATGGAACACCTTTCCGGCGGTGAGGGTTGTATAACAGTACCAAATCTCCCTCCCGGAAACCTTCCAAATTATCTTCCTTGTCGTACCTGTGTTTCATCTTAATACTCATTATCCTGGATCGTTCCCTCGCACTCTGTTGCTTGGCCAATGAACTATTTCGTAGAGCTTGCGCTTGACGGATTGGCTTCGCATAATCAGTATCGTTCCCCCGTTTCACAACAGTAGTGCGCTCCGGCTTGAACTTGCCCTCGCATTCTTTCTCGGAAATTCGTAACTTCGTTTTCCTGCGTCTTTTAGGTTTTGTCAATGCCAGTGTTTCTCTCGCAGGTACTTTTGATTTTGCTTTATTTGGCCCTTTCATTTCATCAACCTTTACCTTTGACTTTCGTGGCCTTTGTCGACTTTTCTCCACCAGTACTCGATTACAGCTGAAACCTTTTTCCAAACTGAAGTTAATTGGCACATCCTGGTTCTTATAATGCATCGCCCTTTTCTGCATATCGATCTTGATGTCATGGTCAACCAAGAAATCCACTCTCAATATAACTTCATCGACAATCTCCGCCACAAGGAATTTGTGTAAAACCATGACCTTCCCAATTAAGACTTCACATATTACTTCTCCCTGGACTTGATTATACTCGCCAGTGACCGTACGCAGCCTTGCTCCAGGTAACCGCTTTACTTTCCTGTTAACCAAATCAGATCGGATCAAGGAATGAGATGCGCCCGTATCTACAGTCAGTACACGCTCCTTGCCATCCACATTCCCTCTGACGGTAAGACTGCTTGATTTCCTTCCAATTTGCGACACAGATATCACAGGACATTCAATAGCCGGGTCTAGCTCTCTACCTCTTACTCGCTCTTGCTCATCTCCTCCAGCTTTGCGTTTATGGCCACCCACATTGTTGGAACTATTAGGACCAAGATCGCAATGACGTGCAATGTGACCTGGGTTGCCGCACTTGAAACATTTAATAACTCCGGCATTCTTCTGTTGAGATCCCTTCAGTGCTTCCAAAATTGTTTCTACCCACTCTGTCCTTTCTACTTCCACACGGCGTGCTTTGAAAACTGGCTTACACAGAAGCGACGCTGTTTCCTGAATCAGAGCTTGTGACACCGTTTCTGCGAATGTTGGCTTTGGGTTTGCGTATGTAGCTCGCTTTGTTTCGACGTCCCGTATGCCATTTATAAAGCTCTGAATCTTTACCCTTTCAGTGTATTCCACGGGTGCGTCCGCATTCGCTAAATGTGCTAGCCTTTCAATGTCCGACGCAAACTCTTGTAATGTTTCACCAGGCCTCTGGAAGCGGTTCAGCAACTCCATTTGGTATATCTGTCTCCTATGCTCAGTTCCGTAACGTCGTTCTACAGCAGCCATCAATGCTTCATAATTGTTTCGCTCTTCTTCGGGAATCGTCTGTAGGATTTCCGCTGCTGGCCCTTTCAATGCCACGAACAGTGCAGCAACTTTATCTTCCGCATTCCAGTTGTTCACTGCTGCGGTCTTCTCAAACTGTAGCTTAAATACCTGGAAAGGGACAGAACCGTCAAAGGATGGTGTTTTTACCTTTGGATTACTCGCTGAAACAGCTGGCCGGTTTAGTTGTAACTGCTCCATACGACCTTTTAACGCTTCTATTTCGGCATCAATTTTGTCCTCGAGTTGTAAAATTTTTGCATCCTGCTCTTCCAGTTTCACAAAGAGCTGCGATGATACCTGTTCCGAAATTTGTGCCGACATTTCAGATATACGTGCCTCTTGCGCTTCCAGTTGAGATGCCAAATATGTCTTCTGTTCTTCCAATTGTGATGTTATACGGGTTTCCTGCGATTCCAGTTGGGATACCATATACGTCTTCTGTTCTTCAAGTTGTGAAGAAATTTGTGTTTCCTGTGCTTCAATCTTCGATGTTATTCGTGTCTCTTGGGATTCCATCTGTGATGGCATATACGTTTTCTGTTCTTCCAATTGTGATGACATGTTGGTAGATATTTGTGATGACATTTCGGACATTTGTGCCGATATTGCAACCAATATCATGTTCAGGTCTGTGTTCGCCATTGTCTGCGGTGTTTCATTTTTCTCTTCAATTTTTGTTGTTGTCTCGTCCTCATCAGGATAAAAAACATACTCGTCCACATCAATTCCTTCTGCTTCCATTGCCTCTCGTAGCCGTGCCTGAAGTTCGAGTTTAACGCCGCTTGTATTCAATCCACGGGCTTCCAACTCCTTCTTTAGTTGCTGGATCTTCAATTCACTGAACTTTGCCATGTCCTTGTTGTCCTCTGGAATTTATTCAACAATTCCTCTTCTGACACCAATTGTAACGAATTTACTTGCAAATCCTCTTATTTGCAATCCTCTGCTAAGTTCGAATCACTAAATTGTTGAATAAATAACTCCACTATTCAATAATGCAAAATGGCCCTTATTAAAGCACTTCACAATAAATAACACTACTATTGCTCGCCATATAGCGTCTTAAATCAAACTGATTGTCGTGCCTCTACTGTTGCTGCCTTTTATACTCTGTGATTTCTCGCTCGCATATTTCTAGGCGCTTCTATTTCCAGAACTTACTACTTAGTTATCAGCTATAAATTTCTCAGCTATAACTACAGATGCACAATTTTTATAGCTTCTCTCATAGCCCATGCGCGTGTTTGTGTGAGTAATACTTGCACAAATATTGCATACTTTCTGGTGACAACTCAGATAAGATATATGCATGTGTTTGTGCATTGCCGCTCCGCTGCTCGTATACGTACATGGTACATATATGTAGACGCAGTTATTGTTTCGTTTATGTAGATACATAATGATTGAATTATTGATGTGCATTCACGTCACTGGTTAGCATCGGCTTAGAGACGATAGCATCGCTCAGTGCTGCTAACATTCGTTACAATATATTAAAATATATATCACCGAGTTTCATGTTTATAGTTTCTAAATTAAGGGATAAATGGCCAAAAATCTTTCAATCTGAACGAACGGTTGTATGGGATATAACTATATATAGCTCCGATCAAAGTGATTTTTTCAGAAAATCTTCTATGATATATTAAAATATATATCACCGAGTCTTACTTTTATACTTTCTTAATTGCGGCAGGAATGACCAAAATCGTCTTATCTGAACGATCGGTTGTATGGGAGATATCTCAAAATTTGAGGGACTAGTTTGCGTTCAAACAGACAGACGGACATGGCTATATCAACTCAGTTCGTCGCCCTGATCAATTCGGTATACTTAATGGTGAGTCTATCTTCTATATTTCTCAAGGTTACAAACATCGGACCAAAGTTAATAGGGGGACTCATGATAGCATATAAACTTATAAGGTGTAAAATTATATCCATTTACACACGCGGTTATATGAACGCACCTAGTAATACTCTTGATAAACTTGATTGTTTTTCAGCTGTATTATTTCCAAAAAAAATTTTTTGATTGTTATACAAATTAAAAAATACCAAGATTAAGTGAAAAATCAAAACTAAAACGTCTTTACTAAGATATTCTTGTAAATTACTTGCTGATGTTGGAGATTTCTGATGAAAATGCCTGCTGTAATGTCTGCAAGGTTGCATTCCTTTGAGTTTATCGCGTTTACACAATGAAATGTGCGCGTAAATTTATACAAATTGTGTAAATGATTTTTCATACAAAATTTGACAGCTCGTGCGTAAACTAGATAAATTTATACGTTTACACACTTTATAAGGCATTTATACGGTTACATGAGTCCCCCTAATATACCATTTCATGTTCATGAAAGGTATAAAAAGTGTATAATCAGCTGTCCCGTGCTGCCACC
The DNA here is from genome assembly GCF_040869045.1 of Eurosta solidaginis. Classification (NCBI taxonomy): domain Eukaryota; kingdom Metazoa; phylum Arthropoda; class Insecta; order Diptera; family Tephritidae; genus Eurosta; species Eurosta solidaginis. The sequence goes on from NC_090322.1 coordinate 50,194,217, forward strand.
TTCTATCGTTGCCCCATGACTGGCCCTATGCGCCGCCATATTGAACACCCTGTCAAAACGCTGTCAAAATGAGAAAAAGTAGTCATATAGAACATACTGTCAGACAGTTGACGGATAAGATATTTCACTTGATTTATCCACAATCGTAGAGGCATTTGTCATATTGCAAAAGCTACAAAGACATATTACATAAGCTTCAGTATGACAAATGGCTCTGTTATCTCGTACAGTAAATACCATGGCGCAACGATACAAGGTGGCAGCACGGAACAGCTGATTATAAACCTTTTTTATTTGATTTGATACGTCAACTTCCGACGCAGTACGATTTTGACATTTGTCCATCGAATTTACAAAAACAAAGTACATGGAATTTTTATTTATGTTTGTAGGTATGTCACCATGCTGCCACCTGTATCATTCCGCTATGGTAAATACATTGCAGGCAGGAACGGCTCAATTATTTATCCATATCTTATACAAATTTTACATAGAGGGTTAATGAAATAATAAGTAAACTTTTCTACATTAAAGTCCTCATTTAGCTCAATCTTCTAAACAAATAAAATTCTAATTTATGGTGTGATTCGCTTGAAATACGATACAGGGGTACCTCTTTGAGCAAGATCATATTTATTTTCTAATTTTTTATAAAACATTAAACAACAGCCGATTTTTGATTCCATTAGGCCCTTAGAGCCTCCTGCGATTTACAATCAGATTGACTGAATTTTGTGTTGTTAGTGCAGTTGGATTGCTTCGTGACACACGTATTTGTTGTCGGCTATACGTTGATGAAAATCAAAAATTTATGATTTTTTCATTTGACGCTTGCTTATTTGATAGTCGCGGGGTATGATTGACAAAACGGCTGTGTTGTATTTAGTTTGTATCGACATTCAAAATGAACAAATGCGCGGAAGAACAGCAATTCACATTAAAATGTATTTAAAATTATCACTGTGTACAAGCTTTATGGAATGTAAAGCTTTTATTATTATATAATAAAATGTTTATTAATTTTTTTATTATTTAATAAAACTGCTGTAGTTGCAAGTAAAAGAAATCATCATCCGATGACGACATATTCGGGTCCGAACGCTACGGTTTCTCAATGCAAATCATAGTGTACCTATACCAAGTGTGTTCACTAAGCGATAAACGTCAAAACTACAAACAGCCTCGCTCACCTGATGGAAATCTCAGGTCTAGAGTCGCATTTTTAGTCTCAACGACAACATTTTTGACTACCAATCGTATGGACTTTTTCAATTTTTCAATCATTCGGAGCATTCGGTAATGGTATCCATTTTGAATTCGCTGTCATTCCGAATCCAGCGAGTGCCTGTCAGAATGCTTGACAGATAAGTCAACACACTTGTACTTGTACACTATGATGCAAATGTTGATCGATGGCTTTTTATTTGATAGTCGCGGGGCAAGCGTCAAATACCCGACACGCACACATACAAAAATTCAGTCAATCTCGTTGTAAATCACAGGATGCTCTTACCAGCAAATTTAAAATTTTACGGGGGAACCAAAAAACATTTTAATGCACATATCGTACAACTAGATAAATAGGGAGCTAACTCAAAAATCTAAAATTTCGAAGCTATGAGTATCTCTGGACTTCCCAATTTAATACTTACCGAACTCAATACTAGATTTATTATTACCTGTACTAATCAATCATTAATACCTTGGCGTATATGGGAGAGGCAGTCAGTATTATGCGATTATGAACATTGCGATTTTTTTTAGTTTATCGCTATTTTGATGCGATAAAGCCTTTTATAAGGGTATAGTTGTGTTCGAGCTGCATTGGTATTCTTTCGTCCGAAATCAAACTTTGGTGCAGTGTAAATGTGATATTACTTTTCCTTCGTTCGACAAATTTAATGTTGACAAACTATTGATCATCACAAATCACACAAGAGAAGATTGCTCATTGCGCATGTAAACATTAGATCAGCTGTGTTTTATGGGCAATTTTTACCAGGGTTGCATACCGGTTCGAACCGAACCGGTTCATGAACCAAACCGCTTTTTTTCTTAACTCCAAAAACCGAACCGATAACCACTCAAAGAAAATGGTTCGGTTCGGTTTAAAATAAAGTTTCAACAAAAATCACTTAACTTTTTTAATTCACCACTTTGCTTGAAAATACAACTCTAAGATAAAATTGCATACATTTTTTTCTCGATGATAGTAATAGCGTCTACTATTTGCGCTTGTGGTCAAAAGCTTGTGAAAAAATAAACAAATTTACATAATGAGTTGAGCTTTTTATACTCAGTTGAGCAGAGCTCACAGAGTATATTAAGTTTGATTGGATAACGGTTGGTTGTACATATATAAAGGAATCGAGATAGATATAGACTTCCATATATCAAAATAATCAGGATCGAAAAAAAATTTGATTGAGCCATGTCCGTCCGTCCGTCCGTCCGTTAACACGATAACTTGAGTAAATTTTGAGGTATCTTGATGAAATTTGGTATGTAGGTTCCTGAGCACTCATCTCAGATCGCTATTTAAAATGAACGATATCGGACTATAACCACGCCCAATTTTTCGATATCGAAAATTTCGAAAAACCGAAAAAGTGCGATAATTCATTACAGAAGACAGCTAAAGCGACGAAACTTGGTAGATGAGTTGAATTTATGACGCAGAATAGAAAATTAGTAAAATTTTGGACAATGGACGTGGCACCGCCCACTTTTAAAAGAAGGTAATTTAAAACTTTTGCAAGCTGTAATTTGGCAGTCGTTGAAGATATCATGATGAAATTTGGCAGGAACGTTACTCCTATTACTATATGTACGCTTAATAAAAATTTGCAAAATCGGAGAAGGACCACGCCCACTTTAAAAAAAAAATTTTTTTAAAGTAAAATTTTAACAAAAAATTTAATATCTTTACAGTATATAAGTAAATTATGTCAACATTCAACTCCAATAATGATATGGTGCAACAAAATACAAAAATAAAAGAAAATTTCAAAATGGGCGTGGCTCCGCCCTTTTTCATTTAATTTGTCTAGGATACTTTTAACGCCATAAGTCGAACAAAAATTAACCAATCCTTTTTAAATTTGGTAGGGGCATAGATTTTATGACGTTAACTGTTTTCTGTGAAAAGGGGCGAAATCGGTTGATGCCCCGCCCAGTTTTTATACACAGTCGTCCGTCTGTCTTTCCGCATTGCCGTTAACACGATAACTTGAGCAAAAATCGACATATCTTTAATGAACTTAGTTCACGTGCTTACTTGAACTCACTTTATCTTGGTATGAAAAATGAACGAAATCCGACTATGACCACGCCCACTTTTTCGATATCGAAAATTACGAAAAATTAAAAAAATGCCATAATTCTATACCAAATACGAAAAAAGGGATGAAACATGGTAAGGTAATTGGATTGTTTTATTGACGCGAAATATAACTTTAGAAAAAACTTTATAAAATGGTTGTGACACCTACCATATTAAGTAGAAGAAAATGAAAAAGTTCTGCAGGGCGAAATAAAAAACCCTTAAAATCTTGACAGGTATTACATATATAAATAAATTAGCGGTATCCAACAAATGATGTTCTGGGTCACCCTGGTCCACATTTTGGTCGATATCTGGAAAACGCCTTCACACCACTCCCTTTTAAAACTCTCATTAACACCTTTCATTTGATACCCATATTGTACAAACAAATTCTAGGGTCACCCCTGGTCCACCTTTATGGCGATATCTCGAAAATGCGACCACCTATACAACAACCACCACTCCCTTTTAAAACCCTCATTAATACCTTTAATTTGATACCCATATCGTACAAACACATTCTAGAGTCACCCCTGGTCCACCTATATAGCGATATTTCGAAACGGCATCCACCTATAGAACTATGGCCCACTCCCTCATAAAATACTCTTTAATGCCTTTCATTTGATACACATGTCATACAAACACATTCCAGGGTTTCCCTCGGTTCATTTTCCTACATGGTTATTTTCCCTTATGTTGTCACCAGAGCTCTCAACTGGGTATGTAATGTTCGGTTACACCCGAACTTAACCTTCCTTACTTGTTCTTTTTTCATTTATAACATAGTCAGAACTATAACACAAACCACATATGTATGATTATAAAAATATTATTATATAGTTAAATTTTATCAATTTTCGAAACTTTTTATTAACATTTTTTAGAAAATTTCTGAATGTGCAGTCTTGAAGCTCATTCAATTGTAGTTTAATAGTGTGCAAGTTTCGAGTAGATGAGAATTACTGTTAATTTTTTAAATTTTTTCCCCGAGGGTGTTGCCCATATCTTCCATAAAAAAACAAATTTTGTTCATGCGGTGTATGGAAAAAAATGCGAACACCCTCTTGAAACTTGCACATTATTACACTACATCTAGATGAGCTACAAAACTGCACACTCAGGAATTTTTTGAAAATTTTTAATAAGTCTGGAAAACTGATGAAAATTTGATTAATTGTTGGGAGCTTTGTGTAAGCTTTGAAATGTATATATACATATAGTTTATGTTATAGTTAGAACGATATTTTAAATTTGAATTATTAAAAACTAATAAATAAACATAATTTGGAAACAATGCCGTTTTAAAGGGAGGCCATATTATTTTTCACATAACCGTATATCAACATTTATAAGCTTAATGCCTAAGAAAAGCAAAGAAGACATTTACATTTTCATGAATATATTTTAGTTTGTGTGGTAATCTCACATTTAAAATTTAGTAGGTATGCTTAATATGTATATTGAAAGCAGCTAATTGAATAGTTTTTCTTGTCTTAAAAATACGACTACTTCCTTATGCGCAGAATATATGCGTTGTTAATACTCCCTATAGGTACAGTCATGCATTCTACCATTTTCGTTCCTTACATTTTATAATAATCCACAAACCGTTTTGATAAGTTTTATAAATAAATACATACATGGATTTGATCTAAATAACTGTATTTCATTTGTATGCTTAGTAGGTACATATCGATGGTTGGTTGCACACAGATCCCAAGTGACGAATTTCAAATTTTGCATACTATCAAAACTTAGTATTAAACGTTTGAAACAGTTGAACCGAACCGGTTCGGCGGTTCAGAGGTAGCCGCGAACCGGTTTAAGTTTTGCCTGAGTGGTTCGAACCACTGAACCGAACCGCTTCGATTTTCGAGGCGGTTGCAGCCCTGATTTTTACGTCATTTTCCTTTAGCTCTTGTCTTTTCTCTATTTCTTTCATTCGCTCAAGCAGTCAAGTGTGACGTAGATGCGCAGAACGAAGCAATTTTGAACTCGTGAATGCGCAATCTGGGTAGGTGATTTGTGATTGATCATCAATAGCAAAATCAAACGCAACAAAAAATTTATTCACTTTGATATTACAAACGACTTCAGTGGTATAAATTTTATTTTTTAAAACTATGTTTTAAAAGTACAACATAAACATACATATATGAGGTAAAACCTAAAACTAAATTAACAGTATGTGAGTTATGTCGAGGCATCCTTTAAAATGTCTTCAACAAGCACTATAACTTTCATTTTAAACTGTCGCATTTGTGAGTTTGTCATTTCGTCGAGATCTGGCAACAAGCTTAACAAAAAGTGTTTTTTGGGATTACTCGCATCCTCAAATTCTGAACGTTTAGTGCGCTTATGGTTAACAGCATTGTTTAGACCTGTGTCGTTCTGTACTTCGTACTCTACTTCTAAGTCATATGATCTTTTAATTTTCTGATGCGATGTATCCATCGACTTATTTAGACCCGTGTCGTTCTGTTCTTCATCCTCTTCTTCTGAGTCATATGATGTTTTAATTTTCTGATGCCATGTATCCATCGACTTATTTAGACCCGTGTCGTTCTGTTCTTCATCCCCTTCTTCTGAGTTATATGATCTTTTAGTTTTTTGAAGCGATGTATTCATCGACTTTGTATCATCATCTTCTTCATAATAAATTGGATCTTCGCTTTCTTGTGTAATGTTGTCCTCTTCCGTATAATAATTTGAATGCATTTCGTTTTCATCATCCACTGCCGCGTCTGCTAAAATGTTGTTTAAGTTGGAGCCCTTTATTGATGCAGGTGGGTCATAGTTTTTTTTCAAATATGGTATTAAAAATGTCATGTAATTAAATAAGTAGTGTTGCTGCTTTGATTCCTTCATACCATACTTCATTTCCCTTAATTTTCTCGCAAATATTGTGCGAAAATTTTTCCATTTCTTTTTCAAAGCTTTTGCTAAAAAGTTCAAGAATAAATAAACACATATTAAAATACTTATTACACAGATAAAATATGGCACATAAAGGAGCACCGAATACTTTCTCTGGCAGCACGACATCAACATTCTTCAGGGATTTATCATAAATACCTGGACTCGTGCAATTGAGGCCCACAGGACCTGTTGCAACAAGTTGTAGACAGTTTTGTATATGTGTAATAGCTGTCGCGTTTCGACAGATGTCGCGAAAAACTGTTTGCATAAAGCTTAAATATTTTCGATACGAAAATATTTCAGAAAATTAAAAAAAAAAAAAATACGCTGAGATAAGGCATTTATGAAATAAATAATCTAAAAGCGGTGTTTTTCAGCAGAAATCTCAAACTATGCGTTTGTTTACAAAATTGTGAGCTAGGGCAGTTTTAACAAACATTTTTTCAAGTAATTTTTATAATAGTTTTTTTTTTAATAGATTTCTGAGATAGTTTTTGGAGCGGCAGCTAAGATATGGAGATCTCGCACTCCGCCGGCGATACAGCATTAAAGTTGCAGAAACTCATTGAGCTTCTCTCTCTATATTATTAAAAGGTGTTCAATAAAAACACGGTTTGTTTTCAAACAATTTCAAAAGCTCATAAATTTATTTGGAAAAAGTTTTAAAAACTAAACATAATAGAGATATATATATATATATAAATGGATGTATTTATAAGCGCGGTATCAACACCGCAAGAAATGAAAAATTCCGCACAAAAAACCCGCTCAAGTAGTATGCACCTCTCAAGAAAATCCATACACCATTGTGAATGATAACTAAGTGTGGTATCTTCTGCATAGACGTCAAAATTCCAAAATGATTGGATCACCTGATTTGTATTTGACTATCGCTATCTCATTCTGTATCTCTTTCTATCACCCGCTGAAGATAGGTGCCGCCATATTGAACAGCCTGTCAAAACGCTAAAAAGTAGCCATATTGAACATCCTGTCAGGCAGTTGACAGATATCACACTTAGTCATCATTCACAATGCCATACACTTTCTGCTACCTTTTTCTAAACTTTTTTTAACAAGCGTACACACGGGAGACCTGTGTTGCCAAGAAATATATGTCGTTTCCATGGTTCAACTATATACAGGTTGGCTCATATGTAAAGCAACAAAATATGTCTGTTCAAATTGTCAAAATCTGTGTATTGGTGTTGGTGCGAATTGTATGGAATGGAAACATAAAACTTGGCAGTTTTTGTATGTGTAAGTAAAATGTTGCCAATGTGTTGGTTTCATTTTGAGTTTGCCATCTCCTTTTGACAATCCCTTCGACCATGCAATGACATAAATAAAATCAGCTGATGAGATGAGCCAACCTGTACATAATTGAACCATCTGTCGTTTCATTATTTTTGACCTATGAGCCTGTAAGAACAAAGTCCGTTAAATACATGGATAATAGTGATTGTATTTATGAGGTTTGTTTTTAATAGACAGCTATTTGAGCAAAAGTGTTCTTTGTCTCTTGTTTAATGTGGATACCACGATTTATATGAGATGAAATATTAAAACTAAATTAAGTAAAGTTTTAGTACATATTATGTCGTATTATCCTTTAAAATGTCCTCCACAAGCAAAATAACTTTGCTCTTAAAATGGCGCAATTGTGAGCTTGTCATTTCACCAAGGTCTGGTAGTAAACTTAATAAAAACTGTTTTGTAGGATTATTCGTATCAGCAACTTCTAAACGTTTCTTACGTTTGAAACGCTCAGCCGCTCCTGTTAATGTATGGCTGGATGTTATTTTAGGAAATTCACTGCTATCTCTACTATTCACACTCCTTTCATTGATTTCTTGCTTAAAATTTTTATAATTTACTTCAAATGCTTCTTCATAATTGTCGTCATCAGTTTCAAGACGTTTCGTTTTGGAAAGTGCAGCAGTGGATGATGAAGCATCGCTTGTGGTGAGTTTAGGACGTTTTCGGTTAAAATTTCGGTTAATTTGTTGTGCATTATCTTCGTTCACAGCTTCATCTTCACCTGAACTATGTGATCTTTTAATTAATTTGGGCGAACTTAACTCCAATGCCTCTTCATCTTCGTAGTAAATTGGGTTTTCATTATCCTCGGTTTCTTCTAATATATTTTCCTCCTCCACACTAAAATCTGAACATGTCTCGAATTCTAATTGAGCATTTGCTTCATCTTCAGAGCTCGTGTCGTTTGTTGAAGTTTTTCGAAATGTTACATTGTTATATGGAGTTTTCAAATATGGTATTATATATTTTATGTACGGATATAAGTAGTAGTTCCTGTTAACGGTTTCGCGGTTGTGTATTTGCTTTAGTTTTCTTACCAAAATGGTACGAAAATTTTGGAATTTTTTCTGTAGAATTTTCGCTAGAATGTTAAAAAATAAAAAAAAAGTATGTAAATAAATTTCAGCTAAAACATGGCACAAAAAGAAGCACCCTGATATATTTTCTCTTGATTTTTAGACAATTACGAAATCTACATATTAAGCGGTATCCACTTCGCAATAAATGAAAAATTCCATGCAAAAAACGCTCAAGAAAACTCGCTACAGCAACCTTTTTCTAACAATTTTTTAGCAAACGTGCACAGGAGTCCTGGTTTCGCCAAAAAATATAGGCGCGTCTCATTATTTTTTGAACAACAACCCTGTAAGAACAGTCGGTTAACAAACAGGGGTAACAGTGACTGTATTTATGAATTTTTTGAATGAAATTTGCAATTCTATGTCAGCACAGGTTTTATGTTTCTCTTGTGTAGTATATTCTCTTTTACTTAAGTGCATTTTCAATTCGAATAGGTTAATTTTAACAAATTTTCTTCTGATGCATTCCTGGAATGGTCTTGCAGGTCAGTGACGTTGCTTCATAGGAGACAGAGCGCTAAAGGAAATGTGAAAATTACTTAGCCTATACTATTTTTCACACAAGTAATAAATACGAAGTTTTTCTTGAGCGTTTTCTTGTATTGTGAATACCGCACTCTGGGGGGATATGCTTTGTCTTGCAAACTGTATTGTAAAGTCACACTGTTGCGGACAAATAACCTAATTTTAAGATTCTTCTATAAAAGCATAATTTACAATGAAATGCTGATTTTTATTCCCCTTTGTGCAACCCTGAAACTGAACGAAAAGTGGTATAGATATTTTCTAATGCATTTCCGGATAAGGCTTTCCCGTTTTGCTAATCATACGATTCTTTTGGTTTCAGGGAAGACACGAGTAAGGTGAGCCTATTAGAAAAACATGTAATGATATTGAAATTGAAACTTATATAACTTTGTGAAATATTGAATATTTCAGATATTAAAACCATCAACATTAAAATACCATACAAGCGATTTTCAATAAACCGTAGATGTTTTGGGTTCTTAATATACGCGTGCCGTAACCCTGCTGCAAATGTTATGAAACATTTGTATGTTCATACATCTGTCGATGACATTTTATTTTAATATCTTACTCCAACAATTCGATTTGGAGTAATTCGCCTTGTGAATCGATGAAGAGTCATTCATAAAATCTAAGAAATTAAAAGATGCCCGATCGCGGGAATTCCGACAACGAGGAAGACAACAGAACTGATCGGCAGCAAGAAACCGAACTGGATTAGCTACGGAAGAAGCTAGAAACCTTACAAACTTCACTAAATGCGTCCTACGAAGAAAACAACTTGCTGAAGAAAGAAATACAAACGCGCGCTAAAACTGCCAGCGCAAATGTCTACCATGCCGACGAAACAAGTAGTGCCACCTATTCCACTGCTGCCGGCGCCAACTATACCAACGTCACCTGTGCCGCCGAAAACGCGCGAACCGCCACAAGCTATGGTCCTACAATTTCGACTGCTACCAACTAAAGGTTCCATATTACTGCCGTCAATACTAGAAACGACACCACAACGGTAAGTTCTGCTCTCAATTATTTATCCAATTTTAATATAAATGCCCCGGATGTGCCGCATCGCCACGTTACCTCTGCCAACGTACCAACGCACCTAACTGCTCCTGCTGATGCATATCGGAGTTTCGAAAACGGCGGCTACAATCGTTGCATACCGAACCAAGCTTCGGTTCTAACCTCAAATTATGTGCACAACGTGCCACATTCTCAGACAAATTGAATTAGTTCTATGTGTCATAATACACCGATCTATTCGAATAGTTACTGCAAAGTTCCGCACAACATACTTACGTTAATACTCGAAAGTTGATTGATTTGCCAGAATTTCACGGCTCACCTGAAGAATGGCCCATGTTCTCTGTCGCCTTTCGCGAAACGACGAGCACGTACGGATATACAAACCTCGAAAATTTGTTACGTTTATAAAAGGCGCTTAAGGGTGCAGCTTGTCAGCGCGTGCAATCGTTACTAATACACCCAGCGAGTATTGAATCTGTAATGAACTGTCTTGAATTTATGTACGGAAGGCCAGAGCTTCTTATCCGCAGCCAGATAGCCAAAGCGCGTGCATTCCCCGCTATTCCAGCTGGAAAGCCCAGTGAAATAATGAATTTATTTGCAATGGTATCTTACCTGACTCCATTTCTCGAAAGTGCCGGCGCATATCCGCATTTGGCAAACCCAACACTGATGGACGAATTAGTGAACAAATTACCTCTTAATAAGCGGGAAGAGTGGGTACGCCATACATTTGGCATCCAGCAACCGTATCCTAGCTTACGCGAACTTTGTGCCTGGTTACAGCAAGTTTCCACATATATTTCCGTAGCTACCGACATGACTAGCGCAAAAAATGTAAACACAAACGAATCAGTTGTTCACAAACCTAAAGCCGCAAGTGTTGACAGTGGATGAAAATAAGCAGAATTGCAAAATGTGCCGAGGAAATCATAAGCTCAGTTTGTGTGAGAAATTTAAGGAATTAGAAAACACCCGAAGGTTGAACTTCGTTAAACAAAACCAGCTTTGTTTTAGTTGCCTAAACGCTGGCCATGGCACTCAAAACTGCATAAAACGTGGTGAGTGTGGAATCAATTCTTGCCGAAAACCCCATAATCGCCTCTTGCATAACATAAAATTTAAGCCTGTCGACAAATATAACACCGCGCCTAACAACCCTGTCGTCGCTACCATAAGTGGCTGCAAAACTGCAAGTGCTTGTCAAACTGTTAAGGCTGTCAAAAGCAAAACAAAACATCTGATCAATTTACTTTACTAAAATATCTGCCGGTAAAGTTGGCCGGGCCAAAGGGAACAATTGAGGTAATCGCCTTCCTTGACGAAGGAGCCAAATTATCTCTACTAGAGGAAATCACGGCAGATTTGCTTGGTTTAAGAGGAGCAACCAGCATGTTGTCTCTTAGGTGGATTAACTATAAAACTACAAAGGAGTTATCACGACACGTGCGATTTGAAATCAGTGGCGCGTTCGAGGGTGCAGAGAAGTTTTTTATAAAAGGCGTACGTACAACCAAACAACTATCGTTACCACAGCAGTCGCTCAACTTCGGCACAAATGCAAAAGAGCATAGGGAATTAGAATGCCTTCCAGTTAAGAACTACAATAATGGAACGACACAGCTGTTAATTGGTATGTCTCATACGAACTTGGTGCGACCAACACAAATGTTAAATTTTGACGACGGATTTACCGTGCATCATACAAAACTCGGTTGGGTGCTGTACGGGTCGAACGAGCCGAATTGCGAAGAAGCCACTGTTGGCCACGTAGCTACTGACAACGACATTTTGGCCGATCTGCAACAACAAATGACTGAGTATTTCGAATTGGATAATTTAAAGCCAGCACCACTGCCGCGTGTGAAGTCAAAATACGATATAAGAGCTGAAGACATTTTAGTTAAAACAACAAAGTACGTGGGCGATAGATATGAAACTGTGCTATTGTGGAAGAGCGATAATGATGTCTTGGGCGAAAGTTATAGCATGGCGCTGAGGCGATTGGAGATCGTGGAAGGGCGAATGGCGAAAGATACTAATTTGGCTAACTGGTATAAACAAAAAATTTCGGAATATATTAGTAAGTCATACGCGGTCAAATTGACGCCATTTGAGGCTGCGAAAGTAAACGAGCGTACGTGGTACTTGCCCCATTTTGTAGTACAACAAAAATAACAAAAGGCGGCTCGCTTTCGACGCGGCCGCTAAAAAAGAGGGCATTTCACTAAGCTCAGTGCTGATGAAAGGGTCTGAGGAGTATCAACCAAGATCGTTGATATCTATACTTCTTAAATTCCGTCAGGGGAGCATTGGTGTGTGCGGAGACATCAAGGAGATGTTTCACCGCGTCGATGTTCGCCCTGCTCCGCTCAGTACATTAAAAATTTGAATGCTGAAAAATTTCGGGAAAAAATATCCTCGCGCAGCAGAGGGTATTGTTAATCGACATTATGTCGATGACTACGTAGACTCCTTCGCAACAATAGATGAAGCAATTGAGGTAACAAAACAAATCAAATTTATTCTCTGCGCTGCTAATTTCGAGCTCAGGCGTTTCGTATCGAATTCCAAGGAAATATTAGATGCAGTCGTCGGTGCACCAACCGCACTTACAGAAACAACCATAAAAAATATGTTCCATGGTGAATCGAATTCAGAGAAAATTTTGGGCATGTACTGGAATGCCAAAACTGACGAATTTTGTTTTCAGCTCAGATTTTCGAATGTACCAAAGGCGGTTTTGAATGGAAATCGACGTCCAACAAAAGCGATTTAGGTAAGATAGAAGGGTTTAGAGCACTTAGGTGCTACAATCCATATTTCACTACATCTAATACACAGGTCGACTTACACGTTTTCGTCGATGCAAGCGAGATGGCATTCGCTGCAGTAGCCTTTTGGCGCATACAATACAAAAACGATGTCAGCGTACGATTCGCATTTGACAAGTCTCGATGTAGCCCAATAAAGCCTTTATCAATACCTAGACTAGAATTGCAGTCCGCCGTCCTCGCGGTGCGAATGAAGGAAACTATCGTGTCCAACCATGATACCCAACCAGAAAAGGTTGTTTTTTGGACGGATTCAAAAACTGTTATACAATGGTTGCGCTCTGACGCAAGACATTACAAACAATATGTATCGAACAGGATTTTCGAGATACTGCAGTCGACGAAACCTGATCAATAGAGGTGGGTTCCGGGAAAATTAAACCCAGCAGATGAAGGAACCAGACCGCAAACGTTCTCCACTGATAACAAATGGCTTAAAGGGCCTTCCTTTCTTAAATTAGCCGACGATAAGTGGCCGGCAATGCCGGATGACATCGCTGATAAAGAGGCAAACGAGGTTCGTACAAAGGAATTGTACACTGTGCAATACGACGAAAGTGTTATTCGTTTTAGCAAATACTCGAATTATTACCGATTTTTGAAAGTAATGTGCTGGGTTAGACTCGCAATAAAAAGGTTTCGTTCATATTGCACTAAAGAGATCCTGAAGCCATTGCAAGTGAACATTCATTTAATGAAAGAAAATGAAGTTTTCGTGTGTCGCCTTATTCAAGAAATTGAGCTTTTGAAAGATAATACTCTGGTAAACAAGTCAAGTAATTTATGGAAATTAACGCCGGTCCTGGACGAGGACGGAATATTACGTTTAGGTGGACGTTTGGACAATGCCGACTGTGTGCCAATGTGCACGCGGAGACCAATAACTCTTCCGAAGGAACACGAATTAACCCGTCTGATCGTTCAACATTACCATGAAGTATTCCGCCATCAGAACCAGGAATTAATAGTGTGCGCTATCCGATATAAATTTTGGGTACCGAATTTACGTCGTCTCGTACAATCAGCTAAACGAAGATGCCAGGTATGTGAAAACTTAAGCGCGGTTCCACGACCCCCGTTAATGGGGCAGATACCTAGTGATCGCGTGATGCCATACACTCGCCCGTTCACATATACTGGCCTAGATTTTTTTGGACCCGTTTATGTGGCAATAGGCCGACAACGTGAGAAGCGATGGGTTGTCGTTTTTACATGTCTTACGGTAAGAGCGATCCATTTAGAAGTAGCTAAGGATTTGTCGGCAGATGCTGTGGTGCTTTGTCTGAAAAACTTCGTGAATCGGCGTGGCGTACCCGTGCGAATAAGGAGCGATAGAGGCACAAACTTCATAGGTGCAAGTAAAGAACAATGGATAGAAATCGAAGGGAATATGCAAAAGGAATTTCAACGAAAAGATATCGAGTGGGTTTTTAACACTCTTCTACACCCATCAGCTGGCGGCGTTTGGGAGCGCATGGTGCAAGCAAGCTGTAAAGAATTTGCTGTCGTTTACCTTAAAGGAGAAAACACCGCAAATAGAAACGTTGCAGAGTTTGCTGATCGAGGCAGAAAATCTTATCAATTCACGACCACTTACGCACATACCAGTAGATAGTGCAGACGCAGAACCGACACCCAACCATTTCTTGCTGGGTTGTCCGAATTTTATTCAGACAGAAAAAAACCTTTTGGAAGCGGTGGATTTTGGAATACCTACCGACGTTAACCCGTAGAACAAAATGGTTTGGTAGAGTTGAACCGATCAAGATTGGCGATGTGGTAGTCATTTGTGACGACAATGAAAGCCGCGGGCAGTGCAAACGGGACATAGTGGTAGAAGTCTTCGCGGCAGCAGATGGTCAGGTGAGATCAGCAATGGTAAAGACGGTTCAAGGAAGTTTTCGACGACCGGCCTCCAAATTGGCAGTTCTAGATGTTTGTGGTGATCCTCCAGCTCCCGCTTCGAATCACGGGGGGCGGAATGTTGCGGACAAATACCTAATTTTAAGATTCTTCTATAAAAGCATCATTTACAAGGAAATACTGATTTTTATTCCCCTTTGTGCAACCCTGAAACTGAACGAAACGTTGTATAGATATTTTCCAATGCATTTCCGGATAAGGCTTTCCCGTTTTGCTAATCATATGATTCTTTTGGTTTCAGGAAACACGAGTAAGGTGAGCCTATTAGAAAAAACATGTAATGATATTGAAATTGAAACTTATATAACTTTGTGGAATATTGAACATTTCAGATATTAAAAGCATCAACATTAAAATACCATACAAACGATTTTCAGTAAACCGTATGTGTTTTGGGTTCTTAATATACGCGTGCCGTAACCCTGCTGCAAATGTTATGAAACATTTGTATGTTCATACATCTGTCGATGACACACACCATCAAAATACAAGCAAAAAATATATGCAATTTGTGAAATTTATGTTATGTCAAACCTATGTATATTTTTGTACAACGAATTGTAGTATGTATATACAAATTTAACCCTGTTTCAACGGTATCCTTGCAGAACGGTGCGAATCCCTTAATCTGTGCAATTTGCAAGACAAAACGAATCCCCATAATATATTTTAAATGGAAGGGTTCGCATATATCGCATAACTAGCTCTGATTGAATGTTAACTATTCTATTCCCAAACGCAAAGTCATTGCCGAGCTCTACAAGTGGCGACTGTTTAAAGCACAATCACAATAGTAATGATCACCTGTGAAATTCCTGGTCGATGACTTCATATAGGTTCAATAGCTCCACTGAGACATTTTTATTATCGACATATATATTGTAAATTTGTTGACTAGTTTAAAAAAAGTATTAACTTGTAGCCGGTTTTCCTAGCGACTCATTTTAAAGAAAACTAACTAAAGAAATATAAAATAATAAAAAAAAAATTTTTAAGTTAAACGGTTTTATTGAAAACAATACTTAGATTAAGTAATAATAATACTAAAAGCTGAAAAATAATTAGGTAGGTCCTAAGTACTAGTAATCACACTCCTCATCAATCTAGGACGTTGATCAGACAATTAAATAAAAGCGTTGGACGCGTCAAATTTCTATTGATAGTCATAAGTAAGACCAACTGACCCTTAATCAGGTTATGATAAGCCTCACATTTTTTTTTAATAGGTCGCTTTCTATTCATGTATGGATTATGTGTTCCAAATATGAGCCAAATCGGACCACAAATACGATTTTTTGAAATATTTCGATCCATGCACCACCTACCGGAGCTTTTTTTAAGGTTTACAATAGCGGCTTCCAGCAAACAACCGTTGATCAGTCGTTGAGTTATAACTCTCTAAAGGACCACTGATTATTTTTTATTCACTCAACGGTAAATTAATTTATAAAATTTTTTTTCCGCTACATTCACTCACATGCTCATTTTCTGTTTTTTCCAATTTGGAGCATATATTAAGCCTATGTCATTAACTGCACGTTCTTATAAAATATTAGGGGGTCATGTAACCTCATAAATGCCTTATAAAGTGTGTAAACGTATACATTTATCTAGTGCGTAAACGAGCTGTCAAATTTTGTATGAAAAATCATTTACACAATTTGTATAAATTTACGCGCACATTTCATTGTGTAAACGGTAAACTCAAAGGAATGCAACCTTGCAGACATTACAGCAGGCATTTTCATCAGAAATCTCCAACATCAGCAAGTCATTTACAAGTATATCTTAGTAAAGACGCTTTAGTTTTGATTTTTCACTTAATCTTGGAATTTTTTAATTTGTATAACAATCAAACATTTTTTTTGGCAATAATAAAGCTGATAAACAATTAAGTTTATCAAGAATATTACTAGGTGCGTTCATATAACAGCGTGTGTAAATGGATATAATTTTACACCTTATAAGTTTATATGCTTTAATTTTGCTATGTTCTGCGATTTGTATTATTTTCTTCAGCATCAAACTAAGGATATCAAGCTAGAGTGATCACCCCTTCTCAAATCTCGTTAGGAAGTTCAGGCATAACGATGTATGGGAAGCTCCTTTTTAATGTGATGTGTATAAACTCTCATTTCATGGTTTCTTATTCAAGATTTGCGCATAGTGAGATTCACCAGTAAAAGAATTCTGTAACTTTCTTCTGCACGAGTCGATATTTTCGTAGATTTTCAGACGTACAACCAAAATTGTAAGGCAACTGATATCATCGATCAGAAAATCGATGATTGTGGTATGCTGTTAGATTCATCTATCGAATTATATTACTAATGTGAAATTACATCTAATCGCAAATTTTTTAAGAGAAAAATGTATCTTGATCTAGATATTATCGTTGACAACAAATTTTAGATAATATCACCACTTGCCTGAAGCCGCACAGATAAAGTCGTCAGGTGGTTCATGGTTGGGTTCAACCTTTCGGACATTAATTTTATTAAGATCTTATCTTATCAGCTCGCATTTAGCACTTTGGACGCTTTGTCATATTTAGCCCAAAATTCGATATTTATTTTCCCATTAGCTATAAAAATTGTGATAGCAAAATGCGACTTAAAGCGCTGAATTTTAGCATTATAAATGTGGAAATCCAAATTCATCGAACAAATTCACGGAAAGGTTGGTAATGCTGATTATTATACTCAGTTGAGCAGAGCTCACAGAGTATATTAAGTTTGATTGGATAACGGTTGGTTGTACATATATAAAGAAATCGAGATAGATATAGACTTCCATATATCAAAATAATCAGGATCGAAAAAAATTTGATTGAGCCATGTCCGTCCGTCCGTCCGTCCGACCGTCCGTTAACACGATAACTTGAGTAAATTTTGAGGTATCTTGATGAAATTTGGTATGTAGGTTCCTGAGCACTCATCTCAGGTCGCTATTTAAAATGAACGATATCGGACTGTAACCACGCCCACTTTTTCGATATCGAAAATTTCGAAAAACCGAAAAATTGCGATAATTCATTACAAAAGAGAGATAAAGCGACGAAACTTGGTAGATGAGTTGAACTTATGACGCAGAATAGAAAATTAGTAAAATTTTGGACAACTTTTAAAAGAAGGTAATTTAAAACTTTTGCAAGCTGTACTTTGGCAGTCGTTGAAGATATCATGATGAAATTTGGCAGGAACGTTACTCCTATTACTATATGTACGCTTAATAAAAATTAGCAAAATCGGAGAAGGACCACGCCCACTTTTAAAAAAAAATTTTTTTTCAAGTAAAATTTTAACAAAAAATTTAATATCTTTACAGTATATAAGTAAATTATGTCAACATTCAACTCCAGTAATGATATAGTGCAACAAAATACAAAAATAAAAGAAAATTTCAAAATGGGCGTGGCTCCGACCTTTTTCATTTAATTTGTCTAGGATACTTTTAACGCCATAAGTCGAACAAAAATTAACCAATCCTTTTGAAATTTGGTAGGGGCATTGATTTTATGACGTTAACTCTTTTCTGTGAAAATGGGCGAAATCGGTTGATGCCACGCCCAGTTTTTATACACAGTCGTCCGTCTGTCCTTCCGCATGGCCGTTAACACGATAACTTGAGCAAAAATCGATATATCTTTAATGAACTTAGTTCACGTGCTTACTTGAACTCACTTTATATTGGTATGAAAAATGAACGAAATCCGACTATGACCACGCCCACTTTTTCGATATCGAAAATTACGAAAAATGAAAAAAATGCCATAATTCTATACCAAATACGAAAAAAAGGGATGAAACATGGTAAGGTAATTGGATTGTTTTATTGAAGCGAAATATAACTTTAGAAAAAACTTTATAAAATGGTTGTGACACCTACCATATTAAGTAGGAGAAAATGAAAAGTTCTGCAGGGCGAAATAAAAAAACCTTAAAATCTTGGCAGGTATTACATATATAAATAAATTAGCGGTAACCAACAGATGATGTTCTGGGTCACCCTGGTCCACATTTTGGTCGATATCTGGAAAACGCCTTCACATATACAACTACCGCCACTCCCTTTTAACACTCTCATTAATACCTTTAATTTGATACCCATATCGTACAAACTCATTCTAGAGTCACCCCTGGTCCACCTTTATGGCGATATCTCGAAAAAGCGTCCACCTTTAGAACTAAGGCCCACTCCCTTTTAAAATACTCATTAACTCCTTTCGGTTGATACCCATATTGCACAAACGAATTCTAGAGTCACCCCTGGCCCACCTTTATGGCGATATCTCGAAACGGCGTCCACCTATGGAACTGAGGATTACTCCCTTTTAAAATACTCATTAACACCTTTCTTTTGATACCCATATTGTACAAACAAATTCTAGAGTCACCCCTGGTCCACCTTTATGGCGATATTTCGAAAATGCGACCACCTATACAACAACCACCACTCCCTTTTAAAACCCTCATTAATACCTTTAATTTGATACCCATATCGTACAAACACATTCTAGAGTCACCCCTGGTCCACCGTCATGGCGATATTTCGAAACGGCGTCCACCTATAGAACTAAGGCTCACTCCCTTTTAAAATACTCATTAACACCTTTCATTTGATACCCATATCGTACAAACATATTCTAAAGTCACCCCTGGTCAACCTTTTTGGCGATATCTCGAAAAGGCGAACACCTATAGAACGAATGCCCACTCCCTTTTAAAAGTACTCATTAACACCTTTCATTTGATACCCATATCGTACTAACAAAGTCTAGAGTCACCCCTGGTCCACCTTTATTGCGATACCTCGAAAAGGCTTCCACCTATAGAACTAAGGCCCACTAACTTTTAAAATACTCATTAACTCCTTTCGTTTGATACCCATATTGCACAAACGAATTCTAGAGTCACCCCTGCCCCACCTTTATGGCGATATCTCGAAACGGCGTCCACCTATGGAACTAAGCATTACTCCCTTTTAAAATACTCATTAACACCTTTCTTTTGATACCCGTATTGTACAAACAAATTCTAGAGTCACCCCTGCTCCACCTTTATGGCGATATTTCGAAAATGCGACCACCTATACAACAACCACCACTCCCTTTTAAAACCCTCATTGATACCTTTAATTTGATACCCATATCGTACAAACACATTCTAGAGTCACCCCTGGTCCACCTTTATGGCGATATTTCGAAACGGCATCCACCTATAGAACTAAGGCCCACTCTCTTTTAAAATACTCATTAACACCATTCGTTTGATGCCCATATTGTACAAACAAATTCTAGGGTCACCCCTGTTCCACCTTTGTGGCGATATCTCGAAACGGCGTCCACTTATGGAACTAAGGATTACTCCTTTTTAAAATACTCATTAACACCTTTAATTTGATACCCATATCGTACAAACGCATTCTAGAGTCAACCCTGATCCACCTTTATGGCTATGTCCCTAAATAGCGTCCACCTATAGAACTATGGTCCACTCCCTCATAAAATACTCTTAAATGCCTTTCATTTGATGCACATGTCATACAAACACATTCCAGGGTTTCCCTCGGTTCATTTTCCTACATGGTTATTTTCCCTTATGTTGTCACCATAGCTCTCAACTGAGTATGTAATGTTCGGTTACACCCGAACTTAACCTTCCTTACTTGTTTTTCATTGCATTCACCGACTGTCATTTGTGGTGCAAATTAGCGCACGTATTTTATTGTTTAGTAAATGCAATCATTTTGTGTTTAAAATAATGAACGTTATAATTGTGGATGTATAATGTGTTATCCTGTGTAGTGAAAAAAATTGAGGTGCACGTACAGGCAAGGGCAATACATATATACGAGCCGAACCCCTGCGCATCTTGCGCAACCAATATAAAAGTATCTTATCCAATATCAACAGAAATCAGCTGTTCTATCAATCAATTAAAACGCACAGCTTGCGCCATTGTGAATGATGACAAAGTGTGATATCTTCTGCATAAACGTCAAAATTTCAAAGTGATTGGATCACCTGATTTGTAATTGACTATCGCTGTCTCATTCTGTACCTCTTTCTATCACCCGCTGAAGATAGGCGCCGCCATATTGAACAGCCTGTCAAAACGCTGAAAAGTAGCCATATTGAACAGCCTGTCAGGCAGTTGACAGATAAGATAACACACTTAGTCATCATTCACAATGGCTTGCGCTGCCATCTGGCGTGTGGTAGCAACTGCCGATAATGCAGTGCAAATATTCACAATAGTGCCATAGTACAAATAGATTTCTTAGAATGCTCAAATCGTTTACTTTTTAACAAATTATTTTAATAAAATATAACTTAAAAAAAGTTCTACGACCAAAATTACCCAAAGCTCGCTAATAGCCCGAATCTCCGTCTTTACAACCAAAATTTTATTTATAGATTTGGATTCCAAATAAGAGCGAAAAAGGGACCCTTACATAAAAACATCAATTAGAAATAATATATATGATATCAGAAGAAGCTGCTGCGTATTTCAAAAGTCTTACATTTTGGTTGCCACTTTGGTCCATTTGTATCAAAAATGGTCCTTTCCAACCCCCTTGTTCCACAATGCAGAATTGCTGCGCAGCTACATTTTAAACACACAATGCAGCGGCACATGTGCTTTGCATAGTATGAACGCACATGTGCCGCTGCATGACCTGTTCAATTAAAATTTTCTGCATAAAATCAGTGTTAGGTAACAAACAACACAAGCAAGTACAAACAGAATACCAAATAAACAAAACATTTTCCGTCATTTCAAAAAAATTCTTTTTGGAAATTTAAAATTGTTTTTGGTATTACAAATTCTAAACCTAGGGCCCTATTCTCCATTGCGAAACGAACTTTTGTTTCGCCTCACAGACGAATTGTTCTCCTCTTTGTATTATGCTAAACGATCACGACAAGGCTGCAAACCGCCTCGAAATTCGAAGCAGTTCGAACCACTCAGGCAAAACTTGAAGCGGTTCGTGAACCGGTTCGCGGCTACCTCTGAACTAAGCATACAAATAAAATACAGTTATTGAGATCAAATCAATGTACATATGTATTTATTTATAAAACTTATCAAAACGGTAGTTGATTAAATATAGACACATATTTCAGTTACATCTGAGTATAATGCGTATTTTAATTTAGTAGTACTAATTTTATGCGCAGCAATTTCAGAGGTGTATTTAAAGTTTGACGCTTAGCAGTCCATATAAAGTCTAAGCGTAAACGTTTATAGTTGTAAAAACAACACAGCTAATGTACTTTACCACAACCAGAAATTAAAGACTTTACAACGAATTCGACACATCTGTGAATTGCTGAATTGTTTGTAAACCAATTAAAGAATACAAAAATTTGGTCCATTTCTTTGAGATATGGTTCTTTTTTCGATGACTTTTGGTCCCAAATGAAAACATGGTGTGGCAACCATGCCAGCGACTACCTCATAGAAAACATAGAGCAATTGACTACTAGCAGTCTGACGTCTCGTGTTTTAGTTAATCCCCTTTGTAGTGAATGGTGAATATATCCCATAGTACAGGTCTACAAGTAGGATATGTAGCAGCACACACATACACAGCCACGCTCACCTGATAAAATGCTTGGTCTTGTTTGTTTTTTTTTGTGGATGCTATTTGGCACTGTTGTACTCCTTAGGTCCAAGAAAAGTGTAGTAGCAGCTAACGAAAACTGCGTAAAATTTTTATTGTAAAATTACAAAGAAATATCCTTATTTACTTTCAAATGAGCACTTAATTACATCTCTCTTTAAAATCCTTTGTTTTTGACAATTTTAATTAACAAATTGTGATACTTTATTACCGGGGACGATTGTTAAAACATGACCAAACCCGTTGGGGGAAGTATTAGTAGACGCGTTTTTGCCTCGCTTCCAATAATTCGAATACTTTTTCGCCTTTGGACTATTGATAACAGGATAAAATGAGTATTTACATTTCTCTTTCCACATTTTTGGACGGGTTATTGCAGTCGACCACGGTTTCAAACTGTTTTTCGCGGAGAACTTTTGAACGGGTAGAAAAACTTAGCACCCGCGTTTGTACTCTTAATACTGAAATAACTACGCGTCCTCAGATACCCCAATTCAAGACTTTTGTATAATTTTTTGTAGGACCCATATAGGTGCACTACATTTTCATACTAAATTCGTTCAAAAAATTTACCATCACAGCAACCCATATCTGATATTCCGCTCCTTTTTTGTTTCCCTGCGCGCTTTCCACGACAGCAACCCCGGTAATTTTGACACTTCATTCAGTGTCAAACGCATGTTCCACTGAGTTCCACAATAGTTTGACACTGACCGAAGTGTCAAACGGCAGTGTGTTCGAAAGAGAAAGGAATTGTTTCCTTCTCATACATATCATACTTGTAAACCTGTACTATGATATATCCAACTACAGTTTTGTGCTGCTTCGTCTCCACTATTTTTCGCGCATGTTACGTCTTTGTTTAATATCGTATTTTTGTACTACATGAAAAACTGCTGCACATGTACTTTGGTCTTTAAGTGTGAGCATAAAATAAAAAAATAAATAATTTACGTCGTGCTCCTCTTGATTTTCCCTACAAATTGGGCGGACGGGACCTACATGTTTTATGCCGACTCCGAACGGCATCTGCAAGGCAGATGAGTTTTCTCTTAGAGCTTTTCATGGCAGAAATACACCCGGAGCGCTTGCCAAACACTTCCTAGGGGCGACCCCGGTTAGAACAATTTTCTTCTAATTGAAAAACCTTATTTCAAAAAATTTTTTTGATGTTGCTTTGCACAGGGCATACGGTGTGGTGGGCGGAGCACGCTACCACCACTCCACGGTGGTCGCCAGCAGTGTTGCCAGGTGATGAAAAAACAAGAAGCTAGATTGGCAAAAAAAAAGGTTAGAAAAAGCTAAATTTAGAAAAAAAAGAAGCTAAAAAACGACCAGAAATTTTTTTGGTTAATTCATAAAATTTTTTTTTTATATTTTAGTTTACACATTTGTAAATAAAAACTTATAAACATAACTTAAACATAACTTATTGTTTCAAAACATATCAGGCACCTTTTCCTTGACTAGCACATGGGATTACTTTAAATGATTGCATATGTGTATATTAGGCCGGGTCGATTTGTGGGGAGGCAAAAAAATCGTCCATTGCTCTGTGAAAATCATATTCTAGGGATCAAAATAAGAAACTTTGCCGAAGGAACCATACCTCCAAAACGAATTCTGACGCCCCTTTGGGTCGTAGGACCAAATTTTGAAAAATCCCACTTTGAAATGCCTATGTTTTTTCTTTTTGGAGTTTATTTTTCTCTTTAGAATTTTATTTAGTCAGAACATATGTAAATGAAAAAATGAACTTAACTTAGTAATAGAAAAGAAATTTAAAAAAATGATTAGAAATTAGCGTTTTTACAACCCCCTTTTAAAACCAAGGCATCACTGTGATGCATTTGCATATCGTAAACATAGTTGTGTGGGTTTTTTATTCAACCTTTTTAAAAAGTGAAGGTATCACTGTGACACAATTGCAGATCGTAAAATTGCTTGTGTTGTTTTTTTTAAGCCACCACAAGACACAGCAGCTGGAATTGAAGTTGCCCCTACCCAAAAGTTAGATCCAAAGGGGGGGACATCAGAATTCGTTTTAGAGGCATGGTTCCTTCGGCAAAGGGTCTTATTTTGATCCCTAGAATATGATTTTCACAGAGCAATGGACGATTTTTTTGCCTCCCCACAAATCGACCCGGCTTAATATACACATATGCAATCATTTGAAGTAATTCCATGTGCTAGTCAAGGAAAATGTGCCTGATATGTTTTAAAACAAGACCCGCCCTATTGTATATACATAAAAAAATATTACAAACTAATCATTTATATAAAATATTCCCCGTCTGAAGAATCAGAAGAGCTTAAGTCTGCGTATAAAGTTTGGCTATTTACCATATGAGATCATCGGTAATTTCAAAATCCTTACAACATTTAGATAAGCGTTTTAACGAGCATCTAATATTAAGCAGCGCATTAAGCATTTTAATTTTTAGTTTGTTCCTTAATTTAGTTTTCAGATTTTCATGCCACTAAAAATTCTTTCAACCTCCGCGTTACTGAGTGGTAATACTAAAAAACTTAATATGATTTCGACAAGTTCTAAAAAAGGAGGTTCGTTTAATGCATTTTTATATTCTCGGACTTCCGACCAAAATTTCATGGTGGAGTGTACATTTTTCCATTGTATTGTTATAAGTTTTCGCCACTGCAGCTCTATTAATGCTATTTGACTTGAAGAATAACTATACTTCTCTTTTTCAAAGTAAGAAAATACATCTGGCTTTGAAACTTTCAACGAATTTTCAGCAGAAAAAGAATTAATCTTTTGTAGAGAACTCATATTATTAGGTATTAGGTGTTCACAGGAACTATTGAAAGTATTTTATTTTAGAAATTATTAAAAATACATTCGGAGTAAAAAAGGCTAGAAAAAAGTCACGAAGCTAAACCCAAAATTTCGAGGCTAAAGGCAAAAAAAAAAGCTAAATCTAGCCTCGAAAATGCTAACCTGGCAACACTGGTCGCCAGCGTAGTGAGCATAGTATAAGAAAAACAACAGCTGCCGGGCAACGCACAAATTTGCTTGATGGTTACCATAGCAACGGGTAGTTGTGTGCGTATCGGGTGATTGTCGCTTGCCCGGCCACCACACAAGCATAAAGCATCAAGCGCATTTGCATTGAAAATTCGTAGCGTGCGGACATATACCTACATGTCATCGGATGACAATTTTTTATTATAAATTTTGCGAATTTTCATGAACATATTTGAACTTTTTTCTAAGAATTTTTTCGAGTATGAAGTTTTTTAGCTTATTCAATTTTAATATAATAAGCATGATTCAATTACTAGAGGTTTGTTCTCCAATGATGACAAATCTTTGACACTCCCAAATTGAAAGATCTAGAATGGTTCCTTTTACGAAGTAATGAAAACGGGGAATAATTCAATCCCTTTCAGTGAAAATTGTAGTAGAAAAGTATCTTTTGTAGTATATTAGTAGTGATAATACATTTGTAAATGCCAAAAGTTTTTGGGGAAATAATTCATTTTCTCCTAAATATTTCATGAATTGATAAAGTTATGTTGGTTTGATCATTATTACAGAACTTGTTTGAAGAGTGCCGTACGTTTGAATTTTCTTCAAAAATGCACTATTTCAAAATTTGTTTCAAAAACTCCCTATATGAGCATAAGTTCAATGCATTTTGTCATAAGAGGGAGTTAATGAAAAGCATTCTGAGATGAAGCGTTCTTCAATCTAACTCTAATATAGGGCGGTTTTGTGACAAATTCTGAATTGGGAAATTTTTGAAAAATATTTTGAGATAGCACGATTTTGAACAGGCAGCCGACATGGGGTAATACGCTATCAGCAGCCGCAATGAACTGACAAAAATAAAAGAAAATGGCTTATTGTCTTAGAACTTTATATTCCTACCTTGACTTTGACAGAATAATTAAGTTTTGTGCGGCCCTGCTACACAGGGAGTATTCACCTTTTTATTCTGAAATTTCGGAAAGGTCTTTTCCGTTTAAATATTCACGGAAGCGTTCCGGATAAACCGTTAATTTAGAATATTCGGAATACGTTCATTTGATACTACCTCACGAGATCCGAATATATCAAATAAGTATATACAAAATATTACAAATATAAACCGATTCCCCAAATTCTTAAATGGAGACGAATGTTCCGAACATACGGAATTAATAGAACAGAAGGTCGACTTTTAATACGCGCCAAAAAATATCGAGAGAAGTGTCAAAAGACGCGTATTGACCTCGATAACAATAATTCGGAGGCGGAAATAAAAATTTTAGCTCGTTCAAAAGATATTGACGAAAAACCGAAAAATGGTCCCGGGTTGCGTTGGCGGCCTTCAGCCGAGCGTATAAAAAATTACCCTGGCCGGTCCACCAATGAGGTGGGATCAAAATTAATTGCGTACACAAAATCTTTTTCAGTGCACAAAAACATTACAATAACCACATAAAAATTGCTAGCTTCAGCTGCAAATATCTCCAGACAGAGATACAATTTTACTTTTCCGCCTTAGGATTATTGTTGTCGCGGTCACCTCTCTCGATATTTTTGGACATGTATTAGCAGTAGACTCCTGTTCTAGACTTTTACCTGAATATGTTAACATGTCCAATGAGTACATTTCGTTATGGCATCTCCATTATTTACTAATGACATTTTTACGTGATCCGATTTAATAGTCGAGGTTTTGACGTTGAACGATGAATTTTGAATTGATTTAGGTTTCGTATATTCATAGGTTTACGAAAGTGCACGATTTCTTGGTGTCCTCACTTTTCATAAAATTAACTATGTTCAATGTTCAGCCATATTAATGCATCGAGGCATAGTTAATAAATTCAATATTAAATTTAAAAAAAATTTCTAAGGAATTATCCAGTTCTGTACTTATCCGGTATTTGTAAACTGATTGCATCCCATTTCTAGTAATATTTTTCGAAAATTCGCAAAGCAACAATACAGTTAACGGATGTCAATTCGATTTGGGAGCAAAATGGCTGCAATTGTCAAAAAATGTGTCTGTCGAGCAAACCTCTTGTGATTGAATCATGTATAATAAGATGCTAATCTTAAGCCACTAAGAAAATTACCTGATTTTTGGCAATTTTTTTTTTTTTCATCCGACCTTCGCATTCGTAGGTTTCAATAAACCGCAATGAAAAATCTTTTTCTTCCGCTAAGTTGCTCATTGCACGTTCTCACAAAACTAACACATTAATGCTTGTCAACCACGTCGGCCACGATCAAAGAGACCAGCTGTCAAGCGAAAAAATCTAAAAATTTTGATTTTCATCAACGCGAAGTCGACAACAAATACGTGTGAGCACGACATCGCCCGATACGCACACAACTACCCGTTGCTAAGGTAACCATCAAGCAAATTTGTACGTTGCCCGGCAGCTTAACAAACATTCCGTCTTCTTTCGAGAAATTTATATCGATAGCTTGTCATCATCCCTAAAACTTGAATTCGCAGCAGAAAGCCAAAGAAAATCGGTTGCTACAATTTGCGCCAACGTGTGCATACACACATGCAAATATCTATGCATGCGGATATGCTAGTTCGGAAACACAGTAACAAAAGGTGTACTTACGGTCGCATTTCATTTCTTCACCAACTTCTATCCAAGCCATTTCTTTTGTATCTTTGTTTATATAGTCCTTAAGTTCAGTGTTATATATAGCTGGATATTTCTTCACTGTTTTACATAAGCGTATATTAAAGTTATGATGCATCAGTCCATCCATTTTTAAATGCACAAGAACAAACCAAAATAAACAAAATACTAACACCACTAAAGCAACAGAGCAGTTTGAAAGATACCGAGAAACTAAAATTGCTCAACGCAATCGACAGACAACTTTGTTGAAATATGACACGCGATAAGTTCCACAATGTAGGCAATCACATTGGCAATGGTTTGGTGGTGGAACTTGCGTTGCCGATGTGGGTAATTCCACAAATGTCGGGAGATGTGAATGATTATTGATGTTTGGCAATTACTTTTAAATTGTTCTTTTAGAACATTTTTGTGTTAAAATTTTGCGTTCACCTTGCGTATAAAAGCTTTTATTATTACGTTTGTTTTTTAATGATAGCGTTTTCTCCCATCACAGCATGCTGTAATCATACTCAAGCGTTTTCACTTTTGACGTTTCGGATGTGAGTTTTATGCATGGGTGCATGGAGCCTCCCTGACCCATTCCACAACATAGTAAAAGAAGACAGTGAGTAACTCATTTTCGAGATTAAGAAATAATGTTTTTCAAGAGAAATATAAACTTATTCCTTAAGTAGTTAAACAACTATTCCCATGTCGTTGGCATTGTGAGTACCTAAAACTAACGAATGTTTGAAAACGCTTCACAATAGCCAATAACTCCGATCATCTATTAAATCACTGTTCGATTACTTCAATAATTTGCTTAATAGTTTCATGCGCAACTATTTATAGGTGTTACACCTAACCTAATATATAAAAAACACATATAATTTTTTTCTGCAATTGCTGCAAAAATAAAAATTTGTATTTTACTGATAATTTTCAATTTTTTGAAAATAGTATATTTTTCAATGTCATTTGTCACATTGACAATAGAATCCGAAACACCAAGCGAACCCGACTAGAGTTACCTCTCCATTAGACATTTCATAACGCAATAAAAGATAATTAAGAATTTTAATATTGTATAGAAGATTGAGTTCAATAAGGGCTTGAATGTAGAAAACTTCTAATTATATACTTAAGCCTCTGTCTGAAATTGGCATAAAGCCGTTGCTGCTATGGCTCTATAGCTATTTTATAAATTTTAGTTTTTTTTTTTAAAGCTCTGGCCGTTCGCGATAGTCAATCTTCCTGTCAGCTTTTTTGACAGGTAGTTGTGGCAATGGAGAATTTACGGTGTTCTATGGACATTACAAATTACACAATATTAGATAGTAACATAAATTTTATTTCTTAAATTTGCACTGAATCTTGATTTTTCACAATTATAAAAAAGTATTGAAAAAGGTTTCCTTTTTCTTTACTGCCTATGGAAACATATAAGTAAGTTATAGTGTAGTAGCGATAAGGCTGCCGCAAAATTTAGGTTATGTTGATGAAAATACCTGTAGATAATTCCATGATGACATGATAGCTAACAATCTAGTTTGTAGGAATCACGGTGGAATCCATGCTATTCAACATGTTTGGCTTTTTTTCGAAAAAAATAGTTCTCCATCCTTTTATCAAATATCTAAAAATGGAACAAACTGTACTTTCCCCTACTTTTTGTGGAATGTGCCCAGAGGCATTATGCATGCCGCTTATTCAAATTCACCTCATAAACGTCAAGTGAAAAAACCTGTATATGATTACACCATGATAGGGAAGGAATGTGTAGACCATGGCGGAACCATACACGGTGGTAGCTGTTCTACATATATACATACATAAAAAAAATTAAAGATTTCATGTGCTTTGTTTTTGTATTTCGATGAACTCGTGTGAGCGCCGTAAGCTGCAGTCATAGCC
This sequence comes from Eurosta solidaginis, assembly GCF_040869045.1. Classification (NCBI taxonomy): domain Eukaryota; kingdom Metazoa; phylum Arthropoda; class Insecta; order Diptera; family Tephritidae; genus Eurosta; species Eurosta solidaginis. Next base: position 50,224,321 of record NC_090322.1, read on the forward strand.
ATAGTGTACAGGTACAAGTGTGTTGACTTCTTTCTGACAGGCACTCGCTTAAGCATGGTTCAATTATGTACAGGTTGGCTCATCTCATCAGCTGATTTTATTTATGTCATTGCATGGTCGAAGGGATTGTCAAAAGGAGATGGCAAACTCAAAATGAAACCAACACATTGGCAACATTTTACTTACACATACAAAAACTGCTAAGTTTTATGTTTCCATTCCATACCATTCGCACCAACACCAATACACAGATTTTGACAATTTGAACAGACACATTTTGTTGCTTTACAGATGAGCCAACCTGTATATAGTTGGACCATGCGCTTAAGTGAGCATAACGGGAAAATCTGGGTTGCCATTGTTGTTTCGGTTGAAAACGGTCAACTAGGGTTCTGTGCAGAGACGTAAAGGATTGAAACAGGGTTTATGTAGTCACAAAAGTGTTGCTCCTGCTCCACAGCATTTTAATTTTATATCATGGCGAAAAGTGTTCAGTTCAGAGTTATTAATTTTCATTAAAAGTTTAATTTATTACGGAGGGTTACTCCTTTAAGTGTAAAAAGCAGAGAAAACGTAGTTTTTCAAATTGTTGTGAAAAACTTTTTAATTTGAATTTCTGTACCCAAGTTCACTATATTTGTGTAACACAAGTATCTGGAGGTCAATTCCTTAACTATGAAAAACTGAAAAATGTACACTTATTGAAACATCATTTGCACACACAATTTACACTTTGAATTTAGTTGTGTTTTTATGCACAAAATTTTGAAACTAAAAACAAAATTTTCATTTGTCAGAAAAAATAAAGAAAAAACGGCCTAATGTCAAAAAACGCTATCGAAATACAAACTGGCTTGTTTGTTTTTAATGAACTACGTTGTATTTTTCTTGTATTTCGTTAGTTTTTTTAAATATAGTTCACACACTTACATCAGTACTAAAACCTTATTGGCTCCCTCGACAAAAAATATAAGAGAAAATACATAGAAAATATGGTACGGTCATATAGGAGTTTTATTTGTTTGCTCTTACAGCACCATTTTATTTGCAGGAGACTTTCACAGCTGCAAAAATTAAGGCGGATTTATACAGACGCCTTGGTTGTTTTGCATTCATTAATTCATCTGTTGGGCGAAGTATCGAAAAATTTACATAAATGCTTTGGTTGCGTGCCTACGCTTTGAGAACGCCATACGAAAAACAATGAAACGCCGTACGTTATCTTTGCTTTGAAGCGACCAAAGCGTTTATATAATTTTGCCTTTATGCATTTGTGTAAACAGCCTTAGAAGTGAAATTTTTCCATGTTACACGTGTTGCGCTTTATATTTTGACTCTAATTTAAATAAGTTTTGCTTTCCGTATGTTTCCGCATTGTTGCTAAAAATCTTCTAGTATTCTTATTTCCGCGGAAATATATGCAACTATTTCATCTGTAAATACTACACAGCTTTATTAAACTATCAAATGCAACTCAGCTTGAAGTACTCTTACGTACCAAAAATGCAACTCTAGACCTGAGATTTGCATCAGGTGAACGAGGCTGTTTGTAGTTTTGACGTTTATCGCTTACTTGGCACGCTTGTATAGGTACACTATGTGCTATATAACTCGATTTGCAATTTTTGTTCCACATGACACGTTTTCGTGTGCACATCTGTATCACATTGTCGAAAGCATGCTTATTTCAGCATAGGCAAAAAACGTCGTCAGTAGTAATAGATCGATACGAATACTGAGTGAGTATGAATGGATCACCTGATTTTTAATTGACTATCGCTGTCTCATTCTGTATCTCTTTCCATCACCCGTTGAAGATAGCCGGCCCTATGCTCCGCCATATTGAACACCCTGTCAAAACGCTGCTAAAATGCTAAAAAGTAGCCATATTGAACATCAAGTCAGGCAGTTGACGGATAAGATGTCACACTTGTTTTATCCACAATGGTCTACATGTTTAAGATCAACAAAGTTTAGTCTATTGTAAATCTTACCAAGCAGCGCAACTAACAGCAGATCGCTGAAAATTCGCACATTCACACGCACAGTTCTCGACTCAGTTAAAAAAAAAAAACTTTAGATTACTTAGCTTAAATTTTAAAGTGAGACAATCCTTACAAATTGATGTATATATAGAATATATAAGGCCTTTTTGTTGTAATTAAAAGGATATTTTTATTTATATTAAAGTTTTTATAATTTTTTTCAACTTTATTTTAACAATTTCATGCCTTTTTAAAGCATTTTCGTGCAATTAAATACAGCCCTGTGCAAATACGTTTTGACTTTACATTTCATACACGTTCGTATTTGCCATTCTCATTGTTTCTAAATTCGTAAACAATGACTGCGGATATTCTGTGTGGCTTTTACTTGTGTTTATACTGTGTGGTTTATACTTAATCTATGGTATTGTTGTGTTCAAAAAGCTTTTATGCAACAATACTTTGCCTCACAACCAAAGATGACTTGATACGAAACTCTCATTTTTTGCGCTATCACGAGGGATTTATCTCAAATTTCCGCTGGCAACAATCACAGATAAATCCCCCGCGTCAGCTGAAGCGGGTGCTAGAACAATAAATGTGTCCGCTAAAACGAAAAACGGGCCAAAATTTTCGGTAAACTTTAGTTTGACCTACAACTGTAGAAATGCGTTCAAAAGTTATGGGAAAAAAGTTAAAAATACTTGTTTTAGTGTAAATATTATTAGTTCGACGGAGGGTAAATATTATTTCCCATTCAAAAGTTATCACTAACAAGTAAGGAAGGTTAAGTTCGGGTGTAACCGAACATTACATACTCAGTTGAGAGCTATGGTGACAACATAAGGGAAAATAACCATGTAGGAAAATGAACCGAGGGAAACCCTGGAATGTGTTTGTATGACATGTGTATCAAATGAAAGGCATTAAAGAGTATTTTATGAGGGAGTGGGCCATAGTTCTATAGGTAGACGCCATTTAGGGATATAGCCATAAAGGTGGATCAGGGTTGACTCTAGAATGCGTTTGTACGATATGGATATCAAATGAAAGATATTAATGAGTATTTTAAAAGGGCGGGGACCTAAGTTCTATAGATGGACGCCTTTTCGAGATATCGCCATAAAGATGGACCAGGGGTGACTCTAGAATGTGTTTGTACGATGTGGGTATCAAATGAAAGGTGTTAATGATTATTTTAAAAGGGAGTAATCCTTAGTTCCATAGGTGGACGCCGTTTCGAGATATCGCAATAAAGGTGGACCAGGGGTGACTCTAGACTTTGTTTGTACGATATGGGTATCAAATGAAAGGTGTTAATGAGTATTTTTAAAAGGGAGTGGGCCTTCGTTTTATAGGTGTTCGCCTTTTCGAGATATCGCCATAAAGGTGGACCAGGGGTGACTTTAGAATTTGTTTGTATGATATGGGTATCAAATGAAAGGTGTTAATGATTATTCTAAAAGGGCGTGGGGCTTAGTTCTATAGGTGGACCCCTTTTCGAGATATCGCCATAAAGGTGGACCAGGGGTGACTCTAGAATTCGTTTGTGCAATATGGGTATCAAACGAAAGGAGTTAATGAGTATTTTAAGAGGGAGTGGGCCTTTCTGGACCAGGGATGACTCTAGACTTTGTTTGTACGATATGGGTATCAAATGAAAGGTGTTAATGAGTATTTTTAAAAGGGAGTGGGCCTCCGTTCTATAGGTGGACGCCTTTTCGAGATATCGCCATAAAGATGGACCAGGTGTGACTCTAGAATGCGTTTGTACGATATGGGTATCAAATGAAAGCTGTTAATGAGTATTTTAAAAGGGAGTAATCCTTAGTTCCATAGGTGGACGCCGTTTCGAGATATCGCCATAAAGGTGGGCCAGGGGTGACTCTAGAATTCGTTTGTGCAATATGGGTATCAAACGAAAGGAGTTAATGAGTATTTTAAGAGGGAGTGGGCCTTTCTGGACCAGGGGTGACTCTAGACTTTGTTTGTACGATATGGGTATCAAATGAAAGGTGTTAATGAGTATTTTTAAAAGGGAGTGGGCCTTCGTTCTATAGGTGTTCGCCTTTTCGAAATATCGCCATAAAGGTGGACCAGGGGTGACTCTAGAATGAGTTTGTACGATATGGGTATCAAATTAAAGGTATTAATGAGAGTTTTAAAAGGGAGTGGTGGTAGTTGTATATGTGAAGGCGTTTTCCAGATATCGACCAAAATGGGGACCAGCGTGACCCAGAACATCATCTGTTGGATACCGCTAATTTATTTATATATGTAATACCTGCCAAGATTTTAAGGGTTTTTTATTTCGCCCTGCAGAACTTTTTCATTTTCTTCTACTTAATATGGTAGGTGTCACAACCATTTTATAAAGTTTTTTCTAAAGGTATATTTCGCGTCAATAAAACAATCCAATTACCTTACCATATTTCATCCCTTTTTTCGTATTTGGTATAGAATTATGGCATTTTTTTCATTTTTCGTAATTTTCGATATCGAAAAAGTGGGCGTGGTCATAGTCGGATTTCGTTCATTTTTCATACCAAGATAAAGTGAGTTCAGATAAGTACGTGAACTGAGTTTAGTAAAGATATATCGATTTTTGCTCAAGTTATCGTGTTAACGGCCATGCGGAAGGACTGACGGACGACTGTGTATAAAAACTGGGCGTGACATCAACCGATTTCGCCCATTTTCACAGAAAACAGTTAACGCCATAAAATCTATGCCCCTACCAAATTTCAAAAGGATTGGTTAATTTTTGTTCGACTTATGGCGTTAAAAGTATCCTAGACAAATTAAATGAAAAAGGGCGGAGCCACGCCCATTTTTAAATTTTCTTTTATTTTTGTATTTTGTTGCACCATATCATTACTGGAGTTGAATCTTGACATAATTTACTTATATACTGTAAAGATATTAAATTTTTTGTTAAAATTTTACTTTAAAAATTTTTTTTTTTTTAAAGTGGGCGTGGTCCTTCTCCGATTTTGCTAATTTTTATTAAGCGTACATATAGTAATAATAGTAACGTTCCTGCCAAATTTCATCATGATATCTTCAACGAATGCCAAATTACAGCTTGCAAAAGTTTTAAATTACCTTCTTTTAAAAGTGGGCGGTGCCACGCCCGTTGTCCAAAATTTTACTAATTTTCTATTTTGCGTCATAAGTTCAACTCATCTACCAAGTTGCGTCGCTTTATCGGTCTTTTGTAATGAATTATCGCACTTTTTCGGTTTTTCGAAATTTTCGATATCGAAAAAGTGGGCGTGGTTATAGTCCGATATCGTTCATTTTAAATAGCGATCTGAGATGAGTGCTCAGGAACCTACATACCAAATTTCATCAAGATACCTCAAAATTTACTCAAGTTATCGTGTTAGCGGACGGACGGACGGACGGACGGACATGGCTCAATCAAATTTTTTTTCGATCCTGATTATTTTGATATATGGAAGTCTATATCTATCTCGATTCCTTTATATATGTACAACCAACCGTTATCCAATCAAACTTAATATACTCTGTGAGCTCTGCTCAACTGAGTATAAAAACAGGTTTTGTAAATATGAAGTCCCAATGCAACCAGTCCATTTTGGTCACAGAACCTGGAACGTTAGGCATGTAATATAACGTTGGCTTAATGTGAAAATGTGCTAAGTCACTTTTTTTGAAAAATTGTATTTTAATGCAGTTTTAAAACTGCATTCAAAATACATCGATCACAAAAAAAAGTATATAAATTTTTCATTTTTACGTGCTGTGGGCAATGATGCGTAAATGTGCTAAGTCGTCAGCTGTTAACAAAAAATGTGCTAAGTCAACTTGTCAATAATATCAATCTGAATTACTAGTAATTTCTTTGTGCGCGCATTTTATTTATTTATTTAATTCATTCAGTCTAAAAGTACATGCTTTGTTGTTGTTGTTGTATTAACGATAAAGACACTCCCCGAAGGCTTTGGGAGTGTTGCCGATGTTGATGGCCCTTTGCGCTTCCCAAGGCAGTCGGTTCTATGTACCGGAGCGACTCGGGATTTTTCCCGACCAAGGACTGTCATTTCAGTGTGACCCCATTTAATTTGTTTCGTCCCTCCCACAAATTGTCATCCTCCCAGCAGCTCCTTGCAGCAGGACTGCTACGTATTCTCTTACTCCGGGAAGGTATCGAACCCAATCCGGGTCCGTCTCCTGACCCCGGTCCTGACAAATGGTTTTGCTGCATTTGCCAGAAAAGAATCTTTTTAGGACGGTCATACTCTGTTCAGTGTGTCTCGTGCAAGAGATGGTTGCATCGGACAGGTTGTTCTGGGCTTGAGCCCAAAACCCAACGTCCACGTAACTTTTATAAATCTTTTGTGGCTCCTTGCTGCTCACGCCCAAGGGCGTCCCGTAGTCTACGCCTAAGCGTCCCCCACTACCTCCAGCAGCCTCGCTGCTCAGCAAGCCACAACAAGTACCCGCTGATGCTCGCGCCCCACGGCGCCAACAACTCAAACAGCTGTAACCACTCATAACTACTACCTTCGTAGTAGAGCTGGTAGCAATGCTGAGCATCAGCCCCTGCCCCCGTCTTCTTCTCCCCCCCTCTTTTCTGGCAGCAATCATGCAGGTCAGGGAAACAGACTAGACAGAATATATAGGTTTGCGACATCCGCTCAATGCAGCTCGTGCCTTGGGTGGTGCCACTTTCCTAGATGTTCTGGTCTCCGCGACGGCAACCCCTCGACGGGTTTAATCGCGCCATGTTTCCAGGTCGCAAACCCAAATCATCCGGGTACCCCAATGCTTGCCCAAGGGCGCCCAGTCCCAAGGCCACACCAGCAATTGCGTCCTGGCCTTCCACAACCTAGGCGTAGTCACCCGTCACTTACCCCTAGAGTGGCGGCGTCACCCCTCATGCACTTCAGAATTCTGCAGTTAAACTGTAATGGACTAACTGGGAAGATTACGGAGATAGTCGATTTCATGAAGCGGCACAACATCCGCATTGCTGCGATTCAAGAGACTAAACTCACAGCAGGATCTGCATTGCAGACCTGCTCTGGGTATAATGTCCACAGGAAAGAACGCGAGAGCGGAAATGGAGGCGGCCTCGCTTTTATTATACACCACTCTGTGCAATATTATATATTTGATCCTGGCATCGACCGCAGGGACAATGTCTTAGAACATCAAGGCCTATCTGTTCGGTCAGGCGATGCAAATCTAGAAATCATCAACATCTACATCCCTCCTGTCACCTGTTGCCCCAGTGGATACTGCCCTAATATCGAGGCCTTACTCACTGGCAACAATCGCATTATCTTAGGCGATTTCAATGCCCATCACGACCTATGGCATTCAAACTTGCGGGCGGACAGTAGGGGTGAGATGTTGGCGGATCAAATAGAAGAAACGACGTTCTGCACAATGAACGGAGACGCCCCCACACGTATGGTAGGAAGCTGTCATAGCTCGCCAGATATCTCAATCGTGAGCGCAGAACTCGTAAACTGCGTCAACTGGCAGCCGATGGTAACATTGGCATCCGACCACCTGCCCATACTTATTTCGTTCGAGCGTACCGCCGACTTCATCGTCACCGAAAAACGCACTTCCATAAACTTCAAAAAAGGAAAGTGGGAAGAATATAAATCTGCAACAGACAGCAGCTTTGCTGCCCTCCCTATCCCGACTGATGCCCGCCAAGGGGAGCGTGCCTTCCGTAAGGTCATTGAATCCGCCTCGGCACATTTCATTCCCGCCGGGAGAATTCCCGAAATCCGGCCCCACTTCCCGGCGGAACCTGCGAGCTTAGCGAGGGAACGCGACCTTATAAGACAGCTTGATCCAGGCGACCCCCAAATAAGGGATATAAACCAACGCATCAGATTGCTTGTGGAGGAACACAAGCGGGCGAAATGGGAAGAGCACCTAAGAGGTTGTAACCTCTCTACCGGTGTAGGTAAACTTTAGTCCACCGTAAAGTCCCTATCGAATCCGACTAAGCACAAAGACAAAGTTTCCATCGCCTTTGGCGATAAGGTGCTGTCGGATGCGAAAAACTGCGCGAGCGCTTTCTGCCGACAATATATAATGAATCCTACGGTTGACAAAGATAGACGGAGAGCCAATAGACACGCACATAAACACAAATTCAGCGCGTCACCAGTCACCATCACCGCTAGAGAGGTTGAGGACGCCATTGGTCGCGCTAAACCATCCAAAGCAGTGGGCCCAGACGGCATAGCCATGCCGATGCTTAAAAACCTAGGGAAAGAGGGTTTCAAATATTTAGCGCATGTCTTCAACCTGTCTCTTTCCACCTTTGTCATACCCGAGAAATGGAAAATGGCCAAGGTGGTCCCGCTACTAAATCCTGGGAAACCAGCTAACATAGGTGAGTCATATCGTCCGATATCTCTCCTATCGCCAGTGGCAAAGACGCTTGAAGCCATTTTGCTCCCTTATTTCCAAGCACATTTGCAGCTAGCCCCTCATCAGCATGGCTTCAGAAAACTCCATAGCACTACCTCCGCGCTAAATGTCATTAGCACCCAGATAAATTGCGGTTTGAATCAATACCCCCACCATAGAACAGTACTCGTAGCGCTAGACCTATCAAAAGCCTTTGATACGGTCAACCATGGCTCGTTACTGCAAGACCTGGAAGGGTCTACCCTTCCCCCATGTCTTAAAAGGTGGACCGCAAATTATCTGGGTGGTCGGCAGGCATCGGTGCAATTCAGAAACGAAACATCAAAACCAAGGAGAATTAAACAGGGGGTGCCACAGGGTGGTGTCCTATCCCCACTTTTGTTTAATTTCTACATATCTAAGCTACCTTCACCACCGGAAGGAGTCACAATCGTTTCCTACGCCGATGACTGCACAATAATGGCCACAGGCCCAGGCCCAGTGATCGATGAGCTATGCCATAAAATAAACGGCTATCTCCCTGATCTCTCCAGTTTTTTCGCCTCGCGAAACCTGGCATTGTCACCGACTAAATCTTCCGCGACCTTATTTACAACATGGACGCCCCAAATGTCGACCATATTGAACATCCACGTCGATGGCACTACGCTACCGACTGTCCTACACCCCAAAATCTTGGGTGTGACGTTTGATCAGGATCTACATTATGGTGCGCACGCAACCGCAATTGTTCCGAGAATTCAGAGCCGTAATAAAATCCTCAAATCCCTTGCTGGCAGTACCTGGGGAAAAGATAAAGAAACGCTCATGACCACATACAAAGCAATTAGCCAGCCGATTACGTGCTACGCGTCACCCATATGGTCGCCAAGCCTAAAAACCACCCACTGGAAGAAACTACAGGCCTGCCAAAATTCTTATGTCCCCAGAACACCATCTGCATAATGAGGCGAGAATACTCCCCATCAGGGGAGAAATGAGATGCTGACCAAACAGTTTCTGTTGAATACCCAGAAATCTGGGCATCCCAACAGACATCTGATTGACGAACCAGCACCGCCTAGGGGCCTAAGGAGTCATCTCCGTAAGCATTTTGAGGAAATACGGCACCTGAGAACCCAGCCGTATGAAGCGAAAAAACACAAGCAGGTCCTTGGTGAACTCCATAGACAGGCGTCGGACCTTTATGTCGGGAATTGCCCGGTGAATCCAGTACTTGAAGAAAAATATCCAGAACTCGCGGAAGAGGAACGCATACTCCCCAGGGAAACGCGTGTCACTCTTGCTCAACTTCGTTCTGGATACTGTAACAGGTTAAACTCTTACCTATCCAGAATCAACCCCGACATACAAAATGTATGCCCCGCTCGCAATGTGTCCCCACATGACACCAACCATCTCTTTAATTGTAATGTGGAACCAACGCCTCTAACACCCCTTTCCTTATGGTCCACCCCTGTTGAAACGGCAAGTTTCCTTGGACTCCCGTTAGAGGATATTGATGACAATTTGTGATCGGTCGCGGCTATTAGGTGGGGCGAGCATTGCTACAACAACAACAACATGGCCCTTTGCGGGATATAGATCCGGCACGTTCCGGTAACAAAGCACTATTAAGGTACTACTAACTTGACCATCTCGGGAACGATTTGTATGACCACATTAAACCTTCTAGGCCATCCCGCCCTCCCCACGCCAGAGCCTTGGCTGTCAATGAAACAGGATTCGGCACGGTTAGGTGCGTTGACAATTGGGTCGGAGAAGCCATATATTGTGCTGGCGTCCCCTTGAGAGGGTTGCGAACACAACCCCTTGAAATTGGATTTACACAATTGAGACATGTCTTTGGTATATGATAAATGCTTTGCGCTGACTATAATCTACTTCAGTTCTTACATGTCGATAACTACATGCTTTCTTACAGACTAGTTAAAAATAGAAAACAATTCACGCTTAAACTTATATAAGATGTTATTAAAATTAATAACACTACTGAATCGATTTGCTAGATGTATAGTCCTAGTTATAACTAGGTTCATTAATAGCATAATTCGTTTTATGAGTTATTTCGATAAATAATTTATTATGCCGAAGATCACGCAGTGGAATATATGGAATGAGCAAAGTAGATAAATCAGAGCAATTCGTGCTAAAGTTTATTACATTATAACAAGCATGAGTAATATAAAAGTTCTTCTGTCATGCAAAGCCTGAAGACCAAGCAATTTGTGACTGCTTGTATATGATGGGAGGCCGTCTGGCCAGTGAAGCATACGTAAAGCAATTTTGAGAAAATGTTTGGAACTTTCTCAATTTTATAGGAGTTCGATTCATAGAAAGGATTCCATATTATTGAGCAATATTCAGGACCACTTAAAGTCACTGGTGTTTCGTCTAATGAACCAAACCAATTCAAAGGGCTTTGCAACAATGAAGTCAATATGACTGGAAAAAGAGAGTTTGAAGTTAAAAATTACACCCAAATCTTTACTCTCTTGACAACGATTAAGAGATTTAGCATTTAGTTTGTAGATAAAGTATGTGGCAGTTGTCTTTATGGAATAAGACACAACACAGCATTTGTTTGAATTTAAGTTATTGTCTGCGCACCATCCGGCAAAATAGTCCAGATCAGAACCGTTAGAAATAAAATAAATAAATAAATGTAAGGCGCGATAACCTCCGAAGAGATTTTAGGCCGAGCTTCTCTTCCAATTTACGTCGTGCTCCTTTTTTTTTAATTTTTCCTACAAATTGGCGGGACGGGACCTACTTGTTTTATGCCGACTTCGAACGGCATCTGCGAGGCAGATGAGTTTTCACTGAGAGCTTTTCATGGCAGAAATACACTCGGAGTGCTTGCCAAACACTGCCGAGGGGCGATCCCGCTTAGAAAAATTTTCTTCTAATTGAAAAACCTTATTTCTAAAATTATTATGTTGCTTTGCCCGGGGTGTGAACCCAGGCCATTCGGTGTGGTAAGCGGAGCACGCTACCATCACACCACGGTGGCCGCCAATAGTTAGAAATAGTTTGACAAATAAATAGTATTTTTTGATAAATATATAGTTTTAGTGTTATATTTCATTCATTAAAGGGGAGGAGTGATGGGGAAACATATTCAGTAAAAAGTGGAGAAAAAATTTGTTTTGAGTGAGGAAATTGTGCTAAGTCATAAAATAGCTGCTGGGTTAGCATACATGATTTTTATTTATCTTTTTCAAAACTTCTACACTCAAAAGTATTGCAACTAAGGTATCCTCATTCACAGTTTGGAAAAAAGGGGTATTTTACAAATTATTCAGTTTTTTTCGTCTCCTGTAAAATTCGTAAAAAGTGACTTAGCACATTTTCACATTAAGCTAACGATAAGTAGTCTTATCCACTAAATAACGTTAACTATTATATCCTAGGTCCGATTTACTCAAATTTCAAAAGAATATTTGGTTTTCACTGTGAGTTAAATGCGTTACAATGTTTGACTAATTAATTCAATCAAAATGTAAATTTTACTTAGATTTGTTTATATTTAACTCTAACTAGTTGTATTATTGTGGCGGCCACCGTGGTGTGATGCTAGCGTGCTCCGCCTACCACACCGAATGCCCTGTGTTCACACCTCGGGCAAAGCAACATCAAAATTTTTGAAATAAGGTTTTTCAATTAGAAGAAAATTTTTCTAAGCGGGATCGCCCCTCGGCAGTGTTTGGCAAGCACTCCGAGTGTATTTCTGCCATGAAAAGCTCTCAGTGAAAACTCATCTGCCTCGCAGATGCCGTTCGAAGTCGGCATAAAACAAGTAGGTCGCGTCCCGCCAATTTGTAGGAAAAATTAAAAAGGAGCACGACGCAAATTTGAAGAAATGTATGTCAATGGTGCTTTATCGGTAACCGTATCGGTGACCTTATAACAGCTGATTCGACCAACCTTATGAGAATCAATGCAATCGATTATTGGTGCCGCTAAGGTCGTAACCGTATCGTAGCCAACCAATTGGGTTTTGGTTTACCGTCGTAACGATAAACAGCTGATTACGTTAGGGATACGGATACAGCGATACGACATACGGCACCAATGACTTCGGCTTATGCGGCAGTTACCCACCGACGTGTGCCGTACGTAAGGACGTTTGTCGTACGAAGCACGTTTGACCGAACTTTCAAGCCCGTAGGAATCAATGTATGCGTCTGTGTACATGTACATAACATATTTGTGTGTGTATTGTTTACAGATAAGCACTGTTGCCATTGACCATTTTGCATGTATGCTTATGGAAACATCAACTTTTTCCAATTTAATTTTTGATATTGTAAAAGGCCGGAATACATATTAAATAAGTATAAATAGATTAAATATTTATAATCAGCACTTTTACATAATTATTTCGAATTATTTCCACAATTTTTCAAACTTTAATTAGGCGTTTTTGCATAAAATTGGAAACGGTCAAAAATTAGCGCACAAAAGTTTACTAGGTAACTCTGTCTAGTGAGAGAGCTATCAGCTGACACGTTCTTACGGAAAAAATCAAAATTGTTTTGGTTTCTACGTTCCGGGCTACGTACGTACGGGCGTTGCACGTCGGTGAGTTTTCGTTTACATTGCACACTCATAAGATAGGTCGTGTCAGCTGACACGTTTTTTCTACGTACGTTCGTGGGTAATGCGGCAGTTAAAGCTGGAGTCATTGGTGCCGTATGTCGTATCGCTGTATCCGTATCCCTAACGTAATCAGCTGTTTATCGTTACGACGGTTAACCAAAACCCAATTGGTTGGCTACGATACGGTTACGACCTTAGCGGCACCAATAATCGATTGCATTGATTCTCATAAGATTGGTCGAATCAGCTGTTATAAGGTTACCGATACGGTTACCGATAAAGCACCAATGTCTCCAGCTTAAAGAGTGGCAAATCCATTCATCTATGCTCACAACGGACAATTGCCGTCATCCGGTGGCAAAATCCTGAGCCAGATAAATAATTTTGCATGTAAATGCAACAACAACGATTTGACCCAGATAAATCCAGATAGAAGGCTGGTTCAATTTGTGAGCCAGATAATTTGTTAATTACTTCTTTTTAGGTTGGCAACGCGGCCTTTAATAAACCTAATTTTTCAAAAATAGATGTCGCTGCTTAGCCTTTCAACGTATGAGTTAAATGAAAAACAGCGGCGGCATCTGCCTATCACATTTCACGTGTGCGAAAATTTCACGACATCTGCTTTTCAAGTGTCTCAATGATCCAGAGCATTCCCGTGAGAAGCGAGCGTGAGCCAGAGCTGTAAAACTCACTGGAAGATGGCAAATGTATTTCGTAATGTCGAAGTACTTATATCTATATGTTTTTGATGTGGAAGCTTGCATTTGGGAACACGGTTGCTACTTCAGTCCATTTGGACCAAAAATGGTCCCTTCCAACCCTATATGCTCCGCTGGTCCCTTTTTCTCAATTTTTGTTCTTCTTCGGCACGGTTCAAAAATTGAAAACACTGCCAAAAAAATTTGCCGCAGATCTTTTACCCATATTACTTTTACCATAATTTTCAATTTACTGCAATGAAATTATTACCAAGAAAATTGCTCTATCAATAAAATGTAGCAGAACAATCACATTTCACTTTGGGGATAATTTAGGCGAGGCATTAAAAAGGAATTGTTGAATGTTCGGGCAAACACATTGTCATTAATTTTTGATGCAACAACGGACTTATCAGAAAAATACTTATTTTAGTGGTTAGATATTTCGATCGGTATTAAATTATTATATAGTTGAAACTTTTAAGACGCTTCATTTTTGAAAAAATTACCACAGACCAATTCGAATATTCTTAGAAAAAAAGTCTAGAGCAACTTAACAAAATATAAAGCGCCACACGTGTAACATGTTTCCCTCAGGAAAAATTTCACTTCTATGGCTGTTACACAAATGCATAACGGCAAAACTATATAATCACTTTGGTCGCTTCAAAGCAAAGATAACGCAAGGCGTTTCATTGTTTTTCGTAAGGCTTTGTCAAAGCGTTGGCACGCAACCAAAGCGTTTATGTAAATCTTTTGATGCTTCGCTCGACTGATACTTTAAATTTATGGCAGCTCCTATATCTTGCTAAGCAAAGCTTGTCGAATGTTAAGGGACTCAAAAGGTGAGAAATTCTCAAAGGAGGATTTACAACCCTTTCATCGCTTCAAATCGAAGAAAATGGCAAGGAGTCTCATTTTTATATTATGGGCCTGCCAAAGCGTCAGATCGATGCAATACAACCCAAGCGCCTTATGTAATAAATTAAGTTTTTAATGAAAATCAACAACTCCGAACTGAACAATTTTCACCATGATATAAAATTCACATGCTGTGGAACAGGAGCAACACTTCTGTGACTACATAAACCCTGTTTCAATCTTTTACGTCCCGCACAGAACCCTAATTGACCGTCTTCGACCGAAACGCTCGTTACCGTTATGATAACCACAAATCACGCAAACAAGATTGCGCATTGCGCATGTAAACAAAAGATCAGCTGTTTTTTATGAACAATTTTTTCTCTTCCTTTCATTCGTTCAAGCAGTCAAGTGTGACGTAGATGCGCAGAACAAAGCAATTTTGAACTTGTGAATGCGCAATCTTTTGAGTGTGATTTGTGATGATAACTTTAGCGAGTGCCTGTTAGAAAGAAGTCAACACACTTGTAGTTATCCACAATGGCTGCAGGGTGACATCATATTAAAAACATATATATCAGCTGACTTCCGGCCCTCACCTGTATGGTTTCGCAATGGTGTAGATAAACACTGGGGCCTTCATTGCAGATAAATGTACATTTAAACGTAGGCTATAGATACCACTTTATGTGAGCTTAAGGCCGCGGCACAATGACATTTTTCATATAGATGCGTTTAACACAAGCTTATGCATTCCAATAACATCGCCACAATCAACCGAGATGTTGCGTTTGTAAATATGACGGAACTTCAGACTTGGCAATTGAAGTTTATTACGCCTTGCCCATTCACATACAAAAGTTTGCGAAGCACTGTTGTAAACATTCTCCCTATACAACAAAACTACTTGCTAACATATTTTGTGTCGTATTCGATTGTTATATTGCAGTTTTTAATTGTGAAAAATGTTAGAAAATTTACCAACCAGCGAGAAAAATAATTTCACTTGCAAAGTGTGCCTACATCCTTAGCCAAAGCAAATGTCAAATTCTTCTTCTTATGATTTGCTTGGAACAAAATTGGGGAGTTGGCTACTTTTCAATATCAGATGGCCCCAGTGTCACTCATTCTACCATTCTAATCGATATGAAAAAGTGCTTATGTGTCGGAGCTATTATTCTGTTGGCTGATTATGGGATTCCTTGTAAACCCTATTTTTTGCTGGGCATGTACGTACATACATATATAATCTATATATGCGAATGTTCGCTAAAAAAATGTGTATATGCAAAAAAAAAGTACTTACGGTCGCAGGATAATTCATCTCCAATTTCTATCCAAGCTGTTTCTCTGGCTTCTCTGTTTGTATAGTCTTTATGCTCAGGGTTATATAAAATAGGAAATTTTTTTATTGTTTTCACTAAGCGCACATTAAAATTAGTGTCATGTATTCCATCCATTGCAAATTGCACAAAAACCAAAAACAAACTCAAGTAAACAATATTAAGCAACTTTACATATGCAAGAAATCCAACAAACTGGCACGCAACTTTCAACTCAGTCAAATTGTGTGGACTGTATTATCCGCTTGTCGTTTTATGTCGTTTTATGTCCAATATTTTAGTTCAACGAACATTTGTGCGACGCACAATTCCTACTAACCTTTCTAGTAAATATTCATGCTTACTTAAACTACAGCAAAAATTTTAGTGTTTGGCGAAGCAAATGCAACGTGAGAACAATATCTGATGGTTGTTATGCATCATCATGAACCGACTGGGACGATATGTCATAATTTTGTAGCAGAATTGTTTGCAATCCAACGAGGGTGAGTTTTGTTGAGTTTAGGGTTACCTGCTTCGTAAATTTTTATACAAATTTTAGATGATAAAAATGAATTAGTTTTTCGAAGTATCCCGCAAAAATTCTCCGAGCGCTCATAATTTGGGAGTTTGAAAGTCAGATACATGATAACGTAGGAGCATTTTTTACTCCGATATTATGAAATTTATGATCCGTATGCCAAGGGTATTCATTAAGCAAAGCAACTTGGGAAGAGATTTTTATATATTTACTTCAGTTTTTTCTTCTTCAAATCCAAATTAATGATCAATTTCTTTAGTTTCTTGTCTATAAGTATGAATGTCTTATTCAAGGATTTGCCTCCATATGCCTATGAAAACTACACCCACAAATTTCTCCAAAAATCGTTATAAAACAGTATTTGTTGAGTCCATAACAGCAGCATATGAGCCTTTTAAGAGGTACACGGGTGTCATATTTGGCTCACATCGGGCGACCAACGCAAGTTGGGAAATGTGTTTCTTTCGGACTTTTAAATGAGCTTATAAGAATCGTAAACGCTCCAAAGTTAAGACTCCTTTCTGCATCTCAATGTTAAACGAATGGAAGCTATTTATATTTTCATCCTGTTTGAATCCGTAGGTACACCATAAAATTATTATATGTACCTCTTGAGGTGAACCTCGTATGATCAGGAAACTAGGCCGATTTCATAAGAAAAAAATCATATAAAAGAAAAATTCCTTGTTTTATGAGTGACCTTATACGATCTCTAGATGTATAAAAACTAAAAGAAAAAAATATATATTGTTTGTTGAAAAAAAAACAAAATGTTGCCGTTCAGGGCTGACTTTTTGATAAAAAATAATCGATACGTAATTAGCTATCGAATCGTATATTCGTAAGTTGAAAATTTATGCTTTTGAGATTATTTCAGAATTTTTTTTAATGAAAATTTAAAAAAACATACACCCGTCCATCAAAGAAAATAATTTGATAGCTTCAAAAGCATTTCCGAACTCTTTGCAATAAGAAAATTATCAATTATTAAATATGACTACTAACTAAAGCACTCATATCAAGATGCAAAACACCAAAATGGTCTCTCATTATGGGAAGCCACCTCAGCACTTTAATAAATCCCGGTTAACGTAAATAGCAAGCTACATACGTCAAGTTGAACTCCCCACATATATGCTATGGAGGTTTTAAGCTGAATTAGCGCTACAAAACTATCGATGTTACTATCTATAGTTTTATTTTTTAAAAAAATAAAAACATTTATTTTTTCAGGGCGATAGTCGAAAATAAGTTTTTAATGAAAAGCACTAACTTTTCACACGACCTCAACTTCTGCATTAAGCGTCATTTAAAATCTTAAAAGCGCATATGTTTTTTAAGCTGAAGCTAGCTAACTTTTATAATACGATAGTTTTAAGCCGTTGAAAATATTACGTCACTAATAACCACGTCACTAACGACAGTTTCTCAACTCGATCGGCGATCACGGTTCGAAAACTATTTCCACTCAAGCGTGCTATTGTGATTTAAAAAACACCATTTGATCACGGATCGTATATTACGATTCGGCCCCTGAATGGCGAATCACTACATATATGACCAAACTTTTTTTTGGCTTTGAATGGATACCTTGCGAAGTTTAAAACGAAATGAACTGAAACAATTGGGTTTAAATTTTAGTCCAGAACATTTTCATTCTCCACACTTGTTGACTTAAATTTGAACCCAAATATATTAAAACTTGGCTTCATCCTCTCAGGCACACTTGCAGAACAGCAAATCATTTTTTAAAAAGTTAACTTGCCTTTCTACACGGAGCCTCATAATTTAAAATATAGATCAAAAAAGTCTAAAAAGGTGAAAAAGTGTATTTTTCAACTATCTGGACAAAAATTTAAACAAAGATATCTTAGAAATCGCTTAAAACTCATACATGGTTTTAGAAGTAGTATAAAAAAGCTTCAAATCAGCAGTACTTTGATAGGTTTAAAAAATAAACTCAAGGTTTTGACCGTGTGACGTCGCCATAGTCTGATAACCTATTATATATATGTGACCTGGAATCATCAAACGACCCTATTCTGCGAAAATACGGTTTTTCTTTTTTGAGTGATTCTTATAGGAAATTGAAATCTCTTTCCAATGGAACAAACCGTATTTCTCTATCTTTCTTAGTTTTTCCACAATCGCATCAAAGTCCAAGTGAAAATCTTTAAACGCCTTTTTCCCGAAAACTTGTTTTCGCACAATAGAGTCGTTTGATGATTCCAGGTCACATATATGATATATGTAACCAATATTAAATAATATTTAGATTGATATCATTTATTCATAACAATAATAATTATAATAAAGTACATGATTTAAAAAAAACGTTAAATTAAAATTAAATTTTGAAAAAAAAATATATATTTTTTCAGGGCGGTAGTCGAAAATACGTTTTTAATGAAAAGCACTAACTTTTCCTACTACCTCAACTTCTACATTAAGCGTCATTTAAAATCCTAAAAACACATTTTTTTAAGTTGAAGCTAGCTAACATTTGTTTTAAGCTATTGAAAATATTACGTTACTATCGACAGTTTTTCAGCTCGATCGACGATCACAGTTCGAAAACTACTTTCACTCAAGAGTGCTATTGTGATTTAAAAAACGCCATTTGATCAGGGATCGTTTATTACGATACGGCCCCTGAATAGCGAATGAGACGGTGCACGGTTGAAAATTTTGGTTTAATTCTTAAACTTTTTGGTCTACATATATGACCAAACTTTTTTTGTTTTTGAATGTAGACCTTGCGAAGTTTAAAACGAAACGAGCTGAAACAATTGGGTTTAAATTTTAGTCCAGAACATTTTACACACTTGTTGACCTAAATTTAAACCCAAATATATTAAAACTTCTGTTCATCCTCGCAGACCAACTTGCAGAACGGCAAGTTATTGAAAAAAAAAGTTAACTTGCTTTTCTGCACGGAGCCTCAAAGTTTATAATATAGATCAAAAAAGTTGGTACTGTTAAAACTTTTTGGTTTTAATTTTAAACTTTTCATCGAAAAATGTATTTTACAACTATCTGGACAAAAATTAAAACAAAGATATCTTAGAAATCGCTTAAAACTCATACATGGTTTTAGAAGTAGTATGAAAAAGCTTGGCGGCCACCGTGGTGTGATGGTAGCGTGCTCCGCCTATCACACCGTATGCCCTGGGTTCAACTCCCGGGCAAAGCAACATCAAAATTTTAGAAATAAGATTTTTCAATTAGAAGAAAATTTTTCTAAGCGGGGTCGCCCCTCGGCAGTGTCTGGCAAGCGCTCCGATTGTATTTCTGCCATGAAAAGCTCTCAGTGAAAACTCATCTGCCTTGCAGATGCCGTTCGGAGTCGGCATAAAACATGTAGGTCCCGTCCGGCCAATTTGTAGGGAAAAATCAAGAGGAGCACGACGCAAATTGGAAGAGAAGCTCGGCCTTAGATCTCTTCGGAGGTTATCGCGCCTTACATTTATTTTATTTTTTATGAAAAAGCTTCAAATCAGCAGTACTTTAATAGGTTTAAAAAATAAACTCAAGGATTTGACCGTGTGGTGTCGCCATTAGTCTGATAACCTATTATATATATGTGACCTGGAATCATCAAACGACCCTATTCTGCGAAAATACGTTTTTTCTTTTTTGGAGTGATTCTTATAGGAAATTGAAATCTCTTTCCAATAAAAAAAACGCATTTCTCTATCTTTCTTAGTTTGTCCACAATCGCATCAAAGTACAAGTGAAAATCTTTAAATGCGTTTTTCTCGAAAACTTGTTTTCGCACAATAGAGTCGTTTGATGATTTCAGGTCACATATATGATATATGTAACCAATATTAAATAATATTTAGATTGATATCATTTATTCATAACCATAATAATTATATAATAAAGTATATGAGTTAAAAAAAAACGTAAAATTAAAATTAAATAATGTTCTAATTTTTACGCATTACGTACTCCACGAGTTGCTTTATCTGCTTTCGTCAACGTAACAAAGTTATTCAATTGCTTGACGCGTAACTTAGACCAGATCATGAAGTTGGACAGACCCAATATTTGTGCTGCATGCAGAGCTGCAGCTTCTGGGTATAATACCGTAGGGCAGCCTAATCCAGATGGCATATTTAAGCTCGACCAAACATCAACTTGTAAATTTTCCGGTTTCAATGGCGGACAATTTATCACAGGATATGTAGTGCTGCCAGATAACACTGGACCCAAACCATTCGAGCGCCCTGCTACAGCTATAAATATCAAATTATTCATCACACTTTCGTATTCGCGCATAATGCGTAATGTTTCTTCGGGACCCTTATGTGCTGAGGTTACGCGCAATTCAGTGTTTACACCCAATTGCTTACAATACGTAGCAATTTTTTCACAATGTGCAGTATCGGAGGCGCTGCCCATTAGAATGACAACCAAATGATCTTTTGACGGAACGATAGTTTTGAGTTGTTCGCTGACCCAAATAAAATTACGTTTTACTGTATCCAAATCTGTGGCAGTGACTGTAGCGAGATTACGATAGACCTGCTTGTCTACCATTAGACGTTTGTCGCCCGAGGGCCAAAGGCGCCATGAATCGGAATCGATTATATCGGCGAGCACAATGTTACCTGAAAGAGGAGTAGAATGTATTTTATATCACATCATGTTATTGTATTTTAGTTCATATGATATTAAATCATATTGTTACGAATATTAGCAAAACTAAGGAGTGCTGCCAGCTCTAAGCCGATGCTAAGCAGTGACGTGAATGCACATCAATAATTCAATCATCATGTATCTACATAAACGAAACAATAACTCTACATATATGTACCATGTACGTATACGAGCAGCGGAGAGTCAATGCACAAATACATGCATATATCTGAGATACTCCTGTAAGTATGCAATGAGAAAAAACTATAAAATTGTGCAATTGTAGTTACAGCTGAGAAGTTTGAGAGCTACTGGACTAGTAGATTCTAGAAGCGCCTAGAAGATGCGAAGGTTGAAATCAAAGAGTATAAAAGGCGACAATTGTAGAGACGCTGGAATTCAGTTTGATTTGAGTTGTCAAGCAGTTACGACTAAGACGATATCTAGCGAGCAATAGCAGTATTATTTTGAAAGTCAGTTTCATTTAAGCTATCAGTTTGGTTATTAAGCTATTCGTTGCACAGTTTGAGTGTATTGTGAAGTATTTTAATAAAGGCCATTTTTCCATTATTCAATATCGGAGTTATTTATTCAACAGTTTAGCGACACGAACCTAGCAAAAGGGCAAATAAGAGGATTTGCAAGTAAAATTCGTTACAATATATATTAAGCTGGGTCGATTTATTAACCTATGTATATCGCGCCATCGATTTTTCGATAGGTTTTGGGCTCAGGAAAAAAGTTCCACTAAGCATACCCAAAAAAATAATTTTCGATCCTGCAAAATTTGAGTTTTTTGACTTTTTTTCTTTGATTTTTAAGGTTTTTTTCATCACCTACTTATACCTATATGACACTACTTTATTTTCGTGTATTTTTTCTTGTATTTTATCTTCAATTTTTTGTCGCACTCCCTCCTAATACGGCTTCAATACTGGTGTAAGTGTGTAAACTATATTTCAAAAAACTAACGAAATACAAGGAAAATACAATCTAGTTCATTAAAAACAAATGAGCCAGTTTGTATTTCGATAGGTTTTTTTGACATTCGGCCGCTTTTTCATTATTTTTTTCTGACACATGAAAATTTTGTTTTTAGTTTGAAAATTTAGTGCATAAAAACATAACTAAAATCAACTTTCTTGTGAAAAAAGTGAACCATTAGAGACCGAAATAATTTTCGCGTGTTATTTGCATTGTTTTTATTGTTAAAAGTGTTAATGTAAAAATAAAATGTAAAACATAAACAAAAACATGCCGAACTCACTAATTTTTGGGGAATAGTGGTTTCGCTTTTTCATGATAGAAATTGTTGTCGTGTTTTGAAGTTCCAATCCAAGCAAAAATAAAGTAGTGCCATATATGCTTTAAAAAATTTTCATTTGATTTTAAAATTTTCAGGTATACCCTGTCCGACTCAAAAGTGTCCGCTAAAAACTTTGGCGATAACAGTTTTTAAAAAAAAAAAAATTTTTTTGGGTTTTGAGGAGTGTTTTGGTGAAAAAATTTATTTTTTCTCCATTTGTTTTTTAAGAGTTTCTTCAGAAACGTGCAAAAGTGTTGCCGATGAAAACGAATTTGTCTCATAGTTGCTATCCCACTTAAAATTATGCGTTAAAAACGTTGGCATTAACAGTTTAAATTTTTTTTTTGTTTTTGGGACTTCTTTTGGTCGAAATCGATTTTTTTCATTTTCTAGGCTCCAATTCAGTTTTTATGTATATGTTTCCGTTAGACCCACCAATAAGTATACCAAAATGATCAGGGGACGAGCTAAGTTGATTTAGCCATGTCCGTCTGTCCGTCCGTCCGTCTGTCCGTCTGCCCGTTTATTTGAACGCATACCAGTCCCTAGTCTTTTGAGATATCTTGATGAAATTTGGTAAGCAGGCATATTTTGATAGGGGATTTGACATTTGTCGGATCCGACCGGATAGGACCACTATAGCATATACCTCCCATACAACCGATTGTTCAATAAGAGGGTTTTCGCCATTTCTGCCTAATTTTATAGCTAGCAACATCAAATTTTACCACAAGCTTACGTATTGGGCATAGATGGTTGTCTGAAAAAATCGTCAAGATCGGACATATTTTTGTCGAAATCGATTTTTAGTCCCAAGTGAATTCATGCGCTAAATACGGTAAGTGCAGTTTAAAAAAAATTTTTTTTTGTCTTATATATAATTTCATTCCTTCATATTATTTAATAGCACATCGTGGTATTCCGTATTATCACAACATTTATACCATATTAATCATTCTTTAATTTCATATTATATTATATCAGATCAGATTGCCGGCAGCCATGGTGTGATGGTAGCGTGCTCCGCCAAGCTCACCGAAGATCCTGGCTCCCTCCCCCCTCCCCCTCCGTTCACAGCAACATCAACATTTGAGAAACCAAGTTTTTTCAATTAGAGGACAATTTTTCTAAGCGGGGTTGCCCTCGGCAGTGTTAGGCAAGCACTCCGAGTGTATTTCTGCCATGAAAAGCTCTCAGTGAAAACTCATCTGCTTTGCGATGGCGTTTGGAGTCGGCATAAAACAAGTAGGTCCCTGCTGTTACCTACGCACTGCTTTCGCAGATTCGATCCGGTAAGCTCGGGCATTAACACCTTCTGTTGCTAACCCGATACCACGGGAAGTTGTTTTTTTGACATTCATATCGCATATCATATCATGGTACAGGTTACCACATCCTATGACATCACGTCGTATCATATCATTTCATTCATTCTCTCATATCACACCATACTTAGAGATAGGAAAGGGGTAAATACCCAAATATTAAATACCCGGTAAATTGGTTATATATGGAAAAAAGGGTAAATACCCAAATATTTACCCAAAAGAACGGTAGAAATAATCTTTTGGAAAATATGCGAAACAAACACATAAATTCAATCCAAAATGTACCCGATTTTTAATATATTGGTCCGTTGAATTGGTTTTAATCTGTAATCCAGCGTTTTTAATAAATTTTAACCCAGTAATGCATACCGTTACCCAAATGTTAGTTAACCTAGCAACAATTTTAAGTAAAAAATAGTCATAAAAAATATGTAAATTGGAGCGTTTAGAGTCGTTATGAGCCCAAACCAAAGTATTTCCATTCTTGCAATGGTCGTCCTATTTGAGCCTATTAACTTATATTATTTGAGCCTTAATAAGAGTCCGACATTAGTCTTAAAACCATTTAAACAACTCATATTATACTCTACTGGAACTCTTTCCGGCGTCATTTCTAATTCTAATAAACTCTTATTATAAGGCAGCTATTTGGCCTATTTTTTAGGTCTCGTCAGCGCTTATTGGGGCATATATAGTTCGACACACCAGGACAGAGCGCGGCAGATTTGCGGTCACATTAAAAAGGTCGAGAAGCGTCCATGAGCAGAAAAACGTCGATGCGTATACAAAAAAAATATAGCATAGCATGGGTACCAATACGGTACAAATGTAATTCATTTTATATTACAATTCAAAATTGTCGTAACAAAGTATCAATATTTGTTGCAAACTCGCTTTGACAAACATAAATATTTCATAAATGATAATTTTTGCATGCTAGGTTAGGTGCTTTTGAGCCGTTCAATAAAAGACAAAAATTAAATTTTCTTTTACCCTCCTACGCGTTTCGACGCTTTTCTGGTTCCTATATTGCCACATATTCCGTACTCGTTTCGGATCCTTAAAATATGAGCGTCGTGAGCATTTTTGAGGAGTAGCTTTGTTTTCGTAAATATGTGTACCCTATAAACATTCTCGAAGCGCTTACAGTTCTGGAGTTCAATATGGGTCCGAAATATGTGAAATATATCAGTCTAAAAAATGTTATCACCTAAGAGTCTTTTATGACTCTAATTTGATGAAATTATTAACAACGAGAAATATTAAGATTAGTAAACTAGGCTGCGCCGGAATAAAAACTCAGAATTTTTTCTCTGACAATTTATTTTAAATAAAGATCTAATCCAACTAATAATAATTTCATTTCTATCTTATCCTCATGTGAGTTTTTCATAACAATTTTCTCCTTATAATTTCCGAAATAGTGGGAACTCAAAATTAGCAGTATATGAGGCCTGTAAAAGACTTATGTTAGAGGCAAAATATGAGCTTATGAGGGTGCTAGAAGTCATATAGCATTCACTTCAGGCTCCTAAATGAGTTCATAACGAGTGCAAACGATCCAAAGTTTTGACTCCTTTCATTGTTTACTTCGAATGTTTGCTGGGTTGTTTGTTTAAAATTTTGTTTAATTTCAAATTATGTATAAATTTAATTTCTGAATTGTTATTCCAAGCAGCCTCGATTCAAATGACTTTTAAATATCCAAAACAAGATACAAAAGAGGAATATTGCAGGTTGTTTAAGCGACTTAAACTATGAGTTTTTTTCTTTCGTTTGTTTCATAAGCGCTGAAATTCTCATCCGGCTTATGAAATATTCTAAAGACATAGTTTTAGTTCTTAATAAAATATGGAGGTTCTTCGAGTAGAAGATGGGGTGCCAATACCTCAGAGCCCAGTGCTCGCCTCCACATCACATTTTGAAAAGGGTCTTCAAATAGAAGATGAGGTGTGTCATTAGAGCGAAACCTCAGAGTTCCATATGCTCGCCCCAAATTAAATAAATAAAGGGAGGTTCTTCGAGTAGAAGATGGGGTGCCAATACCTCAGAGCCCAGTGCTCACCTCCACATCACATTTTTAAAGGGGTCTTCAAATAGAAGATGAGGTGGCTCATTAGAGCGAAACCTCAGAGTTCCCTATGCTCGCCCCAAATTAAATAAATAAAGGTGTACCGATGCTTTGCATCGTCCCGTGCTTTAAATACACCACAAATAACATTAAAAATAACAAACTTAATAAAATACAGTCCATTAAAAAAATAAAAAAAATAAAAATAAATTTAAAAAATGTTTGGTTGCAATGGGCTTTGAAACCGCAACCCAAAACATTTGAGTCGGGTACGTCATCCACTGTGCCACGACTAACACGTTTACAAGTATATCAAATTACTCCCTTATAACTCACATTAAACTGCTCGCCCTTAACTGCCTCACGCTTAGCTACGGGTGTTTTCCTAGTATTTAATCATAAAAATAGTAAATACCCGGTATAATCCCATCTCTAACCATACTGTTTCATATCACAACATATGATATAAGATCATATCATATCATGTAAATCATTCTTCGATATCGCACATATATGTAATACTCCTAGGTACATTCCCAAACATCAGAGTGCCGATATATTGCTGTTTAAACGTTTTTGTTTTTGTATTCAATAATCGAATGTACCTAAATTCAAGTTTTTTCTTGTCACACTTATGCTGCTACAATCAGAAAAATTGTATAGGCTGCCTTGTTTTGATTTCGAATTCAAAACACATGGGAGCATTTTCTATTAGCAATATAGGAGTATTACACAAGTATATGATATCGCATAACTATATTTCATATCATATTATAGTATTACAAATCACATCATGCCATCTGATACATACGACATGAGCGTGTGATATGATATGCTGTCAACCGTAACAAAACAAGTAAAAAGAGTATAATAACAACAACAAGAAAATCATACCTTCGGTATCAATTCCGAATTCCACTTTCATATCAATAAGAGCACAATTTTTGGTGGCCCAAGCTTTTTCTAATATTTCAAATACTAGTAGGGTGATACGTTTCATGACATCCAATTCGGTTTGTCCTTTTGGGGAAAGGAATAATTTTATTTTTTAAATATTATTATGTTACGGATATTTCAGTCAAGCCACTAACCTATCAAAACTCCATTGAAATTGAATTTCGCTGAAAGTATTTGTTCATCAGACCATTGTGGATCGTGATTAGCATCATCTTTGAAAAATGTCTCCTGTTTTGGTGGTGAAAATCTGAAAGCAATGAAAAATAGGAATGCAATTATATTAATAAATTGTTGTTATTGTGCATGCTGTGCATGACTTTTTTAAATCGTCTACTGATTATGTTTACAGCAATATTTTGTTATTTTGTGGGCGCATTAGGGTCAAAATGGGGTCAGAAAAATAAGATTACGCTGACTGGGAGTTCACCGATTACATATTTATTGACGTATGTGTGCATTTAGGAAGATTTGAACAAAAAACATATTGATAGGAGTTTTTTTTTATATTAAAATATCAATTGTACAGCTGATTTGTGGTTAGCAACTAAATTCCTAGCAAGGCCTTGAACAATTCTAGTAAGACTTGGGCTGAGTGTTCAGAAACACCGCTCCAGCGAACATTCAGTCGGAGAATACAGGACATTACCCAACTATGTGCTTCGCTGCCTTTTCCCGCAGTTCGGGTCTTATACATTTCGAATACTGAGTGGTTATTACTCTATTTCGTTTGCCATTTCCTTAATTTGAGACTTTTTAACCGTTGGTTTGTTGGTTGCTATGGTGGCGGTCGGTGAGACCGGGCCCATTGAACTAGTAGACTGTTGTACTCTGTACCCTATGCTTGTTTTATTCTAACTAATTGTTTAAATCAATACATCTACTGATGTTCTTTATGGAGCATTTTGTAAGCGCCTTTAAGTCGGGCATCACAAAACAACCCAAATTCAATGTTCGCTTGGGCTGAACATTTGCAGAGGCAATGTGTGTGTTTTTCCCAAAATCCTCCTGTCTTCAGCTCCTACACCGGTCTTTGAAGGGGCTACCCATTCTTTCTGCGTGTAAGTCAATACCCTGTAACTGTGGCCGTGGCTCTAAATATGTCTTTCCTAGACCTATTTAGTAAAGTATCGGTTCTTTTGTGTTTGTAGTCCGGCCAAGTATGTTTAGTGATATTACAGGTGTCCGCAGAATGCCAATTAAAATTCAAGTTCAGAATCTCCTATTAGGTTTAGGCCCGGTTGTTCAGTAGTTAGTTAAGCTAAGCTTAAACTAAGTTTGCTTAAACTCTAGTCAAATTTATCAAGTTAAGCTACTGAGCAGTTTTTCAGTCACAGTTTAAGGCCGCCTTTGGGCTATGATTTTTGTGCGACAACATTGGTTTTTTTATTATCTAGATAATTTGTACATACGGCAACATCTGGATTTTGTTTACCTAACAAACACGGGAAAAAAATCTCCAGCGAATTATATATCTAGTTCCGGAATTGATATCCAACATAATTATTTAATTACACAGGCCGACAAGAAATTTGACCATAAACCAGACCATACTTTCCTAAAGGTTTTCGATGCGCTGAATTCAAATCTGGACGCATAATTGCTCTATCACATCAGTATTTTGAGATATCCTAACCTAAATGTGCAAAAAACACCGTTTTTGCCTATTTTTGAGGTTATATATAAACGACAGATTTTTTTTTTTAAAGCACACATAGCATCTTAAAGAAGAAGTCTTTCTCTTACGAATGGCGTTGAGTTTGCTCAAATATCTTCTTTTTTTTGCTAAGATAGAGCAATTTAAAATTTGTAAATTTGCTCAAAATCCTGACGTGATAGAGCAATTATGCGTCCAGATTTGAATTCAGCGCATCGAAAACCTTTAGGAAAGTATGGTCTGGTTTATGGTCAAAAAAATCGGTCTAATTTTGTCGGCCTGTGTTATTCTTAAACCAGATAATTCTCGCGTTGATATCCAACTTCATTCTCCAATTACTATCCAATCTTTAACAAATTTTGTAAAATTAAAAGTTTTCGAGTTATTTCCAACGTCATTCATATTTTCCAATTATTATCCTAATTTCGAGAGATTTTGAGAAATATACAGTTCTCAAATGAATATTGAACACATTCCTCCAGTTGATATTTCGTTGATATCCTACATTGCATATCGAGCTGAGGTGGAGTTGAATAAAATCTCCAAGGCACCACCAAAACAACAGCTGTTTATTGTGAGATATAAATACCTGGTTGATAGCAGTAATGAAGCGTAATTAATCAAAAATAAATTATATAGGCGGTCGCCGTGGTATGATGGTAGCGTGCTCCGCCTACTACACCGAAGATCCTGGGTTCACTCCCCGGGAAAAGCAACATAAACATTTTAGAAACAAGGTTTTTCAATTAGTAGGCAATTTTTCTAAGGGGGGTCGCCCCTCGGCAGTGTTTGGCAAGCACTCAGAGTGTATTTCTGCCATGAAAAACTCTCAGTGAGGACTCATCTACCTTGCATATGTCGTTCGGAGTCGGCATAAAACAAGTAGGTCCCGTCCCGCCAAATTGTAGGAAAAATTAAAAGGAGCGCGACGCAAATTGGAAGAGAAACTCGGCCTAAAATCTCTTCGGAGGCTATCGCGCCTCACATGTATTTATTTTTTAAATTATATATATTTCATTTTATTTTCGTGAAAATACTGTAGTATGGAATCTTACATTTAAGTGCAGTTAGAGAACCACAAGTTGTTAATTAGATTTTTTCAACTTAAGTAATAGGATTGTTTGCTATATAAAAAATTCCCTCTTCTGCTGATTACGCTATGATTCTCGAGTTGAGCCACTGTTTAGAAACAACTCTTGAGATTTTAGAAGTATGCCTAGTTATCGACATGAGCTCAGTGGTACTCAAGCCTAAATGCTTGTTGGGTATATTCGACGTCATTCACAACGAACGCAAATAACTGATAGGTAAACTAGAGTTCAACCCTGTCAGATTGGTCGCTTAAGCTCAGCTTAAACTTCAGTTAAAGTAGACTGAAAAACTGCAGAATAAGTTTAAGCATAGTTTAACTGACAAACTGAGTTGAACTTGTACTGAAAAACCGGGCCTATGTTGTAGTTTTCTAAACTTGAATTATAATATTCTGACCTTGAATTGTAATTTTCTGAACTTGAGTTGTAATTTTCTGAATTTAATTTGAAAGTTCTGAACTTGAGTTGTAGTTTTTTAAATTAAATTGGATGTTCTAAACTTGAATACCCCGTAATTTTTTGAACTTGAATTGGAAAATCTGAACTTGAATTTAAATTTTCTGAACTTAAACTGGAAAAGGTGACACTTAACTGGCACTTAAGTACAAGTCAACTTACCTGTAACCCTCAGAAACGCCCACATTACGTTTTAAGAACGAACCAGTCGCCAAACGTCTGGTAACCCACTCAATTGGTATCATATTACATTTTTTTGCGATAAAAGCGATGTCAGCGCAAGATTTCACGTACGCCGTATTTACACCTAAATTTAAACAAATTAAAATGTGAGTATTAATTATTATTGCAATAATTAATTGTGTGCCAAATTTCACGTGGCTTACCCGCTTCGTTAAGTATGCCAAAAACTAGACCATTTGTGGCATTGGAAATTTCCGCTTTGCCCTTCAGATCGTGTGCCTTCACACCATCGCCGGCTGTTATGCGATCTTTGCTGAGCAACAAACACAAACCAGGATGATCGGGTAGATCATAAACTTGTTTTGTTTTACCCTCGATAAGAATTTTCCCCAATTTGTAACCTCCAACTACATTTGAGATTTATTATATAGAATTGAATGAAATTTGTTATGTAGGTACTTTCATTCAATTAATATTCTTCATACTCACCTGTTGACATTTTTATTTATTTGTTGCAATTTGCACGTGTTTTATTAAATGTAAAAAAATCGTATGAAACTACGACAGGCTTGAGCTTTTGTATCGTACTGATCGTGGCAATTGCTTTGTATTTCTCTTTAAAGCCGGATCGTCAGTGTGATTTTATTGCAGAATAGAAGTGTAGTTGTATCTTTGCTTTTATACATGAATTTGTTTTCTGTTTACCAATACATACGTATTTTGCGTCCGCCGTGGTGTGATGGTAACGTGCTTCGCCTAACACAAGTACTCCGAGTGTATTTCTGCCATGAAAAGCTGTCAGTGAAAACTCATCTGCCTTGCAGTTGCCGTTCGGAGTCGCCATAAAACAAGTAGGTCCCGTCCCGCCAATTTGTAGGAAAAATTAAAAAAGGAGAACGACGCAAATTGGAAGAGAAGCTTGGCCTAAAATCTCTTCGGAGGTTATCGCGCCTTACATTTACTTATTTTTATTTTAATACATACGTATAAGCCTGTGCACCCGGATAACTCTCTACCGCTAAAAGGCTCTCATAATAGCTGCTAATGAAGGAGATTTAAATTACAGTCAAAAATTAATTTTAATTTTAATTTGAGTCTGCATCCGATGCCTAAAATGACATTTTTCTGCTATGTTCACTTCCCTTCTCCGTCACGAAAACTGTTTATCACATATCAGCGTATGTAATTTGGAAGTGCAACTATTTTCCTTGAAAATGGTGTTTAATTTTTTGGGAGGCTTTCTTTGCGCTTATATAGTGTTTGATAATCGTGAATAGAAAAGAAAGAAAAGTATCAAAATCGTGCATACTGCCTAGAAAGGACCAAAATTGAAAAATGGGACCAACGGACCAAACGGGGTTGGAAGGGACCATTTTTGGTCCAAATGGACCAAAGTGGCAACCGTGGCAGTGATATTAACACAATTACTCAAACGAGCTGGACAGTGTGTCGTTTGGGGATAAAATGTAGATATATTTGAGTTCAACTGCGCGATACTTTGTTTGTAGCTGAACCTGAAAAACTCGCAAGAACTCAAATTGTTGGGAGTTTCGGTAGGGGCATTCATTATTATTGAGACAAAGAGGCGCAAAACTTATAAAATCGAATACCAATTTCAAATGAAAAATGACTTTCTATATACATATAAGTAGCGGGTTCGAGGTCCCATATAGTACAAGCATCGAAGTATGCGTAGTTCAAAATTTAAAATAAGTTTTTTTGCCAGGAATGTGTTAGGGGTATGGCGAATTCGATAAGCAAACAAATTGGTCTGAACCTGTGAAGCTCAAAGCACATTTCTAGTTGTTGTAGCTGTATAGACTCTACGCGAACTTTTTGTAGAACGATGCTAGTGTGGCGGTATCCTGTCGTATAGCCCAACTGACATTGGTACGAATTAGTTTGACAGCGTGAAGTATCACGATCGTCACACGATATTTCTGATATGCGCCGCAGAGACATTTAGCGTTAGCCTATGTTAACTAAGAGAAAAGTTCCATAATCTGAGTGTGCCCTACCTACGTTCACCATGTCTCTAAAGCTGTTACAGCGCAAATTACGAAACCTTATATCGTTATCCATCCAATATCCAATATTCCGCTGAAATATTTGCGCATTCTTTTCTCATTCAGCATCATAATTTCCTCGTTAATTCCGTAACACTATCTGGCTTGGTATCATTTGTTCCATTGATGGAATGTATGTTACATCCCTCATTCATGGATCCCTCACGAGAAGCATTTGCTGAAATTTGAAGCTTCTAGCTGTTAAAATGGGGCAGAAATTGCGAAAAGTTTCTTATCTGAACAATTGGTTGTATGAGATATATACTATATATACCACCGATCTCTATCATTTTTTCAGACAACAATATATGCTACATACGTAAGCATTTTGTGAAATTTGAAGCTTCTAGCTGTTAAAATAGGGCAGAAATTGCGAAACGTTTCTTATCTGAACAATCGGATGTGGGGGATATATGCTATATATACAACCGATCTCATCCATTTTTTCAGACAAAAATATGTGCACTATTCGAAAGCATTTGGTGAAGTTTGAAGCTTCACAAGCCAACCTAATAAAACCGCACTGCGTTTTTTTAGCGCACGCAAACAACCGGCGTTTTTTGCCCTAACCCAAATAAGCATACGTTGCGACAATGTAAAGCATGTGTGCAAACGTCAAATCTAAATGTCACGCAGAACAAAAATTGGAAATCGAGTTAGGTTTTCACGCAGCAAATTCAATTTGAGTTGCTCTCATACAAGTTGTATGTGCATGAGACATTTTTGACAGAAAATGACTTGCGTGCGTTTATATTAGGTTGGCTTGCCAATCTGATAAATTGAGGAAGATATGACAAAAATTCTCTTTTCTGAAAAATCGGTTATATGGGGGATATATGCTATAGTGGTCCAATCCGGCCGGTTCCGACAAATGTCTAATCAGACACCTAAATATACTCGCTCACCAAATTTTATCAAGATATCTCAAAAATTTAGTGACTAGTTTGCACACATACAGACAGAGGGACATGGCTAAATCAACTCAACTTTTCATCCTGATTATTTTGATATACTTAATGGTGGGTCTATCTACTTTCCTTTAAGGACTTACTATTTTGAGATGCGTGACGAAGTTAATATACCATTTGATAAAAATATCACACATAAATTTTAGTCCCGATTGGAAACGATTGAGGAGTAAAAACATTAAAATTAAATTCTTTGTTTTCAAATACCCAATATCCAGAATATTATACTATGCGATATCATATATGTATATGTACATTTTAGTGCTGATTGCAATTGTGCGACACCAATTGCGCAATGGTATTTGAACATATTGAGTCTTTATAGCGTAATCTGAACTTGAACCTCTGTGGAAACGCTTTAATCGTTTCCAAACGGGACTTAAATTTATATGTGTTATCGTCAACTATAGAAGATATTGTAGATTTTGGGTATAAAAAACAAAAAGGTTAATTAAAATTTTTTGAGTCTCCATAGAGAAAGCTTAATTTTGCCCCCGTGTGCGACATCCCTTAACAGTCTCCAATCAGATATAAAATTTATATCAGATATATTTAGCCGTTTGAAGGGGACTGGTTTTTTCATTAAAATTACCACCCTAATGCACATTTATATGCATTCACATCGATACCGCTACCTACATACAGATATATAAATGCATATCAATAGTAGTACAAAATATGAAGTATATAAGTACAATATTTAATCTCTTAGATCGCAAGCTACGTAAATAAAATATATTTTACCAATATATGTATGTATCTACTTCAAAATAAATCCATTGAATAAACACAAATATTTGTGTGTAAATATTTTTGTATAGGTAATTCTATTATTATTATTTTGTATATATAACAATAGTGTACCCGGCAGACTTTGTCCTGCCCGATTATTGGCTTGCGTACTTTGAAAAAGTAAGCCTCGCTTCCGCTCCTCTCCCTGTACCATTCTCGTCTACTTTATTTTAAAATTTTCTTCTTATTCTTGTCCATCCCTTATTCCATTTATCTCCCTTCTGCTCCCATTTCAACTCTAACTATCACCCCCACTACCACTTCTACACCCACTCTCACTCTCAATCTTACACCCACTTCCACTCCAACTCCCACATCCACTGCCACTGTTACTCCCACTGTAACTTTTTTTGTACAACACTCAAAACTGTTAGGAATATCTAAACTTTACTTAAATTACCCAGCCTTTGTGTAGCAAGATATACGTGCGGCCATACCTTGAACTCATATGTCACGCGAAGCAATGCAGCAAAGCGTTCTATGTAAATCCAGCATAAGAGTTAAGCACAGTTTTAGTAACCGATATAGGTTTTATACTTAGTTATGTAAGAGTTCACTTTGTTTCACAATCTAATTGTTTTATCCGAAGTGTAGAACTTCGTTTCCAATTCAAGGGGTCGATAAGCGCATGCAAAGTTTTATTGCTTCAAAGCTTCTCCAATCCAATTGTCATCCTCACCGCATATTTATCAGGCGAGACTCTGGCAACCGCAAGCTCCTCATGGAACTAGGAAATGGGGGGCAGGGTAACCTAGAAGGTTTAATGTGGTCATATTAATCTTTTCCGAGATGCTCGGGCTAGTACTTTAATGGTGCTTTGTTACCGAAACGTACCGGATCTATATCCGGCAAACGACCATCAACATCGGTAACACTCCCCGAAACTTTATCGTTAATATAACAACAACAACAACCCAACCCATATTTCTATCAAAATATAAAAAATGCGTTACATTTGGCAACATTATAAAATGTTTGAAAATGAGCAACCAAAATTTTATAATTTGCACAAGCTCTCTTTTGAATAAATTATTCTCTTTTAAAAACTTGAAGAGACAACCCCAGTAGGTAAAAAAATTTATTTCATATAATCAAGTGGACTTAATTTTTTTTATTTTTTTACCTTTATATTAAGTCGCTTTCATGTTTGTCCCCTCATTTCCAACCGAATTTTTGACCCACGGAAAAGTCTTTTTCGGTAACTTCCCGTTGAGCTAGACACTTGATACTTAGAACATAGTTCAGATCTGATAGACATTACAATGCAAGTGATAAAAAATCCTCTAGATGGCGCACGTATCGAGCTATACAGAAAATAATTTTAAAATAGAAATTTTGCGATCGACTTTTAACTAACTTCTCGGTGATCCAGAGACTTGCAACTTAGCACATGGTTGCGAGTCGATGGCACTACAATTCGTGGAAAACAAAATGCCGCCAGGTGGCAGACGAATCGAGATAAATAAAAATCCCTAAAAAACGCAGGGAATCTTGCAAACGAATGTTGAGTAAATTCCCGGTGATATGGAACTTGAGCCGTAAGTCAGAACTCGGTGAAAATGCAATATTTTATCAAAAAAGTTCCGCTAGGTGGCG
Source organism: Eurosta solidaginis (assembly GCF_040869045.1). Taxonomy (NCBI): domain Eukaryota; kingdom Metazoa; phylum Arthropoda; class Insecta; order Diptera; family Tephritidae; genus Eurosta; species Eurosta solidaginis. The sequence continues at coordinate 50,259,871 of NC_090322.1, forward strand.
CATGGATCGAGATATTAGGAAAATTAATTTTAATTTGGGAATATTTCAATCCATTTTTAACTAACTTCCCGGTTACCTAGAGATTTGTAACTTAGTATATAGTTCGAGTCAGAATCCGGAGACAATGCAACATTTGATCAAAAAATGCCGCTAGGTGGCGCATGGATCGAGATATTAGGAAAATTAATTTTAATTTGGGAATCTTTCAATCCATTTTTAACTAACTTCCCGGTTACCTAGAGACTTGTAACTTAGCACATAGTTCGAGACCCGGTGACAATACAATTTACAGAAAAAAAATTCCGCTAGGTGGCGCACTAAGTGAAATAACTACAAATCCTTGAAAAACGAGGGGAATCTTGCAATCGATTTTTGAGTAACTTCCCGGTGAGATGGCGATATCAAACTTGAGCCGTAAATCAGAACCCGGTGACAATTCAATATTTTATGAAAAACTTCCGCTAGGTGGTGCATGGATCGAGATATTAGGAAAATTAATTTTAATTTGGGAATTTTTCAAGCCATTTTTAACTAACTTCCCGGTTACCTAGAGACTTGTAGCTTAGCACATAGTTCGAGACCCGGTGACAATACAATTTACAGAAAACAAAATTCCGCTAGGTGGCATGCTAATTGAGATAACTACAAATCCCTGAAAAACGAGGGGAATCTTGCGATCGATTTTTGAGAAACTTGCCGGTGAGCTAGAGACTTGAAACTTTGACCGTGGGACAGAATCCGGTGACAATGCAATATTTTATAAAAAGAGTTCCGCTAGGTGGCCCATGGATCGAGATATTAAGAAAATTAATTTTAATTTGGGAATCTTTCAATCCATTTTTAACTAACTTCCCGGTTACCTAGAGACTTGTAGCTTAGCAAAATTAATTTTAATTTGGGAATTTTTCAATCAATTTTTAACTAACTTCGCGGTTACCTAGAGACTTGTAACTTAGCACATAGTTCGAGACCCAGTGACAATACAATTTACAGAAAACCAAATTCCGCTAGGTAGCGCGCTAAGTAAGATAACTACAAATCCCTGAAAAACGAGGGGAATCTTGCCATCGATTTTTGAGTAACTTCCCGGTGAGCTAGAGACTTGAAACTTGGGCCGTGGGTCAGAACCCGGTGACAATGCAACACTTGATCAAAAAAAATTCGCTAGGTGGCACGCGGATCGAGATAGCAAGACAACAATCCATTTTTAACTAATTTCACGGTTACATAGAGATTTGAAGCTTGGCACTTAGTTAGATGCCTGGTGGCAATACAACTTATAGAAAACAAAGTAGAAAACAAAGTTCCGCTAGGTGGCGTGCTAGTCAAGAACCCGGTGACAATGCAATATTTTATTTAAAAAAATTCCGCTAGGTGGCGCATGGATCGAGATATTGAGAAAACTAGTTTTAAATTGGGAATCTTGCAATCGACTTTTAACTAACTTCCTGGATATCTAGAGACTTGAAACCTGAAATATAGTTTAAAACTCGGTAACAGTGCAATGTTTGATCAAAAAATTTGAGCGACGTAATGCACAAGTCGAACTATTTAGAAGATTAGGCCATACCTTCATGGCTAGCCTCCTGGGTGTTGCAGGCGTTGTAGAATTCCACCTCGTTAAAGGCCCAACTCAATGCACGTCCTTGCATACTTTTAGGAATACGGGACTTTCACCACGATTCTTTTAGACTTTCAGGCGTATGCGAATTTAGCCACGATTTTCAGCTGTGCAAATTAAGTAGCTGACAAACGAGGTGGAATTCTTTTGTTTAGATGCGAGGTGGAATTCTGTTGTTTTCGCCAGTGTTGTCAGCGAAAATTCCACTAATTCTTTTAAATCTTGCTATTTTAAACAAATAAATAAAGCTAAGAATTTTCAATTAGGAATTATTTAAATTACTAACCAAAGTTGCAATTGCCTTTTTGTAGGCAGTGCTAAAAAATTGAAAATAAAAAGATGATAAAAAAATTTTAAGGACTACCTTTATATAAATGGACCAAAAAATAGAAGGCAATTTTTCTTTTAATACAGACATAGTCTTGTTGAATTTTGACTAAAAAACTTTAACAATAGCTCTTGTAAAATAATTTTGGAATTTAAAATTATAAAGCTAGAGTGCGTGTTTAAATTTTAAATAATCAATTAGTTAATCCCAAGGACATGGTTTGCCTTAAATTGAAAGATTGCGCTCCACCTTTATAGTTTTAAATCCCAAAATTCTTTTACAAGAGCTATTGTTAAAGTTTTTTAGTCAAAATTCAACAAGAATATGTCTGTATTAAAGGAAAATTGCCTTTTATTTTTTGGTCCATTTATATAAAGGTGGTCCTTAAAATTTGTTTATCATCTTTTTTTTTCAAATTAAAATAAATTTATTTGAATTTATTTTATATTTTGGAAAAAATTGCAACAGCATGCCAGGAGGGCCCGATTTCGTGTTGCGATCCGAGATCGAAACTAATTGTTAAATGACAATAGCTTTTTATTGGATAAGTAGTACTTGTTAGAGTATGGTCGGACTTGCAGTGATTGTTAACGGAACTTACCGGATCTATGTCTGGAAAAGCACCATCAACATAGTCTGCATTGCAGCTGCCATTCACAGGCTGCATTAAAAATGTGGGGCCGCCAACTTGTATAAAAAATTAAAAATTATCTCGACGAAAATTGGAACAGAAGCTCGGTCTAAATCTCCTCGGAGGTTAATCACAGCAAGTACTTCTTTTATTTTATTAGTTTGTGCATTACTACAAAATGTTGCCAGAAACAAGCCTTTCGTAAGACAAGCCCCATCTCCCCCAGCGGGCTAGGGGGTGAGAATATACCCGCGGTAGGCATGCCTGTCGTAAGAGGCGACTAAAATACCAGATTGAAGGGGTTGTAGTGCAACCCTTTCAGGTTGCCAGCGCAATATATAACTTCTCCAAACCCAATTGTCAACCTCACCTATCCGTGGCGAATCCTGTTTCATTAACAGCCGAGGATCTGGCGACCCCGAACTCCTCATGAATCTAGGGGTGGGAGGGCGGTATGGCCAAGAAGGTCACATGAGGTCTTACCAAATCGTTCCCGATATGGTCGGGCTTGGTACCGGAACGTACCGGATCTGCATCCGGCAAAGGACCATCAACATCGATAACACTCCCCAAGGCCTTTGGGAGTGTCCTTATCGCTACAACAACAACAACAAGCCCCATCATTGAGATACACCAGAAAAGGTTGAATCACCAAGCCATTAGAGTAAGGGAGACGCCATTCCGTTCTATAATTTAACATGGGACTAAGGCGATTTTTGCTTGTGATCACAGATATTTTCACTTCGTGATGGTTGAGTTAGGTTAGATTGATCTGGCCGGTCCGCCTCACATGACCTGGATGATTCCATAGTTTTACAAACGGAAAAAACCCTACCAGAAACGACGACCTATGCTATAAAATAACCCCGTTCTCTTGACAAATTCTAGAAGCTTTCTTGGACTTTGCGTTACTTACTGTAGGGGTTTTCTTTAATAATTTATTTGTTAACACTTTTTAATTTTAAATATTTTTTTAAATTGAGATAAGACAGAAAATCAAAAGATCAATCCCCTTTGTACCCATATAGGAACATATGAAGACTACTCCCTTTTCGGTTCAATAAGGACTCAAATAGGGTCCAGACGGATTTTTCATAGCAGAAACACAATCGAAGGATTTGCCAAGCCACCAAATCCATTTTATGTAAGTTGTGCGTCCGCTTTTCAAAAAGTAATAAAAAATATTCTTAGAAAGTTTAACCTTAACTCCGGCGTGGTCGTTAAGCCCTAGTAATTTAGGTTCGGTATAGGGCTCCACGTTTTTCTTAAATAATTCGATTCAATCACCTGTAATATTTTTTATTTTATTAACTTCGTTGCAGTTGGGGGAAAAGGGCGTTCAATAAGGACTCAAATAGGGTCCAGACGGATTTTTCATAGCAGAAACACAATCGAAGGAATTGCCAAGCCACCAAATCCATTTTATGTAAGTTGTACGTCCGCTTTTCAAAAAGTAATAAAAAATATTCTTAGAAAGCTTAACCCTAACTCCGGCGTGGTCGTTAAGTCCTAGTAATTTACGTTCGGTATAGGGCTTCACGTTTTTCTTAAATAATTCGATTCAATCACCTGTAATATTTTTTATTTTGTTAACTTCGTTGCATTTGTTTTTTAATGTTTCTTACATAGATTTCAAACTGACTAATCCCAACTGTACCCGAAAGGGACTAAAAGGGATCAATTATGTCCAAATGTAGACAAAGGAGATCAATCGGAGACCAATCTCTTTAGGGATTAATTGCACGATTTCTTGCAGGGTACACACAACATTCATACAAACAACGTAACAGCATCTGATGATAACCTTAGGTCAATTGAACACGATTAAGTTGCCTCAATTTTGAGAAGAATGTCGAGAAGCATGGTTTGTTCTTGTTGAAGGACAATTTGAAATTAATAATATTCTTGGCGATAACATTAAATTTCAAAATATTTTAATTGAACTTCAACGAGACACAATAGCAAAAATTATTGATATAATTAATCCACCCCCTAATATTAATAAATCTGAAATAATTAAGAAAGCCCCTTGTGGGAGATTTTCTCTCAGTGAAGAAAAGAGACTTGAGCAAATATTTTTAATATTGTAGATAAAACAAGTGTGATATCTTATCCGTCAACTGCCTGACAGGATGTTCAATATGGCTACTTTTTAGCATTTTGGCAGCATTTTGACAGGGTGTTCAATATGGCGGCGCCTAGGGCCAGCTATGTTCAGCGGTTGATAGAAAGAGATACAGAATGAGACATCGATAGTCAATTAAAAATCAGGTGATCCATTCTATTTGTAATTTTGACGTCTATGCAGAAGTTATCACATTTGTTTTATCCACAATGAACTATTTTCTAACACGGAACTTGGTGATCGTTCACCATCGGAACTTTTTCGAAATCACTTATCGGTTCTAACTCGATAGTTAGTCGTGAACTACTTTTTAAATTGTGGATTAGGAAACTACAACAACAAATTCAAATTCATTTAACTTCTGATAATGCGAATAAAGAAGAATCTATTATTTTAGCAGATAAACTTTTCGACTTACTTAATAAACCACATTCATCTTAATCTTTTGCTATAGCAAGTGTTAAAAATATTCCATTAAAATTTAGCACAATTAACTTCGGCAATTTCACAAAATTTAAATAAAATTCAAAAGAGAGAGAAAGACCTAGATCTAGATCCAGAAATATTTCCAACAGAAGAAATTTTAATGCATCAAATAATATTTGTTGGTATCATAGGAAATTTAAAAATAATGCTTTTAAATGCATTCAACCGTGCAATTTTAATAAAAATAATAATGGTAATTTAAAAAAAAAATGTAAGTTAAAACATTTCACTATGACGGGGACGGATAATGGAAATATTCCTACACAAACTCGTCGCCTATTCATTTTCGATAAATTTAATAAATTAAATTTCCTCATTGATACCAGTGCAGTAGTATCTGTAATTCCATTTTCTATATTCAAAACTTATAAACGCAATTCAGATTTTAGACTATCAGCTGCCAACAGTTCTTCTGTCGAAACATTCGGAACTAAACTTTATTCCAATTATAAATTTAAATATTTTGTGTGATGTTTCTCAACAACCATTTAGGCCATACGTTCCGCTTTCTATGAGAAGTATTATATTTGACAAAATTCACTCAATATCTCATCCAAGCACTCGTACAACTAGAAAATTAATTCAAACAAAATATTTTTGGCTTAGTATGCATAAAGAAATTAATGAATGGACATCATCTTGTATAAATTGTCAGAAATCCAAAATTAGAAGGAATACAAAAACACCAAAAAAAATCAAATCCCTACTGTACGCTTCGAACATATTCATTAGACTGTGTCGAAAAAAAAATTGCTAAGGTCCGCCCCTAAATTTAAAGATTATGTTGAGAGGGTTTCGGAAAATTTTTTTTAAATTTTTTTTTGATCCTTCGAAATACAGACGAAACGGTTTTTTCGTTGTAACTTGGTTATTTGACGTCCGATTTTTAAAATTGATATGTCATTATTTTGGCCTTGAGAAGCTTTACATTTCCGTTTAATGTCCTTTTAAGCTATGAAGTCGTTTTCACATGATTAGGTCAGCTAACAAAATTTTTTTTTTAGGAGTCGGAAAAAGTCCTGGTCAAAAAATTGTCCTAGGTGAAAATGTTTGAGTATCCCTATAGCATTATCATGTCGAATCATGCATCCTTTTTAGTTTTCGAACTTTTTCCATAAAAGTCCGCATATAAAAGTAAAATTTGTATTTTAATTTTTTGAGTCCGATAGAACTAGTTAAACTCGGACATAAAATTTTGCTGCTCATTTCATCTTAAGCGGCCGAAGTGTCATGGTTAAACTCTAGTCAACTTTAACTGGAGTTTAAGCTCGCACTGAAAAACCCGGCCTTAAAATGTTCTTCTGCAGAGCTTGTTTACGGCCAAACACTTCGTCTACCTGGTGAATTAATAATAATGAAAATGTTTGTTAAAACGAAATTCTTCAAAAATTAAGATATAATCTTTCTTTTATTCGTACCAAAAATTATGCATCATAATAAAGAACATTGATTCAAGGTTCACAAACAAAAACAATTGTTAATAAAGAAAATTATTTTTTTTCCAAAAATTTAGATAGTTGCGATTACGTTTTTGTTGAAGTTCTTTATAAACCTAATTTAAAATCACCTTGCGAAGGACCTTTCAAAGTTATCGCAAAATAAAATAAGGCATTTAGAATACAATACGGAAACACTATTAAAACTTTTTCAGTTGATTTATTAAAACCAACTTACACTATTACTCATCCCTTTTAATTCAAATACACTACCATACAAAAAAAGAAAACAATTACATTTAATCAAGGCGAATCCATACCAGGTGGGGGCAAAGCGAATTCAACCAATTGCCGTGCTGAAGAATGTCGAGTCAAAAGAAAATTTTAATTGATTTCGATTAACTGACATATTAAAGTACAAGGGGCTGTATGGAAAATAATCAAGAAGAAGCAATCAGCTGTTGGGATAACAACACCTGGTATTGAATTCGCCTTGGTCATGATTCTGAATTTACTGATTGTGAATTAATTATTAAAATTTATTAAATAAAATAAAATTTTTATAATATTGTGACGAATATTGGTGACTCTAAGTGATACTAACATCACTAATCTGATACTAAGTAAATAAAGCCACAACAACAATAAAGCAAGCTGCCACACTTGTATGTACGTAAACAAATTAATCATTATGTCTACACATATGTACATACAAGCAGCGGAGAGAAACGCACAAACACATGCATATTTCTGAGATACTCCCAAAAGTGGGCAATCATCGGTGGAAGTATCACTCACATATACACGCGCATATGGCTATGCGAGAAGCTTTAATGGTGGATCTGTAGTTATAGCTGATGAGTTTATAGCTGGTAAACAGGTAGTAAATTCTAGAAGATAGAAACGCCTAGAAGTACGCGAACGAGACACCACAGAGTATAAAAGGAGTTACAGCTGAGTAGTCAGTAATCAATTAGATTTAAGCAAGCTATTGGTTGTGAAGTATCAGTGTTATTGTGAAGTACTTTAATAAAGGCCATTTTGCATTATTGAATATTAGAGTTATTTATTCAACAGTTTAGCGATACGAACGTTAGTAGAAGGTTGCAAATAAGCGGAATTGCACTAAATTCGTTACAATATATATAGTTAGCACTATACTTACTACTTCTAGATCTGATAGCCGTGCCACTCCTTATAGCTGGAGCCTTAGCCTAGCGAGTGCAGGACATGAACACAAAACGTACTCGATCGTTTAATCCTCCAACCAGCATTTCCTATATCTGCTATCAGTAACAAGGCCTAATTTGAAAGCATGCGACACCAGAAGGCAGTTTGCAGTAGGAATACTCATCATTAGTATACTGTAACGAATTTACTGCAAATCCTCTTATTTGCAAGTCCGAATCACTAAACTGATGAATAAATAACACCACTATTCAGTAATGCAAAATAGTGTTTATTAAAGTACTTCACAATAAATAACTCTACTATTGCTCAACACATAGCGTGCTTAATCAAAAACTGACTCTCGCGCCTCTACTGGTGTCGCTTTTATACTGTTTGGTTTACTCGTTGACATTTCTAGGCGGTTCTGTTATGCACCATTTTTATAGCTTCTCTCACAGTTCATGCGCGTGTGTTTGTGAGCGACACTTATATTGCATATCTCAGATAAGATATCTGCATGTGTTTGTGCGTTGCTTCTCCGATGCGTGTACGTACATATGTGTAGACATAATGATTGAATTATTGATGTGCATCAAGTCACTTGCTTAGCATCGGCTTAGAGATGGCAGTACCCCACAGTGTTGCTAATATTCGTAACAATACAGTTCCGTTCTTTTCTTTTGTTAGCCTAATGTTGTAAGACCTGCACATCGTCGCTGCGTTCACAAAAACAGTTATGTGTTTTTCAGTTACTTTTCAGGAGATCAAAAAAACTTATTTCTGGTGTCCATTTGCAAAATTTTGCAAATGTCGTATTTTTGAAATATTTTATGGAAAGTACGTTATTGATGTGTGAAGGAAAAAATCATGTTCTTTAACCCATTACGACGTGATAAATATTTGCGCCGTTTTATAGCACATAGCTACTTTCAAAGATGATCCAAATTTGTTTTGGCGGTAGGGAAATGCATGCAATTTTTGCCGTTATTCCCCATAATGCATATGGAGATTACCCCTTAAGCCCTTGGGAGGTGTAGCTTCATCAATCAGGTGTCTGTTGGGATGCCCAGGTTTCTGGGTATTCAACAGAAACTGGTTAGGATTTTATTTCTCTCCCTAATGGGGAGCACTCTCGCTTCATTGTGTACGTGATGTTCTGGGGACATAAGACGACGACCCGTGGCGGATCTGAGAGCAATATTTTGGCAGGCCTGTAGCTTCTTCCAGTGAGTAGTATTTAGGCTTGTCGACCGTATCGGGGACGCGTGGCATGCAATCGGCCGGCCAATTGCTTCGTAAGTAGTAATAAGCGTTTCTTTGTCTTTAACCCAAGTGCTGCCGGAAAGAGATTTGAGGATTTTATTACGGCTCTGGATTTTCGGAACAATCCAGATGTAGACTTTAGGATGTAAGACAGTCGGTAGCGTAATGCCGATGTTGGGATCAAATAGATTATAGGGTGATAAGCGCGAGACCGCCTGCATTTCCGCTCTCACTATCTTTTCTGTGCACGTTATGTCCAGAGCTGGTCTGCAGAGGAGATCTTTCTGTGTGTTTGGTATCTTGGATCGCTGCAATGCGGATGTCATGCCGCTTCATGAAATCAACTATCTCTGTGATCTTCCCAGTTAACCCATAACAGTTTAACTGCAGAATTCTGAAGTGCAAAGTGGGAGACGTCTTCACTCTGGGGGTAAGTGATAGGTGACTACGTCTGAGTTGAGGGAAGCCAGGACGCAATTGCTGTTGTGGTCCTGTGACTGGACGTCCCTGGGTAAGCATTTGGGTACTCGGTGTAGTTGGGTTTGCGGCCTGGCAGTATGGCGCGATGAAACTCGTCGGGGGTAGCCGTCGCTGAGACCAGAACATATAGGAAAGTGGCATCGTCTAAGGCAGGAGCTGCATTGGGCAGATGTTGCAAACATATATATTCTGTGCTGGCAAACGGTGCAAAAGGTGGTAGGGACCTAAGAATCTAAGATGCAGACTAAAGGACGCGTAAAACAAAAAATTTATAAAAGTTACGACGAATTCGGGCTTTGGGGTCTAGCCCAGAACATCCTGTCCGATGCAACCATCCCTTGCACGTGATACACTGACAAGAGTGGTCCTAAAAAGATTATTTTCCGGCAAAAGCAGCAATACCATTTCTCTGGACTGGGGTCAGGGACAGGTCCTGGAATGGGTTCGATACCCTCAAGGAGCAGGAGAATATAGCGCAGTCACGTTGCAAGGATCTGCTGAGAGGATGACAATTTGTGGGAGGGACGCAACAAATTAAATGGGGTTACACTGAAATGACAGCCCTTGGTCGGGAAAAATCCCGAGTCGCTCCGGTTCATAGAACCGGATGCCTTGGGAAGCGAGATGGTTTGTAGTTATTTTTTACATTGAAATCAAAGCACTTTCGCCAGCGATTAAAAAAAATTATAAGCTAGTGAGTATGTACATAACCGTTTTTCAGAGTACTTCTAGTACTGTGAGCACATAGCTGTTTCCGACCACTTCTAAACCAAAAGAGATATAAAAAAACGGCAAATGCAGAATTGTGGGCTCTATAAGTGATAATAAAATATGCAATAAAAAAATTTTGAAGAAAAACACATAACTGTTTTCGTTAGCGCAGCGACGAAATGATCTACTTTGCAGGCCAACGCTTGATTCCACGCATTTCCTGCCTCGTCGATCATGTGCAACTCTCGCCTTATTCTAATCTTGCTCAATCTGATCTGATTGTGACTTCGGTACAAGCTTTCAGCGAAGCGCCCTGTTTAACTATCACATGCGCTTTTTCATTTCCATCTATTACACTATGCGACAAAATCAACTTTTTTTCTGGGTATTGTACCAAACCCACTTTTTTGTAGAGATTGAGGCTTAAGTAGACAAAGTACTATCTCCCTTTTTCGAAGTTAGCCTCCAAAAAATAGATATCGGCTTTCGAAATTCGAAATTCTACATTTCGAAAAAATGGCTGATTTGATTTTTTTTTTTTTCAAAAATTACAATACGAGCAATTCCAGTGGAGAGTATGTGCAGACATGAAAGTAGTAGCCACTATCACGGGACTATCTCACTTTTCACCTCGTATAACAGCTGTTATACTAAATTTCTCAAATAAGGGGAAAGAGCGGCCCACGACCACATTTTTACTTTTTTAATTTGCTAAACGCGTTAACAAAAAAAGATTTCCAAATGTAAAATTTCGAACATCGAATGCCGATATCTCTTTTTTGGAGGCTAACTTCGAAAAACGGAGATAGTACTTTGTCTATTTAAGCCTCAATCTATACAAAAAAGTGGGTTTGGTCCAATACCCAGCCGGATGTTGCACAGTGTTATCGTACTCCCGGGGACCCAATATAGATGTGTATTTCTCCTTATTCCGATTCTTTGCAGAAATTGCTTACACTATAAAATATTTTTAAATGCTTTGCTATGCTAGATTATTGCTTTAATTGCTGCTTGGCTGTCAATATTAAAGTTGACGTGGCTGCAGTTTAAGCTATTTTTCTCCAGTGTTTCTATTGCTTCACTCATGGCTACTACTTTCGCCTTAAAAAGACTACAGTGATTTGGCAGCTTGTAGGATTTCCTGATCAGCGCAGTATTCCACAGGCCCTACTCTTTGTATCGCCGCGTCTGCCATTTGAGCGCCAACCGCCAATCTTCCACCACTATTGTGGCTCTAAGAGACCAATCGAAAGCATAGTGGGGAAAGTAGAAACCATAGGCAAAGTTTGCAGTAAGGAGAAGGGAAGACTTCAATACGTCGGTTATCAGGATAAAAAGCTTGGAAACAGGTTTGTATATTATCAGACAGCTATACGTCAGTAAGACAGAGCGGCAGAAGTTTCATTCTCTATACTCATATATATATGTACATATGTATATCAAAAGCTTATATGAGCGCTGAGAACGCTAAAAGCCATAAACTATATCAGGATGTGATATAAGCCCACCGAACGACCCATAATGTATGTAATTTATGCACATTTATATGGCAGCTTGTTCCAATGCGCACAGCTGATCTAGATTACTCTCGACCGATAGTTGAACAGTCCTATCAGATACGTTCAGCCGATTGTCGCTCTCACATGCCATCGGTGTCCGTTGGAAAATTATTGAATTTTTCAGTGTGGTGTGCGTAAAATGTATACAAATTAAAACAAAAAAAGCATTACCACGTAGATAATTAAAGGGTATCTACAAATTGATAAGAGCAGCTTACGCTTAACTTGCAATTAATAAATTTTGAGTTCTTGAATAGCTGAAGAAAGTGAGTGAGTGTAAATAGAATTTTCATCATTATCGGTAAATTCGATAACCTTCGAAATATGAAATAAAATTTTATAGATTTTTTTCGCAAAGAAACCTTAGAATCACAAATCAAGCAAACATTTGCTGACAAGCAAGGTTGAAAGCCGAATCAGTTGGAAAAATCAAAACTAAACAAACAAAAGTATGAAATTTAATGCTTGCAATTGGATATAACAATTTGTTTATTTATTTCGGGAATTGTAAACATTTGTCTTATTTTTCATTTGAATTTGGCATATCGTCTCTTAAAAGTGTGATAACTACGCAAACGATGAAGAGAAGTATGAACGGAAGAACGGTGTAACAAAAGTCCTACAGAGAAGTCATTTAATTCGTTGTTTTAAAGCTAAACGAATATTCTAATGGAGTGTCGGTAAAAATTGTGTTTGTTAATTTTGTAAAACTAAGCCGCGCGCTGCAAATTTCGAGTTTCAATTTTGTGTGCAAAATGACCGTTAAGCTAAACTACAGTGTCGGAAAAAACTAAAGCACCAAAAGTCATTTGCTATATGTGTGGTTGCTGGAATCTAATCCTTCATTCAATTGCATAATGCTAACCCCAGTTTCTTGATCACCTGTTGAAATTGTGTGCTGTATCGGAGCTAGTAAAAGTCTAGAGCAGGGGTGGACTGCTAATACGCGTCCAAGCATATCGGGAGAGTTGTTAAAAGACGCGTATTGACTCCGACAACAATAATCCGAAGGCAGAAAAGAAAAATTTGATCTCTGTCCGGAGATGTTTGCAGTTGAAGTTGGCGATTTTCATGTGGTTGTTGTAATGTTGTTGTGCACTGGTTTCGGAGGGCGCGGAGTAATTTTTCGGGTTTTCGTTAATATCTTTTGAACGAGTTCAAATTTTTATTTTCCGCCGAAATTCGTTCTGCGCCACGAATATAAGTTGCTTGTGCGTTCTATCAAAGCAAATGATTGCGGAATGAATTCCTTAAAGTATTGCAGGTAAAAGTCTAGTTGAGGGGTCGACTGCTAATAGGTTACCAAAAATATCGAGAGAGGTATCAAACGACGGGTCCTAACATCAGCATTAATAATCCGAAGGCGGAAAATAAAAATTTTAACTCGTTCAAAAGATATTAACGAAAAACCGAAAAATGACCCACGGGTACCTCCGAGACTGGGGGTGGTATCCATCGTATTTTTACGCAGAACACCTTTCTGCGTTGGCGGCCTTTGGCCGCGCTAATAATAAATTACCCTGGATGGGTCCAACCCCGGTTTGGAGACCCAAACTATATCCGCACAAAACACTTATGTTCACAATTTTTTTTTGTGGGTACTACAACATTACAACAACCACATGAAAATCGCAAACTTCAACTGCAAATATCTCCGCACAGAGATAAAATTCTTATTTTCCGCCTTCGGATTATTGTTCTCGAGATTAATACGTGTCTTTTAACACCACTCTCGATATTTTTTGATGCGTATTAGCAGTCGATCCCTCAACTAGACTTTGACCGTATTGAAATCCAGTGAATACAAAAAAAAAGAGAAAAATTACAAACATTTTTTTTAATTCTACCGGAATAACGTTAAAGCGTTGCATTAGTCTGGGGCTGCAATGAAAAGATATGAATAGAATAATTGAAAAGGTGTAGCTTTTTCATTTTATCTTCAGAAAGCTCCAATTCATATTCAGAAAATTACAAGTCATATTTAGAATTTCCATTTAATATTCATAAAGATTCAACTGGTATTCAGAAAGTTACAATTCACATTCAGAAAATCACAGTTCATACTCAGAATTTCTATTTCATATACCAAAAAATACATTTAGTATTCAGAAAATTACAATTAATTTTCAGAAAATTAAAATTCAGTATTAGAAAATTTCACTGTACACTTTTAAATGTTATGTTGCGTACATAGTAGAGATATACGTCGCCGATTTTTGTCGTTCTTCGCACGCCGCCGCCGAATGTCAAAAACAACGGCGCGGGGGCGGTAATGAATTATCGCACTTTTTCGGTTGTGATTCGACTTTTTTCCATTTTAATATGGTTTAATATAATTTCATTGTTCAATATCAATAACATTTTGGATTTTTAAATGAGTATAGTTTTTAACCGACTCATTTCTAACTATCGAACTTTCTTTAATCGGCAATTAAAGGTTTTTTATGAAGCTTTTATCTATATTTCGTCTGTAAATTGCACCCATATCACATCTGTGAAAAACGCAGTTTCGAAAAATGTGTTGTGAGTTAAGGTGACAATGTGGATATCAATCAATAGGTATTGAAGAAGGTATCAATACGGGAGGGTTATTATTTCAAAAACCCACTTAGATTTGGGGATGTTGGCCTAAATTTTTACCATAGAATGTGTTTTTTACAATGTAGGCGTATGACACTTATTTTTACTGAAAAATTTTCCTGTTAAACACAAAATTTTTCGTCGGGTTATGGCTCCAGAAACGTTGGGAAATGCATTGCCAAAAAGGGGCAGTGCTGCACCCATTTTTCAAGATTTGATTTGATTTCTTGTTATAATGGCACAAAATACGATTGGTACAAAACTATTTTTCGCTATGATTTAACTTATTATTTTTGCCTACGACCCTTTTTGATGTCATTTATATAAAAGTGGGCGTGGTCCTTATCCAATCTTATCCATTTTTCCTAGAAATATTTCCTGTTATAAGGAAAATGTGTGTACCCAATTTTGTTACGATATGTAAATCTTTCTTGGAGTTATGGCTCCCGAAACATTGAAAATTGCTTAGACAGAAAAAGGGCAGTGCCACACACATTTTCAAAAAATTTAGAGTTTTCCAATTTAATGTTATAATTCAATTTAGAAAGTAAAATTCTGTTGATAAAAAGCTCTTTTTCGCTAAGATATAGCTTATTATTTTCGTCCACGAACCTTTTAAAAATCTTTTATATAAAAGTGGGCGTGGTCTTTAACCGATTTCGTTAATTTTTCTTCAAAGCATTCCTTATAGTAAAGGCAACCTCTCTGCCGAATTTTGTTATGATAGGTTTAACGATTTTTGATTTATGATTAATAATATTTGTAAAATTGATTTTATAACAAGTGGGCGGTGCCACGCCCATTTTAACTTTTTTTTTTCAAATTTTGATCACGTCAAATTTCAACATTCTAGGTGTATTATTTACTAAATAATCAGGTTTTTTGTGTTTCCCAAAATGTTATATATATAAAAAGTGGGCGTGGTTATCATCCGATTTCGCTCATTTTCAATACCAATCTATTCTGGGTCCAGATAAGCTCGCGTACCAAATTTGGTGAAGATACCTCAAGATTTACTCCTGAAATTATCCTGTTAACGGACGGACGGACGGACGGACATGGCTCCATCAAATTTTTTTTTTGATACTGATGATTTTGATATATAGAAGTCTATATCTATCTCAATTCCGTTATATTTATTTATTTATTTAATTTCGTCAATGAACAAAAGTTTCTTACTGACTACGCATTAGAGATATACGCCGCCCACAAACGCCGCCGCCGCCCACAAACGCCGCCGCCGCCGCCGCCGAGTGTCAAACATATCGGCGAGGCGGCGGCGGCGGCGGCAGCGTCCGGCGCGTTACTATATTTTCTACTCGTTTAAGACTGTTTAGGCCATTTATTGTTCATGTCGAAAATTGGTCGGACATGGTCAAAAGTGGTATCAACGGATACGCATGTTGTTGTTGTTGTAGCGATAAGGATACTCCCCGAAGGCCTTGGGGAGTGTTATCGATGTTGATGGTCCTTTGCCCGATGCAGATCCGGCACGTTTCGGTACCAAGCCCAACCATCTCGGGAACGATTTGTTATAAAACCACATGCGCCCTTCTTGGCCATCCCGCCCTCCCTACCCCTAGATCCATGAGGAGTTCGGGGTTGCCAGAGCCTCGGCTGTTAATGAAACAGGATTCGCCACGGATAGGTGAGGTTGACAATTGGGCAATATAGCTTCTCCAAATATGTTGCGCAGGCAACCTGAAAGGGTTGCGCTACACAACTCCTTGAATCTGATATTTTAGTCGCCTCTTACGACAGGCATACCTACCGCGGGTATATTCTGACCCCCTAACCCGCGGGAGGATGCGCATCACTGCCAGTTATAAGAAACTAATTGCGAAATTTAACTCTTTCTAACTGTTCAAAAGTTATGTAAAAAAACCGGCGCTTTCGATGTCAGCATAACACGGACTTTGCATCACCCAAATCACTAAGTTATTAAAACAAAACACTAAAAGAAAAATTTTTTTAATAAATTTATATGTTCACTTTGCATATATATATTTTTTTAATTAAAATAAAATTACCCAAATAAATTTACCCAAGGCAAACATGTTCTCAAATTGTCCTCAAGTTGTTAAAAAAAGCAAATTATCCAAAAAACTGCAGATTTTTTAAAAAATTTACATTGCTGAAAGAATAGCGAAATCAGTGATGCAAAATCCTTTAGTAGGTTATAGGTGCATAAACACTCCTTTGAAATGATTCTTACCTCATACTTAAGTTGAAGATATATGATAAAAAGTGAAAAACCACTTGGGCTTACATTCAAAGATCTGTTGTTTATTTGCGAAACTACAATAGCGTCTGAAATTTTAATTTTGATTTTCATACTTAATCCTTCAACACCCAAGTATCCCGGTTTGACGTTTCCTAAAGTTAGCGGCCCTATCCCCAACCAGCCCTTGGAGTGACTCACATTGATTATAGTCCATCAACCAAGTTTAAATATCACCTACACGTTACGGCTCCTTTTACAAATGTGAATACGTAGGCACATATATTTACTAAGTGAGGTTCTGTCCTTCGCAAGAACACTCAAAGTGGCGAAGCAAAAGCTTTCCCAAGATAGTCGAACTAATGACCGTGTGTGCTACTATCCTAACCTAGTGAACAGTCGAACTAGTCTGAAAACTGAAGCTATGCGATCATCCATAATGACCTCTTATATCATAAGGCCGGAAAACAGCAGTTAACACCTTGCAACTTAAAATCCTTCGATTTTCATTCTAAAATATCGTTGAAATCAATGATGTGAACGCAAACGTCGTCAAACTTTGGTCTACATTTTAAAAATTTTATCCAGGGTCCTTGTAAAATTTTAATTATATAGATGCGCCGAGGATTATACGATTTTCACCCATGAGTTACGCAATGACATCCGAATAGTCACTCCCTAACGTTTCAAGGTTTTTCTCTGGTGTAGCTCGGCAGCATAGCGCGACAAAAACATCCGTTAGAAAGTGTTCAGAGCTACACCTAGAGCTTATAGGAAAGTGACATCGACGAAGGTACATATGAGTTCAAAGTCGCTGTCCTATAGCTTCTGTGCTGGCATATGGTGTGGGGGTCAGGAGGCGTGGTAGCGACTGGTGGTCGGGATTGCTACTGTTCGCACATCGGGAATTGTAGGTGGACAAAAGCTTTCCTAAATATTATTTTTTTAAATAGAAAATTCAAGCTTTTTAAAGTAAGAATACCGGCGTACGCCGGCGCGCCGCTCACGCCGCCGCCGTCGATAAACGCATATACTACGCATATACTAGTTACAGAAAATACTTATACAATTAAATAGCAGACAATTGTTTAATGTAGTTTAAGACAACATTTCTTAATACTGAACCCGGAAGTGAAAGATCCAAATCAATCATTTGGTTAATATGATTAGTTTCCCCAAGGGCTCGCCCAACTGGTGCATTCATTCATAGCATAATTCGATCTTGCAGCGGTCAAGTAAAATAAATCAGAACGCCTAAAATTTCTAAAAGGAATATTGAACGGTATTTTCCGAAGAATATCAGGACAATCTATCACGCCGGTAAGGACGTTCAGAATGAAAGAGTAAGATAAAAGTAATCTATCCACTAGTAGATCTAAGTTTAAAAGCAAACAACGTGACTCATAGGATGGCATAGGTGCGCTGAAGTTGAGAAATCTTAGTCCAAACTTAATAAATTTCTTTTGCATACGCTCAATTCTATTTATGTGGGTACTATGAAAAGGTCGCCAAATATCGCAGCATATTCAAGACGGGACATAACAAAGGCCGTATAAAGAGACTTAAGAGTCGGGAGAATCGGAGCTATTGCGGCGTGTAAAGCCCAGCATAGAGTAGGAGTTAGCAACAATGAAATTAATATGAACATTGAATGTGAGTTTAGAGTCAAAATACACTCCTAGGTCTTTAACCTGATCGACCGATTTCAGTTGATTACCAGCAATCGGGTAGGTCGAATTCACTGTAATCAACTTCCTTGAATAGACCATCTGAAAACATTTGTCAATGTTTAAGAAGAGGTGATTCCTTTCACACCAAGAGTTAACTTTCTCAAGATCAGATTGCAAAGATATAGAGTCCTCAGTTCTCGAAACAACCGAGTAAATTTTAAGATCATCAGAATAAAGCAGACATTTTGCTGAAAAACACGCAGCTTATATCATATATCATAAAAAACACGAGCTTATATCATTTATAAAAATTATAAATAAAAGCGGCCCTAGGGTGCTACCTTGAGGAACTCCTGAGCTTGCATGAAATTCCCGTTATATTACATTATCTAGCTGGACTCTACAGTACCTTCCACTTAGATACGATCTGATCTTCTGAGAAATATGGAATGAAAACCCATTAATGCTAACTTTTTTAGTAAAATTTTATGCGACACCCTATCAAATGCCTTGGAAAAATCAGTATACACTACATCAATTTGAAACCCACCAACAAAACTCTCGATGCAATCTTCTGTAAAAATAGCAAGATTAGATACAGTTGATCTACCTTTGACGAAACCATGCTGGATCGGACAAATAAGTTTTTCAATACCAAAACTAATTTTATCTCTTACAATACTTTCAAACAATTTAGCGATTGTTGACAGTTTGGCAATTGGTTTGTAGTTCGAAATATCATTTTTATTACCATTTTTGTAAATAGGCATTATGTTAGTACTTTTACAAGCAGTTATAAATACTCCAGATGAGAGAGATAAGTTAAAAATCCACAGTAAAGGATTGAATAGAGCAGAACAGTTCTTAAATAGAATGGGGCAAAGGCGATCCACATCAGACTGAGAGGATTATTTGAGACTTAAAATACCATAACTGATATCTTCCCCCGATAATGATAGAGAGCCAAAATATAAACACGAATTAGAAATAACTGGGGAAAGCTCCTCATCCATTTCATTACTAACAAAGTTTGCACTAAAAAAGTCAGCAAAAAGATTAGCAGAGTCTATAGCCGAATAAGAGTGCTTCTCATTATAATACATCGAGGTAGGAATGTTTGATTTATTTTTCTTTGACTTAATAAAAGACCGAAAGGCTTTAGGGTTAATCTTTATATTACTTTCGAATTTGCATATATAGCTTTCCCGAAGTAACTTATCAAGAGTTTTAAAATCAGCAAAGCAACATTTATATTTTTCAACGTGCAAGATATTTGCAATTTTCTATAAAACTTACTACAAATATTCTTTAAATTCTTTAGCTCTTTCATATACCTCGGTAGCTTATATCGCTTATTAGGTACAACTGGAACATGACTGAAACCTGTACAACCAACCGTTATCCAATCAAAGTTAGTATACTCTGTGTGCAAAGCACGCTGCGTATGAAAACAGTCGCTTTCGATTTTGGCTGAAGGAATAAGCGAAATCAGTGATGCAAAATCCTTTAGTAGGTTTTAGGGGCATAAATACTCCTTTGAAATATTTTTTACCTCATACCTAAGTTGAGAATATATGTACGTATGAGAAGGGTTTGAAAAATCACTTGGGCTTACATTCAAACATCTGTTGTTTATTTGCGAAACTATACAATAGCGTCTGAAATGTTAATCCTTCAACACCCAAGTCTCCCGGTTTGACACTTCCTAAAGTTGGCGGCCCTATCCGAAACTACTCCCTTGGAGTGAATCACATTGATTATAGCCTATCAACCAAGTTTAAATATCACCTACACGTTACGGCTGCTTTTACAAATGTGAATACGTAGGCACATTTTTTAACCAGGTTAGGCTTTGTCCTTCGCAAGAACACTCAAAGCGGTGAAGCAAAAGCTTTCACAAGACAGTCGAACTAATGACCGTGTGTGCTACTACCCTAATATAGTGGACAGTCGAAAATTGAAGCTACGCGGTCTCCATAATAAGCTCTTATATCATAAGGCCAGAAAACAGCAGTTAACATCTATCAACTTAAAATCGGTCGACTTGCATTCTAAAATATCGTTTTGATTCAACGAAGACTATTGAAATCAATGTTGTGAACACAAACGTCTGCAAACTTTGGTCTACATTTTAAAAATTTTATCCAGCGTCCTTGTAAAATTTTAATTATGTAGATGCGCCGAGGATTATACGATTTTCACCCATGAGTTTCGCAATGACATCCACTTAGACTGCTTATGATTTCTAGGGCGGCATCCTTGGCCGAACAATGACTCCCTAACATTTCAAGGTGTTTCTCTGGTGTAGCTCGGCAGCATAGCGCGACAAAAGCATACGTTGGAAAGATTTCGGAGCTACACCTAGAGCTTCTAGGAAAGTGACGTTGACGAAGGTATGAGTTCGAAGTCGCAGTCCTATAGCTTCTGTGCTGGCATATGGTGTGAGGGTCAGGAGGCGTGGTAGCGACTGGTGGTCGGGATTGCTACTGTTCGCACATCGAGAATTGTAGCTCTTAAAAACAGCCGAAAAACTGGAGGCGCCCTGTGCCACGAGAGTAATGAGTATTAATAGACTATTCATAGCAACCGTAAGTCGCCTTTGTGCGTGAAAGCCCAGGAGCCGGGGTTTCGAAGCCTCTCTGGAGTAAGTGAACGAAGGACAATCCCTCCGCAAGGAGCTCCTGAACATCTTTGAACGATCTGCGAGATTTTGAGGAAAAAACCCCGGATCTTTCCGAAATGGCCAAAACGTTGATTTCCTTAAATACATACAAACAAAACATTTCCTAAATATTATTTTTTTAAATTGAAAAATCAGGCTTTTTAAACTAAGAACACCGACGTATGCCGGCGCGCCGCCCATACCATCGCCGCCGGTATATAATAGAGCCTACGCCGCCGCCGCCGATAAAGTGATCGGCGTAAACCTCTAGTACATAGAAGATAAGCGGTCACTTCTGAATATGAAATGTTACTTTCTGAATATCAATTGTAGTTTCCTGAACATGAAATTGAAGTACTGAACATTAACTGGAATTTTCTGAATATGAATTGTAACTTTCTGAATATGAATTGCAATTTTCTGAATATCAATTGTAATTTTCCGAATATCAAGTGGAACTTCTGAATATGAATTGTAACTTTCTGAATATGAATTGTAATTTTCTGATAATGAATTGCGACTTTATGAATATAAACCGAAAAAGGTGTAGGTTTATGCGATGCGAAACTGATATTTTAGAACGCCTACTTATTTTATAAGAAAATTAGGTTAGGCTAGGTTAAACTGGCCGGTTAACAAAGACCTCACATAGACTGAATGTGTCCATACCCTGCAAAAATCGTTGGACCATGTGGTCCACTGGAGTACTTACCATTCTACTCCACTGTAATGCAGCGATGGACCAACTCACGTTTCTACACGAACATGTTGTAAGCCGATCATTGCTCGTTTTTAACGATTGGAATCACTACACGATGTTTATTGGATTGTGGGTACTCCATGGATTACTCTGATGTAATGCGGAGCTGGAGTATATGGTCAGGTCCTAGGACATCGCAATGTTAATTGGACCATATTTTTTGTATGAATTGTGGTTAATTTTGGAGCACTCGCTTGGTCCATAGCGAGTACTCCATACATGCATGCATGGAGTACTCGCGATTTTTGCAGGGTAGTGTTACCAGAATTTGTTTGACGACCAAACGGAAGAACCGCAATCAGGTGCTAGGACATATGTTATAGAATAACTCCGTCGTCTTGACAAATACTAGCAGTTTTCTAGGACCCAGCTTAATTGCTACCTCAAGATCTGGCAACTCTGCCGCCCCTAATAGTTGGAAGATAATTTAATTTATGTTATTTTATATTTCAGACTTGATCTCTCAACTTGATATTTCTTACTACAAAACTTCCTCTCGTACAATTTGCAAAATATAACAGAAACTGGATCGAACATCTTAAAATGTACAAAATATTCGATAATCTCTACGATTATTTACCAAATATACTCGGTTATCTTGTGTTAGGCTTGGGCTTATGCATATATTTTGCATATTATCTTTTAGTTGTTGTTAAGGTAAGTTAATGAGATGATCGGTGTTGTAATTTTTTGTTTTTTTATTATAGGTAGGCGATTTCAGCCAGACAGTTATTCACATCAAATTGCCGATAAGTCTTATTTTTAATGTTTTCTATATATTTTGAAATTTTCTTTACAGCGTCCAATGCTTATTTGTTCCGATGGCCCACTCAAAACGTTCCTATTAAATGAAATACCAGCATTAAGTATGAAGTTTTGGCCAACTATTTGGTGTTTGGACAGTCGCGTACAAACTTTTATTGCAAGTGTTTTACGTTCAACGACGCTATCGGATATAAATTATAGAAGGTAGTAACTATTAAATTAAAAAAAAACTTTTGTTATGCTATTTTACGAGGGCCTAATGATAAGTTCTTATTTTCAACCAACCTGCGCTTTGGGGGTGGGGGTGCTAACACTACTTCCCAACTTGTTACCACGTTTCCATTACAAGCTCCCACTACTTGTATCCTCTATCAACAAATAAACACTATACGCAAATGTTTTTGGCAAGAAATATGTTTCCGCCCATTTTCAATGCATGTATCAATGGCCCATATGTATCTAGGGACACGTCATGGAATATAAACTAACCTCAGCAACGTTCAAACGGAGGCCATCTGCAGGGACTTATACGACTATAATTGCGTGTATCGATTATATGATCAAAAGTAGGGTCGTTAAGGCAACTTTGGGAGCTGGCTCAGTTTGTGAAATAGCTACCAAAGACAAATCTCAGAGCGACGTAATTTGCCTCTTCTTTTGATCCTGGAAGTTAATTTAAGTTAGGTTAGGTTAGAGTGACCACCGGTGCGAGCACCACTTAGGCCCAAAAAGGTCCCATTGTGATACCACGTGGATCTCTCGCCTACTCAAACCAACAGGTCGATACAGCAAACGTCAGGAGTTTCTTAGGTTCCAACTTAGCCAGATCACAAAGATCGTCAAAGAAGGAAGATCCCAGAGATTTCTTCCTCTTGTGCCAAAGCGCAGGACAATCGTACAGAAAATGTTTGACTGTTTCTATCTCCTCTTCGCCTTTGCAGCTCCTGCAGTAATCATTATACCCAGCTGTTGTGGGTTCCTCCCGATTGCTATGTGGTCGGTTATAAGTCCAACCACCAGAGATATACCCCCCTACCAAGAAGAAGGAGACTATTTGTCCGTCTTGCGTTCCATTCAGTCCACACGAGCTTAGAGTGGTAGCATGATTCAAGATTGCTCCATCTCATACCCGCTTTCCTAAGGAAAATCCCTTTCAAAATGAGCTTACAGGTAGCGAGCGGCATGCTCAATCCCTTCCAGGACGACAGCGTAACGGATGTGTCCCTCTTGCAAGTTCGTCAGCCATCTCATTGCCCGGTATATCCGAGTGTCTTTGCTCAGCGATCTCGTTAAGAGATTTGCGGCACTTCTCTTTCTCTACTACCCTGGACTTACATATGTCCGATCCAAGTGCTTTTAGTGCAGCGTGGCTGTCAGAGTAAATACAAATTTGGTTATAGCCGTGAGCAGCCTTCCCCAGGTGATCAACGGCCTCATTTAAAGTATACATCTCCGCCTGAAAGACGCTGCAATGATCAGGTAGGTTAAATGATAGATTCCACACTAGTTAAGGTGCAAAGACACCGCTACCCACCTTATTATCCAGTTTGGAGCCGTCAGTATATATCTGCAGCCTATCGCTCAGGCCCGGTGGCTCCTTCAACCAATAATCCCTATCCGGGATAATAACCTCGTACTTCATATTCAAAAATACAGTCGGAGCGCAATAATCCGACGAAGGCGAATCCAGATACTTAAGGATGACTGCATGACCCCCCACATTGTCTATCCATCCGGATAACTCTCGTAGCCGCAGAGCAGAAAAGACCGCACATTGCTTGGCCATTAAATCTATTGGGTACTCTAGAAGTTAATAAAAATAAAGGAATCTTTATGCCAGAAGCAACGAGGGTAGTCCCAGCGGTTTAGGTGGCTTAGAATATACCCACGGGAGGTATGCCTGTCGTAAGAGGCGACTAAAATACCAAATTAATTCAAGGGGTTGTGTAGCGCAACCCTCTCAAGGGGTTGCCAACGCAATTACATATAGCTTCTCCAACGCAATTGTCCAACCTACCCGTGGCGAATCCTGTTTCATTAACAGCCGACGCTCTGGCGACCCCGAAATCTTTATGGATGTAGGGGGGTGGGAGAGCGTTATCGCCTAGATAATAACACTCCCTAACGCCTTCCTATACAAGTGTTCGTGCGTTCGTTCTCTACGACTAAGAAAATCCAACATGTGGAAATCAAAAATATTAGATGACATGACACGGGGACGTTTAAACGGAATAAAAAATGACCTAACATCCGACAGCGACCGTATAACGGTAGCTCTTGACTTCCAAGGGCAGAACTTAAGATATTCTTCAATTGAGGAATGGGAAGGTGGCCTAAGTAGTGGTAGGGGCATTACAATCTATACAGATGGCTCGAAATTGGAAAAGGGAAATAGAGCTGGAATGTACCCAAAGTACCAGCAGGTAAGTCGATTGTACCGATTTACAGACTCATGCAGCGTCTTCCAGGCGGAGTTCTATGTCATAGAGGGAGCAGCCAGACTGCTCCAGGATAGTACGGCCCCAGACATCAATGTAACAATATTTGTCGACAGCCAGGCTGCCTTAAAGGCGTTAGGATTCCACGTGATAAAGTCGGATATCGTGCGGAGGTGTCGAGCCTCGCTTGCATGAATTTGCAGATGAGATAGTTCCGAAATGGTCATAATCATGGTAGACAGCTCCGTACGACGATCACTGGGTTAACTCCTGAGGAAAATCCAGGAATATTGGTTTAGAGCAACGGACACGCTGGGGGCCAATCGGGATGATTGCGAGATCTCAAGGTCTTTATGGCCAATTTTGGATATGAAGGGTACTAGCTTTCTTCTCAAGCGAACAAATCTGCAGTAGGAGTACTTACGGCTGTCATCACAGGGCATTGCGCTATTGTACCACTGCTCCGATATTGGCGCATACCAATAAGCTCCCTGTGCAAAAGCTGTCAGGATATGGAGGAAGAGGAGTCGATTCATCACTTTCTCTGCGGATGTACCGGACTGCAAACAAGACGACTTATATTTCTGGGCGCGCGGTTTTTCGACAGTCTGGTAGAGGTTGTGAAGGTAGATATTTCACTCCTGCTTGGGTTCATCAGAGATAGCAATTGGTTTGCTGAGAACCATTAGGAAGTAGTCTGGTTAGACAAATGGGCTGCCACCCGACACTCACTGAGGGCACTCACAATGGGAAATTCCCACGCAGGCCCTCTTAACCTAACCTAAACCAACACAGCTGTATACGCTTTTCTTAAGGAAGCTTTCTTTTGCTATAAGACTTTCATTTTTGGCAAACGACCTCCTGAATCTGAATATAAACATAATTTTTAGTAAGATTTAAGCTCAGCTCCACCTGACGGGAAATGGTTTTGTAGTCTACAATCATATCACACAACTTACATAATTGAATTGAAATAAAAAAACGAATCGGCGCCGAAATTTGCTGTTCCAAGATGGAAATGGCTTTTCGGTCGCTTTTTGTATAAACCATAAAGCGAACTTATCACTCGCCCCTAGTGGAGCAATTAAAGTTATTATATGCCATGAAATTATTGTTTACTAAAACTATTGAAAATATTAATTGACGAGCTGTACGCCGTTTACAGAGATGTGAATATAGTGAAGTAGAGGAGGAGGTGGAACAGAAGACAAAATACACATTCTGAATAGGAAAAAATTGGAGGTGGGTGATTAGACCTCCTTTGTAAGATAGTCTTTGCCTACTTGTAAACTTCATCTTAAAGAACTGATTTCTCGGGTTACTTTGATGTGGTTTCGACCAGCAAATTTGAACAATTTCTTTCGTAGTCCTCGAAATTGAACTATACAATATGATCACTCCGAATCTTTCAAAGCCTCTCCTACAAAATATGTGTACGAAAACTTCATACTTATAGCAAGATTACTCTCGCGAAGCTGATGCTGTCACTTTGATTGGACAATCTTTTGAATCCATCTTCTTATGTCTCCTCCCCAAGTGACCTATGTATAGTCAAGTTTTCACCTCTTCGCAATCGCATACACCAGACTTCTATTTACTGGCTTCACAGCGATTTAAAGTCATTGATTTGTGAGTAGCACCAGCGTTGTACCTAAAGACGGTGAAAGAACATCTCCACATCTTTTGCAATTTCGTACACTGGAACTTCTCGGCTTCCTTGGTCTAGACTTTACAACCTATTATTAACTCATTAGGTGGTATATACAATCGCTTTTTCTTTGAACTACCGCCATATACTCCGTAGGTTAACAGGTATTCTATATACGTAAGTTTGTTTTACGTTTTTTTTTTTTTATTACTAACTGATCATTAATAAATTTCATTATTTACGACCACAACAGTTTTTAATTCGACCTTTACACACTTTTAATTTTTAGAGAAATTTTAACTTTGAAAGATGGTGGAGAAGTTGCATTGGATTGGCTGGATGAGAACTGCAGTTCACTCTCGCCTTGTATTCTCATTTTACCCGGGTTGATTGGTAATTCTCAAGATGATTATGTCAAGTTATTTGTGCTTGCTGCCAACAAAGCTGGAATGCGTGTTGTTGTATTCAATAATCGTGGACTGGGTGGTATAGAGGTCAAAACGCCACTCCTTTATAATGCTTGCAAAGTTGATGATTTATCCGAAGTGGTGCAGTATGTGAGAAAAGTGTTGCCTGAGCATGTTAAATTGGGAGCTACGGGCATATCGTTGGGTGGTCTCGTACTAGGTGAGTATGAAAGCTGTAGACCTATAGATGTGGTATGTAGCGAACGTACGAACATTGACTACGACGGACGCGAATGAAATTGTTGCGACCGAGAGGAACACTGAATAGAACAAAAAATGTGCAGCCTAAGTTATCTGCAATTATAGGGAATTTATATACATATAAATGAGGGAATCAAGGTGGGAGAGGTAGAGGGAATGAGTGTGGGAGTGGAGCGACAATATAGGGAGGGATAATTGAATGGCTATGAGAAAGGGATATAAGGAATAAAGAATGGACAGAAAGAGAAAGGAGAAATTAAGGCTGAAATAGCAGAAAATGGGGAAGACAGTGATGAGGACGGGAGGAAGGGTCACTTTTCAAACATAGACAACCCCATATTTGGGCAGAAAACGCTGGCTGGGTATGCTAGTCTCTTATATATAACTCTGTGGCTATTTTCCTTAAATTTGGTATGCAAGAAGCTTATTAGCTTGGGGTACCTTCTTTCCTGGAAATGAACCAGGCACCAAAATCTTTGGTAGCCTTTTGCCTGGATTATATATCTGACAAAATCCATTAATACAAAAAAATTGTACGCATAGTCAGGGGCAGAGGGGAGAGGAGAGAGAGAGAAAGACTAAGAGATATACCGAGGGAATGTGATTATCATTATTATAATTATGCCTTGATGCACTGCGACATGTATTTAGTAGATCTATTGTGCTCGAACTTTCAGCATATTACTTTATGTCGGGGCTTTTAATGTATTTAAGTACCTCTTCAGGCTTTGAACTCCATATCACGAATGAATTAAAAGTTAACCCACCGAGATTGGAGACGCTGCCTTGTCAAAACGACGCATTCGCAAAAGATGTGAACCGGCGTTCATCCTTCAGCTCACAACAGTATCGGATACATTTAACTTACTTAGGTGATATCATAGACTACAGTGTCCCTTATAGTACCCAGTGAGAGTTCGTAGATCCTTTCTGCTTAGATTAATGAGTTAGATTCTGTCGTTGCTGGAAGTCGGTCTTCGTCTTCCTTGGACTGTCTTTGCCTTGTGCATTCAATCAACTGTTGTCAGACCAGCACGTACGGCTGTCTGGATGTCTGACAAAATGAGAATACTCGTCGAGCATAAGCTTCTTCGTGGAAATTTTCTTCAGAAAACTTCTATTGCATGGATTTCTGCCTGAAAAATAGTGGGGTAGCATCCTATTGGTATAGATTTCTTGAAGTTTGGCTCATAGATGCCAGCTCCCGTTTTTATATCATCAAATTTTGATCCATCCGTGAACGGCTGACGGTCAGTATATAGATTCCTTGTTTCACGAATTTCTCTGTCCACAATGAACACCTCAAAACTCCGTTAGATGGCGAGCGTAGGGGCCATTGCATCACGTATTTGCAGTAAGAGAGTCTGAGGGTCTTAGAGAGGTGTACAGAAAGAGTTAGGAAAACGGAAAAAGAGATAGTGGGAGAAATAAGCGAATGCAAAAAGTAGGTACAATTTCAAACTAATGACCTGATTTAAGAAAATTTGTAGAGTTTTACGGAACTGTTTTTTTCCTGGCAGTCGAGCAAATCAATTTGAAGAAATTAGATCCTTTATTTTCTATGAAGGGTAAAGAGAGATAGGGAAAAAGGCAAAAGCGCTAGTAAATGTAGACAAGACGGGGAGAAAATCTAAAGAAGCAAAAACAGAGGGGAGATGAAAGGATAGAGGCAAACAAAGAGAAGCGAACAGAGAACTATGGAAAGCGGAAAAGGTACTCAGAGGTTATTTGGAGTTAAGGTGCAACAGAGGGTGAAATGCAAGAAAGAGATGTTGGATTGGTATATAGGCAGCGCTAAAAGAAATATAGCTTCTTATAAAATTTTTGTTTGCTTCAGGCAACTATTTGGCGCGCAGAAATGAGGAAGCTCGTCGTAACATAACGGCTGCCAAAATTGTTTCAGTACCTTGGCAGGTGAATAAAGGTTGGACTATATTATTAAATGCTTAAAGTAAAATTGTAATGCTTTTTTATTTTATTATTCTCAGCCATTGACAGCATGGAACAACCTTTTTTAAATAGTCTTATGGGCATGGTATTGACGCAACAAATGCAATCTACTATAAGGAAGACTGGAATATATAAGCAGGAACATGGTCTTGATGAGACGAGAATTCAAGCGGTATGCCATTTATTTATGTACTAGTTGACTTGGCATATTTTGTTTTATATATTTAAATATTTTTCTTACTTCTCTGTGCCTCGTTTTAATTTTCCATTCTTTCACATTTTTCACTTCCACTCCCTTTTCACGTACACTCCTACTTCATTTTCATCTTCCAGAGTATCACTATATCATTAACATCATTAATTGGCGCTTAGCCGCCTAAGTGATTTTGGCTGTTTCGTTACAAGTCCCTGATTCGCGTTAACTGATGCGAATTGAAAGCGCAAAGGTCAAGTCTTTCTCCACCTGCCTCCCAACTGAGTGGAGGTATCCCGTACCTCTGCTTCCAACCAGCGGTGTCGACTGAAATACTTTCTTGGCCGGAGCGTTTTTATCCATTCGCATAATATGACCTAGCCAGCGAAGGCCATGGGCTTTTATTCGCTGCACTATCGTTGTTGTAGCAATGTTTCGCCCCACCTAATAGCTGCGATCGATCACAAATTGTCATCAATATCCTCTAACGGGAGTCCAAGGAAACTTGCTGTTTCGACAGGGGTGGACCATAATGAAAGGGGTGTTAAGAGGCGTTGTTTCCACATTACAATTAAAGAGATGGTTGGTGTCATGTGGGGACACATTGCAAGCGGGGCATACATTTTGTATGTCGGGGCTGATTCTAGATATGTAAGAGTTTAACCTGTTACAGTATCTAGAACGAAGTTGAGCCAGAGTAACTCGCGTTTCCCTGGGGAGTATGCGTGCCTCTTCCGAAAGTTTTGGGTACTGTTCCACGAGTACTGGATTCACCGGGCAATTCCCGGCATAAAGGTCCGACGCCTGTTTGTGGAGTTCACCAAGGACCTGCTTGTGTGTTTTTGCTTCATACGGCTGAGTTCTCAGGTGCCGTATTTCCTCAAAATGCTTACGGAGATGACTCCATAAGTCTTTAGGCGGTGCTGGCTCATCAATCAGATGTCTGTTGGGATGCCCAGGTTTCTGGGTATTCAACAGGGACTGTTTGGTTAGCATCTCATTTCTCTCCCTGATGGGAAGTATTCTCGCCTCATTATGTAGATGGTGTTCTGGGGACATAAGAAGACAGCCCGTGGCGGTTCTGAGCGCAGTATTTTGGCAGGCCTGTAGCTTCTTCCAGTGGGTAGTTTTTAGGCTTGGCGACCATATAGGGGACGCGTAGAACCCAAACGGCTGACCAATTGCTTTGTATGTGGTAATGAGCGTTTCTTTGTCTTTTCCCCAAGTACTGCCAACAAGGGATTTGAGGATTTTATTACGGCTCTGGATTTTCGGAACAATTGCGGCTGCCTGCTCACCAAAATGTAGATCCTGATCAAACGTCACACCCAAGATTTTGGGGTGTAGAACAGTCGGTAGCGTAGTGCCATCGACGTGGATGTTCAAAATGGTCGACATTTGGGACGTCCAAGCTGTAAATAGGGTCGCGGATGATTTAGTCGGTGATAATGCCAGGTTTCGCGAGGCGAAAAAACTGGAGAGATCAGGGAGGTAGCCGTTTATTCTGTTGCAAAGCTCATCGATCTTTGGGCCCGGACCTGTAGCCATTATTGTGCAGTCATCGGCGTAAGAAACGATAGTAACTCCTTCTGGTGGCGAAGGTAGTTTTGATATGTAAAAATTAAACAAAAGTGGGGATAGGACACCACCCTGAGGCACCCCTTGTTTAATTCTTCTTGGCTTTGATATTTCGTTTCTGAATTGCACCGATGCCTGCCGACCACCCAGATAATTTGCGGTCCACCTTTTAAGACATGGGGGAAGGGTAGACCCTTCCAAGTCTTGCAGTAACGTGCAATGATTGGCCGTATCAAAAGCTTTTGATAGGTCCAGCACTACGAGTACTGTTCTATGGTGGGGCTTCTGATTTAAACCACAATTTATCTGGGTGCTAATGGCATTTAGCGCGGTGGTGGTGCTATGGAGTTTTCTAAAGCCATGCTGATGACAGGCACTATCGCCATATTCATTTACAATGAGCTCGGTAATATTTCAGATCTTATTTTTGTTGATGAAAATTTAATTTTCAAAGTTTTCGAATCTAGTTTCCCAATCTGCAAATGTGATAAGCACCATGTTCCGCTCTCTCTCTCCATCGAATTTTGTAATTTTATCTCAGGGCCGATCGGTTTGTCGAATACCTGTTTAAATTTTCGTGACGCCGCTTTTGAGTCCTTAAATGCCAGGCTTCTAGAATTGGACTGGAAGTCTATTTTATCTTCGGAAAGTGTGGCGGATTGATACGATGCTTTTATTTTAACTGTTAATGAAATTTTTGCTAATAATCTGTCTTCTCTACCCACGCGAATTCAGAAACTTCCATGGTATACGAAAAATTTAAAGAAACTTAAAAATCTTAGAAATAAGCATTACAAACTTTATAAAACCTCTAATGATGTATTCCATAAGGATAAATATATTCAATACAGCAAAAATTTTTATGTACTCGATAAGTTTGTATACAATCAATATATTTCTCGATACGAAGAAGAGTTGAAGGAAAACCCAAAGGCCTTCTGGAAATACATTCGCTCGGAAAAAGTTGTTCAAATATTCCGACCTGTATGTCGTATTGCGGTGTTGCCTCAGAATGCCCTTTGGACTGCGTCAACCTTTTCGCGGATTTCTTCAAATCAAATATTGTATCGAGTCAATCGGTCAGTAATTTCTGTGTCGACGTTGTACAAATGGTCGATTTTGGATCCATGCTGGTCACGGAACAACACATAATCAATTGCATATTTGCCCAAAAAAAATCTATGAAAAGCGATGTTGATGGGATTTCGTCATTCATTTTAAAGAAATGCAGTGTGTCTTTTTGCGAACCATTAAATCACATATTTAACCTCTCACTAGCTAAATGTGAATTTATCGATCCGTGGAAAATAGCCTCCATTTCCCCTATTCTTAAATCGGGCAATAAAAATGATGTAGCTAACAACAGACCAATTTCTAAACTTTCGACATGCTCGAAACTCTTTGAGAAAGTAGTTAAATCCAAGCTATCTTTTGCAATAAAGAAATCCATAGATGAGTGCCAACATGGCTTTTTAACTGGTCGCTCCACGGTTACCAACCTTGCCTCTTTCTCTCAATTTTGTATTTCGTCATTTAAAAAAGGCCATCAAGTAGATGTTGTTTACACTGACTTCGCAAAGGCTTTTGATACAGTTACTCACAGCATTTTATTGCGTAAGCTTGAGTTAATTGGATTCCACTGTTCTTTTCTATGCTGGATTGGATCATATCTTTCCAATAGAATCTCGTTTGTTGAAATTGAGAATGTCAAGTCATATTCATTTGTAGCCACGTCCGGAGTACCTCAGGGAAGTAAACTTGGACCAATTTTATTTCTTCTCTTTATCAATGATATAGGAACCTGCTTTAAACATGCACAATATTTGCTCTATGCAGATGACCTAAAAGTTTTTAGAACGATCGCGAGCATGTCAGATGTATCTCTTTTACAGGATGATTTCAACAGTTATCTAATTGGAGCGCTATAAACAACTTACGCCTTAATATCAAAAAATGTTTTCATATTGATGTTTTCAAAACGTCAACACATTTAAGTCTACGTATACCCTTTTTGACCATAACCTTTCTACTGTCAGTGAATTTGCTGATCTTGGGGTAATGTTTGACTCTAGTTTCTCTTTCACATATCATATCAGCTTCATTATTCCGAAGGCCTATTCCAATCTCGCTTTTTTGCGGCGATATGGCAGAGACTTCAAAGATCCATACACAAGGAAAAGCTTATATAATTCCTTAGTACGTTAAAAATTGGATAATGCATCTATAATTTGGAATCCCATTTACTCTGTCCACTCTCATAGACTGGAAAGAGTACACAAGAGTTTCATTCGATTTGCTCTCCAACCGCTTCACTTCTCTGAACCGCTGCCCTCATATGGTGCACGGTGTGCCCTCATAAGCATTAAGTCGCTTTCGTCTAGACATTGCATTCAATCTTTGATGTTTGTATATGATTTAACATGTGGCTTAGTTGACTGCCCGGAACTGCTGGCGCAAGCAGATTTCTATGTACCAAGTAGAACTCTCCGTGCGCAATATCCATTTCACGTTAATCTAATTAGAGCTATTTACCGTAATTATGATGCTATTTCTAGGGCCCTCGGTGAATTTAACAAAATTTTTCGTAGTCTTGATCTTGATTTCGCACTCCCGAGATCGTGTTTTAGTGCTAAATTAGATTCATATTATGTATAATTTAAATTTTAATATGTATCTGCACTTAAGATCCTGATTTGTACATGCTAGTCTGTAATATTATTGCAATCATAGACTTAATAAACTGAATTTAATTGAATATCTGCGTAAAACTCTCCCGAATAGTCCAAGAGCCATCTTATCTTCTTTCGGCATCGTCCATGATTCCGAGCCTAATATCAGGACAGGTAAGATAAGCGACTTGTAGAACGTGATTTTTGTTATTCCCGTTTTTGTTAGAGTTATTCTCCGTTTGATGTCTAAGCTGGCATTGCTCGTGTTGTTAATGCTGATTCCCAAATAGACGAAATCCTTCACAGTCTCGGAATTTATATCAGTCAATAGTGACGTGACTGGCAAGGCGCGAATGCGCCGATACTTGCTTGAATGACAGCAAAGTACTTCGTCTTGTCCTCACTTACCGCAATACCCACTTATATTGCTTTATCTAATCCAGAGAAGGCAGAATTCACAGCGCCAATTCAGGCCAATAATATCAATATCATCTGCATACATCAGTTATTGTACGCCTTTAAAATATATTGTTCCATCACGGTTGAAAGAAATCAAACAAAAGGGTGTCGCCTGGTCTGAAGACTCGTTTGGTTTCGAATGGCGCCAGAGGTCCTTCCCAATCCTTACGGCGCTTGTTGCATTGCTCAACGTCGTTTGGCAGCGCCTTATTAACTTAGCAGGAAACTTAAATTCAGACATATCAGCATACAAACAGCTTCTTTTCTGCTTTAAAGTTGACAAAAAGATGGTGAGTGTCGTTTCTCTTATCGTGAGTCTTTTCCAGAATCTGGCGCATCATGGAACCTGGTCGATAGTAGATTTACCAGGTCTGAAGCCGCGTTGATAAGCTCCAATCAATTTGTTGACTATGGGCTTCAGCCTTTCGCACAGTATGCGAGATATAACTTTATACGCGATATTAAGCAGGCTCAGTCAGCGGGATTGGCGCAGTTTGCGGGATCGCTTTTCTTGTGGATTTTGTAGAGTACGCTTAGGCTCCGATCTGGAGGCATGCGCTCATCCGACCATATATTTCATAGGAGTTCTTTACCAACACTTCGCCTCTGTATTTAAACAACTCGGCGCGTGTTCCGCCATTATCTAGAGCCTTGTAATTTTTTAGCCGGGATATTGCCATTCTCACTTCGTCATAGACGGATGCCGGAATACATTTTCCATCATCGGTGATTGGGGTATCGCGTTCGTCTTCTCCCTCACTAGTTTGCAATGAGGAGAAGTGTTCCCTCCACAACTTAAGCACACTCTGTCCGTTAGTTACAAGGTCGGCATTATCGTTCCTGCAGAAGCTGCCGCGATCTTGAATCCTTCCGTATGATTTTTTGGTAGAATTTTCACTATATCAAAAATTTTGATTTTGGCGACCTTTTTGTTAACTAATCACTTTTTCTAGCTGGCTTGAGGTCTGAGTTGAAATAAAAACACAAGGGTTTTTTATATATTACCAATATATTTCGATTACACACGGTAATCGTCTTCAGGGTGAACACTACAAAACATAAAAACAACAAAATAAATAAATAAATAACAAATTTCCTAACATACAAATTTAAAAAAAAATTATAACATACATTTTTTACACGTGTGTATCACTTGACGTGGAGTTTATCACTGATCGTTTGTTTGTCAACAAATATCTATAGAAGCTAGCAGAGTTATCTACGTCCGTTTTATAGTTCATTCGTTTACTGGTTGGTGTGTTAATAATGTGAAGCATTTCCAGAGTAAATCGTTTTCTGTAATGTTGTTCTTGTTGAAAACAACAACGAAATTAGCAAGAGTACCCAGATTACTCACAAAATATGTCGACGATCTATTTGCTATAATACACGAAGATGATGTAAAAAGTACGCTAGACACACTAAACTCTTTCAATAAATATATAAATTTTACAACGGAACTTGAAGAAGACGGAAAACTACCATATCTTGACTCAGTTGTTATTAGAAGCAAAAACGAATTGAAGTTAAAGTGGTATAAGAAATCAACATCAACAGGACGAATCATCAACTTTTACTCAAAGCATCCAAAGACGATGATAATGAATACAGCATTGGGCTGTATAAGAAGAATGTTAGAAATTACGGACGACACTTACCACGAGGAAATTAAAAATGAAATAAAACTTTTGTTAAGAAGAAATGATTTTCCTGAAAACATAATTAAAACACTTTTAAATAAATATCAAGAAGAAAAGAATCAAGAAAAAGAAAAAGAAAAACCGCAGAAAATATTTAAGTCAGTAGCTTATGTGCCAAAATTGTCGGAACGATTGGCCAAATCAGACTGCTACAACAAAGATGAAGTAAAAATAGCCCATAAGCCGATAAATACATTAAAAAACATATATACTCAAACAAAATCAAAAATTCCACATACAGAAAAAAGCAATATAGTTTACGAAATTCCTTGCAATGGAAAAAACAACCAACCATGCCACAGCGTATATATTGGAACAACAAAAGGCAAACTTAAAACTAGACTAGCGCAACACAAATCGGATTACAAATATTGCCAACATACTGCAAACCAAAAAACTGCACTTATGACCCACTGTACTGAAAACTCCCACTCACCAAACTTTGACAAAGCTACTATTCTTCAACAAGAACAACATTACAGAAAACGATTTACTCTGGAAATGCTTCACATTATTAAAGCTGGAGACATTGGTGCTTTATCGGTAACCGTATCGGTAACCTTTTAACAGCTGATTCGACCAACCTTATGAGAATCAATGCAATCGATTATTGGTGCCGCTAAAGTCGTAACCGTATCGTAGCCAACCAATTGGGTTTTGGTTTACCGTCGTAACGATAAACAGCTGATTATGTTAGGGATACGGATACAGCGATACGACATACGGCACCAATGACTCCAGCTTTACACACCAACCAGTAAACGAATGAACTATAAAACGGACGTAGATAACTCTGCTAGCTTCTATAGATATTTGTTGACAAACAAACGATCAGTGATAAACTCCACGTCAAGTGATACACACGTGTAAAAAATGTATGTTATAATTTTTTTTAAATTTGTATGTTAGGAAATTTGTTATTTATTTATTTATTTTGTTGTTTTTATGTTTTGTAGTGTTCACCCTGAAGACGATTACCGTGTGTAATCGAAATATATTGGTAATATATAAAAAACCCTTGTGTTTTTATTTCAACTCAGACCTCAAGCCAGCTAGAAAAAAAGTGATTATATCAAAAATTAAGAAATAGGAGATGTAGGAAATTAGGATTTTTTATTTTAGGAGGTGTAATATAGAGTAGGCGTAAACTGTGAAAAAAGATAAAAATTTGATTCGATTATATTTGTTGGAGGCATGGCACCGCCCACGTTCTCAAAATTCGATGCGGTTTGACTTGTTGCTTTCAATCAATCCCCTGGTTCAGGTAGCCGCAGGAGATAAGGTGCAAACTGCACAAAAATGTCCAGCCTTTTCATCCCCTTTGCATCTGATGCTTTACACTTACGTCATTGGCCGCTGGAGAGCACAGCGCAATGTTCGTCACCTTAGTACGAGCACTTCAGTCTTTTTTTGTACGGCAAGGCCACCTTATTCCGAGGTTACAGTGCCGCTAATTCGCATTCGATGGAACGCTTTGGTGCATGCATCTAGGAGTCTTTAAAGCAGTCCCACAATCTTCAAATCTCCCTTAATGTCCTCAAGAATGTATGAATTTATCATCCCACCTCATTGAAATTTTGTTCCAATATTTTTTTTTATTTTTTTTTTTTCAGAGTAAAACAATGAGAGAATTCGATGTACATTTTACCATAAAACATTTTGGTTATCCAACTGTCGAAGATTATTACAAGGATGCATCTTTGCCCGACAAGCTACATCATATCTCGGTACCACTACTTTGCTTAAATGCTGCCGATGATCCACTACAACCAATGGAGGGTGAATATCTAATGAGACTAAGAGAACTTTATATTTAATTAAAAACAATCTCTAATTCTTTCAGGTATTCCAATTGAGGCAACAACGGATTGCACTCATGTTGCTATTATTGTAACGTCTCGTGGTGGTCACATTGGTTTCTTGGAAGGCATGTGGCCCTCGCTCAAGAATGAATACATGAGCCGTATCTTTACAAAATACTTTAAAAAAACTTTATACGATGAGCGTGGCGAGTTCCAAAGCATTAAAGAGGATCTTCATAAGGAATATCTTCAAAAGCAAGCTGTGCAGTGTCAATGAAAACTGCAGGCATTTGTTGATGTACTTAATTATGTAGTTAGAATTTTGACCTTAGTAATATTGGAAAAAATGTAGTTTAGATTAGCTTGTCTTTAACAAATAAACTGTGTACGCAAAATATGTTTGCTCAATTCCCAACTTGCCTACGAATACGTAGAAGGTACCTAATAAAGTCATAGAAGATAGCCTTGCCGGAGTTTTATAGAGATATAATGTACATAATTGCCCATTAGGTATTGTTATGCTCAGCATGTTGTTGTTGTTTTTGGGAGTGTTAACTATATGCATGGTCCTTTGCTGGATATAGATTCGGTACGTTTCGGTAAGGGTTGCGTCACACAATCCTTTGAATCATTTGGATATTTTAGTCGCCTCTTACGACAGGCACATCTGCCACGGACATACTCTGAGCTCCCTAATCCGCTGGGGTACGATAGTTTCACAAATTACATTTTGGGAACTTCCAGTAAATCGCCAGCGGCTAATTCTGTCAATAAACGAGCTACCCATTTTTCGCTGAGTTGGTACCCGAAAGGCCACCCGGCTGGCGTCTAATCACCCAACGATTTTTCCTTAAACAAGTCCCGCCAGCTATCCCTGTTTCGTCATAGCAGACGCCATTTGTGAGCACCAAGGATTATCATGACTTTCTCCATTAGTCTCTTCCAACTCAGCAAAGGTCTTCACCTTCCTCTGCGTCCGAATACGGTATATCGGTAATATCGATACCGTCCATTATTGCGAGCGATAAATCAGAACAGGTATGATGAGAGACTTGCGGAGCGTGAATTTTGTTTGTCGAGAAAGCTCTTCACTCTGCAATTGCCAACTCTGTACAAAGTTGTATTTAATGACAAGAGGTATTATCCATTTGACTTCTAAGTTGACGTTGTTTTCGCTGTTAACGTAGTTTTCCCGATAAACGGAATCGTTGGCAGTCTCGAATTTATATCCATCAACAGTGATGAATGAGCGAATACGTCGGCAAACGCTTCATCTCATCTTTGAACAACAAGACGCACTTTCTTCGACTCTTTTCCATTTACGGCGCGTTATGGTAAATATAGTGACCTCAATATCATCAGCATACGAAGTTTTTAAAACTTTAGACGAAGATTTGGTTCTTGGGAATTTTTGCACATTTGGTTCTTTTTTCATTCTTTTTAGCTTGTTTTAGAACGACGTCCACCCTTGCACCAATTCAATTATGGAGAACCTGGTTAAGCCGACTGCAAGCACAGTCAGTACAATCCAAATAGGGTTTCTCGAAGCCGAAAAGGCAAATAATATTCGAGCTATTGCATCTATATGATGTTACACTGTCAATTACCCTTTCCTATATGAGGGGAGGCTATTACCGGTGTAAGTTTTCTGTGATTTGTACCTCCACGTCTATTCATCTTTGCTTTTAATTTTTTTCCTCATCCACTAGGATTATATTGTTCGCGCACTGATTGAATTATTGATGTGCATTCACCTCACTGCTTAGCATCGGCTTAGAGCTGGCAGCACTCCTTAGTTTTGCTAATATTCGTAACACTACCCTCCACCTAAGTCTGATCGTCCCGATCAGACAAATCTCTCGATCTAAACGCTGCTAGCATCGCCAAATGTACCACTCTTCTACTCCGTGGTTTCTCAATGCTTTGTATGTGGTAGATGGTATCACTGATCTTCTTCACAACCTTGTACGGGCCTTCCCAACTGCACCGAAATTTGGATGGAACACCTTTCCGCCGGTGAGGGTTGTATAACCGTACCAAATCTCCCGC
Organism: Eurosta solidaginis; assembly: GCF_040869045.1. NCBI lineage: Eukaryota > Metazoa > Arthropoda > Insecta > Diptera > Tephritidae > Eurosta > Eurosta solidaginis. The sequence continues at coordinate 50,299,493 of NC_090322.1, forward strand.
CAAGAAACCTGGTACCTGTGTTTCATCGTACTACTCAATACCCTGGTTCGTTCCTTCACACTCTGTTGTTTGGCCGATGAACTACTTCGTAGAGCTTGCGCTGGACGGATTTGCTTTGCATAATCAGTATCGTTCCCAAGTTTCCCCAGAGTAGTGCGCTCTGGCTTGAAACTATCCTCGCATTCTTTCTCGGAAATTCGTTGCTTCGTTTTCCTGCGTCTTTTAGGTTTTGTCAATGCCAGTGTTTCTCTCACAGGTACTTTTGATTTTTATTTATTTGGCCCATTCGATCTATCAACCTATGCCTTTGACTTTCGTGGTCTTTGTCGAGTCTTTTCCACCAGTACCCGATTACTGCTGAACCCTTTTTCCAAACTAAAGTTAAGTGGTATGTCCTGGTTCTTATAGCGCATAATTTTTCTCCGCATATCGATCCTGATGTCATGGTCAACCAAGAAGTCCACTCCCAATATGACTTCATCAACGATCTCCGCCACAACGAATTTGTGTAGAACCATGACTTTTCTAATTAATACCTCACATACCACTTCGCCTTGGACTTGATTATACTCGCCCGTGACCGTACGCAACCTTGCTCCAGGTAATGACTTTACTCTCCTGTAGACCAAATCATATCGAATCAAGGAATGAGATGCCCCCGTATCTACAGTCAGTACACGCTCTTTACCATCCACATTCCCTCTGATGGTAAGACTGCTTGATTTCCTTCCAATCTGCGACACAGATATCACAGGACATTCAATAGCCGGGGCAAGTTTTCGTTCTTTACATCCGACACGCTCTTGCTCATTTCCGCCAGCTTTGCGTTTACGGCCACCCACATTGTTGGAACTATTAGGACCAAATCGCAATGACGTGCAATGTGACCTGGGTTGCCGCACTTGAAACATTTAATAACTCCGGCATTCTTCTATTGAGATCCCTTCAGTGCTTCCAATATTGCGTCTACCCACTCTGGCCTTTCTACTTCCACACGGCGTGCTTTGTAAACTGGCTTACACAGAAGCGACGCTGTTTCCTGAATCAGAGCATGCGACACCGTTTCAGCAAATGTTAGTTTTGGATTCGCATATGTAGCCCGCTTCGTTTCCACATCTCGTATGCCATTTATAAAGCTCTGAATCTTTACCCTTTCTGTGTATTCCACGGGTGCGTCCGCATTTGCAAGATGAGCCAATCTTTCAATATCTGAAGCAAACTCCTGCAATGTCTCATTTGCTTGTTGGTAGCGGTTTTGCAACTCAATTTGGAATATCTGTTTTCTATGCTCGCTTCCGTAACGTCTCTCTAAAGCGCTCATCAATGTTTCGTAGTTGTTCCGCTCGTACTCTGGGATGGTCTGTAAGTTTTCCGCAACTGGTCCTTTATCTTCAGCATTCCAGTTGTTCACTGTTGCGGTCTTCTCAAATTGTAGCTTAAAGACCTGGAAAGGAACATAACCGTCAAAGGATGGTGTTTTTACCTTTGGATTACTAGTTGAAACTGCTGGGCGATTTAGTTGCAACTGCTCGATACGTCCTCTCAAAGCATCCACCTCGGCCTCGATTTTTTCTTCAAACTGTAAAATTTGTGTATCTTGCGCCTCAAACTTCGAGGAAATACGTCCTTCTTGCTCTTCCAGTTGAGCAGAGATCTGCGATGATATCTGTGCTGAAATTTGAGCCGACATTTCGGATATCCGTGCCTCTTGTGCTTCAATCTTTGCTGTTATACGGTTCTCCTGCGATTCCAGCTGAGATGACACTTGCGACAACATTTCGGATATACGCGTTTCTTGTGCTTCAATCTTCGATGTTATTCGTGTCTCTTGGGATTCCAGCTGAGATGCCACTGTCGATGTTTGAGCAGTTATTGCAGCCAATATCATGTTCAAGTCTGTGCTCTTAACTGTCTGCGATGTTTCGTTTTTCTCTTCAATTTTTGTTGTTGTTTCGTCCCCATCAGGATAAAAGACAAACTCGTCCACATCAATTCCTTGCGACTCCATTACCTCTCGTAGCCGTGCTTGAAGTTCGATCTAATTCCGGTTGTATTTAATCCACGGTTCTCCAACTCCTTTTTCAGTTGCTGGATCTTCAATTCACTGAACTTTGCCATGTCCAAGCTGTATTCCCAATCTTCGGAATTTATTCAACAATTCCTCTTCTGACACCAATTGTAACAAATTTGCTGCAAATCCTCTTATTTGCCCTTTTTCTAGGTTCGTATCGCTAAACTGTTGAATAAATAACTCCAATATTGAATAATGGAAAAATGGCCTTTATTAAAATACTTCACAATAACACTCAAACTGTGCAACGACTAGCTTAATAACCAAACTGATAGCTTAAATGAAACTGACTTTCAAAATAATACTGCTATTGCTCGCTAGATATCGTCTTAGTCGTAACTGCTTGACAACTCAAATCAAACTGAATTCCAGCGCCTCTACATCTGTCGCCTTTATACTCTTTGAATTTAACATTCGCAGCTTCTAGGCGCTTCCAGAATCTACTAGTCCATTAGCTCTCAAACATCTCAGCTGTAACTACAATTGCACAATTTTGTAGTTTTTCTCATTGCATACTTATAGGAGTATCTCATATGCATGTATTTGTGCATTGACTCTCCGCTGCTCGTATACGTACATGGTACATATATGTAGACGCAGTTATTGTTTCGTTTATGTAGATACATGATGATTGAATTATTGATGTGCATTCACGTCATTGCTTAGCAACGGCTTAGAGCTGGCAGCACTCCTTAGTTTTGCTAATATTCGTAACAATATGTATTTCAGAATCCGACATGTGGCTTGTAGCCATGTTTTTTTTTCACTATCCTGTTAATTACGTTACGTATATAAAAAGCGTTTGGTCTTTAAATGGCACCACGTCAGATTTTAATTTTCACTGATTCCTGTTGGGAGTGCAAAAAACAGGGAAGCATTGCATCTCCCAACTCCGCCAAAACGACAGAATGGAGCACAGAAGCCAACCTTTAGGCCTATTTTAATTTTCAGCTCAACCAAAAATATTACAGTTGAACCGAGGATGACACTGCACCAAATTGAATTCGCTGCACTAAGCGGACTACCACCATTATGTAGTGTATGCACTCCATTCGCCATTACTGCAAGCACTTTAAATTGTTTTTGTTTGTCAATTCGTGTTTTGAATTATTTATTTTTTATTTCAATGTCTTCTTTTAGACCATCAATTTGCACAGATAAATCCTTGAATCTCAGCTCAAACGCAGTCAAAATAGATTCAAATCCAGATTTAAGGGAAACCGGTATATTTTCACAAGCTCTACTGAGTTTTTCATGTGCATTTAAGCACTCATTGCATATATAATTAATGTTGCGGTTTATACGAGTAAACCCACATCATACTCGGATATACTGCCTTCACAGCAGCTGCGATGAAATATTTTTTTGCAAAATCCACTGCACGGCTTATCGCATTTACCACAATAGTTATCCATTCTTGTTTTTAAAAAGTCAAAAAGGCAAAAGTCACAACAGTAAAAGATTAAAGGCAAACGTTCGTTTATAACTTATGTACATCTATTTACTGTGTTACTAAGCTTGAGAAGAGCGGCCGAGATAAATGTTAGCTCTGGTTGCAGCTGTTTCTTCCTTATTTCTATGTAGGTCAATAATCCTCATTCACTTCACAGCATAACCCAATCGTTGAAGCTTCAGCTTCAAAATTGCGAAGTTTTATTTGAGTTCATATTGATAAAAGCTCATATACTTCAGTAGTCTCAGTTAAAGTTAGAAGGTAGAGTTACTATGTAACTGCTGATTGCATGATTTGTCAAATGTGCGCGACCACAACAAACTCAAATTGAATTTGGAAATGTCTAAACCGAAGCCTGCGGGACAAGCGAAAGCAACGCGAATTGACATTTGGACTTAGGCAAGTACATAGTCTTGAGTTTGTATATGCAGGTAGGTGCGAGGGCTAATGAAAGTGCTACATGCCTGTTCTTAAAGTGTTCCGTAAATCCCTTAGTGCTGCTAAACGCCTTTTTGCATATTCACATAAGTATAGAGCCAAACATTTAGTGGATTGTTCCCGTCATAATTTGCGTTGATGTGTACACTTTCCAGAGCTTTCTTTTGTCGGATAAAGATGTATCTTGGACTGTCTGTAACTAGCGCCCTTAGGTCCCACTACCCCAGTTCCTCCCACCCCTTCTTTCTGAAGGAACTTGAAGTTGTCAGAGCCTAGCGTGATACATCTGACAAGGTGCGACACTTTGGAGATGCTATATAATGCGCTAAACATCCCATTGAGTCCTGCGGTTAGAGATCCGTGGGCTTCGAAACTCGCGTCTTGAAGCTCAACAATAATGGAAACCATTGGATATTACTTCGTGTAGCCTTCTTGCTCATCCTTCAGTCCAACTTGGAGTCGTGTTGTTATTGTTGTATTAACGACAAAGACACTCCCCGAAGGTTTTGGGGAGTTTTATCGATGTTAATGGTCTTTTACCGGTATCTCTTGAGTGGGACTGACGTACTTCAGCATGCAGCGGTTTGCCGTAAATACAGTTGAGTAGGCCTGAGATGACGATGGAAGCTCCTGAATGTTTCCGTCTACCTGCCCCATTCGCGATATGTATAATGGACATCAATACCTGATCTCAAGATCGGAACTGACGCTAAACTTTATCTCATGAACCATAGCAACTAAGATGAAATGCCTACCAATAGGCTTTTCATATCAACTCATTAGTTGGACTGCACTACTCCAATCTGCCGTGGAAAATTGGGACTCCTTAGGGTAGTCAGGTACTGATACAAATTTATCTTAGCCGTAGGAGCGTGTAGTTACTTTTATGGTTATTTTTCAGTATTTTATTTTATTATTTGTTCAGTTAGTAAAACGGGTGGGTGTGTACGCTTGAACTGGCCGGTTGATGATGACCTCTAACATATACTAATGAGTCCATAGTGTTACCAAAAGTTTGCTCAACGACCAAAATGAAAACCATTATCAGAAACCAGAGCCTATGTTATAAAATAAGTCCTTTCTCTTTCCAAATACTAGAACTGGACACCCTTACAAAGAACAGCTTGATTTAGCCCCTCCTCCATATGGAAACATCTCCGTAAGCATTATGATGAGATCCGTCACCTGCCTATACAGCTGTTTGATCTAGATAAGCAAAATCCACACAGAATCGGTAAGCACCTTTGCGTCGTTGAATCCTATTGTCAATAAGGACAGTCCTTCTGCAAAGGAGACATGAGTCACCCAGGCCCAACTTCGTTCTGGATACTGTAACAAGTTAAACTCTTAATTTGCCTTTTACCCTCCAGCGCATTTCGAAACTTCCACGTTTTCTCCAGGAGATCTGAATGCTTTAATTAAAAAAATCCTTTCAAACTTAAATATTTACTAGAAGTGTTTAAATACCAAACCACTTCCGTTATGGCTGTCCCCAGTGCACCGCTGGCAACATGGGGTCAACGTCATCAGCCCTTTGGTAATGTATTTGTGCATTCTAACTAGCTTAAGATTATGTTTACTATGAATAGTATACTTACACAGCGATTCCTCATGGGTGATTGTTTTAGTTCATTTCTACTACAATCGGTAAAGTATTTGTTTTCTTACTAGAGATGAGCACAGCAATATGATTTTAATCCCGATCCCTCCCATCACGACCTTTATTAAAGTCTCAAGTAAGTGCGACCATTCAACTACTAGCTTCAGAGGGTCAACTTCTTGGGTCCAGATCGGTTCGAAGTAAAAGAAGTCACAAACCGAAATAATAAAAGTTAACCGCAGTGACTCCACGGAATTCCGGAGGCGGTAAACCAAAACCCAATTGGTTGGCTACGATACGGTTACGACTTTAGCGGCACCAATAATCGATTGCATTGATTCTCATAAGGTTGGTCGAATCAGCTGTTATAAGGTTACCGATACGGTTACCGATAAAGCACCAATGTCTCCAGCTTAAAGGCGACAGATGTAGAGGCGCTGGAATTCAGTTTGATTTGAGTTGTCAAGCAGTTACGACTAAGACGATATCTAGCGAGCAATAGCAGTATTATTTTGAAAGTCAGTTTCATTTAAGCTATCAGTTTGGTTATTAAGCTAGTCGTTGCACAGTTTGAGTGTTATTGTGAATTATTTTAATAAAGGCCTACACGATATGGATAAATGCGAGACAATTGAAAATGTCCCTCATGGAAAATATTAGGCATCAATTTTTTTTAATTTCCAGCGAGTTACTCGCCACTCGTAGCAGACTGGTGGCTCTTATTATATTTATCCTCTTTGACATCAGGACGGACAAGGCGACAGCTGTTTCGATTATACCTTGTAAATCTCTTCAAAGCTTGGAGTGGGACTTGAACCCGCACTCCTACGATGGTGAATGCATGGTTGAAACGCATTCAACCACGTCATGCCTTAGTTGTTGTAAACCTTATCCCAATTGCCTTCTTTGCATATTTTCTTTATGCACTGGATATTCGTATGTCATCATGTGGTAAAGTTATGCGTTGGTAAGGCGGTTTCAAAGAAACTTGGTGTTGCTGCTTTTATTCTATTTATAGAACTACAATCAAAGAGGATAAATACATTTATCCTCTTTGTTACAACGAATTAACCAATGTTGTCTATTTGCATGAGTTTTAAGTGGGGATTACCCTTATTGCTTAAATGTATGAAAACATATATGAAAACATTTTTTCTTCATAAACAAATTTTAAAAGTAGTAAATATTCCGAAATTGATATTTGCCCTTATATCACGCGATTTGTCGAGATTTGAAAGAAGTTAATTAATTATTGGTGAACTGCCAGACTAGCCTCAGCTATGTACTTCAACCAACAACAAATTGCTTAGCTACGGTATGGTTATCACTAAGGCGTTATGCCATGGCGGCAATGACAGAATACATTGATTTCCATAAGGTTGATTGCATCACCTGTTTTATACAGAGTTTGCCAGGGCCATAAAGTAATTATTCCGCAATTTTGTTTTTATCTCAATTTTTATTCGTTCAAGAGGGTACTTAAAAGCTAAGAATAAAGTTTGATCTCAGAACCTGAGGCATTTATGTGTGTCACACTTTCATTGTATAGGTACAATCAAACATGTTTTTTTTTTTAAATCGCAATTATAAACATTTATTTATAGATAATACAAAAACAAATAACTTCATGTCGACTGCTGATTGAAATATAACCATATCTCAGCTACTGTTTCCAAAAAGCTCTATCTTAGCATAAATTCTATATGTTTTGGCGTGAGCTGCAGCGTTTATAAAAAAAAAGAGTTCTGAAATAGGGCCGAGTTATGGTGATTTTCCACTCAGTAGTCGATTTATAACAACACCCTGCAATTACAATTTTTGCGCTTGACCTAAAAATGCTCGAACATCTACATCACTTAAAACTATAAAAATATTCGTGTGCAAGATGTTCGAACACTGCAGATTACACGATGCCACCGCATAAACTTTTCCTTTCAAAACGCCCGGCGCCCCAGTATCTTTAACGCACACAGCATCCTTATCATGACGAGCACAAATCATGATGTTGTAAAAGTTATTCCTGCACTTCTATAAAGACTCGCACAATAATTAATTGGTAATGAAAACAAGGTAGTCGTTTGGAGGCTATTCGAAGTAGTCGCAGTTGTCCAACCCCATCCAGCAACTCGTATTTTTGTTCTCGTCTTAAATGAACCAGTGGACACTTTCATTGGTATTGTGTCTACAGCTTCATTCAGCTTAAACTCTTCACATTTTAATAAAACAATATCCATATGTTTTGTTTCGTGAATATACATAAGTGGAATACGTACATCCATCACATTTTTAACTTGTCCAAGTTCGCCTTTATGACATAAATCCTTTAAACCAGCTGCAACAATCAAAAAGTCCTTTTCTAAACCAAACACGCAACTGTAAGCTGTAAGCACGATCTCCTTAGAGACGAACCAACGCATCGATATACTTGGAGATAGTGTATGGATACCAAATATGGACTCTTCTGTATATCCGAATTCTTGGCACCTCCTGTGCGATATTGCGAACTAGTATAAGAGCAGATGAGCAAGATAAACAAGATTGCGAGATATTCCGTAAGTTCATTTTAACAATTATTTTTAGGTTAAAATTATTTCCTTCGCTTTTAAAGTATAAAATACACCAAGATCAATTTTGTGGACGCTATTTATACATAACTGGGTGGTGTGAATGAAAAACAAGTAAGGAAATCTAAGTTCGGGTGAAACCGAACATTACATACCCAGCTGTACACTTGAAATGCCGTTGTTGTTTGTTTTGTGTGCTTAATAATGTTACAAGGCTGCGCAATAATACATATACATATGGTTCTATTCTGAACTAATTTTTCTTCGAGTTATGGCCCTAGAAACATAGAAAATTGCTTAGTCATAAAAGTTACATTTGAAGTTTTTCCTATCTATTGTTATAATTCCACTTGGGAAATGAAACACCATTACGGTTGCGAGATGTACTGATTTAGGCAGGGCAGTACTGAATTTTCACTCGCTGTCCTGAATTTGCACAATTCCCAATTCAGTACGCAAATGTCCTGATTTTTTACAATTCTGTCCTGATTTGTACTGATTTTTCTATCTCGACATATTTATTCGCAAAACTTCTGAAGTTATTTCACATGATTAAACAAATTTTTAATTTTCATTATCAGAGTTGAGCGAATTTTTAGTTTAATTTTTGCAGCGTAGCGTAAAGAAAGAAATCGCCTCTTAGTTAAATCAATTGAAAGTGAACTTCAAATAAAAGTAAATTTTAAAATGAATTGCGAGGAGTTTATTAAATTTTTAAAAAGCAATGACGGCCAACAACTAATCAAAATGGCATAAAAATCCAACAAGTATTAGAATAAAAGCATATCCGTATGAATATGTAGAGAATAATTTCATTTTATTATGCATAAATGTATGCTATAAATGTTATATGTGACTCGGCCTATGAAAAGGTGGCTTATGACTCAAAAAAAAGAAGAGTTCTAACGTCCTGAAGAAATTCATTGTTTATCTTTAACAGCTGTTTCTCGCAATTTGTTTTTTGGGTCATAAGCCACCTTTTTCATGGATATTCATACGTGAATATGGTGGAACTTATTGATCTCTAAAAAGTATGAGCGTACAATTACGCCGTACATGTATAGTATGTACCTAAATATGTAAAAATTAATGTGATTTTTCTTTTTTTGCGTTTAGAAAAAGTGTACTGAATTGCCCTGATTTTTTAGCGCTGAAATAGGCGAATGTACTGAATTTCCCCAAAGGAAATCTGGCAACCCTAAACACCATTGATATAAAGCTCTTTTTTGCAAAGATATAGCTTATTTTATTCGTCCACGACCCTTTCAAATATCTTGTATATAAAAGTGGGCGTGGTCCTTAACCGATTTCGTTAATTTTTCTTCAAAGCATTCCTTATAGTAAAGGCAACCTCTCTGCCGAATTTTGTTACGATAGGTTTGACGATTTTTGATTTATGATTAATATTATTTGTAAAATTGATTTTGTCACAAGTGGGCGATGCCACGCGCATTTAAAAAAAGATTTTTTTTAATTTTTATCAGGAGTCTCAATATCAGTCCACACGTCAAATTTCAACATTCTAGATGTATTATTTACTAAATAATCAAGTTTTTGTGTTTTCCAAAATGTTATATATAAAAAGTGGGCGTGGTTATCATCCGATTTCGCTCATTTTCAATACCAATCTATTCTGGGTCCAGATAAGCTCGTGTACCAAATTTGGTGAAGATATCTCAATATTTACTCAAGTAATCGTGTTAACGGACGGACGGACATGGCTCAATCAATTTTTTTTTTTGATACTGATGATTTTGATATATGGAAGTCTATATCTATCTAGATTCCTTTATACCTGTACAATCAACCGTTATCCAATCAAAGTTATAATAACCTGTCTACAAGTACAGCTGCGTATAATAAATAAAAATAGATTCCAGGAATTTGAACAATAAAACATTTGAATGAAAGCTATTTATGGAAACATTTTTTTTCTCACTAAACCCATTTAAAAAAATAATAAATGCGATAACCTCCGAAGAGATTTTGGGCCGAGCTTCTCTTCCAATTTGCGTCGTGCTCCTTTTTAGTTTTTCCTACAAATTGGCGGGACGGGACCTACTTGTTTTATGTCGACTCTGAACGGCATGTGCAAGGCAGATGGGTTTTCACTGAGAGCAGTTCATGGCAGAAATACACTCGGAGTGCTTGCCAAACACTGCCCGGGCGACCCCGCTTAAAAAAATTTTCTTCTAATTGAAAAAGCTTGTTTCTAAAATTGAGATGTTGCTTTGGCCGGAGTGTGAACCCAGGGTCTTCCGTGTGATAGGCGGAGCACGCTATCATCACACCACGGCGCCGCCAATTTAACCATGAGTAAATTTTTGGTTAGAAGTGCCTAATTAAAATTTCAATGCCCTCAATGATGAAAAATACAAAATATTTATTCAGCTTATTAAAACGACGCTTCTATAGAAATTTCTTGTTATTATTAGCTTTATATTTTTACTGGCCTTTACCCGCGGCCCCGTCCGCAAGCAGGAAATAAAATATATGGCTTTTTTCCATAAAACAATGAGACATGCCTAACAAATAAAACACAAAAAAAAGTATATATATTTGGGTGGGTCGATTTGTATGGACGAAAGTTAACCGATATCGTGCTATCGATATTTCGATTTTTGCCCAAGAAAAAGAAGTTCCACTACGCATACCCAAAAAAATAACTTTCGAGCATTGTAAATTTTACCAAGTAGCGCAACTAACAGCTGATCGGGGAAAATTCGCACATTCACACGCACAGTTCTCGACTCAGTTTCAAAAAAAAATTTAGATTATTTAATTCAAATTTTAAAGTGAGATAATCCTTACAAAATTATGTATACAGAATATATATGGCGTTTTTGTTGTTATTAAATTAATAGTTTTATTTATTATTAACTTTTATAATTTTTTTTTTAACTTTGAAAAAACTCCGAACACCATTTCTTCATTATATGACATTCGACTGCCTAGTCCACTGCCTTCCACTCTATTCGCAACATAACCTCTACTTAAGCTGCCAAACTATATAGTAAACAATGCTTTCGAGCCTGCGAAATATCATTTTTTTGACTTTTCTTGATTGATTTGATTTTTAAGGTTTTTTCATAAACTACTAAAAAAATGTTCATATTGTAACGAATTTACTTGCAAATCCTCTTATTTGCCCTTCTGCTAAGTTCGAATCACTAAACTGTTGAATAAATAACTCCAATATTGAATAATGGAAAAATGGCCTTTATTAAAGTACTTCACACTTATACTTTGCAATTAGCTTGCTTAACAACCAAACTGATTGATATCTCAAATGAAACTCTACTATACAAAATAATACTGCTCTTGCTCGCTAGATAGCGTCTTAGTCGAAACTGCTTGACAACTCAAATCAAACTGAATTCCAGCGCCTCTAAAATTGCCGCCTTTTATACTCTTTGATTTCAACCTTCGCATCTTCTAGGCGCTTCCAGAATCTACTAGTCCAGCACCTCTCAAACTTCTCAGCTGTAACTACAATTGCACAATTTTATAGTTTTTCTCATTGCATACTTATAGGAGTATTTCAGATATATGCATGTGTTTGTGCATTGACTCTCCGCTGCTCGTATACGTACATGGTACATATGTGTAGACGCAATTATTGTTTCGTTTATGTAGATACATAATGATTGATCTATGGCTGTGAATTCACGTCACTGCTTAGCATCGGCTTAGAGATGGCAGCACTCCTTAGTTTTGCTAATATTCGTAACACTGCCCTACACCTAAGTCTGATCGTCCCGATTAGACAAATCTCCCGATCTAAACGTTGCCAGCCTTTCCAAATGGACCACTTTCATTTTGGTTCGTGGTTTACCGATGGTTTGTATGCGGTAGACTACATCGTTGATCCATTTTACAACTTTGTATGGGCCTTCCCAATTACACTGCAATTTCGGGGACAAACCTTTTTTACGTTGTGGGTTGTATAACAGCACCAAATCTCCTTCCTGAAAACCTTCTGAATTAATTGCTTTATCGTATCTGGCTTTCATTTTGTAACTCATAATCTTTGTTCGTTGCCTTATCAGATCATGTATTTCTCTTAGCTCTTCTTCGAAATCACTAGTGGATTTCTTGACATTTCTCTCCGCATTGGCATCTATCCCAAACTTCAAATCAGCTAGCAGTCTAAGGCCATTGCCAAAAATTATGCGCTGATGATCGGTAAGCCATCAAGAATAATGGTATGCGGGTATCCCACTCTTTATGGTACTTGTCTACTACTTTCCTTAAGTGTTCCTCCAATGTTCTATTGAATCGTTCTACCATACCATCGGATTGAGGATGCAATGCAGTTGTTCGTGTTTTTCGAATGCCCAATGATTTACACATTTCCTGGAACACAGCTGATTCGAAATTCCTGCCTGGGTCAGAATGTAACTCCATTGGTACACCATACCTTGCAACCCATTCGTTTTTAACCACTTCTGCTACTGTTTCTGCTTCTTGGTTTGGGATTGGGTATACAGCTGGCCATTTACTGAAATAATCCATAACCACCAGTACGTATTTGTTTCCGCGGTTGCTAGTAGGAAATGGACCTGCGACATCCATGGCGATCCTTTCAAATGGTGCACCTGAAATATACTGCTTCATCTGGCCATGACTTCGGGTTTTGGGCCCTTTCGCTCTGTTGCATACCTCGCAGTTGGCAATCCAATCGGTGACCGACAGACGGCAACCAACCCAATAGAATCTCTGCTTAATTTTCTCGAGTGTCTTCGTGATTCCAAGATGACCTCCACTTCGACCATTGTGCAGCTCGCTGAGCACGTCTGGAATCCTCTTTCTGGGAACAACTATCAGTTTCTTCTTGCATTGACCATCCTCACTCTCCCATACTCGATGCAAGCAACCGGATATCAATTATAAACTGTTCCACTGTGCCCAATATGACTTCGCAATGGGACTCTCTGCTGACATCTCCTCTCTGCTTGGTCTTTCGTTTCATTCGAGCCCTTGCATAACATGTGACAGATCTGTATCTTCTAGCTGATACTTCCTTAGTTGTTTCTTGTCCCATTCATCCGTACACATTATAGTCATTAGCCGGACATCTATAATGTCTTCTTTAGCCTCGGCCTTTGAACAGTGCTTGCATTCCAAACTACATGGTCTTCGTGACATATCATCGACATTTCCATGGGTACTACCTTTTCGATGCTCAATGGAAAAGTCATAGCTTTGTAGTGGCTCGATCCACCGTGCCAATTGTCCTTCCGGATTACGGAACTGTAGAAGCCATTTCAACGCTGCGTGATCTGTCCTGACACGGAATCGCTGGCCGTAGAGGTATTTGTGAAAATGTTTAATGCACTCTACCAATGCCAACAGCTCTCTCCGCGTAACACAGTAGTTCCTCTCTGGTTTTCCAATCGAACGGCTGTAATATGCAACTACCTTCTCCTGTCCATCGACCAGTTGTGATAAAACGCCTCCTATAGCATATCCACTCGCATCTGTATCTAGAATAAATGTTGCTCCTGGAATCGGATATGCTAACATTGGGGCAGTGCACAAACGCTCCTTCAATGTTTGGAAAGCCACTTCTTGCTCCTTCTTCCATTCAAAAGCTTTGTTTTTTCTTGTAAGCTCATGGAGGCTATGGGCTACGCTGGAAAAATTTGGTACAAATTGGCGGTAATATGTGCACAGCCCAAGGAAACTTCTCAATTCATGTAGGTTCTGTTGTCTTGGCCAATCCTTCACAGCCTCTATTTTTTCGTTCGCAGTGCAGATGCCCTCTATCGTTACCTTGTGACCAAAATAATTGACTTCCTTTTTAAACAGCGCACACTTTTTGGGACTTAACTTCAGACCAGCGCCAGCTATTCTCTGGAAAACTTCCTCCAAGTTCAGTGTGGAAAACCATTTCGTACCAGATAGCGAGTCCAGAGTGTCGTCAATTCTTGGCAATGGGTAGCTATCCTTTTTCGTAACGCCATTCAACTTCCGGTAGTCCACGCAAAACCTCATTTTTCCATCCTTCTTCTTTACAAGTACTACCGGTGAGCTCCATGGACTAGCTGATGGTTCGATGACGCCGCAGTCGCTCATTTCTTGTATGATTTGACTCACAACTTCCCGCTTCGCCAGTGGAACACTACGTGGAGCTTGACGGATCGGCCTCGCATCTGCCGTGTCAATTTGAAGTTTCACAACATTGGTGCGGCCTGGTTTGGAACCATCCTGGTCAAATATGTTCGCGTACTTTAGGAGCAGTTGTTTTGCCTTACTCTGATAGGCTTCCTCTAGCCCTGCGTCCATGCCGTGATGTCATTTGAAAGATCAGTATTACTAGATGAAACGTGTCCCCGGAGCTGTTCACAGTTAATAACTACTTCGGCCTCTTGGCATCTTCCCAAAATAGCTCCTTTGGTCAAATTGTATGGTGACTGGAACTCATTGAGTACTCTTACCGGAATACGTCCATCTTGTTTTGTCATAGCCAGGGTTTTCCTACAAGTATGTTCAGTGCTGATTTATTTGCTGCTTCGACAACCCCCAATTTGTTTGTCCCACAATCTCCATCAACCTTTGCCCAGATGACTGCTTCGGATTTGGTGGTATTTGCTGACTCTCTTCCACCAGCACTCGTTTACTGCTGTAGCCTCTCTCGTAGCCGAAATTAAGTGGCACATCCATGTTCTTATATCGCATCGTCTTGCTTTGCATATCGATCTTGATGCCTTGGTTGATTAAGTAGTCCACTCAAATTATGATTTCATCAACAATACCTGCCACTATAAAATTGTGTAGTACCGTGACGTTCCCAATTGCTACTTCCTACTTCTCCAATTACCTGGGTGTCCTCTCCCGTGGCTGTACGTAATCTTGCTCCAAGCAATGGTCTTATCTTCTTGTTGACTAAATCTGATCGAATGATGGAATGGGATGCACCCGTATCTACTGTCAGTAAACGTTCCTTTCCATCCACATGTCCTCCGACAGTAAGATTGCTTGACCTTCTTCCAATTTGCGAGATAGAGATTATGGGGCATTCAATTGAGGGAGCCAGCTGTCGCCCCTTGCGGCTGACTCTCTTTAGTTTAACGATGGAGTGGACTTGGAGATTTGCTCATCTCCTTTAGCTCTGCGTTTACGACCACCCACATTGTTGGAACTGTTAGGATTGGTACTGAAATAACGTGCAATGTGCCCTGGCTTCCCACATTTAAAGCATTTGACGGCACCCTCGTTTTTCTGCTGCGTTCCTTTTAATGCTTCCAAAATTGTGTCTACCCAGTCTGGCCTTTCCACTTCCACGCGATGAGCTTTGTATGCTGGCTTACTCAAAAGTGACGCTGTTTCCTGAGTCAGTGCGTGGGATACCGTTTCAGCAAATGTTAGTTTTGGATTCGCATATGTAGCCCGCTTCGTTTCCACATCTCGTATGCCATTTATGAAGCTCTGGATTTTTACCCTTTCAGTGTATTCCACGGGTGCGTCCGCATTTGCAAGATGAGCCCATCTTTCAATATCTGAAGCAAACTCCTGCAACGTCTCATTTGCTTTTTGGTAGCGGTTTTGCAACTCAATTTGGAATATCTGTTTTCTATGCTCGCTTCCATAACGTCGTTCTACAGCAGCCATCAATGTGTCATAACTGTTCCGTTCGTACTCTGGAGTAGTCTGTAAGATTTCGGCAGCTGGTCCTTTCAATGCTACGAAGAGTGTAGCAACTTTATCTTCCGCATTCCAGTTGTTCACTGCCGCGGTCTTCTCAAACTGTAGCTTAAAGACCTGGAAAGGAACAGAACCGTCAAAGGATGGTGTTTTTACCTTTGGATTACTCGCTGAAACAGCTGGGCGATTTAGTTGTATTTGCTCCATACGACCCTTCAAATCATCGACTTCTGCTTGAAATTGAGCGATTTTTGCATCATGCGCTTCGAGCTTTGATATTACCCTTGCTTCCTGTGCTTCTAACTGCGAAGACATTTGTGCCACCTGCAATGATAAGCGCTCCTCTTGTTCTTCCATCTTGGATGTTATACATGTCTCTTGCAATTCCAGTTGGGATGCGATACTTGTCTTCTGTTCTGCCAGTTGAGATGACATTTGTGACGACATTTCTGAAATACGCGTTTCTTGTGCTTCAATCTTCGCTGTTATTTCAGATGACATTTCTGCAATACGTGTCTCCTGTAATTCCATCTTGGATGCCATATATGTCTTCTGTTCTTCCATCTTGGACGTTATGCGTGTCTCCTGCGATTCCAGTTGAGATGCCACTGTCGATGTTTGAGCAGTTATTGCAGCCAATATCATGTTCAAGTCTGTGCTCGTAGCTGTCTGCGATGTTTCGTTTTTCTCTTAAATTTTTGTTGTTGTCTCGTCGAAATCAAGATGAAAGACACACTCTTCCACGTTAATTCCTTCTGCTTCCATTGCCTCTCGTATTCGTGCCTGAAGTTCGAGTTCAATGCCGGTTGTATTCAATCCACGGCTCTCCAACTCCTTCTTCAGTTGCTGGATCTTCAATTCACTGAACTTAGCCATGTCCTTGTTGTCCTCTGGAATTTATTCAACAATTCCTCTTCTAACACCAATTGTAACGAATTTACTTGCAAATCCTCTTATTTGCCCTTCTGTTAAGTTCGAATCACTAAACTGTTGAATAAATAACTCCAATATTGAATAATGGAAAAATGACCTTTATTAAAGTACTTCACACTTATACTTTGCAAATAGCTTGCTTAACAACCAAACTGATTAATATCTCAAATGAAACTCTACTATTCAAAATAATACTGCTCTTGCTCGCTAGATAGCGTCTTAGTCGAAACTGCTTGACAACTCAAATCAAAGTGAATTCCAGCGCCTCTACAATTGCCGCCTTTTATACTCTTTGATTTCAACCTTCGCATCTTCTAGGCGCTTCCAGAATCTACTAGTCCAGCAGCTCTCAAACTTCTCAGCTGTAACTACAATTGCACAATTTTATAGTTTTTCTCATTGCATACTTATAGGAGTATCTCAGATATAAGCATGTGTTTGTGCATTGACTCTCCGCTGCTTGTATACGTACATGGTACATATGTGTAGACGCAACTATTGTTTCGTTTATGTAGATACATAATGATTGATCTATGGATGTAAATTCACGTCACTGCTTAGCATCGGCTTAGAGATGGCAGCACTCCTTAGTTTTGCTAATATTCGTAACAATATGTATACCGTGTCCGACCCAAAAATGTCCGCTAAAAACGTTGTCGATAAAAGTTTTTCGAAAAAAAAAATATTTCGACGTTTTTAGCGGACATTTTTGTGTCGGAAAATTTTACAATCAAATGAAAATTAGTTTAGTAGGTCATGAAAAAAACCTTAAAAATCAAAGTCGAAAAAAGGTAAAAAAAAATGAAATTTCGCAGGCTCAAAAATTATTTTTTTTGGGTATGCGTAGTGGAAATTTTTTTCCTGAGCCCAAACCGTATCGAAAAATCGATGGCGCGATATCGGTTAATAAATCGACCCAGTCTAATATACATATATACTAGCAAGTATCCGGCTTACTTCGTTACGCCGCAAAAAGTAAAGCTATTGAGTGTTTGCTATTTGGGTATAGTTTAAAAAAAGAGATACACATATACGAGTATATGTCATGTATTTTTTCTGCTACGTTAGCCGTTCCAAACATTTTTATATAATTGGGCCAAATTTAATTCATTTGTGAGAATAGTCAAAATTCATAAAAAAAAGTTGTGAGTACCAAGAAATCGCGAAGTTCGGTGTTTTTAAGTTAACTAGAGCTTACCCGTAATAAGAAACAACGTAATTCCATTATCAGTTATCGATCGAAATACCAAAGAGGATAGATATATTAAGAGACGTCAATCTGCTATTTGATTCTTTTTAGAAATTTTTGATCGCTGAAAGAAATTTTACTCAATGTCAAGGCGAATTCAGTACCAGGTGATGTTATCCCAACAGCTGATTGCTTCTTCTTGATTATTTTCCATACAACGCCTTGTACAACAATATGTCAGTTAATCGAAATCTATGAAAAATTTCTTTTGTTTTAATATTCTTCTGCACGGCGAATTGATTGAATTCGCTTTGCCACCACCTGGTATAGATTCGCCTTGCTCAATGTTAAGCAAGGCCAATTCATTACCAGGTGTTGTTATCCCAACACCTGATTTCTTCTTCTTGAATATTTTCCATACAACGCCTTGTATGTTAATATGTCAGTTAATCGAAATCAATGAAAATTTTCTTTTGCCGTGACATTCTTCTGCACGGCGAATTGGTTGAATTCGCTTTGCCACCACCTGGTATAGATTCGCCTTGATGTTAAGGCAGGACATATTCGGCCAGTTGTCTTCACATCTTGTCCTCAATTCGACAGCCAGATGTGGGGAAATAAAAACTGATTCAGTGGAAGTTGAGTGTGACCTGCAACTTCTGCAAAATGTCAAAGCAGTCGTAGTGAAATATTTGTTATCATTTTAGATTGATATTTGATTGCTTTTCACAGTCATTTTATGATCATATTCATGAACATATTTCAATCGTTTTGGTTGAGAGTTTTGAATGTGATTATCATGCATTTATTCTTCATATCTCATTCAAAATAAGATACTACATATTAATCTTATTTTATCAGGGGAAGAAAGTGAACTATTGCTGAATAAAGTTCAAACTCTAAACTGAATAACAGCGTGCATAATGTACATACACACATACATTTGTACTTATATATTTTTTGCATTTAATTACATAAAAACTGCATTAAAGAATTCCTTTTGACAATAGTTTTACAGTTGACAGCGTAAACAAATTGTATTGATACGTAGGGAAATTCAAAATTGAAATCACCTAAATGTTGAGTGGGTATAAACAAACCTAGATATATATGGGGTATTCCGTCCCATTTCGACCAATTTTGAACCCGACCCCTTTAGAATTGGCTGAAAGTTTTTCTTCTTTTTCTAGCTTACGAAAGACGTTTTTCAGAAGTTTTTCAAATTTTTTCATCCAACTAAAAAAAGTTATGAATTTAAAAAAAACACCGTTTTTGTTTTCAAAATGCTATAACTTTTTCAAAAATTTACCGTACTTTTCGGAAAAAATTCAAAAAAATGGTTAAAGTTTTTTTTTGTTGTAATTTTTCAGTTTTTTGAGATTTTTCGAATTTCGCCCTTTTTTTCTTCTCATAAAAAACTTCAATCAATTCTGCAATCATCCAATATATGTTTTTAAATGTACTTTTCGGAAAAAATACAAAATCAATTAAATAAAAAAAAAAAAAAAAAATTCTCGGCCCACTCCGGGATTAGTGGGGATGATTGCAGAATTGATTGAAGTTTTTTATGAGAAAAAAGGGCGAAACTCGAAAAATCTCGAAAAACTGAAAAATTACAAAAAAAAAAAACTTTAACAATTTTTTTGAATTTTTTCCGAAAAGTACATTTAACAAATTTTTTAAAAATAAAAGATCCCAAACGGTAAATTTTTGAAAAAGTTATAGCATTTTGAAAAAAAAACGGTGTTTTTTTTTTAAATTCATAACTTTTTTTGAGTTGGATGAAAAAAATTCTAATTCTAAAAATTCTAAAGGGGTCGGGTTCAAAATTTGTCGAAATGGGATGGAATACCCCATATGTACACACATATATTCCTAATCTTAAGATCAACCAACACCCCCATTTCCCACCAACTTCATTGATACCAATATAACCATGCATAAGCATGCATAACACATGTTTGAACATCCACATGTTCAAAAACAAAACTAATTTCTTTTTAACCAACCACTATGTGTAAGTTAAGAAATATTTTTATATTCACATGTTGAAAAATAAAACAAACTTCATTTCAACCAACCAACCACACGCACGAGCATACATGCGTATGTCATATTGTCGGTCCAACGCCAAAGTCACGAATGTGCATATTTGATGTCTAGTGAAAAACGCGTTTCAAACCTTGCAGACATTGTTAAAAATAGAGATTTAATTAATAGAGATTTAATTTTGTATAATTCAACCACTATTGGAAGGTTTACTTTTGTAAACCACTAAATAATGCTAATTGAAAAATGTTAATTTAAATTTTTTTTTTTTTCAAAAAATCCACATTCGTTTTGGCTTTACAAAATTTGACATATATAATATTTTGTTTAAGCAAAAATGGCACATTTGTGACTTTGGCATTGTACCGACAATATGTAAATCACAAAATCCTGAAAACTAGCTTCCTCTTGATTTTTCATTCATAAATGCTTCTTCTTAAGTTGTCCAAATTGGTGATACAATTCGGCAACATGGCATTTGATAAAATCGTCAAAAGACAAATTTTTGTGATTTTATAAAATCCAACTTCGATGCATATTGGGGGCTTTCATTATGACGAGCATAACTACTTTCATAACTCCGCACTTTTCCTATGAAATAATACCAAATTATTTATATGACTTTATCAAAGTACTAATATGGTAGTGAAAAATGCAAATAAACATGCACAGATATTGCCTAGTAAATGTCCACTAACATATTATCAATATATGCCCCTATTACGGTATACAACTCAACTTAGTTGGGTTGTAATTAAAACAACTCAACCTTCAGACAACTCAACTCCTGTTTGGTATTACGAATTACAACTTATTTCAGTTGAACTTGAATTGGTGCTGCCAACCTAAAAAAGTGTTGATTTGACAGATAAATGAACAGCTGATCAATTTGTGGCGAAAATTTAAGCATTTGCAAAAAGTAATTTTGTTATTACGAGATATTATATGATATGAAATCTATTTTATAATGGCGAAAATGTTGGTGATTAACATTTCGCGAATGCAGAAAACATTCGCGTGATCATTCCAATCCCTTGGAACTACCAAGCACCAAGTAAGAAAATGTTTAAGTGACAAATGATGAGCTTCACATGAAGTTATTTTGCAGATTTGAAAGGAAGCATTTTACTCATTACTAAACAAAATTAAGGACCAATTCCACAAACGCTTTCGAGGGAAGGCTGAACCCCTATAATAAAATTATGCGTCACATTCATATTCCTTGCTGATGGCTGCTATCAAAAATGCTGTGGAAATGATTTTGGTGTTGGAAGATAGATTAGAAGTGGATTAAAACCCAAACAGCAAAAATTGTATTTTACTCTAAAACAGGATGCCCAGGAGTAGTGATTACTAACAATGGAACTCACGTTCGCATAATTTCACCTATTTTGGCTGCATCCCAATTGCGGCCAGCCTCGTCCAACTTCGGAATATATTCAATGTAATCCTTCGTTTAAACGTTGTTTTTTTCTATAAATGTGCACAAAATTGTGGATTATTGTTTGATTAAAAAATGTTTAAGTACCGGCTTTAAATTTTTTGTTTGTTTTTTTTTTTTTTGTAACGTGTTATGAGCCCGTGCACCATCTAACTCTCATCAAAGGTGGATCAAAAGACGCGTTTCGATCTCCGTTTTGGTAAGTCTAGTTGAGGGGTTGACTACTAATACTGCTAATATGTTTCTTTTCCGCCTTCGGATTATTCTTATCGAGGTCAATACGCGTCTTTGGACACCTCTCTCGTAATTTTTGATAGCGTATTAGCAGTCGACCCCTCAACTAGACTTTTGCCTCCGTTTTTAGGATTCGAAAGCGGAAATTAAAAATTTTATTTCTGTCGCAAAATATTTACAAAAACCCACAAAATGGCCCGAGAGGGTCCGAAATATGAGGCCCGGTCCACAGTTTTTTTGCAAAGAACATCTTTCTGCGTTGGCAGCCTTTGGCCGCGATTCGTAAAAATAATCCTGGTTGGGTCCAAGACCTTTCTGCATTGCTATATACAAAAAATCTGGCAAAATACAACAACCACATGAAATTAGATTTTATTAGAATTAATGTTTGTAGTAATTCTTTACGACAGCATGACACTGCTAATACGTGTCCAAAAATATCGAGAGAGGTATTAAACGACGCGTCTTGACATCAGTATTAATAATCCGAAGGCGGAAAATACAAATTTTAACTCGTTCAAAAGATATTAAACACAAACCGAAAAAAGACAACAACATTACAACAACCACATGAAAATCGCCAACTTCAACTGAAAATATCTCCGGACAGAGATAAAATGTTTATTTTCCGCTTTCGGATAATTGTTCTCGAGATTAATAGCGTCTTTTGGCACCTCTCTCCATATTTTTGGACACGTATTAGCAGTGTCATGCTGTCGTAAAGAATTACAATTTTTGTTTTCGGATTCTTAAATCGGAGGTCGAAACGTGTCTTTTGATACCAACTTTGAAAATTTTTGTTAAAAATTAGGTGGTGAACCGTCTTCTAAAACGTAACATTTTTTCAAAACAACTGCAAAATTGTATGAGCCAACTGCTAGTAAGCAGTTGTAAGATTTTGACGTCTTTGACAACTACACCAACAAAAGGTTGTAAACGGCAATGCCACAAAAAGTTGTAAGGCTAGACAACTCAACCGAAATTTTTTTTGACAGGTTGAGTTGTAATCTGTAATACCAAATTGCGAAATTTCAACCCAACCAGAGTTGAGTTGTAAACGGTAATAGGGGCAATAATCTAAAAATTTCCATGCATTTTTCATATAAATGTTTCGAAATAAATTTCCAGTATACTGAATTGCTTATGGCAATTTTTATTTGCTGTTTGAAAACCCTCATCACATTCTGCCGAAAAATTGTTCGCGCAGTCGCGCAGCCAAATTTGCAGCAACTGAGTTGCAGTTGCTACATAAAAGTGGTGTTTTACCCGTTTCTGGCCCGAATTCGCACTGTGGCGTCATACTGTATATGCTGACTTGTTTATCACATGTCAGTACAAAGTAAGAATTTTAATTTTGCGAAGAAATATAACATTATTTCGCAAAAGAACAATAAATTCGTTTTAGTATTAATAACAAATTCCCCTTTTAGCTATGTCTTGTTAAACGTACAAACGGCAACACTTTTAACCACCGACGACACATAATTTGGCTCGTGCCTATTGTATTTCGTCGGCTAATTGCTACATATGCATGTCCGTATACCCGGATTTACATAAATCATTTGGTAGCTTCATAAAGCTGTAGTCATTGGTGCTGTTTGTCGTATCGCTGTAGTCGTATCCCTAACGTAATCAGCTATTTATCGTTACGATGGTAAACTAAAAACCAATTGGTTGGCTACGATACGGTTAAGCCGTGGTTACTCACGAACGTACGTAGAAAAAACGTGTCAGCTGACACGACCTATCTTATGAGTGTGCAATGTAAACGAAAACTCACCGACGTGCAACGCCCGTACGTACGTAGCCTGGAACGTAGAAATCAAAACAATTTTGATTTTTTCCCTAAGAACGTGTCAGCTGATCGCTCTCTCACTAGACAGAGTTGCTTAGTAAACTTTTGTGCGCTAATTTTTGACCATTTGCAGTTTTATGCAAAAACACCTAATTAAAGTTTGAAAAATTGTGAAAATAATTCGAAATAATTATGTAAAAGTGCAGATTATAAATATATAATCTATTTATATTTATTTAATATTAGCCGTGTTTTTTAACACGCGCGTATACGTTTCGTTTGCGCGTGTTAAAAAACGCCTATCTTCGCTTAGATAATGCTTAGGAGACCCATCTAGCGGCTGTGGTTAAACAACTAGCTACACCAACAGGGTGTACCGAAAAGCGGAGACGCAACGCTCTGATGGCCATAGGGTATAACATATAGCTGAATCAGTTGCGATGAATTGTGGACACACATAGAATACATAGAATTAGTGTAGAGGGTGAAACAAAGACACATATTTCAGTTACATCTGAGTATAATGCGTATTTAAATTTAGTAGGACAAAATTTATGCGCAGCAATTTCAGAGGTGTATTTATAGTTTGTCGACTAGCAGTCAATATAAAGTTTAAGCGTAAACGGATATACGCGTGTTAAAAAACACGGCTATTAATTCCAGCCTTTTACAACATCAAAAATTTAATTGGAAAAAGTTGATGTTTCCATAAGCATGCATGCAAAATGGTCAATGGCAACAGTGCTTATCTGTAAACAATACACACACACAAATATGTTATGTACATGTACACAGACGCACACATTTGCCCCTATTACCGTTTACAACTCAACTTAGTTGGGTTGTAATTAAAACAACTCAACTTTGAGACAACTCAACTCCTGTTTGGTATTACGAATTACAACTTATTTCAGTTGAAATTGAATTGAGTTGCCAACTTCAGAAAGTGATGATTTGACAGATAAATAAACAGCTGATCAATTTGTGGCAGAAATTTAAGCATTTTCAAATGTGATTTTTTTATTAATATTATATGAAATCTATTTTATAATGACAAAAATGTTGGTGATTGACATTTCGCGAATACGGAAAACATTCGCGTGATCATTCCAATCCCTTGGAACTACCAAGCACCAAGTAAGAAAATGTTTAAGTGACAAACAAATAATGAGTTTCATATGAAGTTATTTTGCAGATTTGAAAGGAAGCATTTTACTCAGTACTAAACAAAATTAAGGACCATTTCCGCATACGCGTTCGTATTTTAAAATTATGCGCCATACTCCGATTCCTTGCTGACGGCAGCTATCAAATATGATGTGGAAATGATTTTGGTGTTGGACTGGTTTTAGATATTATTGAAGAGACTATTTGTGTGAAGTAGATTAAAACCCAAACAGAAAAAACTGTATTTTACTCAAATAGGATTCCCAGGAGTAGTGATAAGTATCAATGGGACTTGCATAATTATTTCACCTATTTTGGCTGCATCCGAACTGCGGCCAGCCTCGTCCAACTAAAGTCAAAAAGTTATTCAATGTAATTCGTTTAAACGTTGTTTTTTCTAGAAATGTGTACAAAATTGTTGATTATTGTTTGATTAAAAAAGGTTTAACTACCGGCTTTAAATGTTTTGCTTTTTTTTGGTAACGTTTTATAAGCCCGTGCACCATCTAACTCTTATCAAAGGTGGTATCAAAAGACGGGTTTCCATCTCCGTTTTTGAGATTCGAGAGCGGAAATTAAAAATTTTATTTCTTTTGAAAGATATTTACAAAGAACCACAAAATGGCCCGAGAGGGTACGAAATATGAGGCCCGTTCCACAGTTTTTTTTGCACAGAACATCGTTCTGCGTTGACGGCCTTTGGCCGCGATTCGCTAAAATAACTCTGGTTGGGTCCAACACCTTTCTGCATAGCTGTATACAAAAAATCTGGCAAAATACAACAACCACATGAAATTAGATTTTATTAGAAATAAAATTTTTAATTTTTGTGGTAATTATTTACGACAGCATGACACTGCTAATACGTGTCCAAAAATATCGAGAGAGGTATTAAACGATGCGTCTTGGCATCAGTATTAATAATCCGAAGGCGGAAAATAAAAATTTTAACTCCTTCAGAAGATATTAAACAAAAACCGAAAAAAGACAACAACATTACAACAACCACATGAAAATCGCCAACTTCAACTACAAATATCTCCGGACAAGAGATAAAATGTTTCTTTTCCGCCTTCGGATTATTGTTCTCGAGATTAATACGCGTCTCGATATTTTTGCACGCGTATTAGCAGTGCCATGCTGTCGCAAAGAATTACAATTTTTGTTTTCGGATTCTTAAATCGGAGGTCGAAACGTGTCTTTTGATATCAACTTTGAACATCTTTGTTAAAAATTAGGCGGTGAACCGTCTTCTAGAACGTAAAATTTTTTCAAAACAACTGCAAAATTGCATGAGACAACTGCTAGTAAGCAGTTGTAAGATTTTGACGTCTTTGACAACTACACCAACACAAGGTTGTAAACGGCAATGCCACAAAAAGTTGTAAGACTAGACAACTCAACCGAAATTTTTTTTGACAGGTTGAGTTGTAATCTGTAATACCAAATTGCGAAATTTCAACTCAACCAGAGTTGAGTTGTAAACGGTAATAGGGGCAATTGATTCTTACGGGCTTGAGCGTTCGGTCAAACGTGTTTCGTACGACAAAAACCGTACATACAGCACACGTCGGTGGGTAATTGCAGCTTTAAGCGCCAAATACACGACACGAACATTTCCGCGAACATTCCGCAATCTTGTTCGCAGCTTTGGCCATACACCATACGAACTTTTGGCCGAACATTAGTTCTCTTTCAGACAGCGATGAATACGGACAACAATTGTGCTGCAGAAATATTGCTCGCTGTGACAATTAAGCGTAAAAAAAAGAGAGAAGATCGCAAAAAAAGAATTTGGTGCAAAGAATGGTTCAAAAAACGAGCAGTTCTTGGACAAAGTGAGCTTATTAAAGAACTGGAATTCACGTCACAAAATGATTTTAAAAATTACGTTCGTATGAGCAAGGCAACATTTGACCAACTTTTACAAAAAATTTTGCCACTCATAACGAAACGGGATACAATAATGAGAGAAGCGATTCCCCCTCATCACCGCCTTGCTTTAACTTTGCGCTTTCTAGCTAGTGGCAATAGCTTTGAAGACTTACAATTTTACAATAATTATTAAAAATATTACAATAATCTTTGCTTTTTACTTGCCACAATGATGGCAAAGATTTATACATTTCAATAAATTCACTCAGAAATTCTTTATTGTCCATCTTACTTTTCCGCGCACGTCTGTTCCGTTCAGAAATTACTACGATTATGAGCTATTTCGCCATACACGCACGAACAGTTCGTGCAAATGTTCGCCAAAAACTAAAATATTTCTATATTTTGTTGGCCTTATTTGATATGATTAAATATATTGGTTTGATGAGCTTGAGGCCGTACAGTAAATAAAACACGTTTATTTTCTTTTTTCAAGACACAAAAAAATTTGTAAAGCCTACATCTAAAGCAGGTAGTATTTTCTTTTCCCGGCTTCGTATAAAAAGGAACCTTTCTGTCTAGGTAAGATTTGATTTTTTCAATTTTATTCTTGGTCCGAGTATAAATATGAGTTAATGCGCCTTGAAACTTCATAACATCTGCAAGGCTCGCCGAAGATAGTTCAGTTCATAAGTCAAATTTCAAAACCGTGATTTATTAAAAAAAATAAAATGAGTAAAAGGTAGCGAGAATTTGTTTGTAATAACGATCCAGATATGTTCTGTTTCATGTGTGGCCAATATACTATCATAAGGCAACGACGAGTATTCTCAGATCATATGAAAACTTTATACTCCAAGTATTTTGGCATTGAGCCTAAAAATGCTGAAAAACCATGGACACCGTACACTTTGTATACATCGTGTCGAGTAGAATTGATTCAGTCGGAATCAGGACAACAAATAAAATTTGATACACCAATGATATGGAGAGAACCTACTTGCCATTCAAGAGAGTGTTATATTTGTCAAACAAAAGTTTGAAGAAGATCAAGAAGAGTAACCTATGCCAGCGTACCTACAGTGACATTACCAGTACTACATTCAACGGCTGTTGCGAATCCAGTTCCATTGTCAACAGTAATATCTGAGTGCGGGGAATCAAGTTGTGCTGAATTTCGCATGGGGAAACGAGAGAAACGTTCTGTCACAAGCACAACTTAATGATTGGATAAGAGATTTGGAACTATCCAAGGAAAAGGCCGAGATCCACGCTTCTCGTATGCAACAATTTAAATTTGTGTCATCCGATGTTAAGGTGATATATTGTAGAACTCGTCACGAACAATTTTCCAAACACTATACCAAGAAAGACAGTGTATGCTACTGCAACGACATTCCTGGTTTATTCAAAGAGTTTGGTCAAACATATGATTCAAAAGACTGGCGATTGTTCATAGACAGCAATAAACTGAGTTTGAAGGCTGTATTATTGCATATTTGTAACAAAAAGCCTTCTATCCCGATCGTACATGCAGTAAATACAAAGGAAACGTACGAGGAAACGCAAAAACTACTCAAATTTATCAAATATGAAGAGCATGATTGGAAAATATGTTCGGATCTCAAAGTCGTTGCAATGCTATGCGGTCTACAAAGTGGCTACACCAAGCACTGCTGCTTCTTTTGCAAGTGGGATAGCCGAGCTCGTAGGGACCACTACGTCAGAAAGGATTGGCCGGAAAGAGTCGAGTTTACCGTTGGTGTGGATAACATCAAATACACCCGTCTTGTCAAGAAAGAGAAAATCATATTTCCACCCTTACACATCAAGCTCGGTCTCATTAAAAACTTGGTTAAGGCTTTGGACAAAGAAGGCGAAGCATTCGACTATATGAAAACAATTTTTCCAGATATTTCTCAAGCCAAGATAAAGGAAGGTATTTTTGTTGGAGCACAAATAAAAAAGTTGATCAACAGTTTTATTATCAAGGTGTTTTATTAAAATCTTAAGACGCTGCCACAGTATCAAAGGGACCAAAGTTTTTATGCATGTCTGCCTTTACTTGGAGTATTATTGAATATGTATGTATGTACATTTGTGCTTTTTGCTTTGGTTTGTATTTTCATACATATATCAAAGAGGATATCCTGTTTGCATTTATATTTAATGATACAATGCTCAACAGCTGATCGACAGGTACATGCTTCTTGTTTATATATGCACATCCATACATATTTAAGGGTGGAATTGATGCTGGTCAAGTGCATTTATCTTTCGACCCAGCCATTGTGAATGAAACTAAGTGTGATATCTTCTGCATAGACGTGAAAATTCCAAAGTGATTGGATCACCTGATTTGTAATTGACTATCGCTGTCTCATTCTGTATCTCTTTCTATCACCCGCTGAAGATATGCGCCGCCATATTGAAGACGCTGTCAAACGCTAAAAAGTAGCCATATTGAACATCCTGTCAGGCAGTTGACAGATAAGATATCACTTTCATTCACAATGAACCCAGCCTTTGAGTAATACTTACCCACCCATAGTCCAGATAAAAACCCAATAAATCTTTAATTTCATTGAGAGTTGGGCATATGACACAACCGAAGCCGACGCGAACGCTGCTGTTATTAACTGTGCTTATACTTCTGTTAACAATAATACTGATATTGTCAACAATTGCCGCCCTACACCCTTGGCGGTAAACAAGATTTCTTACGATAATGCAACAGTAAATGCTGCTGCTAATGATATAATAACCATTAATGACATTGCTGCTTCCAGTTCCACAAACACAGGTGGTGATTCTACTTCCGCCGCGGTGCGTTAGCCTAATGTTGACACTGCGCAACCGAGGCAGGTGACTGCCGTGCCGCCTCGCAGGACAATTTTTGTATCACGTCTTCATGCTTTGCTTATGGAAAATGATATTATTAAGTATATAGATGATGAGCTAGACCTTTCACAATCTATTAAAATAGGAACATTTCATCCTTTAAAATATCAGTGCCCGATAGAGTTCTTGAATATTCATTCTGGCCGAAACATTCAGTTGTGCATTTGTTTAAAAAAAAACACCAAACGCCGCAAGAACTTCAAAAAACTCAAAAATCTCTGCGGAAACAATGAAAAAATAACCATCACCTACCAAGTGTTCGCGGCCTAAGATCGAAATTAAGTACCTTTTTTCTGAATTTATATTTTTCTTCTCAAGTTACAGCTGTTACTGAAACCTGGTCAAAAGCTGATAATTTTAACTCTGAACTTTTCTCAAGTAAATATGTAGTTCATCGGCGTGATCGTGGAGCTAGAGCAGGTGGTGTCCTTGTAGCTGTTGACTCGACGCTTCCATCTGAGTTTCTGCTATTGGCAGGGATGCACCTTAACGTTAAGCTAATCCTTTATCAAAAAATTTCCACCGTTTCCGTTGAAACATTTCGAAATATTATCGATAAAGAAATTATAAAGATAAATAGTATCTCGTTTTTAACCGAAACAAAAAGCTTTCGTTAACGTTAAAAACGTTAACAAAAACGTGATACTTTATGTTTGAATAGTGCTGGCAATGCTATAGCCATGGTGAAGCCGTAAGGTGTAACAGCGAGCGGACATACACACAAACTCCATGTTATTTGTTTGTTCGTACTGTCAAAATTCATGAGAAAAGTTGCAATCAGTTTGGCTAATGCTTTCACTTTTAATGACTTTGCCATCAATCAGCTTTGCCAGCATAGTTTGAAATTAATAATCAACATAAACGATTTGATTTCGTTTTGATGTGGCAGAAAACGAAACAAAATCATTTCGTTAATTTGACGTTCTTAACGTTAATAAACGAAACGAAATTACTTTGTTTCGTTTATTAACGTTAATTATCGTAACGAAATGATATCGGTTCGTTGGTTAAGCATGCCTGGCTATTGGACATCACAACTGACATTGAATTCGTAGCAGTAAAGCTTGCATTGCACAATTTTAGTTTGTTTATCTGCTGCTCGTATATACCGCCACGATCGGATATACACGTTTATATATGTCATAGCACTGTTATTTGTAGTTTGTACTCGCAATTGCGAGACAAAGACCGCCTAGTAGTTTTTGGTCATTTCAATTTATCATCAGTAAATTGGATCAATACTATCAACTAAAATTTTATGACTCCCACCACTCAGCACGAGTTTTTAAATATCCTGCTAGATACATCTCTTCTCCAAATGAATAATATTTTAAATTTCAAAAGGAAAATCTTAGACTTCGTGTTTACAGATGACTCTGCGGGTATTACACCAACCCGAACTACCCCATTATCCCTACCAGAAGACTCTCTATATCCTACGCTTGAGATAGTACTGGATGTTGTTCAACCTGTGATGCTCGATGTTCCTAAACCAAATTCCCGACCCCGTTCGAGATGTTTTTCAAAAACGAATTTTAGTAAGCTCAATAAATTGATTGCTGCCCATGACTGGTCGAGTCTTTATGCGTGTACAAACGTAGAAACAGCGACATTCTTGTTTTATAGCTCTCTTGATGCTTTCTTTGAAAGCTGTGTTCCCCTTCGTTATTGCAGTACTACCACGGGCAAACCACCTTGGTTCTCAAGGCAACTATTAAGACTTAATAATATTAAATCTAGACTCTATAAGAGTTTCAAAAAAATCTGGAAAATC
Source organism: Eurosta solidaginis (assembly GCF_040869045.1). NCBI lineage: Eukaryota > Metazoa > Arthropoda > Insecta > Diptera > Tephritidae > Eurosta > Eurosta solidaginis. The sequence goes on from NC_090322.1 coordinate 50,330,624, forward strand.
TATGGATTTTTCTACATATTTAGTTGCGCGCTCCAATTTTCTGCGTCTTAATCAGCAATGTTATAAAGGTTACTTATCAAGCTGCAAATTCCAATTTATTAATAACCCAAAACGTTTCTACAGATTTGTTAATTCCAAAAAGAAAACTTCTGGGTTTAGATCTACTTTTATTTATGGGTGCAAAAACCCAATTCTGATCATGAAATCGCAGATTTGCTGAATTCTTTAAATCAACCTATTCATCCCACACCCAGAAAAATAACATTGGTTAAATCTAACAATTTCCGTGGTTAATTTTACTACTATGGAAATTGCAAAAATCAATTAACAATTTTTTTCGGTTAGTGCATACCCCGTATAATTTATTGTTGTAATTTAAACAATTTTATCTTGTTATATTAACTATTAGAAAAAGTAAAATTTTTCTTTATATTTTGTTGTTTTTTTTTTTTTACCAATAAATATAGTAGAATTAACCAGTTCAAAAATTGTTGCTTTCTTCGCTTACTATTTCGTTTCTAAAATTAACCTATGTACGTAAATCGTATTTTTTTTCTAATGTTATTTTGTTAGTGTGATTTACCTGATCTTATTTGGTTAATTTTACTATGAAATTGTTCATTTCAAAAAATCGTTAAACCAACCATAAACCTTGGTTAATTATACCAGTACCACTCGGTTAAAATCAGGGATGCACCTTAACGTTAAGATAATCGTTTATCAAAAAATTCCACCGTTTCTGTTGAAACACTTCGAAATATTATTGATAGAGGAATTATCAAGATAAATTGTATCTCGTTTTTAACCGAAACGAAAAGCTTTCATTAACGTTAAAAACGTTAACAAAAACGTGATACTTTATGTTTGAATTGTGCTGGCAATGCTATAGCCATGGTAAAGCCGTAAGGCGGTAACAGCGAGCGGACATACACACAAACTCCATGCAATTTGTTTGTGTAATTCGTTGGTGGTAATGTCAAAAATACTCTGAGAAATCTTCGTACTGTCAAAATTCATGAGAAAAGTTGCAATCAGCTTGGCTAATGCTTTCACCTTTAATGACTCCGCCATCAAAATGGATAACATAGCATTGCCAGCATAGTTTGAAATTAATAATCAACATAAACGATTTGATTTCGTTTTGATATGGCAGAAAACGAAACAAAATAATTTCGTTAATTTGACGTTCTTAACGTTAATAAACGAAACGAAATGACTTTGTTTCGTTTATTAACGTTAATTATCGTAACGAAATAATAACGTCCATTAAAAAAAAAAAAAAAAAGTAACCATTGATACAGCAGTTAAAAAATAAACGATTGCAATAATAGAAGCCGACGCTCATTGCAATCAGTTCGTTGAAAACCTTGAGGAAGCCGGTCGTGTGTTAGTATTGTGTGCAAAATTACAAAAATGGAAAAGAATATTTTAGAATCTTCTGAAAAGGACGGACTAGAATCTTTATTAGAAACTTGGGGATTCAACAACATATTGCAAAATTAACACGGTAGTTTTGTAAATTAACAAATATGCTGCTGAAACTGCGTCATGCAACCATTCCGTTATTTGGCTTTGGTTCTGTTGTTGCTTTTATTGCTCACATAAAAAGTGTGGAAATAATTGCATGCATCGATTGTAGTTTGTAAAAGAAATAATTAAAACTTATTAAATGTGTAATATTTTGACGAATTGTAGACGAATCTATTACACTTAAACGGTTAAGATATTTGGAAGAGCAGGACTTGACATACTTATTCCGGGAACGTAAATTAGGAGAAAAAGTGGAGTATCGTTTCAAGCTTCAGCAATGGAAAATCGCAAATGTAAGTACACGCGTAAAATTATACTATGTTCAAACAGAAAAATAAATTGAGGAAATTTCGATTTGAATTGAGCGCTGTTCATACAACTCGATTTAGCTTACACAATAGTAATTTGATAGCTGGTTGGCTCATCGCTACAGCAAGAACATACCTTTGTTCAGACTGTCAAAATGAACACGCACATTATTAGGCGAATGAAATGGAATGAAAACATAAAACTTTGAAATTTTTGTGTGTTGTAAGAAAATGTGTTCAATGTTTTGGTTTCATTTTGATTTTGCCATCTTCTTTTGACAATCCCTACTCCAGTGAAATGAAAGACATAAAATCAGCTGATGAGATGAGCCGACCATACAGTTCAGCCATGCGTAACTGACGTTTAAGTATACTCAATAAACACACTTTACAATGTTGCATTTGCAGTTTGAAACAATTTATTACGCAATTTTTTTTAAATTGGCAATTTATTATTACAATTTATTATATGACAAATTGCGTAATAAATTGCCTAAATAGTATAAATTGCCAATTTGGTGTGTGTTTGAACCTAGTATTATAGAATTTTATTCGGTAAACAAAATAAAACTTTTTTATTTAAGGGATATGCTGATGCTAAAGCCTGCGGTACAATATCTGTAGATACGACCTTCCTGGAAGACATTGAAAATTCACCATATTTAAACTGCAGCCAATCAACAAGCAATTCTTCAAAAAGTTCCTGATTCACTACCCAAAATTTATAAAAAATGTTGGACCATTAAAAAATCTCTGGTGCTTTAAATTCGAATCTAAAACAGCGAATTAAAAACATACATGAATTCAATAACATCGAGAAAAAATACGAGCATTTCAATTGCAACTAATACTAGGTACAAACACACGCCATATTGGCAATTTATACCATTTGGGCAATTTATTACGCAATTTATCATATAATAAATTGTAATAACAAATTGCCAATTTAAAAAAAAATTGCGTAATAAATTGTTTCAAACTGTAAATACAACATTGTAAAGTGTGTTTATTGAGTAGATTTAAACGTCAGCTGCGCATGGCTCAACTATATGGTTGGCTCATCTCATCAGCTGATATTATTTTTTTCATTTCACTGGAGTAGGAATTGTCAAGAGGATGGCAAACTCAAAATGAAACCAAAACATTGAACACATTATCTTACAACACACAAAAATTTTAAAGTTTTATGTTTTCATTCCATTCCATTCACCTAATTCCAACACGCACATTTTGACATTCTGAACACAGGTATGTTGTTGCTGTAGAGATGAGCCAACTGGCCATCAAATTACTATTGTGTAAGCTAAATTGAGTTGTATGAACACCACTCAATTTGAATTGATATTGCCTCAATTTATTTTTCTGTTTGAACATAGCATAAAAATGTTTACTTAAATTCTCTAATAGAATATTGCTCGAAAAAGGTTTTAAGATAAGTATACAACAGGATTTGTTAATAACGGCACAATTTTAAGTAAGACATATTTCAGTAACGCAAGCAATGTTTCGAATATTGAATTTAAAAAAAAGAACGCTTAAAGAGATTCAGAATAGATTGTGGTTTAATCTTATTTTTGGTTTTTTTTTTTTAACTGAACGTACACATATTCATTTATGTTTAAACGTCATCTAAAAGACTGTTATGGATAACTTAAGAAAAGCGGAAAAAGCTTGAACATTGTAACTTTTTGTGAATTATTATACTCAGTTGAGCAGAGCTCACAGAGTATATTAACTTTGATTGGATAACGGTTGGTTGTACAGGTATAAAGGAATCGAGATAGATATAGACTTCCATATATCAAAATCATCAGTATTGAAAAAAAATTTGATTGAGCCATGTCCGTCCGTCCGTTAACACGATAACTTGAGTAAATTTTGAGGTATCTTGATGAAATTTGGTATGTAGATTCCTGGGCACTCATGTCAGATCGCTATTTAAAATGAACGATATCGGACTATAACTACGCCCACTTTTTCGATATCGAAAATTTCGAAAAACCGAAAAAATGCGATAATTCATTGCCAAAGGCGGTTAAAGCGATGAAACTTGGTAGATGGGTTGACGTTATGACGCAGAATATAAAATTAGTAAGATTTTGTCTAGAATACTTTTAATGCCATAAGTCGAACAAAAATTTACCAATCCTTCTCAAATTTGGTAGGGGCATAGATTCTATGACGGTAACTGTTCTCTGTGAAAATGGGCGAAATCGGTGGAAACCACGCCCAGTTTTTATACACAGTCCACCGTCTGTCCTTCCGCTCGGCCGTTAACACAATAACTTGAGCAAAAACCGATATATCTTTAACTTAGCCCACGTACTTATCTGAACTCACTTTATCTTGGTATAAAAAATGGCCGAAATTCGACCACTTTATCGATATCGAAAATTACGAAAAATGAAAAAAATGCCATAATTCTATACCAAATACGAAAAAAGGGATGAAACATGGTAACTGGATTGGTTTATTGACGCAAAATATAACTTTGGAAAAAACTTTGTAAAATGGGTGTGACACCTACCATATTAAGTAGAAGAAAATGAAAAAGTTCTACAAGGCGAAATCAACAGCCCTTGGAATCTTGGCGGGAATACTGTTAGTGGTATTGCATATATAAATAAATTAGCAGTACCCGACAGATGATTTTCTGGATCACCTGGTCCACATTTTGGTCGATATCGCAAGAACGCCTTCACATATACATCTAAGTGACACTCGCTTTTAAAACCCTCATTAATACCTTTAATTTGATATCCATATCGTACAAACACATTCTAGAGTCACCCCTGGCCCACCCTAATGGCGATATCTCGAAAAGGCGTCCACCTATAGACCTAATGCCCACTCCCTCTTAAAATGCTCAGTAACACCTTTCGTTTGATACCCATATCGTACAAACATTCTAGAGTCACCCCTGACCCACCCTAATGGCGATATCTCGAAAAGGCGTTCACGTATAGACCTAATGTCCACTCCCTCTTAAAATGCTCAGTAAAGCCTTTCGTTTGATACCCATATCGTACAAACATTCTAGAGTCACCCCTGGCCCACCCTAATGGCGATATCTCGAAAAGGCGTCCACCTATAGACCTAATGCCCACTCCCTCTTAAAATGCTCAGTAACACCTTTCATTTGATACCCATATCGTATTCTAGAGTCAGCCCTGGTCCACCTTTATGGCGATATCCCTAAATGGCGTCCATCCATAGAACTATGGCCTACTCTCTCTTAAAATACTCTTTAATACCTTCCATTTGATACACATGTCATACAACCACATTCCAGGGTTACCCTAGGTTCATTTTCCTACATGGTGATTTTCCTTATTTTGTCTCCATAGCTCTCAACTGAGTATGTAATGTTCGGTTACACCCGAACTTAGCCTTCCTTACTTGTTTTTATTATCTTTTTAAAAGAAATAAATAAGCTTTCGCGAATAAAATATAAATTTTATGTTTTAATCTTTACAACGTTGATATTTAAATTAAAGTAGATATGTAACCACAAAGATCAAAATAACATTAATGGTAGTACTAAACCATTAAAATTGTTATCACACAATTTATATTGTAGGACTACAATATAAAGAGTAGGCTACAATATAAATAGCACTATGACAATTTTTATCGTTTAGTACTATGTACCACAATTTTTGTAACAATACAATTTTTATAGTAACTTAGTAGTAAAAAAAATAGTTAATTCTACAAATTTTGTGGTTATATTACAATTTTTGCACTACTTTTTACCAACTTTTGTGGTAAGATGGAAATAACTATTAATATAAGTTAATTTTACCAATTTTTATAGGTTGGAGCCATACGAACCTACTTTTATGGTTAGGTCAACCAACTACACATGGTTAAATATCAACCGTTTCTTTTTTGGTAAAATTAACAATTTTTAACCACGACTTCAGTAAAGGTTTTTAACTATTTTCTATTGGTTGGTTTCACCCATATTTATAGGTTGGAGCCGTTTTAACATAGTTTTTCGGTTAGTTTTACCAATAAAATTTTTTGAGTGCAATGTGTGCAGTCTGTGTTTATCCATATAGCTTGGAAAGTTCTTATAATATTTTAAACCCATTTATTGATAAAGATACTGTTCTTCATAGTCTTCTTGCATTGAAATCGATATCTTCACCAGGTCAATATGGTGTTCCTAGTTGTGTACTTAAGTACTGTGCTGTCAGCTTATCTGAACGTAACTTTAAATTATTTAAACTATCTCTGGAATCCGCATCGTTCTCATCTATTTGGAAACAATCGTTTATTATACCTTTGCATAAAAAGGTAGTAGGTCTAATATTGAGAGCTACAGAGGCATAGCTAAGCTCTCAGCTATTCCTGAAACTTTTGAGCAGATAATTACATACCAGCTTCAATATCTGTGCTCTTTAATATCACCTTGTCAACATGGTTTTGTGCATCGGAGATCAACAACTACCAACTTGCTTGAATTTACGTCCTTTGTTATGGTTTTTTAGATTGCAAACACACAGATGTAATTTACACCGACTTTAGTAAAGCATTTGACTCTGTTAATCACGAGCTCTTAGTTCACAAACTTGATCTTCTGGGCTTTCCAACGCCTTTATTAAGTTGGATTTCAAGTTATCTTGAAAATAGGACTCAGCGAGTTTTCAACAACAATCTTTCAAAGTCGTTTGATGTAACTTCTGGCGTGCCCCAAGGTAGCTATTTGGGTCCATTACTTTTTACCCTATTAATTAATTACTTACTATAGGTTATCTTACATTCGAGAGTTTTTATGTACGCAGATGATGTAAAACTTTGTTACACATATCTGCCTTTAAACTTGTTCTGTTTTGGTCAGCTTCAGGCCGATCTTGACTCATTTCAAAGCTGGTGTACTACAAATTAATTTTTGAATTGCTCTAAATGTAAGCAAATGACTTTTCACCGGGTGAAGCCGGTCCAGGCGCGGATCTACGGGGTGGTTGAGGGCTGGGGGGGAGGGGGGATATAGGGGATGAAAATATCTAACATCAATACTGGGCCATTTTTTCTCAACGGAATATCATAGAGAGTAAAATTTTGCGTATGTAGTTTTCCTTGCGTGCAAAAATGTGCCCCAGAACAAATTTTTTACACGGTTTTTGCAACAATTTTAAAAATAGAAATTTATTATAAAATAAATAAAAAAATGTGCTCTTAAAGAGTTCTTAATTACAAGCAAATTGGTGTTTGAATTGTCGGTAAAAGTCTAGTTGAGGGGTCGACTGCTAACACGCTACCAAAAATATCGAGAGAGGTGTAAAAAGACGCCTATTGACCAACAACAACAATATTCCGAAGGCGGAAAAGAAAATTTTTATCTCTGCCGGGAGATATTTGCAGTTGAAGTTGGCTATTTTCATGTGGTTGTTGTAATGTTGTTGTACCCACAAAAAATATTTTAAACATAAGTGTTTTGCGCGGACATAGTTTTGGTCTCCAAACCGGTGTTGGTTCCACCCAGGGTAATTTTTATGCAGAAAGGTGTTCTGTGCAAAAATACTATGGATACCACCCCCATAAATATTACCAGGTAAAACGATTTACTCTTCTTGGCGGCCATAATGGTTTTTTGATTTAAAAAAAAATTTTAAATCACTCTCTTAAACTTTGTGGAAATGCCAAACCAAAGTAAACACAAAAAAAATTGTTGGTTTGGCATTTTAATTTTTTTAATACCAAAAAAATAAAATGCTGATGAAATAAGTGAAAAAATATTTAGAAAATTTTGAAATCGGTTTTTATGTATATGGCAAAAAAATGAGTTACCAATATAGTGGGTGCCTCAACACGTGCTATTATTGCAAAGGGAAAGAAGAACGAATGTTGGAGATCACCCCTATTGATTTTTCATTCATCCTTCTTCACTTGGTTGATATGTCTTTAAGCCGTAAATATGCTGAAACTTCACTTTATAAGAGATCACCAGTTTTAAGTGTCCTCGCTACTGCGGAAAAAATGATCTTGGAGATATTCTTTGGTTTGTTTTGGTCCTTTTCCTCGCGGTTGGAAGATACCTTTTTTTAATTGGCGCTTAACCGTTCAGGAGATGCTGGTCGTTGCGTAACAAGGGACTCCAGCTAGCCCTGTTTCGCGATAACTGACGCCAACAGGGGGCACCAAGAGAGATCAAAGTCTTCCCCCACCTGTTTCTCCGAACCCAGTGGAGATCTTCCCATAACTTGCCCACGTCAGCAAAAACGCTGTAGCTCTTCGCAGCTTAGCTTAACATCATCGTCCAGTTGGAGTATGATAGTTCGTGGAGGCTGCATTTACCGGCTGAACGGTCAAAGTCTGCCGCCGTGGTGTTGAGTTAGTGTGTTGGCCTATCCATCAAAAATATTTAAGAAAATTTGTATAAATGGTATTGATTGTCCCTCGGTATTACCCTGGCACCAAAAGTTCGTCCGAATTAGCAGATAAATTTTTGGGTCGGCACAAAACATGTATTTAGGTGAGATAGTTCGTATAAAAACGAATACACGATAAGTAGCTTTCGAATTGAATGGAAAACTAGACCTTAATCTCCTCAGATATATACACCAAATTGTTATTATTAGTAGATATGTATCTCTTCCGTAGACCTTGGCGGTAAGTCGGGCTTTTCTTCTCGTCGCGCAGACGCTGATACATTTCTAAACAATTTGTTGAAGAAAATTCCTCAGAAGAGGATCCTGGCCTGATTCTTCCTTTTGCGGGAAACCACAATACAATTCTTGAATTGAAAATTCTGGAATGCGGTTGACCGTTGAGATTTCTTATTTTTTGGTTATCTCCACCAATAAAAAATTCGGTTTTGGATAAAATATCATAATATAATTGGTAGAACGCAAAAATATATGGTAATTCTATACGACAGCATGACACCGGTAATACGCGTCCAAAAATACCGAGAGAGGTGTCAAAAGACTCGTATTGACCTCGACAACAATAATCCGAATGCGGAAATTAAATATTTTAGATCATTCAAAAGATATTAACGAAAAACCGAAAAATGACCACGGAGTGCTCCGAAACCGAGGGTGGGATCCATAGTATTTTTGCGCAGAACACCATGCTACATTGGCGGCCTTTGGCCGCGCTTTTAAAAAATTACATTGGGTGGGTTCAACACCGGTTTGGAGACCAAAACTATATCCGCGGAAAACACTTATGTTCACAATTTTTTTGTGGGCACCACATAATCATCAAAATTACAACAACCACATGAAAATTTTCAAAATTTCTTTTGCAAATATCTCTTACATACCCAAAATTTTTTACCTCCGCTTTCGGATTCGCGATCCTGGATCCAAAACGCGTCTTTTGATACTCCTCTTGATATTTTTGGACGTGTATTAAGAGTGTCATGCTGTCGTATAGAATTACCAAATATATTACAGTTTGTTATATTTTTGTTATTAAAACAACATCAAAATAAAAAAATAAAAATGTGAGAGCAGTGATAATTTGAAAATTTTTTTAAACGTCATTTCGGCTCTCACCGGGTTTACCTTGTAATATTTATACCATGGTAGGCACAAAATTTTGGCATTTCACGATACATGGCAATTTATACATGAATATCGTTTTTATAAAAATAATAAAACAAAATTTATGAACCTTTTTGATACAATTAACTAGGATTTATCAAACGTTGGGCTAAAGAGAGACCCTTATTTCACCAAGATTCTTTATACCTCGCTGGTACGTCCTATTCTCGAGTACTCATCTTCCACCATACCGGAATATGCTTCTTCTAATTAATTTGCCATCTCTAGAGAATCGTAGAGTATTACTAGGCGTTATGTTCATTCACACGCTCATCATCGGCGTGATTGACTCCCCTGACCTAATCAGTCCACTAAATTTTACTGTTCCTGCTAGGGCCTCCAGACATTTTGTGCCTTTTCATTTACCTCTATGCCGGCAAAATTTTGCCGGAAATAGGCCCTTGTGTCATTGGTGCTCGCGTTACAATGATTTGTACAACTGCATTGGCTTTGAATGTTCGTTTGCCGCTTTACATACTGCCATACTCTTAGGTTTAGCCTGATATTTTAATTTTATTTTTCTTATGCAACGCGATGTCAAATTTTTATAACATACTAAATTTTTAATTTTAAGGATGGCTATGTATTTACATATATATCTGTTCTATTACAATATTATTAGTCGACCGCTTTATGTATGCGTCGACTTTAAATAAATAAATAAATAAAATAAAATAAATAAATAAAAATATATCAATCCCGTCACCGTTATTTTATGTGGTATCACAACGGACCTTCATGCTGTCCAAGTGAGCTTCCCCTACCAGGGCAGCTACCACCTAACCCAACATCTAAAGTTTGCATTGTGTAGATGTAGGGAGAGCTTCTCTGGTTTATAGCCAGCAATTGACAGCTTTCATGTTATTTGGCGGTGCGTTGGGCGTTCTAGACAACAGAAGCCCTAGTAGTATATTCGAGTGCTGAAAATCACTGGTAACAACCGAGTTATATTTTCTTCCGTAAAAATTGTGCCCTAGTATATTTGTGTTTTTATATGGGTAAAACTTTACAATGACCGGAGAGGTTTTATATGATCTTCCTCTTGTTGTTACAATAAGGACACTAGCTAAAGATTTGGAGTTTTATTGATGTTGACGACCCCTTGCTGAATGCTGATTTCGTACGTTCCAGAAAATAACAAAATTAAGGTACTATCCCGACCTACTCAGGAACGATTGAAGTGACCACGTTGAACCTTCTAGGCCACTCTACTCCCTTGTTCACTGAAGAACTTATGATTGCAGATCATCGTCTGCTAAATAAACAGGATTTGTCAAGGGTGGGTGAGGTAAACAAATGCGCAGAAGAGCTATAAATTGCTCCGACAACGACTTGAAAGGGTTGCGCTACACAACCCCTAGTATGCTACCTTATCTGGGATTCAAGAGGATAAGCACAATACAACGCATCATAGCTTTCGCAACCCATAGCTGGTCAAACTCGCCTACACGAGGGGAATCCTGTTACAAATATGAATGTATCATATATTTAGCAGGCGAGGCGATCACAACTTCCTCATCGAACTAGGGGGTTGGGGCGGAATGGCCTAGAAGGTTTAATTTGGTCATATTAATCGTTTTCGAGTTGGTCGGGCTGGTACTTTAATGTTGTTTTTATATTAACGATAAAGACACACCCCGAAGGTATTGGGGAGTGAATGTTTTTTGTATATTGGGGTGTGTTATCGATGTTGATGGTCCTTTGATATGGATATAGATCCGGTACGTTCTTGGGAGTAATTGTGGACTTGAGTTACCACTAACTGGCGAAAATTACCCTAAGACAGTTATCGTACGATATGATTAACTCCTTGGGATTGTTGCATTTTATTCTAGACCCGCTATCTAAAATCAGCGCAAACCTGAAGTTGTAATTGTAGTGTAAAAAAAAAAAACTTAGCAAATATTTATAATTTTATTTTATACCTTAATTCAAGTTCAACAATCATTTTAGAACCACAGCCTCGAGACGCCTTCGAGCCTCACGATAGGCCAACATTATATCATCTAATGTCATGCCGCTCATGCGATTATTACATGGACTTAATAAGTCGCAATTGCGTTGCGTGAAACGTTGACAAGTAAGCTCAAGAACGCCAGTGCTCTCCATACGACAACCATAGCGGCATTGTATTGTTGTATCCACCGAATTATCGGTATAAAAACGCATAAAATCAAATTTACGACGACCACCAATCAGATAACGCGATATTGTGTCCAAAAATCCTGCAGTAGGACGCAAACATTGCAACTCAACGGTATGTGCGCCGGTAAAGAGATATGTAGAATAATGTGTATAACCCTCAGCACGCTCACGCTCCCAACTATCATTGGAAATGAGTTCAAAGTAGATGTGCAGCAAGTGTGCGGTATTGAAATTCTCTTCGCAAAGTAGCGTCAATTGAAAAGTGTAACCAAAGTAACATTTGCTATCACTGCTCTGACTTGGTGTACTCGCATGAGTACTGGCATGTAAAACGCCTTCTTCCGGCAATACATTTGCTGGCAGCTGAATGTGATAGCGTACATGAATGTTGTCATAACTGAAACCTTGCGCTGTACGCAGCTCAAATAGAAGAACGACACGTGTTGTGCGTTTTGGTGGCATGGCAAATTCGGTGCTCAAGTCACGCTCCTGCTGCCAATGTGTAGCCAATTCGGGTAATTCTAAATACAGCGTTGGGCTTGCATTGAAGCAACGCTGCGAAGCGTTATGTATCGCATAAGCGTACAAATGTCGATAATCGGTATCTATCTCGATGAAGTAAGGATTCACATTAAAATCATTGAAGTCTGGATATAAACGTAGCTGACGCAATTGTGGATGCCAGGAAAGCTTAAGCAGTTCTGTATCTGGAGTTATGGCGGCGTAAACGTACATAAGCTGTACGTCTTCTTTTGTGTTGGATTGCAGCTCCAACGTTTTTTCCATCGTACAGGGTATGAAATTATCCTCTTGCACATAAGTGAAGATCTCGCCATATTGTGGTTCTGGCGGCGTTGCAGTTTTTGCCTTACGTGACTTCTTCTTTTGTTTCTTTCTTCGTCTTCGTTTACTCCCAGTGCCCATCGACGTTGTACTGCTTGATGTTTCTGATTGTGCTGCATTAGCTTGCAACCACTGATGATACTTTTTCTGCACGTCGGTTATACAATTTCTGGAATCTTTATACAATTCAAATTCACCTGGGCTGAATAACTTTTGCTGCCAACGTATTCGGGTGATGTTGGTCACATTTTCCGGTTGTTCCACACTCTCGCCGTTCTTTGCGGCACTTTTATTCGTGGTGCGGTTTAATTGCAACTTTGGCAGTTTCAGCAAGGAGTTGATATGACGAAAATGCACTTCGATTTCCAGAAATTCAATGCTATCACGAATATTATAAACACCGGTATGCTTGGGCACGATTTGAAACATTTTAGTTGCACCAAAACTGCAGCAATTAAATAAGCAAATTTCGACAATCACAATAATTTTCGTTTGTTTATAACTTTGTCGCCTTAGTAACGCGGAAAATTAAAAAAAAAAAAAAACAATTTCTGTTGTTGTTTGTTTAATGTGTGTTCAATTTATACTTTTTATTTAAGAATTCATGAGTTTAACGCCGGCAAGGGTTGCGTGATTTTTATTTGAATGAATCACGAATCCAAAAATAAAATGTATTTTTTATTTTAAAAATGTTTCAAATCAAAGATATTTTTTATCTTTTATTTGATTCGGCATCCAAATAAAAAATATTTTTTATTTATTTGATTCTTCAGAGAAATTTACTCGGCGTCCAAATAAAAAAATCTTTTTATTTGCTATTTGGTCCATTAGGTAAATGAGAGACAATTTTTGTTTTTGATTTGGGTCGCTATCTAAATTAAAGATACCTTATACTTCTTACTTGATACGTGCTACAAATAAGTGCGTGTGTATATCAACTGATTTTGAGCTGTGTCACCTTTGTCCATCCTTAAAGGTGTGACGGACTCCGATCAAATATTGAAATGATGAAACTGTATCATATGTATATTCCTGCAGCTTTTTGGGACTACTTCGCCACCGTTTCGATACTACATCAGAACAAATTCGGAACAACTTAATGATCGGATTATTTTAGGAATTATTTCGGGACGACTTCAGAAGCATTTGGAGACTATATCGAATAATAAGTTATAAGTTTGGCCTTTACTGACGTTTTTTTTACCTCACTTTTACGGATACAAGAAATGTATTTATTTAAAGATCGATTAAAAGCAACGAAATCAAAAAAAAAAATAAATTTGGAAAATTGGATGCCCAAAATAATTGTCTACTACTTCTTCTTATGTCCCCTCGAAGCATGATACAAAAAATGGAGGTAGTTCCATTTAGTGTGACGTTAGCCACTTGACTCTTACGGGGACAATGACAATTTCATCAAAACAAGCTACCACATTAAAAAATGTTATGCATTTTTCTAATTTTGATGGATTTCATGTTAACGGATACTACTCAATTTCTTTCATAGGTATTTTAAATAGAAAAGAAAAAAATGAGCCGCATGCGTTGAAAATATTTCAATACGAAATATCAGCCTAGAAAAGAAGGTATTTAATAATAAGTTTCGAGCTCCCGAAAACTGCTGTGATGGAAGAAACATGGATCGAAGTATGCAAAGCAGCCAAGGAAATACAGCCGTAGGGCCCATACGTTTGCTCACAACATTTTGACAAAACATTTACGTTTGTCAATTGCTTTACCAAAGGATGTTTTTATAAACCAACACCTGTTTTCTAAAGAGTTTAGCATACTTAAATGCAATTTTTATGACATTAAATGGTGATAAATTGGCAATTGGAGAAGACCACATTTTTTACCTTTTTAGTAAGCTGGAGGAAGGAATTGTCAAGCCATTTTTTAGAGAACATTTCCCTGTAGTTCGGCAGGTTAGACACTATAATTGAGCTTTCTTATGCCTTTGTAGCAGGGGTCACCTTGGGGCAAGACCCGCCGATACATATTCTGTGCTATTATAGCATTGGCGTGGATGTGGAGTCCAGCAAACGTAACAAACTAAATACCTACCACACACTGCAGGCTTTGGAGGAACACTTTTTTTCAGCATGCCTTGAGAAATATCCACTAAAGAGGCATGGTAATAGGGTCATGCTAGAACAACAGGGGTTTTCCTGTATTTTTTTCTGCTTGCCGTCAAGCTGCCATATGAGTTATTAACCAATGTAGTTATCATCCACTATTTTTCAATAAAATTGCATGTTTTACTGATCGATCAATCGATATATATGCTCATAGATAGTACTAAAGCATGTTATTATTGTCTCAGATGACCATTGCCAACCTGAAAGAAATGCACATCCCGAAAAACCACAATTTCGCTTTAAAAAGTAACGGTATGACAACGCTTCTAGCAAAACAACAAACATTATGAAACTTCAAAGTCCCCAAATACGTCAAAATTTTTTGAGTGGAACTACCTTCTTTTTTATACCATGCCTCTCAGTGCTTTCAACTGACACTTTAAACATTACGATGTCTTACGAAATAGCAAGGAGTCCTTTTGCAGACCCGAATCCGAGTTCGATTTCTTTCCTCCGCTTATATCTTCACGTTACGCTCACATTAGGATTCCCCCATATAAAGCATATGCACCTATAATCTGCATTTAATAAAATAAACCTTGTTAATAGTATACTAGGGTTACTCATGTAACCGTATAAATGCCTTATAAAGTGTGTAAACGTATAAATTTATCTAGTGCGTAAACGAACTGTCAAATTTTGTATGAAAAATCATTTACCCAATTTGTATAAATTTACGCGCACATTTCATTGTGTAAACGCGGTAAACTCAAAGGAATGCAACCTTGCAGACATTACAGCAGGCATTTTCATCAGAAATCTCCAACATTAGCAAGTCATTTACAAGAATATCTTAGTACAGACGTTTTAGTTTTGATTTTTCACTTAATCTTGGCATTTTTTAATTAGTATAACAATCTAAAAAATTTTGTTAAACAATAATACATCTGATAAACAATCAAGTTTATCAAGAGTATTACTAGGTGCGTTCATATAACAGCGTGTGTAAATGGATATAATTTTACACCTTATAAGTTTATATGCTTTCATGGGTCCCCCTACTGTATTACGGTGAACAAATAACGTTTAGAATTCTTTGTAGTAAATATCCCCTACTGCGCCATATGACGAGTTATAGCATCTCGTATATGAATTGATAATTTTTTCCATAGAGTATGTGTGAAATGGGAAGTTTTCAGTTTATGTTGCTTTTCCATTAAAAAGAGTTTTACGCGACCTGTTGGAGGCACTTTGTGGTAAAGAACCAAGAGCTTTAAACTCAATCCCAAGCTATGTATAGCAGACATCCAGTCTCCCAATTTTTGGACAAATGAACAACTTCAGTCTGGATTTCTTTTAAGCTCCATTTAAAAGCAGGAGATTTTTTGCGTTGTACGAAAATGACATGTTCTTGTATTTTGAAAGCCGATAACCTCGGAAAATCTGAGGCCCAAAAGATCTGTTCCGACACAGTTATTATCGGAAAGCAATATACATATGTATACCCGTGCAAGGCTAAATGCATTGCGATCATCATCATGATTATTTCCGTATTTTTAGCGGTGGGTATATCTCTTCCCTTTTAAGGACTTACAATTTTGAGATTCGGACCAAACTTAATGTACCAGTCCATTTGCATAAAAGGTGTAAAAAGTATCTTTGATTTGGTTCAGAAACCAAATCACAAATAAAAAGTATCTTTGATTCGTCTGAAGAATCATATGACAAAAAAAAATATTTTTCATTTGGATGCCGAATCAAATAAAAATTATCTTTGATTTGAAGTTTTCAGGCTAGTTCGACTGTCTTCGGAAAGCTTTTGCTTTCATCACTTTTGCGAAGGACAAAGCCTCACCTGGTAAATATTAAATACAATTTTATTTTCGGTGGAAGCAGCAAGGAAGGCAGTCGGCATGATGTAGTGGTGCACAGTGGCTAGTTATTGTCGGCTGGGGCGGGTCCTTGCCAACCTTACTGTTCCTGCGCCATAAACAGAAAAAAAGTCATATCATGCCTATCAAAACTAACAGTTGTCAAATTCAAAAAAAAAAAAAACCGACAGAAGCGCAGAGATGACTCAAAACGCTTATAATTCAAAAGAAAACAACATCCGGCCGAACCGGATGTCACGGACAGACCGTTAACATTCAAAAATTTAAATTCAAAAAGAAAACCGCAAAAAAAAAATTTACCGAACCGGACATGGCCGATTACCAACGCTGAAAATCAAAATAATAAACATAAAACTGAAGAAATGAAGGGCCGAATATATAGAGGAGGTGCCGCGGGTGTTGTTGCGACGCCCGGCGCTTGTCCCACCCTCAAATCCATGGCCACCGACGCACCTAATCTTTCGGTGGCCCCTTACCTGTTTTACCCTATGCCTTCTAAATAAAGGGAGACGTCAGCATTCCCATTCTAATTACAATTTATTTATAATTCATTTTGTTACAATACTGAGACTTATTAGAAATAATCTAAGTAGAACCCTAAAGCATAAAAAGAAACCATCTTAAGTGGTAGGTATTACAAAATGTACGAGGATCTGGTTGAATTAGATATTCCATATAACAAGAAAAAGTTCTAGTCGTAAATTTGGCGGAAGGCCCTAGATGTATTTAAGTAGAGGGGGATGTATTTAAGAAAAAAATGGTTGTATTTTATTTAATTGTATTTTGTTTTGGCCTGTTTGGTTTTAGTGTATATTATTTTGGTTCGGTCTATTTTAGTTTATCTTGTTTTATTTTAGTTTAGTCTATTTTATTTTAGGTGATGTTATGTCAACTAAATTTTTGTTTACTTTTTTTTTATTTTTATTCTATTTTAATGTCACTTCGCTCAATATTACTTCCAGTTATAGCAATTTTCCCTTTTTATTACCCTATTCATAAGAATTTCCTTTCCGCTCAAAGTTACGCATGTAAATTATGGGCTTTTATCAGTTAGTTTAACCTCATTACAGGTATTAGATGAAAGAAATATTACAATGATAACGTGATCTGACTTCGGAGTATCAATTACTTTAAGTAGACATGCTTAATTATACGCGGGTACAGACGAATGTATTCTTACAAATCCTTCAGGTTTTGAAACACGAACTTTCTTCAAGTACTTTGATACATAAACTGATGAGAATTGAGCAATGAACCTTTGACGTTTTACGAAATTCTTCAACATCCGTACCTAAAGGTTGCGTTTATATTTAGGTATGATATAAAAAGAAATAAATACTAGGCGCGCTATACCATCTAAAATATATATTGTGTTTACTGGCTACGTTAAAACAAATAAAGAAACCTCCAATATGCTTAAGTATGTATGTGCTAATTTCCATTAAGGGCATATGAAAATAGTCAGACACCTTTTAAATAATCTATTAGCTTTTACATTTCAATTATGTGAATATAACGTACAAATTTGCATGTCTAAGCTTTTAAAACTAAATATACATACGCAATCAATGTATTTATCATGCTTGAGCGTTTGACATCAAATCTTTAATTATATTGACTTTGGTTTAAAATTTAATAATCCGAGATTTTCAAATTAGGTATACCGTAAATATTTACGCTTCTCAAAATATTTAAGTACTATTTTCAATCATAATCTACGTTTTAGCTTTATATGATGACGAATGAATTTTTGTCTGACCGGTTTCGTCAGCGTGCCAACCAAAAAAGGAGAGAAAATATTTTTTATCCCCGGAAACTCGTGGTTTCCTTCTTTTTTCGCTAGTGATCGCCGATCTTTTTCTTGTTATTTTTCGATACTTTTCCATCGCAACTTTTAGGTCCCATCACTAGTCACTAGGCGTGTTCGCACGCCGACTCTCTCAAGTAGACCGTAACTGTAGACCATAACAGTAGACCGTAACAGCCTACGTATTCCCATTTGTAAAAGGACCCGTAACGTGTAGGTTATATTTAAACTTGATTGATAGGCTATAATCAATGTGATTCACTCCAAGGGACTAGTTTCGGATAGGGCCGCCAACTTTAGGAAATGTCAAACTGGGAGACTTGGGTGTTGAAGGATGAGGTGTGAAAATCAAAATTAACATTTCAGACGCTATTGTATAGTTTCGCAAATAAACAACAGATGTTTGAATTTAAGACTAAGTGATTTTTCAAACCCTTCTCATACGTACATATATTCTCAACTTAGGTATGAGGTAAGAAACATTTCAAAGGAGTGTTTATGCTCAGACCTGTTAAATTTGAATTAGCATTAGTAATCAATTAATTAGATGCCTATTTTAATGGCAAATGATTATTTCAATTGTTTTCCGAAAAAAGCAATTACTAATTGATTACCGTTAGAAAAAATTATAAATTTTCCGATTATTAAAAAAAAAAATAATTAAAATGATTACTTTATTTGTAAGAGCTACGGATTTCCGAGCACCCTAACACAAAAATGGATCACAACAAAAATGAACAATAGCAAATATTCAAATCAGAACACAAAAGCAGATAACCAAAAGAAAATATTTACCGGCATAGCATATGTACCAGGACTAACAGACATGAAAACGTTAGGCACATACATACCCAACAACACTATAGCTTTTGCTCATCGACCACATCAAACACTTAATACAATATTTACAAAAACTAAAGACAGAATAATGCGGCAGTTATCCACGAACGTACGTAGAAAAAACGTGTCAGCTGACACGACCTATCTTATGAGTGTGCAATGTAAACGAAAACTCACCGACGTGCAACGCCCGTACGTACGTAGCCCGGAACGTAGAAATCAAAACAATTTTGATTTTTTCCGTAAGAACGTGTCAGCTGATCGCTCTCTCACTAGACAGAGTTGCCTAGTAAACTTTTGTGCGCTAATTTTTGACCGTTTGCAATTTTATGCAAAAACGCCTAATTAAAGTTTGAAAAATTGTGGAAATAATTCGAAATAATCATGTAAAAGTGCTGATTATAAATATTTAATCTATTTATACTTATTTAATATGTATTCCGGCCTTTTTCAATATCAAAAATTAAATTGGAAAAAGTTGATGTTTCCATAAGCATACATGCAAAATGGTCAATGGCAACAGTGCTTATCTGTAAACAATACACACACAAATATGTTATGTACATGTACACAGACGCACACATTGATTCCTACGGGCTTGACAGTTCGGTCAAACGTGCTTCGTACGACAAACGTCCTTACGTACGGCACACGTCGGTGGGTAACTGCCGCATAAGGCTAAGTTCGGACGTAACCGAACATTACCAAAGAGTATATATTTGTTAAGAGGCGTCACTCGATACTTTGTTGTTGCCAAAGCAACCCTGTCATGTCGAATGTGATTCTCAAGCAGGCATGCTTAACGAACGAAGCGATATCATTTCGTTACGATAATCAACGCTAATAAACGAAACGAAGTCATTTCGTTGATTATCGTAACGAAATGATATCGTTTCGTTCGTTAAGCATGCCTGTTCTCAAGGAAGTTTTGTTTAGTTTTTTTTTAATTGAATCCTATATAGTTATGCGGTAAAGTGACTTTGCATAATTACGATTTTTGGAAAGAGAATTAATTAATTAATTTAATACAATCAGTAAAATAAACACAAATACCCCACGAAAATGTATAGAAGGCGTTTTTATAAATACATCTGATAAAAAAAAACAACGACTACCTTGAGAAAACATCGAGTAATTTGCTTTGGCAACAACAAAAGTATCGAGTGACGCCTCTTGACAATATATACTCTTTGACATTACATACTCAGTTGAGAGCTATGGAGACAAAATAAGGAAAATCACCATGTAGGAAAATGAGCCTAGGGTAACCCTGGAATGTGGTTGTATGACATGTGTATCAAATGGAAGGTATTAAAGAGTATTTTAAGAGAGAGTGGGCCTTAGGTCTATCGGTGGACGCCTTTTCGAGATATCGCCATTAAGGTGGACCAGGGGTGACTCTAGAATGTGTTTGTACGATATGGGTATCAAATGAAAGGTGGTAATGAGTATTTTAAAAGGGAATGGACTTTAGTTCTATAGGTGAACGCCTTTTCGAGAAATCGCCATAAAGGTGGACCAGGGGTGACTCTAGAATATGTTTGTACGATATGGGTATCAAATGAAAGCTGTTAATGAGTATTTTGAAAAGGAGTGATCCTTAGCTCCATAGGTTGACGCCGTTTCGAGATATCGCCATAAAGGTGGACCAGGGGTGTCTCTAGAATGTGTTTGTACGATATGGGAATCAAATGAAAGGTGTTACTGAGCATTTTAAGAGGGAGTGGTCATTAGGTCTATAGGTGGACGCCTTTTCGAGATATCGCCATTAGGGTGGGCCAGGGGTGACTCTAGAATGTTTGTACGATATGGGTATCAAACGAAAAGTGTTACTGAGCATTTTAAGAGGGAGTGGGCATTAGGTCTTTTCGAAATGTCGCCATTAGGGTGGGCCAGGGGTGACTCTAGAATGTTTGTACGATATGGGTATCAAACGAAAGGTGTTACTGAGCATTTTAAGAGGGAGTGGGCATGAGGTCTATAGGTGGACGCCTTTTCGAGATATCGTCATTAGGGTGGGCCAGGGGTGACTCTAGAATGTGTTTGTATGATATGGGTATCAAACGAACGGTGTTACTGAGCATTTTAAGAGGGAGTGGTCTATAGGTGGACGCCTTTTCGAGATATCGCTTTAGGGTGGGCCAGGGGTGACTCTAGAATGTTTGTACGATATGGGTATCAAACGAAAGGTGTTACTGAGCATTTTAAGAGGGAGTGGGCATTAGGTCTATAGGTGAACGCCTTTTCGAGATATCGCCATTAGGGTGGGCCAGGGGTGACTCTAGAATGTGTTTGTACGATATGGGTATCAAATGAAAGGTGGTAATGAGTATTTTAAAAGGGAGTAATCCTTAGTTCTATAGGTGGACGCCTTTTCGAGATATCGCCATAAAGGTGGACCAAGGGTGACTCTAGAATGTTTGTACGATATGGGTATCAAACGAAAGGTGTTACTGAGCATTTTAAGAGGGAGTTGGCATTAGATCTATAGGTGGACGCCTTTTCGAGATATCGCCATTAGGGTGGGCCAGGGTGACTCTATAATGTGTTTGTACGATATGAGTATCAAATGAAAGGTGGTAATGAGTATTTTAAAAGGGAGTAATCCTTAGTTCTATAGGTGGACGCCTTTTCGAGATATCGCCATAAAGGTGGACCAAGGGTGACTCTAGAATGTTTGTACGATATGGGTATCAAACGAAAGGTGTTACTGAGCATTTTAAGAGGGAGTGGGCATTAGGTCTATAGGTGGACGCCTTTTCGAGATATCGCCATTAGGGTGGGCCAGGGGTGACTCTAGAATGTTTGTACGATATGGGTATCAAACGAAAGGTGTTACTGAGCATTTTAAGAGGGAGTGGGCATTAGGTCTATAGGTGGACACCTTTTCGAGATATCGCCATTAGGGTGGGCCAGGGGTGACTCTAGAATGTTTGTACGATATGGGTATCAAACGAAAGGTGTTACTGAGCATTTTAAGAGGGAGTGGACATTAGGTCTATACGTGGACGCCTTTTCGAGATATCGCAATTAGGGTGGGCCAGGGGTGACTCTAGAATGTTTGTACGATATGGGTATCAAACGAAAGGTGTTACTGAACATTTTAAGAGGGAGTGGGCATTAGGTCTATATGTGGACGCCTTTTCGAGATATCGCCATTAGGGTGGACCAGGGGTGACTCTAGAATGTGTTTGTACGATATGGATATCAAATTAAAGGTATTAATGAGGGTTTTAAAAGCGAGTGTCCCTTAGATGTATATGTGAAGGCGTTCTCGCGATATCGACCAAAATGTGGACCAGGTGATCCAGAAAATCATCTGTCGGGTACTGCTAATTTATTTATATATGCAATACCACTTTGTACTCTTTACTTTAATTTTTAAAATAATTTTTATTGAGTTTTCGTGTTAACTTAAAATTTTTGAATAACTTCAAAAAAAGAAAATTCTAATTAGTTTTGAAAATATCTGAACTCAAAAATAAACAAAATATAAATTTTTAAAAATAAAATAAATATTTGGTTAACCACCAAATATATTGGCGATCTTACCATTACGAACTTTAAAACCTAGCTAACGAAAGGACATACAAAACGTTAGAGTTTTATTTGATGCAGCGACGTGCATTCTGAATCCATGGCAAAACACAAAAGCCTTCGCCACTAATAAGAAACTTTAAGTGAAAGTGAATGGTTATGTTAGACAATCAGAATAGTTTGAAACGCTAACACAGGTGTCTAAGTGAACTACAGCCGAAACTAAAAACATATGAGATGCATTTAGTTTAATAGTTTAATATAAACATTAGTTGTTAGTACCAACGTTAAACGCTTTTTAAAGTAAAAAAGTGAAGTGAAATAAGCAAACTATAAACACACAGAATGTTTGTAAAGAACAAATAAATATTTTCGAAACTGTTGGAATTTCTTGCAAATCCTAAGTGAATTCTCCTTGCATACCTAAATATACCAACGACCGACTGACTTAAATAATAATATGAATAAAATAAATAGTGAATAACTTGTGCTTCATTTAACGAAACTATAGCTGTGCAATTTAATGTGCCAAAAAATCTTATAATAGCTATAACCACGTTTACAACATAATGATCTTTAAAACAACGGTTAGATCATTCACGCCACAACAACAAGAGCTACTATAACAATTTTGGCGCAATACACAAAAACGGATTTTAAATGAAGACACCACCATGAAAATGAAGATATATATAGAGAAAACAACAAAACCATTGCATAACAAAGCCATTGCATAAACAACAACAACGATGTATTTACGCAATTGATTCGCTTAAAATCTTTACAATCATCAATCAACTATTTATTAATTTTAATATTTTTTTATTAAATTTAATTTTATGTAAGTACAATTTTTATTTTAATATTAAATTAAAAATTTTGCAACTATAATATAAATTAAAATTTTATAATTTTAAACCTTTTAAATTTTCAAATTTATTTTAAGATTATTTTTATATTTTAACAATTTTATATATTTATGGTTCTGCGTTCACCAATACGAACTCGTAATTTTACAAATTGTGAAAATCAAAATAACAACCATACAAATAACATCATGACTCACTATACAACTCAAAATTCTAACATTAATACAACACAAAACAACATCTCTAATATAACACAAGATACCTTTACAAATTTTCCTTCTACTAAATCTATTAAATTACCACAATTTTGGCAAGATTGTCCTGATGCCTGGTTTTTACTTATTGAAGGACAATTTGAAATTAATAATATCACTGATGATAATTTAAAATTTCAAAATGTTCTAATTACTCTTCAACGAGATACTATTTCTAAAATTTTAGATGTTATTAACCCTCCTCCTCTTTTTAATAAATATGATACAATCAAAAAAAATTCTATGTGAAAGATTTTCTCTTAGCGAAGAAAAACGATTAGAACAATTATTTTCAAAAGCTGAACTTGGTGATCGTTCACCATCTGAATTATTCAGATTTATGAAATCACTTATGGGTTCTGACTCCATAGTTAGCCAAGAATTACTCTTTAAATTGTGGATTCGTAAATTACCACAAGAAATACAAATTCATTTGACTTCCAATAATAATCAAAACAGAGATGAAATTATTATTTTAGCTGACAAACTTTTTGATTTAATCAATAATCCTCATTTTTCCTGTAGTCTCAAGTATAAATAATAATATTTTAGAACAATGCGTTAAAAATTTAACTGAATTAACCACGGCTATTTTTCAAAATTTAAATAAAATTTCTAATGATATTAATCAATTACAAATCCGTTCAAGATCTAAAGATAGAAATAGATCTAAATCTCGAAATTTTTCAGGATCAAGAAATGTTTCAAACAATCGTAATTTTAATTCACAAACAACTATTTGTTGGTATCACAAAAAATTTAAGATTAACGCTCTCAAATGTATACCCCCATGCAATTTTAATCAAAATCATAATTCAAATTACGAACAAAATTTAAACTGAAACGATCCATTATGACGGTGACGGATAATGGAACTATTATTAAACCTACTCGTCGCCTATTCATATTTGATAAATTCAATAAACTTAATTTTCTTATCGATACCGGTGCAGTTGTATCAGTTATTCCCTTTTCTAAATTTAAAATTTATAAAAGAAATTCGGATCTTACTTTGACTGCAACAAACGGTTCTTCAATTGAAACTTTCGGTACAAAACTACTTAAAATTGATTTAGGTTTAAGAAGAGATTTTGAATTTCCATTCATTATTGCGAATATTGATACACCAATTTTAGGAGCAAACTTTTTAGAAAAATTCGGAATTATTGTCAATATTAAAAACAAAGAAATAATGGATTCTACTACAAAAATTAAAGTTGCTGGATCTTCAATTTCTGATATTTTCTCACTCAAAATTCCTATTGTCGAAAATAAGTTTTCAAAATTACTTAATGAATTTCCATCTATTACCTGTGAACCAGATTATACTAAAAAAGTTAAACACCATACGGTTCACAGGATAGAAACAAAAGGTATTTTACCATTTTCGAAACCCAGACGTCTTGATCCAATCAAACTTAAAATTGCTAAAACTGAATTTGAATTTTTAGTTAAAACTGGTATATGCAGACCCTCAAATTCTCCTATTGCATCTCCACTTCATCTCGTTCCTAAAAAAGAACCAAATGATTGGAGACCTTGTGGAGACTATCGAAGACTTAATTTTATTACTACACCAGATCGGTATCCTTTACCACATATTCACGATTTAACAATTGATTTAAAAAACAAACATTTTTTTCCGAAATTGATCTTGTGCGTGCCCACCACCAAATTCCAATAGCAGAAGAAGACATTCATAAAACTGCAATAACTACCCCTTTTGGAATGTTTGAATTCGTAAGAATGCCCTTCGGTTTACGAAACAGTGCTCAAACTTTCCAATGCTTTATTAATGAAGTATTTTCTGATTTCGATTTTGTATTTACATACATTGATGACATTCTTATTGCCAGTGATAATGAAGATCAACATATAAATCATTTAAAATCAGTTTTCAAAAGACTTGAAGAATATAATTTAAATATTAAACCTTCAAAATGTACTCTCGGTGTAAATAAATTAAATTTATTAAGTTACGAAATTTCAGGCGAAGGTATTAAACCATCTTTAGATAGAATTGAAATCATAACAAATTTTGAAAAACCAATTTCTATAAATAAATTACAAAAATTTTTAGGTATGATAAATTACTATCACAGATATATTAAAATGTTAGCAACAGAACTTAGTCCTCTTCATGAAATGTTAACACATGCAATTAAAAACAAACTCAAACAATTAAATTGGACAAATGAAACCACAACAGCTTTCGAAAATGTTAAAAAACTTTTTGCTAAAAATACTTTACTTACACATTTCGACAAAAATGGTACTTTATCATTAGCAGTAGATGCATCAAAAGTTTCTATTGGAGCAGTTCTTCAACAAACTAGCAATAATATACTAGAACCTTTAGCTTATTTTTCAAGAAAATTAACTACAACAGAAACTAAATATTCAACATTTGATCGTGAACTTTTGGCAATTTATAATTCAATTAAACATTTTAAACATTTTCTTGAAGGTAGAACTTTTACAATTTATACTGATCATAAACCTTTAATTCATGTTCTAAATTCTAAAGTAGATAGATCTCCTCGTCAACTACGTCATCTTGAATATATTGTTCAATTTACAAATGATATTCAATATATACGTGGAAAAGACAACATAGTTGCCGACACACTTTCCCGTATTCCAGAAATAAATGCAATTTCAACTCAAGATATAAATTTAGAAACTTTATATAAAGAACAACAAACTGATACATTTTTACAAAAAAACCATTTCTGATCCAAATTCTAAAAATAATTTAAAAGAAATTCATATTAGCAGTTATTAATTTAAACATATGGTGTGATGTTTCTCTACAACCTTTTCGACCTTATGTTCCACATTCTATGAGAAGAATTATATTTGACAAAATTCACTCATTATCTCATCCAAGTATAAGAACAACTAGAAAATTAATTCAAAATAAATATTATTGGCCTAACATGCGTAAAGAGATTAACGATTGGACTTCATCTTGCATCAATTGTCAAAAATCCAAAATTTCAAGACATACTAAGTCTCCTATCCAAAAAATTCAAATACCATCAGGCCGTTTTGAACATATTCATATGGATATTGTTGGACCTCTTCCAGTTTCAAATGGAAATTGTTATGTTTTAACAATTATTGACAGATTTTCACGTTGGCCTGAAGCTTATCCGCTTAAAGATATTTCAACAAATACTATAGTAAAAACTTTTATTCAAAATTATATACCACGATTTGGTATACCATTAAATATTACAGTAGATCAAGGTTCACAATTCACCTCAACATTTTTTACAGAATTAACTAAATTTTTAGGTTCTCATAAAATTCATACATCTCCTTACCATCCCCAAGCAAATGGCATGATAGAGAGATTTCATCGAACTTTAAAAGCAGCAATTATAGCATCAAACGACTCGGTTCATTGGTCTGACATTTTACCATTCATTCTACTTGGTATTAAAGAAGATTTAAAATGTTCATCTGCTGAACTTGTTTATGGCCAAACACTTAGAATACCTGGTGAATTAATTATTTCAAATAGTAATAAAGAACATGATTTTTCTAATGACGCTCTTCATAAAATAAGAGAATATTTTTCGCTTGTTCGTTCTAAAGTTTTTCATCATAACAAAGAAAATTTTTTCGTTCCTAAACAATTAGAAAATTGTGAGTATGTTTTTGTTAAAGTTCTTCGTAAATCTAATTTAGAATCACCTTATGAAGGACCTTTTAAAGTTATCTCTAAGAAACATAAAATATTTACAATTCAATACAAAAATACTATTAAAAATATTTCAATTGATTTACTTAAACCAGCAAACATACTTATTAACACTAATTTAAATACAAATACATTAAACAACAAAAAACAAAAAAAGGTTACATTTAATATTAATTAATAATTTGTTTGTTTCAAATTTTCTAGTGTTAACTACTTTGTACTCTTTACTTTAATTTTTAAAATAATTTTTATTGAGTTTTCGTGTTAACTTAAAATTTTTGAATAACTGCAAAAAAAGAAAATTCTAATTAGTTTTGAAAATATCTGAACTCAAAAATAAACAAAATATAAATTTTTAAAAATAAAATAAATATTTGGTTAACCACCAAAACCACTAACAGTATTCCTGCCAAGATTCCAAGGGCTGTTGATTTCGCCTTGTAGAACTTTTTCATTTTCTTCTACTTAATATGGTAGGTGTCACACCCATTTTACAAAGTTTTTTCCAAAGTTATATTTTGCGTCAATAAACCAATCCAGTTACCATATTTCATCCCTTTTTTCGTATTTGGTATAGAATTATGGAATTTTTTTAATTTTTCGTAATTTTCGATATCGATAAAGTGGGCGTGGTTATGGTCGGATTTCGGCCATTTTTTATACCAAGATAAAGTGAGTTCAGATAAGTACGTGGGCTAAGCTTAGTAAAGATATATCGGTTTTTGCTCAAGTTACTGTGTTAACGGCCGAGCGGAAGGACAGACGGTGGACTGTGTATAAAAACTGGGCGTGGTTTCCACCGATTTCGCCCATTTTCACAGAGAACAGTTACCGTCATAGAATCTATGCCCCTACCAAATTTGAGAAGGATTGGTAAATTTTTGTTCGACTTATGGCATTAAAAGTATTCTAGACAAACTAAATGAAAATGGGCATAGCCACGCCCATTTTGAAATTTTCTTTTATTTATGTATTTTGTTGCATCATATCATTACTGAAGTTGAATTTTGACTTAATTTACTTATATACAGTAAAGATATTAAATTTTTTGTTAAAATTTGAATTTAAAAAAATTTTTTTTTAGAAAGGGGGCGTGTTCTTCATCCAATTTTTCTAATTTTTATTTAGCACATATATAGTAATAGTAGTAACGTTCCTGCCAAATTTCATCATGATATCTTCAACGACTGCCAAATTACAGCTCGCAAAACTTTTAAATTACCTTCTTGTAAAAGTGGGCGGTGCCACGCCCATTGTCCAAAATCTTACTAATTTAAATTCTGCGTCATAACGTCAACCCATCTACCAAGTTTCATCGCTTTAACCGCCTTTGGCAATGAATTATCGCATTTTTTCGGTTTTTCGAAATTTTCGATATCGAAAAAGTGGGCGTGGTTATAGTCCGATATCGTCCATTTTAAATAGCAATCTGACATGAGTCCCCAGGAATCTACATACCAAATTTCATCAAGATACCTCAAAATTTACTCAAGTTATCGTGTTAACGGACAGACGGACGAACGGACGGACATGGCATAATCAAATTTTTTTTCGATACTGATGATTTTGATATATGGAAGTCTATATCTATCTCGATTCCTTTATACCTGTACAACCAACCGTTATCCAATCAAAGTTAATATACTCTGTGAGCTCTGCTCAACTGAGTATAAAAAGAAACAGCAACACAACGTGATTTATGAAATTAAATGTAATGGCAAAGAAGGCGAACCCTGCGACAAAATATATATAGGAACAACGAAGCGAGCTTTGCGAGTGAGAATAGGCGAACATAAAGCAGACGCAAAAAATAGAAAGATGACGACAGCCTTGGCGCAGCACATCAACAAATTCGATCACTCAGCTGATTTCGACAATACACGAATAATAGATGTGGAAAGCAAAATAAAGAAAAGATTAACGTTGGAAGGGCTTCGAATCCAACAGCAGATAAATAATGCAATGAACTACAAAGAGGATGTAGATAATATCAGCTGTGCATACAAATGTGTGATAACCAACAATTGACGAACAGCTGGGATAGAGTGTAGATGGTTTTTAAATGTAAAAATTTTGTTTATGTTAAATGTATATATTTTTGTAAAAATGTGTAGTTAATTTGCAATCTACAACTTATGTTATGGTATGTATGTACTATAATTTGGAAAAATATTTTATAATTTTCTTGTCAAAATAAATACATAGTCTCCCTGAAGAAGACACAATAACGTGTCGAAACGCGTCGGAGAAAAAAAAAAAAGAAAAACTAATGTTTTTGCTTTAAATTGAACGACCAAAAAGCTCTTACAAATAAAGAAACTCAACAATTCCCTTGGTCTAACAAAAATACAAAAATGATTACTTTTGATTATTTTTGATTTTTTCGATAATATTTGATTTTTTTTTTTATTATTTTTCCGCTTTGTTGAAAGAAAAAATTTCGTTTGTTGCATGCACGGGATAATTTCTACATACAAGTACATTTTAGGACGCAATAGTAAATCGTAAGCGCTTATCGAGGCGAATATATACATGCAACATATAGGGCGAATAGTATATGAGCGTTGATTCAAACATATTCTCCGGTAAGTATACACACATCTGCATATTTTACTACACTCATTTTATAAAATAATGTGGGATCGAAAACGGCAGTATTTCTAATTACCCAGACAATATGTAAAAAAAATGTTAGATTCATAGGTTGGTGTCCAAAATTTTTCATTTTGCAACCATCCTTTATGGTTTCATCCTTAAGTGTAGCCAATTTTGTTATATCCAAAATAAATATATCCACTATTTTGGATTACGTTATGGACATGCACTGAATATTTTGTACATACAAGTACATTGGTGGATGTAACGGTATATCGTGAGCGATTATCTAGGCATATGGGAACATACATTAGGTGGGTATGTATATGTAATTATCGTGTCTATAGATGTATCCGACGAATACCTTGCGGGGGAGTGCTTATTGTTTTAAGACAAAACAATATGTATGAGTAATACTACTTAGGTTGATAGCTTCACTTCCAACTGGAGCGATCCTCTAAGTTTTCATTCATCATCTTGATCAGTTGTCTAACCAAAAGTTGTTATATCCAAGATAAATTTCTTAACATATGTTCATGTACATTAGGTTGAAACCTGTGTTTTAATTTCTTATGATTACGTCTAGAATCTATAAAATTTTATGGTTTGCAAAGTGAGCCATATTTTTAGTACTAACAATGGAAATTCCAAACACATTTCTTGCCTATCATACATTACTTTTTTCGACATGGTTGGATATTTTCCAAGAATATATATATATATGCATTTTAAAAGTCTATAACAGCGGCTGCTTATACGTGCCCTAAAAGATTTAGCTTGACCTCATTTTTAATAATCCGATGGCGGAAAAAAAAATTTGACTTGTTCAAAAGATATTAACGAAAAAAATTTATGATAAAGGTCTCTAAATGGGACGAAGAATACTCACATAGTGGCGAAGATATGAAGCCAATATTACTAAAATAAAGCGAATAATATGATAAACTTTGATTAGAAAACAATCAGTGCATAGCCATAACTTAATCCAAAATAGCGGATATATTAATTTTGTAAACAAACAAAATTGGCTTGCCTTAAGGATGAAACCATTATTATTTTATATAATGAGTGTAGCAAATAATGCACATGTGCATATACTTACCTGAGAATATGTTTGAATTAACGCTCATATACTATTCGCCCTATATGTTGCATGTATATATTTGCCTCGATAAGCGCTTACGATTTACTATTGCATCCTAAAATGTACTTGTATTTTTCTTTGAACAAAGCGGAAAAATAATTAAAAACCATCAAAAATAATCATTACTTTTGATTATATTTAATTTTTTTCTGATTTTTGATTATTTGTGATTTTTTTGATTTTTTCCAATAATCGGAAAAAATCATGATTTTTTAAATTATTTTTTTAATCAATTGAAAAGTAATCATTAAAAGTAGAAAATAATGACAAGTAATCATTAAATGGCGTTTCAAGATAATAATCAATGGAACGGCTAATCATCACCATTATTAATCATTATTTAACAGGTCTGTTTATGCCCCTAGAACCTACCATATCATCGATAGAAGTGCAGCGAAACTATTCTGCTATGTAGCGCCAAGATTTCCAAGCTCTTGTACGCATACAAAAAAGGTTGCCATACTGAAACGCATCACTCGATTAACTCAGTGCATCGCCGTGCAGATGTTGCCTTCGCGCTTTACTAACATGCGTAAAATGCCTACATACTACACTAGCACAACACTTTGTTCGCATGATCTGGAAGTCTCCCATCCATAGTACTCCAAGGTAGGACATACATATATGTAACTATTCTAGATTGCATAGTCCAGAAGACAATTATAAACATGTAAAATAGATTTAAGTTAGGCTTAGGAAAGCCGTAATAAATAAATACATTACATTACTAAAGGATTTTGCATCAGTGATTTCGCCTATTCCTTCAGCCAATCGCAATATAAATTTTTTTAAAAAACCGTCACCTTTTTGGGTATTTTGCTTTTTTTAACAACTTGAGGAAAATTTGAAAGCATTTTCCCTTGGATCATTTTATTTGAATTCATTGTTCATTATTAATTTTTTGAAAAAATTATGCAATTAATTATTAAATTTTTTATATAACTTTTCTTTTAATGCTACTGTTTTTTTGTTATACTCAGTTGAGCAGAGCTCACAGAGTATATTAACTTTGATTGGATAACGGTTGGTTGTACAGGTATAAAGGAATCCAGATAGATATAGACTCCCATATATCAAAATCATCAGTATCGAAAAAAAATTTGAGCCATGTCCGTCCGTCCGTTAACACGATAACTTGAGTAAATTTTGAGGTATCTTCATGAAATTTGGTATGTAGTTCCTGGGCACACATCTCAGATCGCTATTTAAAATGAACGATATCGGACTATAACCACGCCCACTTTTTCGATATCGAAAATTTCGAAAAACCGAAAAAATGCGATAATTCATTGCCAAAGGCGGTTAAAGCGATGAAACTTGGTAGATGGGTTGACGTTATGACGCAGAATATAAAATTAGTAAGATTTTGTCTAGAATACTTTTAATGCCATAAGTCGAACAAAAATTTACCAATCCTTCTCAAATTTGGTAGGGGCATAGATTCTATGACGGTAACTGTTCTCTGTGAAAATGGGCGAAATCGGTGGAAACCACGCCCAGTTTTTATACACAGTCCACCGTCTGTCCTTCCGCTCGGCCGTTAACACGATAACTTGAGCAAAAATCGATATATCTTTACTAAACTCTGTTCACGTACTTATCTGAACTAACTTTGTATTGGTATATAATGGCCGAAATCCGACTATGACCGCGCCCACTTTTTCGATATCGAAAATTGAAAAAATGCCATAATTCTATATCAAATACGAAAAAAGGGATGAAACATGGTAACTGGATTGGTTTATTGACGCAAAATATAACTTTAGAAAAAAACTTTGTAAAATGGGTGTGACACCTACCATATTAAGTAGAAGAAAATGAAAAAGTTCTGCAGGGCGAAATCAAAAGTCCTTGGAATCTTGGCAGGAATACTGTTCGTGATATTACATATATAAATAGATTAGCGGTACTCCACAGATGGTATTTTGGGTCACACTGGTCCACATTTTGGTCGATATCTCGAAAAAACCTTCACATATACAACTACCACCACTCCCTTTTAAAACCCTCATTAATAACTTTAATTTGATACCCATATCGTACAAACAAATTCTAGTCAGCCCTGGTCCACCTTTATGGCGATATCCTTAAATGGCGTCCACCTATAGAACTATGCCCCACTCCCTCTTAAAATACTCTTTAATATCTTCCATTTGATACACGTGTCATACAAACACATTCCAGGGTTACCCTAGGTTCATTTTCCTACATGGTGATTTTCTCTTACTTTGTCTCCATAGCTCTCAACTGAGTATGTAATGTTCGGTTACACCCGAACTTAGCCTTCCTTACTTGTTTTTAATTACTTTTGAATGGGTTAAAAGAGATAAATTTCGCAATTGGATTCCTTTAACTGGCAGTGATGCGCGTCCGTTTATACCCCTTTTGACGATATCGGACTACTTTTTGACATGAACAATAAATGGCCTAGGCAGTCTTAAATGAGTAGAAAATATAGTAACGCGCCGGACGCCGCCGCCGCCGCCGCGCCGATATTTTTGACATTCGGCGGCGGCGTGCGAACAACGACAAAAAGCGGGGGCGTACATATATCTCTAGTTGGTTTTCAATAAATTAATGTGCACTATTGTTGTTGTTGTAGCAGTGCTTCGCCCCACCTAATAGGTGCGACCGATCACACATTTTCATTAATATCCTCTAACGGGAGTCCAAGTAAACTTGCAGTTTCAACAGCGGTGGACCATAATGAGAGTGGTATTAGACGCGTTGGTTCCACAATACAATTGAAGAGATGGTTGGTGTCATGTGGGGACACGTTACAAGCAGGACATATATTTTGTATGTCGGGGTTGATTCTGGATAGGTAAGAGTTTAACCTGTTACAGTATCCAGATCGAAGTTGAGCTAGAGTGACTCGCGTTTCCCTGGGGAGTGTGCGTTCCTCTTCTACAAGTTTTGGGTATTGTTCTTTGAGTATTGGATTCACTGGGCAATTCCTGGCATAAAGGTCCGACGCCTGTTTGTGGAGTTCACTGAGGACCTGCTTGTGTTTTTTGGCTTCATACGGCTGTGTTCTCAAGTGCCGGATTTCCTCATAATGCTTACGGAGATGACTCCTTAAGCCCCTGGGCGGTGTTAGCTCATCAATCAGATGTCTGTTGGGATACCCAGATTTCTGGGTATTCAACAGGAACTGTTTGGTTAGCATTTCATTTTTCTCCCTGATGGGGAGTATACTCGCCTCATTATGTAGATGGTGTACTGGGGACATAAGAAGACAACCCGTGGCGGTTCTGAGAGTAGTATTTTGGTAGGACTGTAGCTTCTTCCAGTGAGTAGTTTTTATGCTTGGCGACCATATAGGAGACGCGTAGCATGCAGTCGGCTGGCCAATTGCTTTGTAAGTAGTAATGAGCGTTTCTCTATCTTTTCCCCAAGTAGTACTGCCAGCAAGAGATTTGAGGATTTTATAACGGCTCTGTATTTTCGGTACAATTGCGGCTGCATGCTCACCAAAATGTAGATCCTGATCAAACGTCACACCCCAGATTTTGGGGTGTAGGACAGTCGGTAGCGTAGTGCCATCGACGTGGATGTTGAAAATGGTCGACATTTGGGACGTCCATGTTGTAAATAAGGTCGCGGATGATTTAGTCGGTGATAATGCCAGGTTTCGCCAGGCGAAAAAACTGGAGAGATTAGGGAAGTAGCCGTTTATTCTGTTGGAAAGCTCATCGGTCTGTGGGCCTGGGCCTGTGGCCATTATTGTGCAGTCATCGGCGTAGGAAACGATAGTAACTCCTTCTGGTGGCGAAGGTAGCTTTGATATGTAGAAATTAAACAAAAATGGGGATAGGACACCACCCTGTGACACCCCTCGTTTAATTCTTCTTGGTTTTGATATTGCCTTTCTAAATTGACCGATGCCTGCCGACTACCCAGATAATTTGTGATCCACCTTTTAAGACTTGCGGGAAGGGTAGACCCTTCCAGGTCTTGCAGTAATGTGCCCTGGTTGACCGTATCAAAAGCTTTTGATAGGTCTAGTGCAACGAGTACTGTTCTATGGTGGGAGTTTTGATTTAAATCGCAATTTATCTAGGTGCTAATGGCATTTGGCGCGGTGGTGGTGCTATGGAGTTTTCTGAAGCCATGCTGATGGCAGGCTAGCTGCTAATTTGCTTTGAAATAGGGGAGCAGAATGGCTTCAAGTGTCTTGGCTACTGGCGATAGGAGAGATATCGGGCGATATGAATCTCCTATGCTAGCTGGTTTCCCAGGCTTTAGTAGCGGGACCACCTTGGCCATTTTCCATTTTTCGGGACTGAAAAAGGTGGAAAGGGACAGGTTGAAGACATGTGCTTTTATGGTTTAGCATGACCGATGGCATCCTCAACCTCTTTGGCGGTGATGGTAATTAGAGGCGCGCTGAATGTATGTTTATGTGCGTGTCTGTTGGCCCTCCATCTAGCTTTGTCAAGCGTAGAATGCATTATATTGTAACGAATTTACTGAAATTCCGCTTATTTCAAATCTTCTGCTAAAGTTCGAATCACTAAACTATTGAATAAATAACTCCACCTTTCAATAATGCAAAATGGCCTTTATTAAAGTACAATAACACTACTATTGGCCGACAGATATCGTACTTAATTCAAAACTGATTGTAGCGCCTCTACTTTTGCTGCCTTTTATACTCCTTGATTTCCTCGTTGCATCTTCTAGGCGCTTCTGTTCTAGAATCTACTAGTTGGTTTCTGCTATAATTATAACTACAGATGTACGTGTATAACTCTCATATGCGCGTGTCTTTGTAGCGACACTTCCACAATTATAATTGCGTATCTCAGATAAGACATCTGCATGTGTTTGTGCGTTGCTTCTCCGGTGCTTGTTCGTACATATGTGTAGACATAATGACTGAATTATTGATGTGCATTCAGTCACTTAGCATCGGCTCACACTTCGTGTTGTAACGTCGCCGCGTCAAGTTCGTTTCCCCACAACTCAGCCGCGTGCTATAAAAGGATGGCGGATAGTGAGGGAATCGAAATGACAAAAAATTATTAAAAATAGTTGAAAAACTTAAAATTTATCGTACTTGGAGTAAACCATTAAATCTAAATATAATTCATCGTACTTGGAGTAAACCATTAAATCTAAATATATAATAACCATAATTACGCAGAAACCTACGCACATGGTTCTGGCCTTAGTGTATTACCTGTGTGTTGGTGGAGCACCTGTACAAAAATTTAAAGACATTAAAATTTTAATATATAACATGGTGTTATGGATTAACACCAACGGAGGGATAACCTGGTGTTTTATAAGCTTAAGCTTTAACCAAGAAACTAATAATCCAAAAAAAAAGCATCGGCTTAGAGATGGCAGTACCCCTTAGTGTTGCTAATATTCGTAACACTGCCCTCCACCTAAGTCTGGTCGTCCCGATCAGACAAATCTCTCGATCTAAACGCTGCCAGCCTTTTCAAATGAACCACTTTCATTTTGGTTCGTGGTTTGCCAATGGTTTCTATGCGGTAGATGGTATCACTGATCTTCTTCACAACTTTGTACGGGCCTTCCCAACTGGACCGAATCTTGGATGGAACACCTTTCCGCCGGTGAGGGTTGTATAACAGTACCAAATCTACCGCCAAGAAACCTTCCGAATTATTGTTCTCATCGTACCTGTGTTTCATCGTACTACTCTTTACCCTGGTTCGTTCCTTCACACTCTGTTGTTTGGCCAATGAACTACTTCGTAGAGCTTGTGCTTGACGGATTTGCTTTGCATAACCAGTATCGTTCCGACGCTTCACAACAGGAGTATGGCCTGGCTTGAAACCACCCTTGCATTCTCTCTGCGAAATTCTTTCCTTCGTTTTAGTGCGTCCGTTAGGGCTTTTCAATGCCAGTGTTTCTCTCACAGGTACCTTCGGTTTTGATTTGTTTGGCCCATTTGTTCCATCAACCTTTGCTCGATCTACTTTCCTTGACTTTCGTGGTCCTGTCGAATCTCCTCCACCAGCACTCGCTTACTGCTGAACCCTTTTTCCAAACTGAAGTTAAGTGGCACATCCTGGTTCTTATACTGCATAATCCTTCTCTGCATATCGATCCCGATGTCATAGTCAACCACTCCCAATATGACTTCATCAACGATCTCTACCACAACGAATTTGTGTAGAACCATGACCTCCCCAATTAAGACTTCACATACCACTTCTCCCTGGACTTGGTTATACTCGCCAGTAATCGTACGCAATCTTGCTCCAGGTAATGGCTTTACTCTCCTGTTGACCAAATCAGATCGGATCAAGGAATGAGATGCGCCCGTATCTACAGTCAGTACACGCTCCTTGCCATCAACATTTCTTTTGACGATAAGACTGCTCGATTCCCTTCCAGTTTGCGAGATAGGTATCACACGACATTCAATAGCTGGGGCAAGTTCTCGATCTTTACATTTGACTTGCTCTTGCTTATCTCCTCCAGCTTTGCGTTTACGACCAGCCAAGTTGGAACTACCATGCCCGGTGCTGCAATGACGTGCAATGTGACTTGGGTTACCGCACTTGAAACACTTCATAACTCCGGCATTGTTTTGTCGTAATCCCTTCAGTGTTTCCAAAATTGTGTCTACCCAATCTGGCCTTTCCACTTCCACGCGATGAGCTTTGTATGCGGGCTTACTCAAAAGTAACGCTGTTTCCTGAGTCAGTGCATGGTATACCGTTTCAGCAAATGTTGGCTTTGGGTTCGCGTATGTGGCTCGCTTCGTTTCGACGTCCCGTATGCCGTTAATAAAACTCTGGATTTTTACCCTCTCGGTGTATTCCACGGGTGCGTCCGCATTTGCCAAATGAGCCAACCTTTCAACATCCGAAGCAAACTCTTGCAAAGTCTCATTAGCTTTTTGGTAACGGTTTTGCAATTCTATTTGATATATCTGTTTCCTGTGTTCGCTTCCGTATCGCCGTTCTACAGCAGCCATCAATGCGACATAACTGTTCCGTTCGTACTCTGGAATAGTCTGTAAGATTTCGGCAGCTGGTCCTTTCAATGCTACGAGGAGTGCAGCAACTTTATCTTCAGTATTCCAGTTGTTCACTGTTGCGGTCTTCTCAATTGTAGCTTAAAGACCTGGAAAGGAACAGAACCGTCAAAGAATGGTGTTTTTACCTTTGGATCACTCGTTGGAACTGCTGGGCGATTTAGTTACAACTGCTCGATACTCCTCTCAAAGCATCCACCTCGGCCTCGATTTTTTCTTCAAACTGTAAAATTTTTGTATCTTGCGCCTCCAACTTCGAGGAAATACGTCCTTCTTGCTCTTCCAGTTGAGCAGAGATCTGTGATGATATCTGTGCTGAAATTTGCGCCGACATTTCGGATATTCGCGCCTCTTGTGCTTCAATCTTCGCTGTTATTTCAGATGACATTTCTGCAATACGTGTCTCCTGTGATTCCATCTTGGATGCCATGTATGTCTTCTGTTCTTCTAGCTGTGATGACATTTCTGTTATACGTACCTCTTGCGCTTCCAGTTAGGATGCCAATTGCGACGACATTGATGCTACTGTCGATGTTTGTGCAGATATTGCAGCCAATATCATGTTCAAGTCTGTGCTCGTAAGTGTCTGCGATGTTTCGTTTTTCTCTTCAATTTTTGTTGTCTCGTCGACATCAAGATGAAAGACATACTCTTCCACGTTAATTCCTTCTGCTTCCATTGCCTCTCGTAGTCGTGCCTGAAGTTCGAGTTTAATGCCGGTTGTATTCAATCCACGGCTCTCCAACTCCTTCTTCAGTTGCTGGATCTTCAATTCACTGAACTTTGCCATGTCCTTGTTTCCTCTGGAATTTATTCAACAATTCCTCTTCTGACACCAATTGTAACGAATTTACTGAAATTCCGCTTATTTCAAATCTTCTACTAAGGTTCGAATCACTAAACTGTTGAATAAATAACTCCACTTTTCAATAATGCAAAATGGCCTTTATTAAAGTACAATAACACTACTATTGCCCGACAGATAGCGTACTTAATTCAAAACTGATTGTAGCGCCTCTTTTTGTGCTGCCTTTTATACTCTTTGATTTTCTCGTTGCATCTTCTAGGCGCTTCTGTTCTAGAATCTACTAGTTGGTTATCTGCTATAATTATAAATACAGATGTACGTGTATAGCTCTCATATGCGCGTGTGTTTGTGAGCGACACTTCCACAATTGTAATTGCATATGTCAGATAAGACATCTGCATATGTTTGTGCGTTGCTTCTCCGCTGCTTGCACGTATACATATATGTGTAGACATAATGATTGAATTATTGATGTGCATTCAGTCACTGCTTAGCATCGGTTTAAAGATGGCAGCACCCCTTAGTGTTGCTAATATTCATAACAATATATTGTCGGCAGAAAGCGCTCGCGCATTTTTTTGCATCCGACAGCACTTTATCGCCAAAGGCGATGGAAATTTTGTCCCTGTGCTTGGACGTATTCGATAGGGATTTTACGGTGGACCAAAGCTTACCTACACCGGCAGAGAGGTTACAAACACTTAGGTGCTCCTCCCATTTCGCCCGCTTGTGTTCATCCACAAGCAATCTGATGCGTTGGTTTATATCCCTTATCTGGGGGTCGCCGGGGTCGAGCTGTCTTATAAGGTCACGTTCTCTCGCTAAATTTGCGGCCTCCGCCGGAGAGTGAGGCCGAATTTCGGGAATTCTAGCGGCGGAATGAAGCGAGCCGAAGCGGATTCAATGACCTTGCGGAAAGCACGATCCCCTTGGTGAGCATGAGTCGGGATAGGGCGGGCAGCAAAGCGGTTGTCTGTAAAGGATTTGTATTCGTCCCACTTTCCTTTTTTAAAGCTTATGAAAGTGCGTTTTTCTGTGAGGATGAAGTCGGCCGTACGCTCGAGCGAAATAACTATAGGCAGGTGGTCGGATGCCAATGTTACCATCGGCTGCCAGTTGACGCAGTTTACTAATCATGCGCTCACGATTGATATATCCGGTGAACTGTGACAGATTCCTACCATACGAGTGGGGGCGCCCCCGTTTATTGTGCGGAACGTCGTTTCTTCTATTTGATCCGCAAACATCTCACCCTGTTGTCCGCCTGTTTGAGAGCCATAGATCGTGATGGGCATTGAAATCGCCTAAGATAATGCGATTATTGCCAGTGAGTAAGGCGCTGATATTAGGGCGGTATCCACTGGGGCAACAGGTGGCAGGAGGGATGTAGATATTGATGATTTCTAGGTTTGCATCGCCTGACCGGACAGATAGGCCTTGACGTTCTAAGACACTGTCCCTGCGGCCGATGTCGGGATCAAGCCGTAGACTACGGGACGCCCTTGGGCGTGAACAGCAAGGAGACGTAGAATATTTATAAAAGTTACGAGGACGTCGGGTTCTGAGTATGGCCGTCCTAAAAATATTCTTTTCCGGCAGACGCATCAAAACCATTTCTCAGGACCGGGGTCAGGAGACGGACCTGGATTGGTTTCGATTCCTTCCCGGAGCAAGAGAGTATGGCGCAGTCCCGCTGCAAGGAGCTGCGGGGAGGATGGCAATTTGTGGGAGGGACGCAACATATTAAATGGGGTTACACTGAAATGACAGTCCTTGGTCGGGAAAAATCCCGAGTCGCTCCGGTACATAGAACCGACTGGCGTGAAAAAGCTAAGTACTTCGGCACATGATAAAAGATTAGAAGGTAAAACCCATTGGGGATAAGACAAGTCTGATAACTTCTGCATAGACGTCAAAATTACAAATAGAATGGATCACATGATTTTCAAAGTGACTATCGTGATGTCATCCTGTATCTCTTTCTATCACCCGCTGAAGATAGGCGACCGTATTATTGCAGTTGCCCTTGAGAACGGTTACCGATGTGCAACCAAAATATATTGCGGAAAAACTTTAAAAATTTGTGTTTTTACTCCTATTAACCTTAGCCAGCTATAAATCAATAAATATAATTCAAAGCAAAGGTCGCATATATATTAATATGATAAATTTTTTCTTAATTGAAAAAAATTTAAATTAGAATAGAAATTTTAAATATTGAACATCCTGTCAAAACGCTAAAAAGTAGCCATCATGAACATCCTGTCCGGCAGTTGATGGATAAAATATCATACTTGTTTTATCCACAATGGCCAAAACGCTTTATAGCATGATAAAACGCTTAGAAGGTAAAACCATTCTCTCTTTTCGGCGGCCATAATGGTCTTTTGATTTTAAAAAAAAGTCATTTAATTTAAAATCTTTTGTGAGTGCCAAACCAAAGGAAACATACAGAAATTTGTTACTTTTTCTAATGTCCATATTGGCGTTCAGTCGGAAAACCTGGTCTTAATGTCAAGAAGATAATATCGCTCGAATGACATCAACCTTATCATAAATCGGGTCCTTATCGGCTGCGACAGAACTTTTCCGTCCACCGAATTGTTATTGCAAAACAGCTCCGCTCAATATGCTCAAGCTTTCATTCCAGTTTTCTAATGGTTAAGGAAACTAGCAATTACAACGTGGCTTGGCCATAAGAATTGATTTTTTTATCACATCACAGGTGAATATACCCTTTACGTCATGTGGGGATAATCCGCACAGGGGCTGATCTAGTTGAGGCAAGACGACCGTCTGATTCAGGATTGCACATGGTAGTTTTCCCAACTAAAATAATTATAAAAAAGTGAGAGCGGTGAGATATTAAAAAAATTGTTAAACGTCATTTCGGCAGTCACCGGTTTTACCTTGTAATATTTGTATCATGCTTTGGCAATGGCTGAAAAGTATTCAGAGTTGTTTACTTCTGCATTACTTTTCAGCTAACTACGATTCAACTAATTTAAACCAAAAAGTAGTTAGCCTACATATTTAAATCTGTAATACATACATAACTGTTATAATAAAAATATTACCGATATTCAGTACATCATATTCAGCTGAAAGCCAACCTCAAGTGGCTTTTATTCTGGTTGCGTGAAATCAGTTCGTCAGACGTTACATTTACTTCTTTGTTTTTTTTTTGCAGATTTTTTTTTTAGAAACTGCTAGACCCCAAAACATTATCTGAAATTTGGGGTATGGTTCCGAGCCACACATCATATCATACTTTTATTCAGTTATTTATGTACATAGTTAACCTAAATTCAAAATTTTGATGTTGATAGCTATGACATAATTCATTACCACTCCGTCACCCCTTTCTCATAGCAAGAGTTCTCAACGTTCATGCAAAAGCATACAAAATTAATAGTGAATGTGTTATTAGAATCGATGATTTGTTCTTAGTTGATTATCAGTGCTGTCAGAATGGACGTGTTTCTAGCAGCTGCATTCCAACCAACTGTCCAAATTACTGTTTTCGCTAATTTAGCGCAATAAGCACGATCTTGGTGTAATGCTTGTTCTTGTTTTTCTGTACTGTGTGGCATAAGGTTTATCTGAAAGATGACGTTATGTATAAGGCTTAAAACTCATTTAAAATAAAGCTTATATAAGGAATTATTAGAAGTCATTAGTAAGACAATACCTACCTTATTAGAGGGCTTATATTAATCAATTAAAATAAGGCTTACATAAGGAGATAAGGATACCACTTTTGTGTTACGAGCTTTTATATAAGGATATAACCCACTAAAAATCAAGCTTACATAAGCCGTTATAATACGATTGAGTAAAACAATGTAATTAGAATAAATAAAGATTTCCATATATCAAAATGATGCGGGTGAAAAAGAAATTCTTCTAGCCATGTCAACCCGATAACTTGAGTAAATTTTAAGATATCTTGTTGACATTTGATATGTGGATTTTTTGGCACTCACCTCGCACAGCTATTTAAAATAAGCGACTTCAGACAATACTCACGCCCGCTTTTTATGTATTGTGACGAATTTGAGTGACACTAAGTTATACTCACATCCCTAGTCTGATGCTAAGTAAATGAAGTCACAACAACAATACAGCAGACAGTCACTTGTATCTACATAAACGAATCAATT
Organism: Eurosta solidaginis; assembly: GCF_040869045.1. Classification (NCBI taxonomy): domain Eukaryota; kingdom Metazoa; phylum Arthropoda; class Insecta; order Diptera; family Tephritidae; genus Eurosta; species Eurosta solidaginis. The sequence goes on from NC_090322.1 coordinate 50,373,726, forward strand.
ATTATGTCTACACATATGTAGGTGCACGCAGCTGAGAAGCAAGGCACAACCACATGCATATATCTGAGATACTCCTGAAAGTATGCAATGAGAGAAGCTATAAAATCGTGCAATTGTAGTTACAGCTGAGAAATTTGAGAGCTGATGGCCAACTAGTAGATTTTGGAAATGGAAGCGCGTAGAAGATGCGAACGTTGAAATCAGAGAGTATAAAAGGCAGCAAATGTAGAGGCGCTGGAATTCAGTTTCATTAGAGCTATCAATCAGTTTGGTTATTAAGCAAGCTATTCGTTGCAAAGTTTGAGTGTTATTGTGAAGTAATTTAATAAAGGTCATTTTGTATTATTAAATATTGGAGTTATTTATTCAACAGTTTAGTGATTCGAACTTAGCAGAGGGTTGCAAATAAGAGGATTTGCAAGTAAATTCGTTACAGTATATACATTTTAAAAATAAAAAAAATAAATGTAAGGCGCGATAACCTCCGAAGAGATCTAAGGCCGAGCTTCTCTTCCAATTTGCGTCGTGCTCCTCTTGGTTTTTCCCTACAAATTGGCCGGACGGGACCTACATGTTTTTATGCCGACTCCGAACGGCATCTGCAAGGCAGATGAGTTTTCACTGAGAGCTTTTCATGGCAGAAATACAATCGGAGCGCTTGCCAGACACTGCCGAGGGGCGACCCCGCTTAGAAAAATTTTCTTCTAATTGAAAAATCTTATTTCTAAAATTTTGATGTTGCTTTGCCCGGGAGTTGAACCCAGGGCATACGGTGTGATAGGCGGAGCACGCTACCATCACACCACGGTGGCCGCCATATACATTTTAGAAAACTTAAAAAGCATGACTATTCAGTAGATGATTCAATAACCAAACTTCCCTTACCTCTAATTAAAAAAAATCACGAAAGGGGCGCAGCGCCGCATTTTTTAAACTAGTACTGGTCATAACTCAAAAACGGTTTAAGCTGCCTTTACAAAACCTGGTAAACTACTTCATTGTCTTCGGGAAGGAGTCTGGAAAAATTACCGAACTTGGTAAAGGGCCACGCTCAGTTTTATATAGAAGAGATGTAAAGAGACCGTTAAAGGATATAACAGGCTATATATCTGCAAAAAATACTTCTACAGAGTAGAAATTCAAAAAATCTTTTTTCTCCAAGCACTTTCAAACGTTTCGAGAGCCATAAGTAGAAGACCAGTTAAGTCTCTTGACAAACTCCGGTACACATATTTTCCTCATAACTAGTGAAAGAACTTTTAAAATAAAATTAAAGAAAAAAAAAAAACGTTTTTAAAAATAAGCTTTTATTATTGGTTAATAAAATTAACTAAAAAGTAAAAAATATATTGACTGTAAAGAAATATAACTCTTTATAAGTTCATTATAACCTTTAACGATAACACTGGATCACAAATTCCAATTTTTTGTCTGCACCAGAGACGCCATTACGAAATTCCTATGTAAAATCACCTCCTGATCTCGAAAATCAAGGTTATTTTTAATTCTATGGTAACGTTTTTGAGATATTTACAAATAACGGGTTTTTCCACAAAACAAAAAAAAAATAAAATTGGGTCCACTTAATAATATATATCTCAAGAACGAATTGAGCAATTCCAAAACGGTTTGAAGCTTTTAAAAGGCAATAAAATTTGCTATAAACTGTGCATACAACACTCTTTGCTAGGCAGATTCAAAGATACCGAACAATCATTACGCATTTTTTAAATTTTTTTTGTAAAAATATAAAAAAATTTGTAATTTGCGAGGAAGGATCTCGAAAACTTTTTATTTTTTTGCAGATTTTTCTCTCTAAGCTCTGTTTTATTACAAAAAATAAGCTTTCAATCAACAAAATCGATGAACTAATACAAAAGTTATAAACATTCAAGTAAATCTTACCTGCACAATAGAAGTAATGTTGTAAATATTGACGGTGTTTATTCGAAACCATTTTGGGCCACCTCTGGAGTGCCCCAGGGCAGTATTCTGGGTCCTTTACTATTTATCTTGTTCATTAATGACATTAGCTCTTGCTTCTCATCTACCAAATTTCTGCTTTATGCTGATGATCTCAAGATCTATTCTGAGATCAGTTATAATGATGTCGTTGTTCTTCAATCTGAGACTAATAAGCTTTATATCTGTTGTGTTAAGAACCGTCTTTTCCTTAATATAAGTAAGTGCCACACTGTGACGTATGGTAAACTGCTGAGGGTACTTCATACCTCCTATCATATTGCAGAAACCTTTCTTCGTACGACTCTTGAAGTTAAAGACTTGGGGGTATACTTCGACTCAAAGTTTAATTTTAACACTCACGTCAGCTTCACAATTTCTAAGGCGCTTTCAATGCTTGCTTTTGTCAGACGCCATTCCGCAAACTTCTCTGACCCTTACACACTCAAAGTTTTATATACGTCCTTTGTGCGGTCCAAACTTGAGTATGCGGCTTTCATTTGGCGGCCCTACCACGCAGTTCACATCAACCGCCTGGAGCGGGTTCAAAAAATCTTTATGCGCTTCGCGCTTATTTCATTACGTTTCTCGGAACCGATCCCGTCTTATGAGTCTCGATGCCAACTAATATCCTTACTATCCCTAAACAGTCGGAGAATTCTTTTGGCCTCGTTGTTCATTTTCGATCTTTTCACGGGCAAAATTGACTGCGCGCTGCTTCTTGAAAGACTATGCTTAAATACTCCCTGTAGAAACCTCCGCCACTTTGAAATCTTTTTCATAGGGCTGAGTAGAACTGTTTATAACTCAAAAGCGCCTATTAACAGAGCCCTATCAGAAATTAATTGCTTCTCAAGTGTTTTGGATATTGATTTCTCCGACTCAAAATACGCTTTTCAACTTAAACTAAAAAATTACTTAATATGTAATAATATAAATTCTTTTTGCTAGTGTTCTCCATAGCTTAATATAAGCTGGTCTCTGTAATTTAGTCATAAGTGTCTGTAATAAACATTTGTTACTAGACTAAATAAATAAATAAATATATCAATTTAATACTTAAGTACCCTACTGGTACATACGTGTTAGTATTCGTATATCAGTTAGTTGTTAGCAGGTAGATTTTCGAAGAATTCTTAGATACAAAAAATTGTTAGTGTCGTTTTCTCAAACCCAGTACATTTCAAGCAAGAGCATATTTTTAAGGCAGGTAGTGTTTTCTTTATAGAACTAGGGAACCTTTTTGTCTAGGTAGGCTTGAATTTTTACTTGATCTAAGTATAAATAATAACACATGCGCCTTGTTCCTTCATAATATATGCAAGGCTCGCCGGATACTGTTCAGTTTATAATTACAGTTTATAACCCGTCATTTACTTAAAAATATAATATGAATAAAGGTCGCGAAAGTTTGAGTGTACAAATGATCTAGATATATTCTGTTTCATCTGCGGTCAGTTTATCGTTAAAAGGATGCGAAGTGTGTTTCCTAATCCTTTGAAAATTACATACTATAAGTATTTTGGAATTGAGCCTAAAAACCATGAAAAACCATGGACACCGAATACTGTATGCACCACATATCGAGTCGAATTGATTTTTTCGGAAACCGGAACAAAAGGGTGCGTTGTAAAAATTAGTAATTTGCTCCCTTTTAATGCATAGCTGACTAATTTCTGAAACTATCTATTTAGGCAACATATGAAATTTATTACACCAATGAAGTGGAGGGAACCAACTTGCCATTCAACGGACTGCTATATTTGTACTACAAAAGTACTTGGGGTTGGAAAGTCAAGAAAAGTAACCTATGCGAGCGTATCTACAGTATCATTACCAGAACTAAATTCAACGGAAGAACATTGCCAGAATTAAATTTAACTTTAGTTCCGGCTCCAGTTTCATTGTCAACAGCAGTATCTGATTACGCGGCATCGTGTTGTCCTGTATTTCAAACGGATGAAAGAAACTCTTTGTCACAAGCACAACTCAATGTTGGATAAGGGATTTGGAATTGTCAAAGGAAAAGGCCGTACTACACGCCTCTCCAATGCAACTATTTAAATTTGTTTCACCCGATGTTAAGGTAACATATTATAGAACTAGTCACGAACAATTTTCCAAGTACTATACGAAGGAGGATAGTGTTTGTTACTGCAAAGGCATTGCTAGTATATACAAACAGTTTGGTGAACCATATGATTCAAAAAAGAGTGGCGATTGTTCATAGACGGCAATAAATTAAGTTTAAAGGCCGTATTATTGCATATTGGCAACCAAATGCGAAGGAAACGTATGAGATAATGCAAAAATTGCTCAAATTAATCAAATACGAACAACATGATTGGAAAATATGTGCCGATCTTAATGTCGTTGGAATGCTATGTGGTCTACAAAGTGGATACACAAAATACTGTTGCTTTCTATGCAAATGGGATAGTCGAGCTCGTCAAGACCACTACATCATAAAGGACTGGCCAGAACGAATAACATGGATAACATAAAATATTCCCCACTTATAAAGGAGGAAAATAATAATTTTACCTCCGCTCCACATCAAGCTCGGCCTTATCAAAAACTTTTTCAAGGCTTTGGACAAAGAAGGCGAAGCTTTTCATCATTTGAAGACAATCTTTCCAGAGATTTTAGAAGCAAAAATAAAGGAAGAGATTTTTGTGGGACCGCAAGTAAGGAAAATGATGACCAATAACCATTTCAAAGAACTTCTGTCACCAGTGGAGGCAGCAGCGTGGGATTCTTTTGAAAAGGTCGTTACTTCTTTTGTAGGAAAACACAAAAGTCCTAACTACGAGATGATAGTTAACGACTTAATCAAAAACTATGCGGAAATGGGTAAATAAAAAAACATATTTAAGACCGTTTTTTCAGTTAAATTTAAAACCTATCTGCCTGATAAACAAAAAATTTGTATGAAAATTTTTAAATTTACATGAGAATATATACCCTAAATCTGAATTCATCGTCCAGTTCCGAACAAACAAGAACGAGAAAAATGTAAACAAATAATTTGTTCTGAACTGAAAGATAAATCCAGCCTAAGAAAATTATATACTAATGTGTCATTTATGTATTTATCTAATATACTTTTTTATTTTATTTTTTTCAGGAGTAAATATGTCTTTAAAAATTCATTTTCAACACTCCCATTTAAATTTTTTCCCGCAAAATCTTGGCGACGAAATTGACGAGCATGGCGAAAGGTTTCACCAGAAAATGAAAATGATTGAAAGTCGATATCAAGGATTCTGGGATGTCGCTATGATGTGTGACTACTGTTGATTTCTCATAAGATAAACCGATTCTAATATAAATAAGCTTCAAAACAAGATTCATAATCAATTATAAAATAAGATCATAGAGTTAAGACAATCATATGTACATATGCTATTATTTATAAGGTACTTAAGTTTTACTATATGGTTATATTTATTTGAATGCTTATTGTATTAGTTCATCGATTTTGTTGAATGAAAGCTAATTTTTTGTAATAAAACAGAGCTTACAGAGAAAAAAATCTGCAAAAAAATAAAAAGGTTTCGAGATCCTTCCTCGCAAAGTACAATTTTTTTATATCTTTACAAAAGAAATTTAAAAATCCGCAATGATTGTTCGTTATCTTTGAGTCTGCAGGGCCCAGCAAAAAGTGTTGCAAAGCTTCAAACTGTTTTGGAATTGCTCAATTCGTTCTTGAGATATATATGATTAAGTGGACCCAATTTTTTTTTTTTTTTTTTGGAAAAAACCGTTATTTTAAATAATTGCATAGAATTAAAAATAACCTTGATTTTCGAGATCAAGAGGTTATTTTACATAGGAATTTCATAATGGCGTCTCTGGTGCATTTTGGCTGTAAACCAGTGTAATTAGGCTTTTTTCGTCTGCGACAAAAAATTCCATATTGTACATAATTATATATTTTTAACATTAAAACTTTACACCTAAATTATTAAATCTTATAATTTATATATATCACAGTCCTAATTGTTCTAATAAAAAGCATGTTAAATTTTGATGGTATAATTAAGAACTTTTAGGACCTCCTTTTCTTGATATCACAATGTAACACGCTTTTATTGCAACAATTAGGACTGTGATATAAACTGTAAGATTTAATAATTTAGGTGTAAAGTTTTAATGTTAAAAATATATAATTATGTACAATATGGAATTTTTTTGTCGCAGACGAAGAAGCCTAATTATCGTTAAAGGTTACAATGAACTTATAAAGTGTTATTTTTCTTTCAAGTCAATTTATTTTTTACTTTTTAGTTAATTTTATTAACAAGTAATAAACGCTTACATTTATAATAAAAGCTTGTCCTTAGAAAAGCTTTTTTCTTAAATTTAATTTAAATATCAATTTTTTTAAATTTTTAGTAGGGTAAAATATTGTTTAAATAAGTTATGAATTCTTTACTTAGTTATTTGTAACGTTTCTCATCCTATCCATTTCTTTTAATGCATCAGCATTACAAGGTTTCTTCGAAGTCAACTTTAAAGACCTAACTCGGCTTAAAGCCACATAAGCTTGACCAGTAGCAAATAATTTGCAGCCTAGATAAATAACAGCATGATCTACAGTAGTTTCCTGCATTTTGTGCACAGTAGAAGCCCACGACAACGTGAGGTAGATTTTTTGCCGATTGTTTTTCTTTTTTTTTTTTTTTTGATAGTCTCTAAACTTAAAAAAGTTTTCTGATTTAAGAAAGGTATGCAGCGTTGCAATTTCGTGCCCTACAATTTACGCTATGTTAATACTTTCCTTTTCAACGTTTGCTGCTTTAATTTAGCTTCTATTTCCATTAAGGCCTTCATATTTCGCTCACGCGTCTCTGGATCTTCGTCTTTGTGCGTAGTTGAGTGTAACCGTACCTCCGAAGCAAAACGAAAAGCTAAGGGACAAAACTTACATCTGTGTATATTATCACCAAGATGAATTACACGTAAATGCTTATTCAGTACATCTGTTTTAGCAAAGCACCGTTCGCAGTATTTGCATTTATATGGTTTTTCACCGGTATGAGTACGCATATGCTCGTTTCGGGGCCCAGCTTTTATAAATCTATTCAATACAAGCAGAGAGCAAAAATATAATAAATTTAGATAAATATATTAGGACGAGGAATTTTATGACAACTTGCCGCTTTTCACAAAAATCACATTTATGGGGCTTTTCGCCGCTATGAATTCGTTTATGTATATTTAATTTCCACGTTGTTTTAAAATGTTTGCCACAAATATCGCACGGATATTGTTTGTTCTTGCTAGGTATGTTTTTGTATCTGAAAAAACAAAAAAATCACACAGGTAATCAATAAATGCTACTTTGGATTAGATAGACAATTAAAAAGTAAAGTACTCTCTCGGCAAACGAAAATCATACCCTATATGTCACTTATCGTAGCCGTCCTGCTATTTGGTGCGGAAGCATGGATCATGGCAACATCAGATGAAGCGGATCTGGGAGTGTTCGAGAAAAAAATTGTTCGAAAGATTTCTGGACCTCTACACGTTGGCGAGTACCGAAGACGATCAGCTGTACGAGCGATACGCAGACATCAACATAGTCCAGCGAATTAAAACGCAGCGGCTGCGTTGGCTAGGCCATGTTATGTGAATGAAGGATGACGTTCCGGCCAAGAAAGTGTTTCTATTGGAGCCCGCCTATGGAAGCAGAGGTAGAGGGCGGCCCCCACTCCGATGGAAGGACCAGGTGGAAAACGATTTAAACCCCCTTGGTGTGATCAATTGGCGCTGGTTGGCAGAGAGAAGGAGCGACAGGCGCGCTTGTTGGACGGCCATAACCGTTTAAACGGCTAAGCGCCAATTAAGTAAGTGAGTAATCAAGACAAACAAAATATAGAAAGTGTATTTTTTGACGGTCTTAAAACTTTTTTGTATTTTTAGGCCCACTTGCAGAACGGCAAGTAGTTTTTTTAGCTCAAAGCTATTATAAAAAATTGGTCAAAAATGTTTGAGTTTAACCCTTCATTTTAAGTCTGATTTAAAAAACTTAACTTGCCGTTCTGCAAAGGAGCCTTAAAGAACATCTTCGGCTTATATCCAAACCCTCTCTCAGCAAAAACAGTTTTTCAAGATCAAAAAAACCGTTTTGAAAGCTATATTGTGAATTGCTAAAAATATGAAGTACAGCAGTGAGTGATGAAAAATCGTTTTGTGTATTAAAATAAGTTGTGTGGTTTAAAATCAGTTTAATATAGTTTATAAGATTGAGCTTTTCGTTATTCGAATTGAAGTTATTTTCTTAAAAAAATATTGTTGATAAAAGTTTTTGCAGAGCAAAGAAAATATTGTTTTTTTTTTTTTTGACGTATCGTTTATTTTCAATCATGTTTTGAACATGACGCCTTGTAAAAGTGCGTCAAGTTTCATTTCCTTTCTTCCTTTTCTTTTTCCTTCTCTTCTCCCATCATTTCTTCTCATCTCAAAATTTTTGTTTCTTTTCTTTCTTAATTTTCCCTTCCATTCCTTTCATTTCCTTTACTTTCGCTTGCTTCCGTTTTCTTTTCGTCCTTTCCATTCTTTCAGTTTTATTGACATTCATTTCCTATCCTTTCCTTTCTTTCTTTTTCATTTCGTTTTATTTTTTTTAAATTTAATAAATTTTTTTTGGTGCAGCTTCTAAGAATATTGGAATTGGTCTGTGGTAATTTTTTCAAAAATGAAGCGTCTTAAAAGTTTCAACTGTATAATAATATAATACCGATCGAAATATCTAACCAATAAAATAAGTATTTTTCTGATAAGTCCGTTGTTGCATCAAAAATTAATGACAATGTGTTTGCCCGAACATTCAACACTTCCTTTTTAATGCCTCGCCTAAATTATCCGCAAGGTGAAATGTGATTGTTCTGCTACATTTTATTGATAGAGCAATTTTCTTGATAAGAATTTCATTGTAAATTGAAAATTATATGTGGGTAATGGATTTGCGACAAATTTTTTCGGCAGTGTTTTGAATTTTGGACCGTGCCGAAGACGAACAAAAATTGAGAAAAAGGGATCAGCGGACCATGTAGGGATGGAAGGGGCCATTTTTGGTCCAAATGGACTAAAGTGGCAACCTTGTTCTCAAATGCAAGCTTCCACATCAAAAACATATACATATAAGTACTTCGACATTACGAAATATATTGTCGCGTTGTGAGGTCATCTTTGGTTGTGAGGCAAAGTATTGTTGCATAAAAGCTTTTTGAACACCATAATACCACAGATTAACAGCTGAATTCAGTAAGCCGTCTCTAGTCACTATTAGAGACTATCTGGGGTGAAAATCACTTTTGAGACAATTTGCCATTCTGTAAGCTGTCTCGCGTCTCCAGCCTCACAAAAGCAATCACTAATTTGTGAGCTGGGCCGGGGCAGATCACAAACGTGAAAATTTCAGAAAAAGTATGAAAATTATTTGCGAAAAACGCTTAAAATATATTCTTTTTATTCCTCAAATTAAAATAAGCATAGAAAAAATTTTAAAACAGAAAATACTTAAAAGAAACATCGAACATGTGGCGCCGCTGAGATTCGAACCTACACACTTCGGGATTTTCTATAAAAATTGTGAACGGCATCTTAGCAAGCTCAGTCACAATACCACCTAACGTTGTGTTGACAAAAAGCAATACTATATTATTTGTTCAATGTATGAGTAAATTGTTATTTTGGTGAATTTCGTTGATATGGTGAATTGTTTTTGTGACTTTCGTTTACTGAATACCGAAATCATCTCAAGTCACAAAAATTGTCTCTAAAGGAAAATCTCAAATTTAGAGACTTGAGATGAGACTGAATTACAGAATTCAGCCGTAAGTATAAAATTTCACAAAAATAATAAATTTTTTCGAAAAACCACACAGAATATCCGCAGTCATTGTTTACGAATTTAGAAACAATGAGAATGGCAAATACGAACGTGTATGAAATGTAATGTCAAAACGTATATGCGCAGGGCTGTATTTATATGCACGAAAATGCTTTAAAAAGGCATGAAATTGTTAAAATAAAGTTGAAAAAAATTATAAAGACTTTAATATAAATAAAAATACTATTTTAATTACAACAAAAACGCCTTATATATTCTATATATACATCAATTTGTAAGGATTATCTCACTTTAAAATTTAAGCTAAGTAATCTAGTTTTTTTTTTTTTTAAACTGAGTCGAGAACTGTGCGTGTGAATGTGCGAATTTTCAGCGATCAGCTGTTAGTTGCGCTACTTGGTAAGATTTACAAAGGACTAAACTTTGTTGATCTTAAACATGTAGACCATTGTGGATTAAACCAGTGTGATATCTTATCCGTCAACTGCCTGACTTGATGTTCAATATGGCTACTTTTTAGCATTTTAGCAGCGTTTTGACAGGGTGTTCAATATGGCGGAGCATAGGGCCGGCTATCTTCAACGGGTGACGGAAAGAGATACAGAATGAGACAGCTATAGTCAATTAAAAATCAGGTGATCCATTCATACTCACTCAGTATTCGTGTCGATCTATTACTACATGCGACGTTTTTGGCCTATGCTGAAATAAGCATTCGTTCGACAATGTGATACAGATGTGCACATGAAAACGTGTCATGTGGAACAAAAATTGGAAATCGAGTTATATAGCAGTAACATGCCAACCTAATAAAAACGCATTGCCTTTGCGTAGCGCACGCACATAACTACTTGTTTTGCCCTAACCGAAATAAGCATGCGTTGCGACAATGTAAAGCATGTTTGCAAACGTCATACTGAAATGTCACGCAGAAAAAAAAATTTGAAATCGAGTTAGGTCAGGGACGGAAAATAATAATTTTTTTTCGGAGTCGAAAAAGTCCAGGTCAAAAAACTGTCCTAGGTGAAAATGTTTGAGTTCTCAGGTATCCCTATAGCAATATCATGTCGAATCATATCCTTTTTATTTTTCGAACTTTTTCCATAAAAGTTCAGATAAAAGTAAAATCTGTATTTTTATTTTTTGAGTCCGATAGAACTCAGGTAATAAAAATCCGAATATAATTTTTATCTTGATCCAAATATATTAAAAGTCCAAAATTAATAGTTTCGAAAGGAATTACATTATAAAAGGAATAGCAGTTTCCGCCCCTGAGTTAGGTTTTCACGCAGCAAATTCAATTTCGGTCGCTCTCATACAAGTTGTATGGGCATGAGACATTTTTGAAAGAAAATTACTTGCGTGCTTTTATATTAGGTTGGCATGTAAATTCAATTTCGGTTGCTCTCATCCATGATTCAGTCACAAGAGGTTTGCTCCACAGGCACATTTTTTGACAATTGCAGCCATTTTGCTCCCAAATCGAATTGACATCCGTTAACTGTGTTGTTTCTTTGCGAACTTTCGAAAAATATTAGTTTTATAAATAGGAAGCAATCAGTTTACAAATACCCGATAAGTACTGAACTGCATAATTCCTTAGAACATTTTTTTTTAATTTTATAGTGAATTTATTAACTATGCCTCGATGCATTAATATGGCTGAACATTGAACATAGGTAATTATATGAAAAGTGAGGACACCAAGAAATCGTGGACTTTCGTAAACCTATGAATATACGAAACCAAAAACAATTCAAAATTCATCGTTCAGCGTCAAAACCTCGACTATTAAATCGATTCACGTAAAAATGTCATTAGTAAATATTGGAGATGCCATAACGAAATGTACTCATTGGGCATGTTAACTTAGGGCCTCATTCTGTATTACGAAACTAACGTTCGTATTGCCTCAGAGACAAATTGCTAATGTATTTGCCCTATGTTAAACGATGGCAGCAGATCATTTGATACTTGGTTTCGCCTTCTTGTTTGACGTAAAGTAAGAAACGTAAAGGCCGAACGAAAATGGTTGAGAATACAATTGCTGGACGAAGTCGTTTGGAGGCGAATCGTTCGTCTGAGCTATCGTTCGCAATACAGAATGAAGCCCTTATTCAGGTAAAAGTCTAGAACAGGAGTCTACTGCTAATACGCGTCTAAAAATATCGAGAGGTCTGGAGATATTTGCAGTTGGAGTTGGCAATTTTCATGTGGTTGTTGTAATGTTTTCGTGGACTGAAAAAGAGTTTGTATACAAAGGGATTTTGCACGCATTTAATTTTGCTCCCACCTCGTTGGTGGACCGGCCAGGGTAATTTTTTATAAGCTCGGCTGAAGGCCGCCAACGCAACCCGGAGTCATTTTTCGGCTTTTCGTTAATGTCTTTTGAACGAGCTAAAATTTTTATTTCCGCCTTCGAATTATTGTTATCGCGGTCAATACGCGTCTTTTGATATTCTCTGGATATTTTTGGGCGCGTATTAAAAGTCCACCTTCTGTTCTATTAATTCCGTATGTTCGGAACATTCGTCTCCATTTATGAATTTGGAGAATCGGTTTATATTTGAAATATTATGTATATACTTATTTGATATATTCGGACCTCGTAAGGTAGTATCAAATGAAGGCATCCCGAATATTCTAAATTAACGGTTTATCCGGAACGCTTCCATGAATACTTAACAGAAAAGATCTTTCCGAAATTTCATAATAAAAAGGTGAATACTCCCTGTCTAGCAGGACCGCACAAAAGCTTAACTCTTCTGTCAAAGTCAAGGTAGGAATATAAAGTTCTAAGACAATAAGCCATTTTCTTTTATTTTTGTTTTTGTCAGTTCATTTCGGCTGCTGAGTAGCGTATCACCCCATGTCGGCTGCCTGTTCAAAATCGAAATATTCACGAAATATTTAGTAGAAAATGAATTATTTCCCCAAAAACTTTTGGCATTTACAAATTTATTATCACTACTAATATACTACCAAAGATACTTTTCTACTACAATTTTTACAAAAGGTTATTGAATTATTCCCCGTTTTCCTTACTTCGTAAAAGCATCCCGTCCAGATTTTTCAACTTGGGAGTGTCAAACATATGTCATCATTGGAGAACAAACCTCTAGTAATTGAATCATGGCTCTCATCCAAGTGGTATTTGTCTGAGCCATTTTTGGGAGCATTCCATGGTTGCTACGGGACAAATCGTAAGCATTTGTTTTTTGTGTTTCTTAACTAAAGACAAACTATAACTTTCCCAGGAAAAATACTATGTGCATTACTATTGTTTGGTATATGTCTAAGTAAAAATAGAAACCTGCTCAGAAATGCTTCGATATGTGCGTAAAAACTCCAAAAAATAGGCATGCGTTTGTACGAGACAGCAAATAATTACCGATGAAAAAATCGGTAGCTATACTTATAAGTTTTCTAATTTAAGGAAGGTATGCTGCATTGCAATTTTGATAACAGTGCACTACAATTTACGCTATGTTAATACTTTCCTTTGGAATGTTTGCTGCTTTAATTTAGCTTCTATTTCCATTAAGGCCTTCAAATTTCGCTCACGGGTTTCTCGATCTTCGTCTTTATGCGTAGTTGAGTGTAACCGTAGCTCCGAAGCAAAACGAAAAGCTAAGGGACAAAACTTACATCTGTGAATATTATCGCCAAGATGAATTCCACGTAAATGCTTATTCAGTACACTTTTTGTAGCAAAGCACCGTTCACAGTATCTGCATTTATGTGGTTTTTCACCGGTATGAGTACGCATATGCTGCCTTAGGTTCGTAGCTTGTATAAATCTATTTAACACAGGCAGAAAATAAAGTTAGAAAAATTTTAGATAAATATATTAGGCCGAGGAATTTTATGATAACTTACCGCTTTTCACACAAATCACATTTATGGGGCTTTTCGCCGGTATGAATTAGTTTATGCATATTTAAGACCGATTTTGTTTTAAAATGGTTGCCACAAATATCGCATTGTTTGTTCTTGTTAGGTATGTTTTTGTATCTGAAAAAAAAAAAAAAAAAAAAACACAAGTAATGAAGACAATAAAAAAACTAGGATTTGAATTTTGTAACTAAACTAACAATTTTTGGCTACTAAGAAGTTGAGTATGTTCAAATTTAAACACGGTCTCAAAACTTTTTAGTATTTTAGACCCATTTGCAGAATGTCAAGTTGTTTTTTAGCTCAGCGCTAATTTAAAACTTTTTTCAAAAATGTTTGAGTTTAACCCTTCAGGTTAAGTCTGAGTTAAAAAACTTAACTTGACGTTCTGCAAAGGAGCCTTAAAGAACATCCTCGGTTTATGTTAGAGGTTTACGCCGATCACTTTTCGGCGGCGGCGTAGGCGGCACGTCGGCGTACGCCGGTGTTCTTACTTTAAAAAGCTTGATTTCTATATATAAAAAAATAATATTTAGGAAAGGTTTTGTTTGTATGTATTTAAGGAAATCAAAGTTTTGACCATTTCGGAAAGATCCGGGGTTTTTGCCTCAAAATCTCGCAGATCGTTAAAAAATTTTCAGGAGTAGCTCCTTGCGGGGGGATTGTTGCCCGTTCACTTACTCCAGAGAGGCTTCGAACCTAATCCCAGTCTTTGGAATTGGTACTGCTGCGTCTGCAAATAAGAAAAGAAATAGATACATAAAATGGTCACACTTTTGTCTGTATATCTAGTGCAAAGCGTAGTTTCGCCTGGGGTTAACTCCTAATAATCGTCTCGAACACAATTTCTTTAAATCATTTGTGGCTCCATGGCGGTCACGCACAAATGCGACTTACGGTTTCTATTAATGGTCTATTAATACTCATGACAGGGCGCATCCAGTTTTTTCGAGCTACAATTTCCGATGATTAAGAGCTACAATTCCCGATGTACGAACAGTAGCAATCCCGACCACCAGTCACTACCACGCCTCCTGACCCTGATACCATATGCCAACACAGAAGCTATAGGACTGCGACTTCGAACTCATACCTTCGTCGACGTCACTTTCCTAGAAGCTCTAGCTCCGAAATCTTTCCACCGGATGCTTTTGTCGCGCTATGCTGCCGAGCTACACCAGGGAAACACTTTGAAACGTTAGGGTGTGACTATTCGGCCAAGGATGCCGCCCTCGAAATCATAAGCAGTCTAAGTGGATGTCATTGTGTAACTCATGGGTGAAAATCGTATAATCCTCGGCGCATCTACATAATTATAATTTTACAAGGACGCTGGATAAAATTTTTAAAATGTAGACCAAAGTTTGCAGACGTTTGTGTTCACAACATTGATTTCAATAATCTTCGTTAAATTAAAACGATATTTTAGAATGAATGTCGACCGATTTTAAGTTGAAACAAGTAAGGAAGGCTAAGTTTGGGTGTAACCGAACACTACGTACTCAGCTGCCAAATGACAGCTTTCAAAACTTTTAAATTACCTTCTTTTAAAAGTGGGCGTTGCCACGATCATTGTCCAAAATTTTACTAATTTTCTATTCTGCGTCATAAGGTCAACCCACCTACCAAGTTTCACCGCTTTGTCCGTCTTTGGTAATGAATTATCGCAGTTTTTCGGTTTTTTCGAAATTTTCGATATCGAAAAAGTGGGCGGGGCTATAGTCGTCCATTTTAAATAGCGACCTGAGATGAGTGCCCAGGAACTTACATACCAAATTTCATTAAGATACCTCAAAATTGACTCAAGTTATCGTGGTTACGGACATGGCTAAATGAATTTCTTTTTTCGCCCAGATCATTTTGATATATAGAAGTCTATATCTATCTCGATTAGTTTATGCCGTTACGGGGTACCGTTATGCGAACAAAATTAATATACTCTGTGAGCTCTGCTCAGCTGAGTATAACATGTTAACGGCTGTTTTCCGGCGTTATGATATAAGAGCTCATTATGGATGACTGCGTAGCTTCAGTTTTCAGACTAGTTCGACTGTCCACTACGTTAGGGTAGTAGCACACGCGGTCATTAGTTCGATTGTCTTGTAAAAGCTTTTGCTTCACCACTTTGAGTGTTCTTGCGAAGGACAAAGCCTCACCTGGTAAATATATGTGCCTACATGTTCACATTTGTAAAAGGAGCCGTAACGTGTAGGTGATATTTAAACTTGGTTGATAGGCTATAATCAATGTGATTCACTCCAAGGGACTAGTTTTGGATAGGGCCGCCAACTTTAGGAAATGTCAAACCGGCGGACTTGGGTGTTGAAGGATGAAGTGTGAAAATCAAAATTAACGTCTCAAACGGTATTGTATAGTTTCGCAAATAAACAACAGATGTTTGAATGTAAGCCCAAGTGATTTTTCGAACCCCTCTCATACGTACACTATGGAGCAAAAGTGAACACTTAAGAATCAATTTTGCAGATTATGTCATACACAAAACGTAGTGTTATAATATAACAGAAATCAACCAGGTTATTAGCATTGCCATTGTTTTTGGAGCAAAAATTAATTAATAAACAAAAACAACAACAAATACATTTAACACAATTCGTCTTTAAGTAAGGATAGGTATAGTGTTCACTTTTGCACCCATTCAAATTTTTTGCACTTGGATAAAGTAGGAGCGGCGTTAAATACCGTTATTCGGTTTTTTACTAAGATAAGGGGTTGACTTGGTATTTGCTATTCCAGCTATGATCAGTTTGTCCTAGTTCGCTGTGAAAAGTGGAAATATTAACCTTTATTTACAAAATGAAGCCGCGTAACAACAAAATGATTGCGGAGGTAGAAAAGCTGCTTCAACTGGGCAAGTCTACACGGGAAGTTGCAGAGCAACCTAAACTCTACCAATCACCACAAGTGATGAAAGTGAAGAAATTTAAAAATTTGGCCACTGAGTATGACCGATCAAAGAAGATAAAGAGTAGCGAAGCGAAGCTTCTGGCACGTTTCTTAATGACCGAGAAAGCAAAAACAACAAAAAGAGGCATTGCAAAGTATTAATTGTGAAGCCAGTGTGTGGACTGTCCGGCGTGCGCTTAAAGGAGTTGGTTGTTTTCCTGCAAAAAATGCTCAAGAAGCCTAAGCTTTCAGCAAAAAACAGATAAGCTCGGATAGCGTTTGCAGCACGTCATAAGAATTGGACTATTAATGAGACGCATTCATCTGACCATAGAACGCGTATCCAGTTATTAATAGGCCTTGGGTAATTTTATTTAAATTCATTGTTCATTAATAATTAATTTTTTGAAAAAAAAAATATTCAAAGTGAGCATATAAATTTATATATAACTTTTCTTTTAGTGGTTTTTTTTTAATAACTTGGTGAATTGGGTGATGCAAAGCCCGCGTTAAGCTGACATCGAAAATGCCTGTTTTTTTTAAATAACTTTTGAACAGATAGAAAGAGTTAAATTTCGCAATTAGTTTCTTATAACTGGCAGTGATGCGCATCCGTTGATACCCCTTTCGACCATATCGGACCAATTTTCGACATGAACAATAAATGGCCTGAACAGTCTTAAACGAGTAGAAAATATACATGCCTATCATGGTATCCGCCGGATGGTTGCGGAGGGAGTTATACTCGATCCGACGGTATTCGGTATCACAATAAACGCATGATAAAGCAGTGTGCGGATCGATAATATAGTGCGCGGATCGATTAAATAAATGGCATCACCGATAACGCATTCGATCCGCGTTTCAAAAAAATTTACTGGTTTTTCATCCGTAGTTCATTGTGTTGCGGATCTTTTTAAAATAAAGATGGAGAGAAATAAAATATAAGGGAAAATATTTTTATATATCTTTTTTGAGTAATATATATTAAAAATTCCATTTTTTTAGGAAACGCACAACCAGCAGGGACCAGTTTAAATGCTTGATATCTAAAATTAAGGAGCATCCCGATATAGCCAAAAATTTTAGAAGAAATGCTCCAAACGAGGTAGAACAATTTTGGGAAGGCGTGCGTGATGATCTCAACTCTCTAGGACCTCCATCGAAAACCATTGCAGAATGGAAAAAGGTTTGTAGATGATTCAATAGTTGATTGAAAATATACTTAATTACGTATTAATTTTAGGTTTGGTCAGACTTTAAGTCTGCAGTTAAGAAAAAGTTGGCACACAATAAAATAGAAATGCAAGCAACTGGTGGAGGAGAAAATAGGCAACAACCCCTAACTAGTTTGGAAGAAGATGTTGCTGATTTAGTAGGTCTAAATGACTGTGCCGGTGACATTAGAAATGCAAAGCAGTTTGGAGTTCCTCAGAAGAAAATAACTGAGAATACCACTCCAATAAATTTAGAGCTGACGTTTGATGACATAACTCCATCTACATCGAAGAGAACTCGTGAGGGTAGCAATCTATCTACTTCACGAGATGCCATGGTGGACCATGAGTTCTTAGGAAATGAAAATGTAGAAAATCAGCGAAATATTTGCAATGCACGCAAAAAAAAAAAAGAAACCAGAGCAATTTGATTTATTAGAAAAGCAAATAGGTGTGCAGGAGAACTTATATTCAAAAATTATTGAAGGTGTTGGTGCGCAAGAACTGCATTTTAGAAATGTTAAAGATGATATAAAACGACTGACTAGATCGGTAGAAAGGCTGGGTGATTACCAGAAAAAAATAATGAAATTCTCCAAGCTTTTCTTGAAGAGACAAAAAGGCACATTATCGCTATGGAGACGAATGCTGTTGAAAATTTTAGGGTAAAAAAAGAACTTTTAAGTATTGAGCTAGGAGGGATCAACAAACAACTGACACCTAAAAAATAAGTATAAGTATTTAAATCTGACTGAATTAGTGATTTTTTTTTAACTTTAGTTTTTAAAGTGCAACATTTGCCAGGAAGGCTTTTTTATTTAATTTTAACAAATATATACATATGTTAAATGTATATATAAGTATGAGTATTTAAATCTAAACGAAACTAAGTACCTTTGTGAATAATTAAATTTTTTTAGCTTTAGTTTTTAAAGTGCAACGTTTGCCAGGAAGGCTTTTTTATTTAATTTTAACAAATATATACATATGTTAAATGCATATGGGGTATTCCATCCCATTTCGACCAATTTTGAACCCGACCCCTTTAGAATTGGCTGAAAGTTTTTCTTCTTTTTCTAGCTTACGAAAGACGTTTTTCAGAATTTTTTCAAATTTTTTCATCCAATTCAAAAAAAGCTATGAATTTTTAAAAAAACACCGTTTTTGTTTTCAAAATGCTATAACTTTTTCAAAAATTGACCGTTTGGGATCTTTTTTTTTTTAATTTGTTTTAAATGTACTTTTCGGAAAAAATACAAAAACATTTTTAAAGTTTTTTTTTCAATTAAATAAAAAAAATCGGCCCACTCCGGGATTAGTGGGGATGATTGCAGAATTGATTGAAGTTTTTTATGAGAAAAAAAATGGCGAAATTCGAAAAATCTCAAAAAACTGAAAAATTACAAAAAAAAAAAATTTAAAAATTGTTTGGTATTTTTTCCGAAAAGCACATTTAAAAACAAATTAAAAAAAAAATACAGA
This sequence comes from Eurosta solidaginis, assembly GCF_040869045.1. NCBI lineage: Eukaryota > Metazoa > Arthropoda > Insecta > Diptera > Tephritidae > Eurosta > Eurosta solidaginis. Next base: position 50,393,046 of record NC_090322.1, read on the forward strand.
TCCCAATCGGTCAATTTTTGAAAAAGTTATAGCATTTTGAAAACAAAAAACGGTGCTTTTTAAAAATTCATAACTTTTTTTGAGTTGGATGAAAAAATTTTAAAAAATTCTGAAAAACGTCTTTCGTAAGCTAGAAAAAGAAGAAAAACTTTCAGCCAATTCTAAAGGGGTCGGGTTCAAAATTGGTCGAAATGGGATGGAATACCCCATATATAAGTATTAGTATTTAAATCTAAACGAAACTAAGGACCTTTGTGAATAATTAAATTTTTTTGGCTTTAGTTTTTAAAGTGCAACATTTGCCAGGAAGGCTTTTTTATTTAATTTTAACAAATATATACATATGTTTAGAGAAAATAAATATATTTTCTTTCACAAAAAGTTCTGTAACATTTCATTGCGAATTTGGTTTGCTTCACTTGTATATCTTTGGTGTTGTACAGGTTCACCTATTTCATAATCATCGTTTTCATAAACCCCGTCTAAATATTCCTCTGAAATATTGTAATGGATCCGAATGTTATGAAGTGCCGTAGCAACGTTTACAATTTGAGCCACTTTTTCTGGAGAATAATGATGTTGGCGAGCGAAGAGCAGGCATCGGCACCAATTCTTCCAGACACCTATAGTGCGTTCAACAATATTGCGACCCGAGCTATGACTTTTATTGAATCGGATTTGGGGTGTATTAGCTCCAGCATTTCGAAAGGGTGTTATCAGCCAGGGTATCCAGAGTCACCTAGGGCAAGATTAAGTAAAACAAAATTACAAATGTATGGTTAATTTATTTTTTTTTTCTTAAATGCATACCCAACAATCTGGTGCTTCTGGCTCCATTTTCGTACAAGGCTTGGAAATATGTTGAAGCATCGCTATTTTCCCAAATAAAGGAATCGTGACTAGCACCTGCATATCTGCTATTCACATATCTTATTCGCAACTTATGGTCACATATCTTAAGAAAGGAAACTATTTTCGTAGTAAATTATATTGTGGAAATTAACTTACAATCATGGCATTAATACTGTAATATCCTTTCCTATTATAATAAAGGTGTGCATTGTCCCCAACAGGTTTTAAAATTTTTATATGGGTGCCATCTACACACATAACTATACCAGGAATTCTTGTTTTTCCAAAAAAATACCTTTTGGCTTCAAGCTTTTCAGCCTCCGTCATTGTCAGGCTTATCAATCTAGGGCATAGTGTTGCTTCTAAAATATTAAGAACGTCGGACAGTGCTGTGGAAACTGTGGATTGCGCCTTGCCAATATTAAAATCTTGTCCAGTACCATTTTGATAGCCCCCTTCAGCAAAAAATCTTAGACAGGATTCTAGTTTAAGCTCTGGTGATATTGACCATGAGTTGCGAGCGGGAGGCATTTCCCGCCTTAATATATCCAGAACATATTGAAAGGCTAACTTATTGAGCCGGAACTGTTTAACAAATCTAAGGAGTACACATAAATTTACAACGTCAACTGTTCTAAATATATATTCTCCGTGAACTTACACATCATCAGGTAACCGGAGTACCTCAACAGCTTTATCTCTTACTTGCTTCCGGGTTCGTCTTGCATCCTTATTTGTGTTTTCATCGAAATCTAAATAAAACGCTATTGAATACATATTACACATTGAAAAAATATTTATTTGTGTTTTGAATTTATTGCACAGCTGATAATGTTGATAATACAGTTTATGGATTGTAATGCAGTGCATCCGTCGGATTCAATGATACCATTTTAGCAAGAAAGTGAATCGAGTGCGGATCGAGTTAACTCCCGCCGCAACCCATCCGACGTTTGCCATGATAGGCATGATAGTACAAATAATTTTGACATTCGACCAAAATTGGCGGCGGCGGCGTATATCTCTAAAGTAGGCATTAAAAAGCCTTCGAAATTACCTCTACAGTGTTCGTCAATTGAGCATATTCACAGATCATCAACCTTTAACGTTTTCCGTTTCGGATAGAAATCCAAACGCCAAGCTCAAGCGTTGGAAGGCGTTCATTGACGAACATAACGCAAAATTACATTATAAGCCCGGAAAGAAGAATCATGTTGCTGATGCTTTGTCGCGCCAGCAGGTGAACGTAATAGAGGAAAGTCCAAATTCGGACTCAGCGAAAATTCATAGCGAACAATCATTAACTTATACCATAGAAGCGGTTGTAAAGCCAGTAAATTGTTTTAAAAATCAAATAATTTTCAAGGACGATAATTTCCCATCCGAAGAAACTTTTATACTTTTTGGAAATCGAACAAGACATATTATACACTTTAGTGATAAAATCACGCTCAATTCATTGCAGTTTACCCATTCTAGCACATATTTAACATGAACTAATAAAAATGTTTCCAAATATCAATTTTAAATATGCAAAAAACATGAAGGCACAATAATGTCGGAAACTGCAAAATTTCTTCAAAACCAAAGTATAATAGTATAACGAATTTCGGGGGATTCCGCTTATTTCAAACCTTCTGCTAATGTCCGTATCGCTGAACTGTTGAATAAATCATTCCAATATTCAGTATTGCAAACTGGTTTTTATTTAGATTACTTTGGGAGTAGTACCTCACAACCAATAGCGTGTTTTAAATCAAACTGATTACTAATTCCTCAGCTTGCGCTGCTTTTATACTCTCTGTTGCCTCGACCGCATACCTCTCGTAAGGTCTAGACCAGACATCGGCAAATAGTGGAACAATTGTGCACACTCAATTCACACGTATTCTATTCTCTTTGGTTTAGTAGTCGCTGAGCATTTGGCGCAGCAACATCGATCGCGTGCGCAACTCGCAATGTTGACGAATGTTGCCAATGTTTCACTATTTTCCGACCATTGTTCACAAAGGAAACAAAAATTTTGTTACTTTTTCTAAAGCGGTGCGTCCGCATATAAGCAGTAAAAATATAATTACAAATTTTCTTTAAAGCGGTGCGTCCGTGAAAAAATATGACATAATTTTTTTTTTTAAATCCCGGTGCGTCCGAGGACATTTATATTACAATTTTGGAAAGATGCGGTGCACCCGTATCTATAAAAATAAAACCATACAATTTTAATAAAAGCGGTGCGTCCGTTTCAGGCCTTATATAAAATTATTTGCCATTTTTTAATGTTTGCATTTAGATAATAAAAATTCCAAAATTATAATTTTTGCCATACATTGCAAATTCAAAAATTTTTTTCACATTCTGTACAATTAAAAATTTGTACATTTCAATAAATATATTCGTAACCAATATTCAACATCTTTTAAATTCGTTCAGTTTTACTCTCTGAAATCCCACTTGTCTTTCAATTCTGCATAACTTTTCTAATTAAGCACAATCCATTTTCGGATAATTTAATTTGAAGCATCGCTATTTTCCCAAATAAAGGAATCGTGACTAGCACCTGCATATCTGCTATTCACATATCTTATTCGCAACTTATGGTCACATATCTTAAGAAAGGAAACTATTTTCGTAGTAAATTATATTGTGGAAATTAACTTACAATCATGGCATTAATACTGTAATATCCTTTCCTATTATAATAAAGGTGTGCATTGTCCCCAACAGGTTTTAAAATTTTTATATGGGTGCCATCTACACACATAACTATACCAGGAATTCTTGTTTTTCCAAAAAAATACCTTTTGGCTTCAAGCTTTTCAGCCTCCGTCATTGTCAGGCCTATCAATCTAGGGCATAGTGTTGCTTCTAAAATATTAAGAACGTCGGACAGTGCTGTGGAAACTGTGGATTGCGCCTTGCCAATATTAAAATCTTGTCCAGTACCATTTTGATAGCCCCCTTCAGCAAAAAATCTTAGACAGGATTCTAGTTTAAGCTCTGGTGATATTGACCATGAGTTGCGAGCGGGAGGCATTTCCCGCCTTAATATATCCAGAACATATTGAAAGGCTAACTTATTGAGCCGGAACTGTTTAACAAATCTAAGGAGTACACATAAATTTACAACGTCAACTGTTCTAAATATATATTCTCCGTGAACTTACACATCATCAGGTAACCGGAGTACCTCAACAGCTTTATCTCTTACTTGCTTCCGGGTTCGTCTTGCATCCTTATTTGTGTTTTCATCGAAATCTAAATAAAACGCTATTGAATACATATTACACATTGAAAAAATATTTATTTGTGTTTTGAATTTATTGCACAGCTGATAATGTTGATAATACAGTTTATGGATTGTAATGCAGTGCATCCGTCGGATTCAATGATACCATTTTAGCAAGAAAGTGAATCGAGTGCGGATCGAGTTAACTCCCGCCGCAACCCATCCGACGTTTGCCATGATAGGCATGATAGTACAAATAATTTTGACATTCGACCAAAATTGGCGGCGGCGGCGTATATCTCTAAAGTAGGCATTAAAAAGCCTTCGAAATTACCTCTACAGTGTTCGTCAATTGAGCATATTCACAGATCATCAACCTTTAACGTTTTCCGTTTCGGATAGAAATCCAAACGCCAAGCTCAAGCGTTGGAAGGCGTTCATTGACGAACATAACGCAAAATTACATTATAAGCCCGGAAAGAAGAATCATGTTGCTGATGCTTTGTCGCGCCAGCAGGTGAACGTAATAGAGGAAAGTCCAAATTCGGACTCAGCGAAAATTCATAGCGAACAATCATTAACTTATACCATAGAAGCGGTTGTAAAGCCAGTAAATTGTTTTAAAAATCAAATAATTTTCAAGGACGATAATTTCCCATCCGAAGAAACTTTTATACTTTTTGGAAATCGAACAAGACATATTATACACTTTAGTGATAAAATCACGCTCAATTCATTGCAGTTTACCCATTCTAGCACATATTTAACATGAACTAATAAAAATGTTTCCAAATATCAATTTTAAATATGCAAAAAACATGAAGGCACAATAATGTCGGAAACTGCAAAATTTCTTCAAAACCAAAGTATAATAGTATAACGAATTTCGGGGGATTCCGCTTATTTCAAACCTTCTGCTAATGTCCGTATCGCTGAACTGTTGAATAAATCATTCCAATATTCAGTATTGCAAACTGGTTTTTATTTAGATTACTTTGGGAGTAGTACCTCACAACCAATAGCGTGTTTTAAATCAAACTGATTACTAATTCCTCAGCTTGCGCTGCTTTTATACTCTCTGTTGCCTCGACCGCATACCTCTCGTAAGGTCTAGACCAGACATCGGCAAATAGTGGAACAATTGTGCACACTCAATTCACACGTATTCTATTCTCTTTGGTTTAGTAGTCGCTGAGCATTTGGCGCAGCAACATCGATCGCGTGCGCAACTCGCAATGTTGACGAATGTTGCCAATGTTTCACTATTTTCCGACCATTGTTCACAAAGGAAACAAAAATTTTGTTACTTTTTCTAAAGCGGTGCGTCCGCATATAAGCAGTAAAAATATAATTACAAATTTTCTTTAAAGCGGTGCGTCCGTGAAAAAATATGACATAATTTTTTTTTTTAAATCCCGGTGCGTCCGAGGACATTTATATTACAATTTTGGAAAGATGCGGTGCACCCGTATCTATAAAAATAAAACCATACAATTTTAATAAAAGCGGTGCGTCCGTTTCAGGCCTTATATAAAATTATTTGCCATTTTTTAATGTTTGCATTTAGATAATAAAAATTCCAAAATTATAATTTTTGCCATACATTGCAAATTCAAAAATTTTTTTCACATTCTGTACAATTAAAAATTTGTACATTTCAATAAATATATTCGTAACCAATATTCAACATCTTTTAAATTCGTTCAGTTTTACTCTCTGAAATCCCACTTGTCTTTCAATTCTGCATAACTTTTCTAATTAAGCACAATCCATTTTCGGATAATTTACTCGTTCAAATTTAATTTCCTTTAAATTCAATTTCTATTCAATCTTCATAAACAAATTCCATATATCTTGCTCCAATAAAATCTTAATATTTCGTCTGTTCGTTTCAACACGTATGGACCTAAGAAACGGGAAGGTAGTTTCTAAAAACTCACATCCAGTTTCAAGTTCCAAAAATTCAGAGCAAGATTTAGATTTCAAAAACTCAGAGCAAGATATAGATTCCAATAATTCAGATTCTGAATCATCTTCAAGTGCATCATCAACTGATACCTTAACAAGTGAACATAATAATAAATCAGGCATGCTTAACCAACGAACCGATATCATTTCGTTACGATAATCAACGTTAATAAACGAAACAAAGTCATTTCGTTTCGTTTGTTAACGTTAAGAACGTCAATTTAACGAAATGACTTTGTTTCGTTTATTAACGTTGATTATCGTAACGAAATGATATCGGTTCGTTGGTTAAGCATGCCTGTAATAAATTATCCCCGAGTTCAGACTTTTTAGGTTTTGCTGATCAACCTGTAATTCCAAATTCTTGTACTTCTATTCTAACTCCGATTCTTAACGTTACAATCATGGCCGAAATCGAGGAGAAAAAATCGTTTATTAATACTTGTGCCTCGATTATGCGAGAAAACTACAGTGGAGACCCGTTAGCACTTGGCTCATTTATAAATAAAGTTGAATTAATGGAAGTATTCTCTAACGAAAATTTAACTCCTACTTTTATTGCATTTTTAAAATCCAAGCTCGAAGGCAAAGTTCGCGAAGCACTACCAACGCATATAGAATCAGTCAGCCAAATTAGAGAAGCGCTATGTAGTAAAATTAGGCCAGACAACTCGAAAGTTGTCGCGGGAAAAATTGCAGCCTTAAGAGTAACCAATAATAATTTTTCAGAAATTTCCAAGCAGGTAGAAGAGCTTTCTGATTCGTTAGAGCGCTGTCTAATCATTGAAGGTATGACGCAGGCAAAAGCCCATGAGATGGCGGTTGAACAAACCATTAGCGTTTGTAGATTAAATAGTAGGTCAGATATGGTGAAATCAATCCTTGCCTTAACAACCTTCAAAGATTCAAAGGACGTTGTAGCGAAAATGATTATAGAGCGAGAACAGGAAGTTAAAGAGCGGCAAGTGTTAGCGTTTCGGTCACGTCCGATAAGATATAATAATTTCCGTGGAAATTACAGAGGTAGCAGTAATTTTAGATACAAAAATAATAGTAATTTTCGATTTAACAACGCAAATAGGCAACACAATAATACAAATTTTCGAAATAACAATTATAACAGAGGCAATAATCGCAATTACAATAGAGTCAACAGCAATTCCAACAATAACAATAATAATTGGTCCGGAAATAACAGGAATTCCAATAATCAGGGTTCAAATTCTAGAAATTCAGCCAATGTTCGTTCTTTAAATGCCGAAGCCACTCAGGCGCGAACACTGAGGGAGCAGGAGCAATTCGACTAAATATTTCGCAGTCAATATATTGTTTAAATTTAAATTTTTCCGATTTCGTCGAAATCGCTTGTAGCGATTCTCATAAACTATGTTCTTTTCTAGTAGATTCACAGGCAGACATTTCACTAATAAAAATTTCCAGTTTGGCAAACGAGGTAGAAGTAGACGATCGTAACGTAATAAATATAACAGGCGTAACAACAGACACGGTAACAACACTAGGAACAGTTAATACAAGTATAATCGCATCAAATACATTTTTTCCTCTGACTCTTCACGTTGTCAATGACAACTTTAATATTCCTTCGGACGGTATAATAGGGAAAGACTTTCTAAAAACGAACAAATGCATAATCAATTATGCTAATGACACAATTACATTCGGACAAGGGACAGAAAAGGTAAATATTTCAATTTTGCATAGCACTTCGACAAATACTCTTGTAATTCCACCAAGATGCGAAGCTTTTCGTGTTTTTAGTTTGAAAAATTCGACAAGTCCAGTTTTTGTTGATTCTCAGGAACTTTGTAATGGTGTTTTCACAGCAAAATGTATCGTTGATACAAAAAACCCAATAATAAAAGTTATCAACACCACCGACGAGGTCAAGTACGTAAAAGATTTCAATATTCAAACTGAAGACATTAAAAACTTCAATGTCTATCGCATAAATGATACATCTATCGATTCAAAACGCATAGAAGAGCTTAAATCAATTTTAGCAAAACAAATGCCTTCTTATGCTAAAAAAAAATTACTTGATTTATGTTTGAAATATTCTGATATTTTTGCATTAAAAACTGACTTAATGACGCTTAATAACTTCTACGAACAAAAACTTAGATTTACTGACAAAACTCCTGTCTATATTAAAAATTACCGTTTGCCATACACACAACGCGAAGAAATAAATAAACAAGTCGAAAACCTATTACAGAATGATTTAATCGAACATAGTTTTTCAAATTATAACAGCCCTTTAATTTTGGTACCGAAAAAAGATCCAACAGACAAAAAGTCGTATCGTATGTGCGTAGATCTCAGAGCAGTCAATAAAAAGCTTATAGCCGACAATTTCCACTAGCACGCGTTGATGACATACTCGGGTTAAATATAGCACCAAACTCTTTTTCTCGTATGATGTCAATAGCATTTTCAGGCATTTCGCCAAATCAGGCTTTTATGTATATTGACGACGTTATCGTCATTGGTTGTAGTGAGACACACCACCTTAAAAATTTAGAAAAAGTTTTCCAGACCTGTAGAAAGTTTAATTTAAAGCTGAATCCAAACAAGTGCAATTTCCTTCGTTCCGAAGTAACTTTTCTAGGCCATAAATGCACGTCAAAAGGTTTGTTGCCAGATGATTCGAAAATAGACGCTATTAAAAGGTATACTAAGCCAAAAGACAAAGATGTGGTTAGGCGATTTGTCGCGTTTGCAAATTACTACAGGCGATTTATACCGAATTTTGCGTCACTGGCAACGCCTTTAAATCGTTTAAATCGGAAAAAAAATTGAATTTGTTTGGGATGAAGCGTGCGAAAACGCTTTCGAAAAACTAAAACTAGCATTAATGTCTCCTCAACTATTACAATACCCTGACTTCACAAAAGAATTTATAATTACAGTAGATGCTTCTAAGAGTGGCTGTGGTGCTATACTGAGCCAAAAGCATGGTGATAACGATTTACCAATTTGTTTCGCGTCAAAATCTTTTAATAAAGCAGAACAGAAAAAAGCAATTACCGAATTAGAACTCCTAGCAATACATTTCGCTATAAAGCATTTTCGTCCATATGTTTACGGTACAAATTTCACAGTAAAATCCGATCATAGACCACTAGTTTATCTTTTTAACATAAAAGACCCTTCGTCTAAACTTTCTAGAATTCGATTAGAACTGTCAGAATATAAATTTACGATTGAATATATAAAAGGAAAATCTAACGCTGTGGCTGATGCTCTTTCACGCATTAGTATATACGAAATAAAAGAATCTACAAAGCATGTTTTATCAGTCAAAACTCGATCACAAACCAAACAAAATGAATTACAAAATAAAGACGATAATTTTACTGATACTTTTTGCGAAACGCCTAAAGTACAAGTTTATGACAAATTTTCATTCAATTTTTCAAAAAAGATACCGCGAATAAAGTCGACTATACAATTGAATAAAAATAATGAGATCTCCAATATACAAATTTATGCGCATTTAAAACATAAAAAACTAAATTTGCTTAATTTTGTGAATGCTAACGGAAAAACAAATTTAGATGAGTTATTTTCGAGGCTTGAAAAAGCAGCCGGAAGTCACAATATTAAGCAGTTAGAATGGCCAAAACAAGATATATTTTTCAAAGAAATTTCAATTACAAATTTTAAAGTCAGCGGTAATAAAATTTTAAAATCATTACAAATAATATTAACAGACCCCGTAGAAACTGTAACAGAAACATAGCAAAAACAAAAACTTATGACAATTTATCATGAGGACCCTTTCCTAGGCGGTCATTGCGGGGAAAAACGATTATATTCCAAGTTAAGAACAAAATACTATTGGAAAAATATGACAAGAGACATTGCAAAATTTGTCAAAAATTGCAATAAATGCCTTTTAAATAAAGTAAAACCAAAAACAAAGGAAAATCTTGTGTTGACTCCAACACCCTGCAAACCCTTTGACATAGTAATTGTCGATACAATAGGTCCACTTCCGGAATCCAAATATGGTAACAAGTTCGCTGTTATTATGATTTGTGACTTTTCTAAATACCCGCAGCTGAGAAGCAAGGCACAACCATATGCAGACATCTTATTTGAGATGCTCCTAAACGTTGGCAATTATAATTGTGGAAGTGTCGCTCACACATACAATCATGGGCTATGAGAGAAGCTATAAAATCGTGCAATTTTAGTTATAGCTGAGAAGTTTGAGAGCTCATTGACAATGCTAGTAGATTCTAGAAGATGCGAACGAGGAAACCAGAAAGTATAAAAGGCCGCAGATGTAGAGGCGCTGGAATTCAGTTTGATTTGAGTTGTCAAGCAGTTACGACTAAGACGATATCTAGCGAGCAATAGCAGTATTATTTTGAATAGTCAGTTTCATTTAAGCTATCAGTTTGGTTATTAAGTTATCGTTGCACAGTTTGAGTGTTACTGTGAAGTATTTTAATAAAGGCCATTTTTCCATTATTCAATATTGGAGTTATTTATTCGACAGTTTAGCGATACGAACCTAGCAAAAGGGAAATAAGAGGATTTGCAGCAAATTCGTTACAATTGGTGTCAGAAGAGGAATTGTTGAATAAATCCCGGAGGACGAGGACATGGCAAAGTTCAGTGAATTGAAGATCCAGCAACTGAAGAAGGAGTTGGAGAGCCGTGGATTGAATACAAGCGGCGTTAAACTTGAACTTCAGGCACGGCTACGAGAAGCAATGGAAGCAGAAGGAATTGATGTGGAAGAGTATGTCTTTCATCTTGATGGCGAGGAGACAACAAAAATTGAAGAGAAAAACGAAACATCGCAGACGGTTACCAGCACAGACTTGAACATGATTTTAGCTGCAATATCTGCTCAAACATCGGCAGTGTCATCTCAACTGGAAGAGCAGAAGACATATATGGCATCACAACTAGAATCACAGAAGAACCGCATAACATCCAAGATGGAAACACAATTGGAAGAACAGAAAACACACATGGCGTCACAAATTGCAGAACAATTAAAAGAACAAGAGGCACGCATAACATTACAGCTCGAAGCACAAGAAGAGCGTATCTCAACAAAGCTGGAGGCACAGGAAACAAAATTCGCATCGCAGCTGGAGACTGTTAGTGAACGACAAAATAAAGTGGAGGCCGAGATGGATGCTTTGAAAGATCGGATTCAGGAGTTACAATTGAACCGTCCAATCACTTCAACGTCTACTCTGAAGGTAAAATCCCCAACGTTTGATGGTTCTGTTCCATTCCAGGTATTTAAGCTCCAATTTGAGAAGACGTCGACAGCGAACAACTGGAATGCTGAAGATAAAGTTGCAACTCTGTTCGTGGCATTGAAAGGGTCAGCAGCCGAAATCCTACAGACGATTCCCGAAGGAGAGCGGAACAACTATGAAGCATTGATGGCCGCTGTCGAGAGACGTTATGGAAGCGAGCATAGGAAACAGATATTCCAAATTGAGTTGCAAAACCGTCACCAAAGAGCTAATGAGACTTTGCAGGAGTTTGCCTCGGATATTGAAAGATTGGCTCATCTTGCAAATGCGGACGCACCCGTGGAATACACTGAAAGGGTAAAAATCCAGAGCTTCATAAATGGCACACGTGATGTGGAAACGAAGCGGGCTACATATGCGAATCCAAAACTAACATTTGCTGAAACGGTATCGCATGCACTGACTCAGGAAAGAGCCTCACTTTTGAGTAAGCCAGCGTACAAAGCCCATCGCGTGGAAGTAGAAAAGCCAGACTGGGTAGACGCAATTTTGGAAGCATTGAAGGGTACGCAGCAGAAGAATAATGATGCAGTCAAATGCTTTAAGTGTGGAAAGCCAGGGCATATTGCGCGTTATTGCAACACCAACCCTAACAGTTCCAACAATGTGGGTGGTCGTAAACGCAGAGCAGAACGAGATGAGCAAATCTCCAAGACAAATCAATTCGTTAAACTAAAGCGAGTCAGCAGCAAGGGGCGACAGCTGACTCCCTCAATTGAATGCCCCATAATCTCTATCTCACAAATTGGAAGAAGGTCGAGCAATCTTACTGTCGGAGGACATGTGGATGGAAAGGAACGTTTACTGACTGAAGATACGGGTGCATCTCATTCCATCATTCGAGCGGATTTAGTCAACAAGAAGATAAGACCATTGCATGGAGCAATATTGCGTACAGCCACTGGAGAAGACAGCACGGTTCTAGGAGAAGTATCATGTGAAGTCGCAATTGGGAACGTTACGGTAGTACACAATTTTATAGTGGCAGAAATTGTTGATGAAATCATAATTGGAGTGGACTTCTTAATCGACCAGGGCATCAAGATCGACATGCAAAGCAAGACGATGCGATATAAAAACATGGATGTACCACTTAATTTCGGCTACGAGAGAGGCTACAGCAGTAAACGAGTGCTGGTGGAAGAGAGTCAGCAAATACCACCAAAATCCGAAGCAGTCATCTGGGCAAAGGTTGATGGAGATTGTGGGACAAACAAATTGTGGGTTGTCGCAGCAGCAAACAAATCAGCACTAAACATACTTGTAGGAAAAACCCTGGCTATGACAAAACAAAATGGACGTATTCCGGTAAGAGTACTCAATGAGTTCAAGTCACCACTCAAACTGACTAAAGGAGCTATTTTGGGAAGACGCCAAGAGGCTGAAGTAGTTATTAACTGTGAACAGCTCCAGGAACACGTTTCAGCTAGTAATACTAATCTTTCAAATGACATCACGGCATGAACGCAGGGGCTAGAGGAAGCATATCAGAGTAAGGCAAAACAACTGCTCCTAAAGTACGCGAACATATTTGACCAGGATGGTTCTAAACCAGGCCGCACCAACGTTGTGAAACATCAAATTGACACTGGAGATGCGAGGCCGATCCGTCAAGCTCCACGTAGTGTTCCACTGGCGAAGCGGGAAGTTGTGAGTCAAATCATACAAGAAATGAGTGACAGCGGCGTCATCGAACCATCAGCTCACCGGTAGTACTTGTAAAGAAGAAGGATGGAAAAATGAGGTTTTGCGTGGACTACCGGAAGTTGAATGACGTAACGAAAAAGGATAGCTACCCATTGCCAAGAATTGACGACACTCTGGACTCGCTATCTGGTACGAAATGGTTTTCCACGCTGGACTTGAAAAGCGGCTACTGGCAAGTGGAGGTGAAGGAGGAAGATAAAGAGAAAACAGCCTTCAGTGTCGGTGATGGTCTTTGGCAATTTACAGTGATGCCTTTTGGACTTTGTAATGCACCAGCTACTTTTGAGAGACTCATGGACCAGGTACTGAAAGGACTACATTGGAAAATATGCTTGGTGTACCTGGACGACATCATCGTATTGGGCAAGAATTTTGATGAACATCTTAAGAACTTGGAGGAATTTTTCCAAAGAATAGCTGGCGCTGGTCTGAAGTTAAGTCCCAAAAAGTGTGCGCTGTTTAAAAAGGAAGTAAATTATTTGGGTCACAAGGTAAAACGACAGAGGGCATCTGCACTGCGAACGAAAAGATAGAGGCTGTAAAGGATTGGCCAATACCACAGAACCTACATGAATTAAGAAGTTTCCTTGGGCTGTGCACATATTACCGCCGATGTGTACCAAATTTTTCCAGCGTAGTCCATAGCCTCCATGAGCTTACAAGAAAAAATAAAGCTTTTGAATGGAAGAAGGAGCAAGAAGTGGCTTTCCAAACATTGAAGGAGCGTTTGTGCACTGCCCCAATGTTAGCATATCCGATTCCAGGAGCAACATTTATTCTAGATAAAGATGCGAGTGGATATGCTATAGGAGGCGTTTTATCACAACTGGTCAATGGACAGGAGAAGGTAGTTGCATATTACAGCCGTTCGATTGGAAAAGCAGAGAGGAACTACTGCGTTACACGGAGAGAGCTGTTGGCATTGGTAGAGTGCATTAAACATTTTCACAAATACCTCTACGGCCAGCGATTCCGTGTTAGGACAGATCACGCAGCTTTAAAATGGCTTCTGCAGTTCCGTAATCCGGAAGGACAATTGGCACGGTGGATTGAGCGACTACAAAGCTATGACTTTTCCATTGAGCATCGAAAAGGTAGTACCCATGGAAATGCCGATGCAGTGTCGCGAAGACCATGTAGTTTGGAATGCAAGCACTGTTCAAAAGCCGAGGCTAAAGAAGACATTATAGATGTCCGGCTAATGAATATAACATGTACAGATGAATGGGACAAGGAACAGCTAAGAAAGTGTCAGCTAGAAGATACAGATATGTCACGTGTTATGCAAGGGCTCGAACGAAACGAAAGACCAAACAGAGAAGAGATGTCAGCAAAGAGTCCCATTGCGAAGTCATATTGGGCACAGTGGAACAGTTTAGAATTGATATCCGGTTGCCTTCATCGAGTATGGGAGAGTGAGGATGGTAAATGCAAGAAGAAACTGATAGTTGTTTCCAAAAAGACGATTCCTGACGTGCTCAGCGAGCTGCATAATGGTCCAAGCGGAGGTCATCTTGGAATCACGAAGACGCTCGAGAAGATTAAACAAAGAATCTATTGGGTTGGTTGCCGTCAATCGGTCACTGAGTGGATTGCGAACTGCGAGGTTTGCAGCAGAGCGAAAGGGCCCAGAACCCGAAGTCATGGCCAGATGAAGCAGTATATTTCAGGTGCACCATTTGAAAGGATCGCCATGGATGTCGCAGGTCTATTTCCTACTAGCAACCGCGGAAACAAATACGTACTGGCGGTTATGGATTATTTCAGTAAATGGCCAGAGGTGCACCCAATCCCAAACCAAGGAGCAGAAACAGTAGCAGAAGTGGTTAAAAACGAATGGGTTGCAAGGTATGGTGTACCAATGGAACTACATTCTGATCAAGGCAGGAATTTTGAATCAGCTGTGTTCCAAGAAATGTGCAAGAAGTTGGGCATTCGAAAAACACGGACAACTGCATTGCATCCTCAGTCCGATGGTATGGTGGAATGTTTCAATAGAACATTGGAGGAGCATTTAAGGAAAGTAGTAGACAAGTACCATAAGGACTGGGATACACACATATCATTATTCTTGATGGCCTACCGATCGGCAGTACATGACACAACGGGCCAAACTCCCGCAAAGGTAATTTTTGGCAATGACCTTCGACTGCCAGCTGATTTGAAGTATGGGATAGATGCCGATGCGGAGAGGAATGTCAAGAAATCCACTGGTGTCTTGGAAGAAGAGCTGAGAGAGATACACGATCTGGTAAGGCAACGAGCAAAGATTATGAGTGACAAGATGAAAGCGAGGTACGATAAAGCAATTAATTCAGAAGGGGTTCAGGAAGGAGATTTGGTGCTGCTATACAATCCACAACGAAAAAAAGGTTTGTCCCCGAAATTGCAGTGTAACTGGGAAGGCCCATACAAAGTTGTAAAACGGATCAACGATGTAGTGTACCGCATACAAACCACTACCAAACCACGAACTAAAATGAAAGTGGTTCATTTGGAGAGATTAGCAGCGTTTAGATCGAGAGATTTGTTTGATCGGGACGATCAGACTTAGGTGGAGGGCAGTGTCACGGATATTAGCATCACTAAGCTATACCATCACTAAGGCGATGCTAAGGCCATGCTAAGCGATATTCACGTCAATAATCAAATCATGTATACACATATATAAGGCAGCCGAGAGATGTCACACACAGATGCATTTACTTATACGCCTATGTGTGCGCGAGAGACTGTAAACTACAAACATTCACATTAATAATTCAATCATTATGTCCACACATATGTAGGTACACGCAGGTGAGAAGCAAGGCACAACCATATGCAGACATCTTATTTGAGATGCTCCTAAATGTAGGCAATTATAATTGTGGAAGTGTCGCTCACACATACAATCATGGGGTATGAGAGAAGCTATAAAATCGTGCAATTTTAGTTATAGCTGAGAAGTTTGAGAGCTCATGGACAATGCTAGTAGATTCTAGAAGATGCGAACGAGGAAACCAGAAAGTATAAAAGGCCGCAGATGTAGAGGCGCTGGAATTCAGTTTGATTTGAGTTGTCAAGCAGTTACGACTAAGACGATATCTAGCGAGCAATAGCAGTATTATTTTGAATAGTCAGTTTCATTTAAGCTATCAGTTTGGTTATTAAGCTATTCGTTGCACAGTTTGAGTGTTATTGTGAAGTATTTTAATAAAGGCCATTTTTCCATTATACAATATTGGAGTTATTAATTCAACAGTTTAGCGATACGAACCTAGCAAAAGGGCAAATAAGAGGATTTGCAGCAAATTCGTTACAATATGGTACAACGAAAGCTATTAGATCCGATTTAGGAACGGAATATAAAAACGAATTATTCTCTGAATTGACAAAACTTTTGAAGATTGATCATGATTTCTCAACAGCTTACCATCACGAAAGTGTTGGTACGGTTGAAACGTATTCAGATTGGGATACATATTTAAAATACTTTACATTTTTACACAATAATACAAGTAGTTCGGTTTTTGATAATAAATTTACTCCCTTTGAATTAATATTTGGCAGAAAAACTACAATGCCAAATGAATTGCAAAAAGAGCAAATTGATACGATCTACCATGTAGAAAACTACACAAAAGAGCTTAAGTTTAGAATGCAAAAATCGCCTAAAATGGCAAAAAATTTGATTAATAAGCATAAGATTAGAAATAAAGATTTATACGATAAAAGGCTAAGCCTTTAGAAATTAAAATTAATGATAGAGTTTTAGTAGAAACAGAACCTAGAAATAAACATAAAAATATATATCAATGTCCGTACATTGTAAAAAATATTGATGGACCAAATATAACGATTAGTGATAGAAGTAATTAGAATGAAAAAATTGTACATAAAAATAGAGTACAAAAAATTAATTAAATTTAGTCTGTACTTATTCCTATAAATTTAACTAAATAATCTTTAAGACATAAATCTATTTTAGGAATACGCCAATGAAGGCTAAAGAAAACAATTTGTTTAAGGTACCAAATAAATATAAATTTAATAACGTAGATCCTACAATAAGAATAGAAAGCAAAAAACCGGTTCATTTCAAACTATAAATCAAATATTTTAAAACTAATTTTTTTACATATCTCATTTCTTTAAAAATTAAAATTTTAATTCTCTTTTAAAAAAACGTTGCACTGTTCTGAACGAACGAATCCCGGGTTAACACCGTTCATTCAAAACATTACAACAAATTACTGAAGCCCAAAGAAGAATGTGGCAAGATTAATTACTAATCTTACCAAATTCTTCTTTTCCAAAGGGGGATGATGTAGTGCCATAGTAAATTGCATTAAATTAAATTTTAGCTGGCAACTCCCTCTCTAGAAAAGTGCAAGATGCAACCATGCATTATTAGCACTTGGCATCACTAAAAATGTTAGAGTCGAGCAACGCGGAGAGTTTCTGATTGGTTGAAACTGCCGTTGCTCGACGTCATCATTGATTTCGACGCCATCATTAATTTCGTTGCTAAGCAACCTAAAGAAAAGCTGCCTAGCCACAGAGTTGCGTTAGCGGCAGTTTTAAGTGAATCGGCCGCCGCGTAAGTTGAAGAAATAAAAAGAATTAAAATAACTTAGTGTTAAAGTTAAAAATTAAATTAAAATCTTAGGGACACTAAAGAACTAATAGTTATTAAAATAAAAACAAATATATTTAAAATTAACCTAACAATTTATTTATTAAAAGAGAAAAAAATAAATAAATTAAAACAAACGTAAGTACGTGCGTGTAGCAGTGTGCGTGTGGGCGTGCAGAACATTTTTCAGAGTGCCCATAAAATGGACACCTTTCAGCCCAAAGTATAGTTAAAACCAAAGAGTATTTTCATTATATATTTAAATAAAACTAAAGACAAGTTGTGAAGGAAAAATAACTTAGGAGACTAAGGACATTCAAAAGAATAATTATAATCAGAGATTAACATAAGTAAAACTGTAAGTGTAGAAAAAGAAATTTGCTAAATAAACTGTGTGAACATAAACTGAACTAAGACTAATTGTTTGAAATAAATTAATTAGTTTGTGAGTGCGGATGTGAGCATTGGGCTACATACCCACAAATTAGCGTGAGTATAAATCGCACCAAAAATGGTTGGCGCTGAAAAGCCAACCTTTCATGGCGACCGTGACGCCAGGTCTTGCAATGCGGCCATAGTGGCGAAGAGGCAGGCCTCTCAAAAACTGAAAATGGTAAAAGAAAAACCTAAAATCATAAAAATTTAAAATCAAAAAAAATTTGGATAAATAATTTTGTAGGGCCAAGTATTTTAGTTAAACTTCTTGTTGTTTTATTTGGAGCTTTTCGGCCGGTTTATCTCAATAAAATCTACTTTTTTATTTCAATCAACGCGTTTCGACGCATATTCGCATCTTCATCAGGATTCTAATTTATTTTTTAGAAAATACGAAAAACAATGTCATTAAATACAGGCAAATTAATATGTTACATACATATCAGCCTACCCCGTAGGATTCAAGTACAGTCTCGTCCCCGATCCAGATGCTTCTACAAAGCGAATTTCATTATGCTCAATGATCTGTTGGCTTCCCATGATTGGTCGGATCTCTATGCTTGCACCGATGTCGATTCGGCTATCTCTATATTTTACAGTACGCTTGATGGCTTCTTTGATACCTGCATTCCTACTCGCTATACCCTATGTTCGAATAAGCCCCCTTGGTTTTCAAGGCAACTTATCAGACTTAGTAACATTAAATCTAGGCTTTATAAGAGGTTCAAGAAATCTGGAGCATCTGCAGACCTCTGTAAATATCTAATAGCTCGTTCTAAATTTCACCGTCTTAATCAGCTTTGTTATAAAAATTACTTGAGTTGTTGTAAAGCCCAATTTTTTAGAAATCCAAAAAAGTTTTACAGTTTCGTAAATTCAAAGCGGAAAACTTCTGGGTATCCTTCCTCATTAACCTTTGGAGGTAAAAAAGCTTGCACTGATGACGACGTTGCTGAACTATTTTCTGAGTTCTTTAAGTCCACGTATTCATCCAGTGGTTTTCATTCCGGTCAATATCCCTATCACTTAGATAGCTCAAATTACATTAGGAATCCTGCTATTGATGGTAATATTGTTCTTCAGAGTCTTCAATCTTTGAAGCCCACCTTTTCTCCGGGACCGGACGGTGTTCCTAGTTGCGTGCTTAGGTACTGCGCCGAAAACATGTATGAGCCTATTTTAAAATTATTTGAGGTATCTCTGGGATCTGCGTCATTCCCGGCACTTTGGAAACGGTCTTTTATTATACCCCTGCATAAAAAAGGTAGTAGGTCAAAAGTTGAAAACTACAGGGGTATTGCTAAACTTTCAGTCATTCCTAAAGTCTTTGAACAGATTGTCACCAGTCAACTGAAATATCAGTGTTCTAGTCTTTTATCTGCATGCTAACACGGTTTTATTCGTCAAAGGTCAACCACTACAAATTTGCTTGTATTCACCTCTATAGTTATGGAAGGATTTTTAGCGAACAAGCAAACGGATGTCATCTACACGGACTTCATCAAAGCATTTGATACCGTCAACCATGAGTTGCTTATTCATAAGCTTGATTTACTGGGCTTTCCGTTTCACCTATTAATGTGGCTGAAAAGCTATCTTTCTAACCGGACCCAAAAAGTCCTGTTCAAGTGCAATCTGTCGGAATCGTTCGGAGTTTCCTCCGGCGTACCCCAGGGAAGTCATCTAGGCCCTTTGCTCTTTGCCCTTTTCATTAATGACTTGCCACAGACAATATTATATTCCCATACTATAATGTATGCGGATGATGTAAAACTTTGCTACACTTACTGTCCTACCGATTTGAGTTCCTTGGATCTTCTTCAGGCCGACTTGGACTCGTTCCAATGTTGGTGCACAACAAATTTACTAGCTTTAAATTGCTCTAAATGTAAGCATATGACATTTCACCGAGTGAAGCCAGCATTGAAATCTTATGTAATAGATGGTACGCCTTTGGAGCGTATATCTATTGCAAATGATCTAGGTGTCCTTTTTGATCCGAAATTGAATTTTAACATGCATTTTTCATCTATAGCCAACAAAGCTTTGGGTTTACTTGGATTTGTTAAAAGATGGGCTAAAGAGTTCGATGATCCGTACCTCACTAAGGTTCTTTACACATCGCTGGTTCGTCCAATACTCGAGTATTGCTCATGCGTTTGGTCCCCTGTTTCTCAAAAGCATATAAAGCGTCTTGAGTCAGTTCAAAAGCAATTTTTGATATTTGCATTGCGCGGCCTTAATTGGGACTCAAGTCTCCACCTTCCTCCATACAGAAGTAGACTTCTTCTTATTAACTTACCCACTCTGGAAAATCGGAGAATATTACTGGAGAAATTGATTCCGCGGACCTCCTCAGCCGCTTGTTTTTTGCGGTTCCCCCTAGAGTATCCAGACACTACGTTCCTTTCTATTTACCCCTTTGTCGACGAAACTTTGCTAAAAATAATCCTCTTCCTATCTGGTGCGCGCACTACAATGACTTGTATAGCTGCATCAGTCTTGAATATACTTTTGCCACTATACGTAATGCAATACTTGCCTATCTAATTTAAGAGATACAAGCTAATTTAATTTGCCGGCGTTTTATCGATAAAAAATGGGAACTATTTCGCTTAAGGATGGAGGAACATTTATCAACATGTATCATTAAGAAGGAACAAGACAGTACTGTGTTGATTGGAATCTGGTGCATTCCAACAACGTAAAAAACATGCTTTTTCATGAGTCACTGACCGGAATCGTATGCATTCCGGCAGTATAATCTTATGGGTCAGGCATCGAGCTGATTGGAATCCGGTGCATTCCAACAACACAGGTCATGTTACTTTTTTATGCCTTGTGATGACGTATCCTCATTACACTACTCTTAGCACTGCCGGATTCCCATGACATGCTGATTGGAATCTTGTTGCATTCCAACAGGGAGATTGGAATCCACTGCATTCCGATATCATGCTGAGCGGAATCTGATGCATTCCGCCAGTATAAGATTTCGGCATAAGATCTTATTTCTACTCATATTTCTTATTATTATTATATTTTGAAATTAAATAGTAATGTTCACTAATATTTCTTTGTTTGTAATATAACATTGTTGAAATCTCGATATATCTTAAATTTTATCTTTTGAGTTGTATATTTATATATCTTTTATATTATGCAGTCGACCATAGTTTGTCGTCGACTTTAAATAATAAATAAATAAATAAAAAAATATAAAACTGATTTTACATTTCACTAAACTTACATTATTGACAACATTAAATTCGTCTAGTTGTTGAACACATATAAACATATATACACATAACATTAACAAACAGATACATTTTGTAAAAAAAATTAAACCGCACAACACGTCTTTATTCGTCAATATTTTGCATTGACTGTGATCGTTGTAGCATAAGCGCAGTTTATGTTGTCGACGTCTTCTTTGAAGTTCATCGCTGTATGTATTTGTTGCTGTATGCGCAACTCTTCTAATGTCATCCTTCTTCTGGTTCTGTTCTCCACGTCTAATACTTTTGTTTCATCAAAATTGGCTGTGTGTTTGTGATAGTGCCGTGGAGCTTTTGTTGTTTTTAGCATCTTGCTTATGCTCGTATATTCTCGTTCCTAACGATCTTTTCGTTGTTCCAATGTACACTTTATTTCTCCTTCTTTCCCATTCCACAGTGAAATGTACAATCAGTTTTATATGCAACATATTAATTTGCCTGTATTTAATAACTTTGTTTTTCGTATTTTCTAAAAAATAAATTAGAATCCTGATGAAGATGCGAATATGCGTCGATACGCGTTGATTGAAATAAAAAAGTAGATTTTATTGAGACAAACCGGCCGAAAAGCTCCAAATAAAACAACAAAAAAAAAATTATTAATTAAAAATGAATTAAACACACAAAAATTTTTCCTGAATTAAAATTTAATTTACAAAAAAAAAAAATTTTTTTAAATCAACAAAAAAAAAAAAAACCATAACATCAAATAAAAATCCAAAAAAAAAAATATAAGAATGCAAAAATTTTACAAAAAAATTAAAAACTAAAACTACGCAAAAAAACATGACCTTTAAAAAAAAAAACTATAAAATCTACAAAAAAATATACAAACATTTAAAAAACCCATCAACAAAAAAATTATAAAATTAATAAAAAAAACTAAAAAATCTACAAAAAAAATATCAAATCTATATACGATTTGGTGGTAGTTCATGGCGGTGTTTGTGCCACTGGCTAGTGCAGAAAAATTAGAAGAAATAAAAGCACTTAACAGAAAAATACAATAAAAAAGACTTAATAGAATACAGAAATAATAGGATCATGTAAAATTTAATAAAATAAAACAACGAACTAAACGGCAGCAGAAATAATATAATTGTGGAAAGAAAAACAACAAAAAATTCAAATAAATACTTTGAAGACTGTACCAAACATTTTTTTTTGTAAAACGGCACTAGCCACGCCACCAGCATAACGGCAAACCACCGTAAACCCATAAAGCAGCAGAACAGCAAGTCAACCTTTCATGGCAGAACAGCAAGCGCAGCAGCAGCAGCAAAACAGCAACCGAAGCAGCAGACCAGCAGCAGCAGCAACATAACAGCAAGCTATCAAGCGGTAACGAAGCGCAGCAGCAGTTGGTATGAAATAATTTTTGCATTATATACATAATATTAAAATAAATTTAACTTACATTTTTGTCAATTTCCATAGAATATTCATTATATTTTCTATCACAAAAAAAAAATTATTTCATATTAACCTTTTTCTGAATTTTCGACATCTACATAATAATACATTTCATATTATATTTCCAATTTTCAAAATTTACCGTAATTATCACCATACTTATTCAATTACATTAAACAAACACACAATTTCTTGAAATATACATACATATATACATGTGCAAAATGTGTAAAGGTAGGCACTGTGGGAGAGGGTCGGACAAAAACAGAAACTTTTTTAATCATCAATAATTGCTTTATTGGTTTTTGGCTTGTATAAGAGTTGCTGAAATTAAATAAATTTTTAAAAGTTTTCTAGTTTTAGTGGGCTACATCAAAAACAATACAAACAAAAAAAAAAACAAAAATTTTTTTTACTTGTCCTAAGCGGTGCGTTGCACGTTAAAAAAATAACATGATTACAATTTTTATTCAAAGCGGTGGTTCCATAATTAACCAAAAAGATTTTTTTTTTGCGTAAACGGTGGTTCCGTGAAAAACCAACGAAACTTTTTTTTTAATGCCGGTGCGTCCGAGGACATTCATATTACAAGTTTGAAAAGATGCGGTGCGCCCGTATCTATAAAAATAAAACTATACAATTTTAATAAAAACGGTGCGTCCGTAATAACACAAACACATTGAGATCTTTTTAATAAAGCAGTGCGTCTGTTATCAGCAGCCAAGTCCTTTTACCAAAATAAAATATTTTCCTTTGAAATAAAATTAGATTACTTCAATATACATTCAATTTATCAGTAAATATTCAGTCTTTCATTAAATTGTTGGATAATTCTTTCAATTTCACATCAACATTCAATTCAATTTCGGTTAAATTTTCGTAAGCAATTTCTATAAATTCGAAATCAGTTTAAATATTTCTTCTTTGCTTCCTACTACATATGTTTCTTAGAAACAAAAAAGTAGTTCCCAAAATTTCAGAGCAAGACGCAGATTCCGAAAATTCAGATTCCAATTCCAAAAATTCAGATTCCAATTCCAAAAATTTTAATTCCGAATGTTCCGATTCCGAAAATCTCGATTTTAAAAGCCCAGTTTCCGAAGGCTCAACTACAAATTCGCCCAGTACAATCAAAAACCTTGACTAGACTTACTTTGTCCGGAGAATTTCACGGATTTGAGGAATTGCCCGAAACACATATTTCAAATCCTCCTAATTCCGATACAAATATGGCAACTCCTGAGGAAAAAAGATCGTTTATCAGCATCTGCGCTGGTATTATGCGTGAAAATTATAGCGGTGAGCTCCTGGGTCTTGAATCTTTCATTAATAAAATTGAGTTAATCGAATAATTTGTCGACGAAAATTTAAATGGCACTTGTATTTCATATATTAAATCCAAACTCGGTGGTAAAGCTCGAGAAGCGATACCAACTCAAATACTTTCAGCTAATGATATAAAAATAGCACTACGTAACCGTATAAAACCCGACAACTCCAAAGTTGTGGCCGGAAAAATTTCAGCTTTGCAAGTTAATAATAATAATTACACCGATTTTGCAAAACGCGTCGAGGAATTGTCTGATTCTTTAGAGCGTTCGGTAATTATCGAAGGGATTACTCAGGCCAAAGCCCATGAAATGGCCATCGAGCAAACAGTTAACGTTTGCCGATTGAACGCAAAAACAAGTTTAGTCAAATCAATCCTCGCTTCAACCAATTTTTCTGATTCCAAGGACGAAATAGCTAAACTGATTGTAGAGCAATCAAATGAAATAAAAGAACGCCAAGTTTTAGCATTCAGGGCGCGGAACAATAACAATTTCAGAAATTTTCAAAGTAATAACCGAGGTCGAAATTCCCAAAATCAAAGTCGTAACTTTAACAATTATAGACAAAATAGACCATATTTTAGTATCAGTAACCATGGCAACAACTTCAATCCCGGCAATCAAAGGCAAAATTTCCGTTCCGGCGGCGGAAATCGGCATCAGTCTAATAATAATAATAATAGCAGCAATAGTCGTACTAGCAATAATAACGGTTCTAACACTTCCAATAATAGAGGTAGAAATGCAAGTGTCCGGACTTTAAACAGGGAAGCCCCTCAGGAGCGAACACTGACGGAGGACGAGACAAATTACTAACTGATTCAGCTCACAGTTTTTCTTCTAAAAACGTTTATTGTCTTAACTTAAATTATTCCGATTTTCTAACAAATTTTGTACATTTCTAGTCGATACACAAGCCGACATTCCGTTAATTAAAATTTCCTCTCTCAATAAAAATTTTTCAATTAATAACGATGATACAATTAATATTACTGGAGTAACTACAGATACAGTTTCTACATTAGGTACTTTTACAACTAACTTACACTTTTCAAATTTTTATATCAAACATACGTTGCACGTGGTAGACAATGACTTCAACATTCCATCAGATGGAATACTTGGTAAGGATTTCTTAAAATCAAATAAATGCGATATCAGCTATGCAACAAATTGCATTTCCTTCTGGATAGGCAATGAAAAGATCGTACTTCCCATCCTTCACGGAATGGAAATAGACTCAAAACCACTTTTCGTGGATTCTCAAGAGATTTCTCACGGTGTTTTCACAGCGAATGTATAGTTGATACCGGAAGTCCGATCATTAAAGTAATAAACACCACAATTAGCGTAAAATACGTAAATAACTGCAACATTCAAACAGAAACACTTTCTAATTATCACGTTTATAAAATCAATAACCCAGTAAAACAAAATAGTCGTATTAAAGAACTTAAAAGCATTTTAGAACAACAAATACCTAATTATGCTGAAAATAAGCTTATTAACTTATGTTTAGAATATTCCGAAATTTTTGCGCTAGACAATGATAAAATGACAATAAACAATTTTTATGAACAAAAACTAAGACTAAACGATACGACGCCAGTATACATTAAAAATTACCGCCTACCGTACTCTCAGCGCGAAGAAATAAATAAACAGGTTAATAAATTATTGGAAAACGATCTGATCGAAAATAGTTGTTCGAATTATAACAGTCCCTTGATTTTGGTACCGAAAAAAGACCTAAATGGCCAAAAATCGTATAGAATGTGCGTTGACTATAGGGCTGTAAATAAAGTTAGTTGCTGATAAATTTCCTTTGGCACGTGAAGACGATATTTTGGATAACCTTGGCCGTGCGAAATTCTTTTCTACTTTAGATCTTTTTTCGTGTTTTCACCAAATTCCACTTCACACAGATTCAAGAGACATAAATCCTTTAGTACTGACCGCGGAGCTTTTCGATGGAAGGTGCAACCATTTGGTTTAAACGTGGCTCCAAACTTATTTCCATGAATGATGTCAATTGCATTTTCTGGTATTTCACCCAACCAAGCCTTTATGTATGTAGACGATATAATAGCAATTGGATGTAGCGAAGCACATCATCTCACCAATCTAAAAAAAGTTTTCGAGACCTGTAGGAAATTCAGCTTGCGACTTAACCCAAAAAAATGTAAATTTCTTTGACCTGAAGTAACTTTCTTAGGGCATAAATGCTCAGCAAATGGGTTCCTAACAGACGATTCAAAAATTGAAGCAATTAAAAGGTATCCTAAGCCACGCGATAAAGATGCTGGCCGAAGATTCGTGGCATTTGCAAATTATTATAGGAGATTTATTCCAAATTTCGCTTCATTAGCAGCTCCATTGAACCGTTTGAGTAAAAAAAAGGTTGAATTTAATTGGGATACGGCATGTGAGTTAGCTTTCGATAAACTAAGAAAAAGTCTGATTTCTCCAAAACTATTACAATATCCAGATTTCACCAAAGAATGTTTAATTATGGCTGATGCTTCTAAGTTAGGTTGTGATGCGATACAAAATCATAATGGTAACGACTTGCCAATTTGTTTTGCTTCCAGAGCCTTTAGCAAATCGGAACAAAATAAAGGAATAATAGAATTAGAACTTTTGGCAAAATATTTTGCAATAAAGCAATTTCGTGCATATATCTATGGCACTCACTTCAAAGTTAAATCAGATCATCGTCCACTATTTTATCTATTTAATATGAAAGATCCGTCGCCGAAACTTTCCAGAATCCGTGTGGAATTGCCCGAATATAATTTTACCATAGAATATATTAAAGGAAAATCTAACGTAGGTGCAGACGCATTATCACGAATTTGAATTCAAGAACTTAAAAATTCCAATAATCAAATTTTAGCAGTACAGACGAGGTCTATGACGAAACGTCACGAACAACTACAGCAATCGGCTGAGGACATAAACGAAACAAATATTAAATTACAGGTATTCGACAAATTTTCATATAATTTTTCCAAGAAAATGCATAGGATAAAAAGCCAAATTTGTCATGACAACGATAATGATAAAATCAATTTAAAAATATATGCGCATTTAAAACATAAAAAACTCGAGTTACTTAGTATTGTGTGTACTAACAAAATAATGCAATTAGATGAATTATTAATTATTTAAATATTTTTCTATTTCAAATTTTAAAAGTACAGAGAATTCAATTTTAAAAAATTTACAAATACTATTAAAAGAGCCTGTCGAAACAGTTACGGACAACGACAAAAAACTTAAACTAATGGAAATTTACCACAATGACCCGATATCAGGTGGTCACTGCGGAAATAAAAAGCTTTACGCAAAAATACGTACAAAATATTATTGGAAAGGTATGACCCGTGATATTGCCACATACGTCAAAAATTGCAAAAAGTTCCTTTTGAATAGTCAAGCCAAAAACCAAAGAAAATTTGGTGCTTACACCAAAACCCTGCAAGCCTTTCGATGTCGTAGTTATAGATACAATAGGACCTTTGCCTGAGTCGAATAATGGAAATAGGTTCGCGGTTACCATTATGTGCGACTTAAGCAAATACCTAGTTACAATATCAATCCCTGATAAGACAGCAAAAACAATTTCAACTGCCATTTTTGAAGGCTTCATCCTCATTTATGGCATAATGAAATCAAATAAAACCGATTTAGGAACCGAATATAAAAATGAAATTTTCTCTGAATTAACTAAACTCCTAAAAATGGAACATAATTTTTCTACGGCTTACTATCAAGAAACCCTAGGTACAGTTGAAAAAAATCATCGGGTATTTAATGAATATTTACGAGCTTTTCTAAATGATAACTTCCCCGAATGGGACGTGTATTTGAAATATTTAACATTTTTGCAGAATACAACTCCTAGTACAGTTTTTGATAATGGATTTACTCCATACGAATTAGTATTCCGTAGAAATGTTACTTTACCAAATGAAGTTAAAAAGGAACAAATCGATCCAATTTACAATGTTGAAAATTATGAAAAAGAAGTAAAATATAGACTACAAAAAACACATAAAATAGCAAAAGATTTAATTAGCAAACATAAAATTAAAAATAAGGATCCATATGATAAGAGGGCGCGTCCGTTAGCTATTAATATAAACAATAAGGTAGTAGTACAAAAAGAACCTAGAAATAAACACGAAAGTATTTATCAAGGACCATATATAGTCACAAAAATTGATGGAGTTAATGTCACGGTTTTAGATGAAATGAATAAAAAGGAAAAAACCGTTCAGAAAGAACGAGTCAATAAGGTAAACTAAACATTTTTATACAAATTTACAAACTGACTTTTAACTAGTTTAAATCTTCATTACATTCACTTCATCTCAAACTAAAATCTTTATTAATAAACGAAAACAAAAAAAAAAAAAAACTTTAAAGCTAGGAATTTTAAGTTACATTACAATCGGCATGCAAATAATACCAAATATTTAATATGCATGCATTATTTGTCATAAATATATAATACATTAATTTAATGCAATAGAAATTAGAAAACAAATTACATGTAAGTAATTGAATTAATATTATAATATTAACAAAATTTCATATGTAAAAAGAAAAAAATTTTTCTGATTGAACGAATGAAAAAAAGGGGAGGAACACCCTAATATCATACATTCATTCAATCAAAACAATTTAAGTCATAGGAACAAGAAGAATATGACAAATCTGATCAACTTGTCAGATACTTCTTTTTTCTAAGGAAGTGTGGTATAACCGCACTGCGTTAAGGCTCCATTACTGATACTTAGCATAGACTTGACTTGACTTGGCGTAAACTTGGCAACTTAGCCACGATTATACTCCACTTGGCGCATAAAATCTGGCATCATAATCAGCGTTGAAATTTATTTTTAAATAAATGTCAATTTGTATGACAAAATGTCAAAATGAAATGGAAACAAACAAATGGCATCTCAAAATGTAAACGTCACTTAGAACTTACATAGAAAATCAAAATTCAACAGACTTCAAAGTCAAGTTAAGTTTTGAGTAATCAGTAACATGCAATGTTAATTTAACAGAACTGTAAGTGACAGCTCGCAAGCCAAGTCAAGTCTATGCTAAGTATCAGTAATGGAGCCTTAAAGCCCCCATTACTGATACTTAGCATAGACTTGACTTGACTTGGCGTAAACTTGGCAACTTAGCCACGATTATACTCCACTTGGCGCATAAAATCTGGCATCATAATCAGCGTTGAAATTTATTTTTAAATAAATGTCAATTTGTATGACAAAATGTCAAAATGAAATGGAAACAAACAAATGGCTTCTCAAAATGTAAACGTCACTTAGAACTTACATAGAAAATCAAAATTCAACAGACTTCTAAGTCAAGTTAAGTTTTGAGTAATCAGTAACATGCAATGTTCATTTAACAGAACTGTAAGTGACAGTTCGCAAGCCAAGTCAAGTCTATGCTAAGTATCAGTAATGGAGCCTTTATCCAGCCTTAATGCATTGAACACACCACTGAGTGTAACTGGCATCGCTGTTGCTTTCAGCAATGAAAAATGATGGCAAAAACGATTTGTTTGAAATATTTAAATTAGTGAGTGCGGGTGTGAGCATTGGGCTGCATACCCACAATTTAGCGTGAGTATAAATCACACCAAAAATGGTTGGCGCTGAAAAGCCAACCTTTCATCATTTTCCGGCGGAGGCCCCAAATTTAGCGAGAGAACGTGACCTTATATGACAGCTCGATCCCGGCGACCCCTAAATAAGGCATATAAACCAATTCATCAGATGGCTTGAGGATGAACACAAGCGGGCGAAATGGGAGAAGCATCTAAGTCGTTGTGACCTCTCTGCAGGTGTGGGTAAGCTTTGGTCCACCGTAAAGTCCCTATCGAATCCGTCCAAGCACAAAGACAAAATTTCCATCGCCTTTGGTGATAGTGTTTTCGGATACGAAAAAATGCGCGAGCGCTTTCTGCCGACAATATATAATGCATTCTACGGTTGGCAAATTTAGACGGAGGGCCAACAGACATGCTTAAAAGCCTAGGAAAAGAGGGTTTCAAATAATTAGCACATGTCTTCAACCTGTCTCTGAACAAGAAGAATTAAACAAGGGGTGCCACAGGGTGGTGTCCTATCCCCACTTTTGTTTAACTTCTACATATAAAAGCTGCTTTCGCCACCAGAAGAGTTACTATCGTTTCCTAAGCCGATGACTGCACAATAATGCCCACAATTTTCAAATAAATACATACATATATACATACAGGCCCAGGCCCACAGATCGATGAGCTTTGTAACAAAATAAATGGAGGTACCCTGATCTTTCCAGTTTTTTCACCTCACGAAACCTCCCATTATCACCAACTAAATCATCGGCGACCTTATTTACAACATGGACGTCCCAAATGTCGACCATTTTGAACATCCACGTCAATGGCACTGTCTTACACCCGTGACGTTCGAACAGGATCTACATTTTGCTGAGCATGCAGCCGCAATTGTACCGAAAATGCAGAGCCGTAAATATAAAATAAATAAATGTAAGGCGCGATAACCTCCGAAGAGATTTTAGGCCGAGCTTCTCTTCCAATTTGCGTCGTGCTCCTTTTTAATTTTTTCCCTTTAAAAAATTTTCTTCTAATTGAAAAACCTTATATCATATAAATTTTTTTAGTAGTCATGCAAAAAACCTTAAAAATCAAAGTCGAAAAGAAGTAAAAAAAATGAAATTTCGCAGGCTGGAAAATAATTCTTTTGGGTATGCGTAGTGGAACTTTTTTTCCTGAACCCAAATCCTATCGAAAAATCGATGGCGCGATATCGGTTAATAAATCGACCCAGTCTAATGTATATATGTGTCACCTTAAAGGTTGAATCTTCTTGTATTAACGATAAAGACATTCCCCGAAGGCTTTGGGGAGTGTTGTCGATGTTAATAGTGTTTTTAGTCCGAATATAAATCGACAAATTTTCCTTGGAATAAGGCTTAACGGATAAATTGCAACCACCAAAAAATTATAAACAAACACTGCTACAACAACAACAACAACAACATAAACAAACAGCCTTGTTTTGCACTTAACTCTAAGTTGTAACTTCGTTCCAATATGTCACCCATTTTATTGTAAACAGATGTATGTATGTAATTCAAAATTTTATGTTGTTGGGAACAACGCAAACAAAGTTGTTTTCATAGACTTCCATTATAGAATTGAGATTCAAATATATGTCCGCTATTTTGGTCTTTCTGAGTATTCTATAAATGTCAGCATAATTTTCTTAGTTGCTTTTGTTGGTATATCGAAAAATCTAAAAAAGTCAAAATTTTGAGTTGAATCAGTTTACAATTAAAGGTGCGGTGTAGTAGGGCTTCGATATTTGGACTATCGGTTTCTATCACAAACAGAAATTCAAACATAATATTGTATAGCCCTTTTGGCGGTTATTGCTCTATTATTAGCCGAAACTACGCGAACCAAAAAAAAGTTTTCGAAAAATTTGAATAATCGAGAAGTATCAAAATTTGCAGTAAAGGCTCAAAGTATGCAGTTTTGTAGTCCACTCAATTTTAGTCTATCAAAGTAGAAGCAATGATTCTATCTAAAAAAGGAGCGCTTTTTTCTTACATTTTCAAATACTATTTTCTACGTTGAATGCGTTCCAATTCGAGCATTTTCCGAGCCACCCTAAGATGATGCGGGCATTGCGCTGGGTATCCCAACGCAGCTCCTTATGGTATCCTATGCGGACTGGGGACAGGCTAATAGGTGCGATATATATACATGCGCTTCCCAAGGCAGTCGGTTCTATGTACCGGAGCGACTCGGGATTTTTCCCGACCAAGGACTGTCATTTCAGTGTGACCCCATCTAATTTGTTTCGTCCCTCCCACAAATTGTCATCCTCACAGCAGCTCCTTGCAGCAGGACTGCTCCATATTCTCTTACTCCGGGAAGGCATCGAATCCAATCCGGGTCCGTCTCCTGACCCCGGTCCTGAGAAATGGTTTTGCTGCATCTGCCGGAAAAGAATCTTTTTAGGACGGTTATACTCTGTTCAGAGTGTCTCGTGCAAGGGATGGTTGCATCGGACAGGTTGTTCTGGGCTTGATCCCAAAACCCGACGTCCACGTAACTTTTATAAATCTTTTGTGGTTCCTTGCTGTTCACGCCCAAGGGCGTCCCGTAGTCTACGTCTAAGCGCCCCCCTCACTACCTTCCAGCAGCCCCGCTGCTCAGCAAGCCACAACAAGTACCCGCTGCTGCTCGCGCCCCACGGCGCCAACAACTCAAACAGCTGCTACCACTCATAACTACAATCTTCGTTGTAGAGTCGGAAGCAATGCTGAGCAACAGCCCCTGCCCCCGTCTTCTCCCCCCCCCCCTCTTTTCCGGCAGCAATCGTGTAGGTCAGGGAAACAGACTCTTAGTCCCTACCTCCGTTTGCACCGTTTGCCAGCACAGTATATATATGTTTGCGACATCCGCCCAATGCAGCTCCTGCCTTGGGTGGTGCCACTTCCCTAGATGTTCTGGTCTCTGCGACGGCAACCCCCCGACGGGTTTCATCGCGCCATGTTGCCAGGTCGCAAACCCAAATCATCCGGGTACCACAATGCTTGCCCAAGGACGCCCAGTCGTAGGGCCACAACAGCAATTGCGTCCTGGCCTTCCCCAACCCAGGCGTAGTCACCCGTCACTTACCCCCAGAGTGGCGACGTCTCCCCTTATGCACTTCAGAATTCTGAAGTTAAACTGTAATGGACTAACTGGGAAGATTACGGAGATAGTCGATTTCATGAAGCGGCACAATATCCGCATTGCTGCGATTCAAGAGACTAAACTCACAGCAAGATCTGCATTGCAGACCTGCTCTGGGTATAACGTCCACAGGAAAGACCGCGAGAGCGGAAATGGAGGCGGTTTCGCGTTTATCATACACCACTCTGTGCAATATTGTATATTTGATCCTGGCATCGACCGCAGGGACAATGTCTTAGAACGTCAAGGCCTATCTGTCCGGTCAGGCGATGCAAACCTAGAAATCATCAACATCTACATCCCTCCTGCCACCTGTTGCCCCAGTGGATACCGCCCTAATATCAGGCCCTTACTCACTGGCAACAATCGCATTATCTTAGGCGATTTCAATGCCCATCATGATCTATGGCATTCAAACTTGCGGGCGGACAGTAGGGGTGAGATGTTGGCGGATCAAATAGAAGAAACGACGTTCTGCACAATAAACGGAGACGCCCCCAAACGTATGGTAGGAAGCTGTCACAGCTCGCCAGATATCTCAATCGTGAGCGCAGAACTCGTAAACTGCGTCAACTGGCAGCCGATGGTAACATTGGCATCCGACCACCTGCCCATACTTATTTCGCTTGAGCGTAACGCCGACTTCATCGTCACTGAAAAACGCACTTTCATAAACTTCAAAAAAGGAAAGTGGGAAGAATATAAATCCTTTACAGACAGCCGCCTAGCTGCCCTCCCTATCCCGACTGATGCCCGCCAAGGGGAGCGTGCCTTCCGTAAGGTCATTAAATCCGCCTCGTGACATTTCATTCCAGCCGGGAGAATTCCCGAAATCCGGCCCCACTTCCCGGCGGAGGCCGCAAACTTAGCGAGAGAACGTGACCTTATAAGACAGCTTGACCCAGGCGACCCCCAAATAAGGGGGTAGATGAACACAAGCGGGCGAAATGGGAGGAGCACCTAAGAGGTTGTAACCTCTCTACCGGTGTGGGTAAACTTTGGTCCACCGTAAAGTCCCTATCGAATCCGACCAAGCACAAAGACAAAGTTTCCATCGCCTTTGGCGACAAAGTGCTGTCGGACGCGAAAAAATGCGCGGGCGCATTCTGCCGACAATATATAATGCATCCTACGGTCGACAAAGATAACCGGAGAGCCAATAGACGCGCACATAAACACAAATTCAGCGCGTCACCAATCACCATCGCCGCTAAAGAGGTTGAGGACGCCATTGGTCGTGCTAAACCATCCAAAGCAGTGGGCCCAGACGGCATAGCCATGCCGATGCTTAAAAACCTAGGGAAAGAGGGGTTCAAATATTTAGCGCATGTCTTCAATCTGTCTCTTTCCACCTTTGTCATACCTGAGAAATGGAAAATGGCCAAGGTGGTCCCGCTACTAAAGCCTGGGAAACCAGCTAACATAGGTGAGTCGTATCGTCCGATATCTCTCCTATCGCCGGTGGCAAAGACGCTTGAAGCCATTTTGCTCCCTTATTTCCAAGCTAATTTGCAGCTAGCCCCTGTTGTTGTTGTTGTAGCAATGCTCGCCCCACCTAATAGCCGCGACCGATCACAAATTGTCATCAATATCCTCTAACGGGAGTCCAAGGAAACTTGCCGTTTCAACAGGGGTGGACCATAAGGAAAGGGGTGTTAGAGGAGTTGGTTCCACATTACAATTGAAGAGATGGTTGGTGTCATGTGGGGACACATTGCAAGCGGGGCATACATTTTGTATGTCGGGGTTGATTCTGGATAGGTAAGAGTTTAACCTGTTACAGTATCCAGAACGAAGTTGAGCAAGAGTGACACGCGTTTCCCTGGGGAGTATGCGTTCCTCTTCCGCAAGTTTTGGATAATTTTCGTTAAGTACTGGATTCACCGGGCAATTCCCGGCATAAAGGTCCGACGCCTGTTTATGGAGTTCACCAAGGACCAGCTTGTGTTTTTTCACTTCATACGGCTCGGTTCTCAGGTGCCGTATTTCCGTATTTGCAGCTAGCCCCTCATCAGCATGGCTTCAGAAAATATGGAACTACCACCGCGCTGAATGCCATTAGCACCCAGATAAATTGCAGTTTAAATCAATACCCCCCACCATAGAACAGTACTCGTAGCGCTAGACGTATCAAAAGCTTTTGATACGGTCAACCATGGCTCGTTACTGCAGGACCTGGAAGGGTCTACCCTTCCCCCATGTCTTAAAAGGTGGACCGCAAATTATCTGGGTGGTCGGCAGGCATCGGTGCAATTTAGAAACGAAACATCAAAACCAAGGAGAATTAAACAGGGGGTGCCACAGGGTGGTGTCCTATCCCCACTTTTGTTTAATTTCTACATATCTAAGCTACCTTCACCACCGGAAAGAGTCACAATCGTTTCCTACGCCGATGACTGCACAATAATGGCCACAGGCCCAGGGCCAAAGATCGATGCGCTATGCAATAAAATAAACGGCTACCTCCCTGAACTCTCCAGTTTTTTCGCCTCGCGAAACCTGGCATTATCACCGACTAAATCTTCCGCGACCTTATTTACAACATGGACGCCCCAAATGTCGACCATTTTGAACATCCACGTCGATGGCACTACGCTACCGACTGTCCGACACCCCAAAATCTTGGGTGTGACGTTTGATCAGGATCTACATTTTGGTGAGCACGCAGCCGCAATTGTTCCGAGAATTCAGAGCCGTAACAAAATCCTCAAATCCCTCGCTGGCAGTACTTGGGGAAAAGATAAAGAAACGCTCATGACTACATACAAAGCAATTAGCCAGCCGATTACGTGCTACGCGTCACCCATATGGTCGCCAAGCCTAAAAATCACCCACTGAAAGAAACTACAGGCCTGCCAAAATACTGGTCTCTGAATCGCCACGGGCTGTCTTCTTATGTCCCCAGAAAACCATCTGCATAATGAGGCGAGAATACTCCCCATCAGGGAGAGAAATGAGATGCTGGCCAAACAGTTCCTGTTGAATACCCAGAAACCTGGGCATTCCCAACAGACATCTGATTGATGAACCAGCACCGCCTAGGGGCTTAAGGAGTCATCTCCGAAAGCATTTTGAGGAAATACGGCACCTGAGAACCCAGCCGTATGAAGTGAAAAAACACAAGCAGGTCCTTGGTGAACTCCATAAACAGGCGTCGGACCTTTATGCCGGGAATTGCCCGGTGAATCCAGTGCTTAACGAAAATTATCCAAAACTTGCGGAAGGGGAACGCATACTCCGCAGGGAAACGCGTGTCACTCTTGCTCAACTTCGTTCTGGATACTGTAACAGGTTAAACTCTTACCTATCCAGAATCAACCCCGACATACAAAATGTATGCCCCGCTTACAATGTGTCCCCACATGACACCAACCATCTCTTCAATTGTAATGTGGAACCAACGCCTCTAACACCCCTTTCCTTATGGTCCACCCCTGTTGAAACGGCAAGTTTCCTTGGACTCCCGATAGAGGATATTGATGACAATTTGTGATCGGTCGCGGCTATTAGGTGGGGCGAGCATTGCTACAACAACAACATATATATACATGAAGCAAAAATCAATATAATCCTTATCCTACTTACGGCACAGTTACTTTTTGCTTTTCCGTTGTAAATTCTTCTTTGTTCAAAAAGGTTGTTGAATGGATTGTGCCGCTATATTCAGTACTTCCTTCATCATCTTCAATGGGCTCGTTTTTGATAAATTCGCTTAACTCGCCTTGCGAATTTTCACAATAATCCAGTAATTGTTCGTTTTTTAGTAAATGCTGAGCAGGACTCCATTGTGCTGATTCCGACTCAATCGCTTGCTGTCTGCCTTC
This sequence comes from Eurosta solidaginis, assembly GCF_040869045.1. Taxonomy (NCBI): domain Eukaryota; kingdom Metazoa; phylum Arthropoda; class Insecta; order Diptera; family Tephritidae; genus Eurosta; species Eurosta solidaginis. The sequence continues at coordinate 50,429,789 of NC_090322.1, forward strand.
AAGAGCCGTTTCTGTTTCTGGAAGTTCGTTTTGAGCAGTGCATTTGGGCTGGCAACTGCTCAACGGGTACGAATCTGTGTCACTTGGTAATACTTTATCTTCAATTGCTGCCTCCATTGACATGTTTAAACCATCCCATTTTTTAGAAACCATTTCTCGCATCTTATGGTCGGATTGCACGCACAATTTTTGGAACCGATACACACTTATCAATTGGTGCAAGCATTTACAACACATTTTTTTTGGTAGCTCGTCACTTAGCTGCACTTCCACTATTTGGGGTATTGTGCTGGATAACAAGGCAGCTACTCGTAATTCGTCGCATTCCTCAATAGTTTCAAAGATAGATTGGTGTTGTGGTTCAGTGCTGCCTTCAGGCGTGAAGGCTTCCAGTTTAATCATACACGTCCGACACAGGTAACCGATATATAGATCATTTGTATCCATTTGAGGGACTGTATCTGCTTCAGTAAAAATTATAAAAACACCATAGTAAAGCACTAGGGCGACTTAAAAATGAAACGATACTAGAAAATAAAATTTGGTATTCACACTTTAGACCCGATACCAAGAAAATTTGTAGTCGATACTTTTGCATCGAGTACTCAGTATTTTTGCATCGACTACTCAGGTATCGGACAAAAGTAGTTGTATCGACAAACACTCCAGGGTTACTATCATTGTGAATGATGACTAAAGCTCCCATTACTGATACTTAGCATTGACTTGACTTGACTTGGCGTAAACTTGGCAACTTAGCCACGATTATACCCCACTTGGCGCATAAAATCTGGCATCATAATCAGCGTTGAAATTTATTTTTAAATAAATGTCAATTTGTATGACAAAATGTCAAAATGAAATGGAAACAAATGGCATCTCAAAATATAAGCGTCACTTAGAACTTACATAGAAAATCAAAATTCAACAGACTTCTAAGTCAAGTTAAGTTTTGAGTAATCAGTAACATGCAATGTTCATTTAACAGAACTGTAAGTGACAGTTCGCAAGGCAAGTCAAGTCTATGCTAAGTATCAGTAATGGAGCCTTAAGTGTGATATCTTATCTGTCAACTGCCTGACAGGATGTTCAATATGGCTACTTTTTAGCGTTTTGACAGGGTGTTCAATATGGCGGCGCCTATCTTCAGCGGGTGATTGAGAGATGCAGAATGAGATAGCGATAGTCAATTACAAATCAGGTGATCCAATCATTTTGGAATTTTGACGTCTATGATGAAGATATCACACTTACCCTGCAAAAATTGTTGGATTACGTGTTCCATTATCTTCATGTTGGAGTACTCTAACAATACTTCTTTTCAATGCGTTTGCGGACCACCATCAGCCGATCATTGCTCGTTTTTTAACGACAGTGATCACGACACGATGACGATCGAACAGAGTTGCCAAAAGTAAAATATTGCATGTAAATAACTAAGAATAAAATTTTACTTTGGCAACTCTGATAAAATGCAACAGCGCACTTGTTTTATGTATACATACTAAAGTATGTATAGAGAAATATTAGTTTCTTTATTCACGCATATGCTAAATAACATAAGAATATTCGTATTATATAATATAAAAGTTATATTGCCCCTCTTCATTTACTTTCATTTTAAATTAAATTTACTTCGATAATTCTTTCCGACACAATTCATTTTTAGTACTGTGGGTGCTCCATGGAGTACTAGAGTGAAAGTACTTTGGAAAGTACCCTCACGTATGTACTCTATGGAATACTTACAAAACAAAGCGAGAGTGGGATCACCTACTCCTCTCCTAGGAAATCGCAATGTTAATTGGAGCACATTTTTTGTATGAATACAGATTAGATTTGGAGCAGTCCTATACTGCCAAAGGAGTATTCCTTACATTATTTATGGAGTACTCGCGTTTTTTGAAGGGAAGTTATCATTCACAATGCTTAATATATTGGAATTGTTGGCGGCCGCCATCATTGTAAATTTTACCAAGTAGCGCAACTAACAGCTGATCGCTCAAAATTTGCACACACACACACAAACATCACTAATGGGCATATTACGGATATCTTAGGGAAATTGAAGTTAAATTTTTAAACAGACATAAACTGTTATAATTTTGGAATATATAGCATCTAGGACACCTTAATTGCAGTAATTGAAAGAAAATGTTTGTTATACTCAAGTATTTAATTATTTTTTCTAAATTTATCTTTAATATTGATGCAATGATTGATCCAATGCAACTCTGGTCTTCCTACTGTTCTTCATTCCACTCCATTCGAGTGCCTATTTTCACGGCCTGCGAGTGTCTTCCACTCTATTCGCAACATAACCTCGAATTAAGCTACCAAACTATATAGTAAACAATGGCCGCCATTATGTGACGGTAGAATTAGAAGAATATTTTTCTAAGCGGGGTCGCCCCTCGGCACTGTTTTGCAAGCACTCCGAGTGTATCACTGATGACCTGTAGTGGAATTCACTAACTTATAACGATGCGATTTGTCGAGATTTTAATTAACAATTTTGTCGCTTTCCTTATCGATTGTACTATTCACTAACTTAGTTTTAACGACTCGAAATAAATGATATTTAAATTTCGTTTTAATAGTAGAAAGGTGGCAGCACAGCTTAACGAAACCTAAAAAATGAGAAAAGCACAAATGAATGCCAAAAATAAATAAACTCCATATACTGACTGCTTTTATTATGCAAGTTTTTACCTATTTTAACAAAAGGTAAGTAAATGCGGTATTAATTTATTTTTTCGGTAATTATTATTTTTGCTCACAACTGCTAAAACTCGTCCAAAAATATCGGGAGAGGTGTCAAAACGTTTTGATCCCAGGAACACGAATCCGAAAGCGGAAATTCCAAATTTTATTTCTGTCAAAAGGTATTTCCAAAAATCCGAAAAATGGCCACGAAGGGCTCCGAAATCGGAGGTGGGATCCATAGTATTTTTGCGCGGAAAACCTGTCTGCATTGGTGGCCTTCGGCCACGCTTATAAAAAATTACCCTGGGTGGGTCCAACACCGGTTTGGAGACCAAATCTATATTACAACAACCACATGAAAATTTTAAATTTTGTTTGCAAGTATCTCTGAAAAGTAATAAAATTTCCAATTTCCGCTTTCGGATTCGTGATCCTTTGTCCAAAGCACGTCTTTTGACACCTCTCCCGATAGTTTTGGATTTGTTTTAGCAGTTGTTATGGATACGCATCTTTGGTGGAAGCAGTAAGGAAGGCGGTCGGCATGATGTGGTGGTGCACAGTGGCTAGTCATTGTCGGCTGGGGCGGGTCCTTGCCAACCTTACTGTTCCTGCGCCATAATCAGAAAAAATTTCCTAACATGCCTATCAAAACTAGCTGTCAAAAAGCGCAGAGACGACTCAAAACGCTTATAAATCAAAATAAAACAACATCCGGCCGAACCGGATATCACGGACAGACCGTTAACACTCAAAAAAAATTCAAACTCAAAAAAAACTCAAAAAAATCTAACGCAAAAAAAAATTTACCGAACCGGACATGGCCGGTTACTAACTCTGAAAATCAAAAAAAAAAAAAAATACTAAAAATAAATACAAAAGGGTATAAACAAAAAGGGCCGAATATAACTAGGGAGGCGCCGCGGGTGTTGTTGCGACGCCCGGTGCTTGTACCCACCCTCAAATCCATGGCCACCGACGCACCTAATTTTCGGTGGCCCCTTACCTGGTAACCCTACGTGTCTTCTAAATAAATGGCGACGCCAGCATTCCCATATTATTTACAAGTTTATTAAAATTTCATTTTTACTAACGTATGTATGCTATAAAAGAAATATTTAAAGCTATACCTATATTTATGTCACCCCCTTTTTTCTTGACAAGGGTTATAAGCGCTAGGTGTGAAAAAAAAAATGTAAATAAATGTGCTTATGAATAGTAGATATATTACATACAAAGTAGAAATTTGGTTAAATGCCCGTTTTCGTTTCATTCACAAACCTATTCTAGGGCTATACAGTTTGGATACAAATTCCCCCCTTACAAAATTAATATGTTGTTGTAGTAGAACTTATTTTTGAGTTTAACAGAATATCAATTCGGTATAACGCGTAGTATAATGACACTAATATGTAATATGTACTAAGAAAATTTGTTATAAACGCAATTAAGATTAAATTTGGGGTAAATCATACTCCTCGAAGAAATTGTTTCACATATTCAAGTAAAACATAACTTTTAAATTTATAGGAAAATTAACGGAATCGTTTTACATGTTCAGGTAAAACGGGTACTTTTAAATTCATAGAAAAATTAACGAAATCGTTTACATGTTCAGGTAAAACGTGAACTTTTAAATTTATGGTAAAATTAATGAAATCGGTTTACATGTTCAGGTAAAACGTAAACTGTTTTGCATTTACCAGTCAGTGCTGGTATTGTTTTGTTTGTTTTTTGTTTTTTTGCTTCTAAGTTAAGTAAACCTATCTACTTAACTTTACGTTACGTCTACTTTTTTAACTTTACTACAAGTGGATGCTGCTTGATCTCTTTAACTTAGGTATATGCATGTATGTATGTATTACATGTTAAGATTCTATACTAGGGTTGTAGCCTTAAATTTGAATATGTTTGTATATTAATACTATATGTTGTTGCAGAGTCATAAAAAAAATGAAAGAACAAGGTTGAAGCTACAAATACGTATATTTAGTCAGTATCGGAACGAACTCACCGCCTTAACCGCTGATATTCGTTGTCGTAATCGGGATGGCCGCAGGCCTAGTTTCGCTGCCCTGCGGTTGTTGTTGTAGCTGGTATTGTTACGCTGGTATCGTTGTAGCCTGAATGGTCGTGGCTGAAAAGGTTGCGGCTAGTATTGTTGTAGCCGGTATGGTCGTAGCTGATAAGGTTGCGGCTAGTATTGTTGTAGCCGGTATGATCGTAGCTGATAATGTTGCGGCTAGTATTGTTGTAGCCGGTATGGTCGTAGCTGATAAGGTTGCGGCTAGTATTGTTGTCGGTGGTACCGCCTGCTGTTGGTGTTAACATTAGTGGCCGCAGGCCTATGGTCGCGGCCCCGCTACGTGCGTTGCAACTGGTGGTGGCGGTACGTCTGGTGGTTGTTGCGCCCGTGGCTTGCGCTAATGAAGGTGTTGGGGGAGGTACTACCGATGGTGATGCCCGTGGTAATAGTAGGCGCCGTTTGTGGTGGTTGGCGCTTTGGTCCGAGGTAACCGAATGACCCGGGTGGCGATAAAGCTTTGTGCTGGCCTTTACGAGCCGGATGACTTGGCCATTTTGACGTTAGTTGTATTACGCGGCAGCGTACTGCTGGCCCTGGAGGCGGAGGTGGTGTCGGACGCTTTTCCGCAGGTGGTAGTTTTCTTCGTAAACGTAGAGGAAGGGGTTTATCTCACTAGGTGTGACTGTGAACACCGACCTACATTCAACTGGATCTTGTGTCAACACAACACAACCGGTGTAAGGTTTATTACCACCCAAAAATAGACGCGTAGAAACGAGATTTGTCGGAATGAACGGTTTCGGCACTTTGCGCTATCGACTCCTTCCTAGTTTCTGGGCATTTACCTGTTTACGCGCACAGCCGGCGAGGGTGTTTTGTGATTAGTTGGATATCGTTGGGGAGGCGCAGTTGAAGTGAGCAATAAAGTTACTGAAGCAGTATATTAACTGAGCTTGACGCCTTTGCTGTTGAAGTTGGGTCCCTTCCTCCTTTTTTTCTTGCCGGAAACTCATGGCAACTTTCGCTAGTGATGGTCCGTCTGTTTTTCGATACTTTTTATCGCAACTTTCGCCCCATCACTAGGTGTGTTCGCGCGAATACGCTCCCAAGTGGATCGTAGCCGTAGACCGTAGCAGCAGACCGTAACAAACCTGCTTCGCTTTGAAGACCTGACGATGAAGCGAACAGGAAACCGGATCATCTGTGGAAGCCACTTCCAGGGATCTCCGACGACAATCATCGTGGGGCACGACTCACCCCTGAGATAAGAGTCTCAAAGTCCTGCTACGAAGCTAGCCGGGCAACATAGGTCCGTCAAAAAAAAACTAAGTCAAGTTTGGAATTAATTCTGTTTCCTAGTTTAAAAGGGCTTTGCGGCAATTAGACATTTGTTATGGAGAACTCGTCAAAACTCCGAAAGATGATTTCTAGTGGGTATTGCTCCCACAGGAAGGCAAAACAAAAAAAAGGTGTCGACATTTTGATCTGGAGAACTCGTCCAAACTCCGAAAGGCTAGTCCGACCTAAGCGTGGACTGCCAGGGGTTCACGGTCCTCGGTGAGTACGCGTGTGAACATCCTATGAGGTCAGTGCTCGGGGAGGATACTGGGCGAGATGTCCCTGACCACCAAAATGCCCAGACAAAAAAAAAAGGTCCAATTGGTAGGTATATAAAAAAAAGTCAAATTGTAATTTGGCAAAGAAACGTTCTTTCTGGTTCATTGCGGAAAAATGTCCGAAGCGTGAAAGCGACCTATCAATTTCCCGTTAAGGTCTTCGAGATCATACAGTGCATTGCCTATTTTTCGAAGCACACGACACTTCAGGTATTTTGGTAGGAATTTAGATTTAATGCCCTGTTTGAAGTTACTTAAGGCAAAGTTTCTCCGAAAAACTTCCTGACCTTACTTATAGTTGACTTATCTAGAGCGCTTGTTATAGGTGGTTACTCCCCTATCCTTGGCCTGATCTAAATTTCTACGGATCTGCTCACGAATATTAGTCAACTTGTCAGCTCGGCTTACTACCGTAACCTAGTCTTCCCGAAGGCTGCCGAGTTTCCCTAAAATGTTGTACGTTGAGGCATGTTGGACCATATTTTGGCCATATAATGCAAAGTATGGAGAACACTGAATCGCCGTATGAAAATCACTTCTCAAAACTGATAAAATCTCGGAAAATCCTAATCTTCGAAACAATTTCTCTATTAACGCGCTCGGATGCGTTTGCTTGGGGAGAATATAACCCGGCCTCACGTGCGTCACCCCATAATTTGCAAAAATTTGGTTCATTTCCTTCGAGATAAACTGTTTACCATTGTCACTGTGAATAACCTCAGGGACCCCTACAGCCGGAAAAATTTCTGAAGCGAAGTAATTTATAACGTTTACAGTGGTGGCTCTCTGCATGGGCTTTAGCCAAACGTATTTTGAGAAATGGTCTAGTACTATGAAAAGAAATTGATTTCGCCGCTTAGATCTCGGATACGGTCCTAGGAAATCGCAATATAATCGCTGAAATGGCCTCTCGGATACAAAGGTATTTTCTATAGGCGGTCTCGGCTGCTGATTAGTAGGTTTTACAGCCTTGCAGGTGTCACAACGCTGGACGTAGTCCCTGACGTCCTTAGCCTGCTGCGGCCAGAAGTACTTCTGCCTAACACGTTCTAAGGTTTTCTGCCACCCGCCATGGTAACTCCGGTTAGCGTCATGTGCTAATCTCACTGCTTCCTCAGTCAACACTTTCGGCAACCATAATCGTCACAGCGAGTCTTCTTCCCCTTCCACTCCCTTACGAAATTTAACTCATTTGAAAATTACCCCGTCCACCACTCGTAAATCCGGAAGCGATTCCTCATTTTCGGTGACGGTCCGAATTAAGTCTAAATATTCGTTGCTGCTAAATTCGGGAGAGACTAAATCTATTTCCCCGGGTGTGGTAGTGAAAGACAACTCATCGGCATCAAACCGCGACAGCGCATCTGGTACTACATTCAGGGTGCCCTTACGATGTTCCATTTTAAAGTCGTATCTTTGCAGTGAGAGCGACCACCTCGCCAACCTCCCGCTCAAGTCCCTTTGTGTCATTAACCACTTGAGACTGGAGTGGTCCGTGATGATACGAAACGGTAATCCCTCAACATAGGGTCGGAAACGCTTTACACTGATTATGGCGGCGAGACATTCCAGCTCGGTTACCGTGTAATTGCGTTGAGCATTATTCAGTTTTTCGATACAAACGCGATCGGATGTTCAGCGCCCTCGTCATCGACCTGGAACAACACTCCGCCAACACCTATTTTGGAAGCGTCGCATTGTATTACAAATTCCTTTGAAAAGTCTGGTTGGGTCAAGACAGGGGCGGAACTCAAAGCTACTTTTAGCTTTTCGAAGGCCTCTATAGCTTCAGGGGTAAGCTTGAACGGGCCTGATGACTTACGGAGACAGTCGGTCAAGGGACCTGCCAAGTCAGCAAAATTGGTAATAAACGCCCTGTACCAATTCGCCATGCCGACAAACCTACGCACTTGCCGAGGGGATTTAGGGATCGGGAAGTTTTGCATTGCTTCTATTTTTCCCGGATCCACTTTCAGACACCCGCTGCCTATCAAGTACCCCAAGTAGCGTATTTTCTTCTGACAAAATTTACTTTTCTTCACGTTTATTGTCAGCCCTGCGTCTCTCAAACATTGGGCCACTTGGGCCACTTCCGCAATTTCAGGTGGTCTTCAAAATTAGTGCTGCATACCATCAGGTCGTCCAGATAGACAAAGACGTTCTCTCGCAAACGCGAAGGGATTGCCTTGTCCATCAGCCTACTCATAGTCTGCGGTCCATTGCACAGACCAAATGGCATTACTTTGAAGTGGTACAGAGGCCTCCCCGGAACTGCGAATGCTGTTTTTTCCTTGGAGGACTCTGTCAATTTGATCTGGAAGAACGCGTCCTTCAGATCAATGCCACTAATAAAATGCATGTCCTTCAGTCTGCTCAATAACCCGTTGATATGGGGCAGGGGGTACGAGTCTTTCTTAGTCACCGCGTTGACCTTCCTAGAATCTATGCACAGCCTAACTTTACCTGGTTTCCGGACCAGTACTACAGGACTACACCACGGGGAGTTTGATTTTTCTATAACTCCTAACTCGAGTAACCTGTCTAGTTCGCTAAAAGCTTCGGCTTGCCTCGGTGGCGAAAGAGGGAAATGTTTGCTTTTTATGGGAACGGCATCACCGGTGTCAATGTGATGCTACACTAATTTAGTTTGCCCTAGGCCTAACTTCTCGTACGAAGGAAACGTCTCGATGACCTTTTGCAATTCTAATTTCCGGTCTGGTGACAATTCATGGAGGTTAGGTTCCTCTTCCTTTTCAAGTCTAATCTCTATGCACTCTACGCTTGGGAATATTTCGGGAGCTAACGCAAATGCTCTCCAAAAATCTACCCCGAAATACGCTTCTTGGAGCAATGAGGGAACAAGGTAAAAACGAATAACCTTTGTGATATTTTTGAAGGTGACTGGTAGGGATACTGAGCCTAAAATTTTTTGCTTGTTGCCGCCCGCGGTATATACGAACGCATGTAAGGGCTGATATTCGAAGCCGTTATCCTCTAGGAATTCTAATCCATTTTTCCATAAGATGGAGACGTTGGCTCTCGAGTCCAACAGCCCTACAAGAAAACTATCTTTAATTTTGGCCTTTACGAGAGGCCTTTCATCCTCTGTAAGCGTTAACGTGGTGGCTTGCAGCAGTCTTCGCTCCTGTACTCTCCTGTGGTATCTCTTCCTACACTTCAAAATATTGTCCGACACCGGGTATTGTTCGAAGATGGTATGTCTTATTTGTTTATACCTATGTTCCCTTTCTTCTAAGTTTGGCAAGCGACATCCCTATGCTGGCGTTGCAGAATTCTGGTCGGCTCTCCCATCGCTGATGAGGACGTTTGACTCTCGGATTCAGAACTATTCGAATTGTCCGTACTGTCAGGGTAGGTGATTATCACGTTTGGGTGTTCCTTTGCCAGGGTACTACTGCACATCGGAAGCTCATCACCCTCTGGTTCGGTGCACGGGACGAAACCTCGAGCACCGGCTGGTGTGGGAGCTATGAAGCCGAACGAGGTTCCCCCGCCTTCTCGCTCGGGTACTGGTTTCCCTGCCTGCGATGGTCCCTAGGGCATTTAGGAGTAAATACACCCTTATACCCACATTTAAAACAAAAAGGATTTTTAATGGGTTCCTCGCAGTATATGTAGGAGTGGCCCATTGCCTGGCAATTCCAGCATTGGATTCCCGAATAGTCTGGCCTCCTGTTGCGTCGATATTCCAGCGCCTCTATCTGTGGATCCATTTCGCCGTCCTCGCCTTCCATCCTTATGTTCGGGGCTGTCACGCGTGCTTCGTTTACATGCCGTCCTGGGTAAGTGGCTCCTAACAGCTAGCTTTCTTTCAGCACTTGTTCACCTCTGCGTGCTACATCGCGTAGATCATGAAGGGTCCTTACATCTGCGTTAAAAAGCATCAGCTTAAGGCTACTGTCGACGTTTCTTTTTATTATGTCAATCAGTAGAAGCTCCGACATGGGTTCTCTTAAGTGCGCGTTCAAGGAAATTATGTCCGTGTGGAACACGTCATAGCACTCACTTGCTTTTTGCTTTCGCATGGAAATCTCCATCATGATCTCGTGGTCAGTTTTCAAAGTGAATTGATTGCTGCGCGGATTCGAGAGCGGCGTTGAGCTGGTCCATGTTGGTTCTGATTGACCCCATCTCTCTCCGCATTTCCTCCTGCGAAGCCTGGAACAGCTGGTGTAGCACGTCCACCCACGAGCCTCCACGAGTAGCTTCGTCCTGCATTCCTAGGGTATTCGCCCGATCCCCTGCAGCTTCTCTAGAGTTTCCAACTCCTTGGTGTAATGGTAAGGCACCAGCTCCATCCGGGGCATAGGTCGACACATTGGTCATTAGCTCCGAAATATCATGCGTGTTTAATAAGGGCGCATTAAGGTTACTGGCGCTTACAGGTCTGTCCATTTTATCGCGAGGGTCATTCAGGTCCGAGCCCACGTTCATTACCGTGGGATCTCCGTATTGTCCCCCTTCTGGGGTGTGCACCACCAAGGTACGCCTGGCCTTGGAGAAAGCCGCTCTATTATTATCGCCCCGGTTCTGGTTTCCCCGCACTCCCGAACGGAGTATTCCGGCCCGGTTGCCCAAAAGACTGGTCGCGCGACATATTCAAAAAAAAGGTCAAATCGTAGATTAAAAAAAAAACTTTTGCCACGTAAGGCAGCAACCGCAATCCGAGGGGGTCTTAAGGCCCCCCTCCGAGACTGGTTGGGGCCACTAGGGTCACTCCAGGCACACACGGGTTGGTCTCAACACGCCAAGCCGCAACGCAGGGGCAGTCTCCAGGGGCTTGCCCCTGGGACTGGTTGGGGGTGTTGAGGCCTCCCGTCCATTCTTACTGGACACCCCTCCTGCCTCCGCCGCAATGGGTTGTGCGGTTTCGGAACCGCTCCCCCAGTCTGGTGGGACAGGAAGGAGTGCCACTTTGAATCTCAGCTCAACCCATCACAACGTGGGATGAGCTGGGGTCCTTACAATTCACCCACTCACTCACACAAGACAACACGAATTCGGCAGGTAAAAAGTTATAAAAATTAGACGTTACAAAAAAAACCCAATTAGCGGACAAAATTTACCAACGCCGACTACGGACAACATTCCGGCAACAAAAAAAAAACCCACTTACAAAAAAAAAATAAAGTGCGTGCAGCACTGCCTCATCGGGTGAATACAAAAATCCGAAGGACTTGACGTGTAGTCCGTGGCTCCTTCGGCCACTGCCCCCGATGACCAGCCCGGACAACCTGATCCGTCCTACCATCCCACCGCAACGTAGGTGGCAGCTCCTGCGGCTGCTCACTCGGACTGGTGTGATGGTCAACTTCCCAGGTTGACCCGACTGACCCCCGCGACCAGCGCCTCAGGCGCCACGTTGGGCGCCATCTGTTATGGATACGCATCTTTGGTGGAAGCAGTAAGGAAGGCGGTCGGCATGATGTGGTGGTGCACAGTGGTTAGTCATTGTCGGCTGGGGCGGGTCCTTGCCAACCTTACTGTTCCTGCGCCATAATCAGAAAAAAGTTCCTATCATGCCTATCAAAACTAGCTGTCAAAAAGCGCAGAGACGACTCAAAACGCTTATAATTCAAAATAAAACAACATCCGGCCGAACCGGATATCACGGACAGACCGTTAACATTCAAAAAAAATTCAAATTCAAAAAAAACTCAAAAAAATCTAACGCAAAAAAAATTTACCGAACCGGACATGGCCGGTTACTAACTCTGAAAATAAAAAAAAAAATACTAAAAATAAATACAAAAGGGTATAAACAAAAAGGGAAGAATATAACTAGGGGGCGCCGCGGGTGTTGTTGCGACGCCCGGTGCTTGTACCCACCCTCAAATCCATGGCCACCTACGCACCTAATTTTCGGTGGCCCCTTACCTGGTAACCCTACGTGCCTTCTAAATAAATGGCGACGCCAGCATTCCCATATTATTTACAAGTTTATTCAAATTTCATTTTTACTAACGTATGTATGCTATAAAAGAAATATTTAAAGCTATACCTATATTTATGTCACCCCCTTTTTTCTTGACAAGGGTTATAAGCGCTTGGTGTGAAAAAAAAAATTGTAAATAAATGTGCTTATGAATAGTAGATATATTACATACAAAGTAAAAATTTGGTTAAATGCCCGTTTTCGTTTCATTCACAAACCTATTCTAGGGCTATACAGTTTGGATACAAATTCCGATAATTGGGGCCCCCTTACAAAATTAATATGTTGTTGTAGTAGAACTTATTTTTGAGTTTAACAAAATAACAATTCGGTATAACGCATAGTATAATGACACTAATATGTAATATGTACTAAGAAAATTTGTTATAAACGCAATTAAGATTAAATTTGGGGTAAATCATACTCCTCGAAGAAATTGTTTCACATATTCAAGTAAAACATAACTTTTAAATTTATAGGAAAATTAACGGAATCGTTTTACATGTTCAGGTAAAACGGGTACTTTTAAATTCATAGAAAAATTAACGAAATCGTTTACATGTTCAGGTAAAACGTGAACTTTTAAATTTATGGTAAAATTAATGAAATCGTTTTACATGTTCAGGTTTTGCATTTACCAGTCAGTGCTGGTATTGTTTTATTTTTTTTTTTTCTTCTAAGTTAAGTAAACCTATCTACTTAACTTTACGTTACGTCTACTTTTTTAACTTTACTACAAGTGGATGCTGCTTGCTCTCTTTAACTTAGGTATATGCATGTATGTATGTATTACATGTTAAGATTCTATACTAGGGTTGTAGCCTTAAATTTGAATATGTTTGTATATTAATACTATATGTTGTTGCAGAGTCATAAAAAAAATGAAAGAACAAGGTTGAAGCTACAAATACGTATATTTAGTCAGTATCGGAACGAACTCACCGCCTTAACCGCTGATATTCGTTGTCGTAATCGGGATGGCCGCAGGCCTAGTTTCGCTGCCCTGCGGTTGTTTTTGTAGCTGGTATTGTTACGCTGGTATCGTTGTAGCCTGAATGGTCGTGGCTGATAAGGTTGCGGCTAGTATTGTTGTAGCCGGTATGGTCGTAGCTGATAAGGTTGCGGCTAGTATTGTTGTCGGTGGTACCGCCTGCTGTTGGTGTTAACATTAGTGGCCGCAGGCCTATGGTCGCGGCCCCGCTACGTGCGTTGCAACTGGTGGTGGCGGTACGTCTGGTGGTTGTTGCGCCCGTGGCTTGCGCTAATGAAGGTGTTGGGGGAGGTACTACCGATGGTGATGCCCGTGGTAATAGTAGGCGCCGTTTGTGGTGGTTGGCGCTTTGGTCCGAGGTAACCGAATGACCCGGGTGGCGATAAAGCTTCGTGCTGGCCTTTACGAGCCGGATGACTTGGCCATTTTGACGTTAGTTGTATTACGCGGTAGCGTACTGCTGGCCCTGGAGGCGGAGGTGGTGTCGGGCGCTTTTCCGCAGGTGGTAGTTTTCTTCGTAAACGTAGAGGAAGGGGTTTATCTCACTAGGTGTGACTGTGAACACCGACCTACATTCAACTGGATCTTGTGTCAACACAACACAACCGGTGTAAGGTTTATTACCACCCAAAAATAGACGCGTAGGAACGAGATTTGTCGGAATGAACGGTTTCGGCATTTTGCGCTATCGACTCCTTCCTAGTTTCTGGGCATTTACCTGTTTACGCGCACAGCCGGCGAGGGTGTTTTGTGATTAGTTGGATATCGTTGGGGAGGCGCAGTTGAAGTGAGCAATAAAGTTACTGAAGCAGTATATTAACTGAGCTTGACGCCTTTGCTGTTGAAGTTGGGTCCCTTCCTCCTTTTTTTCTTGCCGGAAACTCATGGCAATTTTCACTAGTGATGGCCCGTCTGTTTTTTTTTTCCTTGTTTTTCGATACTTTTTATCGCAACTTTCGCCCCATCACTAGGTGTGTTCGCGCGAATACGCTCCCAAGTGGATCGTAGCCGCAGACCGTAACACAGTTGTGAGCTAAAGTAAAGAATTACCCTTTTTTCTCTCTGTTCATTTCGCAGTTATTCTTGTACCCCTTAATTAAGCATCAAGTTGAGAAATAATATCATTAGCCAAGTCTGGGGTTAGTCGGTACAGCTTTCGCAACTCCATTGCATTCAAGTGGAATGGGTTATCTACTTCTCTAAGAAGGTGTCTGTCCACTGGCGATGGACTTAGTAATTCTTCATCTTATGATAAAACGTACGCTAAATACTCAAATGCCATTTGATTTATAAATAAAGCTGACTTTCGTGCTTGAAAGTATTAAATTAAGTTCCGATTTTCTTTTTTAACTAAAATTTCCAGATATATTAATTTCGTGATATTTAATGCAGCCAATTTACTTGCCGTTTATTTAACAAAACAACTGATCGTCGTTAAACAAATATCCATACAAAATAGTTACTGAATAACGAAATCGTTATAATTATCCATTCGCAAATAAAGCGATGGCAAATTTCGTTAAAAACGTTAAGTTGGAGACATTGGTGCTTTATCGGTAACCTTATAACAGCTGATTCGACCAACCTTATGAGAATCAATGCAATCGATTATTGGTTCCGCTAAGGTCGTAACCGTATCGTAGCCAACGTAGCAGACGTAACGATAAGCAGCTGATTACGTTAGGGATACGGATACAGCGATACGACATACGGCACTAATGACTCCGGCTTTAGTGAATTCCATTACTGATATGAAACTTCTCGCTCTCTGAGAGCGCGTGAAAATGTGCATTTTTGATAATATTGGCCATAGATGCCATCATGCTCAAAATCAAATTTGGGCATTTCAGAATAACTTTGGGGTATTTTACATGGTAAAGGTTTAATTTATGATTTTCACCGAAAATTTACTCAAGATTGTCAAATGGAATATCAAAAAATTCGAATTTTTGTCAGGATTACAAATCGGAAGAAAAAAAAATCTTTTTCACCCGTGGAAAATTTATCAGTGTTGCGCATGTGGATATACATATGTATGCACATAAACGTTTTGGTCGCATCAAAGTGAAACAAGGGGCTAGCCGTTCCTTGTTATCTTATGGCGGTGCCAGAGAAACAAAGCAAAACAACGCAATCGAAATATATTATTTCATATTTTTTCACTTATCTACCACAAAATATTTCTACAAGACTTTGCCTTTTTTATAAATTTTAATAAGTTTTTATCACCTTACTTGCTGATTTTTTTGAAAATAATGAAACCGAACGGATTTCTTGGAGTTTTTTTGGGTAGTTTAGGCAACTCTATAGCCATCTGATGTTCAAGACCCATTCTGGGGAACGAATGAACTTTTGTTTACAATCGAATTAACTTCAAGACCCATTCTTGGAAACGAATGAACTTTTGTTTACAATCGAATGAACTTCAAGACCCATTCCTGGAAACGAATAGAGAGAGAATAAATGTTTCGTATCAGGTCATCAGTGTATGCCGTTCGGAGTCGGCATAAAACAAGTAGGTCGTGCCCCGCCAATTTGTAGGAAAAATTAAAAGGAGCACGACGCAAATTGGAAGAGAAGCTCGGCCTAAAATCTCTTCGGAGGTTATCGCGCCTTTCATTTATTTTATTTTTATTGGAATTGTTTCACAAATCTTGATATACTCTGGAACGGATTATATCTATTTCCTTCACCTTTTTCAGTGCTTTAATATTCTTTTTCGCAAATTATTCCAGCTAAGGTGATATGATATTTTTGTAAATTAGCATCTGAAAATGCTATAAACGGATGGCGGGTTACGATTTACAGTGCGTTGCACTGCAAATTTTTTAGTTTCCGAAATTGTAGATGGTTGTTTAAAAATATGAGTTTTACGTCAATGTCAATATTCGAATGGCAGAAATAAAAAAAAAAATTATCGCGGACTGCTTTAAAACCCCGGTCGCCCTATAAAAAATCAAACACCTTTCTGAATACAATAGAACGTTTTGCTGCGTAGCTACGCCTGCCAGGTGTGTTCAATGTATGGCCGCAAATATATCTTGCTACACAAATTATTTGGGTTGTAAAGCCATCAAAGCGACCACTTCTTATCGCCATAAGACAACAATGGAATACATTTCCACTTCCTTCGCTTGAAATCGACCAACCACACTAGATTTACATAGAACTCTTGAATGATGAGAGTAATATTGTTCGTGGTATTATATATATAAATAAATTAGCGGTACCCGACAGATGATGTTCTGGGTCACCCTGGTCCACATTTTGGTCGATTTCTCGAAAACGCCTTCACATATACAACTCCTGGTCCACCTTTATGGCGATATCTAGAAAAGGCGTCCACCTATAGAACTAAGGCCCACTCCCTTTTAAAATACTCATTATCACCTTTCATTTGATACCCATGCCATACAAACACATTCCAGGGTTACCCTAGGTTCATTTTCCTACATGGGGATTTTCCCTTATTTGACAAAGGATGAAGGAAAATCATTCCAAAGAACGTCACCCTTGGTCTACAATTTGGTCGTTATTTCCCATACGTATGTGATATGGAATAAAAACCACTTATAAACCATCTACGTAACCCTACGAAACCAAAGCAGCTATAATTATACTCAGATGAGCAGAGCTCACAGAGTATATTAAGTTTGTTCCCATAACGGTATTCCGTAACGGTATAAAAAAATTGAGAAAAATTTAGACTTCATATTCTCAGCTGAGTGCGTAATGTTCGGTTACACCCGAACTTAGCCTTCCTTACTTGTTTTAATTTCTTTTGAATGGGTTAAAAGAGATAAATTTCGCAATTGGATTCCTATAACTGGCAGTGATGCGCATTCGTTGATACCCCTTTCGACCATATCGAACAAACTTTTGACATGTACAATAAATCGCCTAGACAGTCTTAAATGCGTAGAGAATATAGTAATGCGCCGATATTTGTGACACTCGGCGGCGGCGTGCGAAAAACGACAAAAATCGGCGGCGTATATCTCTTGGTGGTTTTCAATCATTGTTTACTATATAGTTTGGCAGCTTAATTCGAGGTTATGTTGCGAATAGAGTGGAAGGCACTCGCAGGCCGTGAAAATAGGCACTCGAATGGAGTGGAATGAAGAACAGTAGGAAGACTAGAGTTGCATTGGATCAATCATTGCATCAATAGTAAAGATAAATTTAGAAAAAATAATTAAATACTTGAGTATAAGCAAACATTTTCTTTCAATTACTGCAATTAAGGTGTCCTAGATGCTATATATTCCAAAATTATAACATTTTATGTCTGTTTAAAAATTTAACTTCAATTTCCCTAAGATTTCCGTAATATGGCCATTAGTGATGTTTGTGTGTGTGTGCAAATTTTGAGCGATCAGCTGTTAGTTGCGCTACTTGGTAAAGTTTACAATGTTTTCAATAAACTAACGTGCACCAAAGAGGATAAATATGATTATTTATCCTCTTTGCGTGCACTATTGTCTGTTTATTTGCTATGAAAAAGCTAAGTACTTCGGCAATTGCCGAAAAGTATTCAGAGCTGTTTACTTCTGCATTACTTTTCAGCTAAATACGATTCAACTAATTTAAACCAAAATGTAAGTTAGCCTACGTATTTCTATCTGTAATACATAACTGTTATAATAAAAATATTACCGATCTTCAGTACATCACATTCAGCTGAAAGTCAACCTCAAGTGGCTTTTATTCTGGCTGCGTGAAATGAGTTCGTTTTTTTGCAGTTTTTTTAGAAACTGCTAGACCCCAAAACATTATCTGAGATTTGGCGTCAGAAGATAAATTTTTTCTCATATTTGCCATTGCAATGCATCATCTATTAAAACCGGTTATTAGCTAACTTTCAGAAGTCAACTAAAAGTGAGTTATACTCTGGTATCCCGTAAAGTAGTCAACTATATTTAACTATTTATAATTTTTTGCTACAGGTTATGGGCATCGTTCCGAGCCACACATCATATCATACTTTTATTTAGTTATTTATGTACATAGTTAACCTAAATTCAAAATTTTGATGTTGATAGCTATGACATAATTCATTACCACTCCGTCACCCCTTTCTCATAGCAAGAGTTCTCAACGTTCATGCAAAAGCATACAAAATGAATAGTGATCAGTGCTGTCAAAATGGACGTGATGTCTAGCAGCTGCATTCCAACCAACTGTCCAAATTACTGTTTTCGATAATTTAGCGCAATAAGCACGAGCTTGGTGTAATCCTTGTTCTTGTTTTTCTGTACTGTGTGGCATAAGGTTTATCTGAAAAATAACGTTATGTATAAGGCTTAAAACCAATTTAAAATAAAACTCATATAAGGAATTATTAGAAGTCATTAGTAAGACAATAATACCTTATTAGAGGGATTATATAAATCAATTAAAATAAGGCTTACATAAGGAGATAAAGATACCTCTTTTGTATTACGAGCTTTTAGATAAGGATATAGCCCACTAAAAATCAAGCTTACATAAGCCGTTATAATACGATACTGCTAGTAATAAGTTGTAAGTGGTGAAAATGATATCGCATATTTGATTAGCTTTACCTAAATTTTGTCAGTATAAAGAGTTACCGAATTTAAATAAGAATATCAATAAAACAATAATTATTTTTGAAATTTTATAGTTAAGCGCGGTATTCAGATCATAATGCATGAAAACCGCATCTTTAACGAAATTTTGCGAAGAAAATGGTAAATAAAAAAGCAAAATTGATATTTTTAAATAAAATTATTTCAAGCCAAGAAGAAACCCGCTTTCACTCAAACAATAAATATGATTTTGTCAAGCTATTCGTAAAAATAAGAATTGTAATTAGTACACGTAGCCACTATTTAACATATTTCCTTAATCCGATTCACCATTTAAGAAATGTTGCGATTTAAAAAATTGTTTTCGATCACGGATCGTATAACACAATCTGAATGCCATTTTACCTATTTACTTTCAATTTGCCTTCTTCTTCCCTCAAAGCTGTCGTACTTCGCTGATACGTCTCTGGATCTTTTTTATGAGAAGTTAAGTGTAATCGTAACTTATATGGCTTGTCGCCGGTATGAGTGCGCATATGAAGGCATAGGTTCCAAGTTTTGGAAGTTGGAATAAATAAAAATAAGATTTGTAATATATGATTTATAATATGTGTTCCAAATATGAGCCAAATCGGACCACAAACACGATTTTTTTTAATATTTCGCTGCATGCGCCACCTATCGAAGTTTTTTTCTTATTATTGCATTGTCACCGCAACTATATTCCATGTTTCAAGCTTGTAGATTATCGGGAAATAACAAAATTCGTAACGCTCGCTACACAGAGTCAACCTAAATAAAAACGTTTAAAAATGGGTAGGTAGTTTGTGTGAGGATGCAAAGTTTCACGTTTTTTGTGCTCTGCATGAAATATCTATGACAATGAATCACTTATGTCAACAATGTATGACGAAAACGTCACTATTTGACAAAATTTGAAGTTTCTAGCTGTTCAAATGGTGCAAAAATTACGAAAAGCTTCTTATCTGAGATATATACTATATACAACACCGATCCATAACATTTTTTCAGACACCAATGAACGCTCTATACATAAGCATTCGGTGAAATTAGAAGCCTCTAGCTGTTAAAATGTGGTAGTAATTGCAAAAAACTTCTTATCTGAACAATCGTTTGCGGTGAAATTGGTGAACTTTGAAGCTTCTAGCTGATAAATTGAGGAAGATATGACAAAAATCATTTTCTGAAAAATCGGTTGTATAGGGGATATATGCTATGTGGTCCGATCACGCCGGTTTCGACAAATGTCCAATCCGACACCTAATATTTACCGATGAAGTCGGTAGAGGCTATCGAAAAAATCGGTAGATTTGTTTACCGATTGTTTTTTGGTTTTTTTTTTTTTTTTTTTGATAGTCTCTAAACATAAAAAAGTTTTGATTTAAGAAAGGTATGCGGTATTGCGCTTTCGTGCCCTACAAGTTACGCTATGTTAATACTTTCCTTTTCAACGCTTGCTGCTTTAATTTAGCTTCTATTTCCATTAAAGCCTTCAAATTTCGCTCACGGGTCTCTGGATCTTCGTCTTTGTGCGTATTTGTGTGTAACCGTAGCTCCAAAGCAAAACTAAAAGCTAAGGGACAAAACTTACATCTGTGTATATTATCGATAAGATGAATTCCACGTAAATGCTTATTCAGTACACTTTTTGTAGCAAAGCACCGTTCGCAGTATTTGCATTTATATGGTTTTTCACCGGTATGAGTACGCATATGCTGGCTTAGGGTCGTATAATGTGTAAATCTGCATATTTAACACAGGCAGAAAATAAAGTTAAAACTAATTTAGATAAATATATTAGGACGAGGAATTTTATGATAACTCACCGTTTTTCACAAAAATCACATTTATGGGGCTTTTCGCCGCTATGAATTCGTTTATGTATATTTAATTTCCATGTTGTTTTAAAATGTTTGCCACAAATATCGCACGGATATCGGTTGTTCTTGTTTCGTTTGTTTTTATATCTGAAAAAAAAAAAAAACAAAAAAAAATCACACAGGTAATCAATAAATGTTTCTTTGGACTGGGTAGGCAATTGAAAAGTAAAGTCCTCTATCGGCAAACGAAAATCCTACTCTACAAGTCACTTCTCGTACCCGTCCTGCTATATGGTACAGAAGCATGGACCATGACAACATCAGATGAAGCGGCTCTGGGAGTGTTCGACACAAAAGTTCTTCGAAAGATTTATGGACCTCTACACGTTGGCGATGGCGAGTACCGAAGAAGAGCGATACGCATACATCAACATTATATGGTTGGCTCATCTCATCAGCTGATTTTATTTATTTCATTGCATGGCCGATGGGATTATCAAAAGGAGATGGCAAACTCAAAATGAAACCAACACATTGGCAACATTTTCTTACACATACAAAAACTGCTAAGTTTTATGTTTCCATTCCATACCATTCGCACCAACACCAATACACAGATTTTGACAATTTGAACATACATATTTTGTTATTGCACAGATGAGCCAACCATATAGTTGAACCATGATCTCTTCGGAGGTTATAGCGCCTTACATTTATTTTTTTTATTTATTTTAATCAAGACAAACAAAATATAACAAGTTTAGTTTTTGACGGTCTTAAAACTTTTTCGTATTTTTAGGACCACATGCAGAACGGCAAGTAATTTTTTTAGCTCAAAGCTATTTTAATTGGTCAAAAATGTATGAGTTTAACCCCTCATGTTAGGTTAAGTCTGAGTTAAAAAACTTAACTTGCCGTTCTGTAAAAGAGCCTTAAAGAATATCTTCGGGTTATATACAAACCCTCTCTCAGCAAAAACACAGTTTTTCAAGAGCAAAAAACCCGTTTTGACAACTATATTGTAAATTGCTAAAAATATGAAGTACAGCAGTGAGTGATGAAAAATCGCTTTGTGTATTCAAATAAGTTGTGTGGTTTAAAATCAATTTAATATATTTAATAATTTGGGAAAAATTTAAACAACGTGACATCAGGACGGACAAGGCGACAGCTGTTTCGATTATATTTTGTAAATCTCTTCAAAGCTTTTTCTCCCGGGAGTGGGAGTCGAACCCGCACTCCTACGATAGTTGAAATGGTTACAAACGCATTCAGCTACGTCATGTCTTAGTTGTTGTAAAGTTTTTCCCAATTGCCTTCTTTCGCATATATTATCTTCTACACATCACATAATTCGTATGTAGTTATGTGTTGAAGTTATGCATGTTTGTAAGGCGGTTTTCAGAGAAACTTGGTATTTGTTGTTGTTTTTGTTCTATTTATAGAACTACAACGAATTAACCAAAGGTTGTCTACTTCTATGAGTTAACCGGGGATTGCCCGTATCGCTTTAAATGTATGAAAACATTTATTTCAAGCAATTTTGGAAAAATTTAAACAACGTGACGTTAGGACGGACAAGGCGGCAGCTGTTTCGATTATACCTTGTAAATCTCTTCAAAGCCTTTTCTCCCGGGAGTGGGAGTCGATCCCGCACTCCTACGATTGTTGAAATGGTTACAAACGCATTCAGCTACGTCATGCCTTAGTTGTTGTAAAGTTTTTCCCAATTGCCTTCTTTCGCATATATTATCTTCTACACATCACATAATTCGTATGTAGTTATGTGTTGAAGTTATGCATGTTTGTAAGGCGGTTTTCAGAGAAACTTAGTATTTGTTGTTGTTTGTGTTCTATTTATAGAACTACAACGAATTAACCAAATGTTGTCTACTTATATGAGTTAACCGGCGATTGCCCGTATCGCTTTAAATGTATGAAAACATTTATTTCAAGCAATTTTTGATTTTATAATTTTTTTAATAATTTGGGAAAAATTTAAACAACGTGACATCAGGACGGACAAGGCGACAGCTGTTTCGATTATACCTTGTAAATCTCTTCAAAGCCTTTTCTCCCGGGAGTGGGAGTCGAACCCGCACTCCTACGATAGTTGAAATTACAACTACAACGAATTAACCAAATAAATAAATAAATAAATTATAAAATTAAAAATTGCTTGAAATAAATGTTTTCATACATTTAAAGCGATACGGGCAATCCCCGGTTAACTCAATTAAATATAGTTTATAAGTCAGATAGAGCTTTTCGTTATTCGAATTGAAATTATTTTCTTAAAAAAATATTGTTGATGAAAGTTTTAGCAGAGCAAAGAAAATATTGTTTTTTTTTTTTGTGACGCATCGTTTGTTTTCAATCATGTTTTGAACATGACGCCTTGTAAAAGTGCGTAAAGTTTCCTTTCTTTTCTTCCTTTTCTTTTCTTTTCTCTTCTCTTCTCCTATCATTTCTTTCTTCTCAACATTTTTGTTTCTTTTCTTTCTTAATTTTCCTTCCTTTCCTTTACTTTCGCTTGCTTCCGTTTTCTTTTCGTCCTTTCCATTCTTTCAGTCTCATTGCCATTCATTTCCTATCCTTTCCTTTTATTTCTTTTTATTTTTTTAAATTAAATAATATTTTTTTTTTTTTGGTGGAGCTTCTAAGAATATTGGAATTGGTCTGTGGTAATTTTTTCTTCAAAAGTTGCTTGCTTTTGTCGTGCAACCATTTTAAGTTTTTCATACATTTTAAGTTACATTGTTTTATTTTGGTGGGAGTTTAAGGTATTTAGAATAGAGATAGAGAAAAACGTAGTTTTCCTCGGGATTCCTAAAATCCATAGCAAGACAAAAGCGCGTAAGTACGAGTTACGTGTTCCTGTTCTACCACGGGAATATTTGTTCCTTTTCCCATTTTTGAAAGTAGGCGTGGATATAATTTGATCTGGACCATTTTCAATACATAAGGCTATTAAAGCTGCTAAGTCCATTCACCAAAATTTCACAGTAGAACGAAAAAGCTCTATTGCATGGCAAGTTAAAATGTATTGAAATTTTATGGAGTTAGCAGCTTTTCATAATTTTGTTGGAGTTAGTGATTCTGGACAATAAAGACATACTTTTCTTTCACCACCATATGCAGAAATCGTCTCACATTCCAACATTATCAAAAACTCGGCGCTTCCCAAGGCCGTCGGTTCTATGTACCGGAGCGACTCGGGATTTTTCCCGACCAAGGACTGCCATTTCAGTGTAATCCCATTTAATTTGTTGCGTCCCTCCCACAAATTGTCATCCTCCCAGCAGCTCCTTGCAGCGGGACTGCTACATATTCTCTTGCTCCGGGAAGGTATCGAACCCAATCCGGGTCCGTCTCCTGACGCCGGTCCTGAGAAATGGTTTTGCTTAATCTGCCGGAAAAGAATCTTTTTAGGACGGTCATACTCTTGTCAGTGAGTCTGATGTAAAGAATGGTTGCATCGGACAGGTTGTTCTGGGCTAGACCCCAAAGCCAGACGTCCACGTAACTTCTATAACTCTTTTGTGGCTCCCCGCTGCTGCCCGCGCTCCACGGCGCCACCAACTCACACGGCTGCTCCCACTCATACCTACAATCTCCGTAGTAGAGTCGGGAGCAAGGCCGAGCATCAGCCCCTGCCCCGTCTTCTCTTCCCTTCTTTTCAGGCAGCAATTGTGTAGGTCAGGGAAACAGACTCTTAGTCCCTACCTCCCTTTGCACCGTTTACCAGCACAGAATATATACGTTTGCGACATCCGCAAAATGCAGCTCCAGCCATGGACGGTACCACTTTCCTAGATGTTCTGGTCTCCGCGACGGCAACCCCCCGACGGGTTTCATTGCGCCATGTTGCCAGGCCGCATACCCAAATACACCGGGTACCCTAATGCTTACCCAAGGACGTCTAGTCCCAGGGCCACAACAGCAGTCGCGTCCTGGCCTTCCACAACCCAGTCACCCGTCACTTACTCCCAGAGTGACGACGTCTCCCCCTATGCACTTCAGAATTCTGCAGTTAAACTGTAATGGATTAAATGGGAAGATCACGGAGATAGTCGACTTCAAGAAGCGGCACAACATCCGCATTGCTGCGATTCAAGAGACTAAACTCACAGCAAGATCTGCATTGCAGACCTGGTCTGGGTATAATGTCCACAGAAAAGATCGCGAGAGCGGAAATGGGGGCGGCCTCGCGTTTATCATACACCACACTGTGCAATATCATATATATGATCCCGACATCGACCGCAGGGACAGTGTCTTAGAACGTCAAGGATTATCTGTCCGGTCGGGCGATGCAAACGTAGAAATCATCAACATGTACATCCCTCCTGCCACCTGTTGCCCCAGTGGATACCGCCCTAATACCAGCGCCGTACTCACTGGAAACAATCGCATTATCTTAGGCGATTTCAATGCCCGTCACGATCTATGGCATTCAAACTTGCGGGTGGACAGTAGGGGTGAGATGTTGGAGGATCAAATAGAAGAAACGACGTTCTGCACAATAAACGGAAGCGCCCCCACACGTATGGTAGGAAGCTGTCACAGTTCGCCGGATATTTCAATTGTGAGCGCAGAACTCGTAAACTGCGTCAACTGGCAGCCGATGGTAACATTGGCATCCGACCACCTGCCTATACTTATATCGCTCGAGCGTTCCGCCGACTTCATCGTCGCAGAAAAACGCACTTTCATTAACTTTAAAAAAGGAAAGTGGGACGAATACAAATCCTTTACAGACAACCGCTTTGCTGCCCTCCCTATCCCAACTGATGCCCGCCAAGGGGAGCGTGCTTTCCGCAAGGTCTTTGAATCCGCCTCGGCTCGTTTCATTCCCGCCTATAGAATTCCCGAAATTCGGCCCCACTTCCCGGCAGAGGCCGCAAGTTTAGCGAGACAACGTGACCTTATAAGACAGCTCGATCCCGGCGACCCCCAAATAAGGGATATAAACCAACGCATCAGATTGCTTGTGGATGAACACAAGCGGGCGAAATGGGAGGAGCTCCTAAGCGGTTGTAACCTCTCTGTCGGTGTAGGTAAACTTTGTTCTACCGTAAAGTCCCTATCGAATCCGTCTAGGCACATTGACAAAGTTTCCATCGCCTTTGGCGAAAAAGTGCTGTCGGATGCGAAAAAATGCGCGAGCGCTTTCTGCTGACAATATATAATGCATTCTACGGTCGACAAAGATAGACGAAGGGCCAACAGACACGCACATAAACATAAATTCAGGGCGTCACCAATTACCATCACCGCCGAAGAGGTTGAGGATGCCATCGGTCATGCTAAACCATCCAAAGCAGTGGGTTCAGACTGCATAGCTATGCCGATGCTTAAAAGCCTAGGGAAAGAGGGTTTCAAATATTTAGCACATGTCTTCAACCTGTCTCTTTCCACCATTGTCATACCCGAAAAATGGGAAATGACCAAGGTGGTCCCGCTACCAAAGCCTGGGAAACCAGCTAACATAGGAGAGTCATATCGCCCGATATCTCTCCTATCGCCAGTAGCAAAGACGCTTGAAGCCATTTTGTCGCCCTACTTCAAAGCAAATTTGCAGCTAGCCTGCCATCAGCACCCAGATAAATTGCGGTTTAAATCAAAACCCCCACCATAGAACAGTACTCGTAGCGCTAGACCTATCAAAAGCTTTTGATACGGTCAACCATGGCATGTTACTGCAAGACCTGGAAGGGTCTACCCTTCCCCCATGTCTTAAACGGTGGACCGCAAATTATCTGGGTGGTCGGCAGATATCGGTGCAATTTAGAAATGAAACATTAAAATCAAGAAGAATTAAACAGGGGGTGCCACAGGGTGGTGTCCTTTCTCCACTTTTGTTTAATTTCTACATATCTAAGCTACCTTGGCCACCAGAAGGAGTTACTATCGTTTCCTACGCCGATGACTGCACAATAATGGCCACAGGCCCAGGCCCAAAGATCGATGCGCTACGTAATAAAATAAACGGCTACCTCCCTGATCTCTCCAGTTTTTTCGCCTCGCGAAACCTGGCATTATCACCGACTAAATCCTCCGTAACCTTATTTACAACATGGACGTCCCAAATTTCGACTATTTTGAACATCCACGTCGATGGCACTACGCTACCGACAATCCTACACCCCAGAATCTTGGGTGTGACGTTTGATCAGGATCTACATTTTGGTGAGCAGGCAGCCGCAATTGTACCGAAAATCCAGAGCCGTAATAAAATCCTCAAATCACTTGCTGGCAGTACTTGGGGAAAAGACGAAGAAACGCTCATTACCACTTACAAAGCAATTGGCCAGCCGATTGCATGCTACGCGTCCTCTATATGGTCGCCAAGCCTAAAAATAACCCACCGGAATAAGCTACAGGCCTGCCAAAATACTGCGCTCAGAACCGCCACGGGCTGTCTTCTTATGTCCCCAGAACAACATCTACATAATGAGGCGAGAATACTCCCCATCAGGGAGAGAAATGTGATGCTAACCAAACAGTTCCTGCTGAATACCCAGAAACCTGGGCATCCCAACAGACATCTGATTGATGAGCCAACACCGCCTAGGAACTTAAGGAGTCATCTCCGTAAGCATTTTGAGGAAATACGGCACCTGAGAAATCAGCCGTATGAAGCAAAAATACACAAGCAGGTCCTCAGTGACCTCCACAAACAGGCGTCGGACCTTTATGCCAGGAATTGCCCGGTGAAACCAGTACTCAGGGAACAGTACCCAAAACTTGCGGAAGAGGAACGCTTACTCCCCAGTGAAACGCGAGTCACTCTGGCTCAACTTCGTTCTGGATACTGTAACAGGTTAAAATCTTACATATCCAGAATCAACGCCGATATACAAAATGTATGCCCGCTTGCAATGTGTCGCCACATGACACCAACGATCTATTTAATTGTAATGTGAAACCAACGCCTCTAACACCCCTTTCATTATGGTCCACCCCTGTTGAAACAGCAAGTTTCCTTGGACTCCCGTTAGAAGATATTAATGACAATTTGTGATCGTTCGCAGCTATTAGGTGGGGCGAAACATTGCTACAACAACAACATCAAAAAGTCGGTTTCAGTTAAATGCGGAGCTTATACCACATCGTCGACGATCTCAATTTATGCTCAAGTTATGGTGTTAATGGACTAAACTTTGTTGTTCTTAAACATGTAGACCATTGTGGATAAAATAAGTGTGATATCTTATCCGTCAACTGCCTGACATGATGTTCAATATGGCTACTTTTTAGCATTTTGGCAGCGTTTTGACAGGGTGTTCAATATGGCGGAGCATAGGGCCGACTATCTTCAACGGGTGATAGAAGAGATACAGAATGAGACAGCGATAGTCAATTAAAAATCAGGTGATCCATTCATACTCACTCAGTTTTCGTATCGATCTATTACTACAGACGACGTTTTTTGCCTATGCTGAAATAAGCATGCGTTCGACAATGTGATACAGATGTGCACATAAAAGCGTGTCACGTGGAACAAAAATTGGAAATCGAGTTATATAGCAGTAAATTCAATTTCGGTTGCTTTCATACAAGTTGTATGTGTGTCAGCCATTTTAGGGAGCGTTCCATGGTTGCTACGGGACAAATCGTAAGCATTTGTTTTTTCTGTTTCTTAACTAAAGACAAACTATAACTTTTCCAGGAAAAATACTAAGTGCATTAATATTGTTTAGTATATGTCTAAGTAAAAATAGATTAATTATATATATTAATATTGTTTAGTATATGTCTAAGTAAAAATAGAAACCTGCTCAGAAATGTTTGTATATGTGTGTAAAAACTCCAAAAATAGGTAGGTTTTTTGCGTTTTTTTTTTTTTTTTTGGTTAGTCTCTACTTATAAGTTTTCTAATTTAAGGAAGGTATGCGGCATTGTAATTTTGATGACAGTGTCCTACAATTTACGCTATGTTAATACTTTCCTTTGGAATGTTTGCTGCTTTAATTTAGCTTCCATTTCCATTAAGGCCTCCATATTTCGCTCACGGGTCTCTGGATCTTCGTCTTTGTGCGTATTTGTGTGTAACCGTAGCTCCGAAGCAAAACGAAAAGCTAAGGGACAAAACTTACATCTGTGTATATTATCGCCAAGATGAATTCCACGTAAATGCTTATTCAGTATACTTTTTGTAGCAAAGCACCGTTCGCAGTATTTGCATTTATATGGTTTTTCACCGGTATGAGTACGCATATGCTGCGTTAGGGCCGTAGCTTGTGCGAATCTGCATATTTAACACAGGCAGAAAATAAAGTTAGAAAAAATTTAGATAAATATATTAGGACGGGGAATTTTATGACAACTTACCGCTTTTCACACAAATCACATTTATGGGGCTTTTCGCCGCTATGAATTAGTTTATGTATATTTAAGACCGATTTTGTTTTAAAATGTTTGCCACAAATATCGCACGGGTATTTGTATTGTTCGTTCTTGTACCGTATGTTTTTGTATCTGAAAAAAAAAAAAAAAACCACAAGTAATCAAGACAATCAAAAAAAACAACGAGGATTTGCATTTTGTAACTAAACTAACAAGTTGTGTTTTTTAGCTCAGCGCTAATTTCAAAATTTTTTCAAAAATGAATGAGTTTAACCCCTGATGTTAGGTTAAATCTGAGTTAAAAAATTTAACTTGCCGTTCTGCAAAAGAGCTTTGAAGAACATCTTCGGCTTATATCCAAACCCTCTCTCAGCAAAAACATAGTTTTTCAAGAGCAAAAAACCGTTTTGACATCTATATTGTGAATTGCTAAAAATATGAATTACAGCAGTGAGTGATGAAAAATCGCTTTGTGTGGTTTAAACGCAGTTTAATATATTTTATAAGTCAGATTGAACTTTTTGTTATTGGAATTAAAATTATTTTCTTAAAAAAATATGGTGGATAAAAGTTTTTACATAGCAAAGAAAATATTATTTTTTTGGACGTATCGTTTATTTTCAATCGTGCATTGAACATGACGCCTTGTAAAACTGCGTAAAGTTTAGTTTTCTTTCTTGTTGTTGTAGCAGTGCTTCGCCCCATCCAATAGGTGCGACCAATCACAAATTGTCATCAATGTCCTCTAACGCATGATACAAAAAATGGAGGTAGTTCCATTTAGTGTGACGTTAGCCACTTGACTTTTGCGGGGGCAGTGACAATTTTCACCAAAAACAAGCTAGCAGATTGAAAAATGTTACGAATTTTTCTAATTTTGATGGATTTCATATTAACCGATACGACTAAATTACTTTCATAGTTATTTTAAATAAAAAAGAAAAGAAAAAATTTGCCGCATGGGCCGGAAATATTTTAATACGAAATATCAGCCCAGAAAAGAAGGGTTTTAATAAGTTTTTCGAGCCCCCTAAAATTGCTTTGGTGGAAGAAACATCGTTTGAAGTATACAAAGCAAGGGAATATAGCCTTCTTAAATGTCCGTACGTTTGCTCAGAGCACGTTGACACAACCTACAAGTTAGTCAATTGATTGCCCAAAGGTGGTCTTTATAAGCTGACACCGCAATTTCTAAAGAGTTACGCATACGTAAACGCAATTTTTATGAAATTGAATGGTGATAAATTGTCGACTATAGATATCCAGTTAAGGAAGATAGATATTGATTTTATTTAATATATTTTATTACAAAAACTAGAACGTATGATTTACAACATGAAAAATTTAATAATTCTCAAACCAGAAAATTTTTGAAAAACAGAAAAATCAAAACTGAAAATTAAATAATTTTTTACATTTACAATAACAAAATCTTAAAGTAATAAATATTAAAGTAGAATAAATATAACTTAGTATAAATAATAAACGAATTGAATATAAGAACCCTACAGTACTCCCCCTTCACGAAAAATTAACATCAAACAAATTAAATGTTACTCTCTTTTTATGTGTACTATGTTATGGCTTCGCATCTTCAATGGATCAGCAAGGAAGGCAGTCGGCATGATCTGGTGGTGCACAGTGGCTAGTCATGTCGGCTAGGCTGGGTTCTTGCCAACCTTGCTGTCCTGCGCCATAAACAGAAAAAAAATCCTATCACGCCTTTTAAAAAAACTGACAAAAAGCACAGAACTAATTCAAAACGCTCAAATGGACTAAAACAACATCCGGCCGAACCGGATGTCACGGACAGACCGTTAAAACATTCAATTCAAAATTTAAAATTAAAAAAAAAATATTCAAAAAAAAATTTTACGCAAAGAAAAATTTTACCGAACCGGAAATGACCGGTTACTATTACTGAAAACCAAAAAAAAGCTGAAAAGGGGGAAAAAAGACAAAAAGGCTGAAAAATAAAAACAAAAAGAGAAAGGGCCGAATATACATGGGGGCGCCGCGGGTGTTGTTGCGACGCCCGGTGCTATTCCCACCCTCAAAAACCATGGCCACCGACGCACCTAAATTTCGGTGGCCCCTTACCTGTATACGCTATGTGCCTTCTAAATAACAATGACCATCAGCATTCCCATTTTTCTTAAAAATTTATTGAAAATTCATTTGTTTTTTCTTTTTAGTTTTAGCCTATTATTATCTCTACCCTACTCTTATTCCGACCTATCTTACTATTATTAGGTGCATAAAAAATATTTTTTGTAGTGTTTGTACGAAAAAAAAAATGGGATTCAAGTTTATCACTATTGCTAAATAATTTCCAGCAAGGAAAAACAACGATAATACAAACGCTCGACTGCCTGCCAACTATTTGTTAGATATTAGGTATTGTATAAAAAAGAAAGAAATTCGGACATATGTACATAGTACAAATACATATATAGTAAATAAAGTTTATTTAAGTAGGCTGAACAACTAAATATGTGATGTATATTGGAACGATTTTCCGTCATCCCTTGTCAAATTAGGTTTTGAGACAAACCGGTTTCGGCGTTGTGCCATCATCAGTGTCGATTTTCGTTCTCTAAATATGTATGCATACTCAGCATAATTTTTGAAAAATATTAGATAAGCTTTTGTGTATTTGCTATAATGCAATTTTGTGCAAAGCCTGCTTATATAGACTTTGTCGCGTATAAATAATAAGACATTTTTTTTTGGAGAAAGATTTCGAAAACTTAAATCCTTGCTTTTAAAATTTTCTGTCTAGCACCAAAATTGTATTTCAAAAATTTATCGATCTTTAGTTTGCCATTATTGGGATAAGACAGCCAATTTAAAAATGCAGCCGTTAAAGTGATATTTATTGTTTTTTTTCGGTACTGAATGGTAAAAATATTTTAATTGGGGTTGCAAGGTGTGCACGCTTTATATACATATGTACATACACTTTTATATATAAATGTGGGAATTTATTGTGAACATCCAGCTAAGAAAGAAGAAGATACTCAGTAAGAAGCATAAAGACGTAGAGGAAGATTAAAGACGGAGAGTAAAACGAAAGCGTGTTCATAAGATAGACGAAAAGCGAAGCTGTTAAGACGAAAATCGAAGCTAAGAAGAGTTTGAAGACGACAAGCAAGCCGTAAAGACGTTCAATTTAATTAAAATTCACTGTATACATTATCTAAACTTTGTTAAAATACAATTAATCTCATTAAATATAACTAAATCCTACATTTTTGGGGGCTCGTCCTTATATACAAAGTGAAATGGCTTGCCTCAACGATTTAATATGTGAAAATCTACGTGTGTGCAAAACACCAAGCATAATTGCGTTGCATAAATTCGTTTTTGGCTATGAAGGTGACCGAAATAATCGTCGACGGTTGCGTACTTTTGCCGGTTTTAATTTCGCGGAGCAGAGCGCAGAATACAACGAAAAAATTAAATATATTGAAGGAAATTTGACTCAGGCGGACTTGGTGTTAATTTGTAATGTTTTAGGCATAAGCCATAATAATAACGAATTGGTGGTTAGCATTTTTCGCAACCTGCAAGAAGGTAATTTATTAAAATACGACGTACCTGACGCTGACGCCAACGCCGACGAATCGAGCGACGACGAAACGTATGAAGAGTCTGGAAGCGCAAACAATTTTGCAGCAGATAATCGGTTTGTTACACCATTAAAACATGTGCAAAGCCAAGCAGCGCAACTCGGTAATGTCGGTGACGCGAACAGTGGTAACAGCGGCAGAGAAATTGTAGACGTTAATGATGGAATGATGACTGCACGCTTTGCTATCAGTTTTTGTGACGTAGAGGATAGCATTCGTAATTTTGATGGTACAAACTCAATTCCTGTGGAAATCTGGATAGAAGAATTCGAAAATCAAGCTGATTTAATGCAATGGAGTAACTTTCAGCGTTTTCTTTTTGCGAAAAAGGCATTAAGAGGTATCGCAAAATTGTTCGTTGCAAGTGAACGAAATTTGAATTCGTGGAGCGCACTGAAAGCAGCGCTGTTGTCAGAATTCAAACCAAACGTTTCTAGCAAGCAGATACACGAAGCACTCTCTCAAAGCAAACGCAATAAAAACGAATATGTATTTGAATTTTTTTACCGATTGAAAGACATTTCATCTCGCGGGCATATCGACGACGATGCACTAATTCAATATGTGATAGACGGAAAACAACAAATAAAACAATTTTATACGGTGCAAAAAATTTGAGCGAATTTAAAGAGAAGTTAAAGATGTACAAAAAGATAATTGAAAAAGAAAAATGTAGCACAGAAAACACAGTGCGCAGTGAAGAGTATGTAAAGCGAAAACCAAAGGAATTAATATGCTATAATTGTGGAGATAAAGGGCATATATCGAAGAATTGCCAAAATAAAGAAAAAGGAACAAAGTGTTTTGTTTGTAATTCATTTGGGCATATCGCAAAAAATTGTGATGTGAAGAAAAAAATTTACCCAGTAAGAAAAGTGAACACAATACGAAAGGAAAACGAAATGATGTTTAAAACCATACAAGTTGGTGAAAAGAAATGTGTAGCACTGATTGATACGGGTAGTAGCGCGAATATAATGAGTTTTGATGTTTTTAAACAATTAGACAACGTAAAATTAAACGAATGTACAGTGCAGTTGCTAGGTTTTGGCAAAACCAGTAATGTTAAGCCATTGGGTCAGATAAAGCAGACCATTACAGTAGACAATGAAGTGTTCGATATAAATTTTTTTGTTGTAAATGCCGAATATCTTGACGTTGATGTTATTATTGGTGCGGATTTTTGTTTAGTCGCAGAACTAACAATTAATTCGTCGGGAATAAAAATAAGCAAAATATCTAATGACAGTTCTAATGAAGAAATATCTGTGCTTAGTATAGACGTAGCTAGTTCGTGTGAAAACATTGACATAGGTGAAAACGCTAGTTTGTCTACCAAGCAAGAGGTGCGTGAACTTTTATCAAATTACAAACCAGTATTATCGAAAACTACAAACGTTGAAATGAAAATCTTATTAAAAGACGATTCTCCGATATTTTCCCGGCCACGTAGAATGGCGCTAACCGAGCAAATAATTGTTGATGACCAAATCGAAGAGTGGCTGCAGAAAGGTATTATTGAAGAGTCAAGCTCTGAATTTACTAGCCCTATAGTACTTTTTAAGAAGCGTGATGGTACATCGCGGCTGTGCGTTGACTTTCGCAGAATGAACAAGGTAATTGTAAAAGATCATTTTCCTTTACCCCTTATAGAGGACCAATTAGACAGGCTACAAAAAGCAAAAGTTTTTAGTACAATAGATCTTAAGAACGGCTTTTTCCATGTCTCCGTTGAGGAATCAAGCCGAAAGTATACATCGTTTGTGACGCAGAACGGTCAATATCAATTTCGTAAGGTGCCTTTTGGACTTTCCAATTCCCCTAGCGTATTCCAAGGCATGTGAATGCTGTTTTCCGTCATCTAACGCGTAAAGGCATCGCTTTGCCATACGTAATCATTCCCTAAAAAAATGAAGAAGAAGTTGTAGCAAATCTTAAAGAAGTCATCGAAACGTGTAAAGAATTTGGTTTGGAACTAAATATGAAAAAATGTTGCTTTTTGAAGACGCGTATTAATTTTCTTGGTCACATTATAGAGAACCAAAAGCTTTATCCATCGCCGGAAAAGACTGAAGCAGTCGTAAAATTTAAAATGCCGCAAAAATTAAAACAGTTAGAAAGTTTTTTGGGTTTGACCGGGTACTTCAGAAAGTTTATTCCGAACTATGCAATAATTTCGAAACCATTACCTGATTTAACTAAAAATAATGTAAAGTTTTGCATGGGTGATAAAGAAGAGGCTGCAGTTAATATTTTAAAGAAGTTACTTACAGAAAATCCGATGCTGACTATTTTCAATCAATCGTACGAAACTGAAGTGCATACAGATGCTTCTATTGACGGATTTGGTGCAGTGTTGCTGCAGAAATCACCAGACGACAACCAATTACTTACTTACTTACTTAATTGGCGCTTAACCGTCTAAACGGTTATGGCCGTCCAACAAGGCGCGCCAGTCGCTCCTTCGCTCCGCCAACCCGCCAATTGGTCACACCAAGGGAGTTTAATCGTTTTCCACCTGGTCCTTCCAACGGAGTGGGGGCCGCCCTCTACCTCTGCTTCCATAGGCGGGTTCCGATAGAAACACTTTCTTGGCCGGAGCATCATCTTTCATTCGCATAAAATGGCCTAGCCAGCGCAGCCGCTGCGTTTTAATTCGCTGGACTATGTTGATGTCTGCGTATAGCTCGTACAGCTCATCGTTAAATCTTCTTCGGTACTCGCCATCGCCAACGCGTAGAGGTCCATAAATCTTTCGAAGAACTTTTCTCTCGAACACTCCCAAAGCCGCTTCATCTGCTGTTGTCATGGTCCATGCTTCTGCCCCATATAGCAGGACGGGTACGATAAGTGACTTGTAGAGTATGATTTTCGTTCGCCGAGAGAGGACTTTACTTTTCAATTGCCTACCTAGTCCAAAGTAGCATTTATTGGCAAGATTGATTCTTCGCTGGATTTCAGTGCTGATGTTGTTGCTAATGTTGATGCTGGTTCCCAAATAAACGAAGTCTTTTACTATTTCGAAATTATGGCTGCCAATAGTAGCGTGGTTGCCAAGGCGCATATGCGCTGACTCTTTGCTCGATGACAGCAGGTACTTCGTTTTGTCCTCATTCACCATCAAACCCATCTTTACCGCTTCTTTTTCCAGCTTGGAGTAAGCAGAACTAACAGCGCGGGTGTTTAGGCCGATGATATCAATGTCATCAGCATATGCCAGTAATTGCACGCTTTTATAGTATATTGTTCCAGTGCGGTTAAGTTCTGCAGCTAGTATAATTTTCTCCAGCATCAAATTAAAGAAATCGCACGATAGGGGGTCACCCTGTCTGAAACCTCGTTTAGTTTCGAACGGCTCGGAGAGGTCCTTCCCAATTCTGACTGAGCTGATGGTGTTGCTCAACGTCATTTTGCACAGCCGTATAAGTTTTGCGGGGAAACCAAATTCAGACATAGCGGCATATAGGCAGCTCCCTTTCGTGCTGTCGAAGGCGGCTTTAAAGTCGACGAAGAGGTGATGTGTGTCGATTCTCTTTTCACGGGTTTTTTCCAAGATTTGGCGCATTGTGAAAATCTTGACGACAACCAATTACATCCTGTATATTTTATGAGTAAACAAACAAAAGAAGCGCAACGAAAATATACTAGCTACGAATTGGAAATTTTGTCAGTGATAGGAGCTCTAACGAAATTTCGTGTTTATTTACTAGGAATACATTTTAAATTAATTACCGACTGTAATGCTTTTGCAAAAACGCTAGAAAAAAAGAGTTTGTGCACCAGAGTGGCACGTTGGGTTCTTTTTCTAGAAGAATATAATTACACAGTTGAACATCGTGCTGGCACACGTATGAAGCACGTTGATGCTCTAAGCCAGATATCGGCGTTTCATACATCTTAAGATGGTGAGCAACTCACACAGATAGTCTGCGCTCTTTGTTTAGTGAATGGTTCAGTCTGCAATGAGCAATTGGCGTGTCAACATCGAGTGTTGGTATCGCTAGTTGCGCAGCGAAAAATATATGCATGTATTTACGTAAATACATTTTATTAATATGAATTAATTTAACTAATTTAATATGAAAAAATGCAACAGGATCTAATAGAGACTGTGAATTTTATTTGAAAATAATACTAAAAATTCTCGAAATTTGGCGAATTTTTATCAAAATTCTTAATTTTTTAGTGTATATATAGTTTTGTTGCCCATTTATTTCTAGAACAATCAGGTGTCAGTCTTAAATTCGTAAATATTAATAGTAATAGTAAAAAACGTATGTATTTATTAGGAAAATTATAGGGATCTATTTGTATATGCAAGTGGAATTTAAAGTAGTAAGTAAAATATAATAAAAACATTTTAAGGACTACCTTTATAAAAATTGATCAAAAAGCAGGTCTTTATGAAATTCCTATCAAGCAGCATAAAATATTCGCTTGCCATTGTGCGCATCAATAATTTATTATTTATTGTGTGCATAGGTGGGCACCACTACATATACACGATTACCAAATTGAGAATGTGTTATTATACACGAACGCGTGGCTAGCACGAATGCAAAATCAAATATTTATTTAGTTTGATTCCAGCGCTTGTACTGTGAGCACGTATCACACGCAGTCTTGGTACAGTGTTTGGTCGTACAATACGAAAGTATTGTACGTACTTATGAATTCAAAATGTTTCAGATTGAATGGGAAGTAGAGTTTTTTTTTTTTTGTTTTAAATAGCGCCAATAAGCCACAATGCTTAGTTTGCGGGAAAATTATAAACTTCATTTGCAAGCAAAGCTTAAGTCGACATTTCGTTTTACTCCACAGGAGCGTAAATACTCTTACCCCTGAGGAAAAAATGATAAAGTTCTTCGAATGTAAGCTTGCTTTTTTGGAAAGTTCAAAAATAAATGAAATGGAAGAAAATGTGTCTCAAGCAAAATTGAAAGCTTCTTTTGTGGTTAGTTTTGCTTTAGCAAAAAAAGGTAAGCCATTAGAAGATGGTACTTTTTTTAAAGATTTGGCTGTAGCCGTCCTGGAGTGCTTTGGAGAAAAAGGGCTGGAGTTAGCCAAACATGTTGGTGATATTCCCTTATCACGACGTACAATCACGCGACGGATAACTGATATTTCAAGATTTTTATATTTACAATTGAAACAAAATATATTAACCGCCAGGTCTTATTCCATTGCATTTGATGAAAGTACCGACATTAGTAACACCTGTCAACTTTTGGTATGTGTGAGGACTGTTGACGGTAACTTTAACATGAATATGTTCTGTTTGCGAGGACTCGAATTGAATGTGACGGGAAGCACAATTTATGCGTGTATTGAACGCGAATTGTTTGGATTTGCAGATAAAAGCAAACTATCGTCAGTTTGCACTGATGGTGCTCCCGTAATGATTGGTGCAAAAAACGGACTAGTAGGTCAGTTCATTCGCAATGGCCTAAACGTGCCCACATTTCATTGCATTTTGCATCAACAGCAATTAATTGCTAAAAGTTTCAAGGTGGGACAGGCTATAGAAATCACCGTCAAAATTATAAAAAAAATACGTGGTGGACATAATGCACTTATGCACCGAAAATTCCGCGCATTTCTGGAAGAAATTGAGGCAGAATACGGTGATGTCTTACTTCACACTGAAGTAAGGTGGCTAAGCCGAGCTAAATGTTTAGAGCGCCTTTTAAATTTGAGGGAAGTAGTTATATGTTTTTTCGCTGAGGATCCGCCTACTGAAACTCAAGAATTGATAGGCAAATTAAAAGATCCAAATTTTTTGCTAAGCCTTGCCATTTTGTGTGATGTGTCAATTTTATTTTCGCAATTAAATATAAGTACTCAAGGAAATAACAAATTTATTTTTGACTATATTGGAGCTCTAGAAATATTCGAAAAGCGACTTGATATTCTAGTATCCCAGCTTCGTGAAGGCATTTTAGATAATTTTAAAAATACTAGGGATGTATGTGACCGATTTCAAATGCAAGACAAGATCTCTCAATATTTACCGTCATTTGAAGATCTCAAAAATTCTCAACAATGATTTCATGATTTTAATAAAATTAAACTTTTGATACATTTATACGAAAACCCTCTGCTGTGTGCAGTAGAAGATATGGAACTGCGGCTGCAAGAAGAGATAAAATTACTTCACAATGATTTCGCCTTGCCTTTAGGAAGGGGAATTCAATTTTGGAAGGTCATAGATGAGCAGAAATACCCTTTATTGAAAGCTGAAATTTTTAAGTTGTGCTCGATGTTTGGAACAACTTATATGTGCGAATCAATGTTTTCATCTATGGCTTTTATTAAAAACTCGTACAGAAGCAAGCTCACTGATGAACACTTGGAAGATCTGCTAAGAGTTAAAGTTTCAAATTTCGTTTTAAATTACGATGATTTAATTAAATATATTTTTTTGTAGTTTTTCTATTTTATGGTTTAATGGAGTTGAGCTTTAATTTACTTTCTTATGTTTTTGTTATTCATTATTTTTTATAAAGCATTGTCTCCCTATGTTTGCTATTTTTAACAAAAATAACTTACATGGTGGAATCACCAAATGAATAACAAACTTAAACTGTTATGAGCAGTAAGATTCCATCGATATTCACCTACTGGTTAATGTGAAGATAAAATAATATTTCGATCCTGAATGAAATATGAGCCTAATCGGACCACAAATACGATTTTTTGAAATATATTATATTCCAAGTTTCAAGCTTGTACCTTATCGGAAAGTTACTTAAATTTTAATGACAAATTCGTTCACAATGGCCTGTCAAGTCAAGCTAAATAAAACAGTTTAAAAATACTAAAACTACCATATTTTACTTCTGAAAAATGCAAAAAAATTACAAACACTTTTTCGGGGACAACATTGAAAATTTTTCATTCATATATACGTATTTTTCGACCGTTCGCTGTGGTAATATCGCGTGCGACACCTCCTTATTGTACGGACGTCGAAAGCAAACTAAATGTGTTTGGTCGTTGATTTTGACGAAGTATTAATTTTTCGTTCGCTCGTTGTATACGTATATGGCCGCTTAGCAGGTGCTAAGCTCATGCCCACCCTTGATTGTGTGCTTAGCCGTTGCAGTCTAACAA
Organism: Eurosta solidaginis; assembly: GCF_040869045.1. NCBI lineage: Eukaryota > Metazoa > Arthropoda > Insecta > Diptera > Tephritidae > Eurosta > Eurosta solidaginis. The sequence continues at coordinate 50,469,568 of NC_090322.1, forward strand.
GCACAGATGACATGATATGAAACTTCTCGCTCTCTGAGAGCGCGTGAAAATGTGCATTTTTTATAACATAGACCATAGATGCCATCATCCTCAAAATCAAATTTGGGCATTTCGGAATAACTTTGGGGTATTTTACATGGTAAAGGTTTAATTTATGATTTTCACCGAAAATTTTTCACAAGATTGTCAAATGGATTACAAATCCGAAGAAAAAATAACTCTTTTTCACCCGTGGAAAATTTATCAGTGACAACACCTTTCATCGAAGGGCTGCACACGAAACGGGTTTTGGTTGCAACTTTCGATTGGTGAAAGATTCAGCTTCTTAGTCTTCGCATTGATGTAAATGAAGGCCATGTTTTTGTGGAGCGTTGCGACATTCCATTTTTGACAGTTGAGATAAATTGTAGGTATACGTATAGGATAACGCAACATGTTTAATTAACAGCCTTTTGCAGACAACAACGCAGATACTTCACCAAGTGATCTAATTTCGTAATTTCTTATACATTTTTTGCGTTTTTTATTGTATGTGGATATACATATGTATGTATGTACATAAACGTTTTGGTCGCATCAAAGTGAAAAAGGGGCTATCCGTTCATTGTTATCTTATAGCGGTGCCAGATCAACAAAGCAAAGCAACGCAATCGAAATATATTATTTCATATTTTTTCACTTATCTACCATAAAATATTTCTACAAAAATTTGCCTTTTTTATAAATTTTAATAAGTCTTTATCAGCTTAATTGCTGATTTATTTGAAAATAATGAATCCGAACGCATTTCTTGGAGTTTTTTTTTTTTTTTTCTTATTTTAGGCAACTCTATAGCCAGCTGATCTTCAAGACCCATTCTTGGAAACGAATGAACTTTTGTTTACAATCGAATGAACTTCAAGACCCATTCCTGGAAACGAATTGAGAGAGAATGAATGTTTCGTATCATGTCATCAGTGCTAACAAGCGAATGATCAGTGAATCAATTGGTTCGTGCGATCAAAACGCTCTCACTAATACATCCACACAACATTTTTGCCGACACTTGCTCTAAGCAGATACCCTGTAATGAATATAGTAGTAGACAGTACCTGTATTGGTATTAAAGAAGCACAAGATCGTGACGAAAAGATTAAAGCTATAAAACAAATTTTGATCAATGGGGCAAATTACTATGAAGATTATTTCCTTAAAAGTGACATTCTTTATGAGTTAGTCAAAGACGTTGAGTTGTTGGTAATTCCCAAATCTATGCAAAGACAAATCATAGGCAACGCACATGACCGAGGTCATTTTGCAGCGAAGAAGACTAAAGAATTAATATCCAAGACGTTCTACATACCATGTTTAGATGAAAAAATACAAGATTATATAGCTTGTTGCATCCCATGTATAATGACTAATCGTAAGCGGGGAAAACAAGAGGGATTTTTGCATCCGTTACAAAAAGAAGACGTACCTTTGTATACGTACCATATCGACTTTTTAGGCCCGTTGGAGTCGACGCACAAAAACTACAAGCACATCTTGTCAGTAATAGACTCTTTCACAAAATTTTGCTGGTTATATCCAACGAAGTCTACCACATCGAATGAAGTAATACAGCGGCTTAGCAATCAAAGTACGACTTTTGGTAACCCAACATACTTCATTTCAGATAGAGGATCTGCGTTCACCTCTCAAGATTTTATCAAATATTGCGACGATGAAGGAATAAAGTTGGTTAAAACGACGACAGGCCTACCAAGGGTAAATGGCCAAGTTGAAAGGTTGAATTCTGTAATAATCTCAGTTTTCTCTAAACTCAGCATAAGCGACCCGACCAAGTGGTACAAAAAAGTTAACAAAGTAAAGCAAGCGATTAATTCGACATATTGTAGAAGCATTGATACGACACCGTTCGAACTTTTAATTGGCGCAAAGATGCGAACTAAGGAAGATTTGCAGTTGCAAGAGTGTATCAAGAAAGAATTGTTGACGACTTTTATTGACGATCGCAAAGATTTACGAACAGCAGCAAAAACTAGTATTTCAAAGATACAAAACGAAAATATTAAAACATACAATCTACGACGCAAGACGCCAAGGCAGTATAGAGTTGGCGATGTAACCTTAAACCTTGGTAGCAACCTTAAACTTAAGCCAAAGTTTTTGGGACCCTATAGAATTGTAACAGTGAAGCAAAATAACTCATATGATGTGCAAAAAATTGGAAACAACGATGGTCCAAAAAATACAACGACTTGCGTAGAATACATAAAACCATGGTCTACGTACAAAAACGACGAAGATGGCGACGAATCATTCGGGCCGAATGTTTAGTCAAAATGGCCGAATGTGGGAATTTATTGTGAACATCCAGCTAAGAAAGAAGAAGATACTCAGTGAGAAGCATAAAGACGTAGAGGAAGATTAAAGACATAGAGTAAAACGAAAGCGTGTTCATAATTAAAGAGAGAAAAGAGCGAGAAAGACGAAAAGCGAATCTGTTAAGACGAAAATCGAAGCTAAGAAGAGTTTGGAGACGACAAGCAAGCCGTAAAGACGTTCAATTTAATTAAAATTCACTGTATACATTATCTAAACTTTGTTAAAATACAATTAATCTCATTAAATATAACTAAATCCTACATAAATACTGATGTCCATAAATTGTTCTGTGTTATATTTTTTCTGTGTATCTATGCTTGCCTCCTTTTTTTGTTTTTCATACACTAATATCGAATGTAACGTAAACGTTTACTTTTTGTATACATACATAGATATATATTTACGTACAACAAGCACATAACTAATTTAAACTAATACTTATGCCACAATATGACCATTCTCTTTCGTTCAGTTCTATGTGTCATACACTTCACCTTTAATCAAGTACATCTTTGATTATTTACAGAAGAACAAATGTTATCGCGCCTAAAATTTAGTATTCAGACCGTTAAGCTGCATATTTGTATGCGCATTTATCTTCTAATCTACACTAAAATACCAATACGGCGGGCATTCGTTTTATCAAAAAAACTATATATAAAGAAGTATATATTAATAGATCCTGAGTTTTATCTTCAAAATAAGCCGTATGCATTAAGTTATAGAGATAAAGGTGACAAAGCGCTTGTTTCAAATGTAATAAGAAATAAATTCGAGAAAAATAATTGTAAATATATATGTATATAATTAAAGCGTTACAGCTATAACACGAAAGAGAACTAGCCAACGGTATTAGTTCCTTAGAATATATACAACTCCATTACAAGAATATTACTTCAACCTCTGCTAATACGTTAAAGCAGAAACTTGTTCGAATGTATGTCCAAAAAAAACGCTAATAGAGCATTCAATGCGCGCGGAAGGTCTTACAACTTAAATTATGCCATTTGTAATTTCGAAATGGTTTTAAAAAGTTGAACTTTTGAGACTAGGTTCGTACATTCAAGATATAAGCAATGGTTCAAGTAATTTTAAACTTCCTAAAATTCAAGTAATTTTAATTTAAAATTATGGTTGAAAATTCGAAATCAAGTTCGAGAAAAAAAATGTTCATTTCCTTTTTGAAGGCTTACGACCGTATTAGGTAAACTATAAAAAGAAACTACTAATAAAGGTATAATATTCCTAGCTAGTCCGTGTTACGGAACGAACTCACCATGTTTCAACCGTCGTTGTTGTTGTAGGTAGTGTTGGAGCAGGCCTATGTTTGGCGGCCCTGCTGTTGTTGTTGTTCAAGCTGGAGTTGTTGCAGCAGGCCTATGTTTAGCGGCCCTGCTGGTGCTGTTGTTCAAGTTGGTGTTGTTGCAGCAGGCCTATGTTTAGCGGCCCTGCTGTTGTTGTTGTTCAAACTGGTGTTGTTGCAGCAGGCCTATGCTTAGCTGCCCTGCTGGTGTTGTCGTTCAAGCTGGTGTTGTTGCAGCAGGCCTATGTTTAGCGGCCCTGCTGTTGTTGTTGTTGAAGCTGGTGTTGTTGCAGCAGGCCTATGTTTAGCGGCCCTGCTGCTGTTGTTGTTTAAGCTGGTATTGTTGCAGCAGGCCTATGTTTAGCGGCCCTGCTGTTGTTCTTGCGCATTTGGTTGCCGCTGACAGTGGTGGTGGCGCTCGTAGTTGGCGCTATTGGTGGTCGTTGCGCTCGAGGTATTCGCTCTATTGGTGGTCGTTATTGGCGCGATTCCGTTGGCGCCGTCTATGGTATTGGTTGCTGCGCATTTGGTGGTGCGGCGCGGTTGCTGATGATATCGCGCGGGCGGGCGTGCTTCGTTGGTGGTGGCGCACATGCATACATACAAGAATGCGCTTTATGGTATTTCTCAATTTTGTTCGCTATACAAAAGTGTGAACCCAATTATGTGATTCCACCAGGCTCAATTATACTTGCCCATATTCACGCAGACAGAAATGTGTAGCGGAATGCGAACTGCGTTTGTTTGTTACACGGGGAACGGGCTGCCACACTTGTGCGTTGCTTGTAAAAGTGTCAAATCGTTTTATGTGGTGGGACTGCGTCTAACATTTAACCCCAATGGCAGGGATCCAAAGCGGTTCTATCACTAAACACAGGTGGATGAACGGAAATTGATTTTGCTAGTTAGACACGATTGAAATTCAATAAATTTACTGCTTTTACTTTGTGCTTTGTTATATTCTTGTACAAAAATCGCATTTACATCGCACTTTTTTTGGTTTTTCTTGCTATGCTTTGCTCTGCTACTGATTTTGTTAATTTTTGCTGCTGCTCACATTTTATGTACGTACATGTGTGTAAAATCTGTATGCACTAAGCGGTATTTTTACCAAACTTTTGTAAAACTTGAATTGCAATCACTTTTATTTATAAGAGAAAATTGTTTTACAAGTGCAAAAGCATTTTTGTTTGACTTTTGCAGCAAAGAAGTACACACAAATTGGTTTGGCAAAATTTTTCGACACGCCGCTCTGCCAACCAATTCACTCGCCGTTTTTTCTTTTATACGATTGCCGAGCCACCACCTATTTCGACCCTCACGCTTGCAAGAGCAAAAACCACTGATGACATGATATGAAATTTCTCGCTCTCTGAGAGCGCGTGAAAATGTGCATTTTTTATAATATTGGCCATAGATACCATCATGCTCAAAATCAAATTTGGGCATTTCAGAATAACGTTGGGGTATTTTACATGGTAAATGTTTAATTTATAATTTTCACCGAAAACTTACTCATTGTCAAATGGGATATCAAAAAACTCGAATTTTTATCCGGATTACAAATCCGAAGAAAAAATAACTATTTTTCACCCGTGGAAAATTTATCAGCGACAACACCTTTCATCAAAGGGCTGCACACGAAACGGGTTTTGGTAGCAGCTTTCGATTGGTGAAAAAGTCAGCTTCTTAGTCTTCGCATTGATGTAAATGGATGCATAAAGGTCAGGTTTTTGTGGAGCGTTGCAACATTCCACTTTTGACAGCTGAGATAAATTGTAAGTATATGTATAGGTTAACGCAACATGTATAATTAACAGCCTTTTGCGGACGACAACGCAGATACTTCACCAAGTGATCTAATTTCGTAATTTCTTATAAATTTTTTGCGTTTTTTATTTATGTGGATATACATATGTATGTACATAACCATTTTGGTCGCATCAATGTGAAAAAGGGGCCGTTCATTGTTATCTTATGGCGGTGCCAGCGCAACAAAGCAAAGCAACGCAATCGAAATATATTATTTCATATTTTTTCACTTATCTACTACAAAATATTTCTACAAAACTTTGCCTTTTTTATAAATTTTAATAAGTTTTTATCACCTTACTTGCTGATTTTTTTGAGAATAATGAAACCGAACGGATTTCTTGGAGTTTTTTTGGGTAGTTTAGGCAACTCTATAGCCATCTGATGTTCTTGGAAACGAATGAACTTTTGTTTACAATCGAATGAACTTCAAGACCCATTCCTTGAAACGAATTGAGAGCGAATAAAAGTTTCGTATCAGGTCATCAGTGGCAGAAACTCTCTACTAAAATGACCACACACGCCATGGTATAGTCGAAAATTTTTCCATTCTATCCAGGGATGGAAAAACGCAGTTATCTAACTGTGGCGGCGATTATCGATTGGTTCATTGTTATGGTTAGCTCATCCCTACAGCATTATACATGTCGCGTTCCGGCTGTCAAACCTTTGTGTTGTGGTTAGGTGAATGGAACGTAGAGAAAGCGTAAAACTTTGCAACTTTTGTGTGTTGTGGGAACGTTGTGCGCTAAATTAGGTAAAATTTTACCACCACGACAGCGCATAATTGCTAATGCATCGGTTGCATTTTGCATTTGCCATCTCCTTTTGATAATCTCTAGACCAGTACAATGAAACGAATAAAATCAGCTAATGAGATAAGCCATCTACACAATTGAGCCCGGTTTTTATTGAAAATTCGTCAATGTCATGGGAATTTTTGATGATGCCACCCGCACGAAACTACCAAAATTTTGTTTTAACCACCCCAGGCAGACATGAGTGAGGTGAATCCTACCCTTTTCCCTATCACTAGCCAACTGGTACGTTCCAAGGGTGACTCTCCCAAGTGGACCATAACAATTATTAGTGGTATTACTTGTGTATGTTGTTTCAATAATCGCTGGTTTTAACCTATCTATAGGAATAGTTTTAATTTTATCATTAGTTTCAAGTTTAAAATATTTCTTATCCTTTTCAACAACTCTGAAAGGTCCTTCATATGGTTGTTGCAACGAATGTTTATTTAAAACGCGAACAAAAACAAATTTACAAGTTTGGAGATCTTTAGGGATGTAAATTGCGGTATCAAAATTTTTATGATGATTTAAATCAGATTTAATATTCCGAAAATGTTCACGAAAATTTCAGTTGATGAACTATTCTCAGCTGATGGAACAACAAGTTCCACGGGTAAACGTAAATTCTGACCAAAAACCAAGTAATATGACAGGTAACTCGTCATACCAATTATTTGTGTCCTCTCTAGCCGTTATAGTAGCTTTTAATTGCCTATGAAACCTTTCAACCATACCATTTCCTTGAGGGTGACTACCAAGTAATTTAGTTAACTCTAAAAATAATTTCGATGTAAATTGGCAACCTTGATCAGTTGTTATCTTTAACGGAACTCCAAACCGAGAAATATATTCTCTAATAAAATTATTTGCAATTGTAGATACTGAATGTCCTTTTGAAATAGGTAATGGTCCAACTATATCTAAATGGATGTGCTCAAATCTATTTTTAGGAATTTGAATTTTGACAACAGGGGATTTTGTAGGACGATAAACTTTAAGACTTCTGACAATTAAGACACTCTTTTGACCAAACATTAATATTGGGACGAATATTAGTGACACCAAGTGATACTCACATCACTAGTTTGATGCTAAGCAAATGAAGCCACAACAACAATAAAGCAAGCATCATTATGTCTACACATATGTACGTACGTACATACGTATACTTACATACGTACGTAGCGGAGAGTAACGCACAAACACATGCATATATCTGAGATACTCCCCAAAGTATGCAATCATTTGTGCAAGTATCACTCACATATACACGCGTATGGGCTATGAGAGAAGCTATAAAATCGTGCATCTGTAGTTATAGCTGAGAAATTTATAGTTGATAACTAACTAGTAAATTCTAGAAATAGAAGTGCCTAGAAATATGTCAACGAGGAAACCAAACAGTATAAAAATCAGCAACAGTTGAGGCACGACAATCAGTTTGATTTAAGCAAGCTATCAGTTGCGAAGTATAAATGTTATTGTGAAGTACTTTAATAAAGGCGTTAGTAGACGTTAGTAGAAGTTTGCAAATAAGAGGAATTGCACAAAATTCGTTACAATATCCTTATTCATATTACGCCAATAATATTTTTTAACTATGAGCCGTCGTGTAGCTCTTGTACCCGGATGTGCTATTCCATGTAAAATATCAAATACTGTCTTTCGCAAATTACTCGGTACAAATGGCCTAAGAGTTTCTTCTTAAATTTCACACCAAATATTAAAATTTAAAATGGGAATACTAATTAGCTTTAAATTTAGATATTGAGAATCAGATACAAGTTGATTTAAGTCATCATCTTTTTGTAGTTCAGTTTGTAAAATTTTTAAATTCAGTTCTGTATTGTATATTGCATTAATCTCAAAAGCTCTAAATAGCGTATCTGCTACAACATTGGATTCTCCTTTAATGTATTGCATGTCATCAGTAAATTGTGCTATAAATTCCAAGTGTCTTGTTTGTCTAGGACTCCGTTCTGTTTTTGAATTTAAGGCTGTGGTTAAAGGTTTATGGTACATATAAACTGTAAATTGTGGTCCTCCCAAAAGATATCGAAAATGTTTTATATTTAAATAACTTGCTAATAGTTCCCTATCAAAAGCACTGTACTTAGTTTCAGTTGAAGAAAGTTTTTTTTAAGAATGCAAGAGGTTCAGTCCTATTATTATAATTTTGTTGTACAACACCACCAACAGCTGTATTAGACGCATCTAATGTTAAAGATAATTTGGAATCTTTGTTAAAATGATTTAACAATAACGTAGATGCAAACTTATTCTTAATGCATTCATTCGATATGCTGTCGCACACTAAAATTTTGTCACGTTTTTTATTTGTTTTGTTAATTATGTCATAAATTTTGTTCGTAAATTCTGATAATTTCGGAATATATCTATGGTAATAATTTACCAAACCTATACATTTTTGTGCCTGCTTAACTGATTTTGGAAGTTCGAAATTGCGAATAGCTGCTACCTTTTCGTCAGAAGGTCGAATACCTGTCCCAGATATATTATGTCCTAAAAAATCTATACTTGTTACGCCAAAAGTACATTTACTTGGCTTAATGTTTAAACCGTACTCTGAAAGACGTTGAAAAAAGTACTTGTAAATCTTTTAAATGCTGTTCTTCATCTTTATTTGCAATAAGTAAATCATCGATATAGAAATATACAAAATCAAAGTCACTAACTACCTCATTTATGAATCGTTGAAAAGTTTGCGCATAGTTTCTAAGTCCGAAAGACATTCGCATAAACTCAAAGAGTTGCAATTGCCGTTTTATAAATGTCTTCCTCAGCCATAGGAATTCGGTGATATGCCCTTACTAAGTCTAATTTTGAAAATATATTTTTATTACGAATATTCATATTAAAATCCTGAATGTGGGATAAAGGATAACGATCAGGTACAGCTACAATATTTAATCTTCTGAAGTCGCCACAAGGACGCTATTCGTTTACTTCTTTTTTAGGTACAAGATGAAGTGGAGAGGCCACTGAAGAATTTGAAGGCCGCCAAATCCCTGTCTTAATCAATTTTTGTATTTAACCGGATCTAAGTGCCTAGGTTTAGAAAATGAAAGGCTTCCTTCTCTTAACAGGTTTTGTATAGTCTGGCTCCGCAATAAGTGACGGAAACTCTTTTAATAATTCTGTAAATTTATTGTCAACCGCAAATAAAAAAAAATAAATGTAAGGCGCGATAACCTCCGAAGAGATCTAAGGCCGAGCTTCTCTTCCAATTTGCGTCGTGCTCCTCTTGATTTTTCCCTACAAATTGGCCGGACGGGACCTACACGTTTTATGCCGACTCCGAACGGCATCTGCAAGGCAGATGAGTTTTCACTGAGAGCTTTTCATGGCAGAAATACAATCGGAGCGCTTGCCAGACACTGCCGAGGGGCGACTCCGCTTAGAAAAATTTTCTTCTAATTGAAAAATCTTATTTCTAAAATTTTGATGTTGCTTTGCCCGGGAGTTGAACCCAGGGCATACGGTGTGACAGGCGGAGCACGCTACCATCACACCAACGGTGGCCGCCGTGTCAACCGCAAATAGTTTAGGTAATTGGATATCGCAAAAATAAGATATGGTATTGACCGAAAGATTTGTTAAAGGATCTACTAAACATTTATGCTTAATATCGATCAATAGACCATATTTGCAAAGAAAATCAGCCCCAATTATCGGTTTAGCTATATCAGATATCAAAAACGTAAAAGGAAATTCACGTCATAAACCTAAATTTAGATTTAAAAGCCTTTTCCCGAAAGTAGAAATTTTTGAACCGTTAGCTGCTGTGATAATTATATCTGAACGTTTCGTATGAGGAAATTTAGAAGCGGGTGGTACCGAAATTTCTGCTCCACTATCAATCAAAAAATTTTGTTTATTATCTTTGTCAAAAATGAACATTGTGAATGCATAGAAGTGAAGAACTTTCTATTCCTCTATTGCCATACCTACCTGTCAAATAATAGCTGAGTTAAAATTCTAAATTCCCGTTGTTCGTCGCTGCTACCATAGTACAGGTTTACAAGTATGATATGTATGAGAAGGAAGCAATTCCTTTCTCTTTGTAACACATTGCAGTTTGACGCATGTTCCACGCAGGTTCCACTGAGTTCCACAATAGTTTGACACTGAACAAAGTGTCAAAATTACCAGGGTTGCTGTCGTTGGAAGCGACGCAGGGAAACAAAAAAAGGAGCGGAATATCAGATATGGGTTGCTGTGATGGTAAATTTTGTTGAGCGAATTTAGTATGAAAATGTATGCTCCTATATGGGTCCTACAGAAAATTATACAAAAGTCTTCGATTGGGGTATCTGAGGACGCGTAGTTATTCCAGTATTAAGAATACAAACACGGGTGCTAAGTTTTTCTACCCGCTCAAAACTTCTCCGCGAAAAGCAGTTTGAAACCGAGGTCGACTGCAATAAACCGTCCAAAAATGTGGAAGGAGAAATGAAACGACGCGTTTTGTCCTGTTATCAATAGTCCAAAGGCGAAAAGGTATCCGAATTATTGGAAGCGAGGCAAAAACGCGTCTATTAATACCTCCCCGACGGTTTTGGTCGCGTTTTAGCAATCGTCCCGGGTAATAAAGTATCACAATTTGTTAATTAAAATTGTCCAAAACATATGGATTTAAAGAGAGATGTAATTAAGTGCTCGTTTGAAAGTAAATAAGGATATTTCTTTGTAATATAACAATAAAAATTTTAAGCAGTTTTCGATAGAAGCTACTAAACTTTTTTTGGTCCTAAGAAGTACAACAGTGCCAAATAGCATCCACAAAAAAAACGAACAAGAACAAGCATTTTATCAGGTGAGCGTGGCTGTGTATGTGCGTGCTGCTAAATATCCTACTTGTAGACCTGTACTATGGCTGCTACAACGGTCGAATTTAGTTTGTCGAATCTTTATTTTTAATGTAAGAACAAGGTTGTTCACAGCTTCGAGCGTTATTTCCAAATTTGTTGTGGAATCTACACAACCAATTTGGATTATTACGCGAGTTAGAACGATGCCTAAAATAATTTCTAAAATTGTTTCTAGAATTAGATCGCGACCTAGACTGATTTCGATACATTTCTGTTTTAATTTCAGCTAACTCCAAAGAAAGTTTCTGAAAACTTTCACACATCAAAGAGGTGGTGTTAACTAGATTTTCAACAACCGAATTTTGAACTTTTGTATCTGAAATTGTATTTACTGAGAAAACTTCGTTTTTATTCATAGCTTCAAAAATGTTATCCGCTAATTTTGTTAATTCATTAATATTGTCAGAACTTGAGCTAGCCAAAATGGCATTTAAATTTTTGGGAAGTTTTCTCAACCAAATTCTCTTTAAAATATTTTCAATAAAATTTGAACCGGCTAACAAAATTAATGACCTATAAAACTCAGAGGGCTTGCGATCACCCATTTCAGAATCACTTAAAATTTTGTCAAACTTTGAATTTTCACTAGGAGAATGTCTTTCTATCAAAACTTTTTAAGTTCACTAAACTTGTTAGTGAGCGGAGGGTTTTGGATAAAATCTAAAATTGTTACTATTACTTCTTGTGGAAGTGCTGTTATAATGTGTTCGTATTTGGTATTCTCTTGGGTTATATTTTTGGTGCTAAATTGTTTCAGAATGTATAAACCACGCTTCTGGACAACTAGTCCAAAATTGTGGAAGTTTGACTGATGTTGCTGAAATTTCGTTTTGATTGTAATTATCATACGGATTTGTAATATTTTGTTGAAAAGTGTCATTTGGTATATTTATTAATGAATAATTTAAATTATTACAAAGTGAGGGGCTTGTGTATTCTGTTGTGGTGAACGAAACATGATATATATATTGAATTAGCCAAAGAGGGAGTTTACAATTTAAAATATTTAGCCCTAGAAATTTTACTGGGTTAAAAGAAAAGAAACAAAAATAAATAAATAAAATTATATCCAAAATTTCAATGATGTGCAAATTGAACTTTCCTATTTATGCAAGACTAAGTATCTAAGGCACAATTTCAAATGATCTATTTAAATATAGATTGGCAATTATCTCCGAAAATTCACTTAACTTTCAGACTACTGAATTTAAACCATATTTAAATGTAAATACGAATAGAACAACCCTGCCTTCTATTGGATTATCAAACCACTAAACTAACGCTAATGAACAAAATACATTATTTATGTGTGACGTCAATGGAAATATAAACGAAAAAGGACGTACGTTATGTTGCTTTAAACTTTTTTAAAATTGGATCTAATTCACTAAATATAGGTAACTAATTCGATACAAATTCCTTAGAAGGAGAAAGGAAAATAGTTCACTGCATTATAGACAAAGTTATGTTAATTTGCACAATCACTGTATATGCAATATTTAAAAAAAATTAAAATGTCTTTATGACATACTAGCAGAGTACCCGACGTCGTTCGGGTATAAATATAAAATGGGGAGATGCCACGCCCCCTTTTCGCTATCCCCAATTTTTCCCGAGGGGTAGGGATTAGTCTTATTTACCTCCTCACCCAATTTCAGTCGTCTAGCCGTAATACATTCAGATATATTGACTACGAAAAATTCCAGTTGTATGGGAGGTGCCACGCCCCCTTGTCGAAAACTCTTTTTATATAGCCTACCATAGATTGACGCACTCAGGGTATGCCATGGCAAAATTTTGTTCGATTCCATTCTGCGGTTTAGGCCGCAAGTCCAAACATACATACAGACATACTTTCACAAATATATATTAGATATGTATTTAAATAAGTTATAAAATCATCAATATATATACCAATGCATTTGGTTTACAATAAATGAATTCTCCTCGTGCTATCAAATTTATTAATATTAATCACTCACTTTTTTATTACCAGTGTTTGTATATTACCCACGAAATGTATTTGTATTTTCACTCAACATATTTCCGATTATCCTTTTGTGCTCTGGCTATACACTGGTAATTCTTTAAAAGCTGCCACAGTTCGTATGAGGCATTCAAATAAGTGTTGTTGTATTTACTGGTAGACACTTATTCATAGACTTTAGTATTAACGATATTATTTAAATTTTGAGGCTAAGTAATTGTTAACAAAATTGATTGTTGAGATAGATCAGATCTCCCTGGGATAGATAGTTGGTTTTAGTTCCGCTATTGGTGTAGTTGTTGTCCTGCCTGTTTTAATATATGTGACCCGGTCTATGAAAAGGTGGCTTATGACTCAAAAAAAAAAAAAAAGAAAACTACTAAGAAACTGAAGAAATGCATTGTTTATCTTTAACAGCTGTTTCGCGCATTCTCTTTTTTGAGTCATAAGCCACCACCTTTTCATAGATCGGGTCACATATATTTAAATCAATCCTTAGCAATAAGTGATGTTGATGGTGGTGGCGTAAGTTGTAAGACACAATTTATTTGAAACTGTAAACAGAGCTGCACACTTTTTCTTGTTTTTTTTTTTTTGTTAATTCGATTTTGATGATAGTTTATTAATATTTTGCCATCTAGTTTATTTACGCGACTTCTATGTTGTCAATTAGTGACCTTCTCTTCATTTAGCTTGATTATGTGCAATTTTGGTGTATCGGTTTTACTGCTCGTCAATCTTGTATATGTTGGCAGAGATCACCAATTATGGATATCCAGTTAAGGAAGATAGATATTGATTTTATTTAATATATTTTATTGAAAAATGTATATATTGCTACAAAGGGCTAGGTACATTGCCAAACATCAGAGTGCCGATATATTGCTGTTTAAACGTTTTTTTTTTTTGTATTCAATAATCGAATGTACCTAAATGTTAATTTTTTCTTGTCACACTTATGCTGCTACAATCACAAAAATTTTATAGGCTGTCTTGTTTTGATTTCGAATTCAAAACACATTGCGAGCATTTTCTATTAGCAATATAGGAGTATTACACACATATATGGAAAAATTTAATAATACTCAAACCAGAAAATTTTTGAAAAATAGAAAAATCAAAACTGAAAATTAAATAATTTTTTACATTTGCAATAACAAAATTTTAAAGTAATAAATATTTAAGTAGAATAAATATAACTTAGTATAAAGAATAAACGAATTGAATATAAGAACCCTACAGCGACAAGTCCACTTTATTTATTAATTGTATAATTCAAGCGTAGCTCTCGAGGAGGGAATTGTTAAACCATATTTTAGGGAGAACATTGCCCTGTAGCTCTGCAGGTTAGCCACTAGTTATCAGAGTTCTTTTGCCCGTTCTACCAGCGGTTACCTTGGGGCAAGTGCCGCCTATACACATGTGCCCCCTTTAGCATTGGCCAAAGATTTCATCAGATATGTTTGTATTTTCCAAATTAGAAATTTGTTTCTCCCCTTGCTGAGATTCGAATTCGAGTTGTCGTATTTTTAATCCCGCAGCCCAGCCATTTAATAAACAAAAATTATTACTAATGGCAGAGTTAGCGCTAATAAATCGAAAAGAGTAAATATCACATTAAACTCAAAGCAAAACCATGCCTTTGATGTTCTAAAACATTTCTTGATATCAGAAGTAAAGAGGATAAATATAATAAGAACCAACAGTCTGCTAGTGGCGAGTAACTCGCTGGAAATTAAAACAAGTAAGGACGGGGCTTCATACCTTTCATGAATGGGGATGAACAATAATCTTATCCCATTCGTAATCTCCAAATAATCGGATGTATAAGATAAGAAATATATAGTGAACAGATGTAAATATCTAAACGATTTTTAAGATAAATGTAAAATAAAAAATGGCAAGAAACCTCCTTATCTGAACGATCGGTTGTATGGGATATATATTATATATAGCTCCGATCGAAATGATTTTTACAGGAAATCTTCTATGATATATTAGAATATATATCACCAAGTTTCACGTTTTTATATTGGAAACTAAGGGAGAATTGGCAAAAAAAAAAAAATGGGGGATTCCCCCGGGCCCGGGGTTTTGCCCCCTTAGAGGTACTAAGACATTTTTTTTAATTCAGGAGAGTCTTTAGTTGTTCCATGTGCAAATTTTAAGCCGAATTTCAAACGCAACGAATATTGATAATAATTTTTTGCCTGGGCCTTCGAAGAGTGAGGGGACAATAAAAACATCAAACAAAAATGTATGTTTACATGAATCCGAGATCGTAGTTTTCGTGGTGATACTGATGAAGGTTCATCTTCAAAAAGTCTTCCAACAATACCACCAACTTTGTATCAAAGTCCAGATTATTTAAACGACTTCGATATCGGTACCGTGAATAATGAGTTTTTGCGATCTGAAGAAGTCAACGAAATAATTCGTCGAGGTCATCAAAAGTGTCCTGTTATTCTTCCACGTGATTGTCATTTCCTACCTCGTTGTTAAACAGAATCTTGCTAAATGGAGAGAAAATGGAGCGTGACTGGTTAGTGTGGAGTGCCAGTAGCAATGCTTTTTATTGCCTACCATGTCGTCTGTTAAGCACCAATACAATCGACCTGAAATTTGTTGTGCGGATATTCGAAATTCCAGGTATGGAAGAAGCTATACGATAAACTGCCATCACACAAAAATACTCAAGATCACATTAATTGTTATATTCAATGGCCATCCTTACAAAATCTAATTCAAAAGGAGGCTACAATTGATACACTTATCAATGAACAGCTAATCACTGAAACTCAAAAGTGGAAAGAAATTGTATATACACTGAAAGAAATGGTGCCAGTAAAATCAAAAAATCGGTTCTGTTGTTAACGGAGATTCGGTGAAATTGATCGAATTATGGTTAATTCGACCGAGTTCTTTGTCAAGCAAACAAATTAGTTTATTCATTTCAACAGAAGAGAAATTCTCGCTCTTAAGTTAACAAAATTCTGTAAAATTGACAGATTCCTAATCAATCTAACTGATTTTTCTCTTAACACAACTGATCACACTGGTCATTTCAACAGCGAATAACAGTCAATGCATGAGCAAATTTCAAAGAGAATTTTACGCTCACTGCGCTCTCTACTTTGTACTTATTACATTTCTATTTGAAAAGTGAAGTGACGCGCGGCGAAGTTCAAAACTATAAATTAAATAAATTATAAAAAATTAAATTTGGTGAAAGTGCGTTTAATAAAACAAAGTAATAAAGTGTATAATGTTTAATGTGTGCCAGCATATTTGATGTACGCCCAGTTGAAGTTCGGTTAGTAAGTGCATACATATGTATGTACATATGTACTTATTTGTCCGATTTTTGAAAACGGAAATATTTTATATCAAATGTGCGTACACAAATATACATAAATATAATTATAATATAACAATATGGTGAAAAGTTTTGAAGAAAAAGTTGAAATAAAGTTCTTGAAACCGACGCCAATGTGGTTTAACAAATGGTGCAGTGCCGTTATTTTCGCTAGAGCATGTAATAATGCGTGTGTGAATATGTATAGAGCAAATATGTATGTAGCGTATTTATGTATTCACATATTTACGTATATATATGACAACATACTTTCGTACAAAGCTGTCGTTGGTAATTCGGACCAACTTTTGTTTATTTGAATTCAGATTTAAGTTATTATTATTTTAATTAATATTACTAAATATGGCAATAAAATCATTACAAATGAAAATTACTTATGTGTAATTTATACAAATAAAAAAACTACGTAAGTTTAAATATTGTCACGGATATTAGCATCACTAAATTATCCCATCACTAAGGCGATGCTAAGGCCATTCCAAGCAGTATTTACGTTAATCATCAAATCAAGTATACACATATATAAGGCAGCCCAGAGAGATGTCACACACAGATGCATTTACTTATACGCCTATATGCGCGCGAGAGACTGTAAACTACAAACATTCACATCAATAATTCAATCTTTATGTATCTACATAAACGAATAAATAATTGCGTCTACACATATGTACCATGTACGAATACGAGCAGCGGAGAGTCAATGCGCAAACACATGCATATATCTGAGAAGTTTGAGAGCTAATGGACTAGTAGATTCTGGAAGCATGTATAAAATTGTGCAATTTTAGTTATAGCTGAGAAGTTTGAGAGCTCATGGACAATGCTAGTACATTCTGGAAAAATGCGAACGAGGAAACCAAAGGGTATAAAAGGCAACAGAGGAAGAGGTGCTGTAATTCAGTTTGAGTTGAGCAATCAATCAGTTATTGATTAAGCACGCGATCTGGCGGCCAATAGTAGAGTTCAATTTGAATTATCAATCAGTTTGGTTATTAAGCCAGCGAGTAGCAAAGTATAAGTGTCATTGTGAAGTACTTTAATAAAGGCCATTTTTCCATTATTCAATATTGGAGTTATTTATTCAACAGTTTAGTGATTCGAACTTAGCAGAGGATTGCAAATAAGAGGATTTGCAAGTAAATTCGTTACAATTGGTGTCAGAAGTGGGATTGTTGAATAAATTCCAAAGGACAACAAGGACATGGCAAAGTTCAGTGAATTGAAGATCCAGCAACTAAAGAAGGAGTTGGAGACCTGTGGATTGAATACAAGCGGCATTAAACTTGAACTTCAGGCACGGCTACGAGAGGAAATGGAAGCAGAAGGAATTGATGTGGAAGAGTATGTCTTTCATCTTGATGGCGAGGAGACAACAAAAATTGAAGAGAAAAACGAAACATCGCAAACGGTTACCAGCACAGACTTGAACGTGATATTGGCTGCAATATCTGCACAAACGTCGACAGTAACATCGAAAATTGAAGCACAAGAAACACGTATTTCAGAAATGTCGACACAAATTTCTTCACAACTGGAATCGCAGGAAACCCGTATAACATCCAAGATGGAAACTCAACTGGAAGAACAGAAGACATATATGGCATCGCAACTGGAAGAACAGAAGACATATATGATATCTCAGTTGGCTCAGCAGTTGAAAGCGCAAGAGGGTCGCATATCATCGCAGTTGGAGGGTTTTAGTGAACGACAAGATAAAATGGAAGCTGAGTTGGATGCTTTGAAAGATCGGATTCAGCAGTTACAATTAAATCGTCCAGCAGTTTCAGCGAGTAATCCAAAGGTAAAAACACCATCCTTTGACGGTTCTGTTCCTTTCCAGGTCTTTAAGCTACAGTTTGAGAAGACCGCAGCAGTGAACAACTGGAATGTGGAAGATAAAGTTGCCGCACTCTTCGTAGCATTGAAAGGACCAGCTGCCGAAATCTTACAGACTATTCCAGAGTACGAACGGAACAGTTATGACGCATTGATGGCTGCTGTAGAACGGCGATACGGAAGCGAACACAGGAAACAGATATTTCAAATAGAATTGCAAAACCGCTACCAAAAAGCTAACGAGACTTTGCAGGAGTTTGTTCGGACATTGAAAGATTGGCTCATCTTGCAAATGCGGATGCACCCGTGGAATACACGGAAAGAGTGAAGATTCAGAGCTTTATAAATGGCATACGGGACGTCGAAACGAAGCGAGCCACATACGCGAACCCAAAGCAAACATTTTCTGAAACGGTATCCCATGCATTGACTCAGGAAACGGCGTCATTATTGAGTAAACCAGCATACAAAGCTCATCGTGTGGAAGTAGAAAGGCCGGAGTGGGTAGATACAATTTTGGAAGCTCTGAAGGGATCACAAGAGAAAAATACCGGAGTTATGAAATGTTTCAAGTGCGGTAACCCAGGTCACATTGCACGTCATTGCAGTAGCAATTCCAATAGTTCCAACAATGTGGGTGGCCGTAAACGCAGAGCTGAAGGAGACGAGCAAATCTCCAAATCCACTCAATCGTTAAACTAAAGCGAGTCAGCCGCAAGGGGCGACAGCTGGCTCCCTCAATTGAATGCCCCATAATCTCTATCTCGCAAATTGGAAGAAGGTCAAGCAATCTTACTGTCGGAGGACATGTGGATGGAAAGGAACGTTTACTAACTGTAGATACGGGTGCATCCCATTCCATCATTCGATCAGATTTAGTCAACAAGAAGATAAGACCATTGCTTGGAGCAAGATTACGTACAGCCACGGGAGAGGACACCCAGGTAATTGGAGAAGTAGAATGTGAAGTAGCAATTGGGAACGTCACGGTACTTCACAATTTTATAGTGGCAGGTATTGTTGATGAAATCATAATTGGAGTGGACTTCTTAATCAACCAAGACATCAAGATCGATATGCAAAGCAAGACGATGCGATATAAGAACATGGATGTGCCACTTAATTTCGGCTACGAGAGAGGCTACAGCAGTAAACGAGTGCTGGTGGAAGAGAGTCAGCAAATACCACCAAAATCAGAAGCAGTCATCTGGGCAAAGGTAGATGGAGATTGTGGGACAAACAAATTGTGGGTTGTCGAAGCAGCAAATAAATCAGCACTGAACATACTTGTAGGAAAAACCCTGGCTATGACAAAACAAGATGGACGTATTCCGGTAAGAGTACTCAAAGAGTTCAAGTCACCATTTAAATTGACCAAAGGAGCTATTTTGGGAAAATGCCAAGAGGCCGAAGTAGTTATTAACTGTGAACAGCTCCAGGAATACGTTTCATCTAGTAATACAAATCTTTCAAATGATATCACGGCATGGACGCATGGGCTAGAGGAAGCCTATCAGAGTAAGGCAAAACAACTGCTCCTAAAGTACGCGAACATATTTGACCAGGATGATTCTAAACCAGGCCGCACCAACGTTGTGAAACACCAAATTGACACTGGAGATGCGAGGCCGATCCGTCAAGCTCCACGTAGTGTTCCACTGGCGAAGCGGGAAGTTGTGAGTCAAATCATTCAAGAAATGAGCGACAGCGGCGTCATCGAACCATCAGCAAGTCCGTGGAGCTCACCGGTAGTACTTGTAAAAAAGAAGGATGGAAAAATGAGGTTTTGCGTGGACTACCGGAAGTTGAATGACGTAACGAAAAAGGATAGCTACCCATTGCCAAGAATTGACGACACTCTGGACTCGCTATCTGGTACGAAATGGTTTTCCACGCTGGACTTGAAAAGCGGCTACTGGCAAGTGGAGGTGAAGGAGGAAGATAAAGAGAAAACAGCCTTCAGTGTCGGTGATGGTCTTTGGCAATTTACAGTGATGCGTTTTGGACTTTGTAATGCACCAGCTACTTTTGAGAGACTCATGGACCAGGTACTGAAAGGACTACATTGGAAAACATGCTTGGTGTACCTGGACGACATCATCGTATTGGGCAAGAACTTTGATGAACATCTTAAGAACTTGGAGGAAGTTTTCCAAAGAATAGCTGGCGCTGGTCTGAAGTTAAGTCCCAAAAAGTGTGCGCTGTTTAAAAAGGAAGTCAATTATTTGGGTCACAAGGTAACGACAGAGGGCATCTGCACTGCGAACGAAAAAATAAAGGCTGTAAAGGATTGGCCAAGACCACAGAACCTACATGAATTGAGAAGTTTTCTTGGGCCGTGCACATATTACCGCCGATTTGTACCAAATTTTTCCAGCGTAGCCCATAGCCTCCATGAGCTTACAAGAAAAAATAAAGCTTTTGAATGGAAAAAGGAGCAAGAAGTGGCTTTCCAAACATTGAAGGAGCGTTTGTGCACCGCCCCAATGTTAGCATATCCGATTCCAGGAGCAACATTTATTCTAGATACAGATGCGAGTGGATATGCTATAGGAGGCGTTTTATCACAACTGGTCGATGGACAGGAGAAGGTAGTTGCATATTACACCCGTTCGATTGGAAAACCAGAGAGGAACTACTGTGTTACGCGGAGAGAGCTGTTGGGTGCATTAAACATTTTCACAAATACCTCTACGGCCAGCGATTCCGTGTCAGGACAGATCACGCAGCGTTGAAATGGCTTCTGCAGTTCCGTAATCCGGAAGGACAATTGGCACGGTGGATCGAGCGACTACAAAGCTACGACTTTTCCATTGAGCATCGAAAAGGTAGTACCCATGGAAATGCTGATGCAATGTCACGAAGACCATGTAGTTTGGAATGCAAGCACTGTTCAAAAGCCGAGGCTAAAGAAGACATTATAGATGTCCGGCTAATGAATATAACATGTACAGATGAATGGGACAAGGAACAGCTAAGAAAGTGCCAGCTAGAAGATGCAGATCTGTCACGTGTTATGCAAGGGCTCGAACGAAATGAAAGACCAAACATAGAAGAGATGTCAGCAGAGAGTCCCATTGCGAAGTCATATTGGGCACAGTGGAACAGTTTAGAATTGATATCCGGTTGCCTTCATCGAGTATGGGAGAGTGAGGATGGTAAATACAAGAATAAACTGATAGTTGTTCCCAGAAAGAGGATTCCTGACGTGCTCAGCGAGCTGCATAATGGTCCAAGCGGAGGTCATCTTGGAATCACGAAGACGCTCGAGAAGATTAAACAGATTCTATTGGGTTGGTTGCCGTCAGTCGGTCACTGAGTGGATTGCGAACTGCGAGGTTTGCAGCAGAGCGAAAGGGCCCAGAACACGAAGTCATGGCCAGATGAAGCAATATAACTCAGGTGCGCCATTTGAAAGGATCGCCATGGATGTCGCAGGTCCATTTCCTACTAGCAACCGCGGAAACAAATACGTACTGGTGGTTATGGATTATTTCAGTAAATGGCCAGAGGTATACCCAATCCCAAACCAAGAAGCAGAAACGGTAGCAGAAGTGGTTAAAAACGAATGGGTTGCAAGGTATGGTGTACCAATGGAGTTACATTCTGACCAAGGCAGGAATTTCGAATCAGCTGTGTTCCAGGAAATGTGTAAGTCATTGGGCATTCGAAAAACACGGACAACTGCATTGCATCCTCAATCCAATGGTGTGGTAGAACGATTCAATAGAACATTGGAGGAGCACTTAAGGAAAGTAGTAGACAAGTACCATAGAATGGGATACCCGCATACCATTATTCTTGATGGCTTACCGATCAGCAGTGCATGAGACAACGGGCCAAACCCCTGCAAAAGTAATTTTTGGCAATGACCTTAGACTGCCAGCTGATTTGAAGTTTGGGATAGATGCCAATGCGGAGAGAAATGTCAGGAAATCCACTAGTGAATTGGAAGAAGAGCTAAGAGAAATACATGATCTGATAAGGCAACGAACAAAGATTATGAGTGACAAGATGAAAGCCAGATATGATAAAGCAATTAATTCAGAAGGTTTTCAGGAAGGAGATTTGGTGCTGTTATACAACCCACAACGTAAAAAAGGTTTGTCCCCGAAATTGCAGTGTAATTGGGAAGGCCCATACAAAGTTGTAAAACGGATCAACGATGTAGTGTACCGCATACAAACCATCGGTAAACCACGAACCAAAATGAAAGTGGTCCATTTGGAAAGGCTGGCAACGTTTAGATCGAGAGATTTGTCTGATCGGGACGATCAGACTTAGGTGGAGGGCAGTGTCACGGATATTAGCATCATTAAATTATCCCATCACTAAGGCGATGCTAAGGCCATGCCAAGCAGTATTTACGTTAATAATCAAATCAAGTATACACATATATAAGGCAGCCCAGAGAGATGTCACACACAGATGCATTTACTTATACGCCTATATGCGCGCGAGAGACTGTAAACTACAAACATTCACATCAATAATTCAATCTTTATGTATCTACATAAACGAATAAATAATTGCGTCTACACATATGTACCATGTACGAATACGAGCAGCGGAGAGTCAATGCGCAAACACATGCATATATCTGAGAAGTTTGAGAGCTAATGGACTAGTAGATTCTGGAAGCATGTATAAAATTGTGCAATTTTAGTTATAGCTGAGAAGTTTGAGAGCTCATGGACAATGCTAGTACATTCTGGAAAAATGCGAACGAGGAAACCAAAGGGTATAAAAGGCAACAGATGAAGAGGCGCTGTAATTCAGTTTGAGTTGAGCAATCAATCAGTTATTGATTAAGCACGCGATCTGGCGGCCAATAGTAGATTTCAATTTGAATTATCAATCAGTTTGGTTATTAAGCCAGCGAGTAGCAAAGTATAAGTGTCATTGTGAAGTACTTTAATAAAGGCCATTTTTCCATTATTCAATATTGGAGTTATTTATTCAACAGTTTAGTGATTCGAACTTAGCAGAGGATTGCAAATAAGAGGATTTGCAAGTAAATTCGTTACAATATATATTTATCCGGCTTTTATTTTTTCCACAGGTATTAATGTAAATGTAGCGTATTTATGTATTCACATATTTACGTATATATATGACAACATACTTTCGTACAAAGCTGTCGTTGGTAATTCGGACCAACTTTTGTTTATTTGAATTCAGATTTAAGTTATTATTATTTTAATTAATATTACTAAATATGGCAATAAAATCATTACAAATGAAATTTACTTATGTGTAATTTATACAAATAAAAAAACTACGTAAGTTTAAATATATATTTATCCGGCTTTTATTTTTTCCACAGGTATTAATGTCATATGAACAGAAAAATCTGTTGCTGTAAAAGTTTACACTTTTAATCTAGAAAAAACAGAAATATCTGTTATTTCAATAGATTTCACTAGTAGTGTCATTTTGTTATGTTAACGCATTTACAGTGGAAGCAGTAAGGAAGGCGGTCGGCATGATGTGGTGGTGCACAGTGGCTAGTCATTGTCGGCTGGGGCGGGTCCTTGCCAACCTTACTGTTCCTGCGCCATAAACAGAAAAAAGTTCCTATCATGCCTATCAAAACTGAAAGCTATCAAAATCAAAAACCCTGACAGAAGCGCAGAGACCGACTCAAAACGCTTATAAATTCAAACTAAAACAACATCCGGTCGAACCGGATGTCACGGACAGACCGTTAAACATTCAAAAATTTAAAATTCAAATAAAAGAAACTTCAAAAAAACTAAGCGCAAAAAAAAAAATTACCGAACCGGACATGGCGGGTTACCAACGTTGAAAATCAAACTAAAAAAAACGGCTGAAAAATAAAAATATAAATAAAAGGGCCGAATATATCTTGGGGGAGCCGCGGGTGTTGTTGCGACGCCCGGTGCATATCCCACCCTCAAAATCCATGGCCACCGACGCACCTGAATTTCGGTGGCCCCTTACCTGATTTACCTAAGTGCCTTCTAAAAGAATGTAGACGCCAGCATTCCCATTCTAATTACAATTTTATTGACAATTCATTCCTGTGAATCTTAGACTATATTTATATTTAATACATACTAGATAAACCTCTGAGGTTAAGACCAACGAACTTTTCCTTTTTTTTTTATTTCGCTAATTTTAACAACTAGTTTAATTAACGGTATACTGAAAGCTTTTAAAAATAACCAAAAAAATGTTTTCGAAAGAAATTCCAAAATTTTGCTTCTAATTCTCCGTAACGTTATTGGGCTTTATTTATCCGTGTAAAACGGTATAGACAGAAATCTATTGAAAATTCCAAAATGTTCAAGGTTCTAAAGCAGTTCTCAAGTTTTCAATTTTTTTTCGAAATCGTTGTGGACATTTTCTTTTACATAGCTTTCCTTATGTAATAACTTAGAATTTATATAGGTAAATAGAAGAAATTAAATAACTTTTAAAATTTGTTAACAATTTTTGCTGGTACTTCCACGTTCACTACAGTAGGTTCTTTTTGATGAAATGCAGAACTAAAATTATCTCTCTCTATCTATTCTTCAACTTGCAGGTGCATACAATAAACTTAAAAATTGTATCATTAAACCCATTCGGAAATTTTAGTATCCGTACGGAATCCTTTTAATATATTTCACACGTTTTGGAATGTTTTGAAATTCAAAGTTACTAGGCGTTGAACAAGATTGATATATGTATTTTTTTTCCCCGGTTTTATTTTCGTGTTAATTATTTTAGTTTATCTCATCTTATTTTATTTTATCTTAATTTAGTTTGTTTCATTTTATTTTATCTTAATTTAGTTTATTTCATTTTATTTTATTTTATCTTAATTTAGTTTACTTCGGGTTAGTTGAAGGAAAACTAGAAGTCAAAAAAAGTATTCATGGAAGTTTATTGGCAACTTCCCTGTTCGATGAACCATATGTTACTCATAATAGCGTAGTGGAATGAGTTCATGAGTCACATGTGACTCATTTCTTTATACAACTTTGATTACGCTGTCTGGGTACGAGCGTGTCGTTATATATATTTGTGAGTTCTAAGTGAGCGTATATCCAAAAGAACCGGACTTTAGGAAGTGAAAAAAAAATTTCGAAAAAAGTTCCTCCTTTTTTTTCTAATACCCTTTTCTCATTTTTTTAATTATTGATTATACTTCCAACTTCACTCAAACAAAGGGGCGTACTTATACACGCTTTTGACATTTATGTATCAATTTACTGTTATTTTGATTCGTAAACTTAAGTTATGTTTTTTTTCTATGTTCACCTGGGACTCATTGAACGTGGTAACAAGATTGGTTTTGCTACGTTCCTGAGTCACATTTGAATCACCCAGAATTGAATAGCCAAAATAAGGTAAATATATGCCAAATCATTTATAAAAATAGTATTCTATAATATGTATTCCTATTATTCAATTAAGCAATACAAAAATTAATGGGCGTACGACATTCTCAAAGCGCTTTGTCTAAAGCAGCGCATTCCTAATGCTAGTGAAATGAATTCAATGTATTTTTAAATGGTTATGCTTATGGCCATATGAAAATGTAAATGTATGTGTGTTAATTACTTTAATCCAGGGATGCACCTTAACGTTAAGCTAATCGTTTATCAAAAAATTTCCACCGTTTCCGTTGAAACACTTCGAAATGTTATCGATAAAGAAATTATCAAGATAAATTGTATCTCGTTTTTAACCGAAACGAAAAGCTTTCGTTAATGTTAAAAACGTTAACAAAAACGTGATACTTTATGTTTGAATTGTGCTGGCAATGCTATAGCCATGGTGAAGCCGTAAGGTGCTAACAGCGAGCGAACATACACACACAAACTCCATGTAATTTGTTTGTGTAATTCGTTGGTGGTAATGTCAAAAATACTCAGAGAAATGTTCGTACTGTCAAAATTCATGAGAAAAGATCCAATCAGCTTGGCTAATGCTTTCACCTTTAATGACTCCGCCATCAATCAGCTTTGCCAGCATAGTTTTAAATTAATAATCAACATAAACGATTTGATTTCGTTTTGATATGGCAGAAAACGAAACAAAATCATTTCGTTAATTTGACGTTCTTAACGTTAATAAACGAAACGAAATGACTTTGTTTCGTTTATTGACGTTAATTATCGTAACGAAATGATATCGGTTCGTTGGTTAAGCATGCCTGCTTTAATCTAGTTAGTATAGTACTTTCTATAATTTTAAATACTAAATCTTCTTTTAAGTGGTTTCCAAATTATCCTACGATCAAATTCGGTTTTGGACTCTCTCAATTTAGCAGATTATAGTGGTCCGTAGTACGGAACGAACTCACCCATTGTTTTAAACGTTGTGGTTATTGTATGTGGCGTTGCAGCAGGCTTATAGCTGGCGGCCCGGCTGTTGTTGTTGTTGGCGTTGTATCATATGCTACTGCGTATGGAGTTTGTGGTGGTTTTGGTGTACCTTCATACATACACGAATGCGCTTTAGGGTATTTCCCAATTTTGTTCGCTTAATCCCTAATTGTCAAATCCTGGACTCTGCAATTGTCCGTCTTCAATTTGTGACATCAAGTGGTATCGTGAAGACAATAAGAAAGGAAAATCACCATGCAGTCAGCACAGACAACGTCACAATAATATGTGGCCGTTGTATGTTGCCATAACGAAAAAGTGAAATTGCGGCTAGTAGTAAAGCAGCCAGAATGGCAAATGTAAGTAAATTAAACACTTTGAAATGCAGGTAAGATTTTGTGTACGATGAACAAATGTTGGTTATTAGTGGAGGATTATTTACACTGCCTTTGATAAGTCTCTTGATTCTATGGTGCTTTTAACTCGTTTCATTTGTAACTGCGGAGCTGATTGTCGCTGCATTTCTTCCAGACGCGTCAACGATTGCGATTTTAATGATATCAAATGTGGCTTGCAGAAAATTAATTCAGTTTTATGTTCGAAAAGTAGTATAAGATTGTTTTCATGTGCACAATGCTTATCGGCTTTAAAATTCAATTTAAAGTACGCTTAGCCATTAATTGGAAAATTTAAGAGAACAAATCACCACAGTTAACCAACTCAGCTAAATTTTTTTCCGGAAACTCGTGGCAATTTTCGCTAGTGATCGCAGATCTGGTTTTTCCTTGCTTTCGATACTTTTGGTATCGCCACTTTCGCCCCATCACTAGGTGTGCTCGCGCGAACACGCTCCCAAGTGGACCGTAACCGTAGACCGTAGCAGCAGACCGTAACAAACCTGCTTCGCTTTGAAGACCTGACGATGAAGCGAACAGGAAACCGGATCCGCTGTGGGAAGCCACTGCCAGAGGCCTCCGATGCCAATCAACGTGGGGCACGACTCACCCCTGAGATAAGAGTCTCAAAGTCCTACTACGAAGCTAGCCGGGCAACATAGGTCCATCAAAAAAAACTAAGTCAAGTTGGGGATTAATTCTGTTTCCTAGTTTAAAAGGGCTTTGCGGCAATTAGACATTTGTTATGGAGAACTCGTCAAAACTCCGAAAGATGATTTCTAGTGGTTATCGCTCCCACCGGAATGCAAAACAAAAAAAGGTGTAGACATTTTGATATGGAGAACTCGTCCAAACTCCGAAAGGCTAGTCCGACCTAAGCGTGGACTGCCAGGGGGTTCACGGTCCTCGGTGAGTACGCGTGTGAACATCCTATGAGGTCAGTGCTCGGGGAGGATACTGGGCGAGAAGTCCCCGACCGCCAAAACGCCCAGACAAAAAAGAGGTCCAATTGGTAGGTATATAAAAAAAAGTCAAATTGTAATTTGGCAAAGAAACGTTCTTTCTGGTTCATTGCGGACGAATGTCCGAAGCGTGAAAGCGACCTATCAATTTCCCGTTTAGGTCTTCGAGATCATACAGTGCATTGCCTATTTTTCGAAGCACACGACACTTCAGGTAATTTGGCAGGAATTTGGCGTTAATGCCCTGTTTGAAGTTACTTAAGGCAAAGTTTCTCCGAAAAACTTCCTGACCTTCCTTATATTTGACTTGCCTAGAGCGTTTGTTATAGGTGGTTACTCCCCTATCCTTGGCTTGATCTAAATTTCTACGGATCTGCTCACGAATATTAGTCAACTTGTCAGCTCGGCTTACTACCGTAACCTGGTCTTCCCGAAGACTGCCGAGTTTCCCTAAAATATTGTACGTTGAGGCATGTTGGACCATATTTTGGCCATATAATGCAAAGTATGGAGAACACTGAATCGCCGTATGAAAATCACTTCTCAAAACTGATAAAATCTCGGGTATATGCTTATCCCAATCGGTATGGTCAGGTTTATCTTTTAGGAAAATCCTAATCTTCGAAACAATTTCTCTATTAACGCGCTCGGATGCGTTCGCTTGAGGAGAATATAACCCCGTCCTCACGTGTGTCACCCCGTAATCTGCAAAAAATTGGTTCATTTCCTTTGAGACAAACTGTTTACCATTGTCACTGTGAATAACCTCAGGGACCCCTACAGTCGGAAAAATTTCTGAAGCGAAGTAATTTATAACGTTTACAGTGGTGGCTCTCTGCATGGGCTTTAGCCAAACGTATTTTGAAAAATGGTCTAGTACTATGAAAAGAAATTGATTTCGCCGCTTAGATCTCGGATACGGCCCTAGGAAATCGCAATATAACCGCTGAAATGGCCTCTCGGATGCAAAGGTATTCTCTATAGGCGGTCTCGACTGCTGATTAGTGGGTTTTACAGCCTTGCAGGTGTCACAACGCTGGACGTAGTCCCTGACGTCCTTAGCCTGCTGCGGCCAGAAGTACTTCTGCCTAACACGTTCTAAGGTTTTCTGCCACCCGCCATGGTAACTCCGGTTAGCGTCATGTGCTAGTCTCACTGCTTCCTCAGTCAACCCTTTTGGCAACAATAATCGCCACAGCGAGTCTTCTTCCCCTTCCACTCCCTTACGAAATTTAACTCGTTTGAAAATTACCCCGTCCACCACTCGTAAATCCGGAAGCGATTCCTCATTTTCGGTGACGGTCCGAATTAAGTCTAAATATTCGTTGCTGCTAAATTCGGGAGAGACTAAATCTATTTCCCCGGGTGTGGTAGTGAAAGACAACTTATCGGCATCAAACCGCGACAGCGCATCTGGTACTACATTCAGGGTGCCCTTACGATGTTCCATTTTAAAGTCGTATCTTTGCAGTAAGAGCGACCACCTCGCCAACCTCCCGCTCAAGTCCTTTTGTGTCATTAACCACTTGAGACTGGAGTGGTCCGTGATGATACGAAACGGTAATCCCTCAACATAGGGTCGGGAACGCTTCACGCTGATTATGGCGGCGAGACATTCCAGCTCGGTTACCGTGTACTTGCGTTGAGCATTATTCAGTTTTTTCGACACAAACGCGATCGGATGCTCAGCGCCCTTGTCATCGACCTGGAACAACACTCCGCCAACACCTATTTTGGAAGCGTCGCATTGTATCACGAATTCCCTTGAAAAGTCTGGTTGGGCCAAGACAGGGGCGGAACTCAAAGCTACTTTTAACTTTTCGAAGGCCTCTACAGCTTCAGAGGTAAGCTTGAACGGGCCTGCTGACTTACGGAGACAGTCGGTCAAGGGACCTGCCAAGTCAGCAAAATTGGTAATAAACGCCCTGTACCAATTCGCCATGCCCACAAACCTACGCACTTGCCGAGGGGATTTAGGGATCGGGAAGTTTTGCATGGCCTCTATTTTTCCCGGATCCACTTTCAGACACCCGCTGCCAATCAAGTACCCTAAGTAGCGTATTTCCTTCTGACAAAATTTACTTTTCTTCACGTTTATTGTCAGCCCTGCGTCTCTCAAACATTGGGCCACTTCCGCTAGCAATTTCAGGTGGTCTTCAAAATTAGTGCTGCATACCATCAGGTCGTCCAGATAGACAAAGACGTTCTCTCTCAAACGCGAGGGGATTGCCTTGTCCATCAGCCTACTCATAGTCTGCGGTCCATTGCACAGACCAAATGGCATTACTTTGAAGTGGTACAGAGGCCTCCCGGAACTGCGAATGCTGTTTTTTCCTTGGAGGACTCTGTCAATTTGATCTGGAAGAACGCGTCCTTCAGATCAATGCCACTAATAAAATGCGTATCCTTTAGTCTGCTCAATAAGCCGTTGATATGAGGAAGGGGGTAGGAGTCCTTCTTAGTCACCGCGTTGACCTTCCTCGAATCTATGCACAGCCTAACTTTACCTGGTTTCCGGACCAGTACTACAGGACTACACCACGGGGAGTTTGATTCTTCTATAACTCCTAATTCGAGAAACCTGTCTAGTTCGCTAAAAGCTTCGGCTTGCCTCGGTGGCGAAAGAGGGAAATGTTTGCTTTTTATGGGAACGGCATCACCGGTGTCAATGTGATGCTCCACTAATTTAGTTTGCCCTAGGCCTAACTTCTCGTACGAAGGAAACGTCTCGATGAACTTTTGCAATTCTAATTTCCGGTCTGGTGACAATTCATGGAGGTTAAGTTCCTCTTCCTTTTCAAGTCTAATCTCTATGCACTCTACGCTTGGGAATATTTCGGGAGCTAACGCAAATGCTCTCCAAAAATCTACCCCGAAATACGCTTCTTGGAGCAATGAGGGAACAAGGTAAAAACGAATAACCTTTGTGATATTTTTGAAGGTGACTGGTAGGGATACTGAGCCTAAAATTGTTTGCTTGTTGCCGCCCGCGGTATATACGAACGCATGTAAGGGCTGATATTCGAAGCCGTTATCCTCTAGGAATTCTAATCCATTTTTCCCTAAGATGGAGACGTTGGCTCTCGAGTCCAACAGCCCTACAAGAAAACTATCTTTAATTTTGGCCTTTACGAGAGGCCTTTCATCCTCTGTAAGCGTTAACGTGGTGGCTTGCAGCAGTCTTCGCTCCTGTACTCTCCTGTGGTATCTCTTCCTACACTTCAAAATATTGTCCGATACCGGGTATTGTTCGAAAATGGTATGTCTTATTTGTTCATACCTATGTTCCCTTTCTTCTAGGTTTGGTGGAAATTGCGTTTGGCAAGCGACATCCCTATGCTGGCGTTGCAGAATTCTGGTCGGTTCGCCCATCGCGGATGAGGACGTTTGACTCTCGGATTCAGAACTATTCGAATTGTCCGTACTGTCAGGGTAAGTTATTATCACATTTGAGGGTTCTTCTGCCAGGGTACTACTGCACTTCGGAAGCTCACCACCTCCATGCATAGATTCACCCTCTGGTTCAGTGCACGGGACGACGCCTCGAGCACTGGCTGGTGTGGGAGCTATGAAGCCGAACGAGGTTCCCCCGCCTTCTCACTCGGGTACTGGTTTCCCTGCCTGCGATGGTCCCTACACCCTTATACCCACATTTAAAACAAAAAGGATTTTTAATGGGTTCCTCAGAATATATATAGGAGTGGCCCATTGCCTGGCAATTCCAGCATTGGATTCCCGAATAGTCCGGTCTCCTGTTGCGTCGATATTCCAGCGGCTCTATTTGTGGATCCATTTCGCCGTCCTCGCCTTCCATCCTTATGTCCGGGGCTGTCACGCGTGCTTCGTTTACATGCCGTCCTGGGTAAGTGGCTCCCAACAGCTTGCTTTCCTTCAGCACTTGTTCACCTCTGCGTGCTACATCGCGTAGATCATGAAGGGTTGTTGACGTTTCTTTTTATTATGTCAATCAGTAGAAGCTCCGACATGGGTTCTCTTAAGCGTGCGTTCAAGGAGATTATGTCCGTGTGGAACACGTCATAGCACTCACTTGCTTTTTGCTTTCGCATGGAGATCTCCATCATGATCTCGTGGTCAGTTTTCAAAGTGCCAAACTCTCTTTTCAATGAGTAGCTTAAAAAGGCATAAGTCGCGTTTGGGTTTTGTTTCGTGAAAAGCCATTACCATTCTTCGGCCCGCCCGGAAAGAAACAGGTGGAAACTAGCCATTATTTGTTCGTCCGTGCATTGTGTGCGATCACACAAGGTGTCCAGCTTAAAAAGGAAATCCGCTACGCTTCCAGTGCCGTCGAACGCGATTTTCCACTCCTGCGGTTTCACTACTATGCTGCTCGGTGCAGGGTACATTGGTGGTACTACTGTTTGGAGCGGGTTACGGTCCATCCTATTTGCGTTCCGGTTCTGATTCGCTGATTGCTGCGCAAATTCGAGAGCGGCGTTGAGCTGGTCCATATTGGTTCTGATTGACCCCATCTCTCTCCGCATTTCCTCCTGCGAAGCCTGGAACAGCTGGTGTAGCACTTTCACCCACGAGCCTCCACGAGTAGCTTCGTTCTGGATCCCTGGAGTATTCGTCCGGTCACTTGCAGCTTCTCTTATATTTCCCATTCCATAATTAGGTGGTAAAGCACCAGCTCCATCTGGAGCGTAGGTCGACACATTGGTCATTAGCCCCGATTTATCATGCGCGTTTAATAGGGGCGCGTTCGGATTACTGGTGCTTCCAGGTCTGTCCAGTTTATCGCGAGGGTCATTCAGGTCCGAGCCCATATTCGTTCCCGCGGGATCTCCATATGGTCCACCTACTGGGGTGTGCACCACCAAGGGACGCCTGGCTTTGGAGAAAGCCCCCCTATTATTACCGCCACGGTTCTGGCTCCCCCGAAAGCTTCCCGCACTCCCGAACGGAGTATTTCGACCCGGTTGGCCGTACGACTGCTCGCGTGACATAGTCCGTGAAAAAAAATGTAACTTGTTATGTGGTAGTTTTGATAAAAAAAAATTTTGCCGCGTAATGCAGTTAGGGGTCAAATAAAAAGGTGAGAATTCCCCCTTCACCTTATATTTTAGACGACGATTTGTTTAATAAAAAAAAATGTATATAAGAAAAATCGCGAGAATAACTGCAGTAAATAATCGATGTTCGTATCGAAAGACAAAAAAAACAGCTGAAAGAAAATTAGTAGTTAAGTTAAATATATAGTGCAAGTAATCAATGGGAATGCTGGCATCCCCTTCCCGAAGGCACTCGGTCCACAGTTACAAAAAAAAAAATCACACAAATTCATTCATACTTGTCCCTAGTGCTCCCAACCGCAGTGCGAGGGGGTCTTAAGGCCACCTCCGAAACTGGTCGGGGCCACTAGGGTCACTACAGGCACCCACGGGTTGGTCTCAACACGCCCAGCCGCAACGCAGGGGCAGTCTCCAGGGGCTCGCCCCTGGGACTGGTTGGGGTGTTGAGGCCTCCCGTCGCAATGGGTGGAGCGGTTTCGGAGCCGCTCCCCAGTCTGGTGGGGCAGGAAGGAGTGCCACTTTGAATCCCAGCTCAATCCGTCACAATCCAGGTGGTATTCTAAACTACCACCTGGGACGTGGGATGAGCTGGGGTTCTTTCACCACATACACCCACGCACTCACACTAACAACACAAATTCGGCTAACACTAAAAAAAACTAAAAAAATGTGGTACAAAAAAACCCAATTTAGCGGACAAAATTATGTACCAAAGCCGACTAACGGACAACTTCCGGTAACATAAAAACCCCAACTACAAAAAAACAAGGTGCGTGCAGCACTGCCTCACCAGGTGAATACAAAGTCCGGATAGCTGACGTGAAGTCCCGTGGCTCCTTCGGCCATTGCACCCGATGGCCAGCCCGGACAACCTGATCCGTCCAACCATCCCACCGCAACGTAGGTGGCAGCTCCTGTGGCTGCCCACTCGGACTGGTGGGATGGTCAACTTCACAGGTTGACCCGACTGACCCTCGCGGCCAGCGCCTCGGTTGCCACGTTGGGCGCCATCTGTTATGTTAACGCATTTACAGTGGAAGCAGTAAGGAAGGCGGTCGGCATGATGTGGTGGTGCACAGTGGCTAGTCATTGTCGGCTGGGGCGGGTCCTTGCCAACCTTACTGTTCCTGCGCCATAAACAGAAAAAAGTTCCTATCATGCCTATCAAAACTGAAAGCTGTCAAAATCAAAAACCCTGACAGAAGCGCAGAGACCGACTCAAAACGCTTATAAATTCAAACTAAAACAACATCCGGTCGAACCGGATGTCACGGACAGACCGTTAAACATTCAAAAATTTAAAATTCAAAGAAAAGAAACTTCAAAAAAACTAAGCGCAAAAAAAAAAATTACCGAACCGGACATGGCCGGTTACCAACGTTGAAAATCAAACTAAAAAAAAAACGGCTGAAAAATAAAAATATAAATAAAAGGGCCGAATATATCTTGGGGGGCGCCGCGGGTGTTGTTGCGACGCCCGGTGCATATCCCACCCTCAAAATCCATGGCCACCGACGCACCTGAATTTCGGTGGCCCCTTACCTGATTTACCTAAGTGCCTTCTAAAAGAATGTAGACGCCAGCATTCCCATTCTAATTACAATTTTATTGACAATTTATTCCTGTGAAACTTAGACTATATTTATATTTAATACATACTAGATAAACCTCTGAAGTTAAGACCAACGAACTTTTCCTTTTTTTTATTTCGCTAATTTTAACAACTAGTTTAATTAACGGTATACTGAAAGCTTTTAAAAATAACTAAAAAAAAATGTTTTCGAAAGAAATTCCAAAATTTTGCTTCTAATTCTCCGTAACGTTATTGGGCTTTATTTATCCGTGTAAAACGGTATAGACAGAAATCTATTGAAAATTCCAAAATGTTCAAGGTTCTAAAGCAGTTCTCAAGTTTTCAATTTTTTTTCGAAATCGTTGTGGACATTTTCTTTTACATAGCTTTCCTTATGTAATAACTTAGAATTTATATAGGTAAATAGAAGAAATTAAATAACTTTTAAAATTTGCTAACAATTTTTGCTGGTACTTCCACGTTCACTACAGTAGGTTCTTTTTGATGAAATGCAGAACTAAAATTATCTCTCTCTATCTATTCTTCAACTTGCAGGTGCATACAATAAACTTAAAAATTTTATCATTAAACCCATTCGGAAATTTTAGTATCCGTACGGAATCCTTTTAAAATATTTCACACGTTTTGGAATGTTTTGAAATTCAAAGTTACTAGGCGTTGAACAAATTTGATATATTTTTTTCCCCGGTTTTATTTTCCTGTTAATTATTTTAGTTTATCTCATCTCATTTTATTTTATCTTAATTTAGTTTGTTTCATTTTATTTTATCTTAATTTAGTTTATTTCATTTTATTTTATTTTATCTTAATTTAGTTTACTTCGGGTTAGTTGAAGGAAAACTAGAAGTCAAAAAAAGTATTCATGGAAGTTTATTGGCAACTTCCCTGTTCGATGAACCATATGTGACTCATAATAGCGTAGTGGAATGAGTTCATGAGTCACATGTGACTCATTTCTTTATACAACTTTGATGACGCTGTCTGGGTACGAGCGTGTCATTATATATAATTGTGAGTTCTAAGTGAGCGTATATCCAAAAGAACCGCACTTTAGGAAGTGAAAAAAAAATGTCGAAACAATTTTCCTCCTTTTTTTTTTCTAATACCCTTTTCTCATTTTTTTAATTATTGATTATACTTCCAACTTCACTCAAACAAAGGGGCGTACTTATACACGCTTTTGACATTTATGTATCAATTTACTGTTATTTTGATTCGTAAACTTAAGTTATGTTTTTTTTTCTATATGTTCACCTGGGACTCATTGAACGTGGTAACAAGATTGGTTTTGCTACGTTCCTGAGTCACATTTGAATCACCCAGAATTGAATAGCCAAAATAAGGTAAATATATGCCAAATCATTTATAAAAATAATATTCTATAATATGTATTCCTATTATTCAAAAATTAATGGGCGTACGACATTCTCAAAGCGCTTTGTCTAAAGCAGCACATTCCTAATGCTAGTGAAATGAATTCAATGTATTTTTAAATGGTTATGCTTATGGCCATATGAAAATGTAAATGTATGTGTGTTAATTACTTTAATCTAGTTAGTATAGTACTTTCTATAATTTTAAATACTAAATCTTCTTTTAAGTGGTTTCCAAATTATCCTACGATCAAATTCGGTTTTGGACTCTCTCAATTTAGCAGATTATAGTGGTCCGTAGTACGGAACGAACTCACCCATTGTTTTAAACGTTGTGGTTATTGTATGTGGCCTTGCAGCAGGCTTATAGCTGGCGGCCCGGCTGTTGTTGTTGTTGGCGTTGTATCATATGCTACTGCGTATGGAGTTTGTGGTGCTTTTGGTGTACCTTCATACATACACGAATGCGCTTTAGGGTATTTCCCAATTTTGTTCGCTTAATCCCTAATTGTCAAATCCTGGACTCTGCAATTGTCCGTCTTCAAATTGTGACATCAATTGGTATCGTGAAGACAATAAGAAAGGAAAATCACCATGCAGTCAGCACAGACAAACTCACAATAATATGTGGCCGTTGTATGTTGCCATAACGAAAAAGTGAAATTGCGGCTAGTAGTAAAGCAGTTAGAATGGCAAATGTAAGTAAATTAACCACTTTGAAATGCAGGTAAGATTTTGTGTACGATGAACAAATGTTGGTTATTAGTGGAGGATTATTTACACTGCCTTTGATAAGTCTTTTGATTCTATGGTGCTTTTAACTCGTTTCATTTGTAACTGCGGAGCTGATTGTCGCTGCATTTCTTCCAGACGCGTCAACGATTGCGATTTTAATGATATCAAATGTGGCTTGCAGAAAATTAATTCAGTTTTATGTTCGAAAAGTAGTATAAGATTGCTTTCATGTGCACAATGCTTATCGGCTTAAAATTCAATTTAAAGTACGCTTAGCCCTTAATTGGAAAATTTAAGAGAACAAATCACCACAGTTAACCAACAGCTCAATTTTTTTCCGGAAACTCGTGGCAATTTTCGCTAGTGATCGCAGATCTGGTTTTTCCTTGCTTTCGATACTTTTGGTATCGCCACTTTCGCCCCATCACTAGGTGTGCTCGCGCGAACACGCTCCCAAGTGGACCGTAACCGTAGACCGTAGCAGCAGACCGTAACAATTTCGAAAATAAATTCTGTTGATTTAACAGTTTACGCTGGTTATTTCGAATGAACACAAATCTCTGTCGTTTCTATGGCTTTCGCTGTTAGTCTCATCTAACATTAAATCTGTTAATTTAACAGTTTGCACTGATAATTTCAAAAGAACAGATATCCGGTTCATTTTTACACTTTTGATTGGTATTCTTAGAGCGACAGTAATAATCGTTAATTTAACAAAACTATGGGTAAAGTATAATGAAACAACTTTTTTGTTTATTTGACTACTAAAACGGTCAATTACGAATCAACGATTTGTGCGCAGTTGATTCAACATCTTGTTGCGATGGATACAAGTTGACAGAAATTTAGGTTGAATTCGTTAGTATTTCGGTTGATTTTACTAGTCTTTTTCTTTCAGTGTAGAATTTTGGACACTATTTTATTTTTGGGTGAAAGAGGCCTAGCTTTCAAAGGCGAAAGTATATATCTTGGTGAACGAAACGATGGACATTTTTTGGGCATCTAAGATCTCATAAGCCATTATGATCCGATACTTAGAGATCATTTGGAGAAAGTTAGGATTCCACAACAGCAGCACAGACGTTTACAAGTTCACTATCTTTCCCCAGACATTCAGAACGAGTTTATAGAAATTTGTGCAAAGCATGTGAGGGAAACTATATTAGATCAAGGCAAGAAAGCCAAGTATTTTGCTATTATCATTTATGCTATGCCTGATGCTAGTCACGTTGACTACGTTCATTTTGCGCTAACTCCATTTCAATTCGAAAGCAATACATTTTACAATTCAAGAACGGTTTTTGGCTTTCGTGAATTGTAACCAAAAAAACTGGTCAGAAAATCGCTAATTTGCCATACTCCAGGTAAACATGAAATCCCATTAAAGGATTGTCGTGCACAAGGGTACGATAACGGCGCCAATATGAAAGGAGCTTACAACGGAGCACTACTTCACATTCTCGACAAAAACTCGAATGCTGATTACTGGCCTTGTGCAACCCACAGTCTCAATTTATGTGGTGTTAATGCTGCAGAATGTTGTACGGCTGCAATTACTTTCTTCGGAGTTGTACAAAAATGTTTTACTATTTTCAGCAGCACTCCACAACGATGGGACATCCTCAAAAAAATGTATCGAGCTCTCTTCATAGTCTTTCAGCCAAAAGCCAAATTTGACTGAGCAAGCATACGGCGATGTTACCGTAATTCTCAAGTACACCAACAAGTTCGAATGTATCTTGCTGTCCTCAATTTGGTTCAAAATACTGACTACCATTATTGAAAGAAATGTGGTCCCCCAAACTAGAGACTCCACCATAGATGTTAAGCTCCGACATCTAGATGCCTTATTAGCTGATATTTGAAGTTGATCAGGAACCAATGGGAAACAATTTTAAACGAATGCAAAATAGTTGCTATTCAATTGAACATCTCGCCAAAGTTTCCGGACATTCGAAAGAGAAAACCCAAAAGACGTTCTATTCGTTGATTCACTGTAACTAGTGCAGAATGTTCCTTCAGCGTCCTTTCAAGAATCAAAAACTTTCATAGATCGTGTTCATCTCAAGAGCGAGTTTCAGGACTTGTGTTGAAACCGTTTTTGCAAGACAGTTAAATTTTGATATTATTATAAAAAATTTTGCAGCGAAAAAAGCAAGAAAAGCCACTCTTTGATATCCGAACCTTGTATATTGACTAATTAAAATTTATAATCATCATTAAAAATTATCAGAAATGTATTAAAATGTTACCAAATAACTAGAAAATATTGTTACGAATATTAGCAAAACTAAGGGGTGCTGCTATCTCTAAGCCGATGCTAAGCAGTGACGGGAATTCACATCAATAATTTAATCATTATGTATCTACATAAACGAAACAATAATTGCGTCTACACATATATACCATGTACGTATACGAGCAGCGGAGAGTGAATGCACAAACACATGCATATATCTGAGATACTCCTGAAAGTATGCAATGAGAGAAGCTATAAAATCGTGCAATTGTAGTTACAGCTGAGAAGTTTGAGAGCTGATGGCAACTAGTAGATTCTGGAAGCGCCTAGAAGATGCGAACGTTGAAATCAAAGAGTATAAAAGGCAGCAAATGTAGAGGCGCTGGAATTCAGTTTTATTTGAGCTATCAAGCAGTTATTGATTAAGCACGCAATCTGGCGGGCAATAGTAGATTTGCATTTGAACTATCAATCACTTGGTTGGTAAGCAAGCTAGTTGCAAAGTATAAGTGTATTGTGAAGTACTTTAATAAAGGTCATTTTTCCCTTATTCAATATTGGAGTTATTTATTCAACAGTTTAGTGATACGAACTTAGCAAAAGGACAAATAAGAGGATTTGCAGCAAATTCGTTACAATATTATTTGAAACAATATGTGGCTGTTAAAAGAGAATTTTATTTCTACGTTAAAATAAAATTGTATAAATAGTAAATATTCTGTGTTAATTTTACTGTCAGCTCTTAGTCCAAAAATCATTTAGTTGATGTGGCAAAATTTGTTTGATGTAATCCATCAATAATGATTCATGAATGAGACGTCATTAATCCAAGTTAATAAAATGTATTAGTGGATTTTTTATAGGGGGCCCGTAAATTGTTTAGTCCGGGGCCCGGATTTTCTCTCTACGGCCCTGCTGCTGCCTCGTCCGCATATCTCTCGTAAGGTCTAGACCAGACATCGGCAAATAGTGGAACAATTGTGCACACTCAATTCACACGTATTCTCTTTCTCTTTAGTTAGGTAGTCGCTGAGCATTTCGTGCAGCAACATCGATTGTGTGCGCAGCTCGCAATGTTGCCAATTTTTCACTATTTTCCGACCATTGTTCACAAAGGATCTGCGCTTCTTGCTTGCTAATTAGCGAATGAACAACATAAAACGATGCATCAAGTGATTTGTGCCACTCTCACTAACACAGCTGCATTTTCATTTTGCCGACGTCTGGTCTAGACGTTTCACCTTCTAGAACTGTTGCATCTCCTACTTGGTAATTTAGTTATATGCGTGTGCATGTGTGAGTAAGAACTTCGGCTGATGACTACATGTGTGTGTATATGAGATATCTCTTCATGAACATAAGTTTGGCTGCTTTCTAAGCATGTGTGTAAATGATGATTGTTGTGTTCATGTACACAAGAGTGGCTGCTTCATGTTTTTGTGTTCTGATTATTAACAGCATAGTGATGCTAATATTCGCCACACTGCCTTCCATCTAAGTCTGATCGTCACGATCAGACAAATCTCTCGACCCAACCGCTGCTAGCCTCTCTAAATGAACCACCCTTCTATTTCTTGGTTTCCCAATTGTTTTTTTTTTTTTTTTAATTGTTTGTATGCGGTAGACGGCATCACTGATCCGCTTCATAACTTTGTACGGGCCTTCCCAACAGCACCGAAATTTGGATGGAACAGCTTTCCGCCGGTGAGGGTTGTATAGCAGTACCAAATCTCCCTCCCGGAAACCTTCCGCATTGTTGTTCCCGTCGTACGTGTGTTGCATCTTACTACACATTATCCTACTTCGAAGAGCTTGAGCTTGACGGATTGGATTTGATTAATCAGTATCGTTCTGACGTTTCACAACAGTAGTGCGCCCTGGCTTGAAACCACCCTTGCATTCTTTCTGGGAAATTCTTTCGTTGGTTTTAGTGCGTCCATTAGGGTTTGTCAATGCCACTGTTTTCCTCCTACGTACCATTGATTTTGATTTGTTTGGCCCATTCTTTCCATCAACCTTTTCCCGATCTACTGCCTTTGACTTTTGTGGATTTTTGTCGAATCTCCTCCACCAGCACTCGCTTACTGCTAAACCCTTTCTGAAGTTAAGTGTCACATTCTTATTCTTATAGCGCACTAGCTTTACCCGGCGTACGTTGTAATGCCCGAGATCGAATGAATGTTGCGTTATTTTTTCTGTTTTGTTTGTTGATAATTTAGTTTATTGTTCTGTAAATTTAATTGAATTTTGTACGCATATTTGGTGAAATTTTCGTTTAAAACATTTTATTATTGTATCTTATTGTAATGCATATATGTAATACTTCTATATTGCTACAAAAAGCTAAGTACATTCCCCAACATCAGAGTTCCGATATATTGATGTTTACATGTTTTTGTTTTTGTATTCAATAATCGAATGTACCAAAATTTCAGTTTTTCCTTGTCACACTTATGCTGCTACAATCACAAAAATTTTATAGACTGTCTTGCTTTGATTTCGCATTCAAAACACATTGCGAGCATTTTCTATTAGCAATGTATATTAGCAATATATATGGTGTAATGCAATATTTTTGGTTTTTTCGTTCGGTGCAAAGATAAACAAATTTTTTGGCGTTCCAACTCTAGATCAAGCAACATTTAGTTGGCCATGGGAAAAGCACGGACTCTCTAAATTTAATCTTGCAACAGTAAGCGATTGGCCTTGTGCTTTGTTGATTGTAGTTGCAAAAGCAAGGCGTACAGGGAACTGTGAGCGCTTAAAATTGAATGGCAAATTTCTAGGAATCTTTGGGATCCGTGGTATGAGCACATCTTCACCTTTGCTTTTACCGCTGATGAGTGTTGCTTCGGCATTAATTTCTCAACGCAAAATCTGGTTCCTTTGCACAATTTTGGTGGGTCTAAATTCCGAAGAAGCATGATTGTTGAGCCAATTTTCAAAGTTAATATATGCGCAGGCATTCCAAATGGTTCTAAAGAGTTTGGAAATTCAATTGGATAATTCACAATTTGATCTTCATCTGTAACTGTGTCGATCGATTTATATTTCGTCACTTCGCCAGAAATTTGGTTTTGAATGCAATCATTGATTTTGTTAACATGATCATTTTTGGAAGCTAAGAGTGCTCGTTCACATAGCCAAAAAAAAAATTTTATTTAAAATTCTTAATTCTTAAATATGAAAAACATTCGTCTTGATCGAAGGAACCTATAACCAAAATTTGGTGATGATTGAAGTGTGGGAAATCCGTTTCTATACGGAACACACACACAATTTGATTTTTATAAAAGATGTAGATAGACTGTGTTTGTGAGTTAAGGTGACAATGTGGATATCAATCAATAGGTATTGAAGAAGGTATCGATATGGGAGGGTTATTATTTCAAAAACCCACTTAGGTTTGGGGATGTTGGCCTAAATTTTTACCATAGAATCTGTTTATACAATATAGGCGTTTGACACTTATTGTATTGGCGGGGACAGAAATATAGGGTGTTATTACTTTCAACAAATCATTTTGCTTGAGCAGGGGATTTAGGATGGAACAAATCAAATTAACAAATTACAGAAAAAAGGCAGGGTTATTAACGAAATTTTCCAACTTTTACTAGAAATATCTTATTACCTGCATCTACGCACTTTTACAAAATCTTTTATATAAAAGAAGGCGATTTAACCATTTTAAGTCCATTTTTACTGAAAATATATCCTGTTAAAAGGCATACATGTGCACCAAATTTTTCGTCGAGTTATGGCTCCAGAAACGTTGGGAAATGCATTGTAAGAAAGGGGCAGTGCCACGCCCATTTTTCAAGATTTGATTTCTTGTTATAATGGCACAAAATACGATTGGTACAAAACTATTTTTCGCTAAGATTTAACTTATTATTTTTGCTTACGACCCTTTTTGGTGTCATTTATATAAAAGTGGGCGTGGAAATATTTCCTGCTATAAGGAAAATATGTGTACCGAATTTTGTTACGATATGTAAATTTTTCTTCGAGTTATGGCTCCCGAAACATTGAAAATTGCTTAGACAAAAAAGGAGCGGTGCC
Organism: Eurosta solidaginis; assembly: GCF_040869045.1. Taxonomy (NCBI): domain Eukaryota; kingdom Metazoa; phylum Arthropoda; class Insecta; order Diptera; family Tephritidae; genus Eurosta; species Eurosta solidaginis. The sequence continues at coordinate 50,512,679 of NC_090322.1, forward strand.
ACACTTATTTTCAAATATTTAAGTGCTTTCCAATTTAATGTTATAATTCAATTTAGAAAGTAAAATTCTATTGCTACAAAGCTCTTTTTCGCTAAGATATAGCTGATTATTTTCGCCCGCGACCCTTTTTAAAATCTTTTATATAAAAGTGGGCGTGGTCCTTAACCGATTTCGTTAATTTTTCTTCAAAGCATTCCTTATATAAAATTGATTTTATCACAAGTGGGCGGTGCAACGCCCATTTTAAATTTTTTTTCTTCAAATTTTTATCAAGAGTCTCAATATCAGTCCACACGTCAAATTACAACATTTTAGGTGTATTAATTACTAAACTAGTAAGCCTGTAGTCGAAATTCGACCAATTTGTATTTTTTTCAATTTTCGATTCAGTCAAGTTGCATTTAAATAATAATAAACTAAGTTGAAATAAAAGAATATATAATAAAATAAAATAGCATAAAAGACAATATAAAAAATTTAATGTTATATTTTTGTAGCAAATTTATTATTTTTTGTTCAGTATGAGACGTACTTTATCTAAAATGAGGATTAAATCTGCATATGCTAAAACATTTTCGGGAAAATTTGCCATTAATTGTTATAAATAAATTTAGTTAGTTTCAACAAAAGTTAACTCAATATTTGTGATTTCATGTTTTTTTGAAAGCAACTAAAATAAAAAGCAAAGAATCTGTTAAATAAAGACCTATGTATTTACGTGTAAGTAAAATTTGTCCAAAAAATAGGCCGGTTAAGGTATTACTTCTCTTTAAAGTTTTTTTGTGCGCTAACAATTATTTTAGAACAATTTTTTAAGGATTTTGGTACAGACCAATATAGGTAAGTGGCAACAATGGGGAAACAATATCTTATTCGAACTGAAAATGAGTGAGACAGTAGTTCTCTCACCGTTTGGCGCGTACGAATATGTACATATGTAGATGAAACATTTGAGCAACGCGACAATGCAGCTTTTGGAATTTCGAATTCAGGGGGGTTTGTGAACATAATGGGCCCTACAGATGGCAATTGCGATATTTGCACAGATTTTCGAATTTACAAAAAACTTTTTCTATTAATTATAAACAAATAGAGTAATATTTGTTAACAAAAATGGGCCTATGCGCTGCGGCTGATCCATACGAATCGATTCATATAACTTTTATATGATTTTACGTACGCTAACTATGCGAAACAGCCCGTCAATTGATTGTATGGAAATTTTGTTAGCGTATTAATATATAGATAATCAATAAATTTGTGTTTTCCAAAATGTTATATATATATAAAGTGGGCGTGGTTATCATCCGATTTCGCTCATTTTCAATACCAATCCATTCTGGGACCAGATAAGCTAGTGTACCAAATTTGGTGAAGATATCTCAATATTTACTCAAGTTATCGCGTTAACGGACAGACGGACGGACGGACAGGCAGGGCTCAATCAAATTTTGTTTCGATACTGATGATTTTGATATACGGAAGGCTATATCTATCTCGATTCCTTTATACCTGTACAACCAACCGTTACACAATCAAAGTTATAATACCCTGTGTACAAGTACAGCTGGGTATAATAACAAGTTTATTTTTTGATATCAAAAGGAAGCGAGGATTTGAATTTTGTAACTACTTAAACTAACAATTTTTTGGCTACTAAAAAGTCGAGTATGATCAAATTTAAACACTGTCTTAAAACTTTTTAGTATTTTAGACCCATTTGCAGAATGGCAAGTTATTTTTTAGCTCAAAGCTATTTTAAAAAATTGGTCAAAAATGTATGAGTTTAACCCCTCATGTTACCCTAAGTCTGTTGAGTTAAAAAACTTAACTTGCCGTTCTGAAAAAAGAGCCTTAAAGAATATCTTCGGCTTATATCCAATCCCCCTCTCAGCAAAAACAGTTTTTCAAGAGCAAAAAAACCGTTTTGACAGCTATATTGTGAATTGCTAAAAATATGAAGTACAGCAGTGGGTGATGAAAAATCGCTTTGTGTATTCAAATAGGTTTTGTGGTTGCGATAGACGGACGGCATGCCTCCAGTGTTTTAGATGTGCGCACGATCCGAGGACCTAACATCGACTCGGACCATTATCTCATTGCAGCCAAAATACGCACCCGCCTCAGCGCGGCTAAAACCAAGGAACAAAAAACACAAGGAAAGCTAGACGTCGAAAAGCTTCAATCACAACAGACTGCCAATGATTTCGCAACTCGACTCTCACACCTGCTCTCTGAGAGCACAACTCATCCTGAAGGAATACAGGAGCAGTGGGAGCATATCTCCAAAGCACTTCGTACTGCCGCCGAGGAAAAAATTGGTTACCGGCGGCCAATAAAAACAACTGGTAAGATGAAGAATGCCGCGTTGCAACCGAAAGAAAAGACGCTGCCTACAGGGCTACGTTAAAAGCGAGCGCAATAAGAGGAGTGTTTGAACGCTATCGTGAGTTGAAAAGGGAAGAGAGACGCATTTTCAGGAAGAAAAAAGCAGAAGCAGAAAGGCGTGAGTGCGAGGAGCTTGAGCTGCTAGCCACCAGGAATAACGCCCGAAAATTTTACCAAAAATACGACGACAGACAGAAGGTTTTAAGACCGGGGCAAACTCCTGTAGAAACGAAAACGGCGACCTTTAACTGATTCCCAGAGAGAGTGCTCAGATTATGGAGGGAACAATTCTCTGCTCTCCTAAATGGAGGCAGCAATTCACCGCGCAGAGATGAAGAACCCGATCCCGCAATCGATGATGATGGAATATATGTCCCCCCCGCCCGATTATGACGAAGTTAGAATAGCAATAACCAGATTGAAAAACAACAAGGCCATGGGCGCTGGTGGATTGCCTGCGGAGCTATTCAAGTACGGCGCCGAGGAGTTGGTAAGGCGCATGTAGCAGCTTATTAGCAAAATATGGGCGGACGAGTGCATGCCCGACGGTTGGAATCTAAGTGTTCTTTGCCCAGTCCACAAGAAGGGGGATACTGCAAAATTCACCAACTATCGTGAAATCAGCCTTCTTAATATCGCATATAAAGTCCTTTCAAGTGTATTGTGCGAAAGATTGAAGCCCACCGTGAACCGGCTAATTGGACCTTATCAGTTTGGCTTCAGACCTGGTAAATCTACCACCGACCAGATTTTCACAATGCGCCAAATCTTGGAAAAAACCCGTGAAAAGAGAATCGACACACATCACCTCTTCGTCGACTTTAAAGCCGCCTTCGACAGCACGAAAAGGAGCTGCCTATATGCCGCTATGTCTGAATTTGGTTTCCCCGCAAAACTTATACGGCTGTGCAAAACGACGTAGAGCAACACCATCAGCTCAGTCAGAATTGGGAAGGACCTCTCCGAGCCGTTCGAAACTAAACGAGGTTTCAGACAGGGTGACCCCCTATCGAGCGATTTCTTTAATTTGATGCTGGAGAAAATTATACTAGCTAAAGAACTTAACCGCGCTGGAACAATATACTATAAAAGCGTGCAATCACTGGCATATGCTGATGACATTGATATCGTCGGCCTAAACACCCGCGCTGTTAGTTCTGCTTACTCCAAACAATGAATGAGGACAAGACGAAGTACCTGCTGTCATCGAGCAAAGAGTCAGCACATACGCGCCTTGGCAACCACGCTACTGTTGGCAGCCATAATTTCGAAATAGTAAAAGACTTCGTTTATTTGGGAACCAGCATCAACACTAGCAACAACATCAACACTGAAATCCAGCGAAGAATCACTCTTGCCAATAAATCTTCTCTCGGCGAACGAAAATCATACTCTACAAGTCACTTATCGTACCCGTCCTGCAAATGGGGCAGAAGCATGGACCATGACATCAGCAGATGAAACAGCTTTGGGAGTGTTCGAGAGAAAAGTTCTTCGAAAGATTTATGGACCTCTACGCGTTGGCGATGGCGAGTACCGAAGAAGATTTAATGATGAGCTGTACGAGCTATACGCAGACATCATGATAGTCCAGCGAATTAAAACGCAGCGGCTACGCTGGCTAGGCCATGTTATGCGAATGAAAGATGATGCTCCGGCCAAGAAAGTGTTTCTATCGGAACCCGCCTATGGAAGCAGAGGTAGAGGGCGGCCCCCACTCCGTTGAAAGGACCAGGTGGAAAACGATTTAAACTCCCTTGGTGTGACCAATTGGCGCCGGTTGGCTGAGCGAAGGAGCGACTGGCGCGCCTTGTTGGACGGCCATAACCGTATAGACGGTTAAGCGCCAATCAAGTAAGTAAGTCATATAGAGCTTCTCGTTATTCGAATTTAAATTATTATTTTTTTTTAATATCGTTGATAAAAGTTTTTGCAGAGCAAAGAAAAAATTGGTTTTTTGGACGTATCGCTTATTTTCAATCGTGTTTTGAACATGACGCTTTGTAAAAGTGCGTAAAGTTTCCTTTTCTTTCTTCCTTTTTTTTCATTTTTTCTTTTATCTTCTCTTCTCCACTCAGTTCTTATCGTCTCTCTATTCTCTTTTCATTCTTAATTTTCATTCCTTTCGTTTCCTTTTCATTCTTTCCACCTACTTTTAAAAATTTAGATCATTTTTTGCTTTGGATAGAAACTTGTATATCACATTGTAACAAAATATCTAGGAGCTTTCTTGTGTTTATTTCCTAGTAAAATTGGAATATTCATACTTGCGCATCTAAAGTCGGGTTGACAGCCAACGCAGAGAATACGGATATGGTCTTGTTTACTCAGATGTATAAGGCCCCAAATTGAACCAGGCCTAAGTTAGGAGGGGTGAGGCAGGAGAAACCTTGCACAAAATATCTAGGAATCATCCTGGACAATAAGTTGCTTAATGTGGAGGAGAGCGCAGAAGGCTTCGACGGCTCTTTATGCATGTAAAATAATGCTGGGGTGTACGGAGGGTTTATCGCCCTCTCTCTCTCGTTGGGTATTTACAGCGATTGTATACCCTATCCTATACTATGGAATCCTTGTTTGGTGAACAACCACAAGAAAAAGAACGTAACTTAAACAAATTAGAGGGGGTATGCATTTTTTGCTTAGCATTACGGGAGCCCTGAAAACAACCCGACGACTGAACTGTTTGCCGTTCTGCACATTTTACGTGTACAACCGGTAGCAAAGAACATAGCGTTAACAACTGCAACGAGGCTCAGTGCCTCAGGGCAACTTGAGCGCAGATTATGGCCATAGTCGTATAGCGTCATCAATTACAGGACGAACAGCCTACCTGATTCCCTATCTGCGTTTCGAAGGGGCTCTTAAAGCCACAATAGGTATATGGTAGGCGCAAGGGTATCCAAATGGGACGAGGCAATACATGTGTACATGTGTACACTGGTTCCAAAGTAGTGGAAGGAGAAGGGTCTGCGGTATACTGTGCTGATTCGGAAATAAACAGATCGTACAAGCTGCCAGATCACTGTAGCGTTTTGCATACGGAAGTATTAGCCATAATCAAAGCAGTAGAAAAACTGGAAGAAAATTGCTTACAACTGCAGCGGTGTCAACTTTTATAACTTTATAATTTAAAAAATTTTAAATTCTCATGTGATTGTTGTAAATTCGTTGATGGTACCCACCAAAAAAATGTATATGAAAAAGTGTTTTTCGCGTATATAGTTTTGATCTCCAAACCGGTATTGGCCTCACTCAGGGTAATTTTTTATCAGTGGGGTCGAACGCCGCCAATGCAGAATGGTGTTCTGCGCAAAAATACTATGGATCCCACCCTCCCTTTCGGCGTGATCCGGGGATCGTTTTATTTGAAAGAAATACAATTTTTAATTTCCGCTTTCGGCTTCGTGGTCTTAGCCATGGCGGAACGATACAAGGTGGCAGCATGGCGGCATACCTACAAACATAAATAAAAATTTTATGTACTTTGTTTTTGTAAATTCGATGGACAAATGTCAAAATCGTACTGCGCCGGAAGTTGATGTATCAAATCAAATAAAAAAAGTTTATAATCAGCTGTCCCATGCTGCCACCTTGTATCGTTCCGCCATGGTCTTAGCTTTCGCGTAGAAAAATGAATTTGATATGCTGATGCTCCGACAAGTTACCCCAACCCGGAAGTTGTTATTGTAAATAATGTAATGGGCTCATTTCATAGCCGTTTTTTGTGTGTGCTGAGCAATAAAACTGCGAACACGTGCCATTTTAATATTAAACGATTCAATTGATTGTCCAATTGTGATTTAAAACATTATTTACTAGTTTGGTAGCTTAAATTGAGGTTAGGTTGCGAATAGAGTGGAAGGCAGTAGAATAAAGGAATGATGTTCGGAGTTTTTTTCAGGCATGCTTAACCAACGAAACGATATCATTTCGTTACGATAATCAAATTAACGAAATGATTTCGTTTCGTTTTCTGCCATATCAAAACGAAATCAAATCGTTTATGTTGATTATTAATTTCAAACTATGCTGGCAAAGCTGATTGATTGCGGAGTCATTAAAGGTGAAAGCATTATCCAAGCTGATTGCAACTTTTCTCATGAATTTTGACAGTACGAACATTTCTCAGAGTATTTTTGACATTACCACCAACGAATTACACAAACAAATTACATAGAGTTTGTGTGTGTATGTGCGCTCGTTGTTGCCACCTTACGGCTTCACCATGGCTATAGCATTGCCAGCACAATTCAAACATAAAGTATCACGTTTTCGTTAACGTTTTTAACGTTAACGAAAGCTTTTCGTTTCGGTTAAAAACGAGATACAATTTATCTTGATAATTTCTTTATCGATAATATTTCGAAGTGTTTCAACGGAAACGGTGGAAATTTTTTGATAAACGATTAGCTTAACGTTAAGGTGCATCCCTGGTTTTTTTTCAATTAACAATGTTTTAGACCTGGGAATAGAATAGGAAGTGCCCTCGACGGGCTGCATTGCGACATGTTGTAAGGCCGCAAACCGAAATACACCGGGTACTCCAATGCTTACCCAGGGACGGCCAGTCTCAGGGCCTCAACAGCAATTGCGTCCTAGCCTTTCACAACCCAGGCGTAGTCACCCGTCACTTACTCCTAGAGTGCCGACGTCTCTCCCGCTGCACTTCACAATTCTGCAGTTAAACTGTAATGGATTAACTGGCAAGATCACGGAGATAGTCGATTTCATGAAGCGGCTTAACATCCGCATTGCTGCGATTCAAGAGACTAAACTCACAGCAAGATCTGCTCTGCAGACCTGTTCTGGGTATAAGGTCCACAGAAAAGATCGCGAGAGCGGAAATGGGGCGGTCTCGCATTTATCATACACCATTCAAGGCAATATCGTATATTTGATCCCGACATCGGCCGCAGGGACAATGTCCTAGAACGTCAAGGCTTATCTGTCCGGCCAGGCGATGTAAACCTAGAAATTATCAATATCTACATGTTGTTGTTGTAGCAGTGCTTCGCCCCACCTAACAGCCCCGACCGATCACAAAATGTCATCAATATCCTCTACTGGGAGTCCAAGGAAACTTGCTGTTTCAACAGGGGTGGACCATAAGGAAAGGGGTGTTAGAGGCGTTGGTTCCACATTACAATTAAAGATATGGTTGGTGTCATGTGGGGACACATTGCAAGCGGGGCATACATTTTGTATGTCGGGGTTGATTCTGGATAGGTAAGAGTTTAACCTGTTACAGTATCCAGAACGAAGTTGAGCGTTGACACGCGTTTCCCTGGGGAGTATGCGTTCCCCTTCCGCGAGTTTTGGATACTTTTCTTTGAGTACTGGATTCACCGGGCAATTCCCGGCATAAAGGTCCGACGCCTGTTTGTGGAGTTCACCAAGGACCTGATTGTGTTTTTTCGCTTCATACGGCTGGGTTCTCAGGTGCCGTATTTCCTCAAAGTGCTTACGGAGATGACTCCTTAAGCCCCTAGGCGGTGCTGGTTCATCAATCAGATGTCTGTTGGGATGCTCAGGTTTCTGGGTATTCAACAGGAAATGTTTGGTCAGCATCTCATTTCTCTCCCTGATGGGGAGTATTTTCGCCTCATTATGCAGATGGTGTTCTGGGAACTTAAGAAGACAGCCCGTGGCAATTCTGAGAGCAGTATTTTGGCAGGCCTGTAGCTTCTTCCAATGGGTAATTTTTAGGCTTGGCGACCATATGGGTGACGCGTAGCACGTAATCGGCTGGCTAATTGCTTTGTATGTAGTCATGAGCGTTTCTTTATCTTTTCCCCAGGTACTGCCAGCGAGGGATTTGAGGATTTTGTTACGGCTCTGAATTCTCGGAACAATTGCGGCTGCGTGCTCACCAAAATGTAGATCCTGATCAAACGTCACACCCAAGATTTTGGGGTTTAGGACAGTCGGTAGCGTAGTGCCATCGACGTGGATGTTCAAAATGGTCGACATTTGGGACGTCCATGTTGTAAATAAGGTCGCGGAAGATTTAGTCGCTGATAATGCCAGGTTTCGCGAGGCGAAAAAACTGGAGAGATCAGGGAGGTAGACGTTTATTTTATTGCATAGCTCATCGATCTGCGGCCTGGGCCTGTGGCCATTATTGTGCAGTCATCGGCGTAGGAAACGATTGTGACTCCTTCCGGTGGTGAAGGTAGCTAAGATATGTAGAAATTAAACAAAAGTGGGGATAGGACACCACCCTGTGGCACCCCTTGTTTAATTCTCCTTGGTTTTGATGTTTCGTTTCTAAATTGCACCGATGCCTGCCGACCACCCAGATAATTTGCGGTCCACCTTTTTAGACATGGGGGAAGGGTAGACCCTTCCAGGTCTTGCAGTAACGAGCCATGGTTGACCGTATCAAAAGCTTTTTATAGGCCTAGCGCTACGCGTACTGTTCTATGGTGGGGTTTTGATTTAAACCGCAATTTATCTGGGTGCTAATGGCATTTAGCGCGGTGGTAGTGCTATGGAGTTTTCTGAAGCCATGCTGAAGAGAGGCTAGCTGCAAATTTGCTTGGAAATAAGGGAGCAAAATGGCTTCAAGCGTCTTTGCTACTAGCGATAGGAGAGATATCGGACGATACGACTCTCCTATGTTAGCTGGTTTACCAGGCTTTAGTAGCGGGACCACCTTGGCCATTTTCCATTTCTCGGGTATGACAAAGGTGGAAAGAGACAGGTTGAAGACATGCGCTAAATATTTGAAACCCTCTTTCCCTAGGCTTTTAAGCCGTCTGGGCCCACTGCTTGGGATGGTTTAGCGAGACCAATGGCGCCCTCAACCTCTTTAGCGGTGATGGTGATTGGTGACGCGCTGAATTTGTGTTTATGTGCGTGTCTGTTGGCCCTCCGTCTATCTTTGCCGACCGTAGAATGCATTATATATTGTCGGCAGAAAGCGCTCGCGCATTTTTTCGCATCCGACAGCACTTTGTCGCCAAAGGCGATGGAAACTTTGTTTTTGTGCTTAGTCGGATTCGATAGGGACTTTACGGTGGACCAAAGTTTACCCACACCGGTAGAGAGGTTACAACCTCTTAAGTGCTCCTCCCATTTCGCACGCTTGTGTTCATCCACAAGCAATCTGATGCGTTGGTTTATATCCCTTATTTGGGGGTCGCCTGGATTAAGCTGTCTTATAAGGTCACGTTCTCTCGCTAAGTATGCGGCCTCCGCCGGGAAGTGGGGCCGGATTTCGGGAATTCTCCCGGCGGGAATGAAACGTGCCGAGGCGGATTCAATGACCTTGTGGAAGGCACGCTCCCCTTGGCGGGCATCAGTCGGGATAGGGAGGGCAGCAAAGCCGCTGTCTGTTGCAGATTTATATTCTTCCCACTTTCCTTTTTTGAAGTTTATGAAAGTGCGTTTTTCGGTGACGATGAAGTCGGCGGTACGCTCGAACGAAATAAGTATGGGCAGGTGGTCGGATGCCAATGTTACCATCGGCTGCCAGTTGACGCAGTTTACGAGCTCTGCGCTCACGATTGAGATATCTGGCGAGCTATGACAGCTTCCTACCATACGTGTGGGGGCGTCTCCGTTTATTGTGCAGAACGTCGTTTCTTCTATTTGATCCGCCAACATCTCACCCCTACTGTCCGCCCGCAAGTTTGAATGCCATAGGTCGTGATGGGCATTGAAATCGCCTAAGATAATGCGATTGTTGCCAGTGAGTAAGGCCTCGATTTTAGGGCGGTATCCACTGGGGCAACAGGCGACAGGAGGGATGTAGATGTTGATGATTTCTAGATTTGCATCGCCTAACCGGACAGATAGGCCTTGACGTTCTAAGACATTGTCCCTGCGGTCGATGCCAGGATCAAATATATGATATTGCACAGAGTGGTGTATAATAAACGCGAGGCCGCCTCCATTTCCGCTCTCGCGGTCCTTCCTGTGGACGTTATACCCAGAGCAGGTCTGCAATGCAGATCTCGCTGTGAGTTTCGTCTCTTGAATCACAGCAATGCGGCTGTTGTGCCGCTTCATGAAATCGACTATCTCCGTAATCTTCCCAGTTAGTCCATTAAAGTTTAACTGCAGAATTGTGAAGTGCATAGGGGGAGACGTCGCCACTCTGGGGGTAAGTGACGGGTGACTACTCCTTGGTTGAGGAAGGCCAGGACGCAATTGCTGTTGTGGCCCTGGGGACTGGGCGTCCTTGGGCAAGCAATAGGGTACCCGGATGATTTGGGTTTGCGACCTGGCAACATGGCGCGATGAAACCCGTCGGGGGGGTTGCCGTCTCGGAACTCAGAACATCTAGGACAGTGGCACCACCCAAGGCAGGAGCTGCATTGGGCGGATGTCGCAAACATATATATTCTGTGCTGGCAAACGGAGGTAGGGACTAAGAGTCTGTTTCCCTGGCCTACACGATTGCTGCCGGAAAAGAGGGGGGGGGGGGGGGGGGGGGGGAGAAGACGGGCGCAGGGGCTGATGCTCAGCATTGCTACCGACTCTACTACGAAGATAGTAGTTGTAAGTGGTAGCAGCTGTTTGAGTTGTTGGCGCCATCTACATCTATCCTGCCACTTGCTGCCCCAATGGATACCGCCTTAATTATAGCGTCTCATCCACTGGCGATAATCGCATTATGTTAGGCGATTTCAATGCCCATCACGACCATTCAAACTTGCAGGCGGACAGCAGGGGTGAGATGTTGGCGAATCAAATAGAAGAAACGACGTTCTGCACAATAAACGGAGACTCCCCCACTCGTATGGTAGGAAGCTGTCACAGTTCGCCAGTTCAATTGTGAGCTCAGGACTCGTAAACTGTGCATGGTAACATTGGCATCCAACCACCTGCCAATATTTATTTCGCTCAAGCGTACCGCCGACTTCATCGTCACCGAAGAACGCACTTTCATAAACTTTAAAAAAGGAAAGTGGGATGAATATAAATACTTTACAGAAAGCCGCTTTGCTGCCCTCCCTATCCCGACTGATGGTCCCCAAAGTCATTGAATCCGTCTCGACCCGCTTTATTCCCGCCGGAAAAATTCCCGAAACTCCGCCTCATTTTCCGGCGGAGGCCGCAAATTTAGCGCATCAGATGGCTTGTGGATGAACACAAGCGGGCGATATGGGAGGAGCATCTAAGTCGTTGTAACCTCTCTGCCGGTGTGGGTAACCTTTGGTCCACCGTAAAGTCCCTATCGAATCCGTCCAAGCACAAAGACAAAATTTCCATCGCCTTTGGTTATAGTGTTGTCGGATGCGAAAAAATGCGCGAGCGCTTTCTGCCGACAATATATAATGCATTCTACGGTTGACAAAGTTAGACGCAGGGCCAACAGACATGCTTAAAAGCCTAGGAAAAGAGGGTTTCAAATATTTAGCACATGTCTTCAACCTGTCTCTGTCCACCTTTGTCATCCCCGAAAAATGGAAAATGGCCAAGGTGGTCCCGCTACTAAAACCTGGAAAACCAGCTAACATAGGAGAGTCATATCGCCCGATAGGAGATATCCTATCGCCAGTAGCCAAGACGCTTGAAGCAATTTTACTCCCCTACTTCAAAGCAAATTTGCAGCTAGCCTGTCGTCAGCATGGCTTTAGAAAACTTCATAGCACCACCACCGCGTTAAACGCCATTAGCACCCAGACCAATGGAAAATGACCAACGTGGTTCCGCTACTAAAGCCTGGGAAACCAGCTAACATAGGTGATTCATATCGCCCGATAGCAGATATCCTATCGCCAGTAGCAAAGACGCTTGAAGCCATTTTGCTCACCTACTTCAAAGCAAATTTGCAGCTAGCCTGTCATCAGCATGGCTTTAGAAAACTTCATAGCACCACCACTGCGCTAAATGCCATTAGCACCCATATAAATTGCGGTTTAAATCAAAACCCCCACCATAGAACAGTACTCGTTGCACTAGACCTATCAAAAGCTTATGATACGGTCAACCATGGCACGTTACTGCAAGACCTTAAAGGGTCTACCCTTCCCCCATGTCTTAAAAATTGGACCGCAAATTATCTGGGTGGTTGGCAGGCATCGGTGAAATTCAGAAACGAAACATCAAAACCAAGGAGAATTAAACAAGGGGTGCCAGAGGGTGGTGTCATATCCCCACTTTTGTTTAATCTCTACATATCTAAGCTATCTTCACCACCGGAAGGAGTCACAATCGTTTCCTATGCCGATGACTGCACAATAATGGCCACAGGCCCAGGCCTAAAGATCGATGAGCTAAGCAATAAAATAAACGGCTACCTCCCTGATCTCTCCAGTTTTTTCACCTCGCGAAACCTCCCATTATAACCCGCTAAATCATCGGCGACCTTATTTACAACATGGACGCCCCAATGTCGACCATTTTGAACATCCACGTCGATGACACTACGCTACCGACTGTCCTACACCCCAAAATCTTGGGTGTGACGTTTGATATTTTGGTGAGCATGCAGCCGCAATTGTACCGAAAATACAGAGCTGTAATAAAATCCTCAAATCTCTTGCTGGCAGTACTTGGGGAAAAGATAAACGCTCATTACTACTTACAAAGCAATTGGCCACCCGATTGCATGCTACGCGTCCTCTATATGGTCGCCAAGTCTAAAAACTACTCACTGGAAGAAGCTACAAGCCTGCAAAAATACTGTTCTCAGAATCGCAAGAGGCTCTCTTCTTATGTCCCCAGAGCACCATCTACATAATGAGGCGCGAATACTCCCCGTCAGGGAGAGAAATGAGATGCCAGCCAAACAGTTCCTGTTGAATACCCAGAAAGCTGGGCATCCCAACTGGTATCTGATTGATGAGCCAACACCGCCTAGGCGCTTAAGGAGTCATCTCCGTAAGCATTATGAGGAAATACGGCACCTGAGGATTCAGCCGAATGAAGCCAAAAAAACACAAGCAGGTCCTCAGTGTACTCCACCAACAGGCGTCGAACCTTTATGCCAGGAATTTCCCGGTGAATCCAGTACTCAAAGAACAGTACCCAAAACTTGCGGAAGAGGAACGCACACTCCCCAGGGAAACACGAGTCACTCTAGCTCAACTTCGATCTGGATACTGTAGCAGGTTAAACTCTTACCTATCCAGAATCAACCACGACATACAAAATGTATGCCCCACTTGCAATGTGTCCCCACATGACACCAACCATCTCTTTAATTGTAATATGGAACCAACGCCTCTAACACCCATCTCATTATGGTCCACCCCTGTTGAAACAGCAAGTTTCCTTGGACTCCCGTTAGAGGATATTGATGACAATTTGTGATCGGCTGCACCTATTGGATGAGGCGAAGCACTGCTACAGCAACAACTATCGTTTCCTAAACCGATGACTGCACAATAATGCACACAGGCCCAGGTCCACAGATCGATGAGCTTTGTAACAAAATAAATGGCTACCTCCCTGATCTCTCCAGTTTTTTCACCTCGCGAAACCTCATTATCACCCACTAAATCATCGGCGACCTTATTTACAACATGGACGTCCCAAAAGTCGACCATTTTGAACATCCACGTCAATGGCTTTACGCTACCGACTGTCCAACACATCAAAATCTTGTGTGTGACGTTCGATCAGGATCTACATTTTGATGAGCATGCAGCCGCAATTGTACCGAAAATCCAGAGCCGTAAATATAAAATAAATAAATGTAGGGCGCGATAACCTCCGAGGAGATTTTAGGCCGAGCTTCTCTTCCAATTTGCGTCGTGCTCCTTTTTAATTTTTCCTACAAATTGGCGGGACGGGACCTACTTGTTCTATGCCGACTCCGAACAGCATCTGCAGAGATAGATAGATAATTAATTGAGGATCGCACTGCGACCATTGGTCTATTGTGCCCTCAACTGCTTCACAGCACCTCATCCAAGCCGACTTCTCTGATGAACCCTAGCAGTTCACCTGGCTTGAGGGATTTGATGTGAGAGTGCTCTGGCCATGGTGAGCCCAAAAACTTAGCCCTACGTCTTGAGATTGCGTCACATTCCAGGAGTATATGTTCCGCCGTCTCCGCTGATCGATCACAAAATCGGCATGTGTTGTTCGATAGGATGCCCAGCTTCTGCATGTGGCTGTTCAGTCTGCAGTGCCCTGTAAGAATAGCTGTTAGGATCCTCAGGTTATCTTTCGGCAGACCCATTAATGCTCTATACGAAGTGATGTGTTGTAGCCCCCCAGCAGTAACTTAGATTGCTTCAAGCCTGGCATATTGCGCCAGTGTTCTTCCCTCTTATCCCTTTCTTCTAATAGTAGATGCCCTCTGATTTCCTGCGGGCCTACTGGCAGGAACGGCTCAGGACCAATAGGTCGTGTCATTGCTGCCTCCTTTGCCAGGCTGTCCGCTTGCTCATTGCCCTCCACTCCCCGGTGGCCAGGAACCCAGGTCAACAACAGTTTGTTGTGTGCTCCTAGTCGATTTAGCTTTTCAACGCACTCAAGTACTAGTGCTGATTTTATTTCAGACGCCGAGATCGCCTTGAGGGCGGCCTGACTGTCACTGAGTATGGCAATTGTTTCCTTGGAGTATTCGCGCTGAAGGTTCAGGTCAGCACACTGGCTTATAGCGAACACTTCCGCTTGAAAAATGCTCGGGTGTGCTCCCAGAGGCGTTGATACCTTGGCTCTGGGTCCAATGACTCCAGGTCCAATCCCCTCTGGCGTCTTCGAGCCATCTGTGTACCATACTATTTTAGTTAGCTGATGAATGTACACAATTCTGCTTTCCTCCCACGTACCCTTGTCTCCCAATTCTACTTTGTACCTTCTCTCATAGACTATCTGCCTGAGGATATCATCCCTCGGGAGTTGAGAGATTGGGATCTTCTCTCTCAATTCCTCCATGTTCCGGGACGATATAACTTTACCTATGCCCGAGCCCTCCTTAGCAATATTCAGGAGGGTTCTCTTGGCTGACTGCTCTATTGATATATGCAGCGGGGTCAGATCAAGGATAGCCTCCAGCGCTGCTGTAGGGCATGTGCGCATAGCTCCCGTGATGCATACACATGCCAGTCGCTGAAGTTTTGACAGCGCTTGCCTCGTCGTCGCCCGAGTTGTTTTCGATGCCCAGGCTATCGAACCGTATGTTATCATAGGTTTTACTATCATGGTATACATCCACCTTAGCACATGCGGGCTACAGCCCCATGATTTGCCTGCTAGACGTTTGCATATCATGATGGACCTCGTGGCCTTAGCTCTCATGGAGTCGAAGTGCTGTTTCCATAGGAGCTTGGTGTCAAAAGTGACCCCCAAGTATTTCACCGCGGTTCCCTGTTCTAGTGCCACGCCATTTATTGTAATTGCTCTTAGGGCCGGTAGGGCCCTTCTTCTGGTGAAAGGGATTATGGTCGTTTTAGATGGGTTGATGTTCAGCCCCACACTGGCACACCATCCCTTCGTAATATTCAGTGCTCTCTGTATTATGTCACAGAGCGTACTCTCGAACTTACCCCTTGCAATTATGACGATGTCGTCAGCGTATCCCTGGCATCTTATGCCACTGTCAGATAGCTTTTGCAGGAGTTCGTCCACTACTAGGCTCCACAGAAGGGGTGATAGAACACCTCCTTGAGGGCACCCCCTCGTGGTATTAACCTTAACTGCGCTGTTGCCTACATGGACTTCAGCGATTCTTGTGCGGAGTAGATTGTCAATCCATCTCTGGATAGGCATCTGAATTCCTCTTCTCTGCAGTGCTATATTTACGCTTTCATGAGATGTGTTGTCAAAGGCACCCTCAATGTCCAGGAAAGCGCAAATCACTGTTTCCTCTGTTTCGAATGCCCTCTGTATTTCAGATGTTAATTGGTACAGAGCTGTGTCCGTGGACCTACCCGCTCTGTACGCATGCTGGCTATGATGTAAGGGCCAGCTCTTGAGGGCGTTCGACCTGATTTCTTGGTCCAATATCTTTTCCATTGCCTTCAAGACAAAGGAAGTTAGACTTATTGGTCTGAAGGACTTTGCCTGCGAATAGTCCTTTTTTCCTACTTTTGGTATGAAAACCACTTTTGCTCTTCTCCACATCATGGGTATGTATCCCAGTGCCAGACTATCTCTCATGATCCTGGCCAGATGTGGGATGATCTGTGTCCCTTGCTGCATTAGCACCGGGTAGATGCCATCCACCCCCGGAGATTTGTATTTCTCAAAGGATTCCACTGCCCATCTGACTCTGGCCTCACTGAAGAGGGAGTTGGCCAGTTGCCAGTCTGATGGGGTTGGTTTCACTCTGGGGAACACAGGTTCTGGTACTTGCGGAGAGGCACCCGGAAAATGCGTGTGTAGCAGGGCCCTCGCTCGCTCCTCCACCGTTCCGGTATAGGTACCGTCTGGAAGCCTAATCGCTAAGTTAATCTCCCTCTGCTCTTTGGCTAGGGCCTTGTGGAGCCTTGCCGCTGCAGGTGTGCTAGAAATTCCCTCGCAGAAATTTCTGAAACTTTCCCTCTTAGCTTTCCTTATCTCTTTATTGTACTTTGTTAGATTCTGAGTGTATTCCTCCCAGTTGCCGGTTCTTCTTGCCCCGTTAAAGAGTTTCCTGACTTTCTTCCTTAGTAGTGTCAGGTCATGCGACCACCAGGGGGTTGCCTTCTTACCCTTAACTAAGGAGACTCGGCAACTGGAGTTGTAGGCATCTATCATTATCTGATTTGCCCTATCTACCCTGCCCTCTAACTCAGTACAGTTAGTGCTTCTGCTCTTATTTCTGAGACTATCCGCGTTAGCCTCTATGATACTTTTATAGCTGCCCCAGTCTGTTTTCCTGGGATTTCTTTTAGGGCTGTATTGCCCCGATACAGCACCCAGCTCAAACCTTATGATCCTATGATCCGATAGGGAGGGTTCTTCTGAGACTCTCCATTTCGAGATCATATTCTCAGTCAGGTTGTAACAGCATCTGCAAGGCCGATGAGTTTTCACTGAGAGCTTTTCATGGCAGATATACACTCGGAGTGCTTGCCAAACACTGCCGAGGGGCGACCCCGCTTAGAAAAATGTTCTTCTAATTGAAAAACCTTATATTATATAAATTTTTTAATAGGTCATGAAAAAAAGCTTAAAAATCAAAGTCGAAAAAAGTCAGAAAATGAAATTTCGCAGGCTCGAAAATTATTTTTTTGGTAGGCGTAGTGGAACTTTTTTTTCCTGAGCCAAAATCCTATCGAAAAATCGATGGCGCGATATCGGTTAATAAATCGATACAGTGTAATGTATATATCACCTTAAAGCTTGAATCTTCTTGTATTAACGATAAAGACATTCCCCGAAGGCTTTGGGGAGTGTTATCGATGTTAATAGCCTTTTTAGTCCGAATATAAATCGACAAAGTTTCTTTTGAATAAGGCTTAACGGATAAATTGCAAGCACCAAAAAATATAAACAAACACTGCTGCAAAAACAACAACAAAATAAACAAACATCCTTGTTTCGCACTTAACTCTAAATTGTAACTTCGTTCCAATATGTTGCCCATTTTATTGTAAACAGATGTATGTAATTTAAAATTTTATTTTGTTGGGAATAACGCAAGCAAAGTTTTTTTTTTTCATAGACTTCCATTATAAAATTGAGATTCAAATATATGTCCGCTATTTTGGTCTTTCTGAGTATTCTATAAATGTCAGCATAATCTTCTTACTTAGTTGGTTTTGTTGGTATATCGAAAAATCTAAAAAAGTCAAAATTTTGAGTTGAATCAGTTTACAATTAAATGTGCGGTGTCGTACGGCTTCGATAATTGGACTGTCGGTTTCTATAACAAACAGACGCTTCCCAAGGCAGTCGGTTCTATGTACCGGAGCGACTCTGGATTTTTCACGACCAAGGACTGCCATTTCAGTGTGACCCCATTTAATTTGTTGCGTCCCTCCCACAAAATGTCATCCTCCCAGCAGCTCCTTGCAGCAGGACCGCTCCATATTCTCTTACTCCGGGAAGGCATCGAATCCAATCCGGGTCCGTCTCCTGACCCCGGTCCTGAGAAATGGTTTTGCTGCTATAGAAAATAATAATTTTCTATATATATATATATATAATATTTTAAATTTTTGATAATTAACCATAAACAGTCTTAAAATAATAAACTTTTAAATTTAACAAGGTATATTTATTATAAGTAGATAACCCTACATATACTCCCCCTCCAGTGAAACGAAAAATATATTTTTTTTATGTTAATTTACAGTGTATATTGATTACTATAAGTTGTTATTGTTGTTAGTTGTTGTTGTAGCAATGCTCGCCCACCTAATAGCCGCGACCGATCACAAATTGTCATCAATATCCTCTAACGGGAGTCCAAGGAAACTTGCCGTTTCAACAGGGGACCATAAGGAAAGGGGTGTTAGAGGCGTTGGTTCCACATTACAATTGAAGAGATGGTTGGTGTCATGTGGGGACACGTTGCAAGCGGGGCATACATTTTGTATGTCGGGGTTGATTCTGGATAGGTAAGAGTTTAACCTGTTACAGTATCCAGAACGAAGTTGAGCAAGAGTGACACGCGTTTCCCTGGGGAGTATGCGTTCCTCTTCCGCAGGTTTTGGATAATTTTCGTTAAGCACTGGATTCACCGGGCAATTCCCGGCATAAAGGTCCGACGCCTGTTTATGGAGTTCACCAAGGACCTGCTTGTGTTTTTTCACTTCATACGGCTGGGTTCTCAGGTGCCGTATTTCCTCAAAATGTTTACGGAGATTACTCCTTAAGCCCCTAGGCGGTGCTGGTTCATCAATCAGATGTCTGTTGGGATGCCCAGGTTTCTGGGTATTCAACAGGAACTGTTTGGTCAGCATCTCATTTCTTTCCCTGATGGGGAGTATTCTCGCCTCATTATGCAGATGATGTTCTGGGGACATAAGAAGACACCCCGTGGCGATTCTGAGAGCAGTATTTTGGCAGGCCTGTAGTTTCTTCCAGTGGGTGATTTTTAGGCTTGGCGACCATATGGGTGACGCGTAGCACGTAGTCGGCTGGCTAATTGCTTTGTATGTAGTCATGAGCGTTTCTTTATGTTGTTGTTGTTGTAGCAATGCTCGCCCCACCTAATAGCCGCGACCGATCACAAATTGTCATCAATATCCTCTAAAGGGAGTCCAAGGAAATTTGCCGTTTCAACAGGGGTGGACCATAAGGAAAGGGGTGTTAGAGGCGTTGGTTCCACATTACAATTGATGAGATGGTTGGTGTCATGTGGGGACACATTGCAAGCGGGGCATACATTTTGTATGTCAGGGCAAAGAGTATATATTTGTCAAGAGGCGTCACTCGATACTTTTGTTGTTGCCAAAGCAAATTACTCGATGTTTTCTCAAGGTAGTCGTTGGTTTTTTTTATCAGATGTATTTATAAAAACGCTTTCTATACATTTTCGTGGGGTATTTGTGTTTATTTTACTGATTGTATTAAATTAATTAATTAATTCTCTTTCCAAAAGTCGTAATTATGCAAAGTCACTTTACCGCATAACTATATAGGATTCAATTAAAAAAAACTAAACAAAACTTCCTTGAGAATCACATTCGACATGACAGGGTTGCTTTGGCAACAACAAAGTATCGAGTGACGCCTCTTAACAAATATATACTCTTTGGTCAGGGTTGATTCTGGATAGGTAAGAGTTTAACCTGTTACAGTATCCAGAACGAAGTTGAGCAAGAGTGACACGCGTTTCCCTGGGGAGTATGCGTTCCTCTTCCGCAAGTTTTGGATAATTTTCGTTAAGTACTGGATTCACCGGGCAATTCCCGGCATAAAGGTCCGACGCCTGTTTATGGAGTTCACCAAGGACCTGCTTGTGTTTTTTCACTTCATACGGCTGGGTTCTCAGGTGCCGTATTTCCTCAAAATGCTTACGGAGATGACTCCTTAAGCCCCTAGGCGGTGCTGGTTCATCAATCAGATGTCTGTTGGGATGCCCAGGATTCTGGGTATTCAACAGGAACTGTTTGGTCAGCATCTCATTTCTCTCCCTGATGGGGAGTATTCTCGCCTCATTATGCAGATGGTGTTCTGGGGACATAACAAGACAGCCCGTGGCGATTCTGAGAGCAGTATTTTGGCAGGCCTGTAGTTTCTTCCAGTGGGTGATTTTTAGGCTTGGCGACCATATGGGTGACGCGTAGCACGTAATCGGCTGGCTAATTGCTTTGTATGTAGTCATGAGCGTTTCTTTATCTTTTCCCAAGTACTTCCAGCGAGGGATTTGAGGATTTTGTTACGGCTCTGAATTCTCGGAACAATTGCGGCTGCGTGCTGACCAAAATGTAGATCCTGATCAAACGTCACACCCAAAATTTTGGGGTGTCGGACAGTGGGTAGCGTAGTGCCATCGACGTGGATGTTCAAAATGGTCGACATTTGGGGCGTCCATGTTGTAAACAAGGTCGCGGAAGATTTAGTCGGTGATAATGCCAGGTTTCGCGAGGCGAAAAAATTGGAGAGATCAGGGAGGTAGCCGTTTATTTTATTGCATAGCGCATCGATCTTTGGGCCTGGGCCTGTGGCCATTATTGTGCAGTCATCGGCGTAGGAAACGATTGTGACTCCTTCCGGTGGTGAAGGTAGCTTAGATATGTAGAAATTAAAGAAAAGTGGGGATAGGACACCACCCTGTGGCACCCCTTGTTAATTCTCCTTGGTTTTGATGCTTCGTTTCTAAATTGCACCGATGCCTGCCGACCACCCAGATAATTTGCGGTCCACCTTTTAAGACATGGGGGAAGGGTAGACCCTTCCAGGTCCTGCAGTAACGAGCCATGGTTGACCGTATCGAAAGCTTTTGATAGGTCTAGCGCTACGAGTACTGTTCTATGGTGGGGGTATTGATTTAAACCGCAATTTATCTGGGTGCTAATGGCATTTAGCGCGCTGGTAGTGCTATGGAGTTTTCTGAAGCCATGCTGATGAGGGGCTAGCTGCAAATTTGCTTGGAAATAAGGGAGCAAAATGGCTTCAAGCGTCTTTGCCACTGGCGATAGGAGAGATATCGGATGATACGACTCACCTATGTTAGCTGGTTTCCCAGGCTTTAGTAGCGGGACCACCTTGGCCATTTTCCATTTCTCAGGTATGACAAAGGTGGAAAGAGACAGATTGAAGACATGCGCCAAATATTTGAAACCCTCTTTCCCTAGGCTTTTAAGCATCGGCATGGCTATGCCGTCTGGGCCCACTGCTTTGGATGGTTTAGCACGACCAATGGCGTCCTCAACCTCTTTAGCGGTGATGGTGATTGGTGACGCGCTGAATTTGTGTTTATGTGCGTGTCTATTGGCTCTCCGTCTATCTTTGTCGACCGTAGGATGCATTATATATTGTCGGCAGAAAGCGCTCGCGCATTTTTTCGCGTCCGACAGCACTTTGTCGCCAAAGGCGATGGAAACTTTGTCTTTGTGCTTAGTCGGATTCGATAGGGACTTTACGGTGGACCAAAGTTTACCCACACCGGTAGAGAGGTTACAACCTCTTAGGTGCTCCTCCCATTTCGCCCGCTTGTGTTCATCCACAAGCAATCTGATGCGTTGGTTTATATCCCTTATTTGGGGGTCGCCTGGATCAAGCTGTCTTATAAGGTCACGTTCTCTCGCTAAGCTTGCGGCCTCCGCCGGGAAGTGGGGCCGGATTTCGGGAATTCTCCCGGCGGGAATGAAATGTGCCGAGGCGGATTTAATGACCTTACGGAAGGCACGCTCCCCTTGACGGGCATCAGTAGGGATAGGGAGGGCAGCAAAGCGGCTGTCTGTATAGGATTTATATTCTTCCCACTTTCCTTTTTTGAAGTTTATGAAAGTGCGTTTTTCAGTGACGATGAAGTCGGCGGTAGGCTCAAGCGAAATAAGTATGGGCAGGTGGTCGGATGCCAATGTTACCATCGGCTGCCAGTTGACGCAGTTTACGAGTTCTGCGCTCACGATTGAGATATCTGGCGAGCTGTGACATTAGGGCGGTATCCACTGGGGCAACAGGTGGCAGGAGGGATGTAGATGTTGATGATTTCTAGATTTGCATCGCCTGACCGGACAGATAGGCCTTGACGTTCTAAGACATTGTCCCTGCGGTCGATGCCAGGATCAAATATATAATATTGCACAGAGTGGTGTATGATAAACGCGAGACCGCCTCCATTTCCGCTCTCGCGGTCTTTCCTGTGGACGTTATACCCAGAGCAGGTCTGCAATGCAGATCTTGTTGTGAGTTTAGTCTCTTGAATCGCAGCAATGCGGATGTTGTGCCGCTTCATGAAATCGACTATCTCCGTAATCTTCCCAGTTAGTCCATTACAGTTTAACTGCAGGATTCTGAAGTGCATAAAGGGAGACGTCGCCACTCTGGGGGTAAGTGACGGGTGACTACGCCTGGGTTGTGGAAGGCCAGGACGCAATTGCTGTGTTGGCCCTGGGACTGGGCGTCCTTGGGCAAGCATTGGGGTACCCTGATGATTTGGGTTTGCGACCTGGCAACATGGCGCGATGAAACCCGTCGGGGGGTTGCCGTCACGGAGACCAGAACATCTGGGAAAGTGGCACCACCCAAGGCAGGAGCTGCATTGGGCGGATGTCGCAAACCTATATATTCTTTGCTGGCAGACGGTGCAAACGGAGGTAGGGCCTAAGAGTCTGTTTCACTGACCTGCACGATTGCTGTCGGAAAAGAGGGGGGGAGAAGACGGGGGCAGGGGCTGATGCTCAGCATTGCTACCAAAATCTTTAAGAGATTTTTTAAAATTGTAGAAATTTGTTTGATTTTTAAAAATCAAAGTTATTTCTTTTTTTGTAGTGGATTGTCTTATTTTCGATTTGAATATGAATTAATTTTCATTGCGGTGTTTGTATGTCTGTTATATGTGTAGGTGATATATATTCTTGAATATAAACTGGAGAAGAAGTGCATATAATTAATATAAATAATAAATTTACTATTGTTTTAAATCAATTAATATAAATTTTTAAACAATGTAACATTAGTATTCTAAATTAAATTATTTTGTTTAGATTAAATTTGATTGAAGAAACAAACTTTTTAAAATAAAATATGAGTATTAGTTGTCGAAAAATGCAAAAAATTTTGAATAATACAGCTTACGAAATGGGAAGATCATTATACTGGTACTACTAATTTATGTGTTACATTTATTTTGATATTTTTAAATTTTATATAAATTTATATAAATTAATAAATCTAATATATATTATAAATGGGAAAGTTTGGATGTTAAGATGTTTGGATGTTTGGATGTTTGTCCAGACGTTTGTCTTTGTGACTCAATAACGCAAGAACGGCTGGACCGATTTGGATGAAATTTTGCACACATATAGCCAATAGTCTAGAAGGATCTACTAGCTATATATTTTTGAAAAGGGGCGTGGTCCCCGCCCCCTAGGAACAGTTATAATTTAATTATTATATTTTTTCGTCTTTGCGACTGAATCACGCCAGAATGGCTACACGGATTTTAATGAAATTTGGGACACAGACAGTAGTCTACTAGCGAAATTTTTTTCGAACATGGAAAGAGGGGTAGGGGTCCCACGACCCCTTCGAGAAATTATTTTTCATAATTTTTACACATTATAACTTTACGTATACTGGCCTTCACCAATATCACAGACTCAAGGGGTCAAATAAGTCGAGGGCTTACAAAGTAAGCAGTGACACCCTCCGCCCGCCCCCTTTATCTCCCCCTCTGGTGTAAAATCCATAAATTGTTATAACTCAATCTAAATTTTCTCCTAAATCAATAGTTTTTGGTATCTGGTACATACAGAACGAGATCTAGACAATTTTGGAGGAACGATCAGTGGTCCTCTCCTCCACTCCCGCCATCCGCACTCCATCAATTGTTTTTATTAGCACGCTTTTATTAGCTTTACCTGTATGTTTCTATCTAACTTTTTATTCGCTCCAATGCGCCTGCTGCCTTATTAACATGGTTTTATAATTAGCTTCACCTTATTTGTAATCCCGTAAGGGTCATATCGAGACCCTTCCGGGATCATTTCTGGATGGTTTTCGGGATCGGTCCGGGATTACGCCGGGGTAATTTCGGGACTATTTCGGGATCATTTTGGAACCCTTCCGGGATCATTTCTGTATAGTTTACGGGATCCGTTCGGGATCCCGTCGGGGTTATTTTGGAACATTTTTGGGACTATTCCGGAATCATTTCGGGACTATTTCGCGATCATTTGGGGACCCTTCCGGCATCATTTCTGGATGGTTTTCGGGATCCGTGCGGGACCTCGTCTGGGTCATATGGGGACTTTTTCGGGATCATTTTGGGGCTCATCCGGCATCATTTCTGGATGGTTTTCGGGATCCGTCCGGGATCCCGTCGGGGTCATTTCGGGACTTTTTCGCGACTAATACGGGATCATTTGGGAACCCTTTCGGCATCATTTCTGGATTGTTTTCGGGATCCGTCCGGGTCATTTCGGGACTTTTTCGCGACTAATACGGGATCATTTGGGAACCCCTTCGGCATCATTTCTGGATGGTTTTCGGGATCCGTCCGGGATCCCATTAGGGTAATTTCGGGACTATTAGGGGATCATTTGGGAACCTTTCCGGCATCATTTCTGGATAATTTTTGGGATCCGTCCGGGATGCCGACGAGGTCATTTCGGGACTATTTCGGGATCCTTTGTGATACCTACCGGCATCATTTCTGGATGGTTTTTGGGATTCGTCCGGGATCCCGTCGTGGTCCTTTCGGGACTTTTTTTCGACTAATACGGGATCATTTGCGGACCCTTTCGGCATCATTTCTGGATAGTTGTCGGGATCCCGTCACAGTCATTTCGGGAATATTAGGGGATCATTTGAGGACCTTTCCGGAATCATTTCTGTATTGTTTTCGGAATACTTTCGGGATCCCGTCAGGGTCATTTTGGGACTTTTTCGGGGCTAATACGGGATCATTTGGGGATCCTCTAGGGGTCGTTTCGTGACTTTTTCTGTTTTATTTCGGGATCATTTGGGGACCCTTCCGGCATAATTTCTTGATGGTTTGCCGGATCCATCAGGGTCATTTCGGGACCATTTTGGGATCATTTGGGGACCCTTCCGAGATCATTTCTGGATCCGTCCGGGATGCCGTAGGAGCCATTCGGGATTTTTTGTTACTTTTCCTGGATCATTTCTGGATCTGTGCGGGATCCCATCTGGGTAATTTCCGGACTATTTCGGGATCATTTTGGGATCCTTCCGGAATCATTTCTGTATGGTTTTCGCGATCCGTCGTTGATTTCCTCGGAGCCATTTCGGAACCTTTTCTGGAGTATGTCGGGGTCATTTGGGGACTTTTTCGGGATCATTTGGGGGCTCTTCCGGCATCATTTCTGGATGGTTTTCGGGATCCGTCCGGGATATCGTCGGGGTCATTTGGGGACTTTTTCGGGATCATTTGGGGGCTCTTCCGGCATCATTTCTGGATGGTTTTCGGGATCCGTCCGGGATCCCATCAGGATAATTTCGGGACTATTAGGGGATCATTTGTTGACCTTTCCGGCATCATTTCTGGATAATTTTCGGTATCCGCCCGGGATGCCGACGAGGTCATTTCGGGATTATTTCGGGATCATTTGGGATACCTACCGGCATCATTTCTGGATGGTTTTTGGGATTCGTCCGGGATCCCGTCGGGGTCATTTCGGGACTTTTTCTCGACTAATACGGGATCATTTTCGGACCCTTCCGGCATAATTTCTGGATAGTTGTCGGGATCCGTTCGGGATCCCGTCACGGTCATTTCGGAACTATTAGGGGATCATTTGAGGACCTTTCCGGCATCATTTCTGGATAGTTTTTGGAATCCTTTCGGGATCCCGTCAGGGTCATTTCGGGGCTTTTTCGGTATCATTTAAGGATGGCTTTCAGGATTCGTCCGGAAACCCGTCAGGGTAATTTCTGGACTTTTCCGAGACTATTTCGGGATCATTTTGGGACCTCCCCAAGATCATTTCTGGATGTATTTCGGGATTTGTCCGGGATGCCCTCAGGGTCATTTTGGGACTATTAGTTGAGCATTTGAGGACCGTTCCGGCATCACTTCTGGATGGTTTTCGGTATCCGTTCAGATTCCCGTCGGAATTATTGCGGGACTTTTTCGGGATCATTTGGGGGCTCTTCCGGCATCATTTCTGGATGGTTTTCGGGATCCGTCCGGGATCCCATCAGGATAATTTCGGGACTATTAGGGGATCATTTGTGGACCTTTCCGGCATCATTTCTGGATAATTTTCGGTATCCGTCCGGGATGCCGACGAGGTCATTTCGGGATTATTTCGGGATCATTTGGGATACCTACCGGCATCATTTCTGGATGGTTTTTGGGATTCTTCCGGGATCCCGTCGGGGTCGTTCGGGATAATTTTGGGACCTTCCCAAGATCATTTCTGGATGGATTTTGGGATCAGTCCGGGATGCCGTCAGGGTCATTTTGCTATTAGGTGATCATTTGAGGACCTTTTCGGCATCACTTCTGGATAGTTTTCGGTATCCGATCAGGATCCCCTCGGAATCATTGCGGGACTTTTTCGGGATCATTTGGGGTCCCTCCCAAGATCATTTCTGGATGGATTTCGGGATCTGTCCGGGATCCCGCCAGGGTCATTTAGGGGTGCGTTCGAGATCCCGTCAGGGTCATTTCGGGACTATATCGGGATCATTTCTGGATGGTTTATGGGATCCGTCCATGACCCCTTAAGGGTCATTTCGGGACTATTAGGTGATCATTTGAGGACCTTGCCGGCATCACTTCTGGATGATTTTCGGTATCCTTTCGGGATCCCGTCGGAGTCAATGCGGGACTTTTACGGAATCCTTTGGGATTCCTTCCGGCATCATTTCTGGATGGTTTTCGGGATTTGTCCGGGATCCCGTCGGGGTTATTTCGGGACCTTTTCGGGGCCAATACGGGATCATTTGGGGATCCTCTAGGGGTCGTTTCGTGACTTTTTCTGTATTATTTCGGGATCATTTTGGGACCCTTTCGGCATAATTTCTTGATGGTTTGCCGGATCCATCAGGGTCATTTCGGGACCATTTTGGGATCATTTGGGGACCCTTCCGAGATCATTTCTGGATCCGTCCGGGATGCCGTAGGAGCCATTTCGGTATTTTATGTTACTTTTCCGGGATAGTTTTTGCACCCTTCCGGGATCATTTCTGGATCTGTGCGGGATCCCATCTGGGTCAATTCCGGACTATCTCGGGATCATTTTGGAATCCTTCCGGAATCATTCTGTATGGTTTTCGCGATCCATCGTGGATCCCCTCGGAGCCATTTCGGAACTTTTTCTGGAGTTAGTCGGGATAATTTAGGGACCCTTCCTGGATATTTTCTGGATGGTTTTTGAGATCCGCCCGGGAGCCCGTCAGGGTCATTTCGGAACCTTTTCGGGATCATTTTGGAACACCTTCAGGGATCATTTCTGTGTGGTTCTCTGGATACGTCTAGAATCGTGTCGCTCTCATTTCGGGTTTTTTGGGACTATTCGGGGAACTTTTGGAGACCCTTTCGGGGCATTTCTGGATGGTTTTCGGGATCCGTCCGCGATAGCGTTGGCGTCATTTCGTAGATTTTTCTGGATAATTTCGGGATCATTTGGGATCCTATCAGGTTATCAGCTCATTTAGTTCTTTTTTTTACTCAATTACAAAAATAAAATGCATTAGACAGAAAACAAAATTTTAAACAGATAATAAGCAGGCTAACGCGAATAGCCCATATATTTAAAATTTTCCTTGCGGACGGGGCCGCGGGTAAAGGCTAGTTTTATATAAATTAAAAATATATAAATAAATTGTTCTACCTTATATGACTTGTTTAGTAGATTATAAGTGTCAATTAAAAATAAATGTGGTCGTAGACTAAAATTCGTAATGTTAAACATATATATGTATATATATATATTTAGTTTTTGATTTAAATATCTATATGATTGATACGATTATCACTGGTTAATAGGATTTCAAGATTTTTGTTTTATAAAGACAGCTTTCTATGTGATCAAAACGCTTATTGCATATGTTCAACTCCCGTAACGTACTCAGCATATCAAGTTTAGTATAGCTTTTGAAAAATTGAAGCGATTTAGGCAATGTTTCGAGAAGATTTTTAGATAAATTAGCGTATGAAGCTAATATGCTCCTCAAATGCCGTTTGGAATACCTCATCAAGCATTGCTAAAAGATTTTGTATTGTCACATTAAGTGTTTGTGTATTTCTCATTTTGTATTTATCGGGAAATATTGCATTCTCATTACAGTCGTCAGTTGGACGACGTGGGCTATTCAAACCATCTGCATTCATGTTATATGAACTATTTGGTATAAATGAAATTGCCGATGATGTCGATGATAAAGAATTTGTATCACTTTGATAAAGATGTTGTTGTTTTTCGATAGAGGCACACGCACGTTCACGTAATGTTCATAGAACACGAGTAGTATTTTGATAATTAACCATAAACAGTCTTAAAATAATAAACTTTTAAATTTAACAAGGTATATTTATTATAAGTAGATAACCCTACAGCTGCATCTGCCGGAAAAGAATCTTTTTAGGACGGTCATACTCTGTTCAGTGTGTCTCGTGTAGGGGATGGTTGCATCGGACAGGTTGTTCTGGGCTTGATCCCAAAACCCGACGTCCACGTAACTTTTAAAAATCTTTTGTGGCTCCTTGCTGTTCACGCCCAAGGGCGTCCCGAAGTCTACGCCTAAGCGCCCCCCCCCCCCACTACCTTCCAGCAGCCCTGCTACTCAGCAAGCCACAAAAAGAACCCGCTGCTGCTAGCGCCCCACGGCGCCAACAACCCAAACAGCTTCTACCACTCATAACTACTACCTTCGTAGTAGGGTCGGTAGCAAAGCTGAGCATCAGCCCTTGCCCCCGTCTTCTCCCCCCCCCCCCCCTCTTTTCCGACAGAAATCGTGTAGGTCAGGGAAACAGACTCTTAGTCCCTACCTCCGCTTGCACCGTTTGCCAGCACAGAGGATATATGTTCGCGACATCCGCCCAATGCAGCTCCTGCCATGGGTGGTGCCACTTTCCTAGATGTTCTGGTCTCCGCGACGGCAACCCCCCGACGGGTTTCATCGCGCCATGTTGCCAGGTCGCAAACCCAAATCATCCGGGTACCCCAATGCTTGCCCAAGGACGCCCAGTCCCAAGGCCACAACAACAATTGCGTCCTGTCCTTCCACAACACAGGCGTAGTCACCCGTCACTTACCCCCAGAGTGGCGGCGTCTCCCCTTATGCACTTCAGAATTCTGCAGTTAAACTGTAATGGACTAACTGGGAAGATTACGGAGATAGTCGACTTCATGAAGCGGCACAACATCCGCATTGCTGCGATTCAAGAGACTAAACTCACAGCAAGGTCTGCATTGCAGACCTGCTCTGGGTATAATGTCCACAGGAAAGACCGCGAGAGCGGAAATGGAGGCGGCCTCGCGTTTATCATACACCACTCTGTGCAATATTATATATTTGATCCTGGCATCGACCGCAGGGACAATGTCTTAGAACGTCAAGGCCTATCTGTCCGGTCAGGCGATGCAAACCTAGAAACATCAACATTTACATCCCTCCTGCCACCTGTTGCCCCAGTGGATACCGCCCTAATATCAGAGCCTTACTCACTGGCAACAATCGCATTATCTTAGGCGATTTCAATGCCCATCACGATCTATGGCACTCAAACTTGCGGGCGGACAGTAGGGGTGAGATGTTGGCGGATCAAATAGAAGAAACGACGTTCTGCACAAAAAACGGAGACGCCCCCACACGTAGGAAGCTGTCACAGTTTGCCTGATATCTCAATTGTAAGCGCAGAACTCGTAAACTGCGTTAACCGGCAGCCGATGGTAACATTGGCATCCGACCACCTGCCTATACTTATTTCGCTCGAGCGTACCGCCGACTTTCATAAACTTCAAAAAAGGAAAGTGTGAAGAATATAAATCTTTTACAGACAACCTCTTTGCTGCCCTCCCTATCCCGACTGATGCCCGCCAAGGGGAGCGTGCCTTCCGTAAGGTCATTGAATCCGCCTCGGCACGTTTCATTCCCGCCGGGAGAATTCCCGAAATCCGGCCCACTTCCCGGCGGAGGCCGCAAACTTAGCGAGAGAACGTGACCTTATAAGACAGCTTGATCCAGGCGACCCCCAAATAAGGGATATAAACCAACGCATCAGATTGCTTGTGGATGAACACAAGCGGGCGAGATGGGATGAGCACCTAAGAGGTTGTAACCTCTCTACCGGTGTGGGTAAACTTTGGTCCACCGTAAAGTCCCTATCGAATCCGACTAAGCACAAAGACAAAGTTTCCATTGCCTTTGGGGACAAAGTGCTGTCGGATGCGAAAAAATGCGCAAGCGCTTTCTGCCGACAATATAAAATGCATCCTACGGTCGACAAAAATAGACGGAGAGCCAATAGACACGCACATAAACACAAATTGAGCGCGTCACCAATCACCATCACCGCTAAAGAGGTTGAGGACGCCATTGGTCGCGCTAAACCATCCAAATCAGTGGGCCCAGACGGCATAGCCATGCCTATGCTTAAAAGCCTAGGGAAAGAGGGTTTCTAATATTTAGCGCATGTCTTCAACCTGTCTCTTTCCACCTTTATAATACCCGAGAAATGGAAAATGGCCAAGGTGGTCCCGCTACTAAAGCCTGGGAAACCAGCTAACATAGGAGAGTCGTATCGTCCGATATCTCTCCTATCGCCAGTAGCAAAGACGCTTGAAGCCATTTTGCTCCCCTACTTCAAAGCAAATCTGCAGCGCATCAGCATGGCTTCAGAAAACTCCATAGCACTACCACCGCGCTAAATGCCATCAGCACCCAGAAAAATTGCGGTTTAAATCAAAACCCCCACCATAGAACAGTACTCGTAGCGCTAGACCTATCAAAAGCTTTTGATACGGTCAACCATAGCACGTTACTGCAAGACCTGAAAGGGTTTACCCTTCCCCCATGTCTTAAACGGTGGACCGCAAATTATCTGGGTGGTCGGCAGGCATCGGTGCAATTTAGAAATGAAACATCAAAATCAAGAAGAATTAAACAGGGGTGCCACAGGGTGGTGTCCTATCCCCACTTTCGTTAAATTTCTACATATCTAAGCTACCTTCGCCAGCAGAAGGAGTTAATATCGTTTCCTACGCCGATGACTGCACAATAACGGCCACAGGCCCGGGCCCAAAGATCGATGAAATTTTCAACAGAATAAACGGCTACCTCCCTGATCTCTTCAGTTTTTTCGCCTCGCGAAACCTGGCATTATCACCGACTAAATCATGTGACCCCATTTAATTTGTTTCGTCCCCCCCCATTGTCATCCTCCCAGCAGCTCCTTGCAGCAGGACTGCTACATATTCTCTTACTCCGGGAAGGTATCGAACCCAATCCGGGTCCGTCTCCTGACCCCGGTCATGAGAAATGGTTTTGCTGCATTTGCCAGAAAAGAATCTTTTTAGGACGGTCATACTCTGTTCAGTGTGTCTCGTGCAAGGGATGGTTGCATAGGACAGGTTGTTCTGGGCTTGATCCCAAAACCCGACGTCCACGTAACTTTTATAAATCTTTTGTGGCTCCTTGCTGCTCACGCCCAAGGGCGTCCTGTAGTCTACGCCTAAGCGTATCCCCACTACCTTCCAGCAGCTTCGCTGCTCAGCAAGCCACAACAAGTACCCGCTGCTGCTCGCGCCCCACGGCGCCAACAACTCAAACAGCTGATACCACTCATAACTACTACGTTCGTAGTAGAGTTGGTAGCAATGCTGAGCATCAGCCACTGCCCCCGTCATCTCCCCCCTCTTTTCCGACAGCAATCGTGCAGGTCAGGGAAACATACTCTTAGTCCCTACCTCCGTTTGCACCGTCTGCCAGCACAGAATATATAGGTTTGCGACATCCGCCCAATGCAGCTCCTGCCTTGGGTGGTGCCACTTTCCTAGATGTTCTGGTCTCCGCGACGGCAACCCCCCGACGGGTTTCATCGCGCCATGTTGCCAGGTCGCAAACCCAAATCATCCGGGTACCCCAATGCTTGCCCAAGGGCGCCCAGTCCCAAGGCCACAACAGCAATTGCGTCCTGGCCTTCCACAACCTAGGCGTAGTCACCCCTCACTTACCCCTAGAGTGGCGGCGTCACCCCTCATGCACTTCAGAATTCTGCAGTTCAACTGTAATGGACTAACTGGGAAGATTACGGAGATTGTCGATTTCATGAAGCGGCACAACATCCGCATTGCTGCGATTCAAGAGACTAAACTCACAGCAAGATCTGCATTGCAGACCTGCTCTGGTTATAATGTCCACAGGAAAGACCACGAGAGCGGAAATGGAGGCGGCCTCGCGTTTATTATACACCACTCTGTGCAATATCATATATTTGATCCTGGCATCGACCGCAGTGACAATGTCTTAGAACGTCAAGGCCTATCTGTCCGGTCAGGCGATGCAAATCTAGAAATCATCAACATCTACATCCCTCCTGTCACCTGTTGCCCCAGTGGATACCGCCCTAATATCGAGGCCTTACTCACTGGCAACAATCGCATTATCTTAGGCGATTTCAATGCCCATCACGACCTATGGCATTCAAACTTGCGGGCGGACAGTAGGGGTGAGATGTTGGCGGATCAAATAGACGAAACGACGTTCTGCACAATAAACGGAGACGCCCCCACACGTATGGTAGGAAGCTGTCATAGCTCGCCAGATATCTCAATCGTGAGCGCAGATCTCGTAAACTGCGTCAACTGGCAGCCGATGGTAACATTGGCATCCGACCACCTGCCCATACTTATTTCGTTCGAGCGTACCGCCGACTTCATCGTCACCGAAAAACGCACTTTCATAAACTTCAAAAAAGGAAAGTGGGAAGAATATAAATCTGCAACAGACAGCAGCTTTGCTGCCCTCCCTATCCCGACTGATGCCCACCAAGGGGAGCGTGCCTTCCGTAAGGTCATTGAATCCGCCTCGGCACATTTCATTCCCGCCGGGAGAATTCCCGAAATCCGGCCCCACTTCCCGGCGGAGGCCGCGAGCTTAGCGAGGGAACGCGACCTTATAAGACAGCTTGATCCAGGCGACCCCCAAATAAGGGATATAAACCAACGCATCAGATTGCTTGTGGACGAACACAAGCGGGCGAAATGGGAAGAGCACCTAAGAGGTTGTAACCTCTCTACCGGTGTAAGTAAACTTTGGTCCACCGTAAAGTCCCTATCGAATCCGACTAAGCACAAAGACAAAGTTTCCATCGCCTTTGGCGATAAGGTGCTGTCGGATGCGAAAAAATGCGCGAGCGCTTTCTGCCGACAATATATAATGCATCCTACGGTCGACAAAGATAGACGGAGAGCCAATAGACACGCACATAAACACAAACTCAGCGCGTCACCAATTACCATCACCGCTAGAGAGGTTGAGGACGCCATTGGTCGCGCTAAACCATCCAAAGCAGTGGGCCCAGACGGCATAGCCATGCCGATGCTTAAAAACCTAGGGAAAGAGGGTTTCAAATATTTAGCGCATGTCTTCAACCTGTCTCTTTCCACCTTTGTCATACCTGAGAAATGGAAAATGGCCAAGGTGGTCCCGCTACTAAAGCCTGGGAAACCAGCTAACGTATGCAATAAAATAAACGGCTACCTCCCTGATCTCTCCAGTTTTTTTCGCCTCGCGAAACCTGGCATTATCACCGACTAAATCTTCCGCGACCTTATTTACAACATGGACATCCCAAATGTCGACCATTTTGAACATTCATGTCGATGGCACTACGCTACCGACTGTCCTACACCCCAAAATCTTGGGTGTGACGTTTGATCAGGATCTACATTTTGTTGAGCACGCAGCCGCAATTGTTCCGATAATTCAGAGCCGTAACAAAATCCTCAAATCCCTCGCTGGCAGTACTTGGGGAAAGGATAAAGAAACGGTCATGACTACATACAAAGCAATTAGCCAGCTGATTACGTGCTACGCGTCACCCATATGGTCGCCAAGCCTAAAAATCACCCACTGGAAGAAACTACAGGCCTGCCAAAATACTGCTCTCAGAATCGCCACGGGCTGTCTTCTTATGTCCCAAGAACACCATCTGCATAATGAGGCGAGAATACTCCCCATCAGGGAGAGAAATGAGATGCTGACCAAACAGTTCCTGTTGAATACCCAGAAACCTGGGCATCCCAACAGACATCTGATTGATGAACCAGCACCGCCTAGGGGCTTAAGGTGTCATCTCCGTAAGCATTTTGAGGAAATACGGCAGCTGAGAACCCAGCCGTATGAAGTGGAAAAACACAAGCAGGTCCTTGGTGAACTCCATAAATAGGCGTCGTCCCTTTATGCCGGGAATTGCCCGGTGAATCCAGTACTTAACGGAAATTATCCAAAACTCGCGGAAGAGGAACGCATATTCCCCAGGGAAACGCGTGTCACTCTTGCTCAACTTCGTTCTGGATACTGTAACAGGTTAAACTCTTACCTATCCAGATTCAACCCCGACATACAAAATGTATGCCCCGCTTGCAATGTGTCCCCACATGACACCAACCATCTCTTCAATTGTAATGTGGAACCAACGCCTCTAACACCCTATTCCTTATGGTCCACCCCTGTTGAAACGGAAAGTTTCCTTGGACTCCCGTTAGAGGTTATTGATGACAATTTGTGATCGGTCGCGGCTATTAGGTGGGGCGAGCATTGCTACAACAACAACAACAATACCCAGAAACCTGAGCATCCCAACAGACATCTGATTGATGAACCAGCACCGCCTAGGGGCTTAAGGAGTCATCTCCGTAAGCATTTAGAGGAAATACGGCACCTGAGAACCCAGCCGTATGAAGCGAAAAAACACAAGCAGGTCCTTGGTGAACTCCATAAACAGGCGTCGGACCAATATGCCGGGAATTGCCCGGTGAATCCAGTACTTAAAGAAAATTATCCAAAACTCGCGGAAGAGGAACGCATACTCCCCAGGGATACGCGTGTCACTCTTGCTCAACTTCGTTCTGGATACTGTAACAGGTTAAATTCTTACCTATCCAGAATCATCCCCGACATACAAAATGTATGCCCCGCTTGCAATGTGTCCCCACATTACACCAACCATCTCTTTAATTGTAATGTGGAACCAACCCTTTCATTATGGTCCACCCCTGTTGAAACAGCAAGTTTCCTTGGACTCCCGTTAGAGGATATTGATGACAATTTGTGATCGGTCGCGGCTGTTAGGTGGGGCGAAGCATTGCTACAACAACAACATAGCAAACTGATATTCAAACATAATATTGTATAGACCTTTTGGCGGTTATTGCTCAATTATTAGCCGAAACTACGCGAACCAAGAAAAAAAGTCCACTCAATTTTGTCTATCAAAGTAGAAGTAATGATCCTCTCTAAAAAAGGAGCACTTTTTTCTTACATTTTCAAATACTATTTTCTACGTCGAATACGCTCCAATTCGAGCATTTTCCTAGCCACCCTAAGATGATGCGGGCATTGCGCTGGGTTGTTGTTGTAGCGGTAAGGTTGCTGCCCGAAGGCTTTGGGGAGTGTTATCGATGTGATGGTCCTTTGCCGGATACAGAGCCGGTACGCTCCGGTACCACAGCACCATTAAGGTGCTAGCCCGACCATCTCGGGAACGATTTATGTGGCCACATTAAACCTTCAGGCCATCCCCTCCCTCCCCACCCCCAAGTTCCATGAGGAGCTTGGGGTCGCCAGAGCCTCGTCTGTTAGGAAACACGATTCGCCGCGGATAGGTGAGGTTGACAATTAGGTTTGGAGAAGCTATATATTGCGCTGGAAACCTGAAGGGTTGCGCTACACACCCCTTGAATCTGGTATTTTAGTCGCCTCTTACGACAGGCATACCTACCGCGGGTATATTCTTACCCCCGTACCCACTGGGGGAATTGCGCTGGGTCTCCTAACGCAGCTCGTTATGGTATCCTATGTTGACTGGGGACGAGCTAATAGGTGCGATATACATACATGAAACAAAAATCAATATAATCCTTATCATACTTACGGCACAGTTACTTTTTGGTCTTCCGTTGTAAATTCTTCTTTGTTCAAAAAGGTTGTTGAATGGATTGTGCCGCTATATTCAGTATTTACTTCATCATCTTCAATGGGCTCGTTTTTGATAAATTCGCTTAACTCACCTTGCGAATTTTCACAATAATCCAGTAATTGTTCGTTTTTTATTAAATGCTCAGCTGTATTCCATTGTGCTGATTCCGACTCAATCGCTTGCTGTCTGTCTTCCAGAGCTGTTTCTGTTTCTGGAAGAAGTGAGTTTTCACCAGTGCAATTGGGCTGGCAACTGCTGAACGAGTATGAACCTTTGTCGTTTGGTAATGCTTCATCTTCAATTGCTGCCTCCATCATCGACATGTTTAAACCATCCCATTTTTTAGAAACCATTTCTCGCATCTTATGGTCGGATTGCACGCACAATTTTTGGAACCGATACACACTTATCAATTGGTGCAAGCATTTACAACACATTTTTTTTGGTAGCTCGTCACTTAGCTGCACTTCCACTATTTGGGGTATTGTGCTGGATAACAAGTCAGCTATTCGTAAATCGTCGCATTCCTCAATAGTTTGAAAGATAGATTGGTGTTGTGGTTCAGTGCTGCCTTCAGACGTGAAGGCTTCCAGTTTAATCATACAGGTCCGACACAGGTAACCGATATATAGATCACTTGTATCCATTTGAGCGACTGTATCTCCTTCACTAAAAATTATATAAACACCATAGTAAAGCACTAGGGCGACTTAGAGATGAAACGATACTAGAAAATACAATTTGGTATTCACACTTTAGACCCGATACCAAGAAAATTTGTAGTCGATACTTTTGCATCGAGTACTCAGTATTTTTGCATCGACTACTCAGGTATCGGAGAAAAGTAGTTGCATCGACAAACACTCTACACCATTGTTAATTTCAGGCATGCTTAACCAACGAAACGATATCATTTCGTTACGATAATCAACGTTAATAAACGAAACGAAGTCATTTCGTTTCGTTTATTAATGTTAAGATCGTCAAATTAACGAAATGATTTCGTTTCGTTTTCTGCCATATCAAAACGAAATCAAATCGTTTATGTTGATTATTAATTTCAAACTATGCTGGCAAAGCTGATTGATGGCGGAGTCATTAAAGGTGAAAGCATTAGCCAAGCTGATTGCAACTTTTCTCATGAATTTTGACAGTACGAACATTTCTCAGAGTATTTTTGACATTACCACCAACGAATTACACAAACAAATTACATAGTGTTTGTGTGTGTATGCGCGCTCGTTGTTACCACCTTACGGCTTC
The DNA here is from genome assembly GCF_040869045.1 of Eurosta solidaginis. Taxonomy (NCBI): domain Eukaryota; kingdom Metazoa; phylum Arthropoda; class Insecta; order Diptera; family Tephritidae; genus Eurosta; species Eurosta solidaginis. The sequence goes on from NC_090322.1 coordinate 50,550,459, forward strand.
ACCATGGCTATAGCATTGCCAGCACAATTCAAACATAAAGTATCACGTTTTTGTTAACGTTTTTAACGTTAACGAAAGCTTTTCGTTTCGGTTAAAAACGAGATACAATTTATCTTGATAATTTCTTTATCGATAATATTTCGAAGTGTTTCAACGGAAACGGTGGAAATTTTTTGATAAACGATTAGCTTAACGTTAAGGTGCATCCCTGGTTAATTTTACCAAGTAGCGCAACTAACAGCTGATCGGTGAAAATTCGCACATTCACACGCACAGTTCTCGACTCAGTTTCAAAAAAAAACTTTAGATTATTTAATTCAAATTTTAATGTGAGATAATCCTTACAAATGTATGTATACAGAACATATATGGCGTTTTTGTTATTATTAAAACAATAGTTTTATTTATATTAAAGCTTTTATCATTGTTTTTTTTAACTTTGAAAACTCTCCGAACACCATTCCTTCATTATATGACATTCGACTGCCTAGTCCACTGCCTTCCACTCTATTCGCAACATAACCTCTACTTAAGCTGCCAAACTATATAGTAAACAATGCTCTACACGCTCGTATCAATTAATTTGATTATTACTTACTATATTGGAATTTTTGGCGTCCGCCATGATGTGATGGTAAATTAGAAGCCAGTTTTTCTAAGCGGGGTCGTCCCTCGGCAGTGTATGGCAAGCACTCCGAGTGTATTTCTGTCTTGAAAAGCTCTAAGTGAAAACTAATCTGCCTTGCATATGCCGTTCGGAGTCTGCATAAAACAAGTAGGTCCTGCGCCGCCAATTTGTAGGAAAAATTATAAGGAGCACGACGCAAATTTGAAGAGAAGCTCGGCCTAAAATCTCGTCGGAGGTTATCGCGCCTTTCATTTTTTTATTTTTATTGGAATTGTTTCACATATCTTGATATACTCTGGAACGGATTATATCTATTTCCTTCACCTTTTTCAGTGCTTTAATATTGTTTTTCGCTAATTATTCCAGCTAAGGTGGTATGATATTTTTGTAAATTAGCATCTCAAAATGCTATAAACGGATGGCGGCTATAGTGTTAAACTTTTTTTTTATTAAAAATTTATTTCACAGTCAAATTAAATATTTTCACATTTTAAAAATTCTAAAATATCTGATTTGAAAATTTTCATTTTGAAATAACATTAAAAGTAAAATAACATAAAAATAATTTACAAAATTAAAGTATATTTTACAAAGTAGATAACCCTACATATACTCCCCCTCCAGTGAAACGAAAAATTAATTTTTTAAATGTTAATTTACAGTGTATATTGATTACTGTAAGAATTTTGTGTTGTAGTTTGAAAAATGTTTGAATTTTGTGTTGTAGATATATTGTATTTTTATTTTTAATTGTCAGAATTTTGAGAAATGTATTTTTCTGTTAATTGCGTTAAAAGTTTATGTTGGTATTGATATAAGTACTCAATCTTTTGATGATTCGATGTACTTGATAGTTTATTTTATTTTTTAATTTTCGGTAGGTGTTGTTATTGTTTACTAATTGTAATAACATTTTATGCATATTAATATTAGGTTGTGTTATTGCTATGTTGTTGAGACTAAAAATAACTTAATAGCTGTTTGTAAACTATTGTCAATTATAATTATGTTTTTGAAGAAATTAAAATGAGGTTGAATGATAGTAGATGGCAAGTTTGTGTGCACAATCATTCAAAAATTAAAATCTTGTATTATGCAGAATATATGTTCAATATATAATTGTACTCTGCATAATGTATGTCCAAGTTGTAGATAAGGAATTAAATGTTGATTCCTTTATTTGTTTCAGGTAGATATGAAATTGTCATGATTTTAATTTCAATATGAAAAAATTGATATATGTCAATAAAAATTATTTTAAGAAATCTTTTGAGATTTTTTAAAATTGATTATAGTAATTAGTTTTATTTAAAAAATTTAAAGTTATTTCTTTGCTCTTTGGTTTGTTAAATATAAATTTACTTGTATTGTGAAGTTTGTATGTCTGTTGTAGAATTTCTTAAATGTGTTAATGATATATATTTTTGATTATAAACTGGAGAAAGAGTATACATAATTGATATAAATAATGAATTGACTATTGTTTTAAACCAATTAATATAAATTTTTAAATAATGTAACATCATTATTCTAAATGCAACTAATTTTGTTTAGATTAATATTTCATTTCATTATGTAACAAAAGATTGAAGAAACAAACTTCTTTTTATGAATATAAATATTTTGTTGGGTACACCTTCCTTTAGTTAATTATACATGAATTTTCTTTTGTATATGATATATATATATTTTTAATTAGTTATTGTAAAAACTAATATTTTTAATCATATGTTTTTTTGCATTTATAGTAATATATCCTCGCTAACAAACATGTGCAGTAGAGCATGAGGGATGTGATTGTAGTCTTGATTTGTTTATTGGTTGACCCGACTGGATTAATGGTTGGTTAAGTGTCCAAAAATATATTTGTTATTTCTTTTGTTTGTATAATTAATTGGAAATGCATTTCAATCTCGATTTGTTGCATTGTTAAATGTTGCTTGCATAGCGTGTCGTTTATCATTTATAATTATATATTGCAGTTAGGAAAAAAGAAGATAGCACCCAAAACTTCAATAAAACTTGTCGAAAATAATGAATATTGTAACGCTTTAAATTTAGTTATATCGGTATCTTAGAAATTCGCAGTCCTCAAGTCAATATCTTCATTATTATATGATAAGACACTTGAATCCGTAATAACATCTATGATATTTTGATGTATAAAATTGGTAGTAAATATTTGCAAATAAATCACTAAAATAAATTTAGGTCCGTTGGTAGAATCGCCAAATTATATAGTGTTAAACTATATTTTTATTAAAAATTTATTTCACAGTCAAATTAAATACTTTCACATTTTAAAAATTCTAAAATATCTGATTTGAAAATTTTCATTTTGAAATAACATTAAAAGTAAAATAACATAAAAATAATTTACAAAATTAAAGCTATGATTTACAGTGCGGTGCACTGCAAATTTTTTAGTATCCGAAATTGTAGATGTTTTTTTAAAAAGATGAGTTCTACGTCAATATCAATATTCGAATGGCAGAAATAAAAATAAAAAAATACCGCGGACTGCTTTAAAACGCCGGTCGCGCTATAAAAAATCAAACACCTTTCTGAATACAGGTTAGAACGTTTTGCTGCGTAGCTACGCCTGCCAGGTGTGTTAAATTTATGGCCGCAAATATATCTTGCTACACAAAGTATATGGGTTGCAAAGCGATCTTTGGTCGCTTTGACACTTCTTATCGCCATAAGACAACAATGGATTACATTTCCGCTTCCTTCGCTTGAAATCAACCAACCACGCTAGATTTACTAGAACTCTAGAATGATGAGAGTAATACTGTTCGTGGTATTATGTTTGTATTTGTATTTTTATTTTATTATAAATCAGCGGTACCCGACAGATGATGTTCTGGGTCACCCTGGTCCACATTTTGGTCGATATCTCGAAAACGGATTCACATATACAACTCCTGGTCCACCTTTATGGCGATATCTAGAAAAGGCGTCCACCTATAGAACTAAGACCGCCCCGTTTAAAATACTCATATTCACCTTTCATTTGATACCCACGTCATACAAATACATCTCAGGGTTACCCTAGGTTCATTTTCCTACATGGTGATTTTCCCTTATTTTACAATGGATGAAGGAAAATCGTTCCAAAAAACGTTACCCTTGGTCTACAATTTGGTCGATATTTCCCAAACGTAAGTGATATGGAATTAAAAACCACTTATAAACAATCTACGAAACCAACGCAGCTATAATTATGCTCAGATGAGCAGAGCTCACAGAGTATATTCATTTTGTTCGCATAACGGTATTCCGTAACAGTACCCTGCAAAAATCGTGTGACCAAAAACGCACATAGCCACACGAATTTTTGACAGGGGTGACGATTTGGAATGAAAAATTGTGCAAATGAAATAGCATGCTGACAAATTTTGCTTTCCCACAATGTATCGTGCTCTCTCGCACCTATTATTTTCATAGGGATAACAAAATACGTAATTTTTGCGCCATTTCTAATTCTACAGAAAAGTGGAAAATTTTTTCAATTTGTGTGATTTACATTTTGCAGAAATTAATATACGCATTCTTTAATATTTTTTGGTCTACTAAAGTGTGTTTTAGCAAAAAAACTCATATCAATGTGTGCATGTTTATAAAGAAAGAAAGTGAAATATGTAATTGCATAGTATAAATAATCGTGAGCAATTCTAATGCAGAATAGTAAATTTTGATTTCCACATACATACAAGAAAAAAATTCTTGTTACCATAAAGATTTATTATCCAAAATTGAAAAAAAAAGATTAGAAAATTCGGTGTAAAAAAACGGCTATGTGTGCAATAAAATAGCCTCTCTTGTTGAGATACCCCTCCATGGTCTCCATTAATTATTGTGACGGAGGTGTGTTTGCAGCAGCAAAGTGAACCCAAACAGTGTAGGTCGTGGTGGTTGTTGTTCGTGGTCCGCATCAACTGGACCAGGTGGGGCAATGACGCCACATCCAGTTATACCAAGGTATATACCACAACAGCAACCGGGTAATGCAAGGCCACGATAGCAGCAGCAACAACCTCCCAAGGCTGGCTATCATCGTTGATTTATAAAAAAAAACAGTGTTGTGCATCTTTAATGCTTAAATATTTCCTCTGTTGAAACAGTTTCCACGATTCACTGTTCAACAAAAGCAGCAGCCAGCGTATGCTACCACCGAACAGCTGATAACAAAAACTTGGATGCACAGCAGTTTAAAGCCAAAATGGAAGTTGAGGAAATATCTGAAAATAAGGTAAATATATGTTTCGCGTTATTAACAAAATCGCCCTAAATTTTATGAATTAACAGATCGCTACGAACGACAAAGCACCCGACCGTGTGATCAAAGAAAGCACTACAGAAATTATTGCCGGCGGGGCCGTATTCTACAATCCAGTTCAAGAATTTAATCGTGATTTAAGTATTTCAGTACTTAATGTATACTCAAAGCGGTTGATAAGAGAGCGGGAAGCGGCGGCGCATAAAATTCCACAAAATACAAAGGAAAGCAAGCAATGCTAATGACAAGAAACACGGCTGGTGGTGTAAAATACGACGATGGACTGCGAATATTGGAAACGCTTGCTGCAACAGGTTTACGTAGCATAAGTTATGCAAAAGAAGTAGCAGGCGTGCGTGAAATTGTTGCAAATGATCTATCTAAGGTGGCAGTAGATTCCATTAGCGTAAATATGCGACAATGGAGTGGAACATTTAATTGTGCCAAGCGAAGGGGATGCAATGTAGGTTTGATATACGAATCAATAGCTAGTGATTTAACTGTAATAATCAATAATAAAATTCGCAATAGGACTCTCATGTACCTTTCAACTTCATATGAGAAGCGGTTCGATGTTATAGACCTAAATCCTTATGGTTGTCCGAATCGCTTTCTGGATGGCGCTATACAATCACTGACTAGTGGGGGTTCATTACTTGTAACTGCGAATGATATGGCTGTGCTGGCAGGCAATACGCCTGAAGCCTGCAATGCCAAATATAGTTCTGTGCCTTTGCGTATGAAATGCTGCCATGAGATGGGATTGCGTATACTATTGCATTGCATTGAAACGCACTCTAATCGTTATGGAAAATATATTGAGCCACTTTTGAGCATTTCTGCCAATTTTTATATACGCGTATTTGTGCGTATGCATAGTAGTCAAGCGAAGTGTAAATATAGCATGAGGTTGGTATACAGCATTTTGGTCTTTTACCACAATCCAATTACTTACCATATCCTTTATTATGAACACAGCAAACAATGAATGGTATTTCAATGCACTGGTTGTGATACCTATCTCTGATAAAGGCAATGCGGAAGTATAATTCGGTATACCAACTGGACCAAATGTTAATACAAATTGTGCGCATTGCGGTGATATACATCATGTAAGTTTCAACTATCCCACTTAAGTATTTAAACTCGAATAAATAAAATTATTTCCTTCTTACTTAATTGGTGCTTAACCGTTTAAACGGTTATGTCCGTTCAAAAAGGCGCGTCAGTCGCTTTTTCAGAGGGTTAACTGGCACCAATTGTTCACACCAAATTGTTTCTTATATTCCCAAATATAGATGGGCGGTCCACTTTGGTCGCATCCCATACATGATCCAACGTTTGTTGAAGAATTGCTACAAATCATAGAAGAAAAACCGCTAAGTGATTTGGACACACAACGTCGTTTAAAAGGTGTGTTATCGGCGGTATGCCTGAACTTGTATTGGGTACATGAGTTTTTATGTAAAAAATATTCATCATATCCAACATCAATACCTCGCATTCAATTGTGGACGCTGTACGCACTACATTGGGTTCACGTAACATGGACAAGCATATTGTTGATTCCAGTGGTAAGGCCACAATTTCAAATGATGGGGCAACCATTAAGAAACTATTGGATAAAATAATAACACAACGTAGCGTGCTCAAGTGGTATAAGCTTATCTGGAAAAGATATTTCGTAACGAAACCCCTGGAAGATTACCGCGCCTTGTCTGCTGTGGTTCAACAAAATATAACTTGGATGTTTGTTGCTCTTTTTCAATTTTCCTGAATACAAATGTCTGGATTGGAAAAATTTCAAGCAAATAAAGCTTGGCGTGCAAAAGTCAAGAAATTACTTGTCATGCAACGGTAAATGCTTATAAATATATCATTAAAATTGTATGCTTGTTTATGATGAGCCATTCGAGTGAGCATGGAGATGGATGTTTTAAATACTGTAGAGTAAATTGGCTTACTATATAAGAATTTGAAATGTTTCCAAATCTTTGACTAAAAAGTAGCTACTAGCTTGTAGAACTTTATTACTTTACTTTTAAAAAGATAAATCACTTTAGCATGGTAATATATACCTATTATTAAAAATTAATACAAACAATATCTTCAACATTTTTTTCTCGATTCACGAACACATTTAGAAAGGCTACAACGCCTACTAAAGAGCCGGTATCTTGCCAACGCTTTAGCTTGGATTTAGAGGAGGATCTACAAACTTTGCTAGAAGCACGCGCAGCTCCTCGTGTAGCGAATGTGGATCAACACGAAAGTAACGTTGCTGTTAGCGGAAATGCAATGAACAAAATATTTGAAATGGAGGATGAAAATAAATCCAACAATGCAAACACTATAAAGAGGATTCCTTATAATTTTTCAACTAAGGCATCTTGTGACGAAACTATATTCGAATGCCAACAGCAACGTACGTCTGATGAAAGTTGTATGGGTTTGGAAAAATTTGTGATAAAACAGCATCCGATCCTGACAGCACACTATTTAAGTACATACATAGCGAGAACAAGGATATGGTTAAAGAAGATGCTAAAAAGCGCAGCGCGATGGAAACTATATTAAAATCCCTTGTAAACAAGGTAAGTGAATATACAACATATTGAAAGTTGATAAGATTGCGTGGTATAAATTTAATAATATAATCTTAGAACTACAAGAAATAGATGAAGAAGCACAATCACTGCAATGTCTATTGCATGACTTATGTGTACAGGAGCAGCATCAATTGGATAATGAAACTCCTTTAAAAAGTATTGATGTAACACTCCTAGAAGATATTGAAGCGCCATCTAAAATGTGGGACTCCACAATAGTGGGCGATACCACTTTACAAACTTCACCTTTGAAAATGGTGAGACTTCTCAGACCATCTACTATACTAGAGGAAAATTGCGAAGATCAGTCTAATAGTTCTTTGGGTGGTGATGATGCATCATCACACATAAGCTTTCAAAAGTTGGTGTCATGTGGGGACACATTGCAAGCGGGGAATACATTTTGTATGTCGGGGTTGATTCTGGATAGGTAAGAGTTTAACCTTTTACAGTACCCAGAACGAAGTTGAGCTAGAGTGACTCGCTTTTCTCTGAGAGTATGCGTTCCTCTTCCGCGAGGTTTGGATACTTTTCTTTGAGTACTGGATTCACCGGGCAATTCCTAGCATAAAGGTCCGACGCTTGTTTATGGAGTTCACCAAGGACCTGCTTGTGTTTTTTCGCTTCATACGGCTGGGTTCTCAGGAGCCGTATTTCCTCAAAATGCTTACGGAGATGACTCCTTAGGCCCCTAGGCAGTGCTGGTTGACCAATCAGATGTCTGTTGGGATGCTCAGGTTTCTGGGTATTCAACAGGAACTGTTTGGTCAGCATCTCGTTTCTCTCCCTGATGGGGAGTATTCTCGCCTCATTATGCAGATGGTGTTCTGGGGACATAAGAAGACAGCCCGTGGCAATTCTGAAAGCAGTATTTTGGCAGGCCTGTAGCTTCTTCCAGTGGGTAATTTTTAGGCTTGGCGACCATATGGGTGACGCATAGCACTTAATCGGCTGGCTAATTGCTTTGTGTGTAGTCATGAGCGTTTCTTTATCCTTTCCCCAGGTATTGCCAGCGAGGGATTTGAGGATTTTGGTACGACTCTGAATTCTCGGAACAATTGCGGCTGCGTGCTCACCAAAATGTAGATCCTGATGAAAGTCACACCCAAAATTTTAAGGTGTAAGACAGTCGGTAGGGTAATGTCATATGGTCGACATTTGGCGCGGCCATGTTTTAAATAAGATCACCGATGATTTGGTTGGTTACAATATCAGGTTTCGCGAGGCGACAAAACTGGAGAGATAGCTGTTTATTTTATTACAAAGCTCATCGGTGTAGGAAACAATAGCATAGGTGTAGAAGCAATAGTGACTCCTTCTGGTGGTAAAGGTAGCTATTGATATGTAGAAGTTAAACAGAAACTTGATGAATATGAGTTTTTTTTTAAGTTATTGCAAAAAAGCGTTGAGGATTTTTAATATCTTACGAGGTATCTTCGTACATGTTTCTAAGAATGAATAATGAGACCTATTCAAACTTCGCTATACTTTAACATACGATACTTTACCCCATTTTAACACAACTATCATTTTTTGATTTTATTAAATTTTAAAAAATGTTTCTGCCTCCACAGTTCCATTTCCGTATTGGATGGTAAATATGGCTTTCGCATTTTCTCCATCAATAACTGTGACAAGGTGGAAAAAATCTATGCGCGTAAATCGCAACATATCTTGGTCGAGCGTTTCTTCAATAGCTCTCTAGTGGTGATGGTGACAGCAGAGAAACCCAACTGTTTACAAATGTTACAATATATCAATTGCGTCTACGGCTCAAATACCCACAGTATATGAATGAATCGAACGCACCTAATTGTCTGCCTAACGGATAGTTTACATATTCATCAAATCGAAAATATTGCATCAAACGAACTGGGTCTGAATACTGAAACAGTACACATATTCAAAATCGATGAGGAGGCTGTGATGATGGTATAGGGTGAGTTGTTGAATAACATACGAAAACCACTTTATCCCATCTATATATTTGCATTACAGCTAAAGCTTTACAAACAGCAAAAATTGCTGGCGCCAAGCAATTGGAAAAGGCAGTGAAGCATTCATCACACTGTACGGATGGTGTAAAGTTAGAAACTGCTGTTGTAACAGCTGCCACCGAAACAACGGTCATCTCTACTTCGTCGAGTAACGGCTCGTCCGACTATCTATCGAAGACAGTATAATCATATCTTTTGCCAACACAGGTTAGCGATGTGCTTGCACAGGAAAAGATTTCAATTGGAAAACAAAAACCAATTAAGAGAGTTTATTTATTATTAAAGTATTTACTTTTCTTTATATCAACAGTATTAATTTAAGTTGCAATATCACGTACATATATAATAAGGGATGTGATACAATTGCTGTCGGAATTAGATTTGAAACCAATCAATACTCCTGCTAAGGGTTGTAGAATTATTGCTTGAATAATTAGATTTAGAACAATAATAAGTCTGACTTAATTACAAGTCGTACATTTTTAAATTCATCAATTACGACAGCAACCGGATTCTACGACACCTTTGAATATTCTTGATCTGAAAAAAGAGTAAACCTAATCTGAATTTCTACTAAGCTTTAAGTTGTAGATTATTCAAATAGTTGGAGTTTTTTCTAAAGCTTAAAATTATTTTCTGCTCGCTTAGAAAAGATTTCAATTGGAAAACAAAAACCAATTAAGAGAGTTTATGTTATTATTAAAGTACTTACTTTTCTTTATATCAATTGTATTAATTTAAGTTGCAATATCACGTACATATATCATAAGGGATGTGATACGATTGCTGTCGGAATTAGATTTGAAACCAATCAATACTCCTGCTATGGGTTGCAGAATTATTGCTTGAATGATTAGATTTAGAACAATAATAAGTCTGACTCAATTACTAGTCGTACATTTTTAAGTTCATCAATTACGACAGCAATCGGATTCCACGACACCTTTGAATATTCTTGATCTGAAAAAAAAGAGTAAATCTAATCTGAATTTCTAATTAGCTTTAAGTTGTAGATTTAAATTGATTCAAATAATTGGAGTTTTTTCTAAAGCTTAAAATTATTTTCTGTTCGCTTGGAAAAGATTTCAATTGGAAAACGAAAACGAATCAAGCGAGTTTATTTATTATTAAAATACTTACTTTTCTTTATATGAACTGTATTAATTTAAGTTACAATTTCATGTGCATATATAATAAGGGATGTCGTGATATGATTGCTGTCGGAATTAGATTTGAAACCAATCAATACTCCTGCTAAGGGTTGCAGAATTATTGCTTGAATGATTAGATTTAGAACAATAATAAGTCTGACTCAATTAATAGTCGTACATTTTTAAGTTCTTCAATTACGACAGCAATCGGATCCACGACACCTTTGAATATTCTTGATCTGAATTTCTACTAAGCTAACTTAGTAGATTATTCAAATAATTGGAGTTTTTTCTAAAGCTTAATATTATTTTTTTGCTCGCTTTGAAGAGATTGGAAAACAAAAACCAATTAAGCGAGTTTATTTATTATTAAAGTTCTTCTGTTTTATATGAACTGGATTAATATAAGTTCCAATTTCATGTACATATATAATAATATTGAAAATAATAAATATTGAAAATTCAATTTTTTGGTTTATATTTTATTCATATGGCTGCTCCAGGTAAAGTAAATCTGCAGGTAAAATTCACGTTATATGGCGGTTATATAAATGGTAAAACCGCAGTAAAATTGATTGTTAAATGGCTCGAAAATGTAGAGTGAAATGACGGAAAAATGACCGCCATTTGACGAGCATTGTGACGTGTGTGAGCAGCACAGTGCTATGCTCACATCCTATAAGTGGGAGCGGAATGCACGATCACATTAATAGGAACGAAACGGAAAATTTGGTCACAAAAGTTCATCACGCCCATGCAAACGTGACTATGAATATAACCGCTGCAGATAGTCATAATGACCGTAAAATGACTAGTAAAATGACGTGGAGCGTTTTTGCAGGGTATAAACTAATCGAGAAAAATTTTTACTTCATATTTGTAATGTACCTTAACTTTGGTACAAATTACTTTTGTTAAATTTAAATAGAACTATTGAGAAGGGACGTGTTTTATTATAGGTCGAGTCTAGAACAATATTTAATAAAGTGTATATTCAAGTGTGTACAATAATAAAGTGGTTGTGCAGTAGTATGTATATATAGGAATGTGTATTGTGAATCGATTGTATGTGTGTTCCTGAACCGATGATAGGTGTGTTCCTGACATCCCTCCATTTCAGCGGTACCTTGCGGGTGTCTTAATTACACGTCCAGAGCGAGTGCGTGGTGGATGATTGAGGCTAGCTGCATCCTGTGGTGTAGCGGGCGTGGAAGGTTCAGCTTCACGAGGCATGTCATCTGGCGAACACTGTTGTGTTGTGGTTTCTGTCGGTGGCTGTGTTGGATTCGAAGAACTCTGGTTTTTTGTTCCAACAATTGGACGATCTGTGGACGAGTTAGGATCAAAGTCGAGGGATGAAGTGGCTGGCTTAAGATGCCTTGTGTTTCTTCTGTTTATGGCGCCATCCTCGGTTTATACTCTGTACGAGCGGTGTCCTTAAGCTATATATTGCGCTGGCAACCTGCAGGGTTGCGCTACATAGCCCGTGGAATCTGATATTTTAGTCCCCTCTTACGCATACGACAGGCATACGGCGATGTTACCGGCATTCTCAAGTACATCAACAAGTTCGAATGTATCTTGCTGTCCTCAATTTGGTTCAAAACCCTACCATTAATGAAAGAAGCGTGGTCCTCCAAGCGAGAGACGCCACCACAGATGTTGAGGTCCGATATCTAGATGCCTTATTAGCTGATTTGAAGTTGATCAGGAACCAATGGGAAACAATTTTAAACGAATGCAAAAAAGTTGCTATTCAATTGAACATTTCGCCAAAGTTTCCGGACATTCGAAAGAGAAAACCCAAAAGGCATTCTGAAGATAATTTAAACGAGATGATTACGGATGATTCAGAGTCTGATTTCAAAAACAATACATTCTTAGTGATCGTTGATTCGGTAATCACTGGCATTACTGAACGATTTGCAGCTATGAGAAATTTGAACGAAAAGTTTTCCTTTTTGTGGTAATTTAAGACATGGATGAAACTACGGTTCGGGCGAGCGCAGCAAAATTTGTCGAAAAATACAAGTCGGATATTTCTCAAAGCTTAGAATGTGAAATAGTTCACTTGAAACACATTTACGAAGCAAATTTTGATAAAGGTCTGTCACCATTGGAATTGCTAAATGCCGTCTATTTTCAAAATATGTATACAATTTTCCCCCAACTTTTGTATTGGTTTACGTACCTTTTGCACTTTACCTGCCACTGTATCTAGTGCAGAACGTTCATTCAGCGTCGTTTCAAGAATGAAAGACTTTCATAGATCGTGTTCATCTAAAGAGCGAGTTTTAGGACTTGCCACGCTTTGTGTTGCATCCGTTTTGGCAAGACAGTTAATTTTTGATATTATTATAAAAAATTTTGCAGCGAAAAAAGCAAGTAAAGCCACTCTTTGATATCCGAACATTCTATATTGAATAATTAAAATTTATAATCATTATTAAATTTATCAGAAATGTATGAAAATGTTACCAAATAACTAGAAAAGATTATTTGAAATAATATGTGGCTGTTAAAAGAGAATTTTATTTCTACGTTACAATAAAATAAAACAAATAGTAAATATTCTGTGTTAATTTTATTGTTAGCCCTTAGCCAAAAATCATTTAGTTGATGTGGCAAAAATTTTTTTTGATGTAATCCATCAATAAGGATTTATGAATGAAACGTCATTAATTCACGTTAATCAAATGTATTAGTGGATTTTTTATAGGGGGCCCGTACATTTTTTTAGTCCCGGGCACGGATTTTCTCTCTACGGCCCTGGTTCGAAGACGCCAGAGGGGATTGTAGCCAGAGACTCCGGACACAGAGCCAAAATATCAGTACCTCTAAAAGCACATACGAGCAGCTTTCAAGCGGAAGTATTCGCCATATGTTGGTGCGCTAAGCTGAACCTTCAGCGCTGATACTCCAATGAAACAATTTCCATACTCAGTCAGACAGTCAGGCCCCACTAAAGGCAATTGTGGCGTTCGAAATAAAGTCAGCACTGGTCCTTGGGTGCACAACGTAGTACTGTTGCACTGGGTCCCAGGCCATAGGGGAGTATAGGGTAATGAGCAGGCGGACTCTAGTGTTTAGTTTGTTGCGTCCCTCCCACAAATTATCATCCTCCCAGCAGATCCATGCAGCGGGTCTGCGCCATACTCTCCTCCTCCGGGAAGGTATCGAACCCAATCCGTGTCCTTCTCCTGACCCCGGTCATGAGAAATGGTTTTGCTGCGTTTGCCGGAAAAGAATCTTTTTAGGACGGTCATACTCTTGTCAGTGTGTCACGTGCAAGGGATGGTTGCATCGGACAGGTTGCTCTGGGCTTGATCCCAAAACCCGACGTCCTCGTAACTTTTACAAATATTTTGTGGCTTCTTGTTGTTTACGCCCTCATTACATTATGAGAAAATACGGCACCTGAGAACACATCCGTATGAAGCTGAAAAACACAAGCAGTTCCTGAGTGAACTCCACAAACAGGCGTCGGACCTCTATGCCAGGAGTTGCCCGGTGAATCCTGTACTCAAATAAAAAAACTAGCAGAGTAGGAACCCACTCTCCATAAAGAAGCGGGAGTCACTCTAGCCCAGCTTCGATCTGGATACTGTAACAGGTTAAACTCTGACCTATCCAGAATCAACCCCGAAATACAAAACATATGTCCTGCTTATAATGTGTCCCCACATGACACCAACCATCTCTTTAGCTGTATTGTGGAATCAACGCCTCTAACACTCCTCTCATTATGGTCCACCCCTGTTGAAACTTTCTGTTTCCTTGGACTCCCGGACTCAATGTCCTCTAATTGATGACAATTTGTGATCTGTCGCACCTATTGGATGGGGCGATGCACTGCTACAACAAGAGCAGGCGGACAACCCGGAAAGAGAGGCAGGAACTGCATGACCCATCGATCCCAAGCCGTTCCTGTCAGTTGGCTCACATGGGCATTTATTACGAGAAGGGGGGGGGGGGGGGGGGGAGAAGAACACTGGAGCAATACGCCAGGTTTGAGACAATCTAAGTTACTGTTAGGAAGTTATAGCACAAGTCGCTACAGGGCAATAATAGACCTATCGAAAGATAACCGAAGAACCCCAAGAGCTATTCTTACAGGGCATTATAGACTGAGCAGCCGTATGCAGAAAGTGGGCATACTATCGAATAACACATGCCGATTTTGGGATCGATCAGCAGACGGCGGACCATATCCTCCAAGAATACGAAGCAATCTCAAAACGTAGGGCTAAGTTTATGGGCTCACCATGGCCAGTGCATTCCCACATTTAATCCCTCAAGCCAAGAACTCTGCTAGGGTTCATCAAAGAAGTCGGCTACGATGAGGTGCTGTGAAGGAGATGTGCAAGTCACTGTGCAATCCTCAATAAATTATCTATCTACGTTCCGGTAACAAGCACCATGGAGGTACTAACCCGACCATCTCCGGACCTATTGATATGACTACATTGAACCTTCTAGGGATTGAATATTAATAATGACCGCAATGCGAAAGTCTGCTAAAATTTACAATTATCCATGGAATGCTACATATATAACTTCCCACGTTTTGAATCAGTAATGAAAAGAGCAAAATTTACTAAAATTTTAACTGGTTGTGGGTAAGGTGTTGATGTCCTCTCTTAACGCAATGTAACGGCAACGGCGACGCAGGGAAAATAATAAAAATCCTATAAATCTACTGATCATAATTAATTAATCCCTCCCTTTCTATGCAGTTGTATGCATACATACACATGGGTTTTGTTCTCCAAACGCTATTTAAAGAAATCAATTGGTATTTACATGAACTTCGAACTCTTTGGTATTTGCCTTCTTCAGTTGATTATCAACAAAAGCATGACAAATTACCACTAACAAATTCATACATGTTGTTAATATATTTAATATGGTAGGCAATTTACTTACCCTTTCTGGTGCGAAGATCCTGGACAATCGGGCCTGACTAGACGAGATTTACTTTGCTTTAACATAGCGTGCTTAACGTGAACCATATCATGTAGGGCACAATTTCGATTATGCAACCAATCAAAGAAATGTCGTGCTTGTAATACTGCTATGATAGCAGCAGCAGCTCCCGGTGGCGGCACATAAACAACAGTTGCATGCGGATCAGTTGCATTTTTTGCTTCGGCTACCTATTCAATTTTAATTCACATTACATTTTCTACTATTGCAATTTTTAATCAATACAAATCAATATAAATTACCGAAGCAAATACTGGCAAACCAAGATGCGTAGTTCCACCCTTTATTGGGAAAATACATCCAACCAATTTTGTACCGTATTCCAAAGCATGTTGGTTGTGGAAAGTACCTTAAAAAAATAAATAAATGTAAGGCGCGATAACCTCCGAAGAGATCTAAGGCCGAGCTTCTCTTCCAATTTGCGTCGTGCTCCTCTTGATTTTTCCCTACAAATTGGCCGGACGGGACCTACATGTTTTATGGCGACACCGAACGGCATCTGCAAGACAGATGAGTTTTCACTGAGAGCTTTTCATGGCAGAAATACAATCGGAGCGCTTGCCAGACACTGCCGAGGGGCGACCCCGCTTAGAAAAATTTTCTTCTAATTGAAAAATCTTATTTCTAAAATTTTGATGTTGCTTTGCCCGGGAGTTGAACCCAGGGCATACGGTGTGATAGGCGGAGCACGCTACCATCACACCACGGTGGCCGCGTACCTTGTTTACCGGTAAATCCTTGGCAAATGACACGTGAATCTGCATTTAATTGTAGGTTTCTTGTTGTTTTGGCATATCCTGAGCTGAATCGCTCCCCGGCAGAGATGATATATATTAGAATAATCGCTTCCCAAGGCAGTCGGTTCTATGTACCGGAGCGACTCGGGATTTTTCCCGACCAAGGACTGTCATTTCAGTGTGACCCCATTTAATTTGTTTTGTCCGTCCCACAAATTGTCATCCTCCCAGCAGCTCCTTGCAGCAGGACTGCTACATATTCTCTTACTCCGGGAAGGTATCGAACCCAATCCGGGTCCGTCTCCTGACCCCGGTCATGAGAAATGGTTTTGCTGCATTTGCCAGAAAAGAATCTTTTTAGGACGGTCATACTCTGTTCAGTGTGTCTCGTGCAAGGGATGGTTGCATAGGACAGGTTGTTCTGGGCTTGATCCCAAAACCCGACGTCCACGTAACTTTTATAAATCTTTTGTGGCTCCTTGCTGCTCACGCCCAAGGGCGTCCCGTAGTCTACGCCTAAGCGTATCCCCACTACCTTCCAGCAGCTTCGCTGCTCAGCAAGCCACAACAAGTACCCGCTGCTGCTCGCGCCCCACGGCGCCAACAACTCAAACAGCTGATACCACTCATGACTACTACCTTCGTAGTAGAGCTGGTAGCAATGCTGAGCATCAGCCCCTGCCCCCGTCTTCGTCTCCCCCCCTCTTTTCTGGCAGCAATCGTGCAGGTCAGGGAAACAGACTCTTAGTCCCTGCCTCCGTTTGCACCGTCTGCCAGCACAGAATATATAGGTTTGCGACATCCGCTCAATGCAGCTCCTGCCTTGGGTGGTGCCACTTTCCTAGATGTTCTGGTCTCCGCGACGGCAACCTCCCGACGGGTTTCATCGCGCCATGTTGCCAGGTCGCAAACCCAAATCATCCGGGTACCCCAATGCTTGCCCAAGGGCGCCCAGTCCCAAGGCCACAACAGCAATTGCGTCCTGGCCTTCCACAACCTAGGCGTAGTCACCCCTCACTTACCCCTAGAGTGGCGGCGTCACCCCTCATGCACTTCAGTATTCTGCAGTTCAACTGTAATGGACTAACTGGGAAGATTACGGAGATAGTCGATTTCATGAAGCGGCACAACATCCGCATTGCTGCGCTTCAAGAGACTAAACTCACAGCAAGATCTGCATTGCAGACCTGCTCTGGTTATAATGTCCACAGGAAAGACCGCGAGAGCGGAAATGGAGGCGGCCTCGCGTTTATTATACACCACTCTGTGCAATATCATATATTTGATCCTGACATCGACCGCAGTGACAATGTCTTAGAACGTCAAGGCCTATCTGTCCGGTCAGGCGATGCAAATCTAGAAATCATCAACATCTACATCCCTCCTGTCACCTGTTGCCCGAGTGGATACCGCCCTAATATCGTGGCCTTACTCACTGGCAACAATCGCATTATCTTAGGCGATTTCAATGCCCATCACGACCTATGGCATTCAAACTTGCGGGCGGACAGTAGGGGTGAGATGTTGGCGGATCAAATAGACGAAACGACGTTCTGCACAATAAACGGAGACGCCCCCACACGTATGGTAGGAAGCTGTCATAGCTCGCCAGATATCTCAATCGTGAGCGCAGAACTCGTAAACTGCGTCAACTGGCAGCCGATGGTAACATTGGCATCCGACCACCTGCCCATACTTATTTCGTTCGAACGTACTGCCGACTTCATCGTCACCGAAAAACGCACTTTCATAAACTTCAAAAAAGGAAAGTGGGAAGAATATAAATCTGCAACAGACAGCAGCTTTGCTGCCCTCCCTATCCCGACTGATGCCCGCCAAGGGGAGCGTGCCTTCCGTAAGGTCATTGAATCCGCCTCGGCACATTTCATTCCCGCCGGGAGAATTCCCGAAATCCGGCCCCACTTCCCGGCGGAGGCCGCGAGCTTAGCGAGGGAACGCGACCTTATAAGACAGCTTGATCCAGGCGACCCCCAAATAAGGGATATAAACCAACGCATCAGATTGCTTGTGGACGAACACAAGCGGGCGAAATGGGAAGAGCACCTAAGACGTTGTAACCTCTCTACCGGTGTAGGTAAACTTTGGTCCACCGTAAAGTCCCTATCGAATCCGACTAAGCACAAAGACAAAGTTTCCATCGCCTTTGGCGATAAGGTGGTGTCGGATGCGAAAAAATGCGCGAGCGCTTTCTGCCGACAATATATAATGCATCCTACGGTCGACAAAGATAGACGGAGAGCCAATAGACACGCACATAAACACAAACTCAGTGCGTCACCAATTACCATCACCGCTAGAGAGGTTGAGGACGCCATTGGTCGCGCTAAACCATCCAAAGCAGTGGGCCCAGACGGCATAGCCATGCCGATGCTTAAAAACCTAGGGAAAGAGGGTTTCAAATACTTAGCGCATGTCTTCAACCTGTCTCTTTCCACCTTTGTCATACCCGAGAAATGGAAAATGGCCAAGGTGGTCCCGCTACTAAAGCCTGGGAAACCAGCTAACGTAGGTGAGTCATATCGTCCGATATCTCTCCTATCGCCAGTGGCAAAGACGCTTGAAGCCATTTTGCTCCCTTATTTCCAAGCACATTTGCAGCTAGCCCCTCATCAGCATGGCTTCAGAAAACTCCATAGCACTACCTCCGCGCTAAATGTCATTAGCACCCAGATAAATTGCGGTTTGAATCAATATCCCCACCATAGAACAGTACTCGTAGCGTTAGACCTATCAAAAGCTTTTGATACGGTCAACCGTGGCTCGTTACTGCAAGACCTGGAAGGGTCCACCCTTCCCCCATGTCTTAAAAGGTGGACCGCAAATTATCTGGGTGGTCGGCAGGCATCGGTGCAATTCAGAAACGAAACATCAAAACAAAGGAGAATTAAACAAGGGGTGCCACAGGGTGGTGTCCTATCCCCGCTTTTGTTTAATTTCTACATATCTAAGCTACCTTCACCACCGGAAGGAGTCACAATCGTTTCCTACGCCGATGACTGCACAATAATGGCCACAGGCCCAGGCCCAAAGATCGATGAGCTATGCAATAAAATAAACGGCTATCTCCCTGATCTCTCCAGTTTTTTCGCCTCGCGAAACCTGGCATTGTCACCGACTAAATCTTCCGCGACCTTATTTACAACATGGACGCCCCAAATGTCGACCATATTGAACATCCACGTCGATGGCACTACGCTACCGACTGTCCTACACCCCAAAATCTTGGGTGTGACGTTTGATCAGGATCTACATTTTGGTGCGCACGCAACCGCAATTGTTCCAAGAATTCAGAGCCGTAATAAAATCCTCAAATCCCTTGCTGGCAGTACCTGGGGAAAAGATAAAGAAACGCTCTTGACCACATACAAAGCAATTAGCCAGCCGATTACGTGCTACGCGTCACCCATATGGTCGCCAAGCCTAAAACACACCCACTGGAAGAAACTACAGGCCTGCCAAAATACTGCTCTCAGAATCGCCACGGGCTGTCTTCTTATGTCCCCAGAACACCATCTGCATAATGAGGCGAGAATACTCCCCATCAGGGAGAGAAATGAGATGCTGACTAAACAGTTTCTGTTGAATACCCAGAAACCTGGGCATCCCAACAGACATCTGATTGACGAACCAGCACCGCCTAGGGGCCTAAGGAGTCATCTCCGTAAGCATTTTGAGGAAATACGGCACCTGAGAACCCAGCCGTATGAAGCGGAAAAACACAAGCAGGTCCTTGGTGAACTCCATAGACAGGCGTCGGACCTTTATGTCGGGAATTGCCCGGTGAATCCAGTACTTGAAGAAAAATATCCAGAACTCGCAGAAGAGGAACGCATACTCCCCAGGGAAACGCGTGTCACTCTTGCTCAACTTCGTTCTGGATACTGTAACAGGTTAAACTCTTACCTATCCAGAATCAACCCCGACATACAAAATGTATGCCCTGCTTGCAATGTGTCCCCACATGACACCAACCATCTCTTTAATTGTAATGTGGAACCAACGCCTCTAACACCCCTTTCCTTATGGTCCACCCCTGTTGAAACGGCAAGTTTCCTTGGACTCCCGTTAGAGGATATTGATGACAATTTGTGATCGGTCGCGCCTATTGGGTGGGGCGAGCATTGCTACAACAACAACAACAACAACAACAACAACAACAACAACAACAACAACAACAACAACAACAACAACATTAGAATAATATAACATTTTTTTTTTATTATTTAAAAATACACATACGTATGAATGAAAAGCAGAGTAAATAATGTTGCTTTGGTTGTAGCGATAAGGACACTCCCCGGGAGCGATTTAGTATGACCACCTGAAACCTTCTAGGCCATCCCGTCGATTCTATACAACTTTCAGATTATAAAAACGGATCTCGACACGCGTCTTTTGGATCCACCTTTGTTTAGGTTGTGCACTGTCTTGTGAACGTTACCTTTTTTGGTTTTGGAAATCGAATCTTCCAATTCCAATTGGTGGCAAGAGGACTTGGCTGCCTCTAGTTAATGCGCCAGGTTAATTTAGGAGTGCCTAAACAGCTAACACACGTCACACCTAAAAGCCCGTAGCACAAGCACTTTTTTAGTTTAATTACCACAATTATAGTTTTTCATCGTTTTAAAATGTTTCCCGGAATAATTAATAAATTGTCGTATTAAGATCAATGATGACATTAAGATGACGCTGTCATTTCGATGACAGCAGGAAACGTCGATGGGTTAGTGGAGAGCGAAAAAAGCTTTGAATGTGTGGGTGAACTAGTTACCACAGTCTTGTAGGGTAGTGATAGAACTTTTAAAAAAAGTATCGATACCGGTACACATTTAAAATACTCGGATAAAAGTATCGACTCTAGTGCTCATACTCAGTAAAAGGTATCGAGTATACTCGACCCAAGTGAGTACTTCGGATTTTTACCAAAAGTGAAGAAATTTTTTTCTAAAACGAGATCGTATGTTTAGAATTTAGGAAAAAAGAAGTAAAGAAGTTTAAGGTTGGGCAAAACCGAACATTATATACCCAGTTGTCTGCTCTTACATATATTTTAAGGATACGTTTAAAGGGAATCGTCACGGACGAAATGATTTAAAAGAAACTAGTTATACATACATATTCAAATTCCCCAGCGGGTTAGGGGGTCGTAAGAGGCGATTAAAATACCAGATTCAAGGGGCTGTGTAGCGCAACCCTTCAGGTTGCCAGCGCAATATATAGCTTCTCCAAACCCAATTGTCAACCTCACCTATCCGCGGCGAATCCTGTTTCACTAACAGACGAGGCTCTGGCGACCCCAATCTCCTCATGGAACTTGGTGGTGGGGAGGGAGGGATGGCCTGAAGGTTTAATGTGGCTATATAAATCGTTCCCGAGATGGTTGGGCTAGCACCTTAATGGTGCTGTGTTGTCGGAGCGTACCGGATTTGTATCCGGCAAAGAACCATCACATCGATAACACTCCCCAAAGCCTTCGGGGAGTAACCTTATCGCTACAACAACAACAACATACATATTCAAATATCATGTTCCGTAAGAGGCTATACAACATTTGGGTAATAGTCTAGTTGAGGAGTCGACTGCTAATACGCTACCAAAAAATTTTAACGCGTTCAAAAGATATTAACGAAAAACCGAAAAAATACCCGCGGGTACCTCCGAAACCGAGGGTCTCATCCATAATATTTTTGCGCAGAACACCTTTCTGCGTTGGCGGCCTTCGTCCGCGCTTATAAAAAATAACCCTGGGCTACGTAATGCCAAGTCCGGGTGTGTGGTATAACCATGGCTACCGCCACGTAGAGCCACACTTTTTTTTGTGTGTACGAACACAACAACAACCACATGGAAATCGCCAAATTCAACTGCCAATATCTCCGGACAGAGATAAAATTTTTCTTTTCCGCCTTCGGATTATTGTTCTCAAGATTAATACGCGTCTTTTGCGTAGCGTATTAGCAGTTGACCCCTCAACTAGACTATTACCCAACATTTGCTATATTTAAAAAAAATTTCCTCTGAGGTAAAACGAGTTAAGTATTTTTTTATGGCACTAAACGTGTTGTGGAGAGATAATCTAAATAGAAGGGGATCAGAACTGGTAATGTTATTACGTATCATGTATATATGTATTGCAAATTTTGTTGCGATTAAAACTGTAAGCACCTTTTTAGTAGTCGGAGTCTTTACCAGCCGCATAGGGTCGGATTATTTCGCTAGGTCATGTTCTCTTGCTAGGTTTGCAGCTTCGGCCGGGAAGTGTGGTTTGATTTCAGGTATTCCACCGGCCGGAATGAATAGTGTCGAAGCTGAACTGATGGCTTTCTTTAACAAGAACTAGCACGTGTGATATATATTATAGGCAGCTGAATTGTATTTTTAAATCCAACTGTCATATGAGAAGCAACAGCAAAGTATTCATGAGGGTTTTTAAATCATAGTACGTTCGACGAAGACGATCTTGTAAATTGCCTAAATGGTTTTTTTTTTTTCAAAATATTTAAATTATTGTGGCGGTGAAAATAAAAAAAAAAATTAAATCCAGTGCTTCTCCTCTATAATTTGTCCAACATAAAAAAATTGTCCGTAAAATAAACTTCAAATGGATGCAGTGTAGGTTAAAATTGAGATTAAATAAATCTCAACATTTAGGCCGGCTTTTTCAGTACAAGTTCAGACTCAGTTTGTCAGTTAAACTACGCTTGAACTTATTCTGCTTTTTTTCAGCCTACTTTAACTGAAGTTTCAGCGGCCGATCTAGCAGGGTTAAACTCTAGTTAACATATCATTTATTTGCGTTGTTGTTGTAGCAATGTTTCGCCCCACCTAATAACTGCGACCGATCACAAATTGTCATCAATATCCTCTAACGGAAGTCCAAGGAAACTTACTGTTTCGACAGGGGTGGACCATAATGAAAGGGGTGTTAGAGGCGTTGGTTCCACATTACAATTAAAGAGATGGTTGGTGTCATGTGGGGACACATTGCAAGCGGGCATACATTTTGTATGTCGGGGTTGATTCTGGATATGTAAGAGTTTAACCTGTTACAGTATCCAGAACGAAGTTGAGCAAGAGTGACTC
Organism: Eurosta solidaginis; assembly: GCF_040869045.1. NCBI lineage: Eukaryota > Metazoa > Arthropoda > Insecta > Diptera > Tephritidae > Eurosta > Eurosta solidaginis. The sequence continues at coordinate 50,573,953 of NC_090322.1, forward strand.
GCGTTTCCCTGGGGAGTATGCGTTCCTCTTCCGCAAGTTTTGGGTACTGTTCCCCGAGTACTGGATTCACCAGGCAATTCCCGGCATAAAAATCCGACGCCTGTTTGTGGAGTTCACCAAGGACCTGCTTGTGTTTTTTTGCTTCATACGGCTGAGTTCTCAGGTGCCGTATTTCCTCAAAATGCTTACGGAGATGACTCCTTAAGTCCCTAGGCAGTGCTGGCTCATCAATCAGATGTCTGTTGGGATGCCCAGGTTTCTGGGTATTCAACAGGAACTGTTTGGTTAGCATCTCCTTTCTCTCCCTGATGAGGCGAATTCTCGCCTCATTATGTAGATGGTGTTCTGGGGACATAAGAAGATAGCCCGTGACGGTTCTGAGCGCAGTATTTTGGCAGACCTGTAGCTTCTTCCAGTGGGTAGTTTTTAGGCTTGGCGACCATATAGAGGACGCGTAGCACGCAAACGGCTGGCCAATTGCTTTGTATGTGGTAATGAGCGTTTCTTTGTCTTTTTCCCAAGTACTGCCAGCAAGGGATTTGAGGATTTGTTTACGGCTCTGGATTTTCGGAACAATTGCGGCTGCGTGCTCACCAAAATGTTGATCCTGATCAAACGTCACACCCAAGATTTTGGGGTGTAGGACAGTCGGTAGCGTAGTGCCATCGACGTGGATCTCCAAAATGGTCGACATTTGGGACGTCAAAGTTGTAAATAGGGTCGGGGATGATTTAGCCGGTGATAATGCCAGGTTTCACGAGGCGAAAAAACTGTAGAGATCAGGGAGGTAGCCGTTTATTCTGATGCAAATTTAATCGATCTTTGGGCCCGGGCCTGTGGCCGTTATTGTGCAGTCATCGGCGTAAAAAACGATAGTAACTCCTGGTGGCGAAGGTAGTTTTGATATGTAAAAATTAAACAAAAGTGAGGATAGGACACCACCCTGAGGCACCCCTTGTTTAATTCTTCTTGGCTTTGATATTTCGTTTATGAATTGCACCGATGCATGCCGACCACCCAGATAATTTCGGTCCACCTTTTAAGACATGGGGGAAGGGTAGACCCTTCCAAGTCTTGCAGTATCGTGCCATGGTTAACCGTATCAAAAGCTTTTGATATGTCTAGCGCTACGAGTACTGTTCTATGGTGGGGCTTCTGATTTAAACCACAATTTATCTGGGTGCTAATGGCATTTAGCGCGGTGGTGGTGCTATGGAGTTTTCTAAAGCCATGCTGATGACAGGCTAGCTGCAAATTTGCTTTGAAGTGGGGGAGCAAAATGGCTTCAAGCGTCTTGGCTACTGGCGATAGGAGAGATATCGGGCGATATGACTCTCCTATGTTAGCTGGTTTCCCAGGCTTTAGTAGCGGGACCACCTTGGCCATTTTCCATTTTTCGGGAATGACAAAGGTGGAAAGAGACAGGTTGAAGACATGTGCTAAATATTTGAAACCCTCTTTCCCTAGGCTTTTAAGCATCGGCATGGCTATGCCGTCTGGGCCCACTGCTTTGGATGGTTTAGCATGACCGATGGCATCCTCAACATCTTTGGCGGTGATGGTAATTGGTGACGCGCTGAACTTATGTTTACGTGCGTGTCTGTTGGTCCTCCGTCTATTTTTGTCGACCGTAGAATGCATTATGTATTGTCGGCAGAAAGCGCTCGCGCATTTTTTCGCATCCGACAGCACTTTGTAGCCAAAGGCGATGGAAAATTTGTCATTGTGCCTAGACGGATTCGATAGGGACTTTACAGTGGACCAAAGTTTACCTACACCGGCAGAGAGGTTACAACCGCTTAGGTGCTCCTCCCATTTCGCCCGCTTGTGTTCATCCACAAGCAATCTGATGCGTTGGTTTATATCCCTTATTTGGGAGTCGCCGGGATCGAGCTGTCTTATAAGGTCACGTTCTCGCTAAACTTGCGGCCTCCGCTGGGAAGTGGGCCGAATTTCGGGAATTATGCCGGCAGGAATAAAACCAGCCGAGGCGGATTCAATGACCTTCCGGAAAGCACGCTCCCCTTGGCGGACATCAGTTAGGATTGGGAGGGCAGCAAAGCGGCTGTCTGTAAAGGATTTGTATTCGTCCCACTTTCCTTTTTTAAAGTTAATGAAGTCGGCGGGACGCTCGAGCGAAATAAGTATAGGCAGGTGGTCGGATGCCAATGTTGCCATCGGCTGCAGTTGACGCAGTTTACGAGTTCTGCGCTCACGATTGAAATATCCGGCGAACTGTGACAGCTTCCTACCATACGTGTGGGGGCGTATCCGTTTATAGTGCAGAACGTCGTTTCTTCTATTTGATCCGCAGCATCTCACCCCTACTGTCCACCCGCAAGTTTGAATGCCATAGATCGTGATGGGCATTGAAATCGCCTAAGATAATGCGATTGTTTCCAGTGAGTACCCCGCTGATATCAGGGCGGTATCCACTGGGGCAACAGGTGACAGGAGGGATGTAGATGTTGATGATTTCTAGATTTGCATCGCCCGACCGGACAGATAATCCTTGACGTTCTAAGACACTGTCCCTGCGGTCGATGTCAGGATCAAATATATGATATTGCACGGTGTGGTGGTGGCGAGGCCGTCCATTTCCGCTCTCGCGATCTTTTCTGTGGACATTATACCCAGAACAGGTCTGTAATGCAGATCTTGCTGTGAGTTTAGTCTCTTGAATCGCTGCAATGCGGATGTTGTGCCGCTTCATGAAGTCGACTATCTCCGTGATCTTCCCAGTTATTCCATTACAGTTTAACTGCAGAATTCTGAAGTGCATAGGGGAAGACGTCGTCACTCTGGGAGTAAGTGACGGGTGACTACGCCTGGGTTGTGGAAGGCCAGAACGCGATTGCTGTTGAGGCCCTGGGACTAGACGTCCTTGGGTAGGCATTGGGGTACCCGGTGTATTTGGGTATGCGGCCTGGCAACATGGCGCAATGAAACCCGTCCTTGGTCGGGAAAAATCCCGAGTCGCTCCAGTCGTGTACATAGAACCGACGGCCTTGGGAAGCGTTCGTTCGAAATGGTGTCGAATATACCCAACAAGCATTTGGGCTTTAGTACCATTAGAGCTCATGTTGATAACTAGGCATACTTTTAAAATCTCAATAGTTGTTTCGAACCAGTGGCTCAACTTGAGAAACATAGCATACTCAGCAAAAGAGGAAAGTATAAAATGCTATTACTAAAGTTGAAAAATTTTAATTAACAACTTGTTCTCTAACTGAACTCAAATGTAAGATTCCATACTACAGTATTTTCATGAAAATAAAATGAAATTATATAATCTAATCTAATCTAATATCTAATATCTAATCTAATCTAATATATATTATAAATGGGAAAGTTTGGATGTTTGTCCAGACGTTTGTCTTTGTGACTCAATCACGCAGGAACGGCTGAACGGATTTGGATTAAATTTTGCACACATATAGCCAATAGTCTAGAAGGATCTACTAGCTATATATTTTTCAAAAGGGGGAGGTCCCCGGCCCCCAGGAACAGTTATAATTTAATTATTATATTTTTTCGTCTTTGTGACTGAATCACGCCAGAACGGCTACACGGATTTTGAAGAAATTTGGGACACAGACAATAGTCTACTAGCGAAATTTTTTTCGAGCATGGGAAGGGGTGTGGGGTCCCATGAACCCTTCGAGCAATTACTTTTTAATAATTTTTACACATTATAATGTAACGAATTTGCTGCAAATCCTCTTATTTACCCTTTTGCTAGGTTCGTATCGCTAAACTGTTGAATAAATAACTCCAATATTTAATAATGGAAAAATGGCCTTTATTAAAATACTTCACAATAACACTTATACTTTGCTACTCGCTGACTTAATAACCAAACTGATTGATAACTCAAATGAAACTCTACTATTGGCCGCCAGATCGCGTGCTTAATCAATAACTGATTGATTGCTCAACTCAAACTGAATTAGTTCTTACTCGCCTGCCCCGCTTTTATAGTTTACGCTGCATACTTCTAGGCTCTTCGATTTCCAGAACTTACTAGTTAATTTCGGCTACAAAATCGCCAGCCACAACTACGTGCACAAATTATTGCTCTCTCTTGTGACAACTCAGATAAGATATATGCATGTGTTTGCGCATTGCCGCTCCGCTGCTCGTATACGTACATATGTGTAGACGCAATTATTTATTCGTTTATGTAGATACATAATGATTGAATTATTGATGTGAATGTTTGTAGTTTACAGTCTCTCGCGCATACATAGGCGTATAAGTAAATGCATCTGTGTGTGACATCTTTCGGCTGCCTTATATATGTGCATACATGATTTTATTATTGACGTAAATACTGCTTGGCATGGCCTTAGCATCGCCTTAGTGATGGTATAGCTTAGTGATGCTAATATCCGTGACAATAACTTTACGTATACTGGCCTTCACCAATATCACAGACTCAATGGGTCAAATAAGTCGAGGGCTTACAAAGTGAGCAATGACACCCTCCGCCCCCCCCCCCCCTTCTGTTGTTGTTGTTGTAGCAATGCTCGCCCCACCTAATAGCCGCGACCGATCACAAATTGTCATCAATATCCTCTAACGGGAGTCCAAGGAAACTTGCCGTTTCAACAGGGGTGGACCATAAGGAAAGGGGTGTTAGAGGCGTTGGTTCCACATTACAATTAAAGAGATGGTTGGTGTCATGTGGGGACACATTGCAAGCGGGGCATACATTTTGTATGTCGGGGTTGATTCTGGATAGGTAAGAGTTTAACCTGTTACAGTATCCAGAACGAAGTTGAGCAAGAGTGACTCGCGTTTCCCTGGGGAGTATGCGTTCCACTTCCGCGAGTTCTGGATATTTTTCTTCAAGTACTGGATTCACCGGGCAATTCCCGACATAAAGGTCCGACGCCTGTCTATGTAGTTCACCAAGGACTTGGACATAAGAAGACAGCGGCGATTCTGAGAGCAGTATTTTGGCAGGCCTGTAATTTCTTCCAGTGGGTAGTTTTTAGGCTTGGCGACCATATGGGTGACGCGTAGCACGTAATCGGCTGGCTAATTGCTTTGTATGTGGTCATGAGCGTTTCTTTATCTTTTCCCCAGGTACTGCCAACAAGGGATTTGAGGATTTTATTACGGCTTTGAATTCTCGGAACAATTGCGGTTGCGTGCGCACCAAAATGTAGATCCTGATCAAACGTCACACCCAAGATTTTGGGGTGTAGGACAGTCGGTAGCGTAGTGCCATCGACGTGGATGTTCAATATGGTCGACATTTGGGGCGTCCATGTTGTAAATAAGATCACGGAAGATTTAGTCGGTGACAATGCCAGGTTTCGCGAGGCGAAAAAACTGGAGAGACCAGGGAGGTAGCCGTCGATTTGTGGGCCTGAGCCTGTGGCCATTATTGTGCAGCCATCGGCGTAGGAAACGATTGTGACTCCTTCCGGTGGTGAAGGTAGCTTAGATATGTAGAAATTAAACAAAAGTGGGGCTAGGACACCACCCTGTGGCACCCCTTGTTTAATTCTCCTTGGTTTTGATGTTTCGTTTCTGAATTGCACCGATGCCTGCCGACCACCCAGATAATTTGCGGTCCACCTTTTAAGACATGGGGGAAGGGTAGACCCTTCCAGGTCTTGCAGTAACGAGCCATGGTTGACCGTATCAAAGGCTTTTGATAGGTCTAGAGCTACGAGTACTGTTCTATGGTGGGGGTATTGATTCAAACCGCAATTTATCTGGGTGCCAATGACCCTCCCGCCATCCGCCCTCCTTCAATTGTTTTTATTAGCACGCTTTTATTAGCTTTACCTGTATGTTTCTTTGTAACTCTTCATTCGCTCCAACGCGCCTGCTGCCTTATTAAAATGGTTCTACAATTAGCTTCACCTTATTTGTAATCCCGTTGGGGTCATATCGAGACCCTTCCGGGAACATTTTTGGATGGCTTTCGGGATCCGTCCGGGATCCCGCCGGGATCATTTCGGGACTTTTTCTGGACTAATACGGGATCATTTGGGGACCTTTTCGACATCATTTCTGGATGGTTTTCGGGATCCGTCCGGGATCCAGTCCGGGTCACTTCAGGACTTTTTTCGACTAATACGGGATCATTTGGGGACTCTTTCGGCATCATTGCTGGTTGGTTTTTGGGATCCGTTCGGGATACCGCCGGGGTCATTTCGGGACTATAAGGGCATCATTTGGGGACATTTTCGGCATCATTTCTGGATAGTTTTCGGGATCCCGTCGGGGTCATTTCGGGACTATTTCGAGATCATTTGGGGTACCATCCGGCATCATTTCTAGATGGTTTTCGGTATCCGATCGGTACCTCGTCGGGGTCATTTCGGAACTTTTTTGGGGCTAATACGGGATCATTTGGGGAGCCTTTCGGCATCTTTTCTGGATGGTTTCCGGGATCCGTACGGGATCCCGTCAGTAATTTCGGGACTTTTTCGGGATCATTTAAGGATGGTTTTCAGGATTCGTCCGGGATCCCGTCAGAGGGTAATTTCTGGACTTTTCCGATACAATTTCGGGATCATTTTGGCACCCTTCCAAGATCATTCCTGGATGGATCTGTCCGTTAATACGGGATCATTTGGGAACCCTTCCGGCATCACTTCTGGATGTATTTCGGGATCTGTACGGGAACCCATCAGGGTAATTCCGCGACTATTTCGGGATCATTTGGGGACCCTTTAAGGGTAATTTCATGACTTTTTCTGTATTATTTCGAGATCATTTGGGGACCCTTCCGAGGCCATTTCTGGATCCTTCCGGGATGCCGTAGGAGTCATTTCGAGATTTTTTTGTTACTTCGGGGTAATTTCAGAACTTCTTCGAGATTATTTGGGGTCCCTTCCGGGATCATTTCTGGATGGTTTTCGGTATCAGTCCGGGATCCCGCCGGGGTCATTTCCCGACTTTTTCGGGATCATTTGGGGTCCCTTCCGGCATCATTTCTGGATGGTTTTCGAGATTCGTCCGGGACCCGTCGTGGTCATTTTAGGACTTTTTCCGGATCATTTGGGGTACCTTCCGGCATCATTTCTAGATGGTTTTCGGGATCCCGTCGGGGTCATTTTGGAACTTTTCCGGGATCATTTGGGGTATTTTTCGGCTTCATTTCTACATGGTTTTCGGGATCCCGTCGGGGTCACTTCGGGACTTTTTATCGACTGATACGGGCTCAAATGGGGACCCTTTCGGCATCATTTCTGGATAGTCTGCGGGATCCGTCCGGGATCTCGTCAGGGTCATTTCGGGACTATTAGGGGATCATTTGAGGACCTTTCCGGCATCATTTCTAGATAGTTTTCGGGATCCGTCCGGGATCCCGTCGGGATCATTTCGGGACTTTTTCTGGGCTATTTCGGGATCATTTGGGGTAATTTCCGACATCATTTCAGTATGCTTTTCAGGATCCATCCGGGATTCCGTCGGGGCCATTTCGGGATCATTTGGTGTCCCTTCCGGCATAATTTCTGGATGGTTTTCGGGATCCCTCAGGAATCCCGTCGGGGCCACTTCTGTACTTTTTCGGGACTAATACGGGATGATTTGGCGAGTCTTTCGGTATCATTTCTTCTTTAGGTCTCTTCGCAACCGGTAGTTTAGCATTAAATTATGAGCTTTTAAGGCCGTGGATTTGCTGCTAATTATTCGTAATTAAAATTGGGTATGTTTTATATTCAATATAAAACAGCTTTTTCGCTCTATAATCGTGTAAGGAACTGTTATAACAATAATTACACTTTTTGTAATATTTTAACCAACTAAATACCCGAAAAAGTAACACTATTTTCGTCTAAAAAATTCTCTTTGGTTTTAGCTAATAGTAGTTTCACTCCTTTGTTCTATGAGTAGCAATTCTTTCACCCCTTTATATCAGTTAATTGAATTTAAAAACAAAATGTATTTTTTTAATTCGAAAAAACTGTATTGTACTATTCATGAAAGCGTGCCTTTCAGCTTATCTTCTCATTTATTTCTTTTTTTTACTAAATTACAAATATAAAATACATTAGACAAAAATAATTTTTAAACAGATAACTTGATAATCAGGCTAACGTGAATAGCACATATATTTTATTTTCTCCTTGCGGACGGGGCCGCGGGTAAAGGCTAGTATATTATAAATGGGAAAGCTTGGATGTTTGTATGTTCGTATGTTTGTCCAGACCTTTGTCTTTGTGACTCAATCACGCAAGAACGGCTGGAACGATTTGGATGAAATTTTGCACACATATAGCCAATAGTCTAGAAGGATCTGCTAGCTATATTTTTTGAAAAGGGGGGAGGTCCCCGCCCCCTAGGAACAGTTATAATTTAATTATTGTATTTTTTCGTCTTTGTGACTGAATCACGCCAGAACGGCTACACGGATTTTGATGAAATTTGGGATACAGACAATAGTCTACTAGCGAAATTTTTTTCGAACATGGAAAGGGGGGTAGGGGACCCACGACCCTTCGAACAAGTACTTTTTAATAATTTTTACACATTATAACTTTACCTATATTGACGTTCACCAATATTACAAACTCAATGGGTCAAATAAGTCGAGGGCTTACAAAATGAGCAGTGACACCCTACGTTCCCCTCCCCCTTTCTCTCACCCTCTGGTGTAAAATCTATAAATTGTTATAACTCAATATAAATGTTCTCCTAAATCAATAATTTTTGGTATCTGGCTCATAGAGATCGAGATCTAAACAATTTTGGAAAAACGATCGGTGGTGCTCTCATATCTCCTCCCGCCATCCGCCCTCCATCAATTGTTTTTATTAGCACGCTTTTATTAGCTTTACCTGTATGTTTCTTTGTAACTTTTCATTCGCTCCAACGCGCCTGCTGCCTTATTAACATGGTTTTATAATTAGCTTCACCTTATTTGTAATCCCGTTAGGGTCATATCGAGACCGTTCCGGGATCATTTCTGGATGGTTTTCGTGATCCGTCCGGCATCCCGCCGGGGTAATTTCGGAACTTTTTCGGGACTATTTCGGGATCATTTGGGGACATTTTCGGCATCATTTCTGGATAGTTTTCGGGATCCCGTCGGGGTTGTTTTGGGACATTTTTGGGACTATTCCGCGATCATTTGGGGACCCTTCCGGCATCATATCTGGATGGGTTTGGGGATCCGTCCGGCATCCCGTCGAGGTATTTTCGGGATCATTTGCGTACCTTTGAGAGATAAATTCTTGATGGTTTCCGGGATCATTATGGGACTTTTTCGGGGTCATTGTGGGTCTCTTCCGGCATCATTTCTGGATGGTTTTCGGCATCCGTCCGTGATCCCGTCGGGGCTATTTTGGGATCATTTGGGGTATCTTCCGGCATCATTTCTGGATGGTTTATGGTTTTTGAGATCCGTCTAGGATCCCGTCGGAGTAATTTCGGGACTTTTTTCTACTAATACGGGATCATTTGGAGACCCTTTCGCCATCATATCTTGATGGTTTTCAGGATCCCGACAGGGTCATTTCGGGACTATCAGGGGATCATTTAAGGACCTCTCCGGCATCATTTCTGGATAGTTTTCGGGATCCGGCCGGAATCCCGTCGGAGTCATTTCGGGACTTTTTCGGGATCATTTGGGGTCCCTTCCGGCACCATTTCTGGATGGTTTTCAGAATTCGTGTGAGATTCCGTCGGGGCCATTTCGGGACTATTTCGGGATCATCTGGGGTACCTACCGGCGTCATTTCTGAATAGTTTTCGGGATTCGTCCGGGATCCGGACGGGGTAATTTCGGGACTATTTCGGGATCATTTGGGGTACCTACTGGCTTCATTTCTGGATGATTTTCTGTATCCGTCCGGAATCCCGTCGGGGTTATTTTGGAACATTTTCGGAACTATTCCGGGATCATTTCGGGACTATTTCGCGATCATTTGGGGACCCTTCCGTCATCATTTCTAGATGGGTTTCGTTAACCGTCCGGCATCCCTTCGTGGTATTTTCGGGATCATTTGCGTACCTTTGAGAGATAAATTCTTGATGGTATCCGGGATCATTATGGGACTTTTTCGGGCTCATTTTGGGCCCCTTCCGGCATCATTTCTGGATAGTTTTTGGGATCCGTCCGGGATCCCGTCAGCGTCATTTCGAGACTATTAAGGGATCATTTGTGGACCTTTCCGGTATCATTTCTGGATAGTTTTCGGGATCCGTCCGGCATCCCGAGGGGGTCATTTCGGTACTATTTCGGGATCATTTGGGGTACCTACCTGCATCATTTATGGATGGTTTTCGGGATCCGTCAGTGATCCCGTTAGCGTCATTTTGGGACTATTCGGGGATCATTTGGGGTACCTACCGGCAACATTTCTGAATGGTTTTCGGTATCCGTCCGGGGTCCCGTCGGGGTAATTTCTGGACTTTTTCGGGATCATTTGGGGTTCCTCCCAACATCATTTCTAGATGGTTTTCGGCATCCGTCCGGGATGCCGTCGGGGTAATTTCGGGACTTTTTCGCTTCTAATACGGGATCATTTGGGGACCATTTCACCTTCATTTCTGGATGGTTTTCGGTATCCCGGGATCCCGTCAGGTTCATTTCGGGACTATTTGGGGATCATTTTGGAACCTTTCCGGCATCATTTCTGGATAGTTTCCGGGATCCGTCGGGGATCCCGTCGGGGTCATTTCAGGACCTTTTCGGGATCATTTGGGGTCCCTTACAAAATCATTTCTGGATGGTTTTCGGGATTCGTCCTGGATCCCGACGGTGTCATTTCGAGACTATATCGGGATCATTTTGGGGTACCCACCGGCATCATTTCTGGATGGTTTTCGGGATCCGTCCGGTATCCCGTCGGGGTCAATTCTGGACTTTTTCTCAACTAATACGGGATCATTTGGGACCCTTTTGGCATCATTTCTGGATGGTTTTCGGGATCCGTCGGGGATCCCACCGGGGTAATTTCGGGACTTTCGGAATTATTTGGTGTCTCATCCGGCATCATTTCTGTATAGCTTTCGGGATCCGTCCGGTATCCCGTCGGGGTCAATTCTGGACTTATTCTCAACTAATACGGGATCATTTGGGATCCTTTTGGCATCATTTCTGGATGGTTTCCAGGATTCTTTGGTGTTCCATCCGGCATCATTTCTGGATGGTTTATGGGATCCGTCCGGTATCCCGTCGGGGTCAATTCTGGACTTTTTCTCAACTAATACGGAATCATTTGGGACCCTTTTGGCATCATTTCTGGATGGTTTCCGGGAACCGTCGGGGATCCCGTCGGGGTACTTTCGGGACGTTTTCGGGATTATTTGGTGTCCCACCCGGCATCATTTCTGGATGGCTTTCGGGATCCGTCTGGGATCCCGTCGGGGTTATTTCGGAACTTTTTTGGGATCATTTAGGGTACCTTCCGGCATCATTTCTGGATGGTTTTGGGGAGCAGTCCGGGATCCCTTCGGGATCATTTTGGGACTTTTTCGCGACTAATTTGGGGACCCTTTCGACATCATTTCTGGATGGTTTTCGGGATCCGTCCGGGATCCAGTCCGGGTCACTTCAAGACTTTTTTCGACTAATACGGGATCATTTGGGGACTCTTTCGGCATCATTTCTGGTTGGTTTTTGGGATCCGTTCGGGATACCGTCGGGGTCAGTTCGGGACTATAAGGGCATCATTTGGGGACATTTTCGGCATCATTTCTGGATAGTTTTCGGGATCCCGTCGGGGTCATTTCGGGACTATTTCGAGATCATTTGGGATACCATCCGGCATCATTTCTATATGGTTTTCGGTATCCGCTCGGTACCTCGTAGGGGTCATTTCGGGACTTTTTTGGGGCTAATACGGGATCATTTGGGGAGCCTTTCGGCATCTTTTCTGGATGGTTTCCGGGATCCGTACGGGATCCCGTCAGAGGATAATTTTCGATACAATTTCGGGATCATTTTGGCACCCTTCCAAGATCATTCCTGGATGGATTTCGGGATCTGTCCGGGATCCCGTCAGGGTCATTTAGGGATCCGTTAATACGGGATCATTTGGGGACCCTTCCGGCATCACTTCTGGATGTATTTCGGGATCTGTACGGGAACCCATCAGGGTAAGTCCGTGACTATTTCGGGATCATTTGGGGACCCTTTAAGGGTCATTTCATGACTTTTTCTGTATTATTTCGGGATCATTTGGGGACCCTTCCGAGGCCATTTCTGGATCCTTCCGGGATGCCGTAGGAGTAATTTCGAGATTTTTTTGTTACTTCGGGGTAATTTCAAAACTTCTTCGAGATTATTTGGGGTCCCTTCCGGCATCATTTCTGGATGGTTTTCGGTATCAGTCCGGGACCCGTCGTGGTCATTTTAGGAATTTTTCCGGATCATTTGGGGTACCTTCCGGCATCATTTCTAGAAGGTTTTCGGGATCCCGTCGGGGCCATTTTGGGACTTTTTCGGGATCATTTGGGGTATTTTTCGGCTTCATTTCTACATGGTTTTCGGGATGCGTCCGGGATCCCGTCGGGGTCACTTCGGGACTTTTTATCGACTGATACGGGCTCAAATGGGGACCCTTTCGGCATCATTTCTGGATAGTCTGCGGGATCCGTCCGGGATCCCGTCAGGGTCATTTCGGGACTATTAGGGGACCATTTGAGGACCTTTCCGGCATCATTTCTGGATAGTTTTCGGGATCCGTCCGGGATCCCGTCGGGATCATTTCGGGACTTTTTCGGGGCTATTTCGGGGTCATTTGGGGTATTTTCCGACATCATTTCAGTATGCTTTTCAGGATCCATCCGGGATTCCTTCGGGGACGTTTCGGGATCATTTGGTGTCCCTTCCGGCATAATTTCTGGATGGTTTTCGGGATCCCTCAGGAATCCCGTCGGGCCACTCCTGTACTTTTTCGGGACTAATACGGTATGATTTGGCGAGCCTTTCGGTATCATTTCTGGATGGTTTTCGGAATCTGTACGGGAACCCATAAGGGTAATTTCGGGACTTTTTCTGAATTATTTTGGGACCCCTCCTGGTTAATTTCTGGATGACTTTCGGGTTCTGTCCTGGAATTTTAGTACCATCTTGGGACCCTTCCGGGATCATTTTAGGTCTCTTCGCAACCGGTAGTTTAGCATTAAATTATGAACTTTTAAGGCCGTGGATTTGCTGCTAATTATTCGTAATTAAAATTGGGTATGTTTTATATTCAATCTAACACAGCTTTTTCGCTATATAATCGTGTAAGGAACTGTTATAACAATAATTACACTTTTTGTAATATTTTAACCAACTAAATACCCGAAAAAGTAACACTATTTTCGTCTAAAAAATTCTCTTTGGTTTTAGCTAATTGTAGTTTCACTCCTTTGTTCTATGAGTAGCAATTCTTTCACCCCTTTATATCAGTTAATTGAATTTAAAAACAAAATGTATTTTTTTAATTCGAAAAAACTGTATTGTACTATTCATGAAAGCGTGCCTTTCAGCTTAACTTCTCATTTATTTCTTTTTTTTTACTAAATTACAAATATAAAATACATTAGACAAAAATAATTTTTAAACAGATAACTTGATAATCAGGCTAACTCCTTGCGGACGGGCCCGCGGGTAAAGGCTAGTATATTATAAATGGGAAAGTTTGGATGTTTGTCTAGACGTTTGTCTTTGTGACTCAATCACGCAGGAACGGCTGAACGGATATGGATGAAATTTTGCACACATATAGCCAATAGTCTAGAAGGATCTACTAGCTATATATTTTTCAAAAGGGGTGAGGTCCCCGCCCCCTAGGAACAGTTATAATTTAATTATTATATTTTTTCGTCTTTGTGACTGAATCACGCCAGAACGGCTACACGGATTTTGAAGAAATTTGGGACACAGACAATAGTCTACTAGCGAAATTTTTTCGAGCATGGAAAGGGGTGTGGGGGTCCCATGACCCCTTCGAGCAATTACTTTTTAATAATTTTTACACATTATAACTTTACGTATACTAGCCTTCACCAATATCACAGACTCAATGGGTCAAATAAGTCGAGGGCTTACAAAGTGAGCAGTGACACCCTCCGCCCCCCCCTTCTCTCCCCTCTGGTGTAAAATCTATTAATTGTTATAACTCAATATAAATTTTCTCCTAAATCAGTAATTTCTGGTATCTGGCTCATACAGATGGAGATCTGAACAATTTTGGAAAAACGAGCAGCGGTACTTCTCCTCCCGCCATCCGCCCTCCTTCAATTGTTTTTATTAGCACGCTTTTATTAGCTTTACCTGTATGTTTCTTTGTAACTCTTCATTCGCTCCAACGCGCCTGCTGCCTTATTAAAATTGTTCTACAATTAGCTTCGCCTTATTTGTAATCCCGTTGGGGTCATATCGAGACCCTTCCGGGATCATTTTTGGATGGTTTTCGGGATCCGTCCGGGATCCCGCCGGGGTCATTTCGGGACTTTTTCTGGACTAATACGGGATTATTTGGGGACCCTTTCGGCATCATTTCTGGATGGTTTGCGGGATCCGTCCGGGATCCGCCCGGGATCATTTCGGGACTATTAGGGGATCATTTGAGGACCTTTCCGGCATTATTTCTGCATAGTTTCCGGGATCCGTCGGGGCTATCAACGAGGTCATTTCGGGACTATTTCGGGATCATTTAGAGTACCTACCGGGATCACATCTGGTTGGTTTTTGGTACCGTCCGGGGTCACGTCGCGATAATTTCGGGACTTTTTCGGGATCATTTGGGGCCCCTTCCGGCATCATTTCTGGATGGTTTACGGGATCCGTCCGGGATCCCGTTGGAGTTATTTCGGGACTTTTCCGGGATCATTTAGGGACCGTTTCGGCATCATTTCTGGATGGTTTTCGTGATCCCGTCAGGGTCAAATCGGGTCTTTTTCGGGACTATTTCGAGATCATTTGGAGACGCTTCTGGCATTATTTCGGGATGTTTTTCGGGATCCGTACGGAATCCCGTCAGCGTACTTTCGGACCTTTTTCAGGGCTATATCGCGTTCCGTCAGAAACATTTCGGGACTTTTTTGGGAGTATTTCGGGATGATTTGAAGATACTTCGGGGATAATTTCTGGATGGTTTTCGGGATCCCTCCAGGATTCCGTCGGGATCATTTTGGAACCCCTCCGGGATAATTTCTGGATCATCTTCGGGATCCCGTCGGAGTTATTTCGGGACTTTTTTCGGGATTATTTCGGGATCATTTAGTGACCCTTCCGGGATAATTTCTGTATGATTTTCGGGATCTGTCCCGGATCACGTTGGAGATTTTTCGGAACATTTTCCGGACTATTTCTGGATAATTTGCGGAACATTCAGAGATCAATTCTGGATGGTTTTCGGGATCCAGTCAGGGTCATTTCGGGACTTTTTCGGGACTATATCGGAACCATTTTGGGACCCCTCCTGGTTAATTTCTGGATGATTTTCTGGATTTGCCCAGGATCCCGTCGGCATCATTTCGTTACTATTTTGTTATCATTTTGGGACCCTTCCGGGATCATTTTAGGTCTCTTCGCAACCGGTAGTTCAGCACAAATGCCTTTTTAAATTATGAGCTTTTATGGCCATGGATTTGCTGCTAATTATTCGTAATTAAAATTCGGTATGTTCTATCTTTAATATCTAACACAGCTTTTTCGTTCTATTTTTGAGTTTTTTAAATGAATCCTCTAACGAACTGCTATAACTATAATTACACTTTTTGTAATATTTTAACCAACTAAATAATCAAAAAAGCAACACTATTTTCATCTAAAAATTCTCTTTGGTTTTAGCTAATTGTAGTTTCACTCCTTTGTTCTATGAGTAGTAATTCTTTCACCCCTGTCATATCAATTAATTTAACTTAAAACCAAATGTATTTTTTTTTTTCAGTCGAAAAATCTGTATTGTACTATTCATATAAGCGTGCTTTTCAACTTATCAGCTCATTTAGTTCTTTTTTTTACTCTATTACAAAAATAAAATACATCAGACAAAAATAATTTTTAAACAGATAACATGATAAGCAGGCTAACGTGAATAGCACATATATATTATTTTCTCCTTGCGAACGTGGCCGCGGGTAAAGGCTATCTATATCTAATCTAATATCTAATATCTAATCTAATCTAATATCTAATATATATTATAAATGGGAAAGTTTGGATGTTTGGATGTTTGTCCAGACGTTTGTCTTTGTGACTCAATCACGCAAGAACGGCTGGACGGATTTGGACGAAATTTTGCACACATATAGCCAATAGTCTAGAAGGATCTATAGGCTATATATTTTTTCAAATTGGGGAGGTCCCCGTCCCCTAGATACAGTTATAATTAAATTATTATATTTTTTCGTCTTTGTGACTGAATCACGCCAGAACGGCTACACGGATTTTGATGAAATTTGGGATACAGACAATAGTCTACTAGCGAAATTTTTTTCGAACATGGAAAGGGGGGTAGGGGACCCACGACCCTTCGAACAAGTACTTTTTAATAATTTTTACACATTATAACTTTACCTATATTGACGTTCACCAATATTACAAACTCAATGGGTCAAATAAGTCGAGGGCTTACAAAATGAGCAGTGACACCCTACGTTCCCCTCCCCCTTTCTCTCACCTTCTGGTGTAAAATCTATAAATTGTTATAACTCAATATAAATGTTCTCCTAAATCAATAATTTTTGGTATCTGGCTCATAGAGATCGAGATCTAAACAATTTTGGAAAAACGATCGGTGGTGCTCTCATATCTCCTCCCGCCATCCGCCCTCCATCAATTGTTTTTATTAGCACGCTTTTATTAGCTTTACCTGTATGTTTCTTTGTAACTTTTCATTCGCTCCAACGCGCCTGCTGCCTTTGTAACATGGTTTTATAATTAGCTTCACCTTATTTGTAATCCCGTTAGGGTCATATCGAGACTCTTCCGGGATCATTTCTGGATGGTTTTCGGGATCCGTCCGGGGTCATTTCGGGACTTTTTCGGAACTATTTCGGGATCATGTTGGCACTATTTTGCGATCATTAGGGGACCCTTCCGGCATGACTTCTAGATGGGTTTCGGGATCCGTCCGGCATCCCGTCGGGGTATTTTCGGGATCATTTGCGTACCTTTGAGATATAAATTCTTGATGGTTTCCGGGATCATTACGGGACTTTTTCGGGGTCATTTTTGGTCCCTTGCGGCATCATTTCTGGATGGTTTTCGGTATTCGTCCGGGATTCCGTCGCTGCCATTTCGGGGCTATTAGGGGATCATTGGGGTATCTTCCGCCATCATTTCTGGATGGTTTTCGAGATCCGTCCGGGATCCCGTCAGGGTAATTTCGGGGCTATTAGGGAATCATTTAAGGATCTTTCCGGCATCCTATCTGGATGGTTTTCGGTATCCGTCCGGGATCCCGTCGGGGTCATTTCGGGACTTTTTCGGGATCATCTGGAGTACCTACGGGCATCATTTCTGGATGGTTTTCGGTATCCGTCCGGGATGCCGTCGGGGTCATTTCGGGACTTTTTCGGAATTTTTGGGGTCCATTCCGGCATCATTTCTGGATGGTTTTCGGGATACCGTCTGGTAATTTCAGGACTTTTTCGAGATCATTTGGGGTCCCTTCCGGCATCATTTCTGGATGGTTTTAGGGATCCGGCCGGGATCCTGACTGGGTCATTTTGGAACTATTTTGGGATCATTTTGGGGTACCTACCGCCATCATTTCTGGATGGTTTTCGGTATCCGTCCGGCATCCCGTCGGGGTCATTTCGGGACTTTTTCGGGATCATCTGGAGTACCTACGGGCATCATTTCTGGATGGTTTTCGGGATTCGTCCGGGATCCCGTCGGGGTCATTTTGGGAATTTTTCTCGACTAATACGGGATCATTTGGGGACCCTTTTGGCATCATTTCTGGATGGTCGGGGGGTAATTTCGGGACTATTTCGGGATCATAAATATCAATCAATCTATCTATCTCTCTATCATTTGGTGCACCTTCCGGCATCGTTTATACATGGTTTTCGAGATCCGTCCGTTATCCCGTCGGGGTAATTTCGGGACTTTTTCTCGAATAATACCCGATCGTTTAGCGACCCTTCCCGCATCATTTCTGGATGGACTTCGGGATCTGTACTGGAACCCATCAGGGTAATTTCGGGACTTTTTCGGGACTATTTCGAGATCATTTGGGGA
Organism: Eurosta solidaginis; assembly: GCF_040869045.1. Lineage (NCBI taxonomy): Eukaryota > Metazoa > Arthropoda > Insecta > Diptera > Tephritidae > Eurosta > Eurosta solidaginis. The sequence goes on from NC_090322.1 coordinate 50,592,113, forward strand.
CCGTTTAGGGGCCTTTTCGTGACTTTTTCTGTATTATTACGGGATCATATGGGTACCCTCTCGGTATCATTTCTGGATGGGTTTCGGGATCCGTTTGGGATCCCATCAGGGTTATTTCGCGACTTTTCGGGACTATTTCGGAATCATTTTGGGACCCCTCCTGGTTAATTTCTGGATGATTTTCGGTATCTGTCCGGTAATTTTAGTATCATCTTGGGACCCTTCCGGGATCATTTTAGGTCTCTTTGCAACCGGTAGTTCAGCACACATGCCTTTATAAATTATGAGCTTTTATGGCCGTGGATTTGCTGCTAATTATTCGTAATTAAAATTCGGTATGTTTTATCTTCAATCTAACACAGCTTTTTCGTTCTATTTTTGAGTTTTTTAAATGAATCGTGTAACGAACTGTTATAACTATGATTACACTTTTGCAGTGTTTTAACCAACTAAATACTCGAAAAAGCAACACTATTTTCATCTAAAAATTCTCTTTGGTTCTAGCTAATTGTAGTTCCACACCTTTGTTCTATGAGTAGTGATTATTTCACCCCTCTCATATCAGTTAATTTAATTTAAAAACAAAATGTATTTTTTTTTTTTAATTCGAAAAAAACTGTATTGTACTATTCATGAAAGCGTACCTTTCAGCTTATCTTCTCATTTAGTTCTTTTTTTTTTACTAAATTACAAAAATAAAATACATTAAACAAAAATTATTTTTAAACAGATAATTTATATTTTATTTTCTCCTTGCGGACGGGGCCGCGGGTAAAGGCTAGTCTATATCTAATATATATTATAAATGGCAAAGTTTGGATGTTTGTATGTTTGTCCAGACGTTTGTCTTTGTGACTCAATCACGCAAGAACGGCTGGACCGATTTGGATGCAATTTTGCACACATATAGCCAATAGTCTAGAAGGATCTGCTAGCTATATTTTTTTGAAAAGGGGGGAGGTCCCCGCCCCCTAGGAACAGTTATAATTTAATTATTGTATTTTTTCGTCTTTGTGACTGAATCACGCCAAAACGGCTACACGGATTTTGATGAAATTTGGTACACAGACAATAGTCTACAAGCGAAATTTTTTTCGAGCATGGAAAGGGGGTGGGGATGCCACGACCCCTTCGAACAATTACTTTTTAATAATTTTTAAACATTATAACTTTACGTATACTAGCCTTCACCAATATCACAGACTTAATGGGTCAAATAAGTCGAGGGCTTACAAAGTGAGCAGTGACACCCTCCGTACCCCCCTCTCCCCCTTTCTCCCCCCCCCCTCTGGTGTAAAATCTATAAATTGTTATAACTCAATATAAATTTTCTCCGAAATCAATAGTTTTTGGTATCTGGCACATACAGATCGAGATCTAAACAATTTTGGAAAAACGAGCAGCGGTCCTTCTCCTCCCGCCATCCGCCCTCCTTTATTAGTGTTACGAATATTAGCAAAACTAAGGAGTGCTGCCATTTCCAGGCCGATGCTAAGCAGTGACGTGAATTCACATCAATAATTCAATCCTTATGTATCTACATAAACGAATCAATAATTGCGTCTACACATATGTACACATTCCGACGAGCAACATTTACATACAAGGCAGCGAGAGATGAGATGTCATACACAGATAAATTTACTTATACGCTTATGTGTGTGCGGGAGACTGTAAACTACAAACTCACATATGTACATCTGAGAAGCGCTAAAGAGTAGACAATTGTAAACAAGTAGAAACTATATGAGAACTATACACACACGAATATAGTTGGTAAGTTCTGGAAGTGGAAGAGCCTAGAAGTATGCAGCGTAAACTATAAAAGCGGGGCAGGCGAGTAAGAAGGAGTTCAGTTTGAGTTGAGCTATCAATCAGTTTGATTAAGCACGCGATCTGGCGGCCAATAGTAGAGTTTCATTTGAGTTATTAATCAGTTTGGTTATTAAGCCAGCGGTAGCAAAGTATAAGTGTTATTGTGAAGTATTTAATAAAGGCCATTTTTCCATCATTCAATATTGGAGTTATTTATTCAACAGTTTAGTGATTCGAACTTAGCAGAGGATTGCAAATAAGAGAATTTGCGGCAGATTCGTTACAATTGGTGTCAGAAGAGGAATTGTTGAATAAATTCCAGAGGACAACAAGGACATGGCAAAGTTCAGTGAATTGAAGATCCAGCAACTAAAGAAGGAGTTGGAGAGCCGTGGATTGAATACAAGCGGCGTTAAACTTGAACTTCGGGCACGGCTACGAGAGGCAATGGAAGCAGAAGGAATCGATGTGGAAGAGTATGACCAAACAAGATAAGTCAGTATGACTTTCATCTTGATGGCGAGGAAATAACAAAAATGGAAGAAACACCGCAGACAATGGCGAACACAGACCTGAACATGATATTGGCTGCAATATCTGCTCAAACATCGACAATGTCATCACAGATGGAATCTCAAGAGACACGTATAACATCAAAGATGGAAGCACAAGAAACGCGTATAACATCAAAGATTGAAGCACAAGAAACGCGTATGTCAGAAATGTCGACACAGTTTACATCGAAGATGGAAGCACAAGAAACGCGTATATCCGAAATGTCGTCGCAAATGTCATCCCAGCTGGAATCGCAGGAGAACCGTATAACAGTGAAGATTGAAGCACAAGAGGCACGGATATCCGAAATGTCGGCTCAAATTTCAGCACAGATATCATCGCAGATCTCTGCTCAACTGTAAGAGCAAGAAGGACGTATTTGCTCGAAGTTGGAGGCGCAAGATACAAAAATTTTACAGTTTGAAGAAAAAATCGGGGCCGAGGTGGATGCTTTGAGAGGACGTATCGAGCAGTTGCAACTGAATCGCCCAGCAGTTTCAACTTGTAATTCAAAGGTAAAAACACCATCCTTTGACGGTTCTGTTCCTTTCCAGGTCTTTAAGCTACAGTTTGAGAAGACCGCAGCAGTGAACAACTGGAATGTGGAAGATAAAGTTGCCGCACTCTTCGTAGCATTGAAAGGACCAGCTGCCGAAATCTTACAGACTATTCCAGAGTACGAACGGAACAGTTATGACGCATTGATGGCTGCTGTAGAACGGCGATACGGAAGCGAACACAGGAAACAGATATTTCAAATAGAATTGCAAAACCGCTACCAAAAAGCTAACGAGACTTTGCAGGAGTTTGCTTCGGACATTGAAAGATTGGCTCATCTTGCAAATGCGGATGCACCCGTGGAATACACGGAAAGAGTGAAGATTCAGAGCTTTATAAATGGCATAAGGGACGTCGAAACGAAGCGAGCCACATACGCGAACCCAAAGCAAACATTTTCGGAAACGGTATCCCATGCATTGACTCAGGAAACGGCGTCATTATTGAGTAAACCAGCATACAAAGCTCATCGTGTGGAACTAGAAAGGCGAGAGTGGGTAGATACAATTTTGGAAGCTCTAAAGGGATCACAACAGAAAAATGCCGGAGTTATGAAATGTTTCAAGTGCGGTAACCCAGGTCACATTGCACGTCATTGCAGTAGCAATTCCAATAGTTCCAACAATGTGGGTGGCCGTAAACGCAGAGCTGAAGGAGACGAGCAAATCTCCAAATCCACTCAATCGTTAAACTAAAGCGAGTCAGCCGCAAGGGGCGACAGCTGGCTCCCTCAATTGAATGCCCCATAATCTCTATCTCGCAAATTGGAAGAAGGTCAAGCAATCTTACTGTCGGAGGAAATGTGGATGGAAAGGAACGTTTACTGACTGTAGATACGGGTGCATCCCATTCCTTGATTCGATCTGATTTGGTCTACAAGAGAGTAAAGTCATTACCTGGAGCGAGGTTGCGTACGGTAACAGGCGAATATAACCAAGTCCAGGGAGAAGTAATATGTGAAGTCCTAATTGGGAAGGTCATGGTTCTACACAAATTCGTTGTGGCGGAGATCGTTGATGAAGTTATATTGGGAGTGGATTTCTTGGTTGACCATGACATCAAGATCGATATGCAGAGAAGGGTGATGCATTATGAGAACCAAGATGTGCCACTTAACTTCAGTTTGGAAAAAGGGTTCAGCAGTAAGCGAGTGCTGGTGGAGGAGATTCGACAGAGACCACGAAAGTCAAGGAAAGTAGATCGAGCAAAGGTTGATGGATCGAATGTGCCAAATAAAGCGAAATTAAAAGTACCTCCGAGGAAAAGACCGGCATCAACAAACCCTAATGGACGCACTAAAATGACTGACAGAATTTTTCAGAAAGAATGCAAGGATGGTTTCAAGCCAGCGCGCACTTTTGTTGGGAAACGTCGGAACGATACTGAGTATGTGAAGCCAATCCGTCAAGAACAAGCTCTACAAAGTAGTTCTTCATTGGCCAAGCAACAGAGTGCGAGAGAACGATCCAGAATAATGAGTAGTAAGATGGAACACAGGTACGACAGGGAAAATAATTCGGAAGGTTTCCGGAATGGAGATTTGGTACTGTTAAACAACCCTCACCGGCGGAAAGGTGTTCCAGCCCAATTTCGGTGCAGTTGGGAAGGCCCGTACAAAGTTGTGAAGAATATCAGTGATACCATCTACCGCATACAAACCACTGGGAAACCACGGATTAGAAGGGTGGTACATTTGGAGATGCTAGCGGCGTTTAGATTGGGAGATTTGTCTGATCGGGACGATCAGACTTAGGTGGAGGGCAGTGTTACGAATATTAGCAAAACTAAGGAGTGCTGCCATTTCCAGGCCGATGCTAAGCAGTGACGTGAATTCACATCAATAATACAGTCATTATGTATCTACATACACGAATCAATAATTGCGTCTACACATATGTACACATTCCGACGAGCAACATTTACATACAAGGCAGCGAGAGATGAGATATCATACACAGATGAATTTACTTATACGCTTATGTGTGTGCGGGAGACTGTAAACTACAAACTCACATATGTACATCTGAGAAGCGCTAAAAAGTAGACAATTGTAAACAAGTAGAAACTATATGAGAACTATACACACACGAATATAGTTGGTAAGTTCTGGAAGTGGAAGAGCCTAGAAGTATGCAGCGTAAACTATAAAAGCGGGGCAGGCGAGTAAGAAGGAGTTCAGTTTGAGTTGAGCTATCAATCAGTTTGATTAAGCACGCGATCTGGCGGCCAATAGTAGAGTTTCATTTGAGTTATTAATCAGTTTGGTTATTAAGCCAGCGAGTAGCAAAGTATAAGTGTTATTGTGAAGTACTTAATAAAGGCCATTTTTCCATCATTCAATATTGGAGTTATTTATTCAACAGTTTAGTGATTCGAACTTAGCAGAGGATTGCAAATAAGAGGATTTGCGGCAGATTCGTTACATTAGCTTTACCTGTATGTTTCTTTGTAACTCTTCATTCGCTCCAACGCGCCTGCTGCCTTATTAAAATGGTTCTACAATTAGCTTCGCCTTATTTGTAATCCCGTTGGAGTCATATCGAGACCCTTCCGGGAACAATTTTGGATGGTTTTCGGTATCCGTCCGGGATCCCACCGAGGTCATTTCGGGACTTTTCGGTACTATTTCGGGATCATTTTGAGACCCTTCCGGGATCATTTCTGTATAGTTTTCGGCATCCGTCCGGGATCCCGTCGGGGTTATTTTGGGATATTTTCGGGACTATTCCGGGATCATTTCGGGACTATTTCGCGATCATTTAGGGACCTTTCTGGCATCATTTCTGGATAGGTTTCGGGATCCGTTCGGCATCCCGTCGAACTTTTTCGGGGTCATTTTGGGTCCATTCCGCCATCATTTCTGGATGGTTTTCGGGATCCGTCCGGGATCCCTTCCGGATAATTTCGGGATCATTTGGGGTCCTTTCCGGCATTATTTCTGGATGGTTTTCGGGATCCGTCCGGGATCCCGTCTGGTCATTTTGGGACTTTTTGTCGACTAATACGGGATCATTTGGGGGCCCTTTCGGCATCATTTCTGGATGGTTTTCGGGATCCGTCCGCGATCCCATCAGGGTCATTTCGGGACTATTTCGGGATAATTTGGGGTACCTACCGGCTTCATTTCTGGATGGTGTTCGGTATCCGTCCGGGATCCCGTCAGGGTCATTTCGGGACTTTTTCATAACCATTTGGGGTCTCTTTCGGCATCATTTCTGGATGGGTTTCGGGATCCGTCCGGCATCCCGTCGGGGTATTTTCGGGATCATTTGCGTACCTTTGAGAGATAAATTCTTTATGGTTTCCGGGATCATATCAGGACTTTTTCGAGGTCATTTTGGGACCCTTCCGTAATCATTCCTGGATGGTTTTGGGGACTTTTTCTCGACTAATACGGGATCATTTGGGGACCCTTTCGGCATCATTTCTGGATGGCTTTCGAGATCCGTCCGCGATCCCGTCAGGGTCATTTCGGGACTATTTCGGGATAATTTGGGTACCTACCGGCATCATATCTGGATGGGACCCTTTCGGCATCATTTCTGGATGGTTTACGGGATCCCGTCGGGGTCATTTCGAGACTATTAGGTGATCTTTTGAAGACCTTTCCGGCATCATTTCTGGATGGTTTTTGGTATCCGTTCGGGATCCCATCGGGGTCATTTCTGGACTTTCCCGGGATCATTTAGGGTCCCTTTCTGCATCATTTCTGGATGGTTTTCGGGATTTGTCCGGGATCCCGTCGGGGTCATTTCGATATCATTTGTGGTACCTTCCGGCGTCATTTCCAGATGGTTTTCGGGATCCGTCCGGGATCCCGTCGAGGCCATTTCGATACTTTTTAGCGACTAATGCGGGAACATTTGGGGACCCTTTCGCCATCATTTCTGGATAGTTTCCGGGGTCCGTCGGGGTTCCCTTCTGGGTCATTTCGGGACTATTTTGTGATCATTTTGGGGTGCCCACCGGCATCATTTCTGGATGGTTTTGGTATTCGTCCGGGATCCCGTCGGTGTCATTTCAGGAGTTTTTCGGGATCCGTCCGTTATCCCAACGGTTTCATTTCGGGACTATCTCGGGATCATTTGCGGTACCTACCGGCACCATTTCTGGTTGGTTTTCGGGATCCGTTCGCGATCCCACGGGGCCATTTCGGGACTTTTTCGGGAATAATACCGGATCATTTGGGAACCCTTTCGCCATCATTTCTGGATGGTTTTCGGGATGCGTCCGGAATCCCATCAGGGTCATTTCGGGACTATTTGGGGATCATTTGGGAACCTTTCCGGCATCATTTCTGGATAGTTTCCGGGATCCGTCGGGGATCCCCTCAGGGTCATTTTGGTACTAAAAGGGGACCATTTGAGGACCTTTCCGGCATCATTTTTAGATAGTTGTCGGGATCCATCCAGGATCCCGACGGGTACTTTCGGGATCATTTGGGGTACCTACCGGCATCATTTGTGGATGGTTTTCGGGATTCGTCCGGGATCCCGTCGGTGTCATTTCGGGGCTTTTTCGGGACAATTTCGGGATCATTTTGCGAACCTTCCGGGATCATTTCTGTATAGTTTTCGGGTTCCATCCGGGATCCCATCGGGTTTATTTTTTTACTTTTTTGGGAAAATATCAGGGTAATTTGGAGACTGTTCCGGGATCATTTGGGTATCCTTCCGGCATAATTTCTGGATGGATTTCGGGATCCCATCGGGGTAATATCGGGACTTTTTCACGACTATTTCGGGGTCAGTTGCTCTTAAAGATCATTTCTGGGTGGTTTTCGGGATCCTGTCAGGGTTATTTCGCGCCTTTTCGGGACTATTTCGGGATCATTTTGGGGCCCTTCTGGGATAATTTCTCTATGATTTTCGGGATCTGTTCGGGATCCCTTCGTAGTTTTTTCGCGACTTTTTCTGGGATAATTTGCGGACCCTTTAGAGATCAATTCCGGATGGTTTTCGGTATCGGTCCGAGATCCCGTCAGGGTCATTTCGGGACTTTTTCGGGACTATTTCGGAATCATTTTGGGACCCCTCCGGGATAATTTCTGGGTGATTTTCCGGATCTGTCCGAGAGAGATCAATTCTGGATGGTTTTCGGGATCCTGTCAGGGTCATTTCGGGACTATTTCGGAATCATTTTGGGACCCCTCCGGGATAATTTCTGGGTGATTTCGGGATCTGTCCGGGATCCCGTCGGAGTTTTTTCGGGACTTTTCCGGACTATTTTGGGATCATTTGCGGAACCTTCAGAGATCAATTCTGGATGGTTTGGGGACGTTTCCGGGATCATTTGGGGATCCCTTCAGGGTCATTTCTGGATGGTTTTCGGGATCCCGTCAGGGTCATTTCGGGCCTTTCTCGTGACTATTTCGGAATCATTTTGGGACCCCTCCGGGATAATTTCTGGGTGATTTTCGGGATTTGCCCGGGATCCCGTCGGGGTTTTTTCGGGAATTTTTCCGCATCATTTGCGGATTGTTCAGGAATCAATTCTGGATGGTTTTCGGGATCCGTCCGGGATCCCGTCAGGGTCATTTCGGGACTTTTCGTTACTACTTCGGGATTATTTTGGGACCCTTCCGGCATCATTTCTGGATAGTTTTCGGGACTTGTCCGGGATCCCATCGGCATCATTTCGTGACTATTTTGGTGTCATTTAGGGACCCTTCCGGGATCATTTTAGGTCTCTTCGAAACCGGTAATTCAGCACACATGGCCGTGGATTTACTGCAAATTATTCGTAATTAAAATTCGGATTGTTTTATCTTTAATATCTAACACAGCTTTTTCGTTCTATTTTTAAATGAATCCTGTAACGAACTGTTATAACTATAATTAAAATTTTTGTAATATTTTAACCAACTAAATACACGAAAAAGCAACACTACTTTCATTTAAAAAATTTTTTTTGGTTTTAGCTAATTGTAGTTTCACTCCTTTGTTTTATGAGTAGTAATTCTTTCACCCCTGTCATATCAATTAATTTAACTTAAAACAAAATCTATTTTTTTTAATTCGAAAAAAGTGTATTGTACTATTCATGTAAGCGTGCCTATCAGCTCATTTAGTTCTTTTTTTTAATGTATTAAAAAATAAAATACATTGACAGAAACAATTTTTAAACAGACAACTTGATAAGCAGGCTAACGTGAATAGCACATATATTTTATTTTCTCCTTGCGGACGGGGCCGCGGGTAAAGGCTAGTTTAAAAAATAAATAAATGTGAGGCGCGATAACCTCCGAAGAGATTTGGCGGAACTTCTCATCCAATTTGCGTCGTGCTCCTTTTAATTTTCCCTACAATTTGGCGGGACGGGACGGGACCTACTTGTTTTATTGCGACTCCACGGCATCTGCAAGGCAGATGAGTTTTCACTGATAGCTTTTCATGGCAGAAATACACTCGGAGTGCTTGCCAAACCCTGCCGAGGGGCGATCTCGCTTAAACAAATTTTCTACTGATTGAAAAACCTGCGTGAACCCGGGATCTTCCGTGTGGTAGGCAGAGCACGCTACCATCACACCACGGTGGCCGCCTATATAATTTATTTTTGATAAATTACGCTGCATTACTGCTATCAACCTCGTGTATATTTCTCACAATAAACAGCTGTTTGTTTTGGTGGTGCCACCTTGGAGATTTTTTTCCACTCCATCTCAACTCGATATGCAATGTAGGATATCAACTGGAGAAATGTGTTTAATATTCATTTGAGAACTGTACATTTCTCAAAATCTCTCGAAAGTAGGAAAATAATTGAAAAATATTAACGAAGTTGGAGATCAAATCGAAAACTTTTAATTTTACAAAATTACAAATGTTGGATATCACTTCCGAAACTAGATAAGTATATATTTCGCTGGAGAATTTTTTTCCATGTTTGTTGTGTTATCAAAATCCAGCTGTTGCAATATCTACAAATTATATAGATAATGAAAAAACCAATGTTTCCGCACAAAAAACCATACCCCAAGGGCGCCCTTAAGGGCGAATTAATGGTGACTTATAACCATAAAGCCATAACCAGATAAATCAGCTGATCGAACCTAATAAGGAATGTAATCGATTAATGGTGCCATACCATAACGCTAACGCCATAGCCAATCAATTAGTTTTTGGTTTCTCGCCATATCCATAACCTAAAAATATTTGAGTTGGTGAATTTAATAACTTTTTGTAGATTTTCTTCATTTTTTTGGATACGTTATGACTAAGAGACTTATTTTTTGTGGAATATGTTTGTAATTTTTTGCGTTTTCTTCATTTTTATGAAATTTTCACGATTTTTAGGTTAAGGCACCATTAATCGATCACATTGAGATCGTTATGGATATGGGTATGGTTACGACTATGGCGTTAGGGTTAAGGAAGTTTAATTTGGCTTTTAAACTGAGACTGAAAAACTGCTCATTAGTTTAACTGGAGTTTAAATTTGACTATAGTTTAAGCAAACTTAGTTTAACCAACTACTGAGAAACCGGGCCTTAAAGCTTGACATGGAGACATAGTGAAAATGATATCGCATATTTGATTAGCTTTAACTAAATTTTGTCAGTATAAAGAGTTAACGACTTTAAATAAGAATACAAATAGGACAATATGAAAACCGCATCTTTAACGAAATTTTGTGAAGAAAATGGTAAATAAAAAAGCAAAATTGATATTTTTAAATAAAATTATTTCAAGCCAAGGGGAAAATAAAACTTTGTTGAGCGTTTTCTTGTGATCTGGGTCCGTATGGTGTAATACGATCACGTATAGAAAAACGCTTTCACTCAAACAATAAATATGATTTTGTCAAGCTATTCGTAAAAATAAGAATTGTAATTAGCACACGTAGCCACTATTTAACATATTTCCTTAATCCGATTCACCATTTAAGAAATGTTGCGATTTAAAAAATTGTTTTCGATCACGGATCGTATAACACAATATGAATGCCATTTTACCTATTTACTTTCAATTTGCCTTCTTCTTCCCGTAAAGCTCATGCGTCACTGGATCTTCGTTTTTATGAGAAGTTAAATGTAATCGTAACTTATATGGCTTGTCGCCGGTATGAGTACGCATATGAAGGCTTAGGTTCCAAGTTTTGGAAGTTGGAGTAAATAAAAATATGATTTATAATATGTGTTCCAAATATGAGCCAAATCGCACCACAAATACGATCTTTTTAAATATTTCGCTCCATGCGCCACCTATCGGAGTTTTTTTTCCTATTATTGCATTGTCACCGCTTTCTGAACTATATTCCAAGTTTCAAGCTTGTAGATTATCGGGAAGTTACTTAAATTTCAATAACACAATTCGTAACGCTCGCACACAGAGTCAAGCTAAATAAAAACGTTTAAAAATAGGTAGGGAGTTTGTGTGAGGATGCAAAGTTTCACGTTTTTTGTGCTCTGCATCAAATAGCTATGACAATGACTCACTTATCTCAACAATGTATGACGAAAACGTCACTATTTGATGAAATTTGAAGCTTCTAGCTGTTCAAATGGTGTAGAAATTGCGAAGTTTCTTATCTGAGCAATCGGTTGTAGGGGACATATGGTATATATACAACCGATCTCTTCGAATTTTTCAGACACCATTTGCTATATAGCAAAGCATGTGGTGAAATTTGAAAGTTCTAGCTATTAAAATGGGGCAGAAATTACGAAAAGTTTCTTATCTGAACAATCTGTTGTGGGGGATATATGCTATATACACGACCGATCTATACAATTTTTTCAGAAAACAGCATGTGCAATATGGAAGGCTTTCGTGAAATTTGAAGCTTCTGGCTGTTAAAATGGGGCAGTACTTACGAAAAGCTTTTTATCTGAACAATCGGTTGTGGAAGATATAAGCTATATATATATGACAGTGGTTATAATCACTATGAATTAGAAACGATGCTGAGGATGACCCTATAAACCGTACATACCTTAGGAAGCTGCAAATATTTAGTATTGATTCTCTTTCATATCTTTGATGATTTAATTTAATGTATAACTTAAACTCTTTATGAAATTTTTATTTTTGTACACCCCACACAAAACAATATACCAAAGCTAGGACTGGCATTTAGAACTATGTTAAACTTTAATATAAAAAATGCCATATACTTTTCCTATGCTGCATAGTAATTTGAAATTATTTAATGTAATATTGTAATCTTAGGTTAATAAGTATGCATCTGGAAAATGTTTAATAAAATACAATACAAATACAATAAAATTTTTTCAAACAACATGTGCAATACATGTACATAACGTTTTCTCGGACAACAATATATGCGCTATACGTAAGCATTCGGTGAAATTTGAAGCTTCTAGCTGTTTAAATGGGGCAGTACTTACGAAAAGCTTTTTATCTGAACAATCGGCTGTAAGAGATATGCTATATATACATATATCGTCGCCCGCTTGCCAGAAGCATGAAAGTGCCAAAATGAAAATGTTGGGAAATCGAGTTTCAAAATTTATTGCTCCCTCAAAATTAGAAGAATTAGTTTCTAATGTAAAAGTGTATCTATATATTATATTCACACTATGCTCTTTCAACTGAGATAATTGCTCTGCTCGCATCCCTTCTATTTTCCGAGATTTAGCACATTCCTTTTTCTGGCACAACAAACATTTTAAAATCTGATCTAGTTTTTTGTTACATAGGTAGGTAGGTTTAAAAGTAGTCGGATCAGGTAATGCGACTCATGTTTTCTATACATTTTGATGCGCTGAATCCAAATATGCTATAAGAATTGACCCAAGTGGTCATGGTATGGCCTTAACCTCAAAACACGTAAAAAAATCACTGCACATTCATTATACCTTTCATGAAAATGAAATGGTATATTAATTTCGTCACGAAACCGAAAATTGTAAGTCCTTAAAGGAAAATAGATAGACCCACCATTAAGTATACCGAAATAATCAGGTTGAAGAGCTGAGTTGATTTAGCCATGTCCGTCTGTCCGTCTGTCTGTTTGTATGCAAACTAGTCCCTCAATTTTTGAGATATCTTGATAAAATTTGGTGAGCGGGTGTATTTGGGTGTCCGATTAGACATTTGTCGGAACCGACCGGATCGAACCACTATAGCATATATCCTCCATACAACCGATTTTTCAGAAAAAGAGGATTTTTGTAATATCTTACCCAATTTAATAGATTGAAGCTTCAAACTTCACCATATACTTTCGTATATGGCACGTATTGTTGCCTGAAAAAATTGATGAGATCGGTCGTATATATAGTATATATCCCCCACAACCGACTGTTCAGATAAGGAACTTTTCGTAATTACTGCCCTATTTTAAGAGCTAGAGGCTTCAAATTTCAACGAATGCTTACGTATATAGCATATATTGTTGTCTGAAAAATCATAAAGATCGGTGGTATATATAGTATATATATGGTGGTATATATAGTATATATATATAGGATATATATATATTCGCAAATTTTAGCCCCATTTTAACAGCTAGAAGCTTCAAATTTCACCGAATACTTACGTATATAGCATATATTGTTGTCTGAAAAAATCATAGAGATCGGTTGTATATATAATATATATCTCATACAACCGATTGTTCAGATAAGAAACTTTTCGCAATTTCTACCCCATTTTAACAGCTATAAGCTTCAAATTTCACCGATTGCTTACGTATATAGCATATATTGTTGTCTGAAAAAAGCATAGAGATCGGTTGTATATATAGTATATATCTCATACAACCGATTGTTCAGATAAGAAACTTTTCGCAATTTCTACCCCATTTTAACAGCTATAAGCTTCAAATTTCACCGATTGCTTACGTATATAGTATGTATTGTTGTGTCAAAAAATCATAGAGATCTGTGATATATATAATATATATATGATGGTATATATAGTATATATATATAGTATATATATATTTTTTTTGCGATTTCGGCCTCATTTTAACAGCTGTAAGCTTCAAATTTCACCAAATGCTTAAGTGTATAGCATATATTGATGTCTGAAAAAATCATTGAGATCGGTGCTATACATAGTATATATCTCATACAACCGATTGTTCAGATAAGAAACTTTGTGCAATTTCTGCCCCGTTTTAACAGCTAGAAGCTTCAAATTTCACAAAATGCTTACGTATATAGCATATATTGTTGTCTGAAAAAATCATAGAGATCGGTGGTATATATATTATATACTTCATATAAACTGTCATTTTTGCCCCTTTTTTACGGCTAGAAGCTTCAAAATTCATCAAATTTCATCAAATAGTTACGTTTACGTCATATATTTTTGAAAGACGTGATTCATAGTCATAGTTTTTACATGCAGACCACAAAAAACGTGAAGCTTTGCATCCTCACACAGATTACCTACCTATTTTTTATTTTATATTTATCTTAAAAATCGTTTAGATATGTTCAAATTTCACCAAATGCTTACGTGTATAGCATATATTGTTGTCTGAGAAAATCATAGATACCGGTGGTATATATAGTATATATCTCATACAACCGATTGTTCAGATAAGAAACTTTGCTCAATTTCTTCCCCATTTTAACAGCTAGAAGCTTCAAATTTCACCAAATGCTTACGTGTATAGCATATATTGTTGTCTGAAAAAATCATAGAGATCGGTGGTATATATATTATATACCCCATATAAACTCTAATTTTTGCCCCCTTTTTACGGCTAGAAGCTTCAAAATTCATCAAATTTCATCAAATAGTTAAGTTTACGTCATATGTTGTTGAAATACGTGATTCGTAGTCATAGTTTTTACACGCAGACCACAAAAAACCTGAAACTTTGCATCCTCACACAAAGTACCTACCTGTTTTTTATTTTATATTTATCTTAAAAATTGTTAAGGTATGTAGATCTGTTCACTATATATTTCTTATCTTATACATCCGATTATTCGGAGATTACTAGCGGGATAAGATTATTGTTCAGCCCCATTCATGAAAGGTATGAAGTCTTCGGCACAGCCGAAGACAGTCCCGTTTTTACTTGTTTTTAAATAATGTTAGGGCCAAGCCAAGACCTGCTAGGACAATTCTGTTGGTGGATTGGGATTCGGATCATCACAGCACTTGGGAGGGGGCCGAGGAAACGGTTACTCACTTCCTCTGTGAGTGCCCAGCCCTCGCGAATTTTCGGTCCCGTACTCTAGACAATTATGTGTTGCCAGACTTAATGGCGGTATCAAACTGCCTCATCAAGGACATCAGTAGGTATATTGTTTTAACCAAGGTACATCAGCCTAAAAATATAATTGGTTCCAGGAGAAAGTGCATCAAAATGACTTTTAGTTTTGATTCGGCAAGAGGAACGGTTTCGAATAAACTGGCTTGCCTTCAATTAACAAAAACTTTTTCTCGGATATTCAGCTATTAAAAATTCTTCATCGGTATACTTTTTTTGAGGAATACATTATACAGCTCATCTTTTGTGTATCTCAACTAGCATATAGTATATCGCATGGGTAGTTTTATAGCTTCCTGGGTAAAATAATTATAAATAAAAAAAATCGTCATACAATTGTATGTGAACCTCGAAAAGTTTTGGTGAGTTACCAGCTCCTCTAATAATTTTTGCCGAACCTTCTGGCACGTATACCGGAACATTCGAAGATACGAATGTGGCTGTTCTTACTTTTTTTTCAAAAATTGTTGAGCCTTATCAACGAATGTTTCATACAAACAGGGAAATCATTACCTTGTTGCCAGCCAGAAACATGAATGTGCTACATGATTGTGCTACATTCATTTTTCTGGCTCATCTGTTTGTGATTGAATTATACATTCATTTCCATGTGCGTAGGAAGCTCTAGATTTAAGTAGAACCTAGAGAATCTAAAGGGTAATATAACGAGGCCAATAACACAAAATCGGAAAAATTGCACATTCATGCTTCTGGTTAGTGGGCGACGATATGACCCATCTATAAAATTTGTTCAAACAACATGTGCAATATACATCACGTTTTTTCGGACAACAATATATGCTCTATACGTAAGCATTCAGTGAAATTTGAAGCTTCTAGCTGGTTAAATGGGGCAGTACTTACGAAAAGCTTCTTATCTGAACAATCGGTTGTGGGGGAAATATGCTATATATATATGAGCGATCTATAAAATTTTTTCAAACAACATGTGCAATATACATAACGTTTTTTCGGACAACAATATATGCTCTATACGTAAGCATTCGGTGAAATTTGAAGCTTCTAGCTGGTTAAATGAGGCAGTACTTCCGAAAAGCTTCTTATCTGAACAATCGGTTGTGGGGGATATATGCTATATATATATGACCGATCTATAAAATTTTTTCGAACAACATGTGCAATATACATAACGTTTTTTCGGACAACAATATATGCTCTATACGTAAGCATTCGGTGAAATTTGAAGCTTCTAGCTGGTTAAATGGGGCAGTACTTACGTAAAGCGTCTTATCTGAACAATTGGTTGTGGGAGATATATGCTATATATATATATGACCGATCTATACAATGTTTTCAAACAACATGTGCAATATACATAACGTTTTTTCGGATAACAATATATGCTCTATACGTAAGTATTCGGTGAAATTTGAAGCTTCTAGCTGGTTAAATGGGGCAGTACTTACGAAAAGCTTCTTATCTTAACAATCGGTTGTGGGAGATATATGCTATATATATATGACCGATCTATAAAATTTTTTCAAACAACATGTGCAATATACATCACGGTTTTTCGGACAACAATATATGCTCTATACGTAAGCATTCGGTGAAATTTGAAGCTTCTAGCTGTTAAAGGGGGCAGAAATTTCGAAAAGTTTCTTATCTTAACAATCGGTTGTATGAGATATCTACATATATATATAAAAATTAATGCCATTTTTCGTTGTGATTTTATAACTCAAGAACGGGCTCACCTATCCAAACCAAATTTTTAGGCTTTGTTCTGACTATTCAGCAGATGGTTTGTGTTTTGAAATTTTAAGAATCGGATACCAGGGTCTCGAGATATAGGCCAAAACGTGGACCCGGGTAACCCGAGGATATGTTTGTACAATATGGGTATCAAATGGAAGCTGTTGATAAATGCTATAGTATAGAGTATTTTTCATGCCGCTCCGTGACTAAGGTCTCGAGATATAAACCAAAACGTGGACCCGGATAACTTTAGGATGTGTTTGTACAATATGGGTAGCAACTGAGAGCTGTTGATGATTGCTATAGTATATATTATTTTTCATGCCCCTCCGTGACTAGGGTCTCGAGATATAGACCAAAACGTGGACCCGGATAACTTTAGGATGTGTTTGTACAATATGGGTAGCAAATGGGAGCTGTTGATGCACGGCCGTAGCCAGAGGCACGCTTGGGTGAGCTGAGCTCACCCAAAAATTTGTCGAGCTCACCCTAAAATTTTATTGAAATATTTCTAAATTTCCGACTAGAATCGATTTGAAAAAAATATTATTATAGTAATTACAGGTTATTTCAACATTATTCGGACAACTTATTAGGTATTTTTGTAAAACAACTGCAAACGATCCATACCCATCATACAAACGTATTTATAGGCAACACTGTCATGTATGAAAACAATCAGCTGACACGTACTACGTGATGAATTGAACACACCCTGTGTTGTTTTTGTTGTTTTTGCGCGTTCCAAAAAATCAGCTGTTACTTGCGCTACTAGTAAGGATATACAATGTCGTACGCTATACAATGTATATGTGCAATGTATACTAGATATTGTGAACTACGGTATTTTAATCATAAAAAAGGACAGAAATAATACAATAAACGTTACAAATATGAGTAAACGTAATACAAATCAATTGAATCAGCTAACAAAGCAACCAAAATTGGATTATTGTTTTGGTAAGAATATTATTGATGGAAATTTACATACGAATGCATTTCGATTTCTTAAAATGAAAGTGGTATTGGCATTTGATTTGAAGATTGCTCATGGTCCGATGGATTTGATTTTTCCAGGACCACGTGGCTCAAATTCTTCTAATGCTAACCCAGCGAATCAAAATTCAGATGTGGAACTAATAGTGCGAGCAACTGGAAATCAAAATATAGAGATCGAAACAACTCAAGTCACAGCAACAATAATATCATCGTCGTCTACGTCAACAATGGCCAACATTTCATTATCTTTGAACCGTGAGTGGCTTTCACGTAATCGATTAAGCTTAAATATCATGCGGCAGATGTAATATCATATGTTTTTTTTTTATTTAAGAAATTGCAACATCATCTGGAACTAATGTCATTCCCTCCGATATTTCACCAAAGGGATCAACAAAGCTTGAGCATCGCTTAGAAGAATACAAATTTCCAAAACAATCGGATGGCAGATCATTCCAATTCAAATGGTTGAATGCATATCAATGGCTTGATATTCCAAGCAAAAAGATGCTGCATACTGTTTACCGTCTCGTCAGTTTGCCATTACGAATTCAAGTGATGTTTTTTGTACTTACGGATATAAACTTCGGTCGAAAGCACTCGCCAAAGGACAGGGTTTCAAAAAGCATGAGACGAGCAACACACATCTTGATGCTATACTTGCTTGGAAGCTGCATTCGCAAAGAATTGCAAAAAATTAAGAAATATCAAGCCTTCTTAATGATACTGTGCTTGAAAAGAGACGGTACTATTTTAAGGAAATTGTTTCAACTGTTTTATTTTTGGCAAAGAACGAGCTGCCTTACCGTGGTAATTGGAGCAACGACGATAATGAAGAATTGGGACTATTCAACAGTTTCTTCCAACACATGCTCGAAAAAGATGATCACTTGCGAAAGTGTCAGGAATCTATGCCCAAAAATGCCATCTATACATCGCCTCAGATACAAAATGAAATTATCAACATTATTGCAATTTGTCTTCGTGAATTAATTGTCATTGAGCTAAATGAATCTTCATATTTAACACTAATGGCAGATGGTTCAACAGATAGAAATGGGAACGAGATATTTTCGATTGCATTTAGATACATTGTTGATGGAAAACCAACCGAAACACTACTTTCTTTCGAAAAAGCTGATGATATCACAACCAAAGGATTCTGCCAACTGATCATCGACCGCTTGCAAGAGCTTGCAGTGGATTGTAAAAAAGATTTTGAGCCAGTGTTTTGATGGAGCAGCGGTAATGAGTGGTCGATTGGGCGGTTTACAGGCTTTGATGCAGATATATTTTGATCGCAAAATACCATATGTACATTGAATTAATCATCGCCTTCATCCTGTCGTTGCGGAAATCGTGAAAAATAATTCTGAATCCCGACTTTTCTTTGATCAAGTCAAACAACTTCACAATTTTTTCAGTCGCTTCAAAGTTCGAAAATTGTATGAAGGAGCAAAAATTCCTCTGCTTATTGAGCAACGTTGGTCAGGACATTATAAAGCAATACTTGCAATCAAAAATAACTTCGATAAGCTACTCAATTCGTTGATAAAAATAAAGGATGGAGCAGGGCATGATCTTAGTGCAGACGATATGCTTTTAGCTGTTGGATTGCTTGATTCCATGGTGAAGGAAAAATTAATATTTTTGCTTGAATTTCTTAGCAAATTGTTAGGAATAATGGAACCAGCAAACAAAATTTTGCAAGCACGTGATGTTGGTTACCGCGAAGCAATGCCTGTAATTAAGGCGGTGAAGGAAAAAGTAAGCGCTTTACGAACTGATGAATCTTTTTCCGAATTTCTAGGCTCAGCTAAAAAAAAACTTGATGACGTTGAATATGCGCCGGTTCCGAGACCGTTAAGAATTCGACATCGATCCTATCTACTAAGCGAGTCCGTTGTATTCTCTACTCTGGGTGAGCGTGATATTGATAAACATTCTTCATTAAAGCGCATTTATATCGAAATAATTGACTCAATTATTTTGGAAATGAATGAATGATTCGAAAACAATAATGATATCCTGATTGCAGTCGAAGCTGCAAACGACTTTTTGGATGAAAATTTCGACTACAGCGCTTTAAAATCATTGGCTGAACTTCAAATAATATTGCCATCACGAGAAGAGTTTTCTGTTGTCAAAACTTTTCTCATTAATCAGAAAAATAAACCTGAATCGAATGACAAAAGTATTCTTCAAATATTGTTTCCCGTCAAAAGTGCATATCCAACAACGTATTGCCTTTTTGAGACCATCGAGATATTTGGCGGAAGTACATCAATCAACGAATCATCATTTTCTGCGCTTTCAAGAATAGATGCGATTCGGCGTTCAACAATGACCGATCAACGGCAACGAGATCTTTCATTTCTTGCTTTTGAAAAAAAGAGATTGAATTCATTAAAAATGGATGATATTTTGCGTAAATTTGCCGACAAAAATAGGAAAATACAACTTTATTAACGTTTAATATGCATTTTTGAAATAAGTTGATATGTATTCATTCGACTTACGACTTCATCAATAAAAAAAGTGCCTTCTAATATCAACTATTACGATTTTTACTATAAAAAATTTCAGCTCACTCGAAATTGGTCGAGCTCAACCAAATGTTCACTGCCGGCTACGGCCGTGTGTTGATGATTGCTATAGTATAGATTATTTTTCATGCCCCTCCGTGATTAGGGTCTCGAGATATAGACCAAAACGTGGACCCCGATAACCCTAGGATGTGTTTGAACCA
The DNA here is from genome assembly GCF_040869045.1 of Eurosta solidaginis. Classification (NCBI taxonomy): domain Eukaryota; kingdom Metazoa; phylum Arthropoda; class Insecta; order Diptera; family Tephritidae; genus Eurosta; species Eurosta solidaginis. The sequence goes on from NC_090322.1 coordinate 50,612,703, forward strand.
CATGAGTATCCATTGTAAGTTGTTGATAAATGCTAATGAAAAGAGGGCTTTTCTTTTCGCTGGGTAACTAAGGACTCGATATATAGACCAATTGGGAACTCGCCTTCAGGTCAAGAGATTGCATTCTTATGTACTACAACCAGTTAAAATGGTATATTCAATCACATAGCAATATAATCTTTTTACCTGAAGGCACTGAAAAGCGCTCAATGTATGGTGAAATTATTTTGAAAAACACACCAAAAACCCATTTGTTTGGTCAGATTCATCCCACTTAGCCAGCGGATTATACTTTTTCACATTAACATACATACATCAATAATAGTTTAATCATTTACTGAACGATTTGTTACCTACTTAGCTACGCTCTTTCGCTCTCAAAATGTATATACTTTCGTCTTAACTAGCTTACTTGTTATTCCCACCTACAAACTTACTTGCATTATTTTATGTCAACATGTATGTATGTAGCAGGCAGATCGACAAACAAAGTAGGCTTTGAAAAGACATCCAACAATATTACGGTGAATTTTTTTGCATAGAGAAATACATGATTATTTTGTATAGATAGGAAAGTAAGAAAATTCAAATTAGGAGAATAAATGACATTGGAGTGTAAACATCGCGGGAGCGTTTTCTTTGAGCTCAGCACCATTCGTTAGCAGAATAAACGAAGCAGCCCAATACGTTCAGTAGTGTCCGAAATTGCCGCGGTGCAAATTATTACATAAAAATGCAAATAGTGTTTTTGTTTAATAATTATTGAAGTTTGTGTGAATTTCTGAAAAGAAGAAATATAGCGCAAAGCGAATTTCCGAGCAAAAAAAGATAAGTTTTGAACTGTTGAAGTGAATTACACGAATGCATGTGTGTTTCCTTATTTGAAAAAACATATGGTGTACCACTATTAATGTAGACATTTTTTTAAATTTAATTTATTCTTTTTTATTTGAAAGAAAAATGCCACGACCCACACGAGGAAATATAGGTCGCCGAACGCGTCATGCAAATGCTGCGGCATTACAAAGGCGTTCACAAACTCCAGATGAACGAGCACAAGCTAATGCATCGCAGCGTGAACGTAATGCACGAAATAGATCTGTTGCACCTGAAATAATGCGTGTTGCTTTTAATTACAACAGTCAGATTGATTACAGTATGTACGGATATATTGGAATAATGGACGCAATATGTCCACATTGTGATGCGGCTAAATTTCTAGGCGAAACGCCCGGCATGTGTTGTGCTAATGGCAAAGTGAGATTGCCAGCAATAGAAATTCCACCCGAACCATTGTCTTCATTAATTTTTGGGACTTATGAAAATTCGAAGCACTTTTTGAGTCATATTCAACAATACAATTCGGCATTTCAAATAACTTCTTTTGGTGCTACTAACATTATTAGAGATAATTTTATGCCGACGTTTCAGGTAAATACTTAAACAGGATTGTCCTAATCAATCTGAATCATAAAAGTATTCTATAGTTTTAAAAATTATTATGCAACATATACCTAAAATTGCATACATGTTGCAGATTCAGGGCCAAACTTATCATCAAGCTGGTTCGTTTTTGCCATACTCCGACGCTGATTATAAATTTTTGCAAATTTATTTTATTGGTGATGAAAATCGTGAATTGGATCAACGTTGTGCAATGGCTTTGAATACAAGACGAGAAATTATTTGTGAGCTACAAAGGTTTTTCCATCAGCATAACGCGTTAGTTCAATTGTTCAAAATTGCTCTCGATCGTATGCCATCTGATAATCACAGAATCGTAATAAGGGCTGATAGAACACCTTTTGGAGATCATGAAAGGCGATTCAATGCACCGACAATTGATGAGCTTGCAATTGTTATTCTTGGTGATCAGTTTCAATCCCGTGATATTATACTTCATCGCAGAAATGAGCAATTGCAACGCGTTTCGGAACTTTATCGTAGTTACGACGCATTACAATACCCAATATTGCATTGGAAAGGTGACGATGGCTACCATATCAATATACCAATGATTGATCCACGAACAGGTAAATAATATTTTCAATGTGTTGACATTTCATCATTTGTATAAATTTCTTAAGTCACATTTTGCACTTATTTTCAGGTCTACATGTACAAAAAAAAGTTAGTGCCATGGATTTTTATTCGTATCGGTTGATGGTTGGTCCACAAGAACAAAATTATATCTTGAGATGTGGTAAACTATATCATCAGTACTTCGTTGATATGTATGCCAAAATAGAAACAGAACGTCTTAATTTTATTCGTTTCAACCAAGAAAATTAAGATCTGAACAATATATTCATTTGCAAGATGCGATAGCGAATGATGTTAATATTAATGACATCGGACGTTTAACTATATTGCCATCTTCGCATATTGGTAGCCACGGAAATAAACGAATATGCACAAGACGCAATGTGTTATGTACGAAAATTCGGTCGACCGGATCTGTTCATTACATTTACATGTAATCCGCAGTGGGATGACATCAAAAACAATTTATTTGCAGGACAGTCGACAACCGATCGTCATGACATTACTGCGCGTGTTTTTCGGCAAAAATGTAAAGCACTTATGGATTTAATTGTGTAATTATATGTATTTGGGGAGGTGCGTTGCCATATGTACTCCATCGAATGGCAGAAAAGTGGATTGCTGCACGCACATATACTAATTTGGCTGGTACATAAAATAACTCCGGATCATCCGGATCGATAACCTTATATCAGCTGAAATTCCTGATCACACTGCTGATCCTGAGTTATTTCAAGTTGTCGTTAAAAACATGATGCATGGACCGTGCGGTGAACTAAATGTGAATTCACCATGTATGATTGATGAAAAGTGTTCGAAACGATACCCAAGGCAATTTACTTCAGACACAATAACGGGCAATGACGGATATCCGTTGTATCGACGTGGATCACCTAATGATAATGGCAAAACGGCAACCATTAGAATGCATAACCAGGAAGATGAAGTTGATAATAGTTGGGTAGTTCCGTATTGTCCATTATTATCGAAAATATTCAATGCTCATATAAATGTGGAATATTGTAATTCTGTCAAATCCATTAAATATATTTGCAAGTATGTAAATAAAGGGAGCGATATGGCAATTTTCGGTGTTGCTGGTGATAATACAAATGATGAAATTACTCAGTATCAAATAGAGTTGGCAAATATCCGTGTACCTGTGATTTTGTCACAGCTACTGAAATATCACAGTACACTTCAGTGACAGCTTACAAGGAATACTCGTGACTGATTGTCTGTGACAGCATTTATTTCCCGTTACCAATCACAGACTCAAACATAGCTCTCATCAAAGGAACAAATCGCTTCTATGCTATGAACCAATACACTGAGCAAGTTACTTAAGCTGCGAATAAATAACAGTAGATGTCCCAAAAAATTTCGCAGAGTTTATTATTCGCAACACAACCCGCAGGGAAAAATATAAAACTAAGGTAATTCTATATGACAGCATGATACTGCTAATACGTGTCCATATATATCGAGAGAGGTGTCAAAAGACGCGTATTGACCTCGACAACAATAATCCGAAGGCGGAAAATGACCCCGGAGTGCTCCGAAACCGGTTTGGAGACAAATATATATCCGTGCAACACACTTATGTCACAATTTTTTTTGTGGGTGTCACAAAATCTTCAAAATTACAACAACCACATGGAAATTTTCAATTTCTTTCGCAAATATCCTTTTACAGACCCAACATTTTTATTTTCCGCCTTCGGATATTGTTTTCGAGGTCAATACGCGTCTTTTGACACCTCTCTAGATATTTTTTGGACGCGTATTAGCAGTGTCATGCTGTCGTATAGAATCACCAAAACTGTTGGCGTGGTTGTTTTTTTTTTCAGTCACAGTCACGGTTAAAAGCCGCTGTGACTGAGAGGTCACAATCACAGATAACATTGTTTCTCAGAAATCACGGGATCGGCCAACATTAGTATCAAATGGGGCGCTATATTAGTAGCAATGAAGCTGTCTGGAGGATTATGTCGTTTCCAATGCACGAAAGACATCCTGCAGTTGTTCACTTGGCTGTACATCTTGAGAATGGCCAACGTGTTTATTTTAATGTAGCAAATGTATTGGAAAGAGCAGCACAACCACCAGCAACTACGTTAACAGCTTTTTTTAAATTATGCGAAACTGATACATTTGCGATAACTTTGTTATATTCTGAAGTGCCTCAGTATTACAAATGGAATGTGTCTTCGAAAAAATTGCAAAGACGTAAACAAGGAACAGCAGTTCATGGGCCTCCTGGCATTTTCCAAACAGATGCAATTGGGAGAATATATACAGTACATCCAAACAATGTTGAGTGTTTTTATTTGAGATTGTTATTAGTTAACGTGAATAGCCCAAAATCATTTCAAGAATTGAGAACAGTCAACGGTCATTTGTGTTAAACATACCGTGAAGCATGCCAACTTTTGCATATGTTGGAGGATGATGCACATTGGGATTCAACACTTCATGATGCATCTATTTCGGCTCATCCTCAACAAATACGAATGCTATTTGCCATTATATTATCAACATGTATGCCATCAAATCCACTTGAATTATGGAACAAATATAAACATTATATTGCAGAAGATATTTTAATTCGTATGCGTCATCATGCAAGAAATCCTGTTTTGTTGATAACTTTGGAAATGTACAACGAAGCTTTGATAATAATTGAAGATATATGTCTAACGATTGCAAATAAAACATTAGTACAATTGGGTATGATAGCAGCAAATCGTGAGATGCATGATCTGTTTGATCGTGAATTGCGACGTGAGCAGGAATTCAATTCTAATGATTTGCGTTTATTTGTACAATCGAATGTAACCAAAATGAATATTCAGCAAAAACATGTATATGACACAATCATGCAAGCCATTTCCAATAATGCAGGTGGATTATATTTCTTGGATACACCTGGTGGTACAGGCAAAACGTTCGTTATATCACTGATTTTAGCGACTATTCGATCGGAACAGAAAATTGTACTGAATGTACAGGTGATTGAAACTCCAACTTGCAATATTTCAAGAAATTCTGCTATGGCAAAAGTTCTGCGATTAACGTCAATTATTTTATGGGATGAGTGTACAATGGCGAATAAAAAATTACTAGAAGCATTTAATCGCACAATGCAAGATTTACGTGGTAATCAATAGCTTTTTGGTAATGCTTTGATATTACTGTCAGGAGATTTTCGACAAACATTGACTGCCATTCCTCGATCAACTCCTGCTGATGAAATAAATGCCTGCCCTGCAAAAATTGTTGGATTATGTGTTCCATTTTCTTCATGTTGGAGTACTCTAACAATACTCCTTTGCAATGCGTTTGCGGATCACCATTAGCCGATCATTGCTCGTTTTGTAACGACCGTGATAACGACACGATGACGATCGAACAGAGTTGCCAAAAGTAAAATATTGCATACAAATAACTGATAATAAAATTTTACTATGGCGACTCTGATAAAATGCGCACTGGTTTTATGTATACATACTATAGTATAGAGAAATATTAGTTTCTTTATTCACGCAAACGCTAAATGACATAAGAATATTCGTAGTATAAAATATAAAAGTTGTATTGCCCCTCTTCATTTACTTTCATCATAGATTAAATTCACTCCGATAATTCTTTCCGACACAACTCCTCTTTAGTACTTTGGCATATGATCCTCTGTGGGTGCTCCATGTTGTTGTTGTTGTAGCAATGCTCGCCCCACCTAATAGCCGCGACCGATCACAAATTGTCATCAATATCCTCTAACGGGAGTCCAAGGAAAATTGCCGTTTCAACAGGGGTGGACCATAAGGAAAGGGGTGTTAGAGGCGTTGGTGTCATGTGGGGACACATTGCAAGCAGGGCATACATTTTGTATGTCGGGGTTGATTCTGGATAGGTAAGAGTTTAACCTGTTACAGTATCCAGAACGAAGTTCAGCAAGAGTGACACGCGTTTCCCTGGGGAGTATGCGGTCCTCTTCCGCGAGTTTTGGATAATTTTCGTTAAGTACTGGATTCACAGGGCAATTCCCGGCATAAAGGTCCGACGCCTGTTTATGGAGTTCACCAAGGACCTGCTTGTGTTTTTTCACTTCATACGGCTGGGTTCTCAGGTGCCGTATTTCCTCAAAATGCTTACGGAGATGACTCCTTAAGCCCCTAGGCGGTGCTGGTTCATCAATCAGAAGTCTGTTGGGATGCCCAGGTTTATGGGTATTCAACAGGAACTGTTTGGTCAGCATCTCATTTCTCTCCCTGATGGGGAGTATTCTCGCCTCATTATGCAGATGGTGTTCTGGGGACATAAGAAGACAGCCCTTGGCGATTCTGAGAGCAGTATTTTGGCAGGCCTGTAGTTTCTTCCATTGGTGATTTTTAGGCTTGGCGACCATATGGATGACGCGTAGCACGTAATCGGCAGGCTAATTGCTTTGTATGTAGTCATGAGCGTTTCTTTATCTTTTCCCCAAGTACTGCCAGCGAGGGATTTGAGGATTTTGTTACGGCTCTGAATTCTCGGAACAATTGCGGCTGCGTGCTCACCAAAATGTAGATCCTGATCAAACGTCACACCCAAGATTTTGGGGTGTAGGACAGTCGGTAGCGTAGTGCCATCGACGTGGATGTTCAAAATGGTCGACATTTGGGACGTCCATGTTGTAAATAAGGTCGCGGAAGATTTAGTCGGTGATAATGCCAGGTTTCGCGAGGCGAAAAAACTGGAGAGATTAGGGAGGTAGCCGTTTATTTTATTGCATAGCGCATTATTGTGCAGTCATCGGCGTAGCAAACGATTGTGACTCCTTCCGGTGGTGAAGGTAGCTTAGATATGTAGAAATTAAACAAAAGTGGGGATAGGACACCACCCTGTGGCACCCCTTGTTTAATTCTCCTTGGTTTTGATGTTTCGTTTCTAAATTGCACCGATGCCTGCCGACCACCCAGATAATTTGCGGTCCACCTTTTAAGACATGGGGGAAGGATAGACCCTTCCAGGTCTTGCAGTAACGAGCCATGTTTGGCCGTATCAAAAGCTTTTGATAGGACTAGCGCTACGAGTACTGTTCTATGGTGGGGGTATTGATTTAAACCGCAATTTATCTGGGTGCTAATGGCATTTAGCGCGGTGGTAGTGCTATGGAGTTTTCTGAAGCCATGCTGATGAGGGGCTAGCTGCAAATTTGCTTTGAAGTAGGGGAGCAAAATGGCTTCAAGCGTCTTTGCTACTGGCGATAGGAGAGATATCGGACGATACGACTCTCCTATGTTAGCTGGTTTCCCAGGCTTTAGTAGCGGGACCACCTTGGCCATTTTCCATTTCTCAGGTATGACAAAGGTGGAAAGAGACAGGTTGAAGACATGCGCTAAATATTTGAAAACCTCTTTCCCTAGGCTTTTAAGCATCGGCATGGCTATGCCGTCTGGGCCCACCGCTTTGGATGGTTTAGCACGACCAATGGCGTCCTCATCCTCTTTAGCGGTGATGGTGATTGGTGACGCGCTGAATTTGTGTTTATGTGCGTGTCTATTGGCTCTCCGTCTATCTTTGTCGACCGTAGGATGCATTATATATTGTCGTCAGAAAGCGCTCGCGCACTTTGTCGCCAAAGGCGATGGAAACTATGTCTTTGTGCTTAGTCGGATTCGATAGGGACTTTACGGTGGACCAAAGTTTACCCACACCGGTAGAGAGGTTACAACCTCTTAGGTGCTCCTCCCATTTCGCCCGCTTGTGTTCATCCACAAGCAATCTGATGCGTTGGTTTATATCCCTTATTCGGGGGTCGCCTGGATCAAGCTGTCTTATGAGGTCACGTTCTATCGCTAAGTTTGCGGCCTCCGCCGGGAAGTGGGCCGGATTTCGGGAATTCTCCCGGCGGGAATGAAATGTGCCGAGGCGGATTTAATGACCTTACGGAAGGCACGCTCGCCTTGGCGGGCATCAGTCGGGATAGGGAGGGCAGCAAAGCGGTTGTCTGTAAAGGATTTATATTCTTCCCACCTTCCTTTTTTGAAGTTTATGAAAGTGCGTTTTTCAGTGACGATGAAGTCGGCGGTACGCTCAAGCGAAATAAGTATGGGCAGGTGGTCGGATGCCAATGTTACCATCGGCTGCCAGTTGACGCAGTTTACGAGTTCTGCGCTCACGATTGAGATATCTGGCGAGCTGTGACAGCTTCCTACCATACGTGTGGGGGCGTCTCCGTTTATTGTGCAGAACGTCGTTTCTTCTATTTGATCCGCCAACATCTCACCCCTACTGTCCGCCCGCAAGTTTGAATGCCATAGATCATGATGGGCATTGAAATCGCCTAAGATAATGCGATTGTTTCCAGTGAGTAAGGCCCTGATATTAGGGCGGTATCCACTGGGGCAACAGGTGGCAGGAGGGATGTAGATGTTGATGATTTCTAGGTTTGCATCGCCTGACCGGGCAGATAGGCCTTGACGTTCTAAGACATTGTCCCTGCGGTCGATGCCAGGATCAAATATATAATATTGCACAGAGTGGTGTATGATAAACGCGAGGCCGCCTCCATTTCCGCTCTCGCGGTCTTTCCTGTGGGCATTATACCCAGAGCAGGTCTACAATGCAGACCTTGCTGTGAGTTTAGTCTCTTGAATCGCAGCAATGCGGATGTTGTGCCGCTTCATGAAGTCGACTATCTCCGTAATCTTCCCAGTTAGTCCATTACAGTTTAACTGCAGAATTCTGAAGTGCATAAGGGGAGACGCCGCCACTCTGGGGGTAAGTGACGGGTGACTACGCCTGGGTTGTGGAAGGCCAGGACGCAATTGCTGTTGTGGCCCTGGGACTGGGCGTCCTTGGGCAAGCATTGGGGTACCCAGATGATTGGGGTTTGCGACCTGGCAACATGGCGCGATGAAACCCGTCGGGGGGTTGCCGTCGCGGTGACCAGAACATCTAGGAAAGTGGCACCACCCAAGGCAGGAGCTGCATTGGGCGGATGTCGCAAACCTATATATTCTGTGCTGGCAGACGGTGCAAACGGAGGTAGGGACTAAGAGTCTGTTTCCCTGACCTGCACGATTGCTGTCGGAAAAGAGGGGGGGAGAAGACGGGGGCAGGGGCTGATGCTCAGCATTGCTACCAACTCTACTACGAAGGTAGTAGTTATGAGTGGTATCAGCTGTTTGAGTTGTTGGCGCCGTGGGGCGCGAGCAGCAGCGGGTACTTGTTGTGGCTTGCTGAGCAGCGGGGCTGCTGGAAGGTAGCGGGGAGGGGGGGGGGGGCGCGCTCAGGCGTAGACTACGGGACGCCCTTGGGCGTGAACAGCAAGGAGCCACAAAAGATTTATAAAAGTTACGTGGACGTCGGGTTTTGGGATCGAGCCCAGAACAACCTGTCCGATGCAACCATCCCTTGCACGAGACGCACTGGACAGAGTATGACCGTCCTAAAAAGATTCTTTTCCGGCAGATGCAGCAAAACCATTTCTCAGGACCGGGGTCAGGAAACGGACCCGGATTGGATTCGATGCCTTCCCGGAGTAAGAGAATATGGAGCAGTCCTGCTGCAAGGAGCTGCTGGGAGGATGACAATTTGTGGGAGGGACGAAACAAGTTAGATGGGGTCACACTGAAATAAATCCCGAGTCGCTCCGGTACATAGAACCGACTGCCTTGGGAAGCGGTGGGTAATCCATGGAGTACTACAGTGAAAGTACTTTGGAAAGTACTCTCACGTATGTACTCTATGGAATACTCACAAACAAAGCGAGAGTGGGATCACCTACTCCTCTCCTAGGACATCGCAATGTTAATTGGAGCACATTTTTTTTATGAATACAGATTAGTTTTGGAACACTCCTATACTCCCAAAGGAGTATTCCTTACATTATTTATGGAGTACTCGAGTTTTTTGAAGAGTGTTTGAAGTCATCAGTTCTATGGAGATATGTACAAAAATTGACACTAAACATTAATATGCGTATTCACCTACGAAATGATCCAGCTGCCCATGAGTTTTCAAAATATTTGTTAGAAATTGGTGATGGCAAAATACAAATCGACAGAACCAACGGATTGATCACTGTCCCGAACAATTTTTGTACAATTGCGAAACTAATAGATGAATTGATTGAATGTGTTTTTCCAAATATTCTTCAGAATTACAGAAATCATGATTGGTTGAGAGAACGCGCCATTTTAGCACCGAAGCAAAACTCCCAGGTGCTATGAATCAAGATGAGGCAATGAATTATCCAATTGAATTTTTAAATTCATTAGAACCGGCTGGTATGCCACCGCATTGTTTGAATCTGAAAGTGGGTTCTTTGATTATATTATTGCGAAATATTAATCCACCAAAACTGTGTAAGGGCACCAGATTGGCAGTGAAAAATTTATTGCCAAATTTGATTGAAGCTACGATCTTAGCTGGTTAATCAAAAGGAGAAGTTTGTTTAATACCGCGTATCCCTGTGATTCCAACTGATATGCCATTTGAATTCAAACGATTACAATATCCTGTGCGTTTATCATTTACGATGTCCATCAACAAAGCCCAAGGGCAAACACTTAACGTTTGTGGTGTGAATTTGGAGGAATCATGTTCTTCACATGGCCAACTTTATGTTGCCTGTTCCAGAGTCGGTACCCCCAGCCGGTTGTTTATTCATGCTCAAAATGGAAAAGCAGAAAATATTGCTTATCCAAATGTTTTGGATTAAGTTTTAAAGTAGCTAGCAAATAATAAAATATCTTTTTTTTTGTAATAAATGAGTTTGATTTAATATTTCACTTTATACGTAGCGAAGCACGTACCGGGCCCCTAGTATACTATATATACCAACGATCTATAACGTTTTTTCGGACAACATACATGCTCTATACGTAAGCATTCGCTGAAATTTGAAGCTTCTAGCTGGTTAAATGGGGCAGTACTTACGAAAAGCTTCTCATCTGAACAATCGGTTGTGGAGGATATATGCCATATATACGATCGATCTATGCAATATTTTATAAGGTTCATTTTATGAACCTCCGAAAAATGGACGTGCGCTTTGCACGACCCCAACTCACTCCACACCAAACACGTATTTGTTGTTAAGTTTTTGTTCTTTTATTTATTAGAGTTTTCGTATGATAAATGTTCTTCAGTTAATTGTACACTTTATTTAGTTTTAATTTTAGTTTGTTGTTATGGAAACGCATCGTCGGTGGAAGCAGTAAGGAAGGCGGTCGGCATGATGTGGTGGTGCACAGTGGCTAGTCATTGTCGGCTGGGGCGGGTCCTTGCCAACCTTACTGTTCCTGCGCCATAAACAGAAAAAAGTTCCTATCATGCCTATCAAAACGAGCAGCTGTCAAATTCAAAACAAACTGACAGAAGCGCAGAGACCGACTCAAAACGCTTATAATTCAAATCAAAACGACATCCGGTCGAACCGGATGCCACGGACAACCCGTTAACATTCCAAAATTTAAAAATTCAAAAAAAAAAATTACCGCAAAAAAATTTACCGAACCGGACATGGCCGGTTACCAACGCTGAAAATCGAAAATAAAAAAAAAGCTGAAAATTAAAATACAACAAAAGGGGGAAAAACAAAAAGGGCCGAATATATCTTGGGGCGCCGCGGGTGTTGTTGCGACGCCCGGTGCTAGACCCACCCTCAAAATCCATGGCCACCGACGCACCTATTTTCCGGTGGCCCCTTACCTGTCTTACCCTATGCCTTCCAAATGAACAAGGAAGTCAGCATTCCCATTTTAATTACAATTTATTTATCATTCATTATTAATATTTTAAAGCTTGTCTTTGAAAAATTATTGGAGCATTAGCTAAATTCCAAATATAAACTATGCTCTCTAACAACAAAGGTATTTAAATTAATTTGCTTATGTTTGGTTAACAAAAAATATATATAAAGTTCTGTTTTGGTTATTATCATAAGGAGTTGCCCTTAAAGTACATCGTTACGATAATCACTTGTTATCTGTTTTGTTATAGTAGAACTCATTTTTGAGTGTAACCTAATATCGAATCGGTATAATGCTAATGCGCATATTATAATGATAATAATATCTAATATGTACTAAAAGAGTGTTTACCAAAAGCAATAAGGATGAAATAGCGATAGCAATAGGTATTACGTGCACGTAAATCACTTTCGTCTTGTTGTTCGAAAGATATTGCCCGCAATAGGGATTCATATGTATATATATATATTGCATTTGTAAGATATAAAAAAAAGTTGAATTCAAAATCCTTTTTCCAATTCGTGCATACTCGACAATCGACGAATGGCTGCTGTCGCAAAAAAAAATTTTCATTAAATTTATGGTTAAGCTTCCAAAATGAATCGCTAAAATGTTTCGCGTGATAGCGACGGCTTATTATCAATAACATTCATAGAGCTAACTTCAAACGTTTTAAGGCGACAAAATATATTCTTAAAATGATCAAAAAAAAAAAAGACGTATGCTTTTTTTTTTGTGTAAAGCTAATGCTTAGGTAGGTATTAGGTAAATGGAATTATACTAGTAAATTGCTGAATACAATTTTAGTTATATTTAACGAGTTTTGTTTGGTATATTATATATATAAGATGCATTCACAAATAAACGGAGTATGGTGGAATTAGTGTTGAGCGTTCTAACAGGTAAATGCTGCTTGACCTGACTGAGACAAAACTGCCTGTTTATTTGTGAACAAATCTTTAAAATGTATAAATAATTTTGCATATTAAACTGTTGTTGCATTCTTTAACATCTTGTCAGGTTGCAAAACCTGAGTGTTCACATAGTAATTCTTTTGGTTAGATAACTAATACAAGCTAAACTTAAATAGTGGCAATCATTTATGTGTAACTTTTTTTTTCTATAATACGTTAAACTATCCTTTCATCTTTTATGTTGATAATTCTAAAAAAAAAATGTCGTAATTTTGCCAAAAAAGATCGATCCTTGTCGAATGGTTTACCCGGGGTATATAAAACCCTCTAAGTACCACTTGGAAGTTCCTTTAACTACCCTGCAAAAATGCTCTCGTCATTCCACGCCGTTTGACTAGTTATTATACAGTCATAGGTTATATTCTTAGTCACATTTGCATGGGCGTGGGTAAGTTTCGTGGCCAGAATTTTTTTGTAGGGTAATTAGTTTTAAGTCTATACAAGGCTGTTACTTACATGGCCGCCAGAGTACGTACCATGGGCCTCTGCCGGCGTGGTTACTGGTGATGTTGATTTTGCCGGTGAAGTCGACGCTGATGTTGGTTGTGGTGCGCGGTCTTGGGCGCGCTGTGCTGGTACTGTTGATGGTTGCTGCGCTCTGGTCCGAGGTGTACTGGTGGTGGCTGTTCTTGTTGTTACTGTTGATTTGGGCGTATTCCCTTCTCACCCCCTTTCGTTTGAAGGATCCTAGGAGGATCTTTGAAAGACCGCTTCCTTTGCTGTTGCTGCGTCTTCTCGTTTTATTTATTAACGTAAATGCAAGTTAATAGACATATCTGCGCACATAAATGTATATATATATACGTTTCTTTGGGTGCAAAATAAAATCTTCTTCGTTCTAGTCGGTGATGATTTATTAAAACAGTCTGGACAAGCTTAGTCGACTTAATTTCACTACTTATTGCGAAAAATCCTGTTTTCGAAGCCAAAGGTATTTAGTATATAAAACGTTTTTGGGTGGCCAAATAGCAGCTCATAACCTCTGCTATGAAATTGTTCGACTCCCAGGATTTGCAGTCGGGTCACATCTATGTATATTTTATGCACATAAACACGTGGCCTTTTTCTTTTATTTCTTCCAATTTTTTCCGTCTTTTTTTGGTGTGTCTACGGCCGGAAAACGTGCGATTCTTTTTTTCCCCCTTCTATTTCTTTCGTCTTCGACTTAGTGCCGGAAACTCGTGCGATTTTTTTCTAGTGATGGCCGGTCTGTCTGTTCCCTTCTTTTTTGATACTTTTTATCGCAACTTTCGCCACATCACTAGGTGTGTTCGCGTGAACACGCTCCCAAGTGGATCGTAGCCGTAGACCGTAGCAGCAGACCATAACAAACCTGCTTCGCTTTGACCACCTGGCGATGAAGCGAACAGGAAACCGGATCATCTGTGGGAAACCACTGCCAGGGATCTCCGACGACAAGCAACGTGGGGCACGACTCACCCGTGAGATAAGAGTCTCAAAGTCCTACTACCAAGCTAGCCGGGCAACATAGGTCTATCAAAAAAAAAAATTAAGTCAAGTTGGGAATAATTTCTGGTTCCTAGTTAAAAGGGCTTTGCGGCAATTAGACATTTGTTATGGAGAACTCGTCAAAACTCCGAAAGATGATTTCTAGTGGGTATCGCTCCCACAGGAATGCAAAATCAAAAAAAAAGGCGCGTGAACATCCTATGAGGTCAGTGCTCGGGGGGGAATACTGGGCGAGATGTCCCCGACCGCCAAAGCGCCCAGACAAAAAAAAAATTGTAAGTTTAAAATAAAAAAAAATCAATTTAAAAATCTTGGTAAAAAAAATTTAAAAAAATTACCATTACTCCGGGAAGGGGTGTGATGGGAATGCTGGCATCCCCTTCAAAGGCAGTAGGGCTACAGCAAAAAAAAAGACAGATACATTCATACATGTCCCTAGTGCTCCCAACCGCAATGCGAGGGGGTCGTAAGGCCCCCCTCCGAGACTGGTTGGGGCCACTAGGGCCCGCTCCAGGCACACACGGGTCGGTCTCAACACGCCCAGCCGCAACGCAGGGGCAGTCTCCAGGGGCTCGCCCCTTTTTGTGCCATTTTGTGTGCTTTCTGCATCCTAAACTTAACTTCTTTGGCATATTTTTCGACATTATAAATTGGGTCAATTGTTTCTTTTGTCAATTCATTAGGCAAAGTTGCCTTTTTCCCAAAAACTAACTCGAAAGGAAAAAAATGATTGTCGAAAACTGTGCTACTCGTAGTTTTGTGTAGGAAAGTAAAGTATTTTAAATAAACATCCCAATCAGAAAAAGTATCTTTTAAATATGCACGTAAGTATTCATTAAAAACTCTATGATTACGTTCAACGGTGCCAACAGTTTCGTGATGATATGCAGTTGAAAAATTATGTTCAATATTTAGAAGTTTAGTTAGTTCTTCAAGTAATTCATTTTTAAATTCTGTCCCTAAATCAGATTTTATGGCATTCATTGTGCCGTATGTTAAAATGAATCCTTCAAAAATTGCTGAAACGATTGCTTTTGCTGATTTGTCTGGCACAGCGACTGTTACCAGGTATTATTTAGTCATGTCGCAAATCATTTACTATTATATCAATAGGGGGACTCATGAAAGCATATAAACTTATAAGGTGTAAAATTATACCCATTTACACATGCTGTTATATGAACGCACCTAGTAACATTCTTGATAAACTTGATTGTTTATCAGCTGTATTATTGCCAAACAAAATTTTTTTGATTGTTATACAAATTAAAAAATGCCAAAATTAAGTGAAAAATCAAAACTAAAACGTCTTTACTTGCTGATGTTGGAGATTTCTGATGAAAATGCCTGCTGTAATGTCTGCAAGGTTGCATTCCTTTGAGTTTACCGCGTTTATACAATGAAATACGCGCGTAAATTTATACAAATTGTGTAAATGATTTTCCATACAAAATTTGACAGCTCGTTTACGCACTAGATAAATTTATACGTTTACACGCTTTATAAGGCATTTATAAAGTTACATGAGTCCCCCTAATATAATCAATTACTAGTATATCAAATGGTTTAAACGGAGTTGGTGTTAAAACAAGTTTTTCTTTCGTTTTAGGTTTAACCTTGTTTGAAAGACAATCTTTACAATTTTTGATATATTTCGATATATCACGAGTCATATTTTTCCAATAAAATTTCGTTCGTAGTTTTGCGTAAAGTCTTTTCATTCCGCAATGTCCACCAGAAATAGGATCATTATGGGAAATTTTCATGAGTTTTAATTTTGTACCCTCATCTGTTACTGTCTCCACTGGGTCTGTTAGTATAATTTCTAATGATTTTAAAATTTTATTTCCAATATTTTGAAAATTTGTAATAGTATAATGTTCGAACAAAATATCGTTTTTAGGCCATTCAATCTGCTTAATTTTGAGTTTGCCGGCTTCTGATTCGAGCCTCGAAAGTAATTTCTCTAAAGTCATTATTTCTTTAACAAGATCAAAGCTAAGTAACTCGAGTTTCTTATGTTTAATATGCGCAAAAATTCTTAAATTTGTTGTTTTATTATTTTTATCGTACGTAATTGCAGATCTTATCCGTGGAACTTTTTTCGAAAAATAAAATGAAAATTTGTCGTAGACTTGTAAATTAAGTTGTTTTTCGTTGTTTTTGTCTGTTTTGCTAGGAAGGTTGTTGTCGTTTTGCCGTTTTGTCATTGATCTTGTTTGTACTGCTAAAATTTGTTTGTTCGATTCCTTAATCTCATCGATTGTAATACGCGATAGTGCATCAGCACCAACGTTTGATTTACCCTTTATGAAAACTATAGTGAAGTTATATTCAGCTAGTTCTAGTCTTATTCTTGAAAGTTTTGAAGATGGGTCTTTCATATTGAATAAGTATACTAGAGGTCTATGATCTGACTTTACAATGAAATGGGTGCCATAAACGTATGGTCGAAATTGCTTGATTGAAAAGTAAATAGCTAAAAGCTCTAATTCTATAATGGGTTTTTTCTGTTCGGCTTTATTAAATGCTTTAGAAGCGAAACAAATTGGTAAATCACTACCTTGCTGTTCTTGACTTAAAATAGCGCCACATCCAGTTGTGGAAGCATCAGCGGTAATAATGAATTAATAAAATCTGGATATTGAAGTAATTTTGGTGAAAGTAACGCTGCTTTCAAGGATAAAAATGTTCTTTCGCACTCTACATCCCATACAACCCATTCAACTCTTTTTCTGCTTAATCGATTTAGAGGCGCTGCCAGAGATGCAAAATTAGGTATAAACCGTCTGTAATAGTTTGCAAACGCGACGAATCGTCGTGCCGCGTCTTTTTCAGTCGCTTTTGTATACTTTTTAATTGCGTTTATTTTAGAGTCGTCTGGCAACAAACCTTTGGCTGAACATTTATGACCTAAAAATGTAACTTCTGGTCGTAAAAAGTTGCATTTATTTGGGTTAAGCTTAAAATTGAAAGACCTACAAGTATCGAAAACTTTTGAAAGACTTTTAATATGGTGTGCTTCACTACAACCGATGACGATGATATCGTCGACGTATAAAAATGCGACATTGGGTGGTATACCCGAAAAAGCTATTGTCATCATTCGTGAGAATGAATTTGGTGCTATATTTAAACCGAATGGAAGCACTTTCCATCTAAATGCGCCGACCGAGGTGCTGAAAGAAGTAATGTCACGTGAGTCAGGATGCAAGGGGATTTGATGAAATCCTGAAAAAAGATCTAATGTGGAAAAATATTTTGCTCTACCGAGATTGTCTAAAATATCGTCAACTCTAGCTAGTGGACATTTATCAGCAATGAGTTTTTTGTTTACTGCGCGAAAATCTACACACATACGATAAGCTTTTTGACCATTAGTATCTTTCTTTGGGACTACAATCAAAGGACTATTGTAATTCGAATAACTGGGTTCAATCAAATCGTTGTCTAACAATTTATTTACTTGGCGATTTATTTCTTCGCGTTGAGAGTATGGCAATCTATAGTTTTTAACATATACCGGTTCGTTGTCTGTCAATCTTAATTTTTGCTCGTAGAAGTTGTTTAAAGTCATTTTGTCCGTGTCAAGAGCGAAAATGTCGGCATAATCTATGCAAAGGTCAAGTAATTTACTTGGGGCATGTTGAGGTGTTTGATTTTTTAAAATCGAAATTAGTTTTTTGGTACGTTTGTCTTCTGCTTCTGTCTTATTAATTGTATAAACATTATAATTTGAAAGTGTTTCTGTCCGAATACTTTTTCTTTTGACATACTTTATATCATCCGTGGTATTTATGACTTTAAGTATTGGGTTACTGGAATTAACAATGCACCTAGCTGTGAAAACACCTTTTTCAATTTCCTGCGAGTCCACGAAAAGAGGTTCGGGTGAATCTCCTAAATCAAAAAGTCTGAATATTTCACATCGTGGCGGAATGATACAACTGTCGCTTTCTGTTCCGTGCAAGATTGGTATCGCAACGTTTTCATTACCTACCCAAAAGGAAATACTATTTCTTTCATAATTAATAATGCATTTGTTAATTTTCAGAAAATCTTTACCCAGTATGCCATCGGATGGAATATTAAAGTCTTCATTTACTACATGTAAAGTATGTTTAATAGAAAAGTTAGAAAAATTTAAATTTGCTGTAATTTTACCTAAAGTAGAAACTGAATTAGAAGTGACACCGGTAATGTTAATAATGTCGTTCGTATTTAAGGAAATATTTCTGTCTAAACATGATATCTTTATTAAAGAAATGTCTGCTTGGGTGTCTACTAGGAAAGAACACAATTTTTGTGACTCGTTAAGTTGTAATTCAATGAAATCAGAGTAATTTAAATTTAAACAATAGATGCCTATTGGTGAGGGATGTTCGCTTACTGGCTTAGTTCGTCCTCCCTCAGTGTTCGCTCCTGAGGGGCACTCGCGTTTAAAGCGCGAACGTTTGCGTTTCTACCTCTACCATTGGCTGATCTCGAATTGTTACCTCTATTGTTACTATTGTTTGAATTAGGATTTGTATTTGAACGCGTATTATTATTATTATTATTCTGGTATCTATTTCCGTTATAATTCCTATATCTTTGATTATTGTTGCCGTTATAGTTGTTATTGTATGAAAATGAACTATTATTATTTCGTTATTTCTATAACCAGTATAGCCGCGGTTTGGGTAAAAGCCTCGATAACTACCACGTGAATTTCTCAATGTGTTGTTACCACGTGATCGAAAAGCTAAAACCTGACGCTCTGTTACTTCGTTATTTTGTTCTACAATTAATTTTGCTACTACGTCTTTCGGATCAGTAAATGCCGTTGAGGCTAAAATGGTTTTTACTAAGTTTGATTTTGCATTTAAACGGCACACGTTAACAGTTTGTTCGACTGCCATTTCATGAGCTTTCGCTTGAGTGATCCCTTGAATAATAAGAGACCGCTCAAGTGAGTCAGCTAAATCTTCAACTTATTTGGCAAAATCTGTATAATTGTTACCGTTAACGTGCAACGCTGCAATTCTCCCTGCCACAACTTTCGAGTTGTCTGGTTTGATCCTATTACGTAGAGCTGTTTTATTTTCATTGACTGAAGTTACTTGTGTTGGTATTGCTTCACGGGCTTTACCCTCTAATTTTGATTTTAAGAACGCTATAAAAGTATCAGTTAAATCTGCAGTAGCGAATTGTTCAAGTAATGCAATTTTGTCTATAAAAAAATCAAGTGCCAGAGGATCACCACTGTAGTTTTCTCTAATAGAATTAGAACATGTGTTAATGAAAACTCTCTTTTCCTCAGGTGTTGCCATGATTTGATCGTTAAGATCTGGAGCTGAATTAGCAGAAGGTGAGGACACGTTTGTACTATTTGGATCGTTAAGATCTGATTTTAAAGTAAAATAAGTTGAAGTTAGTTTTGCACTATTTGAATCGTTAAGATTTGAATCTAAATTAGAAGTTAAATTTTTACAGGAAGAATCTTCGAAGCCTGGGAAATCTGCTGACAACGATAATTTATTTTCCTGCTTGGTGACTTTATCGGTCGAAGATGAAGTTAAACTTTCGTAGCTTGAGGCTGATTTATCGGAATCGGATTCTGAATCTGAAGTTTTTTGCACTTGCTTACCACTTCTAAGGTTGTACATATGAATTTATCAGAATAGCACAGATAATTCAGTTCAAACTATGAAATTAATGAAGTACTTATTTGAATGTCTGAATTTATATTTAAGCTGAAATATTGAGAAAAAAGAAAAAAAAATTGTAAAATTGAACTGATTTACAGGTGAATAGTCGCTAAAGACATATTTAACAATTTATTTGAAGAATTGATGAAAACTGCATTATACTTGTATAGAAAATCTTTAAGGAGTAATTGAATTTGTTGTAACTTGTTGAAATTGTTGTAACTTGTTCAAAAAAAAATCCATTTATATTCACAGACGCACCGCTTTGTAACAAAAATTCGTATATTTTCACGGACGCACCGCTTTATATAAAAAAACTGACTTGGTTTTTAACGGAACCACCGCATATTTCAAAAAAAATTTAATTGGTTTTTAACGGAACCACCGAATATTTCGAAAGAATTTACTTGGTTTTTAACGGAACCACCGCATATTTCAAAAAGTTAATTGGTTTTTAACAACCCACCGTTTATATCAAAAAGTTAATTGGTTTTTTAACAAACCGCCGTTTATATAAAAAAAATTCAATTGGTGTTTCACAAACCACCGTTATGTCAAAAATCCAAAATTTATATGAAATGCGAAATTATTTTAATTGACATGCGAAGGCACCGAATTTAATAAAAAATTTTAATTTTTAAAATACATATGTACATATATACGTTTAAAGAAAAAATGTTAAAAAATGTTAAATACATATATATATAATATACTTATGACTGCTGCTGCGCCAACCGTAAATGCTGCCGCTGTCGGCGCCAATGCCGGAGTTGTTTCTGGCGGTCTTCGCCGGCGCTGCCGCTGCTGGTCTCGATGTTAATGCTGGTGGTGGTGGGGGTGGTTAAAAAAAAAAATGGCGATGATATGCCGTTGGCTAGTGGCGTGGGTTTATATCCCGTTATGGCATATTATATTATACATAATTTCCAATTTTTCTCGTCCAATTACTTTCGTTGTATTTAGTATAGTTTTTAGTTAATTTTATTATATTAAAGATTTTGTGTTACCTCTGTTAAATTTAGTCGTAGCATTAGTTTTGTTGTATTTGTAAACCCTCAGAAATGAAGGTACTGACACTCGTCGTTAGTAATAATTGTGTGCCAGCCCTAATATTCACTGGATGGATTGCAGCCAACGCCATCTAACAGTCAGATCGGTTGCACGAGCAGAAGGTGTAATGTGAAAAATATAAGTATGGCAGCGCTGTCTTTTAGGCAAGAATCTGACGATCAGCCAATCAGGTGCTCGCTTTGATTCTTGCTTAGCTGACGCAGCCCTCTGTAGGAAAACATCGGTAACTTATTATAAGAAAGATGTTTAAAAAAAATGTGAAAATATGGCAATGAGGGAGACACGAAAAAAAGAGAGAAGATTAATTGAGAATAGAGCACTGAATGCGAACGGATATACATAAAAGAACCCAACCTTGGCATTATTATTACAAATAAACCGGAATTAAAGCTGAGGTGTGAAAAAAAAGAACTTACGTACCACAAAAACAATTGAAAAATGAACATTCGTGAGGAAATGGCCAATATCTTGGCTGATGCTGGGGTGGAATTTCCACAAACAGCTACAACAACGCAGTTGCGGAAATTGTTAAAAAACGTGGTTGGGACTGGCCAAATCCCTTCCAACAATATTGCAGTACGCGTTCCTTCAGCTATTAATACAAATGATTCATTTGCCGCGGATAACCAAAACATTACCAATGATGTTATTATTTCTGGTGCTTCCGGCACTGCTGATGCTGCCGTAACCGATGCCGCTGTCACCGATGTCCCTACAGACGCCATCACCACCGCCGCTGTCATCGCCATTCCCGACGCTGAAACCGCCGCCATTACTACCACCGCTGCCACTGCCACTACCGACGCCATCACCACCGCCGCTGTCATTGCCAATACCGACGCCATCACCACCGCTGCCACTATGGCCAATACCACAACCGAGTTCACTGAAGAAGCTGCAGGCATATTATACGGGGAAATGCCTAACAGTCCACAACATATAAAAGATGAACTGAACAAAAGGATAGAAATCCTAAGAAAGGAAAAAGAAATCCTGACGTTGGAAAAATCCGTTGCGGACTTAAAACGTGAATTCCAAAACGCACGAAACGACACCCCCATTGGTAACGGTAGGCTACAAATCCCAAATCGTTTAACTTTTCGGGACATCGAACATACCATCACAAAATTTGAGGGTGAAAATAAAGCATATAGCGCGCACGACTTTCTTCGCAATTTTGATAGAGCCATGCAGATGGTAAATGCAGACGACATTTTTAAGTACACTTGCTTGTGCAATTCTCTTTGCGGTGACGCTAAACTTTTACTGTATAGAGACGTTCTAAATTACGAAGATTTAAAATCGCTTTTGGTTAGAGAATTTGGACGGGTGGTGAGTCGTCACGAAGTATACAAAGCGTTGGCCACTCATAAATGGGATAAAAAAAGCAGCATTCGCCGATATGTGTTGGAAATGGAAAACATCGCTGCTCGTTGTGACTATGTCGACGAATTTGAACTGATCAACTTTATAGTTGATGGCCTCCAAGACAGGTCCCCGGAAATATATATCCTAATAAACGCAAGGACGATGAAAGAATTCAAATAATCGCTTGACCTATACGAGCGTCGTCGCTCATCTCGCCCATCTATATACGACAACGTTCAAAAACCGAAACCATCAAAATCAAATACGCCAAAGAACGATGGAACTAATGCAGCAGAAATACGCTGCTTCAATTGCACCCATATGGGACACTTTCAGAGCAAATGTCCATACGAAAAAAGGCCGGTGGGAAGTTGTTTCCGTTGCTGGAAGATGGGCCATGACCACCGCAGTTGTACTAACTCAAAAAAGGTACTAAACTTGAAGAAAACCGTTGCTGCAGTCGGGACCGACACTGAAGATGGGGATGAAGAACGTTGCTACCGAATGTTAGGATCTATGAATATGGTAAGTGTCGCCTATGTAACAAAACAAGTTAAGTGCAAAAGATTTATGGATTGTTTGTCTCTCTTTGATACTGGCAGTCCAACTAGCTTTGTTCGCAAGTCCGCCGTGCCATTTGATGTGAGCGGAGTCGCCAAGCAGTCAAAATATCGAGGATTGGGAAACAACAAATTAATGATTTTTGGAAAAATTAAATGCGAAATAAAATTTAAAAATAAATTAGATGAATTTGTTTTAAATGTGGTGCCTGATGACACTATGGAGATTCCTCTAATTTTAGGCAGAGATTTTTTAAAAAGATTTCATATTTGCTTATGCTTATTAGGTGATGCGACAATTAAACATACAAAACAAGAAAATAATGATATGCCAGATAACACTTCTTAATATACCTAGTCTTAAGGGTGAAAAGAGGCATTCAGAATTACAAATCTCTGTACCAAATAGCAGTATACGGGTAGAAGATGTTGAGCTCGAAGAAATAAACGTAGTGTCTCATGAGGCTTGCAGCGAGGGGTTATGCCCACTTGATCAAAATTTTAGTGAGAATATTTTTAATAAACAGGCCGCCTGCATATCTGAAATTAATATAAATCAAGAATTAGAAGAAAATAGTACTGACGTATTGAGAATTACCTTAGAAGATAACTATTTGAGGCCAAGAAATATCGAATCTAAACCGAATGATTACGAGATGAAAATAAGGTTAGTTGAGGATAAACCATTCCATGCGTTGCCAAAGCGACTTTCTCATTATGAAAAAGCTGAACTTAGAAAGATAACGGATGAATTATTGGAAAAGAGTATCATTAGGCCAAGCGATTCACCATATACCTCTGCGGTTGTATTAGTAAAAAAAAAGAATGGCGAAATTCGTAAATGTGTTGATTACCGACCGCTGAATAAATTAACAGTTCGGGACAATTTCCCGCTCCCCTTTATCGAAGACTGCCTCGACTATCTAGGCGGAAAAAAATGGCCCCAGATTTCATTAAATATACATCTTTTGTAACGCCTTACGGTCAATTTGAATATATGCGTATGCCGTTTGGGTTAAAAAACGTCCCCGCTGTATTCCAGCGATATGTCCACAACATTTTCAAAGATTTGGTTGACGATGGATCGATAATGATATATATGGATGATTTAATTGTAGCCACGGTAGAATTCCAAACCCACGTTAAGATCCTCGGCAAAGTACTTAGAAGAATGAAGGAAACGAATTTAGAAGTTAGGCTAAATAAATGTATGTTCGGGTTTAATACTCTCGAATATTTAGGCTATTCAGTCAGTTCGGATGGCATTCGCCCCAGCGATGCGCACATAGAAGCAATCAAGAAATATAGGCTCCCGAAAAATTGTAAAGAACTTAAGACCTGCTTAGGCCTCTTCTCATACTTCAGAAGGTTTATTCCGAATTTTGCTAAAATAGCTGGACCATTACAAAAACTGACACGAGATGGTGTTAAATTCGAACTGTCAGAAAACTGTTTACGAGCCTTTAAGGAACTTAAAATAAAAATGTCGTCCGCCCCAGTGCTTGCAATATACGATCCGAAGAAACAAACTGAGTTGCACTGCGATGCAAGTTCAGCAGGTTTCGGTTCGGTCATACTCCAAAGACAAACGGACTGTCGTTTGCACCCGATTATGTACTTTTCAAAAGCCACCTCACCCGCGGAAGCAAGATACCACAGCTTCGAACTGGAAACCCTGTTCATCATATACGCTCTACGCCGGTTTAGAGTTTATTTGGAAGGAATTCCGTTCAAGATAGTCACAGATTGCAACTCCCTTACGATGACTTTAAGTAAAAAACAACTTAACCCGCGGATAGCCAGATGGGCTCTAGAGCTTGAAAATTATAACTATACAATTCAACACAGAGGTGGAGTTAACATGGGACACGTTGATGCGCTTAGACGCTGCCCTGAAGCCGGAACTGCCGATGAATCCGAATCAATCGTCGCTACTATCGACAAGAAGCCTGCGGGAATAACAAAACTTTGCGAAATGGTCTTCGCCGCGGATGCTGACGAAGCAGATTTTCACATCCAAGCGACACAATACCGCGACAATAACATAAAACAATTACGAGAAAAGCTAGAGACAGGTCCCGTGCCGAACTTTGAATTAGTAGACGGTCTCGTCTTTAGGAAAGAGGGGGAGGGGAGGCTACAGTTGTACGTCCCGAATGAGATGGAGAATAACATTATTAGACTGGTTCATGAGAAAATTGGTCACTTAGGCGTCGATAAGACGTGCGATCAACTAAAGAAACACTATTGGCTACCCAAGATGAAAGATAAAGTAGAAAACTTTGTTCGAAATTGCATTAAATGCATCATGTACTCAGCCCCAGCTCGCGTGAACAAGCGAAATATGCATAGCATTGCTAAAATACCGATACCATTCGACACCATACATGTCGATCACTTTGGCCCTCTGTCCTCCATTAACTCGAAGCGCAAATATATTTTAGTGGTTGTTGATGCATTCACGAAGTTCGTTCGTTTGTATCCAGTAAATTCAACGAGTACGAAAGAAGTCATAGCTTCCCTAGACAAATACTTCAGTTATTACAGCAGACCCGAGAGGTTGATATCTGACCGCGGCTCTTGTTTCACTTCTCTCGAATTCGACGCGTATTTGTTAAAAAACAACATATGTCACGTGAAAGTAGCCACGGCTTCCCCACAAGCAAACGGACAGGTAGAAAGGGTGAATAGAATAATCAAGGCCATGTTGAGTAAAATCTCCGAGCCGATTAACCATGCCAACTGGTCAGCCAAGTTAGGTCAAGTAGAATACGGTCTTAATAATACCATACACTCCACCACTGGTTACGCACCAAGTATGTTGCTGTTCGGTGTGGAACAGAGAGGAGCGATAATCGATGAATTGACAGAACACCTAGAGGATAAAAACCATTGCAGTGCGCCTCGTAACTTTGAGGCTACCCGTCTGCCTTAGCTGCTATAGAAGTCACAAGAATATAACTCAAAATACTTTTCCAATCGCTCCAAGCCTCCTGAGACATACAGTGTCGGTGACTTTGTTGTCATACGTAATGTAGATACATCGGCCGGTTCTAATAAAAAGTGTATACCAAAATATAGAGGCCCATACGTAATTCATAAGGTATTACCACATGACCGATACGTAATAAGAGACATAGAAAATTGCCAGTTAACCCAGTTACCCTATGATGGTATTATAGAAGCATCGCGCATTAGAATGTGGTCTGCCGATGCATCTGAATGCCACTCAACTCCCGTTTAGGCGACACTCCATGTATTTCAAGTATATTGTGTTTATTTTAAGTAAGAACAATTTAGCTTATAGTTACAAATAGAAATAAGTGACTTAATAATCGTGGTCGATTATAATGTCAGATTGGCCGAAGCTGTAATCCATCAGAAATGAAGGTACTGACACTCGTCGTTAGTAATAATTGTATGCCAGCCCTAATAGTCACTGGATGGATTGCAGCCAACGCCATCTAACAGTCAGATCGGTTGCACGAGCAGAAGGTGTAATGTGAAAAATATAAGTATGGTAGCGCTGTCTTTTAGGCAAGAATCTGGCGATCAGCCAATCAGGTGCTCGCTTTGATTCTTGCTTAGCTGACGCAGCCCTCTGTAGGAAAACATCGGTAACTTATTATAAGAAAGATGTTTAAAAAAAATGTGAAAATATGGCAATGAGGGAGACACGAAAAAAAGGAAGAAGATTAATTGAGAATAGAGCACTGAATGCGAACGGATATACATAAAAGAACCCAACCTTGGCATTATTATTACAAATAAACCGGAATTAAATATTAAAGATTTTCCCATACTTCAATTATACATCTTCACCGCCACTGTCACTTCATACCACCATTCTCGCCCAAAATGTAAAAGAAATGACCGGGATCCAGCCGTCACGGTCGCCATATAAGGTTCATTTTATGAACCTCCGAAAAATGGACGTGCGCTTTGCACGAACCCAACTCACTCCACACCAAACACGTATTTGTTGTTTAAGTTTTTGTTCTTTTATTTATTAGAGTTTTCGTATGATAAATGTTCTTCAGTTAATTGTACACTTTATTTAGTTTTAATTTTAGTTTGTACAAATTGATTTGAACTTCACCACTCAGTTCGTGTTTTCTTGTTGTCCAAATTTATATTCATGGCCGGTCTTTTTCTGCCGAGCCGAATTGCTCTGTTTCCAAGTTGTTCCAACACCTGTTGTTCGTTCACACTAGACAACGGGTGTTGCAGCAATTTGGAAACAGGTTGACATTTTTATTATTTGTTAAGGCTGCTGTTACAATTTTCAAAACAACAACATGTGCAATATACGAAAGCACATAGTGAAATTTGAGGCCGGTTCCGACAAATGTCTAATCGGACACCTAATAGTTACAGATGAAGTCGGAGGCTATCGAAAAAATCGGTAGATTTTTTGCCGATTTTTTTTTTTTTTTTTTTGATAGTCTAAACTTAAAAAAGGTTTCTGATTTCAGAAAGGTATACGGCGTTGCAATTTCGTGTCCTACAATTTGCGCTATGTTAATACTTTCCTTTTCAACGCTTGCTGCTTTAATTTAGCTTCTATTTCCATTAAGGCCTTCATATTTCGCTCACGCTTCTCTGGATCTTCGTCTTTGTGCGTAGTTGAGTGTAACCGTAGCTCCGAAGCAAAACGAAAAGCTAAGGGACAAAACTTACATCTGTGTATATTATCGCCAAGATGAATTCCACGTAAATGCTTATTCAGTATACTTTTTGTAGCAAAGCAACGTTCGCAGTATTTGCATTTATATGGTTTTTCACCGGTATGAGTACGCATATGCTCGTTTCGGGTCGCAGCTTTTATAAATCTATTCAATACAAGCAGAGAGCAAAAATAGAATAAATTTAGATAAATATATTAGGACGAGGAATTTTATGATAACTTACCGCCTTTCACAAAAATCACATTTATGGGGCTTTTCGCCGCTATGAACTAGTTTATGTATATTTAAGTCCCATGTTGTTTTAAAATGTTTGCCACAAATATCGCACGGATATTGTTTGTTCTTGTTACGTTTCTTTTTGTATCTGAAAAAAACAAAGAAAATCACACAGGTAATCAATAAATGCTACTTTGGACTGGGTAGGCAATTGTAAAGTAAAGTCCTCTATCGGCAAACGAAAATCATACTCTACAAGTCACTTGTCGTACCCGTCCTGCGCTATATGGTGCAGAAGCATGGACTATGACCACATCAGATAAAGCTGCTCTGGGAGTGTTCGAGAAAAAAATTCTTCGAAATATTTATGGACCTCTACGCGTAGGCGATGGCGAGTACCGAAAAAGATTTAATGATGAGCTGTACGAGCTATACGCAGACATCAACATAGTCCAGCGAATTAAAACGCAGCGGCTACGCTGGCTAGGCCATGTTATGTGAATGAAAGATGACGCTCCGGCCAAGAAAGTGTTTCTATCGGAACCCGCCTATGGAAGCAGAGGTAGAGGGCGGCCCCCACTCCGATGGAAGGACCAAGTGGAAAACGATTTAAACTCCCTTGGTGTGACCAATTGGCGCCGGTTGGCAGAGAGGAGCGACTGGCGCGCCTTGTTGGACGGCCATAACCGTTTAAACGGTTAAGCGCCAATTAAGTAAGTAATCAAGACAAACAAAATATAAAAAGGTTTATTTTTTGACGGTCTTAAAACTTTTTAGTATTTTTAGGCCCTCTTGCAGAACGGCAAGTTGTTTTTTTAGCTCAAAGCTATTTTAAAAATTGGTCAAAAATGTATGAGTTTACCCTCTCATGTTAGCTTAAGTCTGAGTTAAAAAACTTAACTTACCGTTCTGCAAAAGAGCCTCGAAGAATATCTTCGGCTTATATCCAAACCCTCTCTCAGCAAAAACACAGTATTTCAAGATCAAAAAAGCGTTTTGACAGTGGGTGATGAAAAATCGCTTTGTGTATTCAAATAGGTTGTGTGGTTTAAACTCAGTTTAATATAGTTTAGAAGTCAGATAGAGCTTTTCGTTATTCGAATTTAAATTATTTTCTTAAAATAATATTGTTGATAAAAGTTTTTACAGAGCAAAGAAAATATTGGTTTTTTTTTGACGTATCGTTTATTTTCAATCATGTTTTGAACATGACGACTTGTAAAAGTGCGTAAAGTTTCCTTTCCTTTCTTGCTTTTCTTTTCCCTTCTCTTCTCCTATCATTTCTTCTCTTCTCAAAATTTTTGTTTCTTTTTTTGGTAATAAACCAAATATTTGTTTTATTTTTAAAAATTTATTTTTGAGTTTAAATATTTTAATACTAATAAGAATTTTCTTTTTTTGAAGTTATTCAAAAATGTTTAAGTTAACACGAAAACTCAATTAAAAATTATTTTAAAAATTAAAGAAAGAGTACAAAGTAGTTAACACTATACTTTTCTTTCTTAATTTTCCTTTCTTTCCATTCATATCCTTTACTTTCGCTTGCTTCCGTTTTCTTTTCGTCCTTTCCATTCTTTCAGTTTCATTGCCATTCATTTCCTATCCTTTCCTTTTATTGCTTTTATATATAATTCTAACGCTACTCATCAGCGTGCCCTTCTTTTTACGTTTGAACTTTTTCACCTGACATGATGATCAATATGGCTACTTTTTAGCATTTTGACACGGTGTTCAATATGGCGGAGCATAGGGCCGGCTATCTTCAACGGGTGATAGAAAGAGATACAGAATGAAACAGCGATAGTCAATTAAAAACCAGGTGATCCATTCCATAGTAACTCAGTATTCGTATCGATCTATTACTACAGACGACGTTTTTTGCCTATGCTGAAATAAGCATGCGTTCGACAATGTGATACAGATGTGCACACGAAAACGTGTCACGTGGAACAAAAATTGGAAATCGAGTTATATAGCAGTAAATTCAATTTCGGTTGCTCTCATACAAGTTGTATTTGTCTGAGCCATTTTTGGGTGCATTCCATGGTTGCTACAGGACAAATCGTAAGCATTTTTTTTCTGTTTTCGAGCTTAACTAAAGACAAGCTGTAAATTTTCCAGGAAAAATACTAAGTGCATTAATATTGTTTAGTATATGTCTAAGTAAAAATAGAAACCTGCTCAGAAATGCTTCAATATGTGTGTAAAAACTCCAAAAAATAAGCATGCGTTTGTACGAGACAGCAAATAATTACCGATGAAAAAATCGGCATTGCAATTTTGATAACAGTGCCCACAATTTACGCTATGTTAATACTTTCCTTTGCAATGCTTGCTGCTTTAATTTAGCTTCTATTTCCATTAAAGCCTTCATATTTCGCTCACGGGTCTCTGGATCTTCGTCTTTGTGCGTATTTGAGTGTAACCGTAGCTCCGAAGCAAAACGAAAAGCTAAGGGACAAAACTTACATCTGTGTATATTATCGCCAAGATGAATTCGACGTAAATGCTTATTCAGTACATCTGTTTTAGCAAAGCATCGTTCGCAGTATTTGCATTTATATGGTTTTTCACCGGTATGAGTACGCATATGCTCGTTTCTGGGCGCAGCTTCTATAAATCTATATTCAATACAAGCAGAGAGCAAAAATAGAATAAATTTAGATAAATATATTAGGACGAGGAATTTTATGATAACTTACCGCTTTTCACAAAAATTACATTTATGGGGCTTTTCGCCGCTATGAATTCGTTTATGCATATTTAATCTCCATGTTGCTTTAAAATGTTTGCCACAAATATCGCATTGTTTGTTTTTGTTAGGTATGTTTTTGTATCTGAAAAAAAAAAAACCACAAGTAATCAAGACAATCAAAAAAAACAAAAAACAGGATTTGATTTTTGTAACTAAACTAACAATTGTTTGGCTACTAAAAAGTCGAGTATGTTCAAATTTAAATACGGTCTTTTAGTATTTTTAAAGCTACTTGCAGAATGGCAAGTTGTTTTTTTAGCTCAATTATCTTACATTTTTTTTTTTCAAAAATGTTTGAGTTTAATCCTTAAGTCTGAGTTAAAAAACTTAACTTGCCGTTCTGCAAAGGGGCCTTAAAAAATATCTTCGGCTTATATCCAAACCTTCTCTCAGCAAAAACACAGTTTTTCAAGAGCAAAAAAACCGTTTTCACAGCTATACTGTGAATTGCTAAAAATATGAAGTACAGCAGTGAGTGATGAAAAAGCGCTTTGTGTATTCAAATAGGTTTTGTGGTTTAAACTCAGTTTAATATCAGATAGAGCTTTTCGTTATTCGAATTTAAATTATTTTCTTAAAAAAATATTGTTGATAAAAGTTTTTGCAAAGCAAAGAAAATATTATATTTTTTTTACGTATCGTTTATTTTCAATCATGTTTTGAACATGACGCCTTGGAAAAATGCGTAAAGTTTTAGTTTCTTTCTTGTTGTTGTTGTTGTAGCAGTGCTTCGCCCCATCCAATAAGTGCGACCAATTACAAATTGTCATCAATGTCCTCTAACGGGAGTCCAAGTAAAATTGGTGTTTCAACAGGGGGGGACCATAATGAGAGGGGTGTCAGAGGCGTTGTTTCCAAAATACAGTTGAAGAGATGGTTGGTGTCATGTGGGACAAGCAGGACATACATTTTGTATGTCGGGGTTGATTATGAATACGTAAGAGTTTAACCTACCTGTTACAGCACCCAGATAGAAATTGAGCTAGGGGACGCGTGTTTTACTAGGGATAGTGCGTTCCTCCTCTGTTAGTTTTGGGTATTGTTCATTAAGTAATGGATCACCGGGCTATTCCTGGAACAGAGGTCCTACGCCTGTTTATGGATTTCACTGAGCACCTTTCCTTTTTTCCTTTTCTTTTCTTTTTTTCTTTTCCCTTCCCTTCTCTTCTCTCCTATTTCTTTTCCTTTCTTTCTTAATTTTCCTTCCTTTCATTTCCTTTTCATTCCTTTCCGTTCATTTCCTTTACTTTCGCGTGCTTCCGTTTTTTTCGTCCATTCTTCTCATTCATTTCCTATCCTTTCCTTTCTTTCTTTTTCCTTTATTTTTAATTTTTTAATTTTAATTTACTTTATGTCATTTTGTTTTAGTTATTGATGTTAGATAAAAAAGAAAAGGAATTGTATAAAACAAGTGAGTCTGTCTCGCTAGTTAAAAACATATTATTTTATTTTACTTTATTTTATTTTATACATTTGTAAACTTTAGTGAGTTCTAGTTTTTTTATTAAATTATTATGCTTTATTATGACAGAAAAACTCAAAAGAATTAAACATACACAGAAAAAAAGGCTGGTAAAATCATTGAAAAAAGGGGTTAATTCCACCGATTTTACGGTTATTTTTTATTAATTGCACAATACGGTTGAATCAACCGTACCAAATTTGTTTTCACGACACTAAACTTTTTAGCAGTTAAATCAACGGGGACGTATGTTGGTTTAACATCAATACTTGTGCAGTGAAATTAACATATATTCCTATTTACTTAAGATTAAAGTCGTGGACAGTTAAATTAACAAAGTATTTCTATTACTTTCGAATTAACAGAGTAGACTGTTGAAACAACAAAGATTTCCCTTGACTTAGGATTAAGAGTGCAGCTTGCTGACATAACAAAGATTTCTGTTAATTTGAGATTAACAGAGTAATTTGTTAAATTGAGTTGTAAATACTGTTCATTTCAAATCTGCAGTAATATCTGTTGAAATAACAAAATGCAGCTGTTTTTTTAGATTTGTGATTTATTAATGGATTACAGCATTTTTTTACATAAATATACATATATGCTTATAATTGTAATTTTGTTCTTGCAACATACAGTCACAAGAATAATTTCTTGAACATGTACATTTATTATAATATTAAATGTACATATACTATAAGTATCTTAAAGGCGAATTAATGGTGACTTATAACCATAAAGCCATAACCAGATAAAACAGCTGATCGAACCTACCTAATGGAAATCAATGTAATCGAGTTAGCGTTATGGTATGGCACCATTAATCGATTACATTGATTTCCATAAGGTTGGTTCGATCAGCTGTTTTATCTGGTTATGGCTTTATGGTTATAAGTCACCATTAATTCGCCCTTTAATCTTACGATAAACCACTAAACAATGTATGAATTATAATGTTCACCAAAATGTTGAACTTCAATTTCTGATGATATAATATAGATTTTTTTTTACATAAATAATACATATCGATAACTAGGTATTCAATCTTGTGTGCGTACATGTAATGTATTGTAACGATTTTGCTGCAAATCCTCTTATTTGCAATCATCTGCTAAGTTCGAATCACTAAACTGTTGAATAAATAACTCCAATTTGTAATAATCCAAAATGGCCTTTATTAAAGTACTTCACAATAACACTCAAACTGTGCAACGAATAGCTTGCTTAATAACCAAACTGATTGATAGCCCAATGAAACTCTACTATTCCGAATAATACTGCTCTTGCTCGCTAGATAGCGTCTTAGTCGAAACAGCTTGACAACTCAAATCAAACTGAATTCCAGCGCCTCTACAATTGCCGCCTTTTATAATCTTTGATTTCAACCTTCGCATCTTCTAGGCACTTCCAGAATCTACTAGTCCAGCAGCTCTCAAACTTCTCAGCTGTAACTACAATTGCACAATTTTATAGTTTTTCTCATTGCATACTTATAGGAGTATCTCAGATATATGCATGTGTTTGTGCATTGACTCTCCGCTGCTCGTATACGTACATGGTACCTATGGGTAGACGCAATTATTGTTTCGTTTATGTAGATACATAATGATTGATCTATGGATGTGAATTCACGTCACTGCTTAGCATCGGCTTAGAGACGATAGCATCGCTCAGTGCTGCTAACATTCGTTACAGTATTATTTAAATCTAAGCATAAATACAAATTAGTTTTGTACAAAGTTCCTTTATATAGAATTTCTTTAAAAAATATTAGATCTTTGACATTTAAATGCATTTGTACAAAAGACCTTATTTGCTCCGAAATTTCATCAAAACTAAACGAATTATTGAAAGTAACTCAACTTAAATTGTGCTGTAAAACTACCAATTTATTGGTCTCCATATGGAAATACTCTTTTTCTCATATTTAGAAATTCTAAGGTGAAGAATTTCTTTTTTATGAAACACAAAATACTTTTGGACAGTTCGTAGCGGCAAACTCCTTCAAAAATGTCGTGCATAATATCTGCAGAATAGTTAGAACATTCGTGCCGATATCATTAAATATTGAATTTTCAAGAATTCCCCTTTCTTTTGGATCATTCATGTTGAGGTCTGCGTTATAATTATCTTCATTTCGTAAAAATTGCTCACATTCCTTTGAATCAGTTTGCATATTTCCCTTGCTTCTTTTGCATAAACGGCAATATTTGTTACAATTGAAAGATTTACTAAAACCGAGACACCCAATTTATCCCTAATATCAAGCCTAAAACAAAATGTACACGGTAAGTGTTGTCCCCAGAAGTAATTTTTATCCCCTCTTCATCCAGATACTTTATTTCTTCCTTAAGTGCATACAAGGCTTTATTACTTCCATAAGCTTTAACAAAACTTGATTTAATAATTCCTGCTACAAATATATAATTCAAATTTGAGGCTAAATGATCGGGAATAGTTGGAAATGATAAGTATATTCCACACATAGAATCTTTAGACGAATGGCTGCCTAATGGATTGTTTACTTCAAAATCATCTACATACAAAAAATATGGTAATACTATTTTATCAAGACCTATTGTCGATTTTTTAACCAGAGAATCATTGACAAAATTTGAATAATTTGAACTTTTCTTCAAAAATTCTGTGTTTTTAGTGTATCTGTAAGCAGTGTGTCAACTTCAAAAATTTTCCTTAAATGAAATCTTAAACTAAACATATATGCTTCTGATTTCGTACTTTAAAAATTGTATAGCCCAAGTATTTTTTTCTCCTATTTCGTTACCCAACAAACATCTAGGTTAGAAAACGATTAGAAGAAGAATCGAATTCTAATGTATTCCTCTAAGGTAGAAGGTTAGAGGACGATTTGCGAAACTGGCGCGAATTATAGCATTCTCGACAAAAAGGGGGACTTCGTTCTCGATATCGAGAAAAGGGTTAGAATTCTAATCGAATTCTAACGTCGACTTCTAATGGGTTTCTAATGAGAATTTTGAAGTGATGCGCAATTAAATTCAATTATTTAAAATCAGCGAAATTTTCAATGTTTCATTATATCAAATACTTTTAAGTAGTTATAGGGTTATTATTATTAAGAATGAACATATTTCAAATGCTTTTTGTATTAAGGGGATTTTTGGCACATTTAATAATAAATAATAAGATAAAAATAATTCAAAATCCTATCGTATGTTTCACATTACTAGTTAATGTGTTAAAAATGTCGCTTCCACTTATTCCCTCAGGATTGAGCTCAGCGTTGGTTTGAGGTACGGATGAGGAAGCGTTTTCTTTAGCTATTCAAATAGCACTTCAACAATCTGCTCGCTTTCCCTTTTCAACTTTTTTTGATTCATTTTCATTTACTAGTATTTATTGTTGTTAATAAAAAACTTTATTTCGCAGCTTATAATATTTCCACACAACTTTTCTCCATTGTTGGCGGGTGGAGAAATAACACGTATTTTAAGCTGTATTACCTTGTAAAATTCATTTAATTCAGGTGCAGTTCTGTACAAAGGAAATGATTAACTTATATTGCAATTATATGATTGTAAATCTAATTATAAGCGTGGTCGTGGTCGCTAAAATACTTGTGCTGCTTGTCCTCCTTGTTCAACACCGCCAACGAAAAGGAAGGGAAAAGGCAAAGGATCCAATGCAATGCCTTAACGTCAGTTGAACTCGTGTAGGCGATTTACTTGACATACAGACACAAGGTTGCATTTTGAAGTAGAATAAATTTGTAACTTTAGGTACTCAAGGGTGTACTGGTTTGTTGCGCGCAAGTTTCACCACTGGACGGGTGACCAAGCTGCTGGAGGTTTTGACCACTGCACTCCTGACTTGCCCGTCAGCGCTGCGTATGACATCTAGTACCCTTCCTCTTACCCATGTGTTCCGCTTTGTGTTCTCGTCTACGATTATGACGATGTCATCTGGAGCGATTGGTATTTCGGGGGTATCGAACCATTTTGCGCGTCTGGTTAGACCCGGTAAGTATTCACGGAGCCATCTTCTCCAAAATCGGTCCGCTAAGTCGCCGGCATTGCGAAAGCTTTCGTTCAGCTGTGTAGGAAGACCTACGTCGATGTCATCCTTTTCTCTTATGCCGCTTGAATTGCCGAGAAGGAAATGATTTGGCGTCAGAGCCTCGCTTTCGTGTGAGTCAAGCGGAATATATGTTAGTGGTCGCATATTGATGATGCTCTCAACGTCAGCTAGGGCAGCTCTCAGCACTTCTTCGCGCAAACCACCTTTTGGTAATATGTCCATCAAGACTGATTTCACCGAGCGAACCATGCGCTCCCATGCCCCACCCATATGTGGCGCTGCTGGTGGTATAAAAGACCATTCGATTTCAGGATATTTTTGCATAATAGCGTCAGACGATATTTTCTCGATCTCTTCCGCCAGTATTCGACTGGCGCCTCTAAAATTGGTCCCGTTGTCGGATAGAATTCGCCTGGGAACGCCTCTTCTGGCAATAAACAATTTCAGAATGAGTAGAAATGAGTCAGTCGAGAGTGATGGCGCAAGCTCAATGTGAACAGCTCGAATGGTCATACACGTAAATATAACGCCCCACCGTTTCTCATGCCTTCTTCCTGCCATCACGTCAAAGGGTCCAAAATAGTGAACCCCTGTATATGCGAAGGGGTGAGTAAATGCTGCAAGACGATCTACCGGAAGTCTGCCCATTTCTGGTGGATTTGGCGTGGCCCGTTGGTTGCGACATTGTTGACAGACCTTTGCAACCGCTCTCACTAATGCACGTAATCCCGGAATGCAGAATCGCTGCCTCATCTCATTTACCACTATCTCGTTGTGATGGTGATGGAATTTGCGGTGGTAGAAGTCTGCGATGAGATTTGTAACGCTGTGATGCCGCGGGAGAATTATCGGTTGTTTTAGATCTGATGGCACTCCCCTTGCTTCGTCGATTCGTCCCTTTACGCGCAGCAGACCGTACTTATCTGTGAATGGAGAAAGTTTGTAAATTGAGCTTTTACGACTTACCCCGCCGGTTCTCAGTTGATTGAGTTCTTCGCTGTAACATTCGCGCTGGCACATACGAAATATCAGAAGCTCGGCACTTGTGCAAGTCGTATCGTACAGCAGCATCTGAGTTATAGGGTTTTTAATCGGAGCTCTTATAGTCAATCGAAGAAATCGGAGAACGCACATCTGTGCTGAACGTAGTTTCTCCCATTTGCTGAATCTTTTGGGATCTGGTGATGCACCCTCTTCAACCGAGATGTCAGCTGCTATGTGCTGTATCGTTTCCAGGGTAGATTGCGATTGTTGTATTTCGGATGTGTGCCAGGAAGTGTCCGGTAGTCTCAGAAACTCCGGTCCCGTAAACCATCTGTCGGCGCTGTTAACGTCGAGTTTGGGATTCCACTTAGTGGCGTCGTCCGCGACGTTGTGCTTTGGTGGCACCCACCCCATTCGTTGACTTGTGATTCTTCTAAGATTTCGCCGACGCGTACGGCCACAAATTGGTGGAACTTTCTGGTGTCAGACTTTATCCAGCATAACACGTCCTTCGAATCGGACCAGAAGATACGACGGCTAATATGTATAGAGATCTCTTGTTGTATAAATTTAGCGAGCCGAAGCTCAAGAATTGCAGCCATCAGCTCAAGCCTCGGAACAGACAGCGGCTTCAATGGGGCGACTCTGGTTTTTGATGCTACTAGGCTGCACTGAACTTCGCCGATTACGTTGGAACGCAGGAATGCTGCAGCCGCGTATGCTGATATACCGGCGTCTACAAAAACGTGCAGCTGGTTGTCGTCACTACGGCTCGCCAGGAGATAGCAGCGTGGAATTTGGATGTCGTTAATGTATTTCAGCTTACGCACCCATTGCCACCACGCCGATCGTTCTTTGTTATGCACGGCCTCGTCCCAAGCCACCCCTGACCGCCAAACATCTTGCAGAACTGCCTTGGCCTCGATCACAAAAAAACCTAGCAGACCCAAGGGGTCGGATATCGTCATCACCACTCGGAGCATTTGCTTCTTCGTTGGTATGCTTGATTCATCAAAAATATCCGGCTTGAAATTATGTTTGAAGGTTAACTCGTCATTGTTCGGCAGCCACCACATGCCGAGAACCTTTTGGGATTCCGAACCTGGCTCGTCAAAGCACTTGTTTATGGACTCTGATCCTCCCATGAGTGCCTGCAAAACTCGCGCAGAATTCGACAGCCAACTCCGCATCTCGAACCCGCCTTCACCGTGGATGTGGCG
The DNA here is from genome assembly GCF_040869045.1 of Eurosta solidaginis. Taxonomy (NCBI): domain Eukaryota; kingdom Metazoa; phylum Arthropoda; class Insecta; order Diptera; family Tephritidae; genus Eurosta; species Eurosta solidaginis. The sequence continues at coordinate 50,651,003 of NC_090322.1, forward strand.
GACATCATTAGCTAAGCGAATCATCTCATCTTCGTCGTCTACGCTATGCAGCCAATCGTCTACAAATGTATTTTGAACGATTGCTGCCACTGCTTGAGGAAGCTCTTTCTCGAAACGTTGCGCGTTTTTGTCTTTTATATAGTTGGCTAAAGATGGGGAGCAAGACGCTCCAAACGTCATAACAGTCATAGTCAATACATCAGGCCGCCGGCTGGTATCGCCATCCTACGAAAGAAACTGTTGCGCCACCTGGTCCTCTTTCCTTACATGTATTTGGTGGAATATTTTACGGATGTCCCCGCATATAGCCACCGGTCGTTCACGAAACCTCATTAAAACACCCACCATCGATCGTAGGAGGTCAGGGCCTGTAAGCAATACGTCGTTCAGGCTTGTGTTTTGCACCTTGGCCGCCGCATCCCATACGATTCGTCTCTTATTTTTGTTAACATTCATGACGGTGAACATCGGTATGAACCAGGACTTACCCCCTTTAGTGACTTCGCCGGCGGAAAGCTTTCGTACGTACCCTTTGTCGATGTAGTGATTCATTTTCTCCATGACGAATTCTTTCAATTCGGCGCATTTTTCCATCTTTCTTTCAAGACATTGAAGTCGATGATAAGCCATTTGGAAGGAGTCGGGTAAATCAATTTTGTCGTATCTCCATAAGAGGCCAGTTTCCCACCTTTTTTCGTATGGTTTATATTTGACTGTATTCTGCATTATGGTATATGCGCGTTCGTCTGCCTTTGACCTGAGCGGTTTGACGGTGGGACTGGTACCTATCGATTCTATGGAAAAATATGTTCTCATCAAGCTGTCCACTTGATTATCTCGCGTACAGGGGCATACGTGCAACAAGCTTTCCTCTACTGGATGATCGGAATTTTTATGGCCATATACCGACCAGCCTAACTTGCAACGCGCAGCTACTAGATCATCACCCTCGACTTCGTGTACCTCTATCGGAATGGAGAGCTTTGTGTTATCCAAACCTATCAACAAACGTGCTTTGCAATTAGTGTATGGTACAATAGGCAGTGGTCTCAAGTGATGGTGCTCTGCCAGCTCTTCGGCGTTTAGAGATTGTTGCGGTAGTTCTAGGTTAGTGATGGTGCGCACGTTACGCATACGGTATCGCGTTGAGTTTTCTTCTCTGCCAGATATTTCGCAGCCTACAAACTTCGAGTTAGCCTCTTGTTGAGTGATATCGCCTGTCCATCTCAAACAAAGTTCTTCGCTGGGACCGTCAAGCCCCAAGTGCTCGGCCAAGCTATTATCCATCAGTGTGCACGATGCTCCTTCGTCGATGAGGGCAAACGTCTCTAAAGTTGATTTCGGTCCATAAAGAGTCACCGGAATGTAGCGGAAGATTGTTCTCTTGAATTTGCGCTGATGGAATAGGACTGTGGGCCCGTCATTATTGTTCACCTTGCTGTTGTCAGCTCCAGATGATCGACTATGTAATAGTGGGTTGTGGGCCATTCTACAACCGTCAATTCCGCACTCTTTCTTGGATGCACAGCGCCGAAGCAAATGCGTTTCGAAGCAACGGATGCATAGTTTTTTGTCCTTCACCACCTGCCAACGCTCATCTCTGCTCTTTGCTTTGAAGTCTTGACACTCGGAGAGATTATGGTCGTTGCCACACAGATGACAGGGAGGTTTTGTTCTAGGATGCCCTTTGGAATTACTGTCGTGAATGAGGACTCTTTTTTTGTTGCCCCTTCGTCCCGCTTTTTCTTCCCCAGTCGTATAAGTGGGAGAGCTAAGTGGTGTCACTTGGCTGGGGCACGATGCTAGGCCGAAAAGCCAATCATCTAATGCTATAATGTCGACGCGAGCCGTGGTCATTCGACGGCGACCCCAATCTAGTTTCATATCCCCTGGAAGTTTGGCCTCTCATTTAGCAACTCATTTATCAACATTGGATCATTAAGATAGTCGCTAAGACCCAACGCCTGCATCGTTGCCCTACAATTTTGAACGGCCAGAGCGAGATCGATTAGGGTGTGCAATTGATCAGTTTTTACTGTTGGCATTTGTCTCAACTTGCGCTGAAGTGTATCGTGGATTACATCGGGTCGCCCGAAAAGCATGCGCAATGTAGCAATGGCAAGGTGAACGGTGGAGGGCATCATTAGTTTCCCTCTCACAGCTTCTAGAGCCGCCCCGCGTAGTGACTTTTGAAGTCGAATTAGATTTTCCTGTTCAGTAAACCCACAGCGTTCAGTTGATTGCTCGTAGTTCGTGATGAAGAGCGGCCACTCCTCTGCTTTTCCAGAGAAGTGTGGCAGATCTTTACTAAGCACGTGTCGTGCTGCCGCTTGCGATGGTGTCAGGCTTACGCCCAGATTGTATCGAGGCTGAGTGTATAGACCACCCCACGTGCTGTCGCTGACGGGCGCTAAACCTCCATGTGGTTGCCCGGAACAGCCGTGCACGGGTGAGACGGGTTGGTATGGTGCGGCAGCGCCATATGTTCCTATATATGCAGTGCCCACGTTAGCCTGTGATGTATCGAATGGCAATTGCGATGCATGCTGGTCGTTACCCCTTTGAATGGATGTGAAAATGGTACTATTCGGTCCGTGACGGCTCTGACCGTACACGCATCCAGATGGGTGAGCAAACGTTGAGTTTAGCTGAGGTTTACCAATATATGAGGGCACATTATTATAAAGAGAAACTTGGTTATGCATCATATGTGTGCTAGTATAACATGGCTGTTGATTTATGGGTACACCCAGGCCTCCGAGCCCGGCATGTAGCGATGTGTATGGTGACATTTGGTAAGCACTATTCGTGGAAAATATTCCGGACACACTCCCTGGCATTGTGGTAGCAGGTGTTCCAATTGATAAATTACCCCCCGTAACATGTGATTGTGGATTACTGCTGCATGCACCAATAAGCGGAGGTGCATCACTAACAAGGGAAACTTCGGAATTTTGCAAGTCATTCATGGCGTGTTAGCAAATGGCGGATGTGTAGAAACAATATATTTTCCACAACGTGCTTTCGTTTGTCGTTTTCCACAAGTATTTTAGAATGTTGGCGGGTGGAGAAATAACACGTATTTTAAGCTGTATTACCTTGTAAAATTCATTTAATTCAGGTGTAATTCTGTACAAAGGAAATGATTAACTTATATTGCAATTATATGATTGTAAATCTAATTATAAGCGTGGTCGTGGTCGCTAAAATACTTGTGCTGCTTGTCCTCCTTGTTCAACACCGCCAACGAAAAGAAAGGGAAAAGGCAAAGGATCCAATGCAATGCCTTAACGTCAGTTGAACTCGTGTAGGCGATTTACTTGACATACAGACACACGGTTGCATTTTGAAGTAGAATAAATTTGTAACTTTAGGTACTCAAGGGTGTACTGGTTTGTTGCGCGCTAACATCCATTTTTATTTTGTTTGTATAACTCTAAGGATGAGTGACCATGTCGTGAAAATAATCTATAACTGTGCAAATAATCATAACATCGAATTTCTAGTGTTATTCGAATCGTTTCACAGTTGAATTCTAACCTAGTTTTCGATTCGAAATGCATTAGAGAACTACATTAGAATTCTAATGTAAAATTACAATATTTCTCAAACGTTAGAAACTGTGTTTGCTGGGTATTTACAGAATGTGTGGTGAACTGCTTAAATAAATCATTTTCTGCCAAATACTGCGTAAATTTATGCTCAGTTTGTATATTTTGAAAAGGATTGGAGGCGTTTTCAGTTTGGGAAGAGTATAATGGGTTTAAGACACATAACTTAATATTTGAAACAATAGTTTTACAAGTTTGTAATTTTCGACTGAATATCCACAGCATCTTTCCATGAAAAATTTTCTTTTGCATATAATTCAGAAGTTTAATGTCAAGGCAGATTTAAAAATTTCATTTGAAAAGTCGAATTTGGTACTTTCATTGTTGGCTATATCATTTCTATCCATACAGTTTATGGCGGATATTCCGGATGTGCAACAATCAATAATACTTTGCTTAGGTTCAGATATGAAATTTAAGTTATCATCTTTCTCATGATGTAGTTTCAAATGTTTTGAAAACGAATATTTGCTTGAAAAGTGCTGCAAACAATTTTTTTGGCAGCACTTAAAAATTCCATGATTTTTTAATTTATGAACATTTTTGAAGTGATTAGGAATTTGCTGTATGCTTTCAAATTTTTCCCTACAGACAAGGCAGATATACATTTTGAACCAAAATTCTAGTTGTCTTTTAAAAGTGCAGTTAAATGTGAAATTAAGCCGGTTATTTTCGATGATTTTTCATCATGTGAAGTGTAGATGTTATAAAAAAAATGTTGAATAAAATTCCAGACGCCTTTGCAATAAACAGGATAAGGAATGTTGAAAACATGAAAAATTTGAAAGCATACATCTAGACATTTGACGAAAGATGATAACTTAAACTTAAACCCATCGCAATAAATATAAAAGTCGCTTAAATTAACTATACTATCTCCTACAACAACTATTACGGGTTGTAGGGTAACATTTTGCTGCTCGAAACGTTGTCTCATACAAATAATTTCTTCTTCTAATATTGACGCGGATTTGATGTACAAAATGAAACATTCCATGGCCTCATTTATGGTCACCTTCTTTAGCTTTCCATTAAATTTGTATTTCGCTGTAGGAGTTATGACTGCATTCAACAAAAGTGCAATTATACAGTTCCTGGAGTCTAAATGTAAATAATTAAATAGTTTAAATTCTAAGATAGTTAAGCTTTAGAAAAAATTTTCCTTACCAGTATTAATTGATTTGTAGTCAATTTTAGATAAAATCTCCTTCGAAGCTTTATCCTTAATATCATCTCTGTACAATTTAATTATGTGTGGTATAAATTTCTCCCACATTACGAAAACCGAAGCACTTATCTCGTTGTACAACGTTGTAAAGTCACTTTGAATCTGAAATAAGATGTGTGAAAATTTCATAACATGAATCACAGAAAAATTTGTTTCAAAATTTGCACAAAGTTCAGGGGAGTTAACCAAATTTTACAAAACGGCCATCTCAGAATATTATAAAAAACTGGCTTATTTTAGCTGAAATTATATTAAATACACATTCACTTTGAAATGCCATGCTCTTCAAAAATATTGTGGGACAGCACGTTCTGGAAACGCCACCCGGTTAATGGTCCTTTTACTCTAACTTACCAGTTTAGGGCCTAGTATGCTACTTTTGTAGAGAGGCCATTCTGAAATCATATCAGTTATTGACAAATTTAGAACTGATTTTCTCCGCGCCGCAAATGTTCTCTTCCATTTCTCTTCAACTTCTTCCAATGGTGACTCGTTGTATTTTAGCCATGTTTTATATGTTTCAGAAACATTGTCTTCTATCTCATCAAAAACATTTTCGCAAAAAGAATCCGAATCTACTACAGTACTCGCATAACTTTGTGTCAGTGATAATCTACGCTTTTTGCGAACGTTGCAATAACGGTCATATAGTTTTCCTGATGCCCTCTTTTCACGACGATAGAAGTACGTTGCCTATTTGAAATTAAGTAGCTATGCAGTGGCCGTATTCTATTTTACGCTATATAATGACTCAAAAATGATCCCCAAATGACCCCATAATGATCCCAAAATCATTGCAAAATGCTCTTAAAATGATTTCAAATTGCCCCCGAAATACTCCCTACATGCATTTAGTGGATAGTGGAAAATTTCCATTACCACTAAATACATGCATTTAGTATTTTGGTGGTTTAGTGGTAGTGGAAATGAAAATTTAGTGCACTGTGCCCAGGTATGCATACAAGTGAGCTGCAATTATTCATCTTTTAAGGTTATTAGTGGACTAACCAAAAAATGAGTATTAGTGCGTATGCAAACAAATAATATCAAGCACTTATATTCACTAACACCCATTTACATAGTCATGCTTCGTAAAATGAATAACCGCTCATAAGCCACGAAGCAGTTCAATGCTCAATTGACTTATTGAGCAACAAAGTCAACTGTGTTATACGAAAACACTAATTGGAATAAGTAAGACTAATAGTGCAATAAAATGAATAAAGTCATATCAGTCTTCTGACGCTAGCAACATAACGATGTACACGAAACTAAACTGAATACAGCGCCAAAGTAAATCTGATGATAAACGAAGTATACAGTGTATTACATACGAAATCAAAGTGCTACTGAGTTAAAGTGAATATGACATCAGTTTATACCAGGGATGCACCTTAACGTTAAGCTAATCGTTTATCAAAAAATTTCCACCGTTTCCGTTGAAACACTTCGAAATATTATCGATAAAGAAATTATCAAGATAAATTGTATCTCGTTTTTAACCGAAACGAAAAGCTTTCGTTAACGTTAAAAACGTTAACGAAAACGTGATACTTTATGTTTGAATTGTGCTGGCAATGCTATAGCCATGGTGAAGCCGTAAGGTGGCAACAACGAGCGCACATACACACACAAACTCTATGTAATTTGTTTGTGTAATTCGTTGGTGGTAATGTCAAAAATACTCTGAGAAATGTTCGTACTGTCAAAATTCATGAGAAAAGTTGCAATCAGCTTGGATAATGCTTTCACCTTTAATGACTCCGCCATCAATCAGCTTTGCCAGCATAGTTTGAAATTAATAATCAACATAAACGATTTGATTTCGTTTTGATATGGCAGAAAACGAAACGAAATCATTTCGTTAATTTGACGATCTTAACGTTAATAAACGAAACAAAATGACTTCGTTTCGTTTATTAACGTTGATTATCGTAACGAAATGATATCGTTTCGTTGGTTAAGCATGCCTGGTTTATACTCAACAATGTCATATATGTATGAGTCATATGTGTTACGGGGCACTCGTATGTATTTTCTATTTTATGTGCTAATCAATCATAGTATTTGTCTGTACTTGACTAAGACCACATTTAGATACAATTTTTTGGCTCATGATTAAGTGCACTAATTTTATTAGTACTGAAAGCAGATCTCTGATGCATACACATATATCATGTTATAGTATTAGGATGGGTGTGCACATCTGCATATATAAACTTTGTAAAACTTTGTCAAAGGCTTATAAATATACGGTGGGGTATATATCTGTGGTCATAAGCAATAACAGCCTAGGTCGATTTAATAAATTAATGATGATTGGAGTTGGGGGCCAGTTGAAAGTTGTTCTGGCTGTTTTTAATAACAAAGTCGTGTAATTTTTCAGGACTTTTACTGGTTTGTATTTTATTATTTTGCCTACAAACGACTAAATCTAACATGTTTGGTTAAGTTAAAAAGAATCGCCAGAAGAAATTTCAACTGGCTAAATTTCTTAAGTCGACTTAGGTTGCAACAATGAAAAAATATTTTCATATATATCTATATATATATATATACTCACGGTAAGCTCACCACAGAATCGCTTGCATATGCATTCTGCTATACTTTGCATGTCCTTCACTTGTAGCGTATGGCCCTTTAGAATGAAATAGTCCACAACACAATTGACAATTGCTTGCTGATGCTGTGGTGTCAAAGTTGAGTTATGCGTATAATATTCCAGAGCATCGCGTCCAATGGGTGTTGCTTCCAAAATTGATTGCAATTCCTGAAAATAAGTATAGCAGTAAAATGTATATTAATATTTCTAATAAAAGTATTAATAAGCAGATTTTACCTCTATATGAAATATGTCACTTTGAGCAATTGGGGGCTGCAATGTATTTGCATTCTAAAATAAAATTGTTATGGACAAAAATTTTCAAAAATTTGAGCATACACAATACGCATTACGTAATACTAACATATTTCAAATTTAGTAGTTTCGAACGAAATTTAGCTTTAATTCCCAAATTTTTCAAATCCGGAAATATTTTTTTTAAGTCGGTTTCAGTGAGATATTGAAGCTCATCTGCACCAACGCCCGATTCTGCAAAATACTTTGACTTTAGGTCACATATAAAGTTTATTGTAAAAACCTTACGTTTGAGAATGGGGAAAATACTTTCTAACGTCCAATCTTTAAGTAAATTCAATAGCTTTTCATCTTCTGCCATCCTGAAAGAGATATTTAAAATTGTTCATACATTTTTAAATACAAATAATAACTTTATTCTTTGCTACACTTCCACAGCATGTACGTATGTATATATGCTTGTAAATATGTACATAAGTTGTCTCACAATCGTACGCATGCTATGCAGTTGCACTTGAAAAACTAACGGCACTTTGTTTGATGAAGCCAAAGTGGCGTCAGATTTACAATTTCACAAAACACCATTTAACAACTTTTCCTACTTACCTTTATTTTAAACTAATTCATTAAAGTTGTAATAATGCATTCGCGCTACAATTTTATTAATAAAATTAATTTATTTCGCGTTATAGGTAAACGTTTAAAAATGTGAATTTTGGACAGTTCACCCACCAACTATTTATGCATTCTAGCACACATTTAACATGAACTAATAAAAATGTTTCCCAGTCATCGACTAGCATTCGCTGCGTACGGTTGTATTTCAGTTGCGTTCTCTCTTTGACTTTACCTTCGCACTTAGTGCAGTTTCTTGTAAACAACAAATACCGCTAACTAAAATTCCTTTAGCACATTTTGTGTTTTAGAGTGCCCACTTGCTTTAAATATAGTGTAATCTTGGTTATCTTTAACTATGCCCCCGGGGCAACAAGCCATGGGGGCAATAGGTTTTCTATTTTAGAAAACAGCTCCAAAGCTAAAAAAAGAATATCCAAACCATTTGATAGTTTCCCTAATCTAACACCCCATACTAACCTTCCTAATCCCAAGTACGTTGTAGTCTCTGCTACTGATGAAAAAAACCTCTATCTCTTTACTCGTGCTTTGCTGTGAAAAGATCTCTAGAGCTCATAAGCAAAAATATTGAAAAGATCACAGAACTTAGGGACGGCAGCCTATTGGTGCTAGTGAAAGACAAACAATCCGCTGATAAATTCATTTCTGCTAAGCTACTACCAGGAATTTGTGAATTTAATTGCAAATTTCATGAAAATCTTAATTTCGTCAAAGGCACGATTTTTGCACCCTACCTTACTATCCTTTCCGATGAAGAAATCACAAAGGAGCTAGCCTCCGAAGGAGTGATAAATGTCTTCAAGTTTAAAAAAATGGAAAATAACAAAGCTGTACATACTGGAGCAATACTGCTCACTTTCGACCTATACAAGCTACCAGAAAAAATCGACATTTCATGGCACAAAGCGCGAGTAAGGGAATATTTCCCGAATCCTATGCGTTGCAAACAATGTCAAGAGCTAGGTCACACCAAAAAACACTGCCATAAACCTGCTCGGTGCCAAACATGCAGCTTCCCACCCCACGATAACAGTGCGTCAACTGCGAAGAAATACACCCATCGAACTTTAACAAATGTGCGAAATTCCTTGAACAGAAAGAAGTTTTAAAAATTAAAATTCAGCGTAGAGCTTCAGTTCCATTCTCTTTCGCTGGAGTAACCAACCCCAGCAACAATGATACCACTACACCAAAACAACACATTACTAAGAACAAAGTAACTAATGAATTACCTGAAAATAAAACTTCTTTTGACAAAGAAGCAGATAACCACACTTGTGATTTCGATGACGCCGCAAGTGTAGCAACGATAACCTCAGAAATTTTAGCACCAAACCAAGAAACCACAATTACTACCGAAAATAAACAAACAACAATCGATTCGCCTATAACTCGACTGAGTCAGCAATTGATTCAAAACAGCAATTATTACTTATTGCCAAATTCTAACATAGAATTTTCCAACGCAGATTCAGGAGACATCCTGAACGTCAGTTTTGCTAAAGATTATGGCCTTTAATGTTCTTCACTGGAACATAAAAGGAATATTCAAAAACATTAATGAATTACACCTCCTAATAAAAGAGCACTCACCTTCCATTATATCGCTTCAAGAAACACACCTACCATTCAATAGAACAGCGCCAATTTCTAATTCATACACAACATACTTTTACAACTTATTAGATTAGATTATATTAGATTTATTCATTCTTTCAATAAGTTTTTTACATATATGTATACAAGAGGAACTTAACTTAAAAAATTATTAATAAATGAAAGAAAGTTAAGGCATTCAGTAAAATAGTATGCAATTTTAGTGTTGAATGCCGTCACAAATTAAGAATCATGAACATGTACGATATGTGTGGGGTGAAGGTAAAGATAATCCATAAGTTCAATGAGTTAAATAATGAAAATAATAAAGCATTAAAAATAACAATTTTGGTTTCAGTTCACTAAGTGACAGGGTTCAGCAAAGTTTTGATCTCGTCGTGTGACAGCTCTAATAAAAATGATTTAACATTTTTTAAAAATTCTCGCAAATTCCTAATGACACGCAAAGTCGCAGGTATCTTATTGAAGACTTTACAAGAAACGATAGTAAAGAAGTTATTAAAATGAGTAGTACGAGAAGTGGGAACAACAACAAGTCCCAGTGAGTTTTGCCTTAAGTTATAATTATCAGAGACGAGGCTGTGTAAATACCCACAGCGAATAAAAAATATTTTTAACGTTTTATAATAGTACATGTGCTTTACCGGAAGAATTTTCATTTCCCTGAATAAGTCCATGCTGTGGTGAAAACGGTTAACGTTGCATATCTTCCTTATGAAAAATTTTTGAGTAATAAGAAGTTGCTGGATATTATTGTGAGAAGATTACTTGCTCTCAAATAACTTGATGGTGTTAAATGACATGGCACCAACGCATTTCACAACACACCAGACTTTCACACATATTGATGTATGCCTATGCTCCGCTAGTTTGGCCCCAAAAGTATCTTGTTCCACTCTCTCTCTCAACTGCATGGAAGCGATCATTTCCCCTTGCTCACCAAAATTCTGTTAGCTAGGTCAAACCCGGGGACACCAAAACCAAAATTCATTATAGAAAAGGCAAATTGGGAAAAATTTAAACTCTCGGCCAATGAAACCATGAGCAAATACCCATTGTCCTCTAATGTAAAAAAAGAAGCCAATGCATTGAAAAAAATAGTACTTACAGCAGCACCCTTATCGGTACCCCAGATCCACAAGAGAAATCGCAAGACTGTAGTACCATATTGGTCATCAATCCTTCAAGCGTTAAGAGAAAAGAAACAGAAGCTTTGGCATATATATAAGAAACAGAGATCTCCTGAAAATCTTGTTGAATAAAAGAAAGCGAACGCAATTTTTAAAAGGGAGGTAAATGTAGCTAAAAGAGAGTTTAGAAAAGCTAACGGAGGGGATAACACCTTCCTCAGATCCACAGAAAATTTGGGCAAATATTAAAATGCTGACGGGCACATATACCCCTAACTCAATCAAAGCTTTAGTCACAGATGAAGGAACAATATGCTCCGCGACAGAAATAGCAAACCATCTGGGCGAGTTTTGGTCTAACTACTCTAAAGACTCTAATTTTTATGAAGCTTTTGTTTCACATAAAAATATGACTTTAGAAAGCGGTTACCATAACGATACTACATCAACGCAAGCGAAACTAATTGACATGCTCATAACAGAGTTCGAATACGATTTGACGCTAAAAAACATGTCTGGAAAAACTCCAGGCAGGGATCGCATTTCGTACCCGATGCTTAAAAATCTACCGCAGAAAGTAAAACAAAGATTAATTGCGCTCTACAACAACATTTTAGAACAAGGTTCATTACCACACACTTGGAAAAATTCCACTGTCCTTCCGCTTCCAAAGTCGAAACAATGCACATCACGTGCTTCCGGCTATAGACCAATATCCCTAATTCCTTGTTCAAGTAAAGTTATGGAAAAAATCATAGCAAAGCGCATCATGTGGTTTGCCTCGTCAAACGGTCTCATCGATCCACACCAGGTTGCCTTCAGAGAAGGTCAAGGGACAATAGACGCACTCCTGATATTTGAACACTTTGCCACAACAGCTCTAGCTTCAAAAAACCATGTTTCCATCCTAAGCCTTGATTTTGAGAAGGCTTACGATAGAATCGGTGCTCATGTCGCTCTTCGGCAACTAGCCGAATGGAAGATCGGAAATAACATATATAACTACGTAAAAGATTTTCTATCTAATAGCTCTTTTAGTGTCAAAACATGTAATAAGTATTCTAAAAATTATAAACTATTTAATGGTATACCTCAGGGTTCACCGTTGGCGGTAGTATTATTTATAGTAGCTTTCGATGAAATTAATAAAATCCTGTCTCAATACAAAAGAGTCCATAGGATTATGTATGCAGACGATTTGTTATTGTTTTCCAAATGTAAGGACTTATCGGTGGTCCACAGCGATTTTTCTCAAATAATTTCAAAAATAACCAGTTGGTCAAACATCTCGGGAGCTAAGCTGTCATACAACAAATGTATAACTTTCCACATTTGTAATAAAAAGCTATGTCCATCAATAAGTCTAAATTTTAATAATGTCGACTTTGTCAATAGCAGTAGTCTTAAGTTTCTGGGTATTGTATTTGACAAAAAGCTTACATATAAACCCCATGTCGAACATTTAAGAACAAGCTTAGATAAACGATTAAATGTAATAAAGTATTTATCATCGAAACATTGTCTGCTGCATCAAACAACTTTAATACGCATAACAAAAGCGCTGATTTTGTCAAAAATCGACTACGGCTTAACGATATACGGGCACTGTGCGCGCAGCATCATGAAACGCTTATCACCACCATACCACGCTGCAGCTAAAAGAAGCTTGCGAGCATTCCCGACATCTCCCACACGGTGCATACTGACAGAAGCAGGGCTTCCGACTGTGGAAGAAAGAACTAATCAAAGCAGCTTGAAGTTGACCCATAAGCTCCTACACTGCAAAAACGCGATTCTATGTGAGGCAGTGAATTCAGTTGCAAGAAATAGCAAAGTATTACACCGTATTTCAGCCATTTCAAGGTGCATCAACACAGCGAAGGGAACAGGCATTCCTATTAAGCCAGTAAAAGTGAACTATAACTCTCCTCCACCCTGGACTAATATGCAATCGTTTGTTATAACCGATATGAGCAGAAGCAACAAGAGTACCACACCGGCAGCAGTTTATAGACAAATGTTTAAAGATATCGCAACAAAATTTGAACAGCAAGATTGGAAATTCGCATATACCGACGGTACAAAAACTCATTCCACAACAGCTTTCGCGGTGGTAGATTCCAATCACAATACAATCACGGTCGGTCACCTACTACCATTCTGTTCTGTATACAGTGCAGAAGCTAGCGCGGTACTACGCGCAACTCAATTTGCTCTCGGCACCAAAGAAAAATACATAGTATGCTCAGATAGCTTATCGACCATACAATCCATCACAAATATGTCCAGTACAGATAGCCTGACAGTAGCAATACGCAAAACACTTTTACAAAGCAACAGTCGAATAAAAATCATGTGGGCCCCAGGCCATGTTTCAATAGCTGGAAATGAAGCTGCTGATGAAAGAGCTAAGTTAGCAGTCCAAGAACCACTTATAGTTCAAAACTTTATCTCTAAAAAGGATATCTCCAAAGTGGCTAAATACACATACTTAAAGCAAAACTCGAAGATTGGAAGAATTATATCCACCACTACTTGAATATAAACACCAGCGGAAACCGATTAAAGTCACCTGCAACAATTTGAAAGCGTTTATCCGACTACGCATAGGACACACGATTATTACACATGAGGCGGTTCTTAAAGGATCGAGCGTGTCACAGTGCCCCTACTGTAATGCAGAAACCAACTCTGTGATTCATCTCCTCGACAGATGTCACCATTTCGCAATAACCAGAGCAAGCCTATTTGGAAATACAAACCCTTCTAGTTTATTAAGAAATCATAACGCTGTATCTATAGACAAAATAAATGAATTCCTTAGGTTAACAGATCTTAAGAAAGTAATCTAGTTATTAAAACAAGCGAGCCGAAGGTATTCTTACTAGTGCTCCTTTTTCCAGTAAAGAAGGCATTTTGCGCTTCTTTTCTTCTAATAAATAAAATAAAATAAAAAAATGTTTCCAGATATCAAATTTAAATATGCAAAAAACATTGTAACTAACATTTTTGACCCGAATAAGAAGACCGAAATAATAATTACGGAACATAATCCCGCACATCGTGCCGTGCAAATATTGAATGACTATTTTTTTCAAAACTGGAAAAGAAGGCCCAGGGTTTCTCAGGGGGCCCTCGATTTAGAGGTACTAAGACGTATTTTTTAATTCAGGAGAGTCTTTAGTTGTTCCGTGTGCAAATTTTAAGCCGAATTTCAAAAGCCACGAATATTGATAATAGGGGGACTCATGTAACCTTATAAATGCCTTATAAAGTGTGTAAACGTATAAATTTATCTAGTGCGTAAACGAGCTGTCAAATTTTATATGAAAAATCATTTACACAATTTGTATAAATTAACGCGCACAGTTCATTGTGTAAACGCAGTAAACTCAAAGGAATGCAACCTTGCAGACATTACAGCAGGCATTTTCATCAGAAATCTCTAACATCAGCAAGTCATTTACAAGTATATCTTAGTAAAGACGTTTTAGTTTTGATTTTTCACTTAATCTTAGAATTTTTTAATTTGTATAACAATCAAAAAAATTTTTTGTGCCAATAATACAGCTGATAAACAATTAAGTTTATCAATAATATTACTAGGTGCGTTCATATAACAACGTGTGTAAATGGATATAATTTTACACCTTATAAGTTTATATGCTTTCATGTGTCCCCCTAATGATTTTTGCCTGGGCCAGTGAGGAGACAATAAAAACATCAAACAAAAATGTATGTTTACATGAATCAGAAATCGTAGTTTTCGTGGTGACACTGATGAAGGATCATCTTCAAAAAGTCTTCCAACAATACCACCAATTCTGTATCAAAGTCCAGATTATTTAAACGACTTCGATATCGGTACCGTGAATAATGAGTTTTTGCGATATGAAGAAGTCAACGAAATAATTAGTCGAGGTCATCAAACGTGTCCTGTTATTTTTTCACGTGATTGCCATGACGAGTCATTTTCTACATCGTTGTTAAACAGAATCTTGCCAAATGGAGAGAATACTCAAGATCACATTAAATGTTATATTTAATGGCCATCTTTACAAAATCTAATTCAAAAGGAGGCTACAATTGATACACTTATCAATGAACAGCTAATCACTGAAACTCGAAAGTGGAAAGAAATTGTATATACACTGAAAGAAATGGTGCTTGTAAAATCAACAAATCGGTTCTGTTGTTCTTCACTTAACGGAGATTCGGTGAAATTGCTCGAATTATTGTTAATTCGACCGAGTTCCTTGTCAAGCGAACCAATTAGTTTATTCATTTCAACAGAAGAGAAATTGTCGCTCTTAAGTTAAAAAAATTCTGTAAAATTGACAGATTCCTAATCAATCTAACTGATTTTTTCGTTAACAACTGATCACACTGGTCATTTCAACAGCGAACAACAGTCAATTCATGAGCAAATTTCAAAGAGAATTTTACGCTCACTGCGCTCTCTACTTTGTACTTATTACATTTCTATTTGAAAAGTGAAGTGACGCGCGGCGAAGTTCAAAACTATAAATTAAATAAATTATAATAAACAAAATTTGGTAAAAGTGCGTTTAATGAAACAAAGTAATAAAGTGTATAATGTTTAATGTGTGCCAGGATATTTAATGTACGCCCAATTGAAGTTCGGTTAGTAAGTGCATACTAGAGTCCTGCATGAATGCATTCACACGTGAATGTACAATGAGACATACTGATACTGTCTCAGTATCCATTGTACTACACGCCAATGAGTTTGTATTGTATGAGTGATGGTATGCAAAGAGAAGTTGTATGTACCCGCATTTTGTCTGCGTTGTACATGCGCGCATTCATATCATTACCAAAGAAATTCATACATACACATGTCTCATCGAGAAGCACAATGAGATAAACGTTGTACAAGTTGTACCAATGAATAGACTATAAGTACTAGGTACCTATATACTTGTTTTCGTTCTAAAACGATGTGTGCATTTATGAAAAGTTAAATGTTTGCGTTGAAACTATGAAAAACGTAACAAAAAATATGGGTATTTTTAAGTGGCGAATACAAAATTTTGTAATAAGAAAGAAAAATACTAAATATCTTTTCTTAAGAGCTAATAAACGTTTACAAATCAGCCATGCTGGAGAAATTTGCAATGTTTCCCGCCTTTCATACAAAAATTTCAAAAATTAACAAAACTTCAAAATATATATTGCGCCGTTATCCCTAATCACCATCAACTTTTATGATGTATGTATAGAATTATTCTAGGCTGAAAGTTATTGATTAGTTGGTAAAACGTTATTTCCCTAAAATTAATGCACATGCATATATACATAAAACTATTTTCATTAGACAATGAAAATCTGCGATACAAAACAATGGTAGGCATTCTCAATTTATGTGGGGCTTTCCCATAATTAACGATCCTGGAACATGTATGTTGTGCATCGCTAATCACCATACATACACTTGTATGATGATAGACATTTGCCTGCCTGAAGGCCATCGATTATGGCCTTAAAAATGGATTAGGATATATTTATGTGTATACATATTGCATTGTAGAAAAATTTCATTATCTGTTTCTTTAACTATTTATATAATTACACGCACTTCAGTATATATAGAATACATGTACATACGCTTTGAAAAAAAAAACTCGGAATAGAACTATATAAATAGAGAAATTAACTGAAGAAAGATCATACCAATGGATAACTACATTAAAGTTTCACCAACTAAACCACAATACTTTTTCTGAAGCCTTTTAATATTTAAAAAAAATTAAAAAAAATAAATGTAAGGCGCGATAACCTCCGAAGAGATCTAAGACCGAGCTTCTCTTCCAATTTGCGTCGTGCTCCTCTTTATTTTCTCTACAAATTGGCCGGACTGGACCTACATGTTTTATGCCGACTCCGAACGGCATCTGCAAGGCAGATGAGTTTTCACTGAGAGCTTTTCATGGCAGAAATACACTCGGAGCGCTTGCCAAACACTGCCGAGGGGCGACCCCGCTTAGAAAAATTGTCTTCTAATTGAAAGACTTTATTTCTAAAATGTTGATGTTGCTTTGCCCGGGGTGTGAACCCAGGGCACACGGCGTCGTAGGCGGAGTACGCTACCATCACACCACGGTGGCCGCCAGTGCACAAGTATATACATATATTATGGACCAATTAACATCAGCCAATTCACCGATGTCCGTAAAAATCGCCAATTTGGCGAAATAAAAGAAAAACTAGTCAAGGGAGACGATAAAATCATTTTAACTGCCGGAAAGAGCAAAGTTTGGAATATTTTCGGCAAAGCAATTATTGGCGGCAGTTTTTTGGACAAAGTAGTAACTTGCAAAGACTGCAGTAGCGTTTTAACCTTTACAAAGATCACATCGAATTTAGTCAAACACAAGTGTTACAAAACTTTTACAGATCGAGTTGACAATAGGCGCCGAATAGATGTTGATGACGAAACAAGAAAGGACGTTGTCCGATCTGTTACAGGATGGGTTGTAAAAAATTGCCGATCGTTTCAAATTGTCGAGGATGAAGGCCTGCAGGAATACATAGAGCTAATATTGTCAATAGGAGCCAAGTATGGTCCAAATGTAGACGTTGAAAAATTGCTACCATACCCTACCACTGTATCCAGAAACATAGACAAGCTCTACAAAATTTCCTACGATGAAATGAGAAAATAACTAAAGGAACTAAGTGGCGGATTTCTTGGACTCACTTCGGATATATGGACAGACACTGTTTCAAAGCATTCCTACTTATCACTAACGGTGGACTTTATTACAAATGCAAAATTAGTCACAAAACTGCTTACTTTTAAGTCCATGGACTCCGAGCCCTGTACCAGTAAGAATTGCCTATTTAAATATCCTCCTGAATACCCTGATTGTTTTTTCGCGAAATTTTTCACAATAGATCAAAGAATTCTACAAAAAGTGACGGAAGCTTTGGACGAATTTGATTGCTCCTTGGATAAAGCCATTATTGTTACGGATAGAGGAACTAACATGAAAGCCACTTTCCAACATAACAACCACATATTTTGTATTACCCATTTATTGCACAACATCGTGGAAAAATCTCTTAACGGGTCAGCCGATATCAGCGAAATGAAAGAAAAATGTCACATGTCGTCAGGTATTTCAAGAAATCTGGAGCCAATGCACAATTGACAACAACCCTTAAAAGCATTTCTCCGACAAGGTGGAACACAGTTTACTACATGCTACAGTCTCTCAAAAATAACTGGGTTGACGTTGGAAATATTTTGGAGGAAAATCGTCAACTGAGATGTATTAGTGGAATAAGCTTTAATGCCATAACATATACCCTTAAAGTGCTGGCTAAATTTGAGGAAACATCAAAAGATTTGGAAGGCGATAGCTATCCAACCTTACATTTAGTAATAGTACATGTTTACTACTTAATGCGGCATTGTGAATCAACCAACGATGAGTCAGAATGCATACAAGATCTGAAGCTACGGCTGCGCACATTGCTTAAGGACACTGTACTTAGTAATTTAACAATGATTCATAAAATAGCTCTATTTCTGTTCCCACCCACTAAAAATCTCTCCCAGTTTACTGCTGCTGAGAAAAATGAAGTCAAAGAACATTGTAAACTTTGCTTGAAAGGCTAATAAATGAAGACAGTTTGAAAAACAATGAAAACTGTCAGCAGAATTCTCTTTCAAACAAAAAGAATGCCTATTTTCCGGGTTTCTCCAGCCTCAAAAGATACCTAGTAGTATTGTACAAGAAGAATTGATGCTATATGAAAATATTTCTGAGGTCATGCGCAACGATTTTGACGTTCTAAAGTGGTGGGAGTTTAATAAACTTAAATATCCTCTGTCATTCCAGCTAAGCCGAAAAATATTTGCTACTCCTGCTAGTAGTGCCCCTTCATAAAGAGTATTTTCAAGCGCCAAGCAATTACTTTCAGATAAGCGGCCACCGTGGTGTGATGGTAGCGTGCTCCGCCTAACACCGTATGCCCTGGGTTCAACTCCCGGGCAAAGCAACATTACAAAAAATTTTAGAAATAAGATTTTTCAATTAAAAGAAAATTTTTCTAAGCGGGGTCGCCCTTCGGCAGTGTCTGGCAAGCGCTCCGATTGTATTTCTGCCATGAAAAGCTCTCAGTGAAAACTCATCTGCCTTGCAGATGCCGTTCGGAGTCGGCATAAAACATGTAGGTCCCGTCCGGCCAATTTGTAGGGAAAAATCAAGAGGAGCACGACGCAAATTGGAAGAGAAGCTCGGCCTTAGATCTCTTCGGAGGTTATCGCGCCTTACATTTATTTATTTTTTAAGCGTAGTTCCCTAGGGTTTAACCTGACATGTGTTGAAAAAATTATGTTTTTACATATCAATATGAAAAATATTTAGAACATATATAAAAAAAACTTGCTTGCTTAAATAGTATAAGTTAAAGCTACTTAGTTAAAGAGATATTAATATCTAACATAAGAAAACGCATTAATATGAAAAATAAATAAAATCCTAAAATGGCACATTTATGCACTTTATTTTGTTATAATAAATGGATTTTACACGGACAACTAGTGTACATTTTTATAATTCCTTAAAATTCACCCAACTGTAATTGTGTACACAAGTACACCTGCGATACATGTAGTACTACTGAATATACAAGAATA
Source organism: Eurosta solidaginis (assembly GCF_040869045.1). Classification (NCBI taxonomy): domain Eukaryota; kingdom Metazoa; phylum Arthropoda; class Insecta; order Diptera; family Tephritidae; genus Eurosta; species Eurosta solidaginis. The sequence goes on from NC_090322.1 coordinate 50,670,750, forward strand.
TACTTAATATACAAGTTGTACTACACACATGGGTTGGCGTCATTGGTTGTAGTTGTGCTGCATGAGACGAGACCGTGCAAGTACTTGTATATTTTGCTACTCACAGCCTTTTGTACTCATACCCATTAAGTTCTCATGCCAGTGAATAGAATGAGTGCTTGTACAAAATTTGTGTGAATGTATTCATAGGCATATTTTTGTGCATTCATGCAGGGGTCTAGTGCATACATATGTATGTACATATGTACTTATTTGTCCGATTTTTGAAAATGGAAACATTTTGTGTCAAACGTGCGTACACAAATATACGTAAATATAATTATAATATAACAATATGGTGAAAATTTTTGAAGAAAAAGTTGAAATAAAATTCTTGAAACCGACGCCAATATGGTTTAACAAAAGGTGCAGTGCCGTTATTTTCGCTAGAGCATGTAATAATGCGTGTGTGAATATGTATGTAGCAAATATATATGTAGCGTATTTATGTATTCACATATTTACGTATATATGACAACATACTTTCGTACAAAGCTGTCGTTGGTAATTCGGACCAACTTTTGTTTATTTTAATTCAGATTTAAGTTATTATTATCTTAATTAATATTACTAAATATGGCAATAAAATCATTAGAAATGAAATGTACTTATGTGTAATTTATACAAATAAAAAAACTACGTAAGTTTAAATATATATTTATCCGGCTTTTATTTTTTCCACAGGTATTAATGTCATATGAACAGAAAAATCTGTCGCTGTAAAAGTTTACGCTATCAATCTAGAAAACAGAAATATCTGTTATTTCAATAGATTTCACTAGTGTCATTTCGACAATAAACGCTGTTAATTTAACAGTTAACGCTGGTTATTTCGAATGAACAAAAATCTCTGTCGTTTCTACGGCTTTCGCTGTTAGTCTCATCTAACATTTAATATGTTAATTTAACAGTTTGCACTGGTAATTTCAAAAAACAGAAATCCCGCTCATTTTTACAGTTTTGATTGGTATTCTTAGAGCGACAGTAATAATTGTTAATTGAACAAATTTATGGGTAAAGTATAATGAAACAACTTGTTTTGTTTATTTGACTACTAAAACGGTCAATTACGAATTAACGATTTATGCGCAGTTGATTCAACATCTTGTTGCGATGGATAAAAATTGATGGAAATTTCAGTTAAATTGGTCCTATTTCGGTTGATTTTACTAGTCTTTTTCTTTCAGTGTAGAATTTTGGACACTATTTTATTTTTGGGTGAAAGAGGCCTAGCTTTCAAAGGCGAACGTATATATCTTGGTGAAGGAAACGATGGACATTTTTTGGGCATCTAAGATCTCATAAGCCACGATACTTAGAGATCATTTGGAGAAAGTTAGGATTCCACAACAGCAGCACAGACGTGTACAAGTTCATAATCTTTCCCCAGACATTCAGAACGAGTTTATAGAAATTTGTGCAAAGCACGTGATGGAAACTATATTAGATCCAGGCAAGAAAGCCAAGTATTTTGCTATTATCATTGATGCTATGCCTGGTGCTAGTCACGTTGACTACGTTCATTTTGCGCTAACTCCATTTCAATTCGAAAGCAACAAATTTTACAATTCAAGAACGGTTTTTGGCTTTCGTGAATTGTAACCAAAATACTGGTCAGAAAATCGCTGATCTAATTTGCCATACTCTAGGTAAACATGAAATTCCATTAAAATATTTCCGTGCACAAGGGTCCGATAACGGCGCCAATATGAAAGGAGCTTACAACGGAGCACTACATCACATTCTCGACAAAACTTGAATGCTGGTTACTCGCCTTGTGCAACCCACAGTCTCAATTTATGTGGTTTTAATGCTGCAGAATGTTGTACGTCTGCAATTACTTTCTTCGGAGTTGTACAAAAATGTTTTACTATTTTCAGAAGTCTACAACGATGGGACATCCTCAAAAAAAATGTACCGAGCTCTCTTCATAGTCTTTCAGCCAAAAGCCAAATTTGACTGAGCAAGCATACGGCGATGTTACCGGCATTCTCAAGTACATCAACAAGTTCGAATGTATCTTGCTGTCCTCAATTTGGTTCAAAATACTGACTACCATTAATGAAAGAAACGTGGTCCCCCAAGCTAGAGACGCCACCATAGATGCTGAAGTCCGACATCTAGATCCCTTAGTAGCTGATTTGAAGTTGATCACGAACCAATGGGAAACAATTTTAAACGAATGCAAAACATTTGCTATTCAATTTAACATCTCGCCAAAGTTTCCGGACATTCGAAAGAGAAAACCCAAAAGACGTTCTGAAGATAATTCGTTGCTTCACTGTAGCTAGGGCAGAATGTTCCTTCAGCGTCCTTTCAAGAATCAAAAACTTTCATACATCGTGTTCATTTCAAGAGCGAGTTTCAGGACTTGCCACGCTTTGTGTTGAATCCGTTTTGGCAAGACAGTTAAATTTTGATATTATTATAAAAAATTTTGCAGCGAAAAACGCAAGAAAAGCCACTCTATGATATCCGAATCTTCTATATTGAATAATTAAAATTTAAAATCATCATTAAATTTATCAGAAATGTATTAAAATTTTACCAAATAACTAGAAAAAATTACTTGAAGCAATATGTGGCTGTTAAAAGAGAATTTTATTTCTACGTTACAATAACAATAATAGTATAAATAGTAAATATACTGTGTTAATTTTATTGTCAGCTCTTAGTCCAAAAATCATTTAGTTGATATGGCAAAAATTTGTTTGATGTAATCCATCAATAATGATTCATGAATGAGACGTCATTAATTCAAGTTAATCAAATGAATTAGTGGATTTTTTATAGGGGTCCCGTAAATTGTTTAGTCCCGGGCCCGGATTTTCTCTATACGGCCCTGCTGATGCCTCGTCCGCATATCTCTCGTAAGGTCTAGACCAGACATCGGCAAATAGTGGAACAATTGTGCAATAAAACTGCGAACACGTGCCTTTTTAATATTAAACGATTCAATTGATTGTACCTTTGTGATTTAAAACATTATTTACTAGTTTTGCAGCTTAAATTGAGGTTAGGTTGCGAATGGAGTGGAAGGCAGTAGAATGAAGGAATGATGCTCGGAGTTTTTTTTTTCAATTAACAATGTTTTAGACCTGCTACTAGAATAGGAAGTGCCCTGTTTAAAACCTCGATTGGTTTCAAGAGGCTCGGAGAGGTATTTTCCTATCTTTATGGGTGGCCGCCGTGGTATGGTGGTAAGCTTACCACACCGAAGATTCTGGGTTCGAGTTCAATTGCAAAAAAATGTTTTTCTATGCAGAAAGCTGGCGAGGTATAAAAAGCTTCGTGAGCCTGGAAGTAGCGTCAAATGACGAACCGGAGATGTTGGAAGTGGACAAGCATCTCAATAAAGCGCGGAGTCTTACAAATAACCATAAAACGCTACGAGCGGATGATGAGGGGGGAATTCAAGGGGTTGATAAGCGCAATACAAAACTTTACAGCTTCAAAGCTTCCGGTACCCAAATGTCAACCTTACCTACGTGAGGGGAATCCTGTTACAAATATGAATGTATCCTATGTCATTCCTAGTTTTAAAATTCATTCCACCAGGGCCGTAGAGAGAAAATCCGGGCCCGGGACTAAACAATTTACGGGCCCCCTATAAAAAATCCACTAATACATTTGATTAACTTGAATTAATGACGTCTCATTCATGAATCATTATTGATGGATTACATCAAAAAAATGTTTGCCATATCAACTAAATGATTTTTGGACTAAGAGCTGACAATAAAATTAACACAGAATATTTACTATTTATACTATTATTATTATTGTAACGTAGAAATAAAATTCTCTTTTAACAGCCACATATGGTTCCAAATAATCTTTTCTAGTTATTTGGTAACATTTTAATACATTTCTGATAAATTTAATGATGATTATAAATTTTAATTATTCAATATAGAAAGTTCAGATATAAAAGAGTGGCTTTACTTGCTTTTTCCGCTGCAAAGTTTTTATAATAATATCAAAATTTAACTGTCTTGCCAAAACGGATTCAACACAAAGCGTGGCAAGTCCTGAAACTCGCTCTTGATATGAACACGATCTATGAAAGTTTTTGATTCTTGAAAGGACGCTGACGGAACGCTCTGCATTAGCTGCAGTGACAGGTATAGAGCAAAAGATACGTAAAGCAACACAAATGTGGGGAAAATTGTATACCGATTTTGAACTTATGTAGATGGCATTTAGCAATTCCAATGGTGACAGACCTTTACAAAAAATTTGCTTCGTAAATGTGTTTCAAGTGAATTATTTCGCATTCTAAGCTTTGAGAAATGTCCGACTTGTATTTTTCGACAAATTTTGCTGCGCTCGCCCGAACCGTAGTTTCATCCATGTCTTCAAATTTCCACAAAAAGGAAAATACCTCGCTCAAATTTCTCATAGCTGCAAATCGTTCAGTAATGCCAGTGATTACCGAATCAACGATCACCAGGAATGTATTGTTTTTAAAATCAGACTCTGAATCATCCGTAATCATCTCATTTAAATTATCTTCAGAACGTCTTTTGGGTTTTCTCCTTCGAATGTCCGGAAACTTTAGCGAGATGTTGAATTGAATAGCAACTGTTCTGCATTCATTTAAAACTGTTTCCCATTGGTTCCTGATCAACTTCAAATTAGCTAAAAAGGCATCTAGATGTCAGACCTCAACCTATATGGTGGCGTCTCTAGCTTGGAGGACCACGTTTCTTTCATTAATGGTAGTCAGTATTTTGAACCAAATTGAGGACAGCAAGATACTTTCGAACTTGTTGATGTATGCTGGTAACATCGCCGTATTCTTGCGCAGTCAAATTTAGCTTTTGGCTGAAAGACTATGAAGAGTTCGGTACATTTTTTTGAGGATGTCCCATCGTTGTGGAGTGCTGCTGAAAATAGTAAAACATTTTTGTACAACTCCGAAGAAAGTAATTGCAACCGTACAACATTCTGCAGCATCAACACCACATAAATTGAGACTGTGGGTTGCACAAGGCGAGTAATCAGTATTCGAGTTTTTGTCGAGAATGAACGGAGCACGTTGTAAGCTCCTTTCATATTGGCGCCGTTATCGTACCCTTGTACACGGAAATCTTTTAATGGGATTTCATGTTTACCTAGAGTATGGCAAATTAGATCAGCGATTTTCTGACCACTTTTTTTGGTTACAATTCACGAAAGCCAAAAACCGTTCTTGAATTGTAAAATTTGTTGCCTTCGAATTAAAATGGAGTTAGCGCAAAATGAACGTAGTCAGCGTGAATAGCATCAGGCATAACATCAATGATAATAGCAAAATATTTGGCTTTCTTGCCTTGATCTAATATAATTTTCCTCACGTGCATTGCACAAATTTCTATAAACTCGTTCTGAATGTCTGTGGAAAGATACTGAACTTGTAAACGTTTGTGCTGCTGTTGTGAAATCCTAACTTTCTCCAAATTATCTCTAAATATCGGACCATAATGGCTTATGAGATCTTAGATGCCCAAAAAATGTCCATTGTTTCCTTCACCAAGATATATACTTTCGCCTTTGAAAGCTAGGCCTCTTTCACCCAAAAATAAAATAATGTCCAAAATTCTATATAAAATTTCTTTCCACTTTTGAGTTTCAGTGATTAGCTGGTCATTGATAAGTGTATCAATTTTAGCCTCCTTCTGAATTAGATTTTGTAAAGATCGCCATTGAATATAACATTACATGTGATCTTGAGTATTTTCGTGTGATGGCATACCTGGAATTTCGAATATCCGCACAACAAATTTTAGGTCGATTTAAAGTATTGGTACTTAACAGACGACATGGTAGGCAATAAACAGCATTCCTACTGGAACTCCAACTCCACACTAACCAGTCGAGCTCCACCTTCTCTCCATTTGGCAAGATTCTGTTTAACAACGATGTAGGAAATGACTCGTCTGTAAAAGTTTACGCTATCAATCTAGAAAACAGAAATATCTGTTATTTCAATAGATTTCACTAGTGTCATTTCGACAATAAACTCTGTTAATTTAGCAGTTTACGCTGGTTATTTCGAATGAACAAAAATCTCTGTCGTTTCTACGGCTTTCGTTGTCAGTCTCATCTAACATTTAATATGTTAATTTAACAGTTTGCACTGGTAATTTCAAAAGAACAGAAATCCCGCTCATTTTTACAGTTTTGATTGGTATTCTTAGAGCGACAGTAATAATTGTTAATTGAACAAAACTATGGGTAAAGTATAATGAAACAACTTGTTTTGTTTATTTGACTACTAAAACGGTCAATTACGAATTAACGATTTATGCGCAGTTGATGCAACATCTTGTTGCGATGGATAAAAATTGATGGAAATTTCAGTTAAATTGGTCCCATTTCGGTTGATTTTACTAGTCTTTTTCTTTCAGTGTAGAATTTTGGACACTATTTTATTTTTGGGTGAAAGAGGCCTAGCTTTCAAAGGCGAACGTATATATCTTGGTGAAGGAAACGATGGACATTTTTTGGGCATCTAAGATCTCATAAGCCATTATGATCCGATACTTAGAGATCATTTGGAGAAAGTTAGGATTCCACAACAGCAGCACAGACGTGTACAAGTTCACTATCTTTCCCCAGACATTCAGAACGAGTTTATAGAAATTTGTGCAAAGCACGTGATGGAAACTATATTAGATCCAGGCAAGAAAGCCAAGTATTTTGCTATTATCATTGATGCTATGCCTGGTGCTAGTCACGTTGACTACGTTCATTTTGCGCTAACTCCATTTCAATTCGAAAGCAACAAATTTTACAATTCAAGAACGGTTTTTGGCTTTCGTGAATTGTAACCAAAATACTGGTCAGAAAATCGCTGATCTAATTTGCCATACTCTAGGTAAACATGAAATCCCATTAAAAGATTTCCGTGCACAAGGGTCCGATAACGGCGCCAATATGAAAGGAGCTTACAACGGAGCACTACATCACATTCTCGACAAAACTTGAATGCTGGTTACTCGCCTTGTGCAACCCACAGTCTCAATTTATGTGGTTTTAATGCTGCAGAATGTTGTACGTCTGCAATTACTTTCTTCGGAGTTGTTCAAAAATGTTTTACTATTTTCAGAAGTCTACAACGATGGGACATCCTCAAAAAAAATTTACCGAGCTCTCTTCATAGTCTTTCAGCCAAAAGCCAAATTTGACTGAGCAAGCATACGGCGATGTTACCGGCATTCTCAAGTACATCAACAAGTTCGAATGTATCTTGCTGTCCTCAATTTGGTTCAAAATACTGACTACCATTAATGAAAGAAACGTGGTCCCCCAAGCTAGAGACGCCACCATAGATGCTGAAGTCCGACATCTAGATCCCTTAGTAGCTGATTTGAAGTTGATCACGAACCAATGGGAAACAATTTTAAACGAATGCAAAACAGTTGCTATTCAATTTAACATCTCGCCAAAGTTTCCGGACATTCGAAAGAGAAAACCCAAAAGACGTTCTGAAGATAATTCGTTGCTTCACTGTAGCTAGGGCAGAATGTTCCTTCAGCGTCCTTTCAAGAATCAAAAACTTTCATACATCGTGTTCATTTCAAGAGCGAGTTTCAGGACTTGCCACGCTTTGTGTTGAATCCGTTTTGGCAAGACAGTTAAATTTTGATATTATTATAAAAAATTTTGCAGCGAAAAACGCAAGAAAAGCCACTCTTTGATATCCGAATCTTCTATATTGAATAATTATTATTATTATTATTATTATATAGAAAAGAGGTGATAAATCACCAAATTACAATAGAAGGAGCACAAGTAACACAGACCTTCGGCTCTCCTTAAGACTACTTAGTATTTTACTTAAATCTTATATCATTAATGGTAGTTACATATGCATATATGCATATGTGTACATATATCTATTTGTCTTTTTAAACTAGTTTTTTCAAATTTGACAATTTTAAGAATTTAGCTACTGTTTGTATGTTCTTTAGTTCCATATTTCGCAAATAGTTAGATGGAGTGGTGTTTCCAAAAACTTCGGCACGAGCGTTCTGTAAACTTGTGCATTCGTCTAGAAGATGGACTACAGACAATGACCGGGTAGCACAAAACGGACATTGCGGCTGTGTTTCTCTTTTAATTATATGGCTGTGAGTTACTATAGTGTGGCCGATACGCAGACGTATAAACGCTTTTAAGTCGCTGCATAAAACTTTCTGTGGAAAAACTGGGTTTTCTCCACTTATGTTGTAATTTTTGTAGTGGTGATTGAAGTTTTGCCATTCACTCAATTTGGTTGCACCAAGATGATTTGCAATAAGCCGTCTGAAGTCTGGAGCCAGCATTACTTCGGAAGAGATCAATGGCTCATTTGTGGCCAACTTTGCCCTTTGATCCGCTGCTTCATTGCCTTTGATACCGACATGGCCTGGAACCCACATAATTTTTATCATTTCTGTTTTGTCAGCTAACATCGATCGAAACGATAGTGCAATATCAGATTTATTGTTTGCGTTATTTAACATGTTTATTGCGGATAGGCTGTCAGAACATATTATATATTTTTGTTTGGTTTCAGATGCATATTGCACAGCTAAATATATCGCTAGGGCTTCAGCTGTGTATACTGAGCAAAATGGAAGCAGATGTCCTGCCTTTAACGTATTCTCGTTTGCATCGACAACCGCAAACGCAGTGACTGAATTTAATCTCGAGGCGTCAGTGTATAAGAAGTGCCATTCATCGTTTGCAAAGCCTGATGCTAATTCCTTAAAGAGCTGTTGGTACACGACCGGGCTAGTTACACTTTTCCGATGTCGGATTAGGTCCGTGCAAATGATGTCCTTAAAGCACTGCCATGATGGAGGTTTGTTATTTGTAGGCCTTATGGGGTGGAGTTTAAGCCCAGCTCTCTGGCCAACAACACGCATTTTGCTATCGTGGAGGGTTGCCTTAGTTGCCTCTTTCTTTTGGCTTCGGCTGTTGATAAATTGTAAATCAAACTGTTATTGCCATGCAGTACCTTCGGGATGAGTTTTAGCGTGCTGTGCTTTACTCGCTCACTTATAGATGGAAGTCCTGCTTCTGCTAGTACGCAATTTAGTGGTGACGTAGGAAAAGCACGGATGCTTCTTCGAGCTGCTGTGTGGTACGGTGGGGTAACTAGTTTTAGGTTACTTTTTGAGCAATGTCCGTAAATAGCTAGTCCGTAGTCTATCTTTGATAAGATTAGTGCCTTTGTGATATTTATTAGTGTTGCAGTGTGTACCAAGCAGTGCTTGGACGAAAGATATTTTATAATATTAAGACGTACTGTTAGACATTCTTTGAGATATTTACAATGGTCCTTAAACGTAAGCTTTTTATCAAAAATAACTCCAAGGAATTTTAGACTAGAACTATTGGCAATATTTACATTATTTAAGCTTAAACTTATAGGTGGGCAGATGTGCTTTCTACAAATGTGGAATATCTTACATTTTTCATGTGCAAGAGAGGCACCTGACGACTTTGACCAGATGGAAATGTCTACAAGGATGTCATTAAAATCTTTCTGTACTAGAGAGTGTTCTTTGCATTTTGTGAATAAAAGCACATCATCAGCATAGATAACGTGAGATATTCTTTTGTACTTAGTGAATATACTATTAATTTCATCAAATGCTATAACAAATAAAACAACGGATAGGGGCGAGCCCTGTGGTATGCCGTTGTATAGCTTACGCGTATTTGAATAACTATTGTTAACTTTAACAGAGAATGTTCTGTTCAATAAGAATGTTTTAACGAAGTTGTATATTTTAGAGCCGACTTTCCATCTGGCGAGTTGCCTCAGGACTAGATGAATTCCAATCCTGTCGTAGGCCTTTTCAAAATCGAGGCTAAGCGTGAAAACATGATTTTTGGTTGATACAGCGTTAGAGATAAAGTTGTCAAAAACTAGGAGTGCGCCCATTGTTCCTTGCTTTTCTTTGAACGCGGTCTGGTTTGAGCTAATGCACTTATTTCTAAGTGCAAACCACATGATCCGCTTCGCGACGATTCGTTCTAGTACCTTGCTTAAACAGGCAAGGAGAGAGATCGGTCTATATCCAGAAACCTCCGTGACGCAGTCCTTTTTTTTGAGTATTGGTATTACAACTGCGTGTTTCCACATCTGAGGGATAACACCTTGATCGATTATACTATTGTAGAGGTCGACAACTCTTTCTTTGACCTGGATAGGGAGGTTTTTGAGCATAGGATAAGATATTCTATCTCTGCCAGGTGTTTTACCAGACATGGTGCCAATTGTGAGGTCATATTCAAAAGTTGTTACAGGACATTCAATCTGTTTATTAATCGATGAATAAGGCATATGATATTCTTCGTTTACAACATCATATTTCTGGTCCGTGAAATCTTTGTGAAAGTTCGAGTCTTTCGAATAATCTGACCATAAAGTTGAGAAATGGTTTGCAATCTTATCTGATTCGTAAATGGGCCCACTGTTAGTTTCTATAAATTTGATGAAGTGTGAATCATTTGAGCCTGTAAGTATTCTGATGTCGGTCCAAACTTTTCTGGGGTTGGAGGAAGGGTTTATGGATTCTGTAAGCTCTTCGAGGCTTTTACGCTTGGCTTCTTTCATTTCTCTTTTAAATAGAGCATTGGCTCTTTTATAGTTCAACAAGTTGGCTTCTGTTCGGCCTTTACGATAAATGCACCACATATTCTTTTTATGTTCCCTTAGTGTGCAGAGGGTACTAGACCATTATGGGACAATCTTTTTGAGGGGCTTTGAATGTGTTTGCGGAATTGAAAAGTGCGCAGCTGTACAGAGTAGCTGCTTCTTTGTTGACGTTATTCGACTTTTTAGCTTCGACAATGGTTTGGCAGGCTATTGTTTGAAATTTGGACCAGTCTGCTTCATCGGTTTGGAATTTCGGTTTGGGGCGAGCTGAGGTTGAGCTGCCGACCGTGAGTTTTGTGATTACAGGGAAGTGGTCACTACCGTGTAAGCACTCTAATGTTGATGAAGTGAATTTTGGGGCAATTTCGGCCGAGCACATTGTAACATCTACGTTAGTTAGAGTTTTGTGCGACGAGAAGTGGGTTGGCGCTTTGTCGTTCAGGACGACGAGGTTCTCTGTGAGAATTAGATCCTCTAGTGTCCTTCCTCTCTGATTTGCTACATCTGAACGGACTCCACGAGTTGAAATCACCTATTATAATGACGTGGGTGTTGAAAGTAGGAACTAATCCCCTTAAGTCATCCAGATTGAATGTTTGCTGTGGAGGGATGTATACACACACCATAGTAAATCTGAAGCCTAAATCGATTTCAATAGCGATTGAACAAAGTCGCGATTGAACAGGGATATATTTGTGTGGAATGCCTTTTTTGACAAGGACCGCGATGCCTTGTTTGCCAGAGGTGTTATGGGGTAAATTGTGGAAATAGTGTGTATACGAATTTGAGATATTTGCGGTTTTGTTGCATGGTAGGTGCGTTTCCTGCAGCGCTATGAATGATGGTGAGTGCTCTTTGATTAAGAGTTGTAATTCGTGTGAGTTATTGAAAAGTCCTTTCATATTCCATTGCAGTATGCCAAAGTACATTTGGTAAAAATGAGCAAAGGTTTTAACTAAAACTAAAAAAGAAAAAGAGGGGAGGAGGGGGTTACTTCGAAATCTCAACATCCGAGTCCGAAGATCCCGGGTATGTTGAGTAATAGTCGTTTTGTTCTAAAAGTTGTTTAGTGAGGTTTGTGATGGGAGAGAAGGTAGATGGTGCTGACTGAGCCCAACTAGCTTCGTTGTTTGCAGTTGTTAATATTGAGGGTGAGTCTGTGGAGGTGGTTGTGGTGGTGTTGTCGCGTTCGGACATTGATAGTGCGGTTGTTAAAGTTATGCTTTCATTCGAGATGATGTTAACTGTTGTTGGTTTTCTAATATATTGGGAAGTTGGTGTTGCTGAGGTGTTGGAGAAGGTGGTGGTTGTGGTGTTGTTGCTATCGGATGATGATGGAGCTACTGTTTCTTTGGATTTGAGATCAGTAAAGGAGAATCTATTGTTTTCTTTAGACAGGGTGCTAGAAGTACCTGGCTTATTTTTGAGATTGGAGGTTACTGGAGGAGTGCTAGTTTTGTTAGCGGATGGTGGATTTAATTTTGTAGGGTGATTTTTGGTTGCGCCAGCATAAGAAGTGGGTGATGAAGTTTGTGGGAATTGTGCGAGGTACTGTGACCTTGCCTGCTTTAGTGTGCATTTTTGTCGAATTTTTATTTTCAGAATTTCTTTCTGTTGTATAAATTTGGAACACTTGTTTGAATTGGAGGGGTGCTCCTCTTCACAGTTGGCGCACTTTGTGCGTGAGCAATTCTTGTCGCTATGGAGAGGTAAACTGCAATTTACACATAAGGGATCGTTTTTACAGTACTTTGCTGTATGTCCTAATAACTGGCATGTTTTGCAGCGCATTGGGCTGGGGATGTACTCCCTAACTTTCACTTTATGCCACGAGACATCGATAGACTCTGGTAATTTATACAAATCAAAGGTTAGTAACACCACACCACTCTCTTTTGACTTATCGTCGAACTTTTTAAATTTGTACACGGAGACCACCCTTGGGGCTCCAAGTTTTTCACAATTTCATCTTCTGGCACGTGGCTTAGGTAAGGAGCATAGACTGTACCTTTTACGAAGTTTAGGTTCTCGTGATACTTACACTTTATTTCACAAATTCCTGCTAATTGTTTAGCTGCTAGGAATTTTTGGGCTACCTGTATATTCTCCACAAGGAGCAGGAGGCTTCCGTCTCTAAGCTCTGATACGCTGATGATATCTTTGCTTATGATTTGGAGCGATTTTTCAACTGCAAAGCATGAGAAATGCGTAAGTGGTTTGTTTTTGTTTATTGCGGATACCACAATGTATTTAGGATTTGTTCTAGCCTGAACTGGATCAGGTAGAGAAGGAAATTCGCTAAATTTTTTTTCGTTTTTTTTTCAGAGGGGGGACTATTTGCCAACAGGGCAAACCTGTTGTCCCCCAGGTTAGAGGCCCGGCGGGCCATGATGAAAAATTTACACCAGCACTTGAAACCCTTAGCACGTGTTGTTTGAAAAAAAAATAAAAAATTATGTGCAAGAGAATAGAGGTAACTGTTACCTATGTGTGTTAATGCACTAGTGTAGGTCAAACGAATTGAGAGCACAGGAAAAAAAATCAACAACCGTTCACGCTGAAAGCTAGTCGGAGACTCTATTGAATAATTAAAATTTAAAATCATCATTACATTTATCAGAAATGTATTAAAATGTTACCAAATAACTAGAAAAGATTACTTGAAGCAATATGTGGCTGTTAAAAGAGAATTTTATTTCTACGTTACAATAACAATAATAGTATAAATAGTAAATATACTGTGTTAATTTTATTGTCAGCTCTTAGTCCAAAAATCATTTAGTTGATATGGCAAAAATTTTTTTGATGTAATCCATCAATAATGATTCATGAATGAGACGTCATTAATTCAAGTTAATCAAATGTATTAGTGGATTTTTTATAGGGGTCCCGTAAATTGTTTAGTCCCGGGCCCGGATTTTCTCTATACGGCCCTGCTGATGCCTCGTCCGCATATCTCTCGTAAGGTCTAGACCAGACATCGGCAAATAGTGGAACAATTGTGCAATAAAACTGCGAACACGTGCCTTTTTAATATTAAACGATTCAATTGATTGTACCTTTGTGATTTAAAACATTATTTACTAGTTTTGCAGCTTAAATTGAGGTTAGGTTGCGAATGGAGTGGAAGGCAGTAGAATGAAGGAATGATGCTCGGAGTTTTTTTTTTCAATTAACAATGTTTTAGACCTGCTACTAGAATAGGAAGTGCCCTGTTTAAAACCTCGATTGGTTTCAAGAGGCTCGGAGAGGTATTTTCCTATCTTTATGGGTGGCCGCCGTGGTATGGTGGTAAGCTTACCACACCGAAGATTCTGGGTTCGAGTTCAATTGCAAAAAAATGTTTTTCTATGCAGAAAGCTGGCGAGGTATAAAAAGCTTCGTGAGCCTGGAAGTAGCGTCAAATGACGAACCGGAGATGTTGGAAGTGGACAAGCAGCTCAATAAAGCGCGGAGTCTTACAAATAACCATAAAACGCTACGAGCGGATGATGAGGGGGGAATTCAAGGGGTTGATAAGCGCAATACAAAACTTTACAGCTTCAAAGCTTCCGGTACCCAAATGTCAACCTTACCTACGTGAGGGGAATCCTGTTACAAATATGAATGTATCATATGTCATTCCTAGTTTTAAAATTCATTCCACCAGGGCCGTAGAGAGAAAATCCGGGCCCGGGACTAAACAATTTACGGGCCCCCTATAAAAAATCCACTAATACATTTGATTAACTTGAATTAATGGCGTCTCATTCATGAATCATTATTGATGGATTACATCAAAAAAATGTTTGCCATATCAACTAAATGATTTTTGGACTAAGAGCTGACAATAAAATTAACACAGAATATTTACTATTTATACTATTATTATTATTGTAACGTAGAAATAAAATTCTCTTTTAACAGCCACATATGGTTCCAAATAATCTTTTCTAGTTATTTGGTAACATTTTAATACATTTCTGATAAATTTAATGATGATTATAAATTTTAATTATTCAATATAGAAAGTTCAGATATAAAAGAGTGGCTTTACTTGCTTTTTCCGCTGCAAAGTTTTTATAATAATATCAAAATTTAACTGTCTTGCCAAAACGGATTCAACACAAAGCGTGGCAAGTCCTGAAACTCGCTCTTGATATGAACACGATCTATGAAAGTTTTTGATTCTTGAAAGGACGCTGACGGAACGCTCTGCATTAGCTGCAGTGACAGGTATAGAGCAAAAGATACGTAAAGCAACACAAATGTGGGGAAAATTGTATACCGATTTTGAACTTATGTAGATGGCATTTAGCAATTCCAATGGTGACAGACCTTTACAAAAAATTTGCTTCGTAAATGTGTTTCAAGTGAATTATTTCGCATTCTAAGCTTTGAGAAATGTCCGACTTGTATTTTTCGACAAATTTTGCTGCGCTCGCCCGAACCGTAGTTTCATCCATGTCTTCAAATTTCCACAAAAAGGAAAATACCTCGCTCAAATTTTTCATAGCTGCAAATCGTTCAGTAATGCCAGTGATTACCGAATCAACGATCACCAGGAATGTATTGTTTTTAAAATCAGACTCGGAATCATCCGTAATCATCTCATTTAAATTATCTTCAGAACGTCTTTTGGGTTTTCTCCTTCGAATGTCCGGAAACTTTAGCGAGATGTTGAATTGAATAGCAACTGTTCTGCATTCATTTAAAACTGTTTCCCATTGGTTCCTGATCAACTTCAAATTAGCTAAAAAGGCATCTAGATGTCAGACCTCAACCTATATGGTGGCGTCTCTAGCTTGGAGGACCACGTTTCTTTCATTAATGGTAGTCAGTATTTTGAACCAAATTGAGGACAGCAAGATACTTTCGAACTTGTTGATGTATGCTGGTAACATCGCCGTATTCTTGCGCAGTCAAATTTAGCTTTTGGCTGCAAGACTATGAAGAGTTCGGTACATTTTTTTGAGGATGTCCCATCGTTGTGGAGTGCTGCTGAAAATAGTAAAACATTTTTGTACAACTCCGAAGAAAGTAATTGCAACCGTACAACATTCTGCAGCATCAACACCACATAAATTGAGACTGTGGGTTGCACAAGGCGAGTAATCAGTATTCGAGTTTTTGTCGAGAATGAACGGAGCACGTTGTAAGCTCCTTTCATATTGGCGCCGTTATCGTACCCTTGTACACGGAAATCTTTTAATGGGATTTCATGTTTACCTAGAGTATGGCAAATTAGATCAGCGATTTTCTGACCACTTTTTTTGGTTACAATTCACGAAATCCAAAAACCGTTCTTGAATTGTAAAATTTGTTGCCTTCGAATTAAAATGGAGTTAGCGCAAAATGAACGTAGTCAGCGTGAATAGCATCAGACATAACATCAATGATAATAGCAAATACTTGGCTTTCTTGCCTTGATCTAATATAATTTTCCTCACGTGCATTGCACAAATTTCTATAAACTCGTTCTGAATGTCTGTGGAAAGATACTGAACTTGTAAACGTTTGTGCTGCTGTTGTGAAATCCTAACTTTCTCCAAATTATCTCTAAATATCGGACCATAATGGCTTATGAGATCTTAGATGCCCAAAAAATGTCCATTGTTTCCTTCACCAAGATATATACTTTCGCCTTTGAAAGCTAGGCCTCTTTCACCCAAAAATAAAATAATGTCCAAAATTCTATATAAAATTTCTTTCCACTTTTGAGTTTCAGTGATTAGCTGGTCATTGATAAGTGTATCAATTTTAGCCTCCTTCTGAATTAGATTTTGTAAAGATCGCCATTGAATATAACATTACATGTGATCTTGAGTATTTTCGTGTGATGGCATACCTGGAATTTCGAATATCCGCACAACAAATTTTAGGTCGATTTAAAGTATTGGTACTTAACAGACGACATGGTAGGCAATAAACAGCATTCCTACTGGAACTCCAACTCCACACTAACCAGTCGAGCTCCACCTTCTCTCCATTTGGCAAGATTCTGTTTAACAACGATGTAGGAAATGACTCGTCTGTAAAAGTTTACGCTATCAATCTAGAAAACAGAAATATCTGTTATTTCAATAGATTTCACTAGTGTCATTTCGACAATAAACTCTGTTAATTTAACAGTTTACGCTGGTTATTTCGAATGAACAAAAATCTCTGTCGTTTCTACGGCTTTCGTTGTCAGTCTCATCTAACATTTAATATGTTAATTTAACAGTTTGCACTGGTAATTTCAAAAGAACAGAAATCCCGCTCATTTTTACAGTTTTGATTGGTATTCTTAGAGCGACAGTAATAATTGTTAATTGAACAAAACTATGGGTAAAGTATAATGAAACAACTTGTTTTGTTTATTTGACTACTAAAACGGTCAATTACGAATTAACGATTTATGCGCAGTTGATGCAACATCTTGTTGCGATGGATAAAAATTGATGGAAATTTCAGTTAAATTGGTCCTATTTCGGTTGATTTTACTAGTCTTTTTCTTTCAGTGTAGAATTTTGGACACTATTTTATTTTTGGGTGAAAGAGGCCTAGCTTTCAAAGGCGAACGTATATATCTTGGTGAAGGAAACGATGGACATTTTTTGGGCATCTAAGATCTCATAAGCCATTATGATCCGATACTTAGAGATCATTTGGAGAAAGTTAGGATTCCACAACAGCAGCACAGACGTGTACAAGTTCACTATCTTTCCCCAGACATTCAGAACGAGTTTATAGAAATTTGTGCAAAGCACGTGATGGAAACTATATTAGATCCAGGCAAGAAAGCCAAGTATTTTGCTATTATCATTGATGCTATGCCTGGTGCTAGTCACGTTGACTATGTTCATTTTGCGCTAACTCCATTTCAATTCGAAAGCAACAAATTTTATAATTCAAGAACGGTTTTTGGCTTTCGTGAATTGTAACCAAAATTTGCCATACTCTAGGTAAACATGAAATCCCATTAAAAGATTTCCGTGCACAAGGGTCCGATAACGGCGCCAATATGAAAGGAGCTTACAACGGAGCACTACATCACATTCTCGACAAAACTTGAATGCTGGTTACTCGCCTTGTGCAACCCACAGTCTCAATTTATGTGGTTTTAATGCTGCAGAATGTTGTACGTCTGCAATTACTTTCTTCGGAGTTGTTCAAAAATGTTTTACTATTTTCAGAAGTCTACAACGATGGGACATCCTCAAAAAAAATGTACCGAGCTCTCTTCATAGTCTTTCAGCCAAAAGCCAAATTTGACTGAGCAAGCATACGGCGATGTTACCGGCATTCTCAAGTACATCAACAAGTTCGAATGTATCTTGCTGTCCTCAATTTGGTTCAAAATACTGACTACCATTAATGAAAGAAACGTGGTCCCCCAAGCTAGAGACGCCACCATAGATGCTGAAGTCCGACATCTAGATCCCTTAGTAGCTGATTTGAAGTTGATCACGAACCAATGGGAAACAATTTTAAACGAATGCAAAACAGTTGCTATTCAATTTAACATCTCGCCAAAGTTTCCGGACATTCGAAAGAGAAAACCCAAAAGACGTTCTGAAGATAATTCGTTGCTTCACTGTAGCTAGGGCAGAATGTTCCTTCAGCGTCCTTTCAAGAATCAAAAACTTTCATACATCGTGTTCATTTCAAGAGCGAGTTTCAGGACTTGCCACGCTTTGTGTTGAATCCGTTTTGGCAAGACAGTTAAATTTTGATATTATTATAAAAAATTTTGCAGCGAAAAACGCAAGAAAAGCCACTCTTTGATATCCGAATCTTCTATATTGAATAATTATTATTATTATTATTATTATATAGAAAAGAGGTGATAAATCACCAAATTACAATAGAAGGAGCACAAGTAACACAGACCTTCGGCTCTCCTTAAGACTACTTAGTATTTTACTTAAATCTTATATCATTAATGGTAGTTACATATGCATATATGCATATGTGTACATATATCTATTTGTCTTTTTAAACTAGTTTTTTCAAATTTGACAATTTTAAGAATTTAGCTACTGTTGTATGTTCTTTAGTTCCATATTTCGCAAATAGTTAGATGGAGTGGTGTTTCCAAAAACTTCGGCACGAGCGTTCTGTAAACTTGTGCATTCGTCTAGAAGATGGACTACAGACAATGACCGGGTAGCACAAAACGGACATTGCGGCTGTGTTTCTCTTTTAATTATATGGCTGTGAGTTACTATAGTGTGGCCGATACGCAGACGTATAAACGCTTTTAAGTCGCTGCATAAAACTTTCTGTGGAAAAACTGGGTTTTCTCCACTTATGTTGTAATTTTTGTAGTGGTGATTGAAGTTTTGCCATTCACTCAATTTGGTTGCACCAAGATGATTTGCAATAAGCCGTCTGAAGTCTGGAGCCAGCATTACTTCGGAAGAGATCAATGGCTCATTTGTGGCCAACTTTGCCCTTTGATCCGCTGCTTCATTGCCTTTGATACCGACATGGCCTGGAACCCACATAATTTTTATCATTTCTGTTTTGTCAGCTAACATCGATCGAAACGATAGTGCAATATCAGATTTATTGTTTGCGTTATTTAACATGTTTATTGCGGATAGGCTGTCAGAACATATTATATATTTTTGTTTGGTTTCAGATGCATATTGCACAGCTAAATATATCGCTAGGGCTTCAGCTGTGTATACTGAGCAAAATGGAAGCAGATGTCCTGCCTTTAACGTATTCTCGTTTGCATCGACAACCGCAAACGCAGTGACTGAATTTAATCTCGAGGCGTCAGTGTATAAGAAGTGCCATTCATCGTTTGCAAAGCCTGATGCTAATTCCTTAAAGAGCTGTTGGTACACGACCGGGCTAGTTACACTTTTCCGATGTCGGATTAGGTCCGTGCAAATGATGTCCTTAAAGCACTGCCATGATGGAGGTTTGTTATTTGTAGGCCTTATGGGGTGGAGTTTAAGCCCAGCTCTCTGGCCAACAACACGCATTTTGCTATCGTGGAGGGTTGCCTCAGTTGCCTCTTTCTTTTGGCTTCGGCTGTTGATAAATTGTAAATCAAACTGTTATTGCCATGCAGTACCTTCGGGATGAGTTTTAGCGTGCTGTGCTTTACTCGCTCACTTATAGATGGAAGTCCTGCTTCTGCTAGTACGCAATTTAGTGGTGACGTAGGAAAAGCACGGATGCTTCTTCGAGCTGCTGTGTGGTACGGTGGGGTAACTAGTTTTAGGTTACTTTTTGAGCAATGTCCGTAAATGGCTAGTCCGTAGTCTATCTTTGATAAGATTAGTGCCTTTGTGATATTTATTAGTGTTGCAGTGTGTACCAAGCAGTGCTTGGACGAAAGATATTTTATAATATTAAGACGTACTGTTAGACATTCTTTGAGATATTTACAATGGTCCTTAAACGTAAGCTTTTTATCAAAAATAACTCCAAGGAATTTTAGACTAGAACTATTGGCAATATTTACATTATTTAAGCTTAAACTTATAGGTGGGCAGATGTGCTTTCTACAAATGTGGAATATCTTACATTTTTCATGTGCAAGAGAGGCACCTGACGACTTTGACCAGATGGAAATGTCTACAAGGATGTCATTAAAATCTTTCTGTACTAGAGAGTGTTCTTTGCATTTTGTGAATAAAAGCACATCATCAGCATAGATAACGTGAGATATTCTTTTGTACTTAGTGAATATACTATTAATTTCATCAAATGCTATAACAAATAAAACAACGGATAGGGGCGAGCCCTGTGGTATGCCGTTGTATAGCTTACGCGTATTTGAATAACTATTGTTAACTTTAACAGAGAATGTTCTGTTCAATAAGAATGTTTTAACGAAGTTGTATATTTTAGAGCCGACTTTCCATCTGGCGAGTTGCCTCAGGACTAGATGAATTCCAATCCTGTCGTAGGCCTTTTCAAAATCGAGGCTAAGCGTGAAAACATGATTTTTGGTTGATACAGCGTTAGAGATAAAGTTGTCAAAAACTAGGGGTGCGCCCATTGTTCCTTGCTTTTCTTTGAACGCGGTCTGGTTTGAGCTAATGCACTTATTTCTAAGTGCAAACCACATGATCCGCTTCGCGACGATTCGTTCTAGTACCTTGCTTAAACAGGCAAGGAGAGAGATCGGTCTATATCCAGAAACCTCCGTGACGCAGTCCTTTTTTTTGAGTATTGGTATTACAACTGCGTGTTTCCACATCTGAGGGATAACACCTTGATCGATTATACTATTGTAGAGGTCGACAACTCTTTCTTTGACCTGGATAGGGAGGTTTTTGAGCATAGGATAAGATATTCTATCTCTGCCAGGTGTTTTACCAGACATGGTGCCAATTGTGAGGTCATATTCAAAAGTTGTTACAGGACATTCAATCTGTTTATTAATCGATGAATAAGGCATATGATATTCTTCGTTTACAACATCATATTTCTGGTCCGTGAAATCTTTGTGAAAGTTCGAGTCTTTCGAATAATCTGACCATAAAGTTGAGAAATGGTTTGCAATCTTATCTGATTCGTAAATGGGCCCACTGTTAGTTTCTATAAATTTGATGAAGTGTGAATCATTTGAGCCTGTAAGTATTCTGATGTCGGTCCAAACTTTTCTGGGGTTGGAGGAAGGGTTTATGGATTCTGTAAGCTCTTCGAGGCTTTTACGCTTGGCTTCTTTCATTTCTCTTTTAAATAGAGCATTGGCTCTTTTATAGTTCAACAAGTTGGCTTCTGTTGGGCCTTTACGATAAATGCACCACATATTCTTTTTATGTTCCCTTAGTGTGCAGAGGGTACTAGACCATTATGGGACAATCTTTTTGAGGGGCTTTGAATGTGTTTGCGGAATTGAAAAGTGCGCAGCTGTACGAATGGCTCTGTGCAGAGTAGCTGCTTCTTTGTTGACGTTATTCGACTTTTTAGCTTCGACAATGGTTTGGCAGGCTATTGTTTGAAATTTGGACCAGTCTGCTTCATCGGTTTGGAATTTCGGTTTGGGGCGAGCTGAGGTTGAGCTGCCGACCGTGAGTTTTGTGATTACAGGGAAGTGGTCACTACCGTGTAAGCACTCTAATGTTGATGAAGTGAATTTTGGGGCAATTTCGGCCGAGCACATTGTAACATCTACGTTAGTTAGAGTTTTGTGCGACGAGAAGTGGGTTGGCGCTTTGTCGTTCAGGACGACGAGGTTCTCTGTGAGAATTAGATCCTCTAGTGTCCTTCCTCTCTGATTTGCTACATCTGAACGGACTCCACGAGTTGAAATCACCTATTATAATGACGTGGGTGTTGAAAGTAGGAACTAATCCCCTTAAGTCATCCAGATTGAATGTTTGCTGTGGAGGGATGTATACACACACCATAGTAAATCTGAAGCCTAAATCGATTTCAATAGCGATTGAACAAAGTCGCGATTGAACAGGGATATATTTGTGTGGAATGCCTTTTTTGACAAGGACCGCGATGCCTTGTTTGCCAGAGGTGTTATGGGGTAAATTGTGGAAATAGTGTGTATACGAATTTGAGATATTTGCGGTTTTGTTGCATGGTAGGTGCGTTTCCTGCAGCGCTATGAATGATGGTGAGTGCTCTTTGATTAAGAGTTGTAATTCGTGTGAGTTATTGAAAAGTCCTTTCATATTCCATTGCAGTATGCCAAAGTGCATTTGGTAAAAATGAGCAAAGGTTTTAACTAAAACTAAAAAAGAAAAAGAGGGGAGGAGGGGGTTACTTCGAAATCTCAACATCCGAGTCCGAAGATCCCGGGTATGTTGAGTAATAGTCGTTTTGTTCTAAAAGTTGTTTAGTGAGGTTTGTGATGGGAGAGAAGGTAGATGGTGCTGACTGAGCCCAACTAGCTTCGTTGTTTGCAGTTGTTAATATTGAGGGTGAGTCTGTGGAGGTGGTTGTGGTGGTGTTGTCGCGTTCGGACAGTGATAGTGCGGTTGTTAAAGTTATGCTTTCATTCGAGATGATGTTAACTGTTGTTGGTTTTCTAATATATTGGGAAGTTGGTGTTGCTGAGGTGTTGGAGAAGGTGGTGGTTGTGGTGTTGTTGCTATCGGATGATGATGGAGCTACTGTTTCTTTGGATTTGAGATCAGTAAAGGAGAATCTATTGTTTTCTTTAGACAGGGTGCTAGAAGTACCTGGCTTATTTTTGAGATTGGAGGTTACTGGAGGAGTGCTAGTTTTGTTAGCGGATGGTGGATTTAATTTTGTAGGGTGATTTTTGGTTGCGCCAGCATAAGAAGTGGGTGATGAAGTTTGTGGGAATTGTGCGAGGTACTGTGACCTTGCCTGCTTTAGTGTGCATTTTTGTCGAATTTTTATTTTCAGAATTTCTTTCTGTTGTATAAATTTGGAACACTTGTTTGAATTGGAGGGGTGCTCCTCTTCACAGTTGGCGCACTTTGTGCGTGAGCAATTCTTGTCGCTATGGAGAGGTAAACTGCAATTTACACATAAGGGATCGTTTTTACAGTACTTTGCTGTATGTCCTAATAACTGGCATGTTTTGCAGCGCATTGGGCTGGGGATGTACTCCCTAACTTTCACTTTATGCCACGAGACATCGATAGACTCTGGTAATTTATACAAATCAAAGGTTAGTAACACCACACCACTCTCTTTTGACTTATCGTCGAACTTTTTAAATTTGTACACGGAGACCACCCTTGGGGCTCCAAGTTTTTCACAATTTCATCTTCTGGCACGTGGCTTAGGTAAGGAGCATAGACTGTACCTTTTACGAAGTTTAGGTTCTCGTGATACTTACACTTTATTTCACAAATTCCTGCTAATTGTTTAGCTGCTAGGAATTTTTGGGCTACCTGTATATTCTCCACAAGGAGCAGGAGGCTTCCGTCTCTAAGCTCTGATACGCTGATGATATCTTTGCTTATGATTTGGAGCGATTTTTCAACTGCAAAGCATGAGAAATGCGTAAGTGGTTTGTTTTTGTTTATTGCGGATACCACAATGTATTTAGGATTTGTTCTAGCCTGAACTGGATCAGGTAGAGAAGGAAATTCGCTAAATTTTTTTTCGTTTTTTTTTCAGAGGGGGGACTATTTGCCAACAGGGCAAACCTGTTGTCCCCCAGGTTAGAGGCCCGGCGGGCCATGATGAAAAATTTACACCAGCACTTGAAACCCTTAGCACGTGTTGTTTGAAAAAAAAATAAAAAATTATGTGCAAGAGAATAGAGGTAACTGTTACCTATGTGTGTTAATGCACTAGTGTAGGTCAAACGAATTGAGAGCACAGGAAAAAAAATCAACAACCGTTCACGCTGAAAGCTAGTCGGAGACTCTATTGAATAATTAAAATTTAAAATCATCATTACATTTATCAGAAATGTATTAAAATGTTACCAAATAACTAGAAAAGATTACTTGAAGCAATATGTGGCTGTTAAAAGAGAATTTTATTTCTACGTTACAATAACAATAATAGTATAAATAGTAAATATACTGTGTTAATTTTATTGTCAGCTCTTAGTCCAAAAATCATTTAGTTGATATGGCAAAAATTTTTTTGATGTAATCCATCAATAATGATTCATGAATGAGACGTCATTAATTCAAGTTAATCAAATGTATTAGTGGATTTTTTATAGGGGTCCCGTAAATTGTTTAGTCCCGGGCCCGGATTTTCTCTATACGGCCCTGCTGATGCCTCGTCCGCATATCTCTCGTAAGGTCTAGACCAGACATCGGCAAATAGTGGAACAATTGTGCAATAAAACTGCGAACACGTGCCTTTTTAATATTAAACGATTCAATTGATTGTACCTTTGTGATTTAAAACATTATTTACTAGTTTTGCAGCTTAAATTGAGGTTAGGTTGCGAATGGAGTGGAAGGCAGTAGAATGAAGGAATGATGCTCGGAGTTTTTTTTTTCAATTAACAATGTTTTAGACCTGCTACTAGAATAGGAAGTGCCCTGTTTAAAACCTCGATTGGTTTCAAGAGGCTCGGAGAGGTATTTTCCTATCTTTATGGGTGGCCGCCGTGGTATGGTGGTAAGCTTACCACACCGAAGATTCTGGGTTCGAGTTCAATTGCAAAAAAATGTTTTTCTATGCAGAAAGCTGGCGAGGTATAAAAAGCTTCGTGAGCCTGGAAGTAGCGTCAAATGACGAACCGGAGATGTTGGAAGTGGACAAGCAGCTCAATAAAGCGCGGAGTCTTACAAATAACCATAAAACGCTACGAGCGGATGATGAGGGGGGAATTCAAGGGGTTGATAAGCGCAATACAAAACTTTACAGCTTCAAAGCTTCCGGTACCCAAATGTCAACCTTACCTACGTGAGGGGAATCCTGTTACAAATATGAATGTATCATATGTCATTCCTAGTTTTAAAATTCATTCCACCAGGGCCGTAGAGAGAAAATCCGGGCCCGGGACTAAACAATTTACGGGCCCCCTATAAAAAATCCACTAATACATTTGATTAACTTGAATTAATGACGTCTCATTCATGAATCATTATTGATGGATTACATCAAAAAAATGTTTGCCATATAAACTAAATGATTTTTGGACTAAGAGCTGACAATAAAATTAACACAGAATATTTACTATTTATACTATTATTGTTATTGTAACGTAGAAATAAAATTCTCTTTTAACAGCCACATATGGTTCCAAATAATCTTTTATAGTTATTTGGTAACATTTTAATACATTTCTGATAAATTTAATGATGATTATAAATTTTAATTATTCAATATAGAAAGTTCAGATATAAAAAAGTGGCTTTACTTGCTTTTTCCGCTGCAAAGTTTTTATAATAATATCAAAATTTAACTGTCTTACCAAAACGGATTCAACACAAAGCGTGGCAAGTCCTGAAACTCGCTCTTGAGATGAACATGATCTATGAAAGTTTTTGATTCTTGAAAGGACGCTGACGGAACGCTCTGCATTAGCTGCAGTGACAGGTATAGAGCAAAAGATACGTAAAGCAACACAAATGTGGGGAAACTTGTATACCGATTTTGAACTTATGTAGATGGCATTTAGCAATTCCAATGGTGACAGACCTTTAAAAAAAATTTGCTTCGTAAATGTGTTTCAAGTGAATTATTTCGCATTCTAAGCTTTGAGAAATGTCCGACTTGTATTTTTCGACAAATTTTGCTGCGCTCGCCCGAACCGTAGTTTCATCCATGTCTTCAAATTTCCACAAAAAGGAAAATACCTCGCTCAAATTTCTCATAGCTGCAAATCGTTCAGTAATGCCAGTGATTACCGAATCAACGATCACCAGGAATGTATTGTTTTTAAAATCAGACTCTGAATCATCCGTAATCATCTCATTTAAATTATCTTCAAAACGTCTTTTGGGTTTTCTCCTTCGAATGTCCGGAAACTTTGGCGAGATGTTGAATTGAATAGCAACTGTTCTGCATTCATTTAAAACTGTTTCCCATTGGTTCCTGATCAACTTCAAATTAGCTAAAAAGGCATCTAGATGTCGGACCTCAACCTATATGGTGGCGTCTCTAGCTTGGAGGACCACGTTTCTTTCATTAATGGTAGTCAGTATTTTGAACCAAATTGAGGACAGCAAGATACTTTCGAACTTGTTGATGTATGCTGGTAACATCGCCGTATTCTTGCGCAGTCAAATTTAGCTTTTGGCTGAAAGACTATGAAGAGAGTTCGGAACATTTTTTTGAGGATGTCCCATCGTTGTGGAGTGCTGCTGAAAATAGTAAAACATTTTTGTACAAATCCGAAGAAAGTAATTGCAACCGTACAACATTCTGCAGCATCAACACCACATAAATTGAGACTGTGGGTTGCACAAGGCGAGTAATCAGTATTCGAGTTTTTGTCGAGAATGAACGGAGCACGTTGTATGCTCCTTTCATATTGGCGCCGTTATCGTACCCTTGTACACGGAAATCTTTTAATGGGATTTCATGTTTACCTAGAGTATGGCAAATTAGATCAGCGATTTTCTGACCACTTTTTTTGGTTACAATTCACGAAAGCCAAAAACCGTTCTTGAATTGTAAAATTTGTTGCCTTCGAATTGAAATGGAGTTAGCGCAAAATGAACGTAGTCAGCGTGAATAGCATCAGGCATAGCATCAATGATAATAGCAAAATACTTGGCTTCTTGCCTTGATCTAATATAATTTTCCTCACGTGCATTGCACAAATTTATATAAACTCGTTCTGAATGTCTGTGGAAAGATAGTGAACTTGTAAACGTTTGTGCTGCTGTTGTGAAATCCTAACTTTCTCCAAATTATCTCTAAATATCGGATCATAATGGCTTATGAGATCTTAGATGCCCAAAAAATGTCCATTGTTTCCTTCACCAAGATATATACTTTCGCCTTTGAAAGCTAGGCCTCTTTCACCCAAAAATAAAATAATGTCCAAAATTCTATATAAAATTTCTTTCCACTTTTGAGTTTCAGTGATTAGCTGGTCATTGATAAGTGTATCAATTTTAGCCTCCTTCTGAATTAGATTTTGTAAAGATCGCCATTGAATATAACATTACATGTGATCTTGAGTATTTTCGTGTGATGGCATACCTGGAATTTCGAATATCCGCACAACAAATTTTAGGTCGATTTAAAGTATTGGTACTTAACAGACGACATGGTAGGCAATAAACAGCATTCCTACTGGAACTCCACACTAACCAGTCGAGCTCCACCTTCTCTCCATTTGGCAAGATTCTGTTTAACAACGATGTAGGAAATGACTCGTCATGGCAATCACGTGAAAAAATAACAGGACACGTTTGATGACCTCGACAAATTATTTCGTTGACTTCTTCAGATCGCAAAAACTCATTATTCACGGTACCGATATCGAAGATGTTTAAATAATCTGGACTTTGATACAGAGTTTGTGGTATTGTTGGAAGACTTTTTGAAGATGAACCTTCATCAGTGTCGCCACGAAAATTTCACGATTTCGGATTCATGTAAGCATACATTTTTGTTTGATGTTTTTTATTGTCTCCACATGGAACAACTAAAGACTCTCCTGAATTAAAAAAAAAAAAGAAATGCCTCAGTACCTCTAAAGCGCGGGCCCCTGAGAAACACATTTTTGTTTGATGTTTTTATTGTCTCCACATGGAACAACTAAAGACTCTCTTGAATTGAAAAAAAATGCCTTAGCACCTCTAAATCGCGGGCCCCTGAGAAACACATTTTTGTTTGATGTTTTTATTATCTCCCCAGGCCCAGGCAAAAAATCATTATCAATATTCGTTGCTTTTGAAATTCGAAAATTTGCACATGGAACAACTAAAGACTCTCCTGAATTAAAAAAAAATGCCTTAGTGCCTTTAAATCGCGGGCCCCCTGAGAAACCCCGGGCCCGGGGGGAATCCCCCCCCCCCTATCTTCGGGCCAGCATCCCACCCATACCTATATATTGTTCTCATTATTACCGTTCCATACTCACATTCATGTTACTCTTTACAACTCAAGTTAGTTGAATTTGAACTACCATTAAATAAACACGCCTAAATCTAATCGGTTGTCTGACACATACACATATTTAGCAGGCGAGTCTCTGGCGACCTCAAGTTCCTCATGGAATTAGGAAGTCGTGGCGGCGGTGTTGCCTAGAAGGTTTAATGTGGTCATATTAATCGTTCCAGAGATGGTCGGGCTGGCACCTAAATGGTGCTTTGTTACCGGAACTAACGCTTCCCAAGGCAGTCGGTTCTATGGACCGCAGCGACTCGGGATTTTCCGACCAAGGACAGTCATTTCAGTGTAACCCCATTTAATTTATTGCGTCCCTCCCACAAATTGTCATCCTCCCAGCAGCTCCTTGCAGCGGGACTGCTCCATATTCTCTTGCTCTGGGAAGGTATCGAACCCAATCCGGGTCCGTCTCCTGACCCCGGTTCTGAGAAATGGTTTTGCTGCATCTGCCGGAAAAAAATCTTTTTAGGACGGCCATACTCTTGTCAGTGTGTCTCGTGTAAGGAATGGTTGCATCGGACAGGTTGTTATGGGCTACATCCCAAAACCAGACGTCCACGTAACTTCTATAAATATTTTGTGGCTCCTTGCTGCTCACGCTCTAGGGCGTCCCGTAATCTACGCCTTAGCCCCCCCCCCCCATTACCTTCCAGCAGCCCCACTGCTCAGCAAGCCACAATAAGTACCTGCTGCTGCTCGGGGGTGCCACCAACTCATACGGCTGCTCCCACTCATACCTACAATCTCCGTAGTAGAGTCGGGAGCAATGCCGAGCATCAGCCCCTGCCCCCGTCTTCTACCCCCCTCTTTTCCGGCAGCAATTGTGTAGGCCAGGGAAACAGACTATTAGTCCCTACCTCCCTTTGCACCGTTTGCCAGCACAGAATATCTTTGTTTGCGACATCCACCCAATGCAGCTCCTGCCATGGACGGTGCCACTTTCCTAGATGTTCTGATCTCCGCGAGGGCAACTCCCCGACGGGTTTCATTGCGCCATGTTGCCAGGCCGCATACCCAAATACACCGGGTACCCCAATGCTTACCCATGGACGTCCAGTCCCAGGGCCACAACAGCAGTTGCGTCCTAGCCGTCCACAACACAGGAGTAGTGACCCGTCACTTACTCCCAGAGTGAAGACGTCTCCCCCTATGCACTTCAGAATTCTGCAGTTAAACTGTAATGGATTAACCGGGAAGATCACGGAGATAGTCGATTTCATGAAGCGGCACAACATCCGCATTGCTGCGATTCAAGAGACTAAATTCACGGCAAGATGTGCTCTGCAGACCTGTTCTGGGTATAATGTCCACAGAAAAGATCGCGAGAGCGGAAATGGAGGCGGCCTCGTGTTTATCATACATCACTCTGTGCAATATCATACATTTGATCCTGACATCGGCCGCAGGGACAGTGTCTTAGAACGTCAAGGCTTATATGTTCGGTCAGGCGATGCGAACCTAGAAATCATCAACATCTACATCCCTCCTGCCACCTGTTGCCCCAGTGGATTTGCCCTAATATCAGCGCCTTACTCACTGGCAACAATCGCATTATCTTAGGCGATTTCAATGCCCATCACGATCTATGGCATCCAAACTTGCGGACGGACAGTAGTGGTGAGATGTTGGCGGATCAAATAGAAGAAACGACGTTCTGCACAATAAACGGAGACGCCCCCACACGTATGGTAGGAAGCTGTCACAGTTCGTCGGACATATCAATCGTGAGTGCAGACCTCGTAAACTGCGTCAACTGGCAGCCGATGGTAACATTGGCATCCGACCACCTGCCTATACTTATTTCGCTCGAGCGTACCGCCGACGTCATCGTCACAGAAAAACGCACTTTCATAATATCCCGATTGATGCCCGACAAGGGGAGCGTGCTTTCCGCAAGGTCATTGAATCCGCCTCGGCTCGCTTCATTCCCGCCGGCAGAATTCCCGAAATTCGGCCCCACTTTCCGGCGGAGGCCGCAAATTTTGCGAGAACGTGACCTTGTAAGACAGCTCGATCCCGGCGACCCCCAAATAAGGGATATAAACCAACGCATCAGATTGCTTGTGGATCAACACAAGCGGGCGAAATGGGAGGAGCTCCTAAGCGGTTGTAACCTCTCTGTCGGTGTAGGTAAACTTTGTTCCACCGTAAAGTCCCTATCGAATCCGTCTAGGCACATTGACAAAGTTTCCATCGCCTTTGGCGATAAAGTACTGTCGGATGCGAAAAAATGCGCGAGCGCTTTCTGCCGACAATATATAATGCATTCTACGGTCGACAAAGATAGACTGAGGGCCAACAGACACGCACATAAACATAAATTCAGCGCGTAACCAATTACCATCACCGCCAAAGAGGTTGAGGATGCCATCGGTCATGCTAAAACATCCAAAGCAGTGGGCCCAGACGGCATAGCCATGCCGATGCTTAAAAGCCTAGGGAAAGAGGGTTTCAAATATTTAGCACATGTCTTCAATCTGCCTCTTTCCAACTTTGTCATACCCGAAAAAGGGAAAATGGCCAAGGTGGTCCTGCTACTAAAGCCTGGGAAACCAGCTAACATAGGAGAATCATATCGCCAGATATCTCTCCTATCGCCAGTAGCCAGGACGCTTGAAGCCATTTTGCTCCCCCACTTCAAAGCAAATTTGCAGCTAGCCCGTTGTTGTTGTTGTTGTTGTTGTTGTTGTAGCGATAAGGTTGCTACCCGAAGGCTTTGGGGAGTGTTATCGATGTGATGGTCCTTTGCCGGATAAAGATCCGGTACGCTCCGGTACCACAGCACCATTAAGGTGCTAGCCCGCCATCTCGGGAACGATTTATGTGGCCACATTAAACCTTCAGGCCATTCCCCCCTCCCCACCCCCAAGTTCCATGAGGAGCTTGTGGTCGCCAGAGCCTCGTCTGTTAGTGAAACAGGATTCGCCGCGGATAGGTGAGGTTGACAATTGGGTTCGGAGAAGCTATATATTGCGCTGGCAACCTGAAGGATTGCGTTACACAACCCCTTGAATCTGGTATTTTAGTCGCCTCTTACGACAGGCATACCTACAGCGGGTATATTCTGATCCCCTAACCCGCTGGGGCTAGCCCGTCATCAGCATGGCTTTAGAAAACTCCATAGCACCACCACTGCGTTAAATGCCATTAGCACCCAGATAAATTGTGATCTAAATCAGAAGCCCCACCATAGAACAGTATTCGTAGCGCTAGACCTATCAAAAGCTTTTGATACGGTCAACCATGGCACGTTACTGCAAGACTTGGAAGGGTCTACCCTTCCCCCATGTCTTAAAAGGTGGACCGCAAATTATCTGGGTGGTGGGCAGGCATCGGTGCAATTTACAAAGGAAACATCAAAACCAAGAAGAATTAAACAAGGTGTGCCACAGGGTGGTGTCCTATCCCAACTTTGTTTAATTTCTACATATCTAAACTACCTTCGCCACCAGAAGGAGTTACTATCGTTTTCTACGCCGATGACTGCACAATAATGGCCACAGGCCCAGGCCCACAGATCGATGAGCTTTGTAACAGAATAAACGGCTACCTCCCTGATCTTTCCAATTTCGTTGCTTCGTGAAACCTGGCATTATCACCGACTAAATCCTCCGCGACCTCATTTACAACATGGACGTCCCAAATGTCGACCATTTTGAACATCCATGTCGTTGACTCTACGCTACCGACTGTCCTACACCCCAAAATCTTGGATGTGACGTTTGATCAGGATCTACATTTTGGTGAGCATGCAGCCGCAATTGTACCGAAAATCCAGAGCCGTAATAAAATCTTCAAATCCCTTGCTGGCAGCACGTTTATTGTAAACAAGAAAATTAAACTCCCACCATGAAGTCGATGTCGTTCCACTTCAGGATCGTGGATGTAATTTTAGTATAGAATCACTACAGCATTTATCATAATTACTGTTCGAGTGTGTCTTTGTATTATTTATTTTGTAAATAATTTATCATAATAATTTATTTGGAATAGTTTTTCGTGATATTTTAAACAATGTTGGGAGTAGTTATATGTATAAAAAAAGGAATAATTGATTTTGAGTACAAATGGTGATAATATTGTTATATTTCATGTTCTTATTACAGCCAAACTTTGAATGTTGTGACTTTTTAAAAAAAACTGCTATCGCCAACGTTTTTAGCGGACATTTTTGGGTCGGACAGGGTATACATGCAATTTTACAATCAAATGAAAATTTTTTTAGTAGGCCATGAAAAAAACCTTAAAAATCAAAGTCGAAAAAAAGTAAAAAAAAAATGAAATTTCGCAAGCTCGAAATTTATTTTTTTGGGTATTTAATTTAATTTATTTATTATTACGGCTGTTTAGGCCTAAAACTTAAACTTCTAAGTACAATTCATTATTATATCATTTATTTCTATTGAATATGCTGTTGGAATGCCATGTGATTCCGATCAGCATATTTACTGGCGTAACAAACGGACGAGTCTGGGAGCCAGTCATTTAAGGAAGGTTGGAAAGGACGCGTTTCCAATCCTCCAGGGCTCCCAGCTTAAGGCAACAAAATTTGGAACTTATATTTTTCAATTATATTTGTATTTTAAGCTGTCGGAATGTATTGGTCTCCGATCAACACAGCTAAACATGTCTTTGGATGTTGGAAATTGATGGTATGCGTAGTGGAACTTTTTTCCTGAGCCAAAATACAATCAGATGGCGCCAGTATTGCACATTCTACCGTTCTCCATAAAAATACGAGCAATCTACCCATAATACATAAACTTGTGTTAAACTCATCTATATAAAAAACTGATTATGTGTCGGGGCTTTAAATGCGCGCAGAACACTTTTCTGTATTAGTATGTGTGTGTGTGTGTGTGTG
This sequence comes from Eurosta solidaginis, assembly GCF_040869045.1. Classification (NCBI taxonomy): domain Eukaryota; kingdom Metazoa; phylum Arthropoda; class Insecta; order Diptera; family Tephritidae; genus Eurosta; species Eurosta solidaginis. Next base: position 50,703,752 of record NC_090322.1, read on the forward strand.
TGTACAACAAATATCGCAAAAAAACAACAACCACATGAAAATTTGAACCGATTTGTTGGTTATATTTTTTGACAGAAATAAATATTTAATTTTCGCTTTCGGATCCCTAAATAAGGTAGGCACCTTGTCGTTGATGTGAGGGCTTAGCCGAACTCCATAGCGCCCGACTATGAGGCGGAGCTGTTTAGGACTGACATCTACGCCGTTTCGCCTCATAGGAGGGCGGCGGGATGTCGGTGACCAAGAACTGCCAACCCCCTAATCCAGGGTGTTTTGCGGAGCCTTCCCGATACCGGGCCACCTCGGGATGTATTTATGGGCTTACCACAGTAAGGGGCGCTGCTGTGGCGGACGGTTCATTTCCCGTATATAATACTGGACCGCTGAGCCCGCCATGTCGGGCAGGTGATCGTACGACCAAGATGAACGACTCATTATCTGATTGTAATTAAGACGATGTAAAGAGGAGGACTGAGTCGCAATCCAAGGACGACAAATACGAATTAAGCGATGCGTCGGACTCGGGGAGCGAGAGTAATGCTGATTTAATGAACTCCGTGTTGGACAAGCACACAAATGAAAACGGAGTAGAAGAGTGGAGAAGGGTACGGAGCAGAGCAAGTAAAAGAGCTCTCTCGCAGTACCGTGCAGCACTAAGAATTGTACAACGCTTGGGAGCAGTGGTCGACCCAACAGAAGTGGAGATCGAGCGCTTGGAATGGGCCCACGAAGCGGTAGAAGTAGGTCGAAGGCAGTTCAAAATGTTTGCTGCGAGAAACCCTCGGTTCTGCAACCGGTACGAGGACAGGCGACAAGCCTGCTTTCAAGAGGCAGAAAGGACGCAGTCCTAGAGCCGCGAGGCAGGGCAGTCGCATAGACAAGATAAGTAGGCCCAAAGCTGTAAGGCAGATGGGCTCCAATAGCGAGGTAGCAACTACCTCGAAAGCTGCGAGTCAGAGGGAAGTTCCAACTACGGATGTAGGAGATAAGCCAAAGGGAGATAACGCTAAGACTCCGGCTTTCTCGGAGGCGCTAAAGGGAGTTAACGCTAAGACTCCGGCTTTCTCGGTGGTGCCAAAGGGAGATAACACTAAGCCTCCTGCTTTTCCCGAGAAGATGAGTGATGTGGCAAAGCAGTCACTGACTGTGGCGCTGGTTGATCGTAGTAGTCCTTTCGGACAAGTGACTGCTGAAAGGTGGAGATCTGTGGAAAGGGAGTTTATTAGCTTAATGCTTAAGATGATGCGGGAACAACAAAGTAAACCCCTTCCAACCTTTGATTCGGGGGATGTTATAATGGTGTGAAGATGATAACGTGCGACAACATCGCGAGCTTGCGGTGGCTGGAAGAAGTGGTTCCAAACCGCCAAAGGCAAGGCACGAACGCGCGGTTTGAGGTGGTGGATAAAGCGCAAATCGCCACGGTACCAAAAGTTAAGGTATGGATACCATGCGTGATGAAGTCGGAGGATACACTGCGACTTCTGCAGAATTAGAATCCGAACATACCGACACAGGATTGGAAGGTACTTACTGTATCTCGGCCTACCTAGGATGGTCAGTTCTACATCTTCCAAATAAACAAGCAGGCGGAGGATATTTTGTACACGCAGTTTGGCAAAATGTCCTTTGGCACTGGCAAAATTTACATGCGACTCAGAAATAGAAGTCCCGAGGATAAAAACCCTAATACGTTAGAGGTGGGCGAAGTCGAAAAGGACCTCAAAATCCTAAAGGAAAAAAGACAGGTGGAGGTCCCCCACGTCACCACGAACGTGCTAGAAGAGGGCCAACCGCTAAATGGTGCTGTGACTCGCACAGAGGAACACCCGGCACAACAGTCACGAGAGGCTGAAGGGGGCCTCGAATAATCTAAACCAAAAGGGCAAGGGGAGGACGACGACGACAAGACGAAGGTGCTGGAGGGGGACAACCAGCCCAATGGTGCTGCGAGTCCTACAGATAAACCTCCAACACAGTAAAGTGGCGTCGAGCGAACTCGTCCTAACCCTTGAGGAGGGTTCGTTTGACGTGCCGCTGATCCAGGAGCCGTAGCTCTCATCGGGAGGAAATGTTTCTGGACTTAGCGCGCGCGGGTTTGGAGTTTACTACGCACAAACGGAAGGACGTGTGCGAGCTGTAGTAATGGTAAGGAAACAGCTGCATTCATATATGCTGCCTAATTACACCACTGAGGATCTCGGAGCGGTGGCCGTTGACAAAAGAATAACCACGCATTTATCCTGGCGTCCTGCTACATGGCCCATGCTGCGGAGGTTCCACCGATAGAGTGCAAAAGGCTAGTACAGGAGGAAGGGCGCAAAGGGCGGTTGGTCATAGGCGCAGATGCAAATGCGCACCTCAATGCGTGGGAAGGAGCAGATACGAACGAGAGAGGCGAATCTCTATTTTGTTACATCCTGCAAACCAATTTGCAGATAGCCAACGGGGGAAATGTTCCTACATAGATTGGTCCAACATCCAGCAATGTTCTGGATATTACATTGAGCTCCGAGCGTGATATATTGGATGGTTATTGATAGACCATCCTTCTCCGACCATGCGTATATCAGCTTCAGCATCCCCCTAAAGGGGTAGAGAAGGGAGGAACCTTTAGAAACCCTAGGTCAACGAACTGGACTAAATTCCAGAAACATGTAGAAACAAAACTGGGCGGTCGTGGAATGGCTTAAAATAATATTCGATGGGTGCATAAGACTGAATCATGTACCGCACTCTTGGAGAACTGCTCGTGTAGCTTTTCTACCAAAGGCGGGGAAGATCGATCACGTGTATCCCAAAGACTATAGACCCATTAGCTTAACATCATTTCTGCTCAAAACCTTTGAGAGGCTGATAGATGTGTACGTAAAGTCCAACGTGGATGAAAAGCTGCTCTCCACAACACAGCATGCGTACACCAAAGCCAATTCGGTAGACACCGCATTGCATAGGGTGGTAATAAGCATAGAGAAATCCCTGGAATATAAGGAGTATGCTCTAGGAGTCTTCTTGGACATTGCCGGGACTTTCAAAAATGTTGCAAAATGGGCGATTATGGATGGTCTTAATTACATTAAAGTACATCCTGCTTTAATCAGATGGATCGGCTGCATGTTAAATTGCAGAAAGATTGCATCACAATGGGGATTGTACGAGGCCACGAAATCAGTGGACAGGGCACGCCGCAGGGAGGGGTGCTATCACCTCTGCTGTGGACGGTGGTCATCAACCAACTGCTCAGGCAATTCGATGAGGGACCCGTAAAACTTACGGTTTACGCAGATGACGGTGCAATTGTCATAAGTGGAAAGTGCCTTCCAACGATTAGTTCTTTGATGGATCGGGCGCTTCGGGATATTCATACCTGAGCATCTAATGTAGGGTTGAAAGTCAATGCGGAGATGACGGATATGGTCTTGTATACAAAGAGGTACAAGGTCCCAAAGTGGACCAGGCCTAAGTTGTGAGGGGTGACCTTACAGGCGAAAACTTGCACAAAATATCTAGGAATCCTCCTAGACAGTAAGCTGTCATGGAAGCTCAACGTGGAGGAGAGGGTCAAGAAGGCCTCACCGGCACTCTATGCATGTAAAAGAATGCTGGGGTGTACGTGGGGCCTATCGCCATCTCTTTCTCATTGGGTTTTTACAGCGATTGTAAGCCCTATTCTATACTATGTAGTAATGGTAAGGAAACAGCTGCATTCATTTGTGCTGCCTAATTACACCACTGAGGATCTCGTAGCGGTGGCCGTTGAGCAAAAGAATAACCACGCATTTATCCTGGCGTCCTGCTACATGGCCCATGCTGCGGAGGTTCCACCGATGGAGTGCAAAAGGCTAGTACAGGAGGAAGGGCGCAAAGGGCGGTTGGTCATAGGCGCAGATGCAAATGCGCACCTCAATGCGTGGGAAGGAGCAGATACGAACGAGAGAGGCGAATCTCTATTTTGTTACATCCATGTTATGTTGTTACATTGAGCTCCGAGCGTGATATATTGGATGGTTATTGATAGACCATCCTTCTCCGACCATGCGTATATCAGCTTCAGCATCCCCCTAAAGGGGGTAGAGAAGGGAGGAACCTTTAGAAACCCTAGGTCAACGAACTGGACTAAATTCCAGAAACATGTAGAAACAAAACTGGGCGGTCGTGGAATGGCTTAAAATAATATTCGATTGGTGCATAAGACTGAATCATGTACCGCACTCTTGGAGAACTGCTCGTGTAGCTTTTCTACCAAAGGCGGGGAAGATCGTTCACGTGTATCCCAAAGACTATAGAGCCATTAGCTTAACATCATTTCTGCTCAAAACCTTTGAGAGGCTGATAGATGTGTACGTAAAGTCCAACGTGGATGAAAAGCTGCTCTCCACAACACAGCATGCGTACACCAAAGCCAAGTCGGTAGACACCGCATTGCATAGGGTGGTAATAAGCATAGAGAAATCCCTGGAATATAAGGAGTATGCTCTGGGAGTCTTCTTGGACATTGCCGGGGCTTTCAAAAATGTTGCAAAATGGGCGATTATGGATGGTCTTAATTACATTAAAGTACATCCTGCTTTAATCAGATGGATCGGCTGCATGTTAAATTGCAGAAAGATTACATCACAATGGGGATTGTACGAGGCCACGAAATCAGTGGAAAGGGGCACGCCGCAGGGAGGGGTGCTATCACCTCTGCTGTGGACGGTGGTCATCAACCAACTGCTCAGGCAATTCGATGAGGGACCCGTAAAACTTACGGTTTACGCAGATGACGGTGCAATTGTCATAAGTGGAAAGTGCCTTCCAACGATTAGTTCTTTGATGGACCGGGCGCTTCGGGATATTCATACCTGAGCATCTAATGTTGGTTTGAAAGTCAATGCGGAGATGACGGATATGGTCTTGTATACAAAGAGGTACAAGGTCCCAAAGTGGACCAGGCCTATGTTATGAGGGGTGACCTTACAGGAGAAAACTTGCACAAAATATCTAGGAATCCTCCTAGACAGTAAGCTGTCATGGAAGCTCAACGTGGAGGAGAGGGTCAAGAAGGCCTCACCGGCACTCTATGCATGTAAAAGAATGCTGGGGTGTACGTGGGGCCTATCGCCATCTCTTTCTCATTGGGTTTTTACAGCGATTGTAAGCCCTATTCTATACTATGGAGTTCTTTTTTTGTGGAAAGCCACACAAATAACAACATACCACAAAAAATTAGAGGAGGTATGCAGACTATCGATGCTTAGCATTACGGTAGCCCTGAAAACAACCCCGACGGCTGCACTATCTGCCATTCTGCACATTCCACCTGTAGACCTGGTAGCAAAGAACAAAGCATTAACGACCGCAACCAGGCTCGGCGCTTCGGGGCAGCTTGAGCGCCGACCATATGGCCATAGTAGTATAGCGTCATCAATCACAATACGAACAGACTACCTGATTCCCTATCTGCGCTTCGAGGGAGATCTTAAGGCCACAATAGAGGTAGACGGTTGGCACAAGGGTGCGCAAATGGCGGACGAGGCGATACATGTGTACACCGATGGTTCCAAAGTAGTGGAAGGAGTAGGGTCTGCGGTATACTGCGCTGATCCGGAAATAAGCAGATCCTACAGGCTGCCGGATTACTGCAGCGTTTTCCAAGCGGAAATATTAGCCGTAACCAAAGCAGTAGAAACCCTGGAAGAGAATAGCTTAAGCTGCAACCGTGTTAACTTTTATATTGACAGTCAAGCAGCAATTAAGGCAATAATCTCGCATAGCACAGCATCTAAATGCATGTTAGAGTGTAAGCAGTCTCTGGAGAGAATCGGGACAGGAAGAAGCATACCTCTATATTGGCTCCCAGGGCATATGGGAATAGATGGGAATGAAAAAGCGGACGAACTATCTAAAAAGGGCGCATCATTTGAAGCTTGCTCCCAATTAGATTGGTCGAGATTAAGCGAAGGCGAGAGGTGCACATGATCGACCAAGCGGGAAAGGCGTGGGTGCAAGCGCAGGGCTGTAAAGTGTCGAAGATTATGTGTATGTCTTACACCCTTAGACTAACACAGTTGCTGCTATCATTAAAAAGAGAGGACTGTAGACTCATGACGGGTATTCTGACTGGACACTGCCTTCTGGCGTCACATGCCTTTAATTGGTCAGTGATAGCAGATGTAGGAAGTTCGCGTTGGAGGAGGAAACGATCGAGCACGTTCTGTGCTCGTGCACTTGCCAGGCTAAGACTCCAGCTATTAGGAGTGATACAGCTGTCAGATCTAGAAGCAGCAAGTGACTTAAGTCCTAGGAAGCTTCTAGTATTTGCCAAGAGGACGAAGTTATTTTATAACATAGGTCCTGGTTTGTGATAGGGTTTTTCAGTTTGGCCGTTAAAACAAATTTCTGGTAACACTACGGACTAAATCTGTCTATGTGAGGTACTCATGGCCCGGCCAGTTCCACCTAACCTAACCTCGCTTTCGGATTCTAAAAACGGAGGTCGAGACGCATCTTTTGACACCACCTTTGATAATTTTTGATAAAAATTAGGTGGTGCACCGTCTTGTAAAACGTTACCATTGTATTTTGTTGGGAATAACGCAAACAGAGTTATTTTTTCATAGACTTCCATTATAGAATTGAGATTCAATGGCATATATGTCCTCTTTTTTGGTCTTTCTGAGTATTCTACAAATGTCAGCATAATCTTCTCAATTGGTTTTGTTAGTACATCGAAAAATCTAAAAAAGTCAAAATTTTGAGTTGAATCAGTTTACAATTAAAAGTGCGGAGTAGTAGGGCTTCTATATTTGGACTGTCGGTTTCTACCACAGAAGGGATTCAAGGGGTTGTGTAGCGCAATATATAGCTTCTCCAACCCAATTGTCAACCTCACCTTCGAGCGGCGAATCCCGTTTCACTAACAGACGAGGCTCTGGCGACCCCAAGCTCCTCATGGAACTTGGGGGTGGGGAGGGAGGGATGGCCTGAAGGTTTAATGTGGCCATATAAATCGTTCCCGAGATGGTCGGGCCAGCACCTTAATGGTGCTGTGTTACCGGAGCGTATCGGATCTGTATCCGACAAAGGACCATCACATCGATAACGCTCCCCAAAGCCTTCGGGGAGTAACCTAAACGCTACAACAACAACCACAAACAGAAATTCAAACATAATATTTTCCAGCCCTTTTGGCGGTTATTGCTCAATTATTAGCCGATACTACGCAAACCAAAAAAGAGTTTTCGAAAAATTTCAATAATCGAAAAGTATCAAAATTTGCAGGAAAGTCTCGAGGTATGCAGTTTTGTAGTCCACTCAATTTTAGTCTATCAAAGTAGAAGCAATGATCCTCTCTAAAAAAGAAGCACTTTTTTCTTACATTTTCAAATACTACTTTTACGTCGAATACGCTCAAATTCGAGCATTTTCGGAGCCACCCTAAGATGATGCGGGCATTGCGCTGGGTATCCTAACGGAGCTCCTGATGGTATCCTATGTTGACTGGGGACGAGCTAATAGGTGCGATATACATACATGGAACAAAAAGCAATATAATCCTTATCATACTTACGGCGCAGTTACTTTTTGCTCTTCTGTTGTAAATTCTTTTTTCAAAAAGGTTGTTGAATGGATTGTGTCGCTATATTCAGTATTTCCTTCATCATCTTCAATGGGCTCGTTTTTGATAAATTCGCTTAACTCGCCTTGCGAATTTTCACAATAATCCAGTAATTGTTCCTTTTTTAGTAAATGCTCAGCAGTACTCCATTGTGCTGATTCCGACTCAATCGCTTGCTGTCTGCCTTCAAGTTCTGTTTCTGTTTCTGGAAGAAGTGAGTTTTCACCAGTGCATTTGGGCTGGCAACTGCTCAACGGGTATGAATCTGTGTCGTTTGGTAATACTTCATCTTCAATTGCTGCCTCCATCATCGACATGTCTAAACCATCCCATTTTTTAGAAACCATTTCTCGCATCTTATGGTCGGATTGCACGCACAATTTTTGGAACCGATACACACTTATCAATTGGTGCAAGCATTTACAACACATTTTTTTTGGTAGCTCGTCACTTAGCTGCACTTCCAATATTTGGGGTATTGTGCTGGATAACAAGTCAGCTATTCGTAATTCGTCGCATTCATCAATAGTTTCAAAGATAGATTTGTGTTGTGGTTCAGTGCTGCCTTCCAGTTTAATCATACAGGTCCGACACAGGTAACCGATATATACATCACTTGTATCCATTTGAGCGAGTGTACCTTTTTCAGTAAAAATTATAAAAACACAACAGTAAAGCGACTTAGGGATGAAACGATCATAAGTACCTATACAAGTGTGTTCACTAAGCGATAAACGTCAAAACTACAAACAGCCTCGCTCACCTGATGGAAATCTCAGGTCTAGAGTCGCATTTTTGGTCTCAACGACAACATTTTTGTCTACCAATCGTCTCGACTTTTTCAATTTTTCAATCATTCGGCGCATTCGGTAATGGTATCCATTTTGAATTCGCTGTCATGCCGAATCCAGCGAGTGCCTGTCAGAATGCTTGACAGATAAGTCAACACACTTGTACTCCCTGCAAAAATCGTGTGACCAAAAACGCACACAAACACACGAATTTTTGACAGGGGTGACAATTTGGAATGAAAAATTCTTCAAATGAAATAGCATGTTGACAAATTTAGCTTTCCCACAATGTATCGTGCTCTCTCGCACCTATTATTTTTATAGGGATAGCAAAATACGTAATTTTTGCGTGCAAAAAAATTCGCCATTTCTAATTCAGCAGAGACAGGAAAACATTTGGTGGTCAAAAATTTTTTCAATTTTGAGAGTTTTAAATGGAATATCTCCGGAAATATTTAAATTAACAGGGAGTTCTCCAGATCACATATATATATATTTTAAAGCTCGCAAACTTATAATTTAAAAGTAATTTGGTGTTAAAGTTTGCAAATTTCTATACAAATTTTATATGTGTATACGTATATATATGTGGCAGCACAGCTTTGTAATGTCATCAATAAAATATATGTATATATATATATATATGTGCATGTTGCTACAAAAGCGCAATTGATTTAATAAAAACATTTATAATAAGTGAAAACAATGCAAAAATGAAATGTGAAATAAACAAAAATGCAATTTAAGTTTATCGTTGCCAATTTATATAGATATGTATGTGGATTAAGGTTTTGAAAGATGTGTAAATTGTAATTTAAAGTTCTATAGAAATTTGTTAAATTTGCAAACTTTAACAACAAATAACTTTTAAATTATAAGTTTGCGCACTTTAAAATATATATATTTGTGATCGGGAGAACTCCCTCTTTCATTTGATACCAAGTTTTACCCCGAACTCGGGGGTGCTATTCTAAAATTTTCCCAAAGTCTTTAATATACAATGATTTTTGCTGTTTATTTCGACAAAAATTTTTGATTTGATTTTTGTGCTCATCGAAAGAATTCACAATTATATAGCACCATGCCGCGAATAATGATAAAAGGTGGTGTGTGGAGAAACACTGAGGTAAGCATTTGACGCGACTGGTTACTCTTGGCCGTTTATTAACTAAATTGATAACTTTCAGGATGAAATCCTCAAAGTAGCTGTAATGAAATATGGCAAAAACCAGTGGTCACGTATTGTATCACTGCTGCATCGCAAATCTGCCAAGCAATGTAAGGCACGCTGGTACGAATGGCTTGATCCTAGCTTAAAGAAGACAGAATGGTCACGCGAGGAGGATGAAAAGTTTTTGCATTTTGCCTAATTAATGCCAACACAATGGCGTACAATTGCGCCGATTATTTCAGAGGGTTAACTGGCGCCAATTGTTCACACCAAATTGTTAGGTACAGGATTCGCCACGGGTAGGTGAGGTTGGCAATCACAACCCCTTGAATCATTTTGTTCGGCAGGTATGCCGCGGATATATTCTTGGCACTTGTTATTGATGGCTTTTATGATGCCACCAACACAACCTGGACAGACGTCAATGCTCAGTCAACCACCCAAGCCGTGTCAACCCCCAATACCCGGACACGTCCGGACGTCCTGGTTATAATGTATGCTAATACAACTAATAATTTACAAATTTTGCTGATGATTATTTTTGTGTTATTTTCTTTAGCAACGCACCTGTTACTGGTAAATATCAACAGCCGCAACAGCCTAAAAACCACCCACTGGAAGAAACTACAGGCCTGCCAAAATACTGCTCTCAGAATCGCCACGGGCTGTCTTATGTCCCCAGAACACCATCTGCATAATGAGGCGAGAATACTCCCCATCAGGGAGAGAAATGAGATGCTGACCAAACAGTTTCTGTTGAATACCCAGAAACCTGGGCATCCCAACAGACATCTGATTGACGAACCAGCACCGCCTAGGGGCCTAAGGAGTCATCTCCGTAAGCATTTTGAGGAAATACGGCACCTGAGAACCCAGCCGTATTAAGCGGTAAAACACAAGCAGGTCCTTGGTGAACTCCATAGACAGGCGTCGGACCTTTATGTCGGGAATTGCCCGGTGAATCCAGTACTTGAAGAAAAATATCCAGAACTCGCAGAAGAGGAACGCATACTCCCCAGGGAAACGCGTGTCACTCTTGCTCAACTTCGTTCTGGATACTGTAACAGGTTAAACTCTTACCTATCCAGAATCAACCCCGACATACAAAATGTATGCCCTGCTTGCAATGTGTCCCCACATGACACCAACCATCTCTTTAATTGTAATGTGGAACCAACGCCTCTAACACCCCTTTCCTTATGGTCCACCCCTGTTGAAACGGCAAGTTTCCTTGGACTCCCGTTAGAGGATATTGATGACAATTTGTGATCGGTCGCGGCTATTAGGTGGGGCGAGCATTGCTACAACAACAACAACAACAACAACAGCCGCAACAGTATGATCAAGCCCAACGCCGTTTAAATCCCGATCAGATGCCAAATCCGATAAGCGTTATCATTGAAAATCAAAATAGCGCTGGTGGTGCTTTTATTACTAATGCTCAGGGTTTATTACCACCATTGGTGACCACAAAATATGTGGTAGAAGATCAGGGTAACTCCTCGCCACGTTACGTTAGGTATCGATAATCGAAATTAATGTTTTGTTTGGCAATTACATTCATCTTTCTTCTTTGCAGGTCGTCTTTGTATTGCATACATGCAACAGCTGATTTATTAAAAACAACAGCTTTGTCCATTACACTTACCGCCTCACCAATGGCACGAACGGTTGAGGGTGAATATGAGCCACCCATTGTAAATTTTGGTGAATTGGGTGCAATTAGATCTAATCGTTGCAAGCCTCAATAGCAACTTGTAGATGCTGGTCGTCGTTTCAAATGTCTAATGTGTAAAGTAACAAGAGATGGTAAAAAAAATCTTTCACTTTTACTTGTGTTCATTGATCCATATTTTTTCTCAACAGTGCCAACTGCATATTTCCAACATTTGGGCCATACCGGACAGCGTGTCGATAAATATGAACGTCCTGAACTTGTATTGGGTACATGAGTATTTGTGTAAAAAATGCTTGGGTACCGATAGCTCTCATGGTAAACCTCAACTCATATCCACATCAATGCCTCGAATTCAATTGGGTTCACGTAGTGTGGGCAAGCATATTGTTGATTCCAGTGGTAAGGCCACAATTTCAAATGATGGGGCAACCATTATGAAACTATTGGATATTGTGAATCCAGCCGTAAAACTCTAGTAGACATCGCCAAATTTCAAAATGCTGAGGTAAGTTTTTTGTTATATTAGAATGTGTAGAATAAAAATGTTTCTCTTATCAGGTCGGCGATGGCACCACTTCAGTAGTACTTTAAGCAGGTGAAATCTTAAAACAAGTTAAACCATATGTTGAGGAAGGCGTGCATGCACGTATCATCATTAAAGCTATACGTAAAGCATTATAATTATGCATAACCAAAATATGACATGGCTGTACATGTGGAAGCGCCAATCAAAGGAACAACAAAGTGCTTTATTGGAAAAATGCTCTGCCACAGCAATGTCCTCCAATGTCCAAGAGTATCAGAAAATTGTTAATGCTGAATGGCGTCTCCTGTACAATAAAATAGGTAAGTAAGGCGCCAATGTTGTGTTTTCTAAACTACCAATTGGTGATGTTGGTACACAGTATTTTGCAGATCGTGAAATGTTCTGTTAGTGTACCAGAAGAAGATTTGAAACGTACAATGAAAGCTTGTGGTGGAGCTGTTATGACTACAGCTAGTGATATTAATTCAAGTGTTTTGGGTCAATGTGATTACTTTGAAGAACGTCAAGTTGGTGGTGAACATTTCAACATTTTCCAAGGTTTGATAGTGGGTTTGACATTAACTTCATTTTTATAGTTTATAATTATTTAAAGGTTGCGTTAATGCTAGAACATATACATTGATTTTACGTGGCGGTGCCGAACAATTTTTGAAAGAAACTGAGCTTCGTTACATGATGCTATAATGATTGTGCGGCGCACAATTAAACATGATTCTGTTGTTGCTGGTAAGTCAAAATACAAATTGAAAAAAATTTCTAATCTTAAATTGTTAAGTAAAATTATGAAAAGATTGTGTCCAAATCCGGAAAAAACTATAAAATTTGTGTCAGTGAAATGATAATTATTGCTTTTGGTTGTTATTTTGAGGCATCGTCATCGAGTTCCTTCTGATCGTATATGCCGGTTCTTTGCATTCTTTTACATGCATAAAGTGCCGTTTAAGCCTTCCTCACCATCACCACGTTGAGCTTCCATGACAGCTTACTGTCTAGGATCATTCCTAGATATTTCGTGCAAGGTTACCCCGTAGGGTCGCCCCTCCTAACTTAGGCCTGGTCCAATTAGGGACCTTGTACCTCTTTGTAAACAAGACCATATGCAACGTCATCTGCGTAAACCGTAAGTTTTTCTGGTCCCTCGTAGAATCCCCTAAGCAGTCGGTTAATGACCAGCGTCCACAGCAGAGGTGATAGCACCCGGAGTGCCCCTGTCCACTAATTTCGTGGCCGCGTACAATCCCCATTGCGTTGTAATCTTACTGCAGTTTAACATGCAGTCGATCCATCTGGGTAAGGCTGGATGTACTTTAACGTAAATAAGACCATCAATAATCGCCCATTTAGAAAGCCCCGGCAATGCTTAAGAAGACTTCTAGAGCATATTCCTTATATTCCAGGGCTTTTTCTATGCTTATTACCACCCTATGCAATGCGGTGTCTACTGACTTGCCTTTGGTGTACGCCTGTTGTGTTGTGGAGAGCAGCTTTTCATCCACGTTAGACTTTATGTACACATCTATCAGCCTCTCAAAGGTTTTGAGCAGAAATTATGGGTCTATAATCTTTGGGATACACGTGACCGATCTTCCCCGCCTTTGGTAGGAAAGCTACACGAGCAGTTCTCCAAGAGTGCGGTACATGATTCAGTTTATGCACCCATCGAATATTATTTTAAGCCATCCCACGACCGCCCTACTTGAAACTTGTAGCATGGCCGGACATGTACCATCTGAGCCCGGCGATTTCACCACCACTACGAGGTCCTCAGTAGTGTAATTAGGCAGCATATATGAATGCAGCTGTTTCCTTACCATTACTACAGCTCGCACCCGTCCTTCCGTTTGCGCATAGTAAACGCCAAATCCGCGCGCGCTAAGTCCAGAAACCTTTCCTCCCGATGGATGCCACGGCTCCTGGATCAGCGCGTTAGGAGGAGGAGTTCGCTCGACGCCACTTTACTGTGTTGGAGGTTTATCTGTATGACTCGCAGTACCAATGGGCTGCTTGTCCCCCTCCAGCACCTTCATCGTGACGTCGTCTACCTCCTCTAGCCCTTTTGGTTTAGAGTGTTCGAAGCCCCCTTCAGCCTCTTGTACCTGTTGTGCCGGGTGTTCCTCTGTGCGACTCACAGCACCATCTGGCTGTTGGTCCCCTTCTAACACATTCGGGGTGACGTGGGCTACCTCCACCTGTCTTTTTTCCCTTAGGGTTTTGAGGTCCTTTTCGACGTCCACCGTGATGTATAACTAACCTTCGTCCGTAGGCCGAGATACAGTAAGGACCTTCGAATCCTGTGTCGGTATGTTCGGATTCTGATTCTGCAAAAGTCGCAGTGTATCCTCCGACTTCATCACGCATGGTATCCATACCTTAACTTTTGTTACCTTGGGGATTTGCGCTTTATCCACCATCTCAAAACGAGCGTTCGTGCCCTGCCTTTGGATGTTTGGAACCACTTCCTCCAGCCATCGCAAGCTCGCGATGTTGTCGCACGCTATCATCTTCATACCATTATACCATCCCCCGAATCAAGGGTTGGAAGGAGCTTACTTGGTTATTCGCGCATCACCTTAAGCATTAAGCTAATAAGCTCCTTTTCTACAGATCTGGAGATCGGCTAAGACCTCACACCAACGACGATTTTCGTTACAATTGCTAGTGCATGCTCTCCAAGATGTAGATCCTGATCGAAAGTCACACCCAAAATTTTAGGGTGTAAGACAGTCGGTAGGGTAATGCCATATGGTCGACATTTGGCGCGGTCATGTTTTAAATAAGGTCACCGATGATTTGGTTGGTGACAATATCAGGTTTCGCGAGGCGACAAAACTGGAGAGATTGGGGAGATAGCTGTTTATTTTATTACAAAGCTCATCGATGTAGGAAACAATAGCAAAGGCGTAGAAGCAATAGCGACTCCTGGTGGTAAAGGTAGCTATTGATATGTAGAAGTTAAGCAGAAGTTTGAATATGAGTTTTTTAAGTTATAGCAAAAACAGCGGTGAGGATTTTTAATATCTTACCAGGTACCTTCGTACATGTTTCTAAGAATGAAGAATAAAACCTATTCAAACTCAATTTTCACCAGGACAAAGCCGCTGAGACTTCGCTGTACTTTAACATACAATACGTTACCCCATTTTAGCACAACTATCATTTTTTGATTTTATTAAATTTTATAAAATGTTTCTTCCTCTACAGTTCTATTTCGGTATGGGATGGTAAATATGGCTTTCGCATTTTCTACATCAATAACTGTGAAAAGGTGGAAGAAATCCATGCGTGTAAATCTCACATATTATCTTGGTCGAGCGTTTCTTCAATAGCTCTCTAGTGGTGATGGTGACAGCAGAGAAACCCAACTGTTTACAAATGTTACACTTCAAAAAGAATCAAAATATCTGCCATTGCGTCTACGGCTCAAATACCCACAGTATATGAATGAATCGATTGCACCTAATTGTCTGCCTAACGGATAGTATACATATTCATCAAATCGAAAATATTGCACCAAACGAACTGGGTCTGAATACTGAAACAGTACACATATTCAAAATCGATGAGGAGGCTGTGATGATGGTATAGGGTGAGTTGTTGAATAACATACGAAAACCACTTTAACTCATCTATATATTTGCATTACAGCTAAAGCGTTACAAACAGCAAAAATTGCTGGCGCCAAGCAATTGGAAAAGGCAGTGAAGCTTTCATCACACCGTACGGATGGTGTAAAGTTAGAAAATGCTGTTGTAACAGCTGCCACCGACACAACGGTCATCTCTACTTCGCCGAGTAGCGGCTCGTCCGACTATCTATCGAAGACAGTATAATCATATCTTTTGCCAACACAGGTTAGCGATGTGCATGCACAGGAAATGATTTCAATTGGAAAACAAAAATCAATTAAGAGAGTTGATTTATTATTAAAGTATTTACTTTTCTTTATATCGACAGTATTAATTTAAGTTGCAATATCACGTACATATATAATAAGGGATGTGATACGATTGCTGTCGGAATTAGATTTGAAACCAATCAATACTCCTGCTATGGGTTGTAGAATTATTGTTTGAATAATTAGATTTCGAACAATAATAAGTCTGACTTAATTACAAGTCGTACATTTTTAAGTTCATCAATTATGACAGCAATCGGATTCCACGACACCTTTGAATATTATTGATCTGAAAAAAGAGTAAACCTAATCTGAATTTCTACCAAGCTTTAAGTTGTAGATTATTCAAATAATTGGAGTTTTTTCTAAAGCTTAAAATTATTTTCTGCTCGCTTAGAAAAGATTTCAATTGGAAAACAAAAACCAATTAAGAGAGTTTATGTTATTATTAAAGTACTTACTTTTCTTTATATCAATTGTATTAATTTAAGTTGCAATATCACGTACATATATAATAAGGGATGTGATACGATTGCTGTCGGAATTAGATTTGAAACCAATCAATTCTCCTGCTATGGGTTGCAGAATTATTGCTTGAATGATTAGATTTAGAACAATAATAAGTCTTACTCCATTACTAGTCGCACATTTTTTAGTTCATCAATTACGACAGCAATCGGATTCCACGACACCTTTGAATATTCTTGATCTGAAAAAAAAAGAGTAAATCTAATCTGAATTTCTAATTAGCTTTAAGTTGTAGATTTAAATTGATTCAAATAATTGCAGTTTTTTCTAAAGCTTAAAATTATTTTCTGCTCGCTTAGAAGAGATTTCAATTGGAAAACAAAAACCAATTAAGCGAGTTTATTTATTATTAAAGTTCTTCTGTTTTATATGAACTGGATTAATATAAGTTCCAATTTCATGTACATATATAATAATATTGAAAATAATAAATATTGAAAATTCAATTTTTTTGGTTCATATTTTATTCATATGGCTGTTCCAGGTAGAGTAAATCTGCAGGTAAAATTCACGTTATATGGCGGTTATATAAATGGTAAAACCGCAGTAAAATTGATTGTCAAATGACTCGAAAATGTAGAGTGAAATGACGGAAAAATGACCGCCATTTGACGAGCGTTGTGACGTGTGTGAGCAGCACAGTACTATGCTCACATCCTATAGGTGGGAGCGGAATGGACTATCACATTAATAGGAACGAAACGGAAAATTTGGTCACAAACCCTAATCCGCCCATGCAAAAATGACTATGAATATAACCGCTGCAGAAAGTCACAATGACCGTAAAATGACTAGTAAAATGACGTGGAGCGTTTTTGCAGGGCTTGTACACTATGGAAACGATACTAGAAAATACAATAAAGTTTCAGACATTGGTGCTTTATCGGTAACCGTATCGGTCATTGTGAATGATGACAAAGTGTGTTAGCTTATCTGTCAACTGCCTGACAGGCTGTTCTATATGGCTACTATTCAGCGTTTTGACAGGCTGTTCAATATGGCGGCGCCTAGCTTCAGCGGGTGATAGAAAGAGATACAGAATGAGACAGCGATAGTCAAATACGAATCAGGTGATCCAATCACTTTGGAATTTTGACGTTTATACAGAAGAGATCACACTTAGTCATCATTCACAATGGTATCGGTAACCTTATTACCCTACAAGACAGGTACCCGTTGCCTCATCGATTACTTAATCGTTACCAATAACTTGGTCACCAATTATCGTCTTAATGACTTTTACATTGCTGTCGGGAAAAAGGTAACGCATGCGCTCTCTGAAAATAGTGTACGTGTGACTCGCTTTCTCGCTCTTACCTTTTGTGTTTTCGTCATTCCTTCTCGCTCGATGTTATTTACATTTTTAAGTTACTTCATTAGGTATATTTTCGTTATCGCTAACCAAAACATATGCAACAACAACAACACGGGTAACTGGCCTATCGGTTACCCATACCGGTTACCTTCTGTCAATTCGCTTTTTATATGAACGAAACGCGTCATTTTTGTTTAAATAATATTTAATTCATAAATAATGCATGTTTAAAATAGTTTTTACAGTTAAAATCATGTCCTATTATTCTAGTAATTTTTACATATGTGCATTTTTATATTCATAAACTATATAAATACATTAACGTCTATTCATAGGCGTGCACTTTCCGAAACCTTGTTTTGAAGTTCTTATTTTTCATGCGGTGGTGGTGTTGCTCACCATCAGTTTCCAGAGTCATATTAGTTTGGTAGGTATAGTAAGATCAGACGTAGCGGAATATAGGCAGCATGTCAGGAGCATCACCAGAATCCAAATAAGCATTGTAATTCATTTCGTCATTATAAATAACTTGTAGATGCCCCATAGGTGTAACCATACTCTGAGAATTTTTCCGTTCAGATCTGGTAGTGTACAATGAGCAAACTTTTCATAAACATGCACACGTAAACTTGTATTTGTTCTAAATTCTTCACCACATTCGAAACATAGAAAAGATGTTCTTTCATCCATTGTTTTCTCTTGATGCAAGTTTTTGATTATGGACAAACAGTTAATTCTAGACTTTTCGTTGTTACATCAATTGTTTCAGCGTGTTGTGCATGTAAATTAAAATTCATACTTGAATGTGTTTTAGTCTTCCAATGGCATAATTTACATTTTAAATAATGACTATTGGGCATATGAGAAATCTCATGGTCCAATAATTTGTTGAAGCTTGGTGTAGCTGTTTGAAAATCCCACAACTTTTAAATTGTAAATGTTCTAGCTTCTCTAGACGATGCATAAAGCAGAATGGCGTTGGCTATCTTCACCTGGTATATATTGATATTCGGGCGAATAAACAAATGGACCACTTATAATTGCACACCTAATGTGCATTCGCATATATATGTTGCATATGTGAAACATATAACGATGTACCAGTGGCTTTTTATGCAGCTGACGCTGGATGAAGCATTGGATTTTGTGTTGCAAATTAGGCGACATATGTTGCTGTTGATGGATGCGCATATTGCGAATATGTTGGTGGTTCACTAGTCATTAATTGATTAGAAGTTTCAACTTGTTGCGATTCTTGTTTTTGCTGGCTGCTGATGTGGTGTTAACGTCTGTTGTACAAAATTTATTGTTGGTGTTGTTATGGTGCTTACATAACCGGTTGACTCTAAAGTAAAAACCAAAACAGAATATTAGAATCAGTGTTTATGAATAACATGTTTAAAGTAAGCTCTTACAACAACGTGATCGGCGGCTACATCCTGGAGTGCAGGATAGTGGTTCACTAGTCATTAATTGATTAGAAGTTTCAACTTGTTGCGATTCCTGTTGTTGCTGCTGGCTGCTGATGTGGTGTTAACGTCTGTTGTACAATTTATTCGGGTGCTTGCACACGTTGTTATTATGGTTCTGGAAAGCCTTCCGATATTGAAAGTCGTTGATTAGTGTAATCTCCACGTAGTGAACTACTCCCACGGCCGCGTCCGCGGTAAGTATTACATTTGAAGGCCCTTAAGTTACAGGCATAGTTGACATCGCTTACATAACCGGTTAACTCTAAAGTAAAAACCAAAACAAAATATTAGAATCAGTGTTTATGAATAACATGTTTAAATTAAGCTCTTACAACAACGTGATCGGCGGCTACATCCTATGAAAGTAGTGTGGTGTTCCACCTTGTATAAACGTAGGTACTGGATGTGCTCAACCGTGCAGATCAACATTATAAGTACCATCATTTACATAAATTGGTCCAGTTTGATTTGCACCAGGTTCTGGCGGAGGAGCTCCGTACTTCCAAATCGATTCAAGGCAAGTTAATTAAAATCATAGAAACTGTTAGAATCAAATTTTATTATTAAATTTTTTAAAACAATTAATTAATTATTATAATTCATACAACATACTTGCACTCCAGTCATTGCTATATTTGCCTCAGGAGATGATAATAATGGCGCAGCAGTATTGCAATGTATACTAACCCGATTTGATTTGTTGTGTGATGGATTTTTTTTTATCGAGGATTCAATGATTGGACCACTGCTTTGCCGCTTCACTACCAAATTAGGACCATTATTAGTGTGCTCATTTGTCTTATGATGACCAGGTGTTGCATTATATTTTTATTATTCGTGCTGAGATAATGACTGGGTGCATCAATTTGACAACCATGCGGGGTGTGAGCGTGATTATGATATGAGAGTAAAATATTATTTTGCACATACAACTTGTCTTTATATAATTCAACTTCCTCCACCCATAATTCTTGAAAATCTAATATTTCCAACCCTTTTGATTTTGCGCTGGAGTTCTTACCGCCGCCAACACTGGAAGCATTACTACTAGTATTCTCCTTCATGTATGGAGTATATAAGTGC
This sequence comes from Eurosta solidaginis, assembly GCF_040869045.1. NCBI lineage: Eukaryota > Metazoa > Arthropoda > Insecta > Diptera > Tephritidae > Eurosta > Eurosta solidaginis. The sequence continues at coordinate 50,723,832 of NC_090322.1, forward strand.
GTATAACAATGGCCATGATTGGTGTGCTCATTCTCTTTGACGGGGTTTGCATTTGGAGGTTGGTGTCATTTTCACTTTGAATTTTGATTTCTACAATAAATAAAAAAAGACGCAAAGTATTTAGCAAAAGTGTTTCGATTCATTAAGTACATCAATTGTGATCTTGACGCAAATAATACAAAGGTCATCACAAAGGAATGCGCGAAAAAAAATGATAACTTAATAAAAATAGCCAGACAACAAAGCATCTTGAAGGTAATTCGAGAAGTAACAAGTTGTTGCAATGTTTCCGAATGCATCTGTGTAGAGACTACTTTGGTACCAACCGATATTTTTTTGATGACTTCTGTTAAGACATACGTTAACTTTGGGTTAATAATAATTATCTTCTTACACTTGTAGTTAACGACACTCCCCGAAAGATTAGGATACGATCGGAAACAATTTAATACGGCCACGTTGAGCCTTCTTTCGCCTATTTGTTATTTTGTGCACAAGCTGTGTTTTAAACAGATAAAATACGAAACTTCCGCAACCACCAAGGGCCAAGCACCAGCTTGAAACACTGATAAACTTGATAAATTAATGCCTGTAAGTTTGACAAAAACACGCATTTAGAAGGGTTTTTATACCAAATAAAAATTAAGTGCATACCTAAGTCCATATTTTCTTGTTTATTATTTAAATATTAAAATTTATTATTCAAATAAACAGAGTGAAATATATGATGTAATTTATTGGTAAACTCAAACCCACGACTTTGCGGAAAAATTATCTAAAGGCCCGAATTGTCTGACACAGTCTGCAATGTGCAAAATTCCATGCAGGTTAAAATTAATTCGTTCATTAATGTATAGTGTAGAAAAGAGTTTAACAAACTCTTGCAAAATTTGGTCAGCTATATTTATTCCGATATTATTAGATCTCTCGATACAAAGCAGCCGAATACCGGTATGAAGTAAAAGAAAGTGATAATACCGATCTTCACTGCTGCAGCCTTTTAATACAAATATTCCGGTATATAATAAAAATGGCCGAAATTCCGTTGATTTCCAATTGCTTAATTCATTAAAATCGCGAGCCACTCTGCTGAACTCCGAAGGTACAAATTTGGATAGAAACTGAAGCTTTTTATTCATGACAGACAAATTACTTTTAGAAATTAGCAAATTTAATAATTTTTTCATTACACCCAAATCGACCAAATGCATTGGATCCAAAGGAAACTGAGAGACCATGCCGAAATTTGCAGACTCTAACACCGTTTCCTTATTTTTATATTCTAATCTATGATGGCTTATATCTTGCCGATTCTTAAATGATTCATCGGTTTGTGCTATTCCCACACTAACAGGGAAGCTATGTTTTTCACTTGTGCAGATACATTTTGGACAAGCGTTTTTTGCAGAATGAGACATAACTCCAGTGACAAAAGCACGTGCTGGTGAATCACAGGTGAACGAACGGACTCTAAACTGTTTAATTACCTCATTACTTCCAACTTTAATACCATTTTCTCTTAAGTTAGTTACCTCGTTGCAGAAACTCATTAAAAAATCATCAGGGTTTGGTGGCTTACTGTTCCCTTGGAAACAGGCAATCAAAAATGGGCCAACTTTAGGATGATCTACTAATGCCCCCAAAATGGGCCAAAGACAAGTTTTCGAGGACCTTGTAAGCTGTAAGCCATCAATCCCAACATCCAATGTCACATTATTACTACTTTGAAGGAAATCGAAATCTCTACGACACAAATTATTTTCGATACCTATATACATAAAAGTTCCCTCTCCTAAAACATCAAGTTCCACTTTATCCCGATTTGTACCTAAGAGAGTTTTTGCACACAATGGCAGTCCATCATAACCAATTTTTCGCATGGTATGAAGTAATGAGGCAATTTTGCTAAGAGGTGAGTTTTGTTCAACTGCCCACCTTTTCATTTCAGTACATTTGAAATTATCAATATTTTGTGGCTCAATTTTGTCCTCGTCGCAATCATGATCTGAATCTTCGAAAAAATAATCAATTTCGAAGAAATACTTAAATCTACTCTATTTACTCCACGGATTTCATTTCTTTCATCTTCTTGAGGAGGATTATTTAATCTGCGGAATTTCGCTATGGATGCTTCAAACTTCGCCTTTTCCAAACTTAAGAGGTTTGACATTGTTTTTTTACTCATTTTTAAAACTTATCTTTTTATATAAAGGACCAGGTATTAAAATTATTTTCCACCGCAGAAACTAAAATAAAAAGGTTATGATTTGTTTGCAATTTAATATATCTGCCAAACAGAAGAAGTTTACTTAGATATATCGCATGTTTTAATGTAAGCAGATGCCGCAAATAGTCTGCTAGTGAGATTATGATCACATATACAGAATACTTGAAGGGACAAAAAAACGCCATTAAAATAATAAATAAATATCAGGCGCGATATGAATACCATAGAGCGTCCACGTAAAACAGTTACCGGGTAAAACCTTCAAAATTTAAGAACTTAAAAGCAATCAGCAAACAAACGATTCAAATAGAAGCAGCAGGTTATTACAAAGAGTGCTTATTATATTCTCACAAGCACCGCCGTAGACAGAAATTCCGGGCCCGGGACTAAAGAATTTACGGGCCGCGCTATAAAAAATCCACTAACACATTTGATTAACTTGAATTAATGACGTCTCAATCATGAATCATTATTGATGGATTACATAAAAAAAAAATGTTTGCCACATCAACTAAATTACTTCTGGACTAAGAGCTGACAACAAAATTAACACAGAATATTTACTATTATACTATTTTATTGTAACATAGAAACAAAATTCTCTTTTAACAGCCAAAAATGGAAAATGGCCAAGGTGGTCCCGCTACTAAAGCCTGGGAAACCAGCTAACATAGGAGAGTCATATAGCCCGATATCTCTCCTATCGCCAGTAGCCAAGACGCTTGAAGCCATTTTTCTCCCCTACTTCAAAGCAAATTTGCAGCTAGCCTGTCATCAGCATGGCTTTAGAAAACTCCATAGCACCACCACCGCGCTAAATGCCATTAGCGCCCAGATAAATTGTGGTTTAAATCAGAAGCCCCACCATAGAACAGTACTCGTTGCGCTAGACCTATCAAAAGCTTTTGATACGGTCAACCATGGCACGTTACTGCAAGACCTGGAAGGGTCTTCCCTTCCCCCATGTCTTAAAAGGTGGACCGCAAATTATCTGGGTGGTCGGCAGGTATCGGTGCAATTTAGAAACGAAACATCAAAACCAAGAAGAATTAGACAAGGGGTGCCACAGGGTGGTGTCCTATTCCCACTTTTGTTTAACTTCTACATATCAAAGCTACCTTCGCCTCCAGAAGGAATTACTATGGTTTCCTACGTCGATGACTGCACAATAATGGCCACAGGCCCAGGCCCACAGATCGATGAGCTTTGCAACAAAATAAACGGCTACCTCCCTGACCTCTCCAGTTTTTTCGCCTCGCGATACCTGGCATTATCACCGACTAAATCCGTCCCAAATGTCGACCATTTTGAACATCCACGTCGATGGCACTACGCTACCGACTGTCCTACACCCCAAAATCTTGGGTGTGACGTTTTTTTGATCAGGATCTACATTTTGGTGAGCATGCAGCCGCAATTGTACCGAAGATCCAGAGCCGTAATAAAATCCTCAAATCTCTTGCTGGCAGTACTTGGGGAAAAGACAAAGAAACGCTCATTACCACTTACAAAGCAATTGGCCATCCGATTGCATGCCACGCGTCCCCTATATGGTCGCCAAGCCTAAAAACTACTCACTGGAAGAAGCTACAGACCTGCCAAAATACTGCTCTCAGAAACATTTCTACAACAACAACGGCCACTCTGTTTACGACGTGGGAGGAACAGATGTCGCAAATATTGGACGCTCACGTCGATGGTGTCACACTACCAACTGTCCGTCACCCAAGATAACGTTCGATAATACTGACCTTCAAGGCCAATGCCACCAAAATTGTATCTAAAGTACAAAGTCGCAACAAAATCCTCAAGTCGCTTGCCGGCAGTACCTGGGGAAAAGATAAAGAAAAGTTGCTAACCACGTAAAAATCAATTGGCTGGCTGCTCGTGAGCTACGCGTCACCAGTTTGGTCGCCTGGTCTTAAAAACACATACTGGAAAACGCTACAGGACTACCAAAATGCTGCAATCAGAACTGCCACCGGATGTCTCCTAATGACCCCGGAACACCACCTACATAGTGAGGCCAAAGAGCTCAATATTAAAGAGCACAATGAAATGCTGATATTTTTTTTTTTACCCACTGTGTCAAACATGCAGCCTTCCACCCCACCAAAATCCATGTTTGCGTACAAAATGCGCCAACTGCGATAAACAACACCCATCTATTTCGAATAAATGGCCGGTTCCTTCCAGAAGGAAAAACTTATTTCCTACAGCTTCATCCCGACTCTCCTTCGCTGAAGTAGTCCACCCCAGCAACAATGGACTTACGACAAAAAACATTCGACATATTCGACATAAAAGCTAGTGCAAACTCAGATTTGTTACTCATAGGAGATCTGAATGCATGGGGTTCAGAAACCACCAATCAAAAAGGTAAAATAGTTGAAGACTTTCTGCTATCCAAGAGCCTAAAAGTTTTAAACGACATGCCACCGACCCATTTCACAACACACCAGATACATATTTACACACATTAATGTATGCATATGCTCCGCTGGCATGCGTCCAAAACTAAATTGCTCAACCCTATCCCAACTCCATGGAAGTGACCACTTCCCTTTGGTCACAAAAATGCTGTTACCTGGATCAAACCCGCGCACCCTCAACCCGAAGATCATTATTAACACTTCGGTAATAGTCTAGTTGAGGGGTCGACTGCTAATACGCGTCAAAAAATATCGAGAGAAGTGTCAAAAGACGCGTAATAATCTCGAGAGCAATAATCCGAAGGAGGAAAAGAAAAATTGTATCTCTGTCCGGAGATATTTGCAGTTGAAGTTGGCGATTTTCATGTGGTTGTTGTTGTGTTTGTACCCACAAAAAAATTGTGCATCACCGTGGCGGTAGCCACGGTTATACCACACACCCGGACTTGGCATGGCGTAGCACAGGGTCATTTTCTATAAGCGCGGCCAAAGGCCGCCAACGCAGAAAGGTGTTCTGCGCAAAAATACTATGGATCCCACCCCCCGTTTCGGAGGTACCCACGGGTCTTTTTTCGGTTTTTCCTCAATATATTTTGAACGAGTTAAAATTTTTATTTTCCGCCTTCGGATTATCAATACTGATGTCAAGACGCGTCGTTTGACACCTCTCTCGATATTTTTGGTAGCGTATTAGCAGTCGACCCCTCAGCTAGACTATTACCAACACTTCTTTTCCTCTGCTAAATAAATAAAATAATAGGCGGTAGTAGTGCAGTTTAGGGGCCACACCCTAAAGTTGGGCCAAGATTTTCGTGTGAGGTATCAAAAGACGCGGATTAATCTCGAGAACAATAATCTGACGGCGGAAAAGAAAAATGATATCTCTGTCCGGAGATATTTGCAGTTGAAATTGGCGATTTTCATGTGGTTGTTGTTGTGTTGTACCCACAAAAAAATTGTGCATCACCGTGGCGGTAGCCCCGGGTCTTTTTTCGGTTTTTCGTTAATATCTTTTGAACGGGTAAACAACGTTAAAAAAAACTCACATGTTACTCGCTTCTTGCTACTAGCTGACTTGCTGAGAAGGATGATGCTGTTCCACAGTCTTATTATTGAACTGAATTGGCTGTAATAAAACAAAGAAAATATTGGCTTTATTAAGGCATCAATTTTTGTAAAACTACTTATGTACATGTTACTGGATGATGCTTTTCCACCGTCTTGCGAAAATTTTATTGAATTGCAGCTAAAGACAAAGATGGTCGTACCGTTTGAGAAATTTATAATAAATTTATAATAAACGAGAAGTTTTGCCGGTTTTTCTTTAATGAGCGAAGGCCGCCAACGCAGAAAGATGTCCTGTGCAATACAATTTTTAATTCCCGTTTTCAGATTCTAAAAACGGAGCTCGAAATGCGTATTTTGTTACCACCTTTGATAAAAATTAGGTTGTGCTCTGTCTTGTAAAACGTTACCTTTTTTGGTTTTGGAAATCGAATCTTCCAAAAAAAAAAAAAAAAAAAAAAATTGCAATTGGTGGCAAGAGGACTTGGTTGCCTCTAGTTATATAGCCAGTTTAACGTATAAGGCAATATACTTACAACATTTAGAAGTGCCTAAACAACTAGCACATATCACAACTAAAAGCACATGAATTTTTCCTTTTTATTAACAACTTAATTATATTTTTTTGCGTTTTAATATTTTCCGGAATAATTATTGCATCGTTATTAAAGATCATTGTACAGGCGATGTGGCGAAAGTGGCGATCAAAAAAATATCGAAGACAAGGAAAAAGACAGACCGGCCATCACTAAAAAAAAAAATCGGCCCCTTTTGAAGATTGAGTTTCCGCCGTATACACCTAAGGAAAGAAAAAATTTGGTAAGGGAAACTAAATCAAGAAAAATCGCCGAGTTGCCGGCCAAATCGATACCAAATTAGATGATGGTGGTAAAACGTATTCACCGATGGTGTTTTTAAATGATTATTGGGACTTAAAACGTGAACATTTTCCCATCAATGAAACAACGCCACAATTAGATCTGCATTTTAACCTATCAACCATTAGGCATGTTCAAGTGGCAATTGAGGACACTACCACCGGCGTAAAGGCCAGCACGAAGCTCTTTCGCCACCTGGGTCTTTTGTTCACCTCGGACCACCGCGCCAACCACCACCAACGGTGCCTACTATTACCACGGGCATCACCATCGGTAGTACCTCCCCCAACTCCTTCATAAGCGCAACCACAAGCGCAACAACCATCAGACGTACCGCCACACCAGTAGCAACGCACGTAGCGGGGCCACGTACATAGGCTTGAGGCCATTAAGGTTAGCACCAACAACAGGCGGTTCCACCGACCCCAAGACTAGCGCACCTTTATTAACTGCGCTCATACCGGCAATAATACCAGCCGCATCCTTACTAGCCGCGCTCATGCCGGCAATAACACTACTAGCGCATCTTTATTAACTGCGTCCATACCGGCACTAACACTACTAGCGCAACCCTTACCAACTACGACCAGATTGGGCTACAATAAACCTGCTACAATGACAATCACAGGACAGCGAATATAGGCCTGCGGGCATTCCAATTGCGATAACGAACATCAGCGGTTAAAGCGGTGAGTTCGTTCCACTACTGAACTAAAATTATGTATTTGTAGCCTTAACCTTTTTTTTTTTAATTATATTTTTGACTCCGCAACATTATATAATGTTAATGTAGCCACAACTAAATTAAAAGTGAATTGTTTATATAAAACACAAAGACCAATGTGCTAAATACCTTTGCACTGTAAATAGGATTGCAATTTGGTAGAAAAATGGAAAAATGAATTCCCTGTAGTTAAAGGCACTAATATTAAAAAAGCATAAAAACAACTCAAGATTGATAGTAATGTAAAGTTTATGTCCTATAACTAAAAACCACGAAGATCAATTTAACGTAACTATTTAGTGTTGCAAAAAAAGGGTATAAAGCTAATTAAAAGAAAAAAAAAACCATATTCGAGTATATATCTATGTAATGTTTAAGTCATAGTAAATTGCCTTTTTTCTACAAGAAAAAATTATAACCAACAAAAAAACAAAGCATATTTTAATGGTCATGGGTGTGCAATTTATACTGCCTGTGAAACAAAGAAAAAGGTGTTTCAGGTATTAAAATCTGCTTTGCGTTGTGGTAAAATTTTACTAATACATTTTTTTTATTAATGCCATCGTGGCGAATATGATTTTGGAGTGAGCAAAAGTGTTGATATTGTTTCGGTAAGGAATAAAGTTTTATTGGTAATTCAAGCTCAGTTGCATTATCAGTAAAATGCATTAACTCTATATTAAGAGACGCAAATAACAAGTAATGCGGGTTGGCTTGCGTTAGCAAAACAAAACTTTTGTTGTATACATTTTTTTTTGGGTGACTGAGTCGAACTAAACCCGAAACAATACCAACCCTAACACTTACTTGTAAAACAGTTTACGTTTCACTTGAACAAGTAAAACGATTTCGGTAATTGTACTATAAGTTTAAAAGGTTCATGTTTTACCTGAACAGGTGAATGACTTCGGTAATTTTTCCATGAAGCTAAAAGCTTACGTTTTGCTTGAGCTTGTGAAACAATATTTTATTTATATTTTATTTACCCCAAGTTTAGTCCTAGTTGCGTTTATGACTAATTTCTCAGCGCATAGTACATATTACTGTCATTATACTATGTGTACTACCGAATTGATGTTTAGTTAAACTCAAAGTAATTTTAATACAACAACTATTAATTTTGTAAGGGGCCCCAATTAGCAGAAGTTGTATCCAAACTGTACAGCCCTAAGATAGATTTGTAAAAAAAAAAAAAAAAAAAAAGGAGAAAAAAGGGCATTTGACCAAAGTTCTACAAAAAAAAGATTTTCTTTCATTACATATATAGTATATTTTTATTTAAGTACATATATAGCCTTTTTGATTGCTAAAAAATTTTTTCAAAAAAATTTGTTTATAAGCTTAAATAGGTTCCAAAACCCTTGTAGTAAGAAGTAAGAGAAAACAAAAGAGAAATCTATGTTAGTAGTAATAATGAGCATTGAATAAATTTGTTGACAATATGGGAATGCTGACTTCCATACTTGTTTAGAAGGCACTTAGGGCACACAGGTAAGGGGCCACCGAAATACAGGTGCGTCGGTGGCCATGGTTATTGAGGGTGGGACAAGCACCGGGCGTCGCAACACCACCCGCGGCGCCCCCTATATATATTCGGCCCTTTATGTTTATTTTCCCTTTGGTTATTTTATTTTAATTTCAGCAGTTTTTTTTGAATTTGGTTTTTAGAGTTAGTAACCGGTCATGTCCGGTTCGGTAAATTTTTTTGCGGTAATTTTTTTTTGAATTTTTAAATTTTGGAATGTTAACGGGTTGTCCGTGGCATCCGGTTCGACCGGATGTCCTTTTGATTTGAATTATAAGCGTTTTGAGTCGGTCTCTGCGCTTCTGTCAGTTTGTTTTGAATTTGACAGCTGCTCGTTTTGATAGGCATGATAGGATTTTTTTTCTGTTTATGGCGCAGGAACAGTAAGGTTGGCAAGGACCCGCCCCAGCCGACAATGACTAGCCACTGTGCACCACCACATCATGCCGACCGCCTTCCTTACTGCTTCCATCGTAAATGCGGTTCCATAACAGATGGCGCCCAACGTTATTTGATGCCCGAGGCGCTGTCGCGCTGGTTCTTTTGGTCAACTTGTGAAGTTGACCATCCCACCAGTCCGAGGTGTGCAGCCGCAGGAGCAGCCACCTGCGTTGCGGTGGGATGGTTGGACGGATCAAGTTGTCCAGAATGATCATCGATGACAGTTGCTGAGGGCGCCATAACAGATGGCGCCCAACGTGGCAACTAAGGCGCTGGCCGCGAGGGTCAGTCGGGTCAACCCGTGAAGTTGACCATCCCACCAGTCCGAGTGAGCAGCCACAGAGCTGCCACCTACGTTGCGGTGGGATGGTTGGACGGATCAGGTTGTCCGGGCTGGTCATCGGGGGCAGTGGCCGAAGGAGCCACGGACTTTACGTCAGTCTCCGGATTTTTTTTATTATTTCACCCAGTGAGGCAGTGCTAAACGCACTTGATTTTTTTGTAAGTGGGGTTTTGTGTTTCCGGAATGTTGTCCGTTAGTCGGTTTGGTAATAATATGTCCGCTAACTTGGGTTTCAATTTTTTTTTAATGTAAAATTTTTTTTTTTTCAATAAATTTTTTTTATGCCGAATTTTGTTTTGTTTTGTGTTGTCTGGAGTGTGTGTATGTGTTGATAGGACCCCAGCTCATCCCACGTCTCAGGTGGCAACGCATAGTGCCACCTGGATTGTGACGGGTTGAGCTGGGATTCAGAGTGGCACTCCTTCCTGTCCCACCAGACTGGGGGAGCGGTTCCGAAACCTCAACACCCCCAACCAGTCCTAGGGGCAAGCCCCTGGAGACTGCCCCTGCGTTGCGGCTGGGCGTGTTGAGACCAACCCGTGTGTGCCAGGAGTGACCCTAGTGACCCCAACCAGTCTCGGAGGGGGGCCTTAAGACCCCCTCGCACTGCGGTTGGGAGCACTAGGGACAAGTATGAATGGGTCTATGTAATTTTTTTTCTCGCCTGTAGCCCGAGTGCCTTCGGGAAGGGATGCCAGTATTCCCATTGATTGCACGATACATTTGAATTGCTTCGTCGCTTCTGTTTTTTTTCAGCTTTTAAAAGTTTTATTTATTTTTTTTGCGTATAAATTTATATACAAAAACCTTTTTTTTTTTGAATTCTTAACTGCCTTACGTGGCAAAAGTTTTTTTTTGACCTATAACTGACCATTTTTTTAATATGTCGCGCGACCAGTCGTTCGGGCAACCGGGCCGGAATACCCCGTTTGGGAGTGCAGGGAATTACCGGGGAAACCAGAACCGGGGCAGTAAAAATAGAAGGGCCTTCTCTCAGGCCAGGCGTCCCTTGGTGGTGCACACCCCAGTAGGCGGACAATATGGAGACCCCGCGTTAATAAACATGGGCTCGGACCTGAATGACCCTCGCGAGAAACTGGACGAACCTGTAAGCACCAGTCACGTGAACGCGCACGATATCTCGGGGCTAATGCCCAATGTGCAGATCTACGCACCAGAAGTAGCTGGTGCTTTACCACCAAATCAGGAGATTGGAAATTTCGGAGACGCTACAAGTGATCGGGCGAATACCTTAGGAATGCAGGACGAAGCCACTCGTGGAGGCTCGTGGGTGGACGTGCTACACCAACTGTTCCAGGCTTCGCAGGAGGAAATGCGGAGAGTGATGGGCTCAATTAGAGCCAATATGGCCCAGCTCAACGCCGCTCTCGAATCCACGCAGCAAGCGAATCAGCAAAATAGGAACGCAAGTAGGATGGACCGTAACCCATTTCCAACGGGAGTACCACCAATGTACCCGACTCCAAGCAGCACAGCAGTAAAACCGCAGGAGTGGAAAATCTCATTTGACGGCACTGGGAGCGTAGCTGATTTCCTCTTCAAACTGAACACCTTGTGTGAGCGCACACAATGCCCTGACGAACAAATAATGGCTAGTTTCCACCTGTTTCTTTCCGGGCGGGCCGAAGAATGGTACTGGCTGTTCACAAAACAAAACCCTAATGCGACATATGCCTTTTTGTGCTACTCATTGAAAAGAGAGTTTGGCACTTTGAAAACTGACCACGAGATCATGATGGAGATCTCCATGCGAAAGCAGAAAGCAAGTGAGTGCTATGACGTGTTTCACACGGACATAATCTCCTTGAACGCGCGCTTAAGAGAGCCAATGTCGGAGCTTCTACTGATTGACATAATAAAAAGAAACGTCAACAGTAGCCTTAAGCTGATGCTTTTCAACGCAGATGTAAGGAACCTTCATGATCTACGGGATGTAGCACGCAGAGGTGAACAAGTGCTGAAAGAAAGCAAGCTGTTGGGAGCTACTTACCCAGGACGGCATGTAAACGAAGCACGCGTGACAACCCCGGATATGAGGATGGAAAACGAAGACGGCGAGACGGATCCGCAGATAGGGGCGCTGGAATATCGACGCAGCAGAAGACCGGACTATTCGGGAATCCAATGCTGGAATTGCCAGGGAATGGGGCACTCCTATATATATTGTGAGGAACCCATAAAAAATCCTTTTTGTTTCAAATGTGGGTATAAGGGGGTATTTACACCTAAATTCCCTAGGGACCATCGTAGGCAGGGAAACCAGTACCCGAGCGAGAAGATGGGGGAACCTCGTTCGGCTTCATAGCTCCCACACCAGCCGGTTCTCGAGGCGTCGTCCCAGGCACCGAACCAGAGGGCGAACCTCTGCATGGAGATGGTGAGCTTCCGAGGTGCAGTAGTACCCTGGCGGAAGAACCCTCAAACGTAATAATAACCTTCCCTGACAGTACTGACAATTCGAATAGTTCTGAAGCCGAGAGTCAAACGTCTTCATCCGTGATGGGCGAGCCGATTAGAATTCTGCGACACCAGCATAGGGATGTCGCTTGCCAAACGCAACTTTCACCAAACCTAGAAGAAAGGGAACATAGGTATAAACAAATAAGACATACCATTTTTGAACAATATCCGGTATCGGACAATATTTTGAAGTGTAGGAAGAGATACCACAGGAGAGTACAGGAGCGTAGACTGCTGCAAGCAACCACGTTAACGCTTACCGAGGATGAAAGGCCTTTAATTAAGGCTAAAATTAAAGACAGTTTCCTTGTAGGGTTGTTGGACTCGGGAGCCAACGTCTCCATCTTAGGGAAAAATGGAGTAGAATTCTTAGAGGATAACGGCTTCGAATATCAGCCCTTACACGCGTTCGTATATACCGCGGGCGGCAACAAGCAAACAATTTTAGGCTCAGTATCCCTACCAGTCACCTTCAAAAATATCACAAAGGTTATTCGTTTTTATCTTGTTCCCTCATTGCTCCAAGAAGCTTACTTCGGGGTAGATTTTTGGAGAGCATTTGCGTTAGCTCCCGAAATATTCCCAAGCGTAGAGTGTTTAGAGGTTAGACTTGAGAAGGAAGAACTTAACCTGCACGAATTGTCACCAACAAAAAAATTAGAATTGCAAAAGGTCATCGAGACGTTCCCTTCGTACGAGAAGTTAGGCCTAGGACAAACTAAATTAGTGGAGCATCACATCGACACCGGTGATGCTGTACCTATAAAAAGCAAACATTTCCCTCTTTCGCCACCGAGGCAAGCCGAAGCTTTTAGAGAACTAGACAGGTTACTCGAATTAGGAGTTATAGAAGAATCCAACTCCCCGTGGTGTAGTCCTGTAGTACTGGTCCGGAAACCAGGTAAAGTTAGGCTGTGCATAGATTCGAGGAAGGTCAACGCGGTGACTAAGAAGGACTCATACGCTCTTCCTCATATCAACGGTTTATTGAGAAGACTAAAGGATACGCATTTTATTAGTGGCATTGATCTGAAGGACGCGTTCTTCCAGATCAAATTGACAGAGTCCTCCAAGGAAAAAACAGCCTTCGTAGTTCCGGGGAGGCCTCTGTACCACTTCAAAGTAATGCCATTTGGTCTGTGCAATGGACCGCAGACTATGAGTAGACTGATGGACAAGGCAATCCCTTCGCGTCTGCGAGAGAACGTCTTTGTCTACCTTGACGATCTGATGGTATGTAGCACTAATTTTGAGGATCACCTGAAATTGCTAGCGGAAGTGGCCCAATGTTTGAAAGACGCAGGGCTGACAATCAACGTGGAAAAAAGTAAATTTTGTCAGAAGGAAATACGCTACTTAGGATACTTGATAGGCAGCGGGTGTCTGAAAGTGGATCCGGGAAAAGTAGAAGCAATGCAAAACTTCCCGATCCCTAAATCCTCTCGGCAAGTGCGTAGGTTTGTGGGCATGGCGAATTGGTACAGGGCGTTTATTACCAATTTTGCTGACTTGGCAGGTCCCTTGACCGACTGTCTTCGTAAGTCAGCAGGCCCGTTCAAGCTTACCTCTCAAGCTATAGAGGCCTTCGAAAAGCTACAAGTAGCTTTGAGTTCCGCCCCTGTTTTGGCCCAAACAGACTTTTCAAGGGAATTCGTAATACAATGCGACGCTTCCAAAGTAGGTGTTGGCGGAGTGTTGTTCCAGGTCGATGATGAGGGCGCTGAGCATCCAATCGCATTCGTGTCGAAAAAGCTGAATAATGCTCAACGCAATTATACAGTAACCGAGCTGGAATGTCTTGCAGCCATAATCAGCGTGAAGCGCTTCCGACCCTATGTCGAAGGATTACCTTTTCGGATTATTACGGACCACTCCAGTCTCAAGTGGTTGATGAGACAGAAAGACTTAAGCGGGAGGTTAGCGAGATGGTCACTCTTACTGCAAAGATACGACTTTAGAATGGAACATCGTAAAGGCACCCTGAATGTAGTACCAGACGCGCTGTCGCGTTTTGATGCCGGTGAGTTGTCTTTCACTACCACACCCGGAGAAATAGATTTAGTCTCTCCCGAATTTAGCAGCAACGAGTATTTAGACTTAATTAGGACCGTCACCGAAAACGAGGAATCACTTCCGGATTTACGAGTTGTGGACGGTGTAAATTTCAAAAGAGTTAAGTCTCGTAAGGGGATGTAAGGGGAAGAAGACTCGTTGTGGCGTTTATGGTTGCCAAAAGGGTTGACTGAGGAAGCAGTGAGATTAGCACATGACGCTAACCGGAGTTACCATGGCGGATGGCAGAAAACCTTAGAACGTGTTAGGCAGAAGTACTTCTGGCCGCAGCAGGCTAAGGACGTCAGAGACTACGTCCAGCGTTGTGACACCTGCAAACCGGTAAAACTCACCAATCAGCATTAGAGACCACCTATAGGGAGTACCTTTGAATCCGAAAGGCCATTTCAGCGGTTATATTGCGACTTTCTATGGCCGTATCCGAGATCTATGCGGCGAAATCAATTTCTTTTCATAGTACTAGACCATTTTTCAAAATACGTTTGGCTAAAGCCCATGCAGAGAGCCACCACTGTTAACGTTATAAATTACTTCGCTTCAGAAATTTTTCCAGCTGTAGGGGTCCCTGAGTTTATTCACAGTGACAATGGTAAACAGTTTATCTCGAAGGAAATGAGCCAATTTTTTGCAAATTACGGGGTGACGCACGTGAGGACGGGGTTATATTCTCCTCAAGCAAACGCATCCGAGCGCGTTAATAGAGAAATTGTTTCGAAGATTAGGATTTTCCTGAAAGATAAACCTGACCATACCGATTGGGATAAGCATATACCCGAGATTTTATCAGTTTTGAGAAGTGATTTTCATACGGCGATTCAGTGTTCTCCATACTTTGCATTATATGGCCAAAATATGGTCCAACATGCCTCAACGTACAACATTTTAGGGAAACTCGGCAGCCTTCGGGAAGACCAAGTTACGGTAGTAAGCAGAACTGACAAGTTGACTAATATCCGTGAGCAAGTCCGTAAAAATTTAGATCAGGCTAAGGATAGGGGTGTAACCACCTATAACAAGCGCTCTAGACAAGTCAACTACAAGGAAGGTCAGGAAGTTTTCCGAAGAAACTTTGCCTTAAGTAACTTTAAACAGGGCATTAACGCCAAATTCCTACCCAAATACCTGAAGTGTCGCGTGCTTCGAAAAATAGGCAATGCATTGTATGATCTCGAGGACCTAAACGGGAAATTGATAGGTCGCTTCCATGCTTCGGATATTCGTCCGCAATGAACCAACAAGGGCATTTCTTTTGCCAATTTACAATTTGATTTTTTTTCTATACCCACCAATTGGACCTTTTTTTTGTCTGGGCGTTTTGGCGGTCGGGGACATCTCGCCCAGTATTCTCCCCGAGCAATGACCTCATAGGTTGTCCACACGCGTACTCACCGAGGACCGTGAACACCCTGGCAGTCCACGCTTAGGTTGGACTAGCCTTTCGGAGTTTGGACGAGTTCTCCAGATCAAAATGTCTACCTTTTTTTTCTTTGCCTTCCTGTGGGAGCGATACCCACTGGAACCATCTTTCGGAGTTTTGACGAGTTCTCCATAACAAAATGTCTAATTGCCGCAAAGCCCTTATAACTAGGAAACAAAAATTACTCCCAACTTGAGTTAATTTTTTTTTGATAGACCTATGTTGCCCGGCTAGCTTGGTAGGAGGACTTTGAGACTCTTATCTCAGGGGTGAGTCGTGCCCCACGTTGCTTGTCGTCGAAGATCCCTGGCTGTAGCTTCCCACAGACGATCCGGTTTCCTGTTCGCTTCATCGTCAGGTCTCCAAAGCGAAGCAGGTTTGTTACGGTCTGCTGCTACGGTCTACGGCTATGATCCACTTGGGAGCGTGTTCACGCGAACACACCTAGCGATGTGGCGAAAGTGGCGATAAAAAAAATATCGAAGACAAGGAAAAAGACAGACCGGCCATCACTAAAAAAAAATCGGCCCCTTTTGAAGATTGAGTTTCCGCCGTATACACCTAAGGAAAGAAAAAATTTGGTAAGGGAAACTAAATCAAGAAAAATCGCCGAGTTGCCGGCCAAATCGATACCAAATTAGATGATGGTGGTAAAACGTATTCACCGATGGTGTTTTTAAATGATTATTGGGACTTAAAACGTGAACATTTTCCCATCAATGAAACAACGCCACAATTAGATCTGCATTTTAACCTATCAACCATTAGGCATGTTCAAGTGGCAATTGAGGACACTACCACCGGCGTAAAGGCCAGCACGAAGCTTTATCGCCACCTGGGTCTTTTGTTCACCTCGGACCACCGCGCCAACCACCACCAACGGTGCCTACTATTACCACGGGCATCACCATCGGTAGTACCTCCCCCAACTCCTTCATAAGCGCAACCACGAGCGCAACAACCATCAGACGTACCGCCACACCAGTAGCAACACACGTAGCGGGGCCACGTACATAGGCTTGAGGCCATTAAGGTTAGCACCAACAACAGGCGGTTCCACCGACCCCAAGACTAGCGCACCTTTATTAACTGCGCTCATACCGGCAATAATACCAGCCGCATCCTTACTAGCCGCGCTCATGCCGGCAATAACACTACTAGCGCATCTTTATTAACTGCGTCCATACCGGCACTAACACTACTAGCGCAACCCTTACCAACTACGACCAGATTGGGCTACAATAAACCTGCTACAATGACAATCACAGGACAGCGAATATAGGCCTGCGGGCATTCCAATTGCGATAACGAACATCAGCGGTTAAAGCGGTGAGTTCGTTCCACTACTGAACTAAAATTATGTATTTGTAGCCTTAACCTTTTATTTTAAATTATATTTTTGACTCCGCAACATTATATAATGTTAATGTAGCCACAACTAAATTAAAAGTGAATTGTTTATATAAAACACAAAGACCAATGTGCTAAATACCTTTGCACTGTAAATAGGATTGCAATTTGGTAGAAAAATGGAAAAATGAATTCCCTGTAGTTAAAGGCACTAATATTAAAAAAGCATAAAAATAACTCAAGATTGATAGTAATGTAAAATTTATGTCCAATAACTAAAAACCACGAAGATCAATTTAACGTAACTATTTAGTGTTGCAAAAAAAGGGTATAAAGCTAATTAAAAGAAAAAAAACCATATTCGAGTATATATCTATGTAATGTTTAAGTCATAGGATAGGATAGGATAGGTTAGGTGGTAGCTGCCCTGATAAGGATAGCTCACTTGGACAACACGAAGGTCCGTTGTGATACCACATACACTAAAAATAACGGTGACCTAGATCCAGCTACTTAGAGAATCGTTGGGTAGCAACGATAAAGCTCCGAATGATACCGATCTCAACTTTGGATATATCCTCGGGAGATCCAAGTGAGTCGCGACCGAAGTACTTTCGCCTAATTCTGGCAAAAGCTGGACAATCAAGCATAAAGTGATTTGGTGATTCCACCTCATCATCCTCCATACAGCTGCAGCAGGATGGAGTTTCCAGTATATTGAGACGTACCGCATGGATACCCATGGGACAGTGCCCTGTCAAAACCCCAATGACCATTGATAGGTGAGCCTTAGTGAACCCAATTATTTCAGCAGACCTCCTGCCATCCACTGTCGGCCAGAAAGATCTTGCTACCCTGCAAGACGTGGTATCCGCCCAACGTTTGCTGAGCTGATTCGAGGCCCAGCTATGGAGGAGCAATCCACAGGTGGCCAGCGGGATCCCGAAGTCCCTACAGCCATCTTCATCCGGTTCAGTTGTACCGATGCGGGCTAAGAGATCCGCTTGACAGTTACCCGGGATATCACTATGGCCCGGGACCCAGATAATCTTAATTGTAAAATAATTCGATGCAATCGCAAGCGAGGTCAGGCACTCCCAGACCACCCTCGATCGCACTGTAGTTGAGCTCAAGGCCTTGATAGCCGATTGGCTATCAGAGTAGATGTTAAATTCCCTAACCGTGGTAGCACTGGATAGCATTCCATCCACCGCATCCTTAATCGCAGCAATTTCCGCTTGGAATACACTGCAGTGATCAGCCAACTTAAACTTGCGGCTTAAATTTAGCTCTTGACAAAAGACCCCCCCACCAACCTTTCCATCCAGCTTTGACCCATCCGTGAACAAGTTAACCGGTCCCATGCCCCAGATAAGTCATAGTAAATTGCCTTTTTTCTACAAGAAAAAATTATAACCAACAAAAAAACAAAGCATATTTTAATGGTCATGGGTGTGCAATTTATACTGCCTGTGAAACAAAGAAAAAGGTGTTTCAGGTATTAAAATCTGCTTTGCGTTGTGGTAAAATTTTACTAATACATTTTTTTTTATTGATGCCATCGTGGCGAATATGATTTTGGAGTGAAAAAAGTGTTGATATTGTTTCGGTAAGGAATAAAGTTTTATTGGTAATTCAAGCTCACTTGCATTATCAGTAAAATGCATTAACTCTATATCAAGAGACGCAAATAACAAGTAATGCGGGTTGGCTTGCGTTAGCAAAACAAAACTTTTGTTGTATACATTTTTTTTTGGGTGACTGAGTCGAACTAAACCCGAAACAATACCAACCCTAACACTTACTTGTAAAACAGTTTACGTTTCACTTGAACAAGTAAAACGATTTCGGTAATTGTACTATAAGTTTAAAAGGTTCATGTTTTACCTGAACAGGTGAATGACTTCGGTAATTTTTCCATGAAGCTAAAAGCTTACGTTTTGCTTGAGCTTGTGAAACAATATTTTTTGAGGGGTAGGATATACCCCAAGTTTAGTCCTAGTTGCGTTTATGACTAATTTCTCAGCACATAGTACATATTACTGTCATCATACTATGTGTAATACCGAATAAACTCAACTTGTAGTAAGAAGTAAGAGAAAACAAAAGAGAAATCTATGTTAGTAGTAATAATGAGCATTGAATAAATTTGTTGACAATATGGGAATGCTGACTTCCTTACTTGTTTAGAAGGCACTTAGGGCACACAGGTAAGGGGCCACCGAAATACAGGAGAGGATTTTTTTTCTGTTTATGGCGCAGGAACAGTAAGGTCTGCAAGGACCCGCCCCAGCCGACAATGACTAGCCACTGTGCACCACCACATCATGCCGACCGCCTTCCTTACTGCTTCCATCGTAAATGCGATTCCATAACACTGGCAAGATATTAAAAATCCTCAACGCTTTTTTTTGCTATAACTTAAAAAAACTCATTTTCAAACTTCTGCTTAACTTCTACATATCAATAGCTACCTTTACCACCAGGAATCACTATTGCTTCTACGCCTATGCTATTGTTTCCTACATCGATGAGCTTTGTAATAAAATAAACAGCTATCTCCCCAATCTCTCCAGTTTTGTCGCCTCGCGAAACCTGATATTTTCACCCACCAAATCATCGGTGACCTTATTTAAAACATGACCGCGCCAAATGTCGACCATATGGCATTACCCTACCGACTGTCTTACACCCTAAAATTTTGGGTGTGACTTTCGATCAGGATCTGCATCTTGGAGAGCATGCACTAGCAATTGTAACGAAAATCGTCGTTGGTGTGAGGGCTTAGCCGATCTCCATAGCGCCCGACTATGAGGAGGAGCTGTTTAGGACTGGCATCTACGCCGTTTCGCCTCATTGGAGGGCGGCGGGATGTCGGTGACCAAGAACTGCCAACCCCCTAATCCAGGGTGTTATGCGGACCGTGCCTGTTGGACGATTTGTAGCCAGGGGATAAATTCGGCTGTATTCGAACGGAGCCTTCCCGATACCGGACCACCTCGGGAAGTATTGATGGCCTTACCACAGTAAGGGGCGCTGCTGTGGCTGACGGTTCTTTCCCCGTATATAATACTGGACCGCTGAGCCCGCCTTGTCGGGCTGGTGGTCGTACGACCAAGGTGAACGACTCATTACCTAATTTTCATAAGGACAATGATAAGAAGAAGAGGACTGAGCGGCAAGCCAAGGACGACAAATACGCATTAAGCGATGCGTCGGACTCGGAGAGCGAGAGTAGTGCTAATTCAATGAACTCCGTGTTGGAGAAGCACACAAATGAAAAAGGAGTAGAAGAGTGGAGAAGGGTACGGAGCAAAGAGCTCTCTCGAAGTACCGTGCAGTACTAAGAATTGTACAACGATTGGGAGCAGTGGTGGACCCAACATAAGAGGAGATCGAGCGCTTGGCATGGGCTCATGAGGCGGTAGAAGTAGGTCGAAGGCAGTTCAAAAGGTTTTCTGCGAGAAACCCTCGGTTCTGCAATCGGTATGAGAAGGAAGAAGCGTCGAATGGCAGAATGAAAAGGCAACGTTCGGCGGAAGGCGACAAGCCTGCTTTCAAGAGGCAGAAAGGGCCCAGTCCCAGAGCCGCGACGCAGGGCAGTCCCATAGACAAGACAAGTAGGCCCAAAGCTGTAAGACAGATAGGCCCCAATAGCGAGGTAGCAACTACCTCGAAGGCTGCGAGTCAGAGGGAGTTCCAACTATGGAAGTAGGAGATAAGCCAAAGGGAGATAACGCTAAGACTCCGGCTTTTCCCGAGAAGATGAGTGATGTGGCAAAGCAGTCACTGACTGTGGCGCTGGTTGATCGTAGCAGTACTTTCGAACAGATGACTAGTGAAAGGTGGAGATCTGTAGAAAAGGAGCTTATTAGCTTAATGCTTAAGATGATGCAGGAATAACCAAGTAAGCTCCTTCCAACCTTTGATTCGGGGGATGGTATAATGGTATGAAGATGATAGCGTGCGACAACATCGCGAGCTTGCGGTGGCTGGAGGAAGTGGTTCCAAACCTCTAAAGGCAGGGCACGAACGCGCGTTTTGAGATGGTGGATAAAGCGCAAATCCCCAAGGTACCAAAAGTTAAGGTATGGATACCATGCGTGATGAAGTCGGAGGATACACTGCGATTTTTGCAGAATCAGAATCCGAACATACCGACACAGGATTGGAAGGTACTTACTGTATCTCGGCCTACGGAGGAAGGTCAGTTATACATCTTCCAAATAAACAAGCAGGCGGAGGATATATTGTATGCGCAGCTTGGAAAAATGTCCTTAGGTACAGGCAAAATTTATATGCGACTCAGGAAAAGAAGTCGCGGGTATTAAAGTCCTAACACTCTGGACGTGGGCGAAGTCGAAAAGGACCTCAAAAGCCTAAGGGAAAAAAGACAGGTGGAGGTAGCCCACGTCACCCCGAATGTGTTAGAAGGGGACCAACAGCCAGATGGTGCTGTGAGTCGCACAAAGGAACACCCGGCACAACAGGTACAAGAGGCTGAAGGGGGCTTCGAACACTCTAAACCAAAAGGGCTAGGGGAGGACGACGACGTCACGATGAAGGTGCTGGAGGGGGACAAGCAGCCCATTGGTGCTGCGAGTCCTACAGATAAACCTCCAACACAGTAAAGTGGCGTCGAGCGAACTCCTCCTCCTAACGCGCTGATCCAGGAGCCGTGGCTTCCATTGGGAGGAAAGGTTTCTGGACTTAGCGCGCGCGGATTTGGCGTTTACTATGCGCAAACGGAAGGACGGGTGCGAGCTGTAGTAATGGTAAGGAAACAGCTGTATTCATATATGCTGCCTAATTACACTACTGAGGATCTCGTAGTGGTGGTGAAATCGCCGGGCTCAGATGGTACATGTCCGGCCATGCTACAAGTTTCAAGTAGGGCGGTCGTGGGATGGCTTAAAATAATATTCGATGGGTGCATAAACTGAATCATGTACCGCACTCTTGGAGAACTGCTCGTCTAGCTTTCCTACCAAAGGCGGGGAAGATCGGTCACGTGTATCCCAAAGATTATAGACCCAATAGCTTAAGATCATTTCTGCTCAAAACCTTTGAGAGGCTGATAGATGTGTACATAAAGTCCAACGTGGATGAAAAGCTGCTCTCCACAACACAACAGGCGTACACCAAAGGCAAGTCAGTAGACACCGCATTGCATAGGGTGGTAATAAGCATAGAAAAAGCCCTGGAATATAAGGAATATGCTCTAGAAGTCTTCTTAAGCATTGCCGGGGCTTTCTAAATGGGCGATTATTGATGGTCTTAATTACGTTAAAGTACATCCAGCCTTACCCAGATGGATCGACTGCATGTTAAACTGCAGTAAGATTACATCGCAATGGGGATTGTACGCGGCCACGAAATTAGTGGACAGGGGCACTCCGCAGGGAGGGGTGCTATCACCTCTGCTGTGGACGCTGGTCATTATCCAACTGCTTAGGGGATTCTACGAGGGACCAGAAAAACTTACGGTTTACGCAGATGACGTGCATATGGTCTTGTTTACAAAGAGGTACAAGGTTCCTAATTGGGCCAGGCCTAAGTTAGGAGGGGCGACTCTACGGGAGAAACCTTGCAGAAAATATCTAGGAATGGTCCTAGACAGTAAGCTGTCATGGCAGCTCAACGTGGAGGAGAGGGTCAACGGCACTTTATGCATGTAAAAGAATGCAAAAGAACCGGCATATACGATCAGAAGGAACTCGATGACGATGCCTCAAAACTAACAACCAAAAGCAATAATTATCATTTCACTGACACAAATTTTATAGTTTTTTTTTTTGGGGATTTGGACACAATGTTGTTGTTGCTTTTGTAGCGATAAGGTTGCTCCCCGAAAGCTTTGGGGAGTGTTATCGATGTGATGGTCCTTTAGCCGGATACAGATCCGGTACGCTCCGGTAACACAGCACCATTAAAGTGCCAGCCCGACCATCTCGGGAACGATTTATGTGGCCACATTAAACCTTCAGGCCATCCCTCCCTATAGCATCATGTAACGAAGCTAAGTTTCTTCCAAAAATTGTTCAACACTGCCACGTAAAATCAATGTACTTGTTCTAATGCAACCTTTAAATAATTATAAACTATAAAAATGAAATTAATGCCAAACCTTGGAAAATGTTGAAACGTTCACCACCAACAAAATGCAAAATCCCAGCGGGTCAGGGGGTTAGAATATACCCGCGGTAGGTATGCCTGTCGTAAGAGGCGACTAAAATACCGGATTGGCCTGAAGGTTTAATGTGGCCATATAAATCGTTCCCGAGATGGTCGGGCCAGCACCTTAACGATGCTGTGTTACCGGAGCGTACCGGATCTGTAAACGGCAAAGGACCATCACATCGATCACTCCCTAAACCTTCGGGGAGCAACCGTATCGCTACAACAACAACAACAACAACAACAAAATGCAAAAGCTTTTCATCCTCCTCCCGTGACCATTCTGTCTTCTTTATGCTAGGATCAAGCCATTCGTACCAGCGTGCCTTACATTGCTTGGCAGATTTGCGGTGCAGCAGTGATGCAATACGTGACCACTGGTTTTTGCCATATTTCATTACAGCTGCTTTGAGGATTTCATCCTGAAAGTTATCAATTTAGTTAATAAACGGCCAAGAGTAACCAGTCGCGTCAAATGCTTACCTCAGTGTTTCTCCACACACCACCTTTTATCATTATTCGCGGCATGGTGCTATATAATTGTGAATTCTTTCGATGAGCACAAAAATCAAATCAAAAATTTTTGTCGAAATAAACAGCAAAAATCATTGTATATTAAAGACTTTGGGAAAATTTTAGAAAAGCACCCCCGAGTTCGGGGTAAAACTTCGTATCAAATGAAAGAGGGAGTTCTCCCGATCACAAATATATATATTTTAAAGTGCGCAAACTTATAATTTAAAAGTTATTTGTTGTTAAAGTTTGCAAATTTAACAAATTTCTATAGAACTTTAAATTACAATTTACACATCTTTCAAAACCTTAATCCACATACATTTCTATATAAATTGGCAACGATAAACTTAAATTGCATTTTTGTTTATTTCACATTTCATTTTTGCATTGTTTTCACTTATTATAAATGTTTTTATTAAATCAATCGCGCTTTTGTAGCAACATGCACATATATATATATATATATATACATATATTTTATTGATGACATTACAAAGCTGTGCTGCCACATATATATACGTATACACATATAAAATTTGTATAGAAATTTGCAAACTTTAACACCAAATAACTTTTAAATTATAAGTTTGCGCACTTTAAAATATATATATATATGTGATCTGGAGAACTCCCTCTTAATTTTAAATCTTTCCGGAGATATTCCATTTAAAACTCTCAAAATTGAAAAATTTTTCGACCACCAAATGTTTTGTTGTCTCTGCTGAATTAGAAATGGCGGATTTTTTTGCACGCAAAAATGACGTATTTTGCTATCCCTATAAAAATAATAGGCGCGAGAGAGCACGATACATTGTGGGAAAGCTAAATTTGTCAACATGCTATTTCATTTGGAGAATTTTTCATTCCAAATCGTCACCCCTGTCAAAAATTCGTGTGTCTGTGTGCGTTTTTGGTCACACGTTTTTTGCAGGGTATGTATGTGCGTGCTGCTACATATCCTACTTGTAGACCTGTACAATGCACTGTCATTTTGATGACAGCATGAAACGTCGATGGGTTAGTGGAGAGCGAAAAAAGCTTTGAATGTGTGAGTGAACTGGTTACCTCCGTCTTGTAGGGTACACCTGATTCGACCAACCTTAAGCCGGAGTCATTGGTGCCGTATGTCGTATCGCTGTATCCGTATCCCTAACATAATCAGCTTTTTATCGTTACGACGGTAAACCAAAACCCAGTTGGTTGGCTACGATACGGTTACGACCTTAGCAGCACCAATAATCGATTGCATTGATTCTCATAAGGTTGGTCGAATCAGCTGTTCAAAGGTTACCGATACGGTTACCGATAAAGCACCAATGTCTCCAGCTTTATGAGAACCAATGCAATCGATTATTGGTGCCGCTAAAGGCCAAATTAAACTTCCTTAACCCTAACGCCATAGTCGTAACCATACCCATACCCATCTCCAATGTGATCGATTAATGGTGCCTTTACACAAAAAAGGTAGTAGGTCTAGTATCGAGAACTATAGAGGTATAGCTAAGCTTTCAGCTATTCCCAAAACATTTGAGCGAATAATTACATGTCAACTTCAACACATGTGTAGCTCCATATTATCGCCCTGCCAGCATGGGTTTGTGCCGCGTAGATCAACTACTACCAACTTGCTAGAGTTTACTTCTTTTGTAATGGATGGATTTTTAAACAATAGGCAAACGGATGTGATCTATACCGACTTCAGTAAAGCGTTTGACTCTGTCAATCATGAGCTTTTAGTTTACAAACTTGATTTACTTGGATTTCCAAAGCATTTGCTTGCATGGCTCTAAAGCTATCTCGCGAATCGGACTCAAGAAGTTTTGTTTAAAAACAGCTTTTCTAGGTTGTTTGATGTAACGTCTGGTGTGCCTCAGGGTAGTCATTTGGGTCCGTTACTTTTTACCTTGTTTATAAATGACTTACCACATGCAGATGATGTTAAACTTTGTTACTCATACTTGCCTTCGGGGTCTTCCCGTGTGGAGTTTCTTCAGGCAGACTTGGACTCATTTCAATGTTGGTGTACTGCAAATTTACTAGTTTGGAATTGCTCGAAGTGTAAACTAATGACATTTCACCGAGTGAAGCCAAGTTTGGCATCGTATACGTTAAACATCACGCCTTTGGAGCGTATATCTGCCGTAAGTGATCTAGGCGTTCTTTTTGATCCTAAACTGACTTTTAATACGCATATCTCATCAATGGTAAGCAAAGCAACGGATATACTCGGTTTTGTGAAGCGATGGGCTAAGGAGTTTAATGATCCGTATCTGACTAAGACCCTCTACACATCGTTGGTACGACCAATCTTAGAGTATTGTTCGTGTGTCTGGTGCCCAGGGTATCAAAACTTTATAAAGCGTATTGAGTCAGTACAGAAGCAATTCATTATATTTGCACTACGTGGTCTTAACTGGGATTCTAGTGTGCATTTGCCACCATATAGAAATATGCTTCTCCTTATAAATCTGCCAACTTTAGAAAATCGAAGAACTTTACTCGGGGTAATGTTCATTCACAAGCTCATTATGGGCGAGATCGACTCATCTGATCTTGTTAGTAAACCAAATTTTGCTGTTCCTGGTAGAACGTCCAGGCACTTTGTGCCTTTTTATTTACCACTTTGCCGGCAAAATTTTGCTAAAAATAATCCACTGCGAAGTTGGTGTTCGCACTACAACAGCTTGTATAACTGCATCAATTTTGAATGTTCGTTTTCCGAGTTGCATAATTCAATACTGTCACGTCTGGCCTGATATTTTGTACTTTCTTTCCTATGTATGGTTGAATTTAAATATTTTTAATTCTAACATTAATTTTATGTTTTATATATCTTAGTAGTCGACCGCATTGTGTCTGTGTCGACTTTAATCCAAATAAATTAAATTAAATTAAATAAAAATTAAATCAACCTAAAAATCGTGAAAATTTCATAAAAATGAATAAAACGCAAAAAATTACAAAAATATTCCACAAAAAATAAGTCTCTTAGTCAAAACGTATCCAAAACAATAAATAAAATACACAAAAAGTTAATAAACTCACCAACTCAAATATTTTTAGGTTATGGTTATGGCGAAAAACCGAAAACCAATTGGTTGGCTATGGTATGGTTATGGCGTTAGCGTTATGGTATGGCACCATTAATCGATTACATTGATTTCCATAAGGTAGGTTCGATCAGCTGTTTTATCTGGTTATAAGTCACCATCAATTAGCCCTTAAGGTCGTAACCGTATCGTAGCTACCCAATTGGTTTTTGGTTAACCGTTGTAACGATAAACAGCTGATTACGTTAGGGATACGACTACAGCGATACGACAAACGACGCCAATGTCTAGAGCTTTAAGCCGGAGTCAATAATCGATTGCATTGATTCTCATAAGGTTGGTGAATCAGCTGTTAAAAGGTTACCGATAAAGCACCCATATCTCCAGCTTTAAGCTGGAGACATTGGTGCTTTATCGGTAACCGTATCGGTAACCTTTTAACAGCTGATTCGACCAACCTTATGAGAATCAATGCAATCGATTATTGGTGCCGCTAAGGTCGTAACCGTATCATAGCCAACCAATTGGGTTTTGGTTTACCGTCGTAACGATAAACAGCTGATTACGTTAGGGATACGGATGCAGCGATACGACATACGGCACCAATGACTCCAGCTTTAGGTTTTCACACTTTTGACCCGATACCCGATACCAAGAAAATTTGTAGTCAATAATTTTGGATCGACTACTGAGGCATCGGAGAAAAGTACCCTGCAAAAATCGCGAGTACCCCATGCATGCATGAATGGGCAAACCGAGTACTCCAAAATTAAGCACAATTCATACAAAAAAATTGGTCCAATTAACATTTCGATGCCCTAGGACTGGACCATATACTCCAGCTCCGCATTACATCAGAGTAATCCATGGAGTACCCACAGTCCAATAAACATCCTGTAGTGATTACAATCGTTAAAAACTAGCAATGATCGGCTTACAATATGTTCGTGTAGAAACATGAGTTGGTCCATTGCTGCATTACAGTGGACTACAATGGTAAGTACTCCAGTGGACCACATGATCCAACGATTTTTGCAGGGTAGTTGTATCACAATTCACACATAGAAAATTGTTCATTCACGAGTTCAAAATTGCTCGTTCTGCCATCTACGTCACACTTGACTGCTTCAGCGAATGAAAGAAAGAGAGAAAAAACAAGAGCTAAAGGAAAATTACGTAAAAATTGCTCATAAAAAACAGCTGAACTAATGTTTATATGCGCAATGCGGCACCTCCTAATATTCCATCATGTAGTTGTATCGACAAACACTCGAAACCATTTTTAATCAAACTAATGGCCGTGACACAATAACATTTTTCATATAGATGAATTTAACACAAGCGTATGCATTCCAATAACATCGCCACAATCAAGCAAGATGTTGCGTTTGTAAATATTAAGGAACTTCAGACTTGGCAATTGAAGTTTATTACGCCTTGCCCATTCACATACAAAATTTCGCAAATCACTGTTGGAAACATTCTCCCTATACAACAAAAGTACTTGCTAACATATTTTGTGTCGTATTCGATTGTTATATTGCAGTTTTCAATTGCGAAAAATGTTATACTAGGTTCAAACACACACCAAATTGGCAATTTATACTATTTGGGCAATTTATTACGCAATTTGTCATATAATAAATTATAATAATAAATTGCCAATTTAAAAAAAATTGCGTAATAAATTGTTTCAAACTGCAAATGCAACATTGTAAAGTGTGTTTATTGAGTATACTTAAACGTCAGTTACGCATGGCTGAACTATATGGTTGGCTCATCTAATCAGCTGATTTTATGTCTTTCATTTCACTGGAGTACGGATTTCAAAAGAAGATGGCAAAATCAAAATGAAACCAAAACATTGAACACATTTTCTTACAACACTCAAAAATTTCAAAGTTTTATGTTTTCATTCTATTTCATTCGCCTAATAATGTGCGTGTTCATTTTGGCAGTCTGAACAAAGGTATGTTCTTGCTGTAGAGATGAGCCAACCAGCTATCAAATTACTATTGTGTAAGCTAAATCGAGTTGTATGAACAGCACTCAATTCAAATCGAAATTTCCTCAATTTATTTTTCTGTTTGAACATAGTATTAGACATTTTACCAACCAGTGGGAAAAATAATTACACTTGCAAAGTGTGCCAACACCCTTAGCCAAAGCAAATGTAAAATTCTTCTTCTTATGCTTTGCTTGGAACAAAATTGGGGAGTTGGCTACTTTTCAATATCAGATGGCGCCAGTGTCGCTCATTCTACCGTTCTCCATAAAAATACGTGCAATCTACTCATAATGCATAAGCATGTGTTAAACTCATCTATATGAAGAACTGCTTATGTGTCGGACCTATAAGTGTGATATCTTATGCCCGAATTGCCGTTTACAACTCAACTTAGTTGGGTTGTAATTAAAACAACTCAAGTTTAAGACAACTCTACTCCTGTTTGGTATTACGAATTACAACTTATTTCAGTTGAATTGAGTTGCCCACTTCAGAAAGTTAGATTTGACAGATAAATGAACAGCTGACCAATTTGTGGCGGAAATTTAAGTATTTGCAAAAGTTATTCTTGCCGTCATCCGGTGGAAAAATCCTGAGCCAGATAAATAATTTTGCATGTAAATTCAACAACAACGATTTGAGCCAGATAAATCCAGATAAAGTCTGGTTCAATTTGTGAGCCAGATAATTTGTTAATATCTTCCTTTTAGGTTGGCAACGCGGCCTTTAATATACCTCTTTTTTCAAAAATAGATGTCGCTGCTTAGCCTTTCGACGTATGAGTTAAATGAAAAACAGTGGCGACATCTGCCTATCACATTTCACGTGTGCGAAAATTTCACGGCATCTGCTTTTCAAGTCTCTTAATGATCCAGAGCATTCCCGTGAGAAGTGAGCGTGAGCCGGAGCTGTAAAACTCATTGGAAGACGGCATCTGTTATTAAAGGTAAGGCCACATTAGGCTGCACTACGCAGCACTGCACTGCACTACAAAATATTCTTTACATGCAAAGAATATTTTGTAGTGCAGTGCAGTGCTGCGTGGTGCAGCCTAATATGGCCTTACCTTTATATGAAATCTATTTAATAATGGCGAAAATGTTGGTGATTGACATGTCGCGAATACGGAAAACATTCGCGTGATCATTCCAATCCCTTGGAACTACCAAGCACCAAGTAAGAAAATGTTGAAGTGACAAATGATGAGCTTCTAATGAAGATATTTTGCTGATTTCAAAGGAACCATTTTGATCATTACTAAACAAAATTAAGGACCATTTCCGCATACTCGTTAATATTTTAAAATTATGCGCCACACTCCGATTCCTACCTGACGGCTGCTATCAAATATGCTGTGGAAATGATTTTGGTGTTGGACTGGTTTTAGTATTATTGAGGAGCATATTTGTGCGAAGTGGATTAAAACCCAAACATCAAAAATTGTATTTTACTCTAAAGCAGGATTCCCAGGAGTAGTGATTCGGAATGTCGCTCAATAAAGTCAAAAAGTTAGTCAATATAATCCTTCGCTAAACATTGTTTTTTTTTTTCTATAAATGTGTACAAAATTGTTGATTATTGTTTGATTAAAAAAGGTTTAACTACCGGCTTTAAATTTTTTTATTATTTTTTTTTTTTGTAACGTTTTATGAGCCCGTACACCATCTAACTCTTATCAAAGGTGGTATCAAAAGACGCGTTTCGATCTCCGTTTTAGGATTCGAAAGCGGAAATTAAAAATTTTATTTCTGTCGAAAAATATTTACAAAACCCACAAAATGGCCCGAGAGGGTCCGAAATATGAGGCCCGTTCTACAGTTTTTTTGCACAGAACATCTTCTGCGTTGGCGGCCCTTGGCCGCGATTTGTAAAAATAACCCTGGTTGGGTCCAATACCTTTCTGTATTGGTGTGTACAAAAAATCTGGCAAAATACAACAACCATATGAAAATTTGGAACGACAGAAATTAAATTTTTAATTTTTGCTTTCGGATTCTAAAACCGGAGGTCGAAACGTGCCTTTTGATACCAACTTTGAAAATTTTTGTTAAAAATTAGGTAGTGAACCTGTTATGGATTCGCATTTTCTAAGGGAAGCAGTAAGGAAGGCGGTCGGCATGATGTGGTGGTGCACAGTGGCTAGTCATTGTCGGCTGGGGCGGGTCCTTGCCAACCTTACTGTTCCTGCGCCATAAACAGAAAAAAATTCCTATCATGCCTATCAAAACCAAAAGCTGTCAAAATCAAAAACCCTGACAGAAGCGCAGAGACCGACTCAAAACGCCTATAAATTCAAATTAAAACAACATCCGGCCGAACCGGATGTCACGGACAGACCGTTAAACGTTTAAATTCAAAAAAAATAACCGCAAAAAAAAATTTACGAACCGGACATGACCGGTTATTAACTGCTGAAAGTCAAAGAAAAAAAATGCTGAAAATTAAAAGAAAACAAGGCCGAATATATATAGGGGGCGCCGCGGGTGGTGTTGCGATGCCCGGTGCTGATCTCACCCTCAAAAACCATGGCCACCGACGCACCTGTATTTCGGTGGCCCCTTACCTGTATGCCTACATGCCTTCTAAGTCAATTCGAATGCCAGCATTCCCATTATAATTACAACTTTATTTATAATTCATCATAAAAAAACTGAAATATAATTAAGTTTGTCTATGTGTTTTAATCTTTGCAAGCTTCCAGCTCATAAGGCAATACAATCTGTTTTTTTTTTTATTTACTTTCGTGAAGTCTAAGTTAGAATTTTGGTTGGCTTACATAACTATTTTATAAATTCATAAACGTATATAGGTTGGCACCTATCGGTATAATAAATTTATTATAATAATGTCTTTGGTATCTTTGTTTCTAAATACCCTCTTTAAATGCTATTCTGTTTTGCGTACATAAATTCTGTTATCTGTCTAATAGCAAGTTTTGGTTGACTTACTATTGATGTGTTTATGTACATAGAGCAGCCTATTTAACTTATTGGGTAGGTAGGGATTAGTAAGATTTTTGAATCTGCACATCCGTGCATTTCTTTACATATGAATTGATTTCCTTATATCTGCCAACAAGGTACCCAACAAAAAAATATCTAGTTCATGAACTACCGTACATGCATGTCTGTAGGTAGGTATGTTAGAAGTGAAGGAATCAAAATATATGCAGAAAAAAGAAATGGATATTCACTGGTAGGAGTGATTAACCATACCAAAAAAAAAAAATATATATATATATATTTCTTTATTCGTTTGGGTGAAACGTGCTTGAATCAAGGTAATATTCATTTTCGTATTAAATTCAAGAATGATTGCGCGAGCAGTTAGGGTATTTATACAATTTAAATGTATGCATATATGCATGTGTACTAAAAACTAGAAAATTATTGTACATATAAGATGTCATGAAATCAAATGATATACTAGACAAATGCTAAATACAATATTGGATAAGTTTTGATCTAGTGCTAAGTAGGGATGGTTGCATTAGTATAACAAATAAATCACTAATTCACAAGTGAAACCGAAACAATATTGCGATTTAGTTTTTCTGTAACTTACAAAATTTATGATCAAATTTTCCAAATGGCATTGAATGGCCTATGCGTGTATATGTATCCTATCTTAAATGAGTCTTACTGAATGCTACGTTATTTCAATTGTAGGCACTAAAAGTTAATAAATACGTGCATAACATTTAGGTATGTGTTCGTGTTAATTATAAAATACTTCATGATTGTCCAGAATCAAAAAAAAGAAGTTGCAGGGAAAATGTTTCAACATTGGCATAATTGGTGCTTGCAAAGGGTTGCACGTACGTACATACAAATAAACCATAATAGCATACGTTTAAAAGCTGATCGCATTACTATATAATTTGGTTGGATTTATACATTGAAAATATATTACGATTTAGCGAAGTTTGTCGCCTTGACATGACAGTCTATTTTCTGGCAGATAATTCCAATGGTCTCTTTTAAATTGGCTTATACTAGTACAAAAGCATAGTAGTATATAGTTATGATAGGTATATCTGCGAGTAAAAAAAAAGTAGCAAATTGGTTTGCAAGTTGCATCAATTAATCTTCTATTTCCATTTCCCTCAATTGTAAAACCGGATTTACTGATTTAAACAACAACGACTGTCAACCAATTTCGAAACCGTTTTGGAGAGCGATGTAGCCTAATTTAAGACGAGTTCCAGGTTATATATATAATTTTGGTCCACACAACAATGAGAATTTTGCTTTGGAAATTATAAAAATTGCGTATCATTTTTGCTGCAATTTTATTGCTCGCAGGTGTATGTACGACATCCTACATTATACAAGCCTCTACACATTAAAATCTAATCTACTGTTCAAAACAATTTAACTAACTTTTTAACGCGGTAAAATATGTCGGATACAAAATCAAAACATTTACAAGTGAATTATCAAAATTTTGTACATAGTTTTGGCTGCTTTAGCTATATGACCATTTCATATAGGGTGGTGCGTATGCTTTGGTTATTCCTCATCGACCTGGTGCCGGTGGCGAACTTTCTTTTGTTTTGTTAAACAAACTTGTAGAGCTAATTATAAGTTCACTCGCGCGAAGGCAAAATATAAAGGAACGGACTCACCCAGTATGTGGTTCAGGTTGCGGTGGCCGGCGTTGGTGGTTGTTTCACTCTGGTCCGAGGTGATCGAGCTAACCTGGTGGCAATGAAATTCCGTGTAGACCTTTACTATCTGGATGACTGGGTGCTAATTCTGCCGTTCGTTGTATTACGCTTCAGCGTGCTGTTGGCCCTGGAGGCGGGATTGGTGTCGGACGTTTTTCCGGAGGTGGTATGGTAGTTCGTACACGTAGAGAAAGGGGTTTATCTTCGAATTGCAATGGTTCTCGTCACCATTTAGCGCAGTGCCGTCCGAGTCGGAATCACTATAACTTTCCTCGCTAGGAGTGACTGTGAAACGCCGACTTACTGCATCACTTGACGTTTTGTATAGTTTATTACCACCTGATTGTTCCTCTAGCAGTTTGGCTAAGGCACCGGCCTGCAATTCCTCGTTGCAGTCTTTTGGTTCTTCCCCAATGCCGCTTGACTACTTGCACAGCCGGCTAGGGTGTTTGGCGATCACCTAAATATACATGGGGATGTGCAGTTGAGGCAGCAATAGTGCTGATAAGGCAGTTGGCGCCTTGCTGGTGAAGTTGTGTTCACGGATGTTATACGATCCGTTTTTCTCTTTTTCTTTTTTTGGCCCGCCTCAAAATTTTACTGTCTTTTCCTTGTTTTTCGATACTTTTCATCGCAACTTTCGCCACATCACTAGGTGTGTTCGCGCGAATACGCTCCCAAGTGGATCGTAGCCGTAGACCGTAGCAGCAGACCGTAACAAACCGTCTTGTAAAACGTTACATTTTTTCAAAACAACTGCAAAATTGTATGAGACAACTGCTAGTAATCAGTTGTAAGATTTTGACGTCTTTGACCACTACACTAACACAAGGTTGTAAACGGTAATGCCACAAAAAGTTGTTAGACTAGACAACTCAACCGATATTTTTTTGACAGTTTGAGTTGTAATCTG
The DNA here is from genome assembly GCF_040869045.1 of Eurosta solidaginis. Classification (NCBI taxonomy): domain Eukaryota; kingdom Metazoa; phylum Arthropoda; class Insecta; order Diptera; family Tephritidae; genus Eurosta; species Eurosta solidaginis. Next base: position 50,758,121 of record NC_090322.1, read on the forward strand.
TAATACCAAATTGCGAAATTTCAACCCAACCAGAGTTGAGTTGTAAACGGTAATAGGGGCATTATCTGTCAACTGCCTGACAGGATGTTCAATATGGCTACTTTTTAGCGTTTTGACAGGGTGTTCAATATGGCGGCGCATAGGGCCGGCTATCTTCAGTGGGTGATAGAAAGAGATACACAATGAGACAGCGATAGTCAATTACAAATCAGGTGATCCAATCACTTTGGAATTTTGACGTCTATGCAGAATATATCACACTTAGTTTGATTCACAATGCTCGACACGCTCGTATCAATTAATTTGATTATTACTTACTATATTGGAATTGTTGGCGGCCGCCATGATGTGATGGTAGAATTAGCAGACAATTTTTCTAAGCGGGGTCGCCCCTCGGCAGTGTTTGGCAAGCACTCCGAGTGTATTTCTGTCATGAAAAGCTCTAAGTGAAAACTAATCTGCCTTGCATATGCCGTTCGGAGTCGGCATAAAACAAGTAGGTTCTGCCCGCAAATTTGTAGGAAAAATTAAAAGGAGCACGACGCATATTGGAAGAGAAGCTCGGCCTAAAATCTCTTCGGAGGTTATCGCGCCCTTCATTTATTTTATTTTTATTGGAATTGTTTCACAAATCTTGATATACTCTGTAACGGATTATATCTATTTCCTTCATCGTTTTCAGTGCTTTAATATTCTTCTTGGCAAATTATTAAAGGTGATATGATATTTTTGTAAATTAGAACCTCAAAATGCTATAAAAGGATGGCATTTTGGATGAACATTTTTTAGTATCGGTAATTGTAGATGGTGGTTTAAAAAGGTGAGTTTTACGTCAATATCAATATTCGAATGGCAGAAATAAAAAAAAAATTACCGCGGACTGCTTTAAAACCCTGGCGCTCTATAAAAAATCAAACACCTTTCTGAATACATGTTGGAACGTTTTGCTGCGTAGCTACGCCTGCCAGGTGTGTTCAACGTATGGCCGCAAATATATCTTGCTACACAAAGTATATGGGTTGTAAAGCGATCTTTAGTCGCTTTGACACTTCTTAGCGCCATAAGAGTACAATGGAATACATTTCCGCTTCCTTCGCTTGAAATCGATCAACCACGCTAGATTTACATATAACTCTTGAATGATGGGAGTAATACTGTTCGTGGTATTATATATATAAATAAATTAGTGGTACCCGACAGATCATATTCTGGGTCACCCTGGTCCACCTTTTTGTCGGTATCTCGAAAAGCCTTCACATATACAATTCCCTTTTAAAACCCTCAATAATACCTTTAATTTGGTACCCATATCGTACAAACACATTATAGTCACCCCTGGCCCACCTTTATGGCGATATCCCGAAAAGGCGTCCACCTATAGAACTAAGGCCCACTCCCTACTCATTTATCACCTTTAATTTAATACCCATGTCATACAAACACGTTCCAGGGTTACCCAAGGTTCATTTTCCTACATGGAAATTTTCCCTTATTTGACAAAGGATGATGTAAATCGTTCCAAAAAACGTCACCCTTGGTCTACAATTTGGTCGTTATTTCCCAAACGTATGTGATATGGAATTAAAAACCACTTATAAACCATCTAAGAAACCCTACGAAACCAACGCAGCTATAATTATACTCAGATGAGCAGAGCTCACAGAGTATATTAATTTTGTTCGCATAACGGTATTCCGTAACGGTATAAACTAATCGAGATAAATTTAGAGTTCATACACTCAGCTGAGCATGTAATGTTCGGTTATACCCGAATTTAGCCTTCCTTACTTCTTTTAATTACTTTTGAATGGGTTAAAAGCAGACCTGTTAAATTTGAATTAGCATTAATAATCAATTTATTAGATGCCTATTTTAATGGCCAATGATTATTTCAATTGTTTTCCGTAAAAAGCAATTACCAATTGATTACCATTAGAAAAAAATCAAAAAAAAAATCATGATTTTTTCCGATTACTTAAAAAAATCAAAAATAATCAAAAGTAATCAAAAAAGGCGTTTTTGATAACTTTTGATTTTTTCGATTATTTTTGATTTTTTTTTGATTATTTTTAATTATTTTTCTGCTTTGTTGAAAGAAAAATTCTCGTTTGTTGCATGCACGGAACAATTTCAACATACAAGTACATGTTAGGATCCAATATTAAATCGTAACCGCTTATCGAGGCAAATATATACATGCAACATATAGGGCGAATGGTATATGAGCGTTGATTTAAACATATACTCCGGTAAGTATATACACGTGCATAATTTCCTACACTCATTATATAAAATAATAACGATCCTCTATGGTTCATCCTTAAGTCAAGCCAATTTTGTTTTGTAAACAAAATTAATATATCCACTATTTTGGATTACGTTATGGCTATGCACTGTAGAGGTTTACGCCGATCATTTTATCGGCGGCGGCGGCGTAGGCTCTATTATAACGTACGACGGCGCGCCACCTACGCCGCCGCCGCCGGTGCTCTTACTTTAAAAGCTTGATTTTTCTATTTAAAAAAATAATATTTAGGAAAGGTTTTGTTTGGAAATCAACGTGTTGGCCATTTCGGAAAGATCCGGGGTTTTTGCATCAAAATCTCGCAGACCGTTCAAAAATTTTCAGGAGTAGCTCCTTGCGAAGGGATTGTCCCTCGTTCGCATGCTCCAGAGAGGCTTCGAACCTAACCCCGGTCTTTGGAATTGGTACTGCTGCGTCTGCTGAAAAGAAATAGAGATACATAAAATAGTCACACTTTTGCCTGTATATCTCTTGCAAAGCGTAGTTTCACCTGGGTTAACTCCTAATAATCGTCGCGAACACAATTTCTTTAAATCATTTGTCGCTCCTTGGCGGTCACGCATAAAGGCGACTTAGGGTTGCTATGAGTGGTATATTAATACTCATGACTATCGTGGCACAGGGCGCCTCCAGTTTTTACGGCTGTTTTTAAGAGCTAAAATTTCCGATGTGCGAACAGTAGGAATCCCTACCACCAGGCGCTACCACGCCTCCTGAACCTCGCACCATATGCCAGTACATAAGCTATACGACTGCGACTACGAACTCATACCTTCGTCGACGTCACTTTCCTAGAAGCTCTAGGTGTAGCTCCGAAGACTTTCCAACGGATGCTTTTGTTGCGCTATGCTGCCGAGCTACACTTTGAAACGTCAGGGAGTGTCTATTCGGCCAAAGATACCGCCCTCGAAATCATAAGCAGTCTAAGTGGATGTCATTGCGTCATGGGTGAAAATCCGTATAATCCTCGGCGCATCTACATAATTAAAATTTTACAAGGCCCCTGGATAAAATTTTTAAAATGTAGACCAAAGATTGCAGACGTTTGTGTTCACAACATTGATTTCAATAGTCTTCGTTAAATCAAATTTAGAATGAAAGTCGACGGATTTTAAGTTGAAAGTTTTTAACTACTGTTTTCCGGCCTTACGATATAGGAGCTCATTATGGATGACCGCGTAGCTTCAGTTTTCAGACAAGTTCGACTGTCCACTACGTTAGGGTAGTATCACACACGGTCATTAGTTCCACTGTCTTGGGAATGCTTTGGCTTCACCACTTTGAGTGTTCTTGCGAAGGACAAAGCCTCACCTGGTAGATATATGTGCCTACGTATTCAAAATTGTAAAAGGAGCCGTAACGTGTAGGTGATATTTAAACTTGGTTGATAGACTATAATCAATGTGATTCACTCCAAGGGACTAGTTTTGGATAGGGCCGCCAACTTTAGGAAATGTCAAACCGGGAGACTTGGGTGTTGAAGGATGAAGTGTGAAAATCAAAATTAACATTTCAGATGCTATTGTATATTTTCGCAAATAAACAACAGATGTTTGAATGTAAGCCCAAGCGATTTTTCAAACCCTTCTCATATGTACATATATCCTCAACTTAAGTATGAGGTAAGAATAATTTCAAAGGAGTGTTTATACCCCTAGAACCTACTAAAGGATTTTGCATCACTGATATCGCTTATTCTTGAGGACAATTTAAAAACATGTTCGCCTTGGGTCATTTTATTTGAATTAATTGTTCATTATTAATTTTTTCAAAAATGCAAAGTGAGCATATAAATTTATTATATAACTTTTCTTTTAGTATTTTGTTTTAATAACTTGCTGAATTGGGTGATGGAAAGTCCGTGTTAAGCCGACATCGAAAGCGCCTGTTATTTTAAATAACTTTTGAATAGTTATAAAGAGTTGAATTTCGCAATTAGTTTCTTATAACTGGCAGTGATGCGCATCCGTTGATACAACTTTCGACCATATCCGACCAATTTTCGACATGAAAAATAAATGGCCTAAACAGTCTTAAACGAGTAGAAAATATAGTAACGCGCCGGACGCCGCGCCGCCACGCCGATATTTTTGACGCGGCGGCGTGCGAAAAACGACCAAAATCGGCGGCGGCGTTTATCGGCGGCGTAAATCTCTAATGCACTGATTGTTTTGTACATACAAGTACATTAGAGGTTGTACCGGTATATAGTGAGCGCTTATCTTTTTTTTTTTTTTTGCGGGGAGGCTGATAAATGCGTAATGCACCATAATTGCTGCCGTCAGCAGCAACCGTGTGTCCATAGACTAAAAAACAGCCCCGTTCTGGAACCGTCGCCCACCCCGGCACCACTTTCGCATTACTTGTAATGAACCAGTCGCATCATGCCTCCGTTGGCTACCTTATAGTGCACCATCTATGCAAAGAAGCTGGCCTCATTAATGTTTGTCATTCAAGCACAAACTTCTTCACTTAGACAATTGTCTAGCTTACTTGGCACTGAATTAAGGAACATCAGGTCTGCTATGCTAGCTCTCCGAGTGGGTATAGGGTTTAAGGAGCGGGTACTCTGTTTGCTACAGCCGGCTAGTCTACGGCGTATATGGGGGGATCTTGCTCCTACACTAACTTTTACCTCGGTTTCTCATAAAAAAAAATCAAACAGAGATTTACTAAAAAAAGTTACATTTTGAGGCCGTCGAAGGGTTAGGCTCATCCAAATAAAACAATACCCAAAAGAACGTATCAAATTTACTACGGAAATGAAAATAAAGAAATATGAAATAGTGTAAATAATATCAAAAAGTGTCTGAAAAAATATTTGTGAAATTTGTGTTGTGTTGTTGATTTAAATGTCGGCCATTGCTGAAACGTAGCAAAACAAAAATGTGCAAGAGGATGAAGTGTGAGTGTGAAAGTGTGACAAAGGACAAAGGAAAAAGTGTTTTTATTTTAATTTTGATATAATAGCCAAAATAAGTGTTTATATTATATTTAAGTTGCATTAGTTGTATTTGAAAACTGTGCAACAACATATAAATAAGCAAGTGTTTTGATTTCAATCAAACAAAATCAAAAGTGAATTGTGAAGCAGTGTGTAGGAAAATAAATAATAATAAATTTGGGTAAGTATATTTAATTACAATATTCTTGTATATAAAAGTGAATGTGTTGAGTGAAATGATTACATAGTTGGGCACATTACAATGTCAACCTTGGCCAAAAGGCAGAAAAGTGCTAAAAGCTTATGTTTATCTTTTGCTTGCTTCATCATTTTAAGTGAAGTTTACTTGACTTTTTGCTAAGGACGACATTGCAAAAAAATTTAAAGCTATTGCATAGATTTTATCGCGTGCTTGGCGACTAAATCAAAAAAAAAAACCGTAACGAATATTTGTCAAAAAAGGTTCGAAAAGGTTCAAAAAGGTTCGGTGTTAGCAACAAGCAGTTAAAGTTAAAATTAAAGTTAAGGTTAAAGTTAAAGTTAAAGTTAGAGTTAAAGTTAAAGTGAATGTTAAAGTTAAAGTTAAAAATAAAGTTAAAGTTAGAGTTAAAGTTAAAGTTAAAGTGAAAGTGAAAGTTAAGGTCAAAGTTAAAGTGAATGTTGAAGTTAAAGTCAAAGTTAAAAATAAAGTTAAAGTTATAAATAAAGTTAAAGTTAAAGTTAAGGTCAAAGTTAAAGAAAACAAAATGTTGCATAAATATTATAATTGCATAAGTTGGTAATATGCAATAGCTTTAACGCGGCAGTCCCCAAGTGCCACACGTCCTTTTTTAAATTTTTAATTTAATTTTATTTTAATTAAATTTTATTTTAATTTAATTTAATTTCCATTTAGTTTATTTGGTTTTACTTTGCTTGATTTTTGTGCCAGTGAATGGTATCTTTAATATTAAATTGGATCAACCATACCCCATCTGATCACCCCCAACGGCCTCCCTGGACCCTTAATCTATTATCTACTGGCTAAACAGTTTTCGGGACTTTTTTGGGACTATTCCGGGACCTTTTTGAGACCCTTCCGAGAACAATTCTGAATGATTTTGGGATCCCCAAGCTCATTTAGTTCTTTCTTTTTTATTACAAAAATAAAATACGCTAGTCAGAAAAAAGTTTTTTAACAGATAATGCTGATAATACCAATTTCACACAGAAACTAATCAAATATATCCCTATTTTTGAAAAAGCTACATAAATATATAATAATTTTTTCTTTTATTATTGTTTCTTTTTCAGATGTCAGATAACGGCTTGTATTGAATTAACACGTTTCGCACGCATTTGAATTCCTAGCTGACATTAAGCAACCAGGTTAAATAATCTTTTATTTCTTTATTTATTTACATTACTCTTTACTTTTGTGTTTTTCAGACATGTCGGCGACGTAACCATTGAAATATATATGTATATACATACATACAAATATAACAATATATACACATATACATACATAGATACATAGATAGGTATATAAATATTATTCATATTTTGTTGTTTTTTACTAATTTCCAATTTATTTCATTTATATTATTCATATTTTGTTGTTTTTACTAATTTCCAATTTATTTCATTTATTGATTTCAATTTTCCAGATGTCGCACTAAAAAAGGACGAGTGTTGGAACATGAGTGCTGGAACAGGACGAGTGTTGGAACAGGAGGAGTGCTGGAACAGGACGAGTGTTGGAACAGGACGAGTGCTGGAACAGGACGAGTGCTGGAATAGGACGAGTGCTGGAACAGGACGAGTGCTGCAACAGGACGAGTGTTGGTACAGGACGAGTGATGGAATCCACTTTTTTTTTAATTTTTTCTTTTCAGCTTTTCTCTTGTATTTCAGGTTTTTTTCTTTTCAGCTTTTCTCTTATATTTCAGCCAAGTAGTTGTTGCGTACTACTTTTCTTTTTTTCTCTTTCAGGGAAGAAGATTTGGTTTTGTCGAAGTGGATGAAGCCAGGTTTTCAAGAGGCAAGTAAATAAGATTCGGTGCATATTTGAGAAAACTTCATACTTTAGTCAAATTATTATGGTGCTTTTTTAAATATGCACAGAATTGATTGAGTGACAAATGACGAAATCGTGGGAGAAGTTGCCATTATATGGCAGTAAGCAAGCTTCGCAATTCTTGTTAAAAAAATTGTCATATGTGTTTGTTTAATATAAGCTTTAAGTTCAAAAAAAGAAAAATAAATAAAAAAATTTAATTGAATTAAATAAGAAATATATGTATATTAAAAAAAGAATGTTTTTCAATTATTACTTTGTTGTTAATAGTTCGGTAGGTAAGTATAAAACATTTATTTCTTAGGAAATTTACATTAAATACGTTGAATAAAACGTCTTAATACAAATCCAATTTTTTATGGAATTTTGAGACGGAATCCCCCATAGATATTTGAGTATCTAAAGCTTAGCAGCACGATACAATATTATACATGCATACTAAATTGCTTCTGATATATGCATATATGTACATATGTATTTATGTTCATGAGTTCAATGTACTTTGCTAACATCACAACTCTATTTCTATCTCCATCTCCATCATATGTAGATACAAAAGTGTGTCAAATAACATACGTATATATGTATGTATGTATGTATGATTTTCAACCAATCCTCCACCAAAAAATCCACATAAATCTGGAGACATTGGTGCTTTATCGGTAACCGTATCGGTAACCTTATAACAGCTGATTCGACCAATCTTATGAGAATCAATGCAATCGATTATTGGTGCCGCTAAGGTCGTAACCGTATCGTAGCCAACCAATTGGGTTTAGGTTTACCGACGTAACGATAAACAGCTGATTACGTTAGGGATACGGATACAGCGATACGACATACGGCACCAATGACTCCAGCTTAAGCAACAAATGATAAAATTGATAAGCGCATGCAAGTGCATACATACGTATGTACGTACATGCAAAGACAAGTGCATATGTGCCAAAGTATTTCTTTTATTTTCTGTCTGACAAGTGCATGTGCACCAAGTTAAAAATCAACTTTGCCAAAAAAATGAAAAAATCCAATCCATTTCGGATTTTGTTATGTGGTAGTACCCGGGACGAAGACTTAATAAATGGAATTAAGCAAGGAAAATAATTTTTGCAAAACACCCCGATTTCGGCATAGGTTTTACCAAAAGAGTAACAAAGTAGACAAGATCCTAGACAAGATCCTTTTTATTCATTCTATTTATTTGTATTTTGAAATTTCTCATATTCTATTTTGTTTGATGATCAGACGAAGGCGAGAACGGAGGAAGATTTTTTTTCTATTATTTCTAAAGCCTGAAATATGAGATGGCTATACTCACCCTCGTGCGTAAAATTCTTTGCGTAAAAGGAGTTGCATACATGTGTCCGCACGACCCCCAAAAAATTCGTTTCATATTTTTGACGGACACGCCCTATTTTTTATGAGCGCCTGGTGAAGTAAAAATTTCCCTACAAATAAATAATCTCTTCCTTAAAACTTTAAAGATGGAAAAAATCTCTGCAAAAAAAATAAATTCGAGAAATTTGCTTTTAGACGAGAAGTAGGAGGGAATGGAAGTTTTCCTCGCCTAAAGCCGTGGTTACTCACGAACGTACGTAGAAAAAACGTGTCAGCTGACACGACCTATCTTATGAGTGTGCAATGTAAACGAAAACTCACCGACGTGCAACGCCCGTACGTACGTAGCCCGGAACGTAGAAATCAAAACAATTTTGATTTTTCCGTAAGAACGTGTCAGCTGATCGCTCTCTCACTAGACAGAGTTGCCTAGTAAACTTTTGTGCGCTAATTTTTGACCGTTTGCAATTTTATGCAAAAACGCCTAATTAAAGTTTGAAAAATTGTGGAAATAATTCGAAATAATTATGTAAAAGTGCTGACTATAAATATTTAATCTATTTATACTTATTTAATATGTATTCCGGCCTTTTACAATATGAAAAATTAAATTGGAAAAAGTTGATGTTTCCATAAGCATACATGCAAAATGGTCAGTGGCAACAGTGCTTATCTGTAAACAATACACACACAAATATGTTATGTACATGTACACGGACGCACACATTGATTCCTACGGGCTTGAGAGTTCGGTCAAACGTGCTTCGTACGACAAACGTCCTTACGTACGGCACACGTCGGTGGGTAACTGCCGCATTAGTTATAAGATTGTGTTAGTTTTGGCCTATACGTACGAGGACAGACAAAAAGTGTGCATGTATTAGTAGCAAGAATCGAAATAAAATCAAATTTTAAATTTTGTCTGACTGCTCTGCCATCGATTTCTTGTTCTTCCTTTTATGGCTGTGGATCAGACGTAGGCGGGAATGTAAGATTTCCTCGCCAAAATGTTAGATTGTGTTAGTTTTGGCCTATATGTACGAGGCCGGACGAAAGGTTTGAATGTGTTGGCAATAAGAAACGGCACAAAATAAAAATTTAGGATTTTGTCTGTTTTGATTTTTGTGCTTGTGGATGAGGAGAAGGCGGGTATGGAAGTTAGGAAAAACGTTTGCATATTTTTAGCGACATATGCTATTTTATATGGTCGCCTATTACCATGCCAGCTTTCGATGGTCTCTTCTACCTTTGAGATTTGAACCCAATATGTTTGAAATATTATTGAAAAAAATGTTCCTTTGATATTGTAAGAAAACGCGCTTATCGACAAAAGTTTGCTATTTTGGCGCATTATCAGCATTTTTATAATTTCAGCTAAAAAAAAAAAAAAAAACTAAGAATTAATTTGAGCGGGCTTCAAACCCACAAAAACCTACAATATTTCAGTAGCCTATACAGCTGTGCCACAACAGCTGACAACGTTCCGTAGCCTAACAGGCAGTTATAAGCATGATGCATAAGTTTTAGTCTAGTGAGTGTTGAGTGAATGCGTAGGATATACATACTAACTAACGATAATTTCTGACTTCAAACATATTTATATGTTGTACAAAGAAGATAGCTCTATTATCCTTTGGTTTGTATATTACTTTTTCCTTTGCAGCATTCATTTAGGGATGAGTATTTTTTTTTCTAACATACTCCAATACTCCAGTCAAAGAGGATAAATACAATAAGAGCCGTCACTCGTTATTTTGTGGCGAGTATCTCGCTGGAAAGTGAAAAAATTGATGCCGAATGTTTTCTGAGAGGGACATTTTTAATTGTCTCGCATTAATCCATGCCGTGTAGGCCCCTTGTGCAACTGCGATTTTTGGAAAGAGAATTAAATAAATTAATTAAATACAGTTGAAAAATAAACACAAATACCCCACGAAAATGTATAAAAGACATTTATAAACATCTCGCCCAAAAAAAAGTAGCGACTCTCAGTATACATCGAGTAAATGCCAAAAATATAACGAGTGACGCCTCTTATTGTATTTATCCTCTTTGCTCCAGTAACCCTACATATTTTTCTGATGGCCTGGTGTATTGGACTGTTTTATACATTTTCGGGCTTCCTCTGTTGTGGCCTTGTGAAACAACTTTTTTGATGATTTTGGTTGTTGATTGATTGATTTTGGATGATTTAAAGAAGAAAAAATATAAAAATAAATAAAATGTTGGTATTCGAACCCAGAATCATCAAAAGTTGCGCGCGCAGCGGGGCGAGGACATTATGAATTGTGAATGAAAGTTTGTTAATTGCCACACACCTAAGAATTTAAGGCCACCACGGTTAAAATTAATTGGTGGAAGTGAACAAGTACCATAATTGCTTGCCAAAAAGCACCCCAATTTCGGCATAGATTGTACCGAAAGAGAAACAAAGTATGCAAGACAAGATGATTTTTATTCAATTTATTTGTATTTTGACATTTCTCACATTATCAAACATTACGAATGAAAGTTTGTTAATTGCTCACACCTAAGGCAAAGAGGATAAATACAATAAGAGACGTCACTCGTTATATTTTTGGCATTTACTCGATGTATACTGAGAGGTAGTCGCTACTTTTTTTTTGGGCGAGATGTTTATAAATGTCTTTTATAAATTTTCGTGGGGTATTTGTGTTTATTTTTCAACTGTATTTAATTAATATATTTAATTATCTTTCCAAAAATCAAAGTTGCACAAGGGGCCTACACGGCATGGATAAATGCGAGACAATAAAAATGTCCCTCTCAGAAAACATTCGGCATCAATTTTTTCAATTTCCAGCGAGATACTCGCCACAAAATAACGAGTGACGGCTCTTATTGTATTTATCCTCTTTGCCTAAGGATTCAAAGGCCGCCGCGGTTAAAATCAATTGGTAGAAGTAAACAAGGAATATAATTTTTTGCCAAAAAGCACCCCAATTTCGGCATACATTTTACCGAAAGAGTAACAAAGTAGACAAGATCCCTAGGCAATATCATTTTTATTCATTATTTTTATTTGTATTTTGACACTTCTCATATTTTACGCGGCGAAAATATGCTCGCCGCGGCTTGCATTTGGTGAACTTGGCAAACACGAAAAATAGTGTGTGGCATGTGGTGAACTCCACTAATTTGTTCTTCTGGACTCAACTCGCAAAAAAAACTCGTATACTGGCGTGTTCAACCTTCTTATAATTTTAATTTCTTTGGTATATACATACATACATATATCTCAAGAACGGCGTGATTGAAACCGGCGAATGAATTTGGGAAAAACATAGAATTTTCCATATGCAATTAAATCTTAAAATTTTTTAAATCTCATAGATTTTTGCTGTATGAAATCAAATTTTCGACGAGAACGAAAAAATAAAAAAATTAAACAGTAAGACTACCAAACTCAGCCGACAATGTGTGTATTGATAACTACTCCGTGCGTGTTAATGTTGACACTAGCCTTTTCGAGTTTGTCTTTTCGATAATTGTGATGTTGTCCAAGCCATACTTTCTGTGAGGTCTAACGCAATGGGGCTTGATGGTATATGTTTAAAGTTTTTAAAAGTCATTCTTCCCAAAATCTTTAGTAGTATGTAAATACCGATTCCAGCCCAAATGGTGCAAGGAAAAGTACATACACACACACACACATATATGCTAGGTGTCGCATCCGTTCTTCCGGTTTGTGTTCTGGCAGATCTTCCGCTAGGTGGCGCATAAGAAAAAGCTTAGTGGTGTATAAGAAAAAGCTTAGAGCTTTTTACCTTTAGCAGAGCTTTGCCGTAAACATGACATGATGGCAAGGCATATAAATTATATATATATATATAAGTTAAGGAGCCGAAGGACTAGGGCTCCAAAAAGTTAAAGTTGGGGGCCGCCCCGCGGCCCCATTGCAACCTGAAAATATCCAAATAAAAATAGGTTTTTCCGCTTAACAATATTTACCATTTATTTCCGTTCAATGTCAAAAACAGACTGACTTTATCATTAACTTAAACTAAGCTCTAAGCTTCTACATTAATCTAAGTGATTTCATAATTGCTGACACTGTACTTCCCACGATTGGCCAAAATAATATTTTATCGCTTGCGTGGCGAATCACACGGCTTGCATTTTGTCCGCATATCATATCGCTTACGCTGCAGTTCCCATGGATTGCATTTTGTCTGCTTACGCAATATGATATCGGATCAATTACCTACGTTGGCTTTGCTTGTGTTTGTTGAAGTGTGGTGTCAGCACATTCTTACAAGTAAGTGTGTCTGCCCCCTTGTTAAGTTATATATATATATATCAACAAACCGCAAACTACATACCGACACAGACATACCCATCCATACACATACATTTAGATAAGGGCTACTTGTCTCAATGTATATAAGTTGGACATCTTTTGAGTAAAAAAATGAGGATCGTTATATGGGGGCCCTACATTTTTAAAGGGCCGCAAATTTTTAAATATCCCCTCATATTTCTAATGAGTCCTAGACTTCACCCGAGCCGTTTTAAAGAGTCCCATAGATTTCTAATCGAGCGACTGCTCCCCTATCCCCCACCCCTTCTTTTTTCTCGTCTACAAAAAGTAGCAGTTGGATACCTGTAGTACACCCCAACCCCCTTTTTTTCTCGTCTACAAAAAGGAGTCGATGGGCACTTGTATTACCGCCCCCTTATTTTCTCGTCTGCAAAATGGGCCTGTCGGGCACCCGATCAGGGGCAGATTAAGCATTTTGTTTAGCATTTTATTTTTAATTGATTGTAAGTTTGTGTGTGTGTGTGTACATGCTGCTGCTGGTCCATATATATATATATATATATATCAACAAACCGCAAACTGCATACCGACACAGACATACCCATCCATATACATACATTTAGATAAGGGCTACTTGTCTCAATGTATATAAATTGGACATCTTTTGAGTAAAAAAATGAGGATCGTTAAATGGGGGGGCTACATTTTTAAAGGGCCGCAAATTTTTAAATGTCGCCTCATATTTCTAATGAGTCCTAGACTTCACCCGAGCCGTTTTAAAGAGTCCCATAGATTTCTAATCGAGCGACTGCTCCCCTATCCCCCCACCCCCTTCTTTTTTCTCGTCTACAAAAAGTAGCAGTTGGACACCTGTAGTACACCCCAACCCCCTTTTTTTCTCGTCTACAAAAAGGAGTCGATGGGCAGTTGTATTACCGCCCCCTTATTTTCTCGTCTGCAAAATGGGCCTGTCGGGCACTCGATCAGGGGCAGATAAAGCATTTTGTTTAGCATTTTATTTTTATTTGATTGTAAGTTTGTGTGTGTGTGTGTGTACATGCTGATGCTGGTCCATATATATATGTATATATATATGCATGTGAGAATTTCATAATTAACTAAAGGTTATCTTAATATTCAACTCATGATTTTCTATTATTGAACATTTTATTTGTCTTTTTCTTAGGGTATAAGTATGTATGTACATACTTACACATATGTTTGTACATGGGAATGTCAACAAACTACAAAATACATGCCGATGGCCACATCCATCCATGAGAAACTTGTTCCAATGTAAATACTTCCTTTTTTGTCAAATAAACCTTTTTCAAATAAATAAAAACAATTTTTATTTAAAATTTTAAAATTTTTTATTTATAGTTTTCTCCATACTTTAACGTGGTTAGCAATGCGTAATATACTTGTGTGTGTGTGTATAGTTTCATAAAATTAATACTATTTTTCTAAATAATCTTTTTGACAACATTTGTAAATGGAATATATTCATACATTTTATAATGGATGAGTATACAATAAGCAGCGGTGTTGGCAGATACGGCCTTGTGAAATTTTAGCTCAATCTGAATATCGATGGGACCGCTTTTTATAAATTCATTCTGATGTGTAACATCTAAAACAATTATTGGAGCATGTTGAACAAATTGGTCAGTTGATAAAAGTGGTTGGGGGGTGCGTCCATAGTAACTTTGTTGAAATTTCAAATACATGTCATATAATAGAGCATACCGATTTCGATCAAATTTAATATTAAGATCATCATATGGATATGTAGTGGAATTGAGGTGAACTTTAACATCCAATAAGTCACAATGTGTAAATTTATTTTCATTTTGAAATCCTAAAATAATATAGCGAGGTCTTTCATTTTCACCAACCAATTTGACATTCCATAAGATATTAATGCTTTCCTGTAGAGACGGGTTATGACAAACATCCCAACTTCTAAACGAAATGTTTAGTGGTTGTTTGCTATTAATTGTTCTCAACATAGTTAACCGACACGAGTCTGAAAGTTCAACATGTGGCACTTTCCATGTAATATTTAAAAGTTTTAATAAAGGCTTTTCTGATGGTGTAGTTGACGTCATAACAGCATCATCTTCTTTGGTTCGTGTTAAGATTAATTCATGTTTACAATTAACAATAATTTTATCGAAATCTTCAGCGA
Source organism: Eurosta solidaginis (assembly GCF_040869045.1). Taxonomy (NCBI): domain Eukaryota; kingdom Metazoa; phylum Arthropoda; class Insecta; order Diptera; family Tephritidae; genus Eurosta; species Eurosta solidaginis. The sequence continues at coordinate 50,773,240 of NC_090322.1, forward strand.
ATCCAAGCAGTTTTTTCAACGGTATACAAAAATTAAAGTATCCAGTCTTTAAGCTAGTATTTTCAAATGGACACCACCCTGCATTTTTTTGATTTTTACTCTCAAATTCGTTAAGTGATACATAATTTTTCATTGCTGTTGCAATACCCAACTTTCTAGTGCGATCAATTTCTATTCCATTAATTTCATATCGAATCTCCTCGAATAAATACGCCATACAATTATTAAGAAGCTGCACAGTTTTTGAAACTTGCGAATTACTATTTGATATGAATCCCTCAATGTATAAAATACTCTCACTAGGTAACACATATAGGTCTTGATTTTGTATAGGGATCCGAATTTCATCATTGTTTTGAAACGATTGCAGATATGGTATGTATGTAGCTATGTTAATCCTTTTTTATTATACTATTATCAAATATGGGTTTGGACAAAACGTTTATTATATCACTTATTTTTTAAACTAAATCCTAGACTTATTAGGAACTCCTTATTCGCGGGGGTTAAATCAATTTTATGTTGAACAGGAGATTTTACTTCTTTAGAGTGTAGATTTTTTGTTTTTGTAGCGAATACTTTTGAGGCTGATCTGAAACTATTCAAAAAATCTGTATGTGTTGGCTTTTTATTAAAAATATCATTTTTTAGATAGGTTTTAAATGCAGTCTTATTGATATGTTCTCTCCACGAAAATAAACCAAGGTACCAGTTTGATCAACAACTCTAAGAACTAGAGTGCTTATTTGACGTGTATTAACCGGTAAATATATAAAATTAGCAGGTGTTTCTGAGATTTTATATCCTGGACTAACTCTAAGCGAAAACTGATGAATTGTATGCACAGATAGTTCATTTATATATGATCCGTTGATGATATTACATTCAATAGATATCGTATTTATTTTTGTTATATCCACTGGATTGTTGGAGTAATGAACAATCCCCGGCTTCAGTACTCTTCTACTGAAACCTAGTAATTGAGCGTTCTTTATCAAAATTTAATTCTTCCTTAAAGCTCATAATTTCAGTTCGAAATGTATTAGGCTTAGCGCTTATATGAATATACCCTCGATTTGAAGGGTAATATATTTTAGTAATTGTCTCAACTATATCATCCATTTCATATGTTCCAACAGGCATCTCAATAACATTCGATCCAATGTGAAACAAATTGTTTTCTTTGTCCACATTTGGAATTGTATGATATGAGTCAAAACTGATTAACCCACAGGCATAATCTTGTTTGAGTTCTATGGGAGGAAAATAATTTACAATCAGTATAGATAAATTACCACTTACTGTTAATGAAATCGACATGTTATAGGCTATCATTAAATACTTAACTGAAATAATTATTAAAACACTTTTCTATTTATATGATTTTTAATAATCGGGGATTGCCCATATTGCTTTTTTAAATGTATGAAAACATTTATTTGAAGCAATTTTTTAATTTTATAATTTATTTAATAATTTGGGAAAAATTTAAACAACGTGACATCAGGACGGACAAGGCGACAGCTGTTTCGATTATACCTTGTAAATCTCTTCAAAGCCTTTTCTCCCTTTTCTATTTATTTGTTTATTTATTTACTTTATTAATTTAAATCATTAACATCCACCCAGGAATTGTGTTAAGAAAAGAATCCTAACCATTTAACATAAACTCTTTTTTTTCGACGTCTCAAAACTTTTTCAATTAAATATACATGAGGGAGTTTGGTTTTCAAAAGTTCATATTCGTAAAATCCTCCCTTAATAGCATTACCTTGATAGTCTTCAAGTATATATGTTGTAGGGTTTGTGTTTTTAATTGAATTTATTTTAAAAACTTCTGTTGTCCAATTTGGTGTATACCCTTTTTCAAATACATGTACATATTTACTTATTCTAACCTCATCATTAATTTAAAATTTTGGTCTATGAAAAACTTTTAAATTGTTGTATGCAGTGTCCAATAAATGTTGTTCATTCGAGGAATTTACCTCATTTGGAGTCATTTTGATGGTCCTGTGAATAGTATTATTATAATCATTGACTAAATTTTTATAGATATCAATCCATTTATAAGTTCCCCGAAAACTAAATTCTTTCCACATCATTCCTTTCAATGTTCTATTGAATAGCTCTATTATAGATGCTTTTAATGATGAAAATGTTGAATAATGATTTATGTTATTTGTTTGTAATAATCTCTTAAAGTTAGTATTGTAAAATTCCTTTCTATCATCTGTTGGCAGGTTTTTCGGTATTCGGCTACTTGAATTTAAAATCTTAGCCATTGCATTTGTGACATTTTCTTTAGTTTTATCTTTAACTGCTTCAGCCCATGCTTTTTTGGAAAATGTATCGATTACTGTTAAAAGATACTGATAATGATTATTACTATTTGAATACTGTGTCATTACCACCAATTCAGCTTGCCATAAATCATCGATTTCTTTAATAATAACACGTCTTCGTTTAAAGTTTTTTCTAGCTTGTTTATGTAAGTCTTCTACAATAGCTCTTTTGTTATTCATTTTGTTAATGCTTTTATAGTAGGGAACTTTATTTTTAGAACTTCTACATCTTTTTCCGTGGGATGTTCTTTCAACACAACGAAACGCATCAAATAATCCTTAATAATAGATAAATAGTTGCTTATATTACTTAATTCCTCCCCACATTCACTTTTTATTGGCCGATCTATTAATTCCTCATCATTTCAATACTATTATTCAGGATTGTATTTTTCTCTGATTTGATGTTCTAATTTAGTTTTTATCTTATTTAACTCTTCGAAAAAGAATACTTTCGAAATGGCATCATCGTCTTCTATGGGAGCAGCTAGGTTAATTATTCTTTTCTTGTTTAAATTAAGGTTTTTATTTCGGTCTAGCATTGTTTTCGTTTTCGACCGACTATTACCAAATGAGGAACGTCCAAATTTATTTATACACCGTGGTGTGATGGTAGCGTGCTCCGCCTATCACACCGTATGCCCTGGGTTCAACTCCCGGGCAAAGCAACATCAAAATTTTAGAAATAAGATTTTTCAATTAGAAGAAAATTTTTCTAAGCGGGGTCGCCCCTCGGCAGTGTCTGGCAAGCGCTCCGATTGTATTTCTGCCATGAAAAGCTCTCAGTGAAAACTCATCTGCCTTGCAGATGCCGTTCGGAGTCGGCATAAAACATGTAGGTCCCGTCCGGCCAATTTGTAGGGAAAAATCAAGAGGAGCACGACGCAAATTGGAAGAGAAGCTCGACCTTAGATCTCTTCGGAGGTTATCGCGCCTTACATTTATTTTTTTTATTTTATATTGATTAATAATATTTGCTTCTCGCAACTTTTCAATAATTGATACAATCTCGTTTTGATGGTTGTTATGACCAGCACTTGTTGAAGATATAAGCAACCTCAATCTGTCCACCAACTTATTAGGATTATCCCAATATTGATAAATATTTTCACGAAAAGCCTACCCAAAAGATCGTTAACAGACATAGATTTAATGAAATATTGCAAACATCTGAAACATTTCAGAGGAATTTTTATGCGAAATTCCCTACCGAATAAACCGAATGCTCAAGAATGTGGAATTCTTAATTTAGACGATGCTTATGGCCCTGGCACTCATTGGGTAGCATACTATAAAAACAAAAATTATAAAGAATATTTTGATAGTTTTGGAGATTTGCAGCCACCGATTGAACTGATTAATTATCTGTAGCCACCAATACATTACAATTATGATCAGAAACAAAAATACCACACAGTAATATGTGGGCAATTATGTTTAAAATTTTTATTTAATAAAAATAAATAATATGAAATACAATTTTTGTTGTTATATCGGCCTACTGATTTTAAGATCGCGGGTTCGAATCGAGCTCAAGGCCTAACAATAATTTTTTATCATTATTATTGTTATGATAAATTTTTTCTTAATTGAAAAAATTTTTAAATTAGAATAGAAGAAAGAAAAAATTTTAGACAACTGCCAAAGCTCGTTGTATAGATCCATTTCGGGAACTGCTAAATTCCTTCATCGGCAACGTTTAGGCGCCGCTGCTATAACCATTCAGCCACCACAGCGGTTTTTTGTTTGTCTTCATTAATCCTACTTCGATTCTGGTTCGTGCCAATTGATATTCACAACACTGCGACATCTGTTGCAGAATAGCTGTGAAAATTGGACTTGTTTGTTGGCAATGCTGCCATAGTGTCATATTTTATTGACACTTTTTTCCCCGTGCTCTGGGGTGTATTAACAATTTTTGTTGTTATATCGGCCTACTGATTTTAAGATCGCGGGTTCGAATCGAGCTCAAGGCCTAACAATAATTTTTTATCATTATTATTGTTATGATAAATTTTTTCTTAATTGAAAAAATTTTTAAATTAGAATAGAAGAAAGAAAAAATTTTAGACAACTGCCAAAGCTCGTTGTATAGATCCATTTCGGGAACTGCTAAATTCCTTCATCGGCAACGTTTAGGCGCCGCTGCTATAACCATTCAGCCACCACAGCGGTTTTTTGTTTGTCTTCATTAATCCTACTTCGATTCTGGTTCGTGCCAATTGATATTCACAACACTGCGACATCTGTTGCAGAATAGCTGTGAAAATTGGACTTGTTTGTTGGCAATGCTGCCATAGTGTCATATTTTATTGACACTTTTTTCCCCGTGCTCTGGGATGTATTAACAATTTTTGTTGTTATATCGGCCTACGAACCAGAATCGAAGTAGGATTAATGAAGACAAACAAAAAAACCGCTGTGGTGGCTGAATGGTTATAGCAGCGGCGCCTAAACGTTGCCGATGAAGGAATTTAGCAGTTCCCGAAATGGATCTATACAACGAGCTTTGGCAGTTGTCTAAAATTTTTTCTTTCTTCTATTCTAATTTAAAAATTTTTTCAATTAAGAAAAAATTTATCATAACAATAATAATGATAAAAAATTATTGTTAGGCCTTGAGCTCGATTCGAACCCGCGATCTTAAAATCAGTAGGCCGATATAACAACAAAAATTGTTAATACATCCCAGAGCACGGGGAAAAAAGTGTCAATAAAATATGACACTA